>NW_027256883.1:74732488-76207488 GCF_029215685.1 Pituophis catenifer annectens
ATGATATTTGGAATGCTGGTTGAGGATTGTTAGGATTTGCTTGAACTGGCTGTGAAATCCTCCAGGTATATCACACTCAGTCCCAGAATGCTTCAAGCAGCAAAGAATAGCAGATTTACAATCATATAAATCATATTTGCCAACATCCTCCAAAACAGGGGTCACCAACCTTTCGGACCTCAGGGACCATTAAATTCATAATTTTAAATCCCATGGACCACTAATACGATCTGCCTAATGACCGGCTGGGTGGACATGGCTGGGTGGTCATGTGACTGGGTGGGAATGTGGCTGGGTGGACGTGGTCAACTCAACATCACTCACATCGAGGGGTTCCTCACCAGCCTCTACTCACCCTTCCCCTCCCCTCCCCTCCCAGCCTCCTCTCCCCACCCAGGCTCCTTAGGGCCCCAACAGGAAGCAGTTGTTGGAGCTAAGCAGCCACCACGAGAAAGAATTAGCAAAACAGCTCAGTTCAAATTGGATCTGACTGAGAAGGAGGCTCAGCAGAAGCACCTCACTGAGAACTATGAGCATAGGCTTTCCAAGCAGAGGGAAGACCTGCGGGAGTGCAAGGCCAGGTATTGGCATCTGGAGGCTCAGTGAGCTGAGATGGTCAGCCAGTTCCATCCATGATGCATTCCCACTGGAACAAAGCTCTTTGCCATCAGCAGCACTTCCCTCCAGCGTTTCCCAAAGCCCTGCACCAGGAGGCTGAAGCAGACCTCAAGTTGGAATTTCTTCTCGACCCTGACCAACACAAGAAGACCCTGAATTTTTCTGCCGACCACCAAAATTTTCTCGTGGACCGCCTGTGGTCCAAAGACCACCAGTTGGTCACCACTGCTCCAAAATATCCTCCAAAGACTGTATTACTATTATTCTTCTCATCCTTCCTATTACCTATCTCCTCCCACTTATGACTATAACCATGTTGCTTGTATTTTTATGATTTATATTATTCTGTTTCCTAGTATGATTTGATTGCTTATTAGTAACCTATGACTATCACTAAGTTTTGTATCTTATGATTCTTGATGAATGTATTTTTTTTTCTTTTTTCTTTCCTTTTATGTACACTGAGAGCATATGCACCAAAGACAAATTCCTCGTGTGTCCAATCACACTTGGCCAATAAAGAATTCTATTCTATTCTATTCTATTCTATTCTATTCTATTCTATTCTATTCTATTCTATTCTATTCTATTCTAAATATTTACATTTCCCATAACTCATAACAGAGTAACTCATAATAGCAATAGCACTTAGACTTATATACAGTGGTGGGATTCTGCCGGTTCTAGGCGGTTTGGCCAAACCGTTTGTTAAATTGCTGGCTCGCCCCGCTTCTTGCCCTGCCCCTCCGCACCACTATTTATTGCCAATAAATAGTGGTGGTTGAGGGGCCGGCGAGCCAGCAATTTAATAAACGGTTCGGTGTTTTTTTTTAATTTTATTGGCCCGCGGAGCTTCAGCATAGGCTAATTAGCCCGTTGATTAGATTGGCCTCCCGACTCTCAGCTGATTTGCTCTCAACTGTTTTGCTCAGGGCTCTGCTGCTTGCTTGCAAAGAGTGCTGGAGCAGATTTTTTTTCCCCTAGCTATGCTGAAAAATAAAACAGAAAGTAAAGCAGGCTGTTGGCTTTGCTGTTGCTGCAACGTTGGAAAATTAGGCAGGCAGATTTCTTTTCTTTTTCTTCACCAAAAAAGGTAGGTGCAAACAATGGGAAATTTAGGGGAAAAGAGGAGAGTTCAAGATTTTAAAACACAAAAGAAAAAAAGCTCTATTTAACTAGGGAATTGTAATAATTGAGATACTATTAATTGTATATTGTGTTGAAAGCAGAAATGGTTAAGTTGTGGTTTGGAGGAATATATGGGGGAAATTATTTGGTTTATTATTATTGGTAAATATAATTAATTGATTTGTAAGAAATTGGATTGCATGGAAATAATTGGAATATTCATGTTCATATTGATTAATATACAAAAAAGATAGTTATATAAATAATTGATTTATATTAAAATGTTGAATTTATATTAAACAACTGTAATATTACATAATTAACCAATGTGAGGATGGATATAAAAATAGATGACAATGGGAACGGGTATAATATAGAAGGGAAAAATTGAATTTGATTAAGATTAGAGATGAAGATGAAGGGTAATATTGGTTTTTTAAAAAAATAGATAAGGAATAAATATGCCAAAAAGGAAATATAGAAATTGTAAATTTAATTGAAATGACTAAACACTGTTTAAATTTGTAAAAGTGCGAAGACCTGTCAGAAATCACTTTTTTCAGCCCTCTGGGTAGGGCTGAAAGGGGGGGTTGTGCATATGGACTACTCAGAGGGCTGAAAAAGTTATTTTTGACCGGTCCTCGCACTTTTGACCAGTCCTCGGACTTATGACTGTCCTCACATTTTACGTTTTGCGCCCTATCTTGTCACTGTGGTGAAGACAAGTAGTGGTGAAATGACTGACACAGTTGTTAAGAATGCCGCAACGGGCATAAATGTGAGGATGGTCATAAGTGCGAGGACCAGTCAGAAATGTCTTTTTTCAGCCCTCTGAGTAGTCCCTATGCACATAGCCACGCCCACCCGGTCACATGACCACCAAGCCACACCCCCAGCTAAGCCACGCCCACAGAACTGATTGTTTAAAAAATTGAATCCCACCACTGCTTATATACCATTTCACAGAGCCTCTCTAAGTGGTTTACTGACCTCGGAAGGATGGAAAGCTGAGTCAATCTTGAGCCTGGTGAGATTCAAACTGCCAAACTGCTGACAATCAGCAGTGCCTGCAGTACTGCATTCTAACTCACTGCTGCACCATGGCTCATAACAACACATATATGACAATTCTTAGCTAAACGGTTTCAGGATGTGAATATATGTTTTATTTTTACAGCAGAAGTCCTCTTAGGGGTCATTGTCCTGATCCTTGAGATATTCTCCTTTAAGATGAGAGTCTAGGAAGTGAGCCATTATTCTTATCCATTACTTTGTGGACAATACAGGTTGGGCCCAATCACTTAAACATCATAACAGATTTGGGTTAGGATATACAATTCTGATTGCCGATATTTAATATTTCTTTACTAAGAAAGAAGTTATTTTCTATTTTTCAAGTGCTTAGAACACTTTATACCAAATAGTTCATTTAGTAGAGTTAGTAAAATGAAATTCAACTGAGAATTTTCTTACAGGCCCATCTGTAGGGGTCACAGTTTCTGGCCATCTCCAGAAGTGAAGAGCCTGCAAAACAAAATATATAAGTTTTGTCCCAATTTGTCTTTGTTGGGTATAAGATCAGGCTAAAGCTGACGTACCTCAAGATGAAGCAAGCAAGGAAACATGGAACAAAGTTGTTAAAGAAACAAAGGAAAAAATGTCACCTGAACCAGACAAAAGAAGTTGAACTTGAGCGGAGAAGAAACCCCTTCACAAATCCTCTGAACAGCTACCAGACTTTTAAATCAACAGAGCAATGACTTTTGGGGATAAAAGGGGTCCCAAAGCCTGCCTACTCTAGGAGTCATCTTTGAATCCGGATTTAGCGACTCCCATCTCTCTGGTTAGTGTCTGCCAGCCTAGGACATGGGCAACTGTGGATGAGTGTGTGTGTGCGTGTGCCCCACCCCAACAACCTGGCCAATGATAATGGGTGATACAATGGAATTCTCAGAGCTTGGAAAAGAGGACGGATGTTTCCAAAATATTGAAGAATATGAAGAGATGGGACATTCCTTTCATGGCTATAAACAGATAGCACCACGTCTGCCTTGCCCTCAAAGCTACCAACATTATGTAACCTAACTCATATTTTCCCTCGCAATACACCTGATTAATTAACCTGTCAAGCTTTCAATCAAGCTTTCTTCTGCTTGGGGCTTTACAGATGCCAGAAATCAAAAAACTAATGAGTGTGTTATTTTTTTAAAGATATTTAAAACGTAGTGGGGTTTGTATTTTTAGTATTATTATTATTGCAATATGGCAAGCAAAACTGCAAGAAGTGGGGATATGTCCATTTTGGAAACTCCTCATTTTCCTGCTAGTCTTACATATCCTCTAATAAATGCTGTTCCTGCAGAAAATACTGAAAAATAGTTGTGTGCTGTTAAATTACATGGAGACATGGCCAGGCCACTTGGATGCTCAAGTATCATCTCAAAATGGCAAATGTATCTTTCAGCACCTGACATAAAAGTGCTGAACCAAGAAAACTTGTTTGTCATCGTTCATCTTTAATTATATGCCATCCAATAGGGGCTGTGGTGGCTCATGTGGTTAGTGTTGAGGATGATGGATCTAACCAAATAACTCACAGAGCAAAGAGTATTTTATTTTCAGTCTTTTATTTTGTACCTGGATAGATCCTAGGCCCCTATGGTCTATAGTTATTGACTTTCTGTTTATCTCTTACAGATATACGTCTGGAACTCAACAAATCACCTCAGGATGAGTCTTTATATACCCAAGGGGAGGAGTCAGGGATAAGGTAGGATTATGGAAATGAGAGGGTGTGTGATATTGTTAACCCTTGCAGGACTGTAAGACGGTAGGGATACAGATAAGATATAGAGAGGTTAGACATTTTACTAACAAAACCCCCTCTAAATGTCTAACTGATGTCTTATACATAATATACATATATATATGAATACTAATGAACATAAAAACAAGTGATTCAAATACAAATATTGATTTTTGACATAAGGTATGAGTGTTGCTTGTTGGGTAAAGGTTTGGTAAGTATATCAGCTATTTGTTCCTCTGTATCACAATGTATAGCTTTAATGAACCCAATTTCTGAGAACTGTCTAACGTGCGTACATTTAATATCTATGTGCCTTGACCTTTGGCCAACAGCGTCAGACTTTGAGATTTCAATGGCTGCTTTATTATCTTCATAAATAATTATAGGATATGATGGTTCTGTCCATATGTCACTGAGCAAGTCATCGAACCAAATTAGATTATTTGCTGCTTTAGGTAGGCAAATGAATTCTGCTTCAGTGGTGGAGGTAGCCACTAGTTTTTGTTTTCCAGTATACCAGTGTATTGGGCTATTATTAAGAAAGAATACATATCCAGAAGTGCTTTTCCTACTTTTAATATCTCCTGCCCAATCTGCATCTGCATAACACGATAATTTGGGTTTTGTGGATAAGTTAGGTTCAAGGCACAATTTAGCATTAATACTACGTTTTAGATACCTGAGCAATTTCTTTATGGCATCCCAGTGGAATGTAGTAGGTTTGCTTACATGCCTGGATAATAAGTTAACAGCTAAAGCAATGTCTGGTCTAGTCCAATTTGCAATGTACAGTAGTGATCCAATTGTGGATCTGTATAATTTATTATCAGAAAAGGATTCTGCTTCATTGTACATATTTTTCAAAAAATCTTGTTGCGTGGGATTTTCGCTGGGTTTTGCTTCTGACATGTTGCATTTTAATAAAAGGTCTGTTATTTTCTCTTTTTGTGATAGTTGGAAACCTTTGTTTGTTTTTATCACTTGAACTCCCAGGTATTTGTCAATTCTTCCCAGTGATTTTAATGAGAAGTGGTTCCCTAACTCAGAGGTGAACTTATTGCATTTGGCTTTTTCTTTCCCTATATACAATATGTGATCCACGTAGACAAGGATGCCTTCGAAAGATTCCTTCTCTCTCTTTATAAAGAAGCATTTGTCCGCTGAGATGGCAGTGAAACCCATTGAGTTGAGGGCCTTAGCCAGGCACTCATACCACCTTTTGCCTGACTGTTTTAGTCCATAAAAACTTTTATTAAGGAGCCATATGTTGTCTTTTCTTTCATTGTATCCTGGTGGAGCTTTGACATAAATTTCCTTGTCCAGTTCTGCGTGGAGGTATGCAGTTTGAACATCAAATTGAAATACTTCCAGTCCTAGAATGGTGGCTATTACAAGGGCACTTTTGACGCTCTCAGCCCTGACTGTTGGGGAGTATGTATCAGTATAGTCCTCTGGGTACTTCGGTGCGAAGCCTTGTGCCACTAGCCTTGCTTTATACAGTACGTTGTTGTTTTCTAGGGTCTTGACTCTGTACACCCACTTCGTCCCTATGGGTTTTTTGTTCTCTGGTGTCTGGGCTGGTGAGTATACTTGCAGGTCCCGGAGACTTTTCCATTGCTTCTTCCCATTTTTCTCTCTCCTCTTGGGGGAGCTTGAGTATCTCTTCATAGGAACTAGGTGTGATGTTATTGGTTTGGATGGACATGATGAAGTCCTCGAATCTTTTTGGTATCTTGTTTCTACTTTCTCTGATTGGTCTGTCACTTGGTCTGTTTGTTTCGTGCATGTATTCAGTCTCTTGGTCAGTGAGTTTATCTAGGTTCAAAGTGGGGTGCCCTTCCTTCCATTCTTTGACTCTTAGTTCATAGTGTTTGGGTTTGTGTGCCTTTGTTCCTTTTTCTCCCTCAGTGATCACTTTCTCATTTTCTTGTTTCTGTGTATGTGTATTTCTATCAGCAAAAATGTCATTGGAGTGCAGCCTTGACCAATTTGAATGCTCATGGAAGTCAGCTGATCTTGACACAATAAATTTATTATTTTGATCTATGAATCTGAAGCCTTTTGTTCCTGGCTCATATCCCATAAATCTCATTCTTTTCGATATTTTATCTCCCTTCTTCCTTAATTGTCTGGGGATATGAACGTCTGCTGGAACGCCAAATATGTGTAGGTGGGCCTTGGGTTTTCTTTTGTACATTATCTCATATGGAGTTTTGTCAATTGAACTAGACCACAACCTGTTTAATGTGTAATTTGAGTAATGCAATGCTTCTGACCAAAATGATTGGCCCATTTCTGCATCCTCTAGGACACACCTCATCGGTGTTTGGAGTACACCGTTTTTTTGTTTTACGACTCCATTTTGAAATGCAGAAAAAGGTGAAGAAGTAAAGTGTAATATGCCTCGTTCTCTTACCCATCTTGTGAAGTCTTTAGCCATGAACTCTGAACCTCGGTCAGTCATTATTTGTTTGATTTTGACATTATGTTGTAATTCTACTCTTTTGTAAAATTCTTTAAACCTTTGGAACGCTTCATTTTTGTGTCTGAGTGAATACACATAACCATATCGACTGTAATCATCCACAATGGTTAGAAAGAATCTTTCTCTATATCTAATGGATGGTCTCAGTGGTCCTACTAGGTCCATGTGCACCAGTTGAAATATAGAGTCAATAGTTCGCCCTGATTTTTTTTGGCCTTGCTTTTACCTTAATATTAGAACATTTGCACACAGAACACTGTAAGTAATTGTCACAACTTTTTACTTTTAAACCCTCGGCGCATTCCAACATTTTTTTGACAATTGGGAAACTGATATGCCCTAGTTTTCTATGGAGAAGGTGAGCACAATTGTCGTGTAAGGGTTTGCCTACAGATATTTTACTTTTATTTGGTAAATTACAGTTGGTTGTTTCCTCTGTTTTTATGTTTCCTTCTGCCTTATCAACAGAGTTTATACTAACGCTTCCCTCTTTATTTTTTTTGGGCGTAAAATAAGGTAGCCCGTCGTGTATGATTACTTCCCCAATGTTTTCCCCCTGATTGGATATGTATACTCTGCCTTTCTTAAACATCACTTCAGTGTTTGTGTCTTGTGTGAGCTTTGTGGTTGCCAGCACGTTGTATGGAATCTCTGGCACATGTAATACCCCTTCTATTTCTCCTATTCCTGGGATATTTATGCTTCCTTTACCTATTACTTTAGCCCTGCTTTGGTTGGCTACTCTGATCTCAAAATCTGTCTCTGTGAGAGAGGTGAATAGTCTTGGGTCATGTGTGGTATGGTTAGTGGCTCCTGAGTCTAGAAGCCACATGTTTTCATATGTTCTTTGCTTGGTGTTTGTGTCCTCATGTTTAAAGCTGTACATCGATTCTGTGTGTCTATCTCTTGAGCTGTCTCTAAGTTCATTATTTCTCCTGGTGTTGGGAGACCACTCACGTCCTCTTTCTCTAAACGTTCTGTTATCTGGTGAGCATCCCCCTTGGTGCCTCCTTCCGGGCTCAGGTCTCTCTCTGCGATCACTGTACCCTTTGTTTCTGTGGTTCCTGGGACAATCCCTTTTTAAATGGTTCCTAGAACCGCAAGAAAAAAATTCCTGGGTATTGCTTATTCTGTCTTGGAATTCAACTCTTTTTACAGGCCTGGGTTCTCTTCTAGATAGATGGCGGTCTTTTCTCAGGTTATCTTCCACAATCAAGCGATTTGTGAGTGTGCTCAGGGATATCTGTTCTATGCTTAGGCTATCTAATTGAGTTACAAAATTGTCCCAGCTATGGTCCAATGAATTTATAATAATACTCATCATGCTCTCTTCAGTTATTATCTCCCCTCTCTGCAATAGTTCAGCCCTAGTAGCATTAAGTTTCAATATGTGTTCGCTCATGGGGACCCCTGGCCTGAGTCTGGCAGAGTGAAATTCTCTGGATATTCTAGTTGTAGTTGCTCTGCTTTGACTGTAGAATAAATTGTATAATTTTTGCATAACTTCATACACAGTTAGATTGTTACCTATGCTAGGGTACATAGTAGGTGCTATACTAGTTAACAATAGACAGAATGCCTTGTGGTGGATACAATCAATCTCAAATGACAATGGCTTTTTTGAAGGTTTAGAAATTTTAAAAAGTACATTTTCTCTCATAAAAATAATTTGTAACTGCTGGCTCCATTCTAAAAGGTTTCCTCCATCTATTTGTAATTTTGGAAAATTAATAGGTAGTGTTCCAGAATTGTTAGTATAATTACTTACTGAGGGTAGCTGTCCATGGTCTAGAATGCGAGTGAATTCGCAGTAGGGCAATGGGATGCTTGAGCTAATGCAAAAAAAACTGTCAGTCCAAAAAAAAAATTTTCTCTTTCTAGGTGAGGACTGAGCATGCGCGAAGCTCATTTCATGCTGGAAGTCATCGGGTGAGGAGCTCGTGGCCGCGGCTCCCAGGCCTAGGCCTAGGCCTGTCAATAGGATGTTGGATTCACTCCTTGCACACCTGGACTTCACGCTGGATGCAGGGAGTTGTTGCTGGGCAGTTGGATCCCCAGTAAAGATCGGTAGAAGGTGCGGCGGCATGGCGGTCATTGAACGAGGACCATTGGAGCTCGGTGTTGCGGTGGCGGCAGCAAGTCCCGGTCCATGGATGCTGGCCCCTGGATGGGCAGAGAAGCCTGGTGGAGGTTGTAGGATGGGTGAGCTGCTGTTTTAGTTTTCTTTTCTTGGGTCTCGTTCCAGCAGTAGTAGGGGTGGTGGGTTCGAGTCCTGCTGCGTAGTTGATGTCACTGCGTTATTTTATTTGCCAGCTGAGCTTCATTATTTCTGGACTGTCAGACTCTCTGTAGCTTTGCCAACTTCTTATCAGTAAGCTACGTGTTTCCGTATCCACCCACATTCCTTCACTTGCTTCACACCTCTCTTTCCTTTGTTCTCCTGCCAGCAAGGTCCGTCTTGGACCGGCAGGAAAATTATTTTCAAAAATGTAACAATTAACTTTTCTTAGTTAGTGAGGTGTTTTATTTTCTTTATAACAAATAAATGAGTTTTATTAGAAACCTTACTCGCGTTTCTTTTCAGATTATTGACAACTTGGATTAAGCCACGACCCATCTCCTCTAAACCAGGGTAATTAGTCCCAGAGCCAAACATGGGATTAATAAATGCCCTGACAACTGGTAGCAGATCGGATGGTCTGATTTATGGCTTTTTCCTTGTTTTTGTTACTTCTGATAAGAGCGCATAGGCAATTAGTTTTTAGCTACTGAGGTACGCTAATTATATTGCTAAGATGCCGAAACAGAAGAAAAAAGGAAAAATGAAGCACAGAGCTTTATCCTCTTTGGAAGAAGAACAGGAGATAGTAACGCCCTCAAGATTCCAGCCTCTTGCTACGGCTACGCAATTGGAACAAGAAGGTGCCATGGGTGAAGAAGATCTGAAAATGCTTTCGGAAACACATCAAAGGACAGATATCAGAACAGCTGCTTTTGAAGATAATGAACTGCGACTGAGGTCGGTAGCTTCTTCTTCTCAATTTGCATGCTATGAATCTATTCTACCAGAGCCCACAGATTACGATGTGCATGGTGCCAGGCCAAGAAAGTTTCCACAAACGGCAAAGCTTTTTCACCCCCACGCAGAGAGAGAAGTAATTCATTACTCTTCTCAAAGCCCTGAGCAAACCCCGCGTGAGATGGCCATCAAATCCTATCGTGAGCATGTAAAATATTATGAAAATGAACTGTCTCGATTTAAGAGAGATTTGTTTATGCTTGAGCATGATAAGGAAGAATCCCGTGACTTAAATTTTTCAAAAAGCGCCATATTGCCTTCTTCTTCAGAGCCAAAGACACTCCCCCTGGTGGATTCTGTGTCAGGCCAATTAAGACAGACGGCACTGCATACGTCACATGAAAGTCTCCCTGATCAAGTTACATATAAACATGCCACGTCTGCAAAGCTGCCCAAAGGTGCAGCGCCATCTGCTGGCGAAAGTAATTTACTACAGGAAACTGAAATGCCACAAGTGTTTCCACAGGCCCAAACTCAAACACCCCCTGGCGGTGATGGTGCCTTTTTAGATGGAACACAGCAAAGGCAAATGACTGCATCTCCAGTAGGTCATGCCAATATTGCAGCTCAAGCACAAATGGCAACTGGAATACAGCAGATTCCAGTGCATCAGCCACAGCAGCTACAAATGCCTGCATATGTGCCCCAGCCACAAGTGCAAATAGGGCCACCTCCTGGCCCGCCTCCAATGGCACAACCAAGACCATTTTTAGGTCCACAACAGGCACAGCAAATACCACAGGCATTTCTGCCAGCACAGCCAGCATACCAAGTGCAGGCTCCTCACCAGGCATTTTCTGTCTCTCCACTAACTGGTGAGTCAAAACTAAAAATGTCAGGACACAATTACAAAGCCTGGGTCAGTGAGATTACACTATTGCTTCTTAGAGAAGGCACGCATTTTATGGTATTTAACCCTCCTGCTCAACCATGGGACTTTGCAATAAGAGATTTAGAGATAAGGGCTCGTACAACATTATTGATGTCCATGGATACTGAACTGCAGGTCACTTTTCCACCAAATACAACAGCCCAACAAATTTGGGCTGAATTGGAAAATTGCTACAGGCCTATCTCAATTGAATCTTCATGTTTACTCATGTCTGAACTCCACGGTTCGAGATTGAAACCTGGTGAACAAATTGGAGGACATTTGACCAAACTGAAAGGTCTGAGAACAGAATTGAGAGAAAGAGGCCATAACATTGAAGATATTCAAATGATCAGCATCATTATTAACTCTTTGAATTATGAATGGAAAGATGCTGTTACAAAAATTAACCAAGTCCCAATTGCTCAACGCACAGTGGGCAATGTTTGTAGACTTTTAATTGAAGAAGAGGCATTCATGTTGGCCACGCCACACTTGAGAGGACCACCCGCATCAAAAGCTCCAGCTAGGCGCCCCTTCCGAGGAAGGACCTATGCTCCAAGGATGCCAAGATGCTACACCTGCAACCGTGTGGGACATGCCACCCGGGATTGTCCCCAACGAGTTCCAGCTCCCGTCACGTACCAGCCCAGAGGAACAGATTCCAGAGGCAGAGGCAGAGGCAGTAGACAAGGTCGTCGTGGTCCCCGGCGTGATCCACAAACTCCACTCGCCACACTGGCTTTAACCAATGATCCACAACCTCAACCAGAGTACGACAGACGACTCCTGTGGACTTTGGACAGTGGTGCAGCATTGCATGTTACCTACAGAAAGGAACTTTTCACAGAGATGCACGAGCCTGAACCAGAACTACGTGAACTTTATTCTTTTTCAAATCATCCTTGTCAGGTCAAAGGAAAAGGAACTGTTTATGTTGAAGAGCTCGATGCATTCATTCCTGATGTTTATTACATACCAACAGCAACCAGTAATTTGCTTAGTCAGTATCACTTGTCTAGAATGTTAAAGTTCCAAGTTCACCACCTTGAAAAAGCAAGTTACATACTTAAAGATGGAGATATTGTTGCTGAAACCATATTAATTGGTGGTGTTTATTACTTAAAGCCAAAGCCTAAAACACAAACACAGGCAAGTATGCAAACTCCAAAAAGGCAGAGCACAGGCCCAGAGAGAGATGCTCCAGTGAGAGATCCTGTTGCTATTCCTAAGGCTCCTAAAGCCAACAAAAATAGAATTGGTAAACAGATTGCTCAGAGCAAGCCTGAGGTTCCGCATAAAAATGTTAATGTTGAGAATTCACTAACAGGTAAACCTTTGCATTCCAGGTGTATCCACAAATGGCATAGAAGATTGGGGCATGCCAGTTTCCGTGTTCTTAGGAAGATGCCGAAGTTCGCAAAAGGTTTGGATCTAAAGGGGTGTAAGGTGTTTTTGGATTGTGCTGTATGCAAGAAGGCCAAATCCAAAGCAGCAGCCATTCCCAAACGCGCTACACGCCTGTCAACACGCATTTTTGATTTGGTTCACATTGACATAGTTGGTCCTTTCCCGCCATCATTTGGTGGTAGAAAATATTTTCTAACAATTGTTGATAATTACTCTAGATATGGATATGTATATCCTATGAAAGAAAAATCAGAGACTTTTCAGATCTTTAAAGACTTTGCAACCCTTGTTTCTACCCAACACCAAGTTCGCATCGCCAGAATCCAGAGTGATCGTGGTGCCGAGTTCATGTCTCAGCGTTTCCAGGACTGGATGCGTAAGAATAGAATTATTCATCAGACTTCACCCCCTGACATACCGGCTCACAACGGAGAGGTACTGCAAACCATGATGCGTTGTCTCCTAGAAGACGCCAATCTTGATATGATATACTGGGGTGAAGCTATAAAATATGCAAATTACATTGTAAACCGTACTTGGAGCAGTGTAACAAATCAGACTCCTTTCTTCATGTTGTATGGCTACAAGCCTGATCTTAAAAACATCCATATTTTTGGTTCATACGCTATGGTGAACATTCCCTTAGCTCAAAGAAGAAAAGGAGGTCCAGCAGCAAAGAGACTGAGATTTATGGGTATTGATGATAACTCAAAGTGGAGCAAATTTATTGACTCTAAACATGTAATTGTGATTTCCCAATCTGCTAATTTTGAGGAAGATATTGACTGGTCCAGGATTCATTCCAATGATCCTGGAGTTTATTTTCCCAGAGATGATACTGCTGATGCTACGCAGATTGATGATCAAGATTCCACTGATTCTTCTCAACCCGATGTTCCGTCTTCGCAAGCCGCGGATGCTGACGCTAGCGACGAAAGTGAGGACGAGGACGAAGCAGAAGAAGGCTGGACAGTTGTTCCGAGACGTTCCAAGAGGGCCACAAAAGGAATCCCTCCACAACGATATTCTTGGCAACTAACAAAAGCACCCTTGCCTTTGATTTGTCACACTTCCACCTGATAATTTCACACAAATCAAGCAGCTCCCTGATTCAGAGCAAGACAAATGGTATGAAGCAATGCAGGTTGAAATGGACAGTCTAAAGAAACTTAAAGTATTTACACCTGCAAAACCCCCAGCAAACAAAAAGGTCATTGGCACTCGATGGGTCTACAGAATCAAAAAGAAACCAAATGGTGAGTCACTGTACAAAGCCAGACTCGTAGCTCAGGGTTTCGCTCAACGTTATCCTGAGGACTACACAAATATCTACTCACCGACAGTCAGAACTGAAAGTGTAAAAATTGCTTTAGCAACTGCAACTATCCTTGGTTTAGAAGTTTTCCAGTTTGATGTTGACACGGCTTATCTACATGCAGACCTAGATGAAGAGATCTATGTGAGAAGTCCTCCAGGATTCCGACAGCAAGAAGGGGATACCTGGTTCCTAAACAAAAGTCTCTATGGTCTGAAACAATCTGGTTTAATGTGGTATTTATGTCTTACTGACAAACTAAATTCAATGGGCTTTATTAAGTCCGAAACTGATGAGTGCGTGTTCACAAAAAGATCTAACAATGCATATGAGATAGTTCTTGTTTATGTTGATGATATTGTTTATATTGGTCCAAATAAGCAAATGAGTGAAATTTTTGCCAAAGCTTTGCAGAGATACTTCACATTGAAATCATTAGGTCACATTAGCACTTATTTAGGTGTTCAGATTGAAAAGACACAGAAGGGGTTTAGTCTTTCACAAGAAGATAAAATTGAACAAATTTTGCATCATTGCAACATGAAAGATGCTAACACAACAAAGACACCCATGCAAACAGATTTTCACAACTTGACACAAGAAGAAAGTCCTGAGTTCGAGGATCAAACACTTTATCGTTCAGTCATTGGGTCACTATTGTACATTAGTAGTTGGACCAGACCCGACATTGCACTTAGTGTTAATCTCTTATCACGACATGTAGGTAAGGCAAAACAGTTTCATTGGACATGTATTAAGAAATTATTGAGATACCTAAAATACACCAAACATTTGAAGTTATTGTTAGAACCAACACATACAGATTATGCAGAATTATGTTGTTATGCAGATTCTGATTGGGCAAGTGATAAGAAATCACGCAAAAGTACTTCAGGTTATATGATGTTCTTAAATGGATGTCCTGTTTATTGGCAAGTACGTAAACAGAATTTTGTTTCTTGTTCATCTACTGAAGCTGAATATGCTTGTGTTTCAGATGCATGTAATTCCCTAACTTGGTTTGATGCTTTAGTCACAGATATCTGGACACACCCGATCCGACCGATCACAGTGATGGAAGACAATGAATCGGTGGTTTATATTTCTGAATCTCATTTCACAGGTTCTAGGTCCAGACACATTGACATTCGTTACCAAAATATAAAGCATTTAGTGAAAAAAGGTTTTGTCAAAATGCAATATGTATCTACACATGATCAAATTGCTGATATGCTCAACAAACCACTTCCAGCAGCTCAACACGAGTATCTGCGTGAGAAGATGTGCCTTATTTGATGATGAACTGATATTCGCTCAACTGGCAAAAGAAGGGGAATGTCACTGCGTTATTTTATTTGCCAGCTGAGCTTCATTATTTCTGGACTGTCAGACTCTCCGTAGCTTTGCCAACTTCTTATCAGTAAGCTACGTGTTTCCGTATCCACCCACATTCCTTCACTTGCTTCACACCTCTCTTTCCTTTGTTCTCCTGCCAGCAAGGTCCGTCTTGGACCGGCAGGAAAATTATTTTCAAAAATGTAACAATTAACTTTTCTTAGTTAGTGAGGTGTTTTATTTTCTTTATAACAAATAAATGAGTTTTATTAGAAACCTTACTCGCGTTTCTTTTCAGATTATTGACAACTTGGATTAAGCCACGACCCATCTCCTCTAAACCAGGGTAATTAGTCCCAGAGCCAAACATGGGATTAATAAATGCCCTGACAGTTGATTTGTAGGCAGTTGGTGTTTTTTGCTCTTTGCGGTAGTGTGTCTCTTCTCTATGCAGTGATGGGGTCGGTGTTTCGTTGCCTGCAGTCATTTTGGTGTGTTTTTGGCTTTCGGGGTTCCTTTTGTAGTTTGTGATTGGCGCGGGAGGCTTGATGTGGAGCCGAAGGCTGCTGTTAGAGTCTCGATGGCTTTTTCTATCTCGAGCTCGGTAGGCGAGCTCCTGTTGCCTTGTATTTGTTTTTCATAGTTGCTTTCGGGGTGTCCCCCGTTTGTATTAGGGTTCTGGTTGATTCGCGCTGTTCAGTTTGAATTCCGACTTTCTATTGCTTGTTGGCCATTCCAAGATGGCCGCCGGAGGAAAAAAACGGGGACGGATTCAACTAGCTCTGGGTCATCCGACTGAGGTAGCCTATCCTTTACTGAAGAGATGATTTTTTGAATCATCGCTGGGGCTTCAATAGTTGTTCCATGGCTTACAAGTAGGTTTTGGAGGTTAGCGATAAGACTTTCTTCGCTGGCTGGCGCCTCCATTAACCTCAGTATAGACAGTCTCAGTTCATCTCCTTTCTGTGGTGTTTCTTTTTTGCGATCATTTGTTTTTTCGTGCTGTCCCTCATTCCTGAGCAGTGAGTTCAGATTACTATCCTGATCATTTACCGTTGATGTGGCTCTTGTTGTGGCACCTTGGGTGTCAGTTCTGCAGCCATTTGCCTGGTGAAGGCTCTTGTGTTTACTCTGTTTATTTTGTCAGAGTAAGCGTATGGTTCAGACATTTTTCAGAGTTATGGGTAACCATCCTCTGCTACCAATTTGTTGAGGATGATGGATCTAACCAAATAACTCACAGAGCAAAGAGTATTTTATTTTCAGTCTTTTATTTTGTACCTGGATAGATCCTAGGCCCCTATGGTCTATAGTTATTGACTTTCTGTTTATCTCTTACAGATATACGTCTGGAACTCAACAAATCACCTCAGGATGAGTCCTTATATACCCAAGGGGAGGAGTCAGGGATAAGGTAGGATTATGGAAATGAGAGGGTGTGTGATATTGTTAACCCTTGCAGGACTGTAAGAAGGTAGAGATACAGATGAGATATAGAGAGGTTAGACATTTTACATAACAGTTAGGACACCGAATCAGAAGGCCATTGAAAGGATGACAGCTCAGAAGTTCTAAACCCGGGAGCGGGAGCCACATAATGGAATGAGTGCCCTCATCAATTTGACCCAGCTCGTGCCCGCCTAGCAGTTTGAAAGCATGCAAATGCAAGTAGATAAATAGGCACCACTTTGGTGGGAAAATACCTGGGGGACATGAAAGAAGTCCCCTCAGGCATCCACTGGCCAATGGTGATGTCATTAGCTAATCCTTCAGTAGGGAAGAACATTGTGCTTTCAACATGAATGTAGTAGGTAGTATCCAGGAATTATTTTCTGCTTGAAGTGAGGGACAAGGTATTGCCCTTTAAGGATCCTAGAGAAATACATTCACCTGACTTAATGTTCAAGACTGCTAGTGGGATCACTTCTTCAGTTGTCACTGAGGGCAGCAGGCAAATTTAGAGAATTCAGGGGATAACTCGCAACATGCTAAAGTCTGATTGCAGTTTGCTGCTGAGGGCCATGCAATACGGACTTTGTAATACTTAAAATATAGGTTTTGTAAATAATATTATTGCACCAGCTAGCTAACATGGGTTTTCTTGTATTTTAATTTGCCTTATTTTCCTTCTTTTAAATGTATTGCTTACAATTTGCCATAAACCTTAACCTTCTAGAACAGGGATGCCAAACTTGATTTCATTGAGGGCCACATCAGGGTTGTGTTTGATTTGGGGGGTAAGGGGGGGGCAGGGGAGGCATGGCCAGTGTGACATCACTCATGTTGGGGGTACCTGTGGTGGCCTGAGCACTCTGCCAGCAAAAATGGGCTTCCAAACTCCATTTTTGGCTGCAACGGCCTCCTGCAACCCTCTGCCAGCGAAAACAGAGCTCACAATGGCCCTCCCAAGCTCTGTTTTTGCCACAGGCCGGTCATTCACTGTTTCCAGGGTGGCCTGTGGGCCAGATCTAAGCACTCTGCAGGCCAGATCCAGCCCCCGGGCCTTGAGTTTGACACCCCTGTCCTAGAAGAATGTAAAAAGCATTTCTTTTAGAAACTAGGACTGGCCAAATATTTGATACAAGTCTATGAGTCCAGAGCTGGGAAAGCCATGTGAATGTATCTCATCAATATCTTGTCTGATGTTTTTCCCTTGGAAATCTTTCTTTTACTTTTACTCAGAATACAACACTCTTCTCCATTCTTACACTTACATATTATTGAATGTCTAATTTTTCATGATGTAATTGGAGAGATTATTTTTCTTAACCCAATCAACTTTTACTTTGAAATGTCTTTATTGTGCAAACTATAAAAAGAAATGTAAGTCTATGTTCTAGGTTCTCTCTCTAAGAGAATCCTCTTTATCTTGGAATATTTCTAAATGTATCATAAATTAATAGATCTTCCTGTCCCAGTAGCTTCATTGGGGTTGAGCATACCAAGACACAAATACAGAGCCATATTTGGACATCACCGACTCTTCTTGTTTCTGATCATCTTATCTCCTGAGCTTCTTGCATCACCTTGTCTACTTGTTAGGGTTATGATAATTTTCCAAAAAGGTGTTTGAAAACCATTGCTCTGTGTCATTTTTGCTGAGCTGGAGGGCAGAAATATTCTAGCCACTCATCCTCTCCCCTGCTTTATACAAATACCATCACTATACAAAGCTTTAAAACTCAGGAAGATAGAAAAGACAGGAGTTTTCTATGGGGCATTAAATTAATAAGCCATTGTCATTACTGGATGCCAAGAAGTTTTGGGGATTTGTGCATGTGTGACTCTGTGTGTGTTAGTTATATATTAATTTTACTAGTTTTGGTGTGAATATTCTAACCCATCAGGAGTTTTGTTGGAATGTGGCTGTCAGCAAGAATGAAGATTGAATAAGGAGGTACATAAATAAATATTTCCTTTGTGCATGGTGACATGCTTATTGCAAAAATGCACAGATTTCTTTACATTTGTTATATCATTTCCTCACTGAAGATCCAAAAAGGTTCCTTTCCAAGGAATTTTGGAAAGTCCAGTTGGGAAGAAAGGCTACTAATCAGGAGAGATTTCCCACATGCAGATATTCATGTGACAGATACCAGGAAGAAACATTTTCTAGCAATAACATAGATGTGATTATATGTGTGACCTATAGTTAATAATTTAATAAGACTTAAAATAACTATTTTAAGGAACACAAGTACTTGAGGACACTTACCTTTCTTATTTCATCAGCAGTGGCTTTGTCACTGCCAAGCAAGAGCATGCCTAATTCCATTTCCGCACCCATTGAGAATGAAATGCAATTTTCCTCAGGGTTCTCCTTCAGTTGCAATTTGAAAAGTTCTAGAGCAAATTTGCTAATAGCCTGAACAAAGTCTTTCATGGTGGAGCTAATAGTACCTGCAACAGTAAAGAAATGAGATCAGTAGTTTGTACTGACATTTGTTTTTTTCCTTTGTACAAGAGAGAATAATGGAAAAATGACAAATACCAGCTAATCTATAACTGCTGCATGAAGAAACTACACTGATGGTACATTTTTATGGCTTAGCCCTCCCTTTTCATTGTCTACATTCACACTAAGGTGAAGGTGGGCCAAATAAATATATCTGAAGCTTAAGTATCTACCTCTTCTAATATATTTGAAAATTAGAACTCCTAAGCACTTTTTAAAGAATCAGGATTTTTTGTCATTACATTTGAACTAGCAAAAGTCATGATTAGCTTGAAATCTTGGTTGTTTAAAAACACCATCCTATCAAAACTACATTTTGCTTCCCATGTTCCCATAAATCAAAATTGATGCTAAACCGTGTCTTCATTCATTCATCAATGAACTGGGTGAGCTGAAAACTGAATCACCTGCTTTCAAGCTTCTTATGGATGCAGGTTATGGGAGAACCAAAGTGAGGAATGGGAGGGGTATCTTCAGACTTGCAAGATTGATGTCAGTCTTAGGCATGCATGCAATTGTGTCAGAAGCACCAAGGTGCTTCCAGATTGAAGGAATTAACAAGTGACATCACCGTTGCCCAAGGGACACCCAATTGAGAGCCCCTTTCACACTCCCATTAATGTGTCATCCAAAGGATGCCTATCTATCTACTTGCAATTGTTCTCTTTTGAACTGCTCGGTTGTCAATGATTGGAGAGCGCACTGTCCCACAGCCTCACTTGGTTTCAAACATGGGCTTGCTAAATTGTCGACCCAGTGTCCTAACTACATGAGCCACTGTGTTTCCATCAGACCTATGGGGAGATCCAGACAAGGAGATAGGAGTACTAACTTTATCTTTATTGTAAGATTTCATTAACAGAATCTTGCAAGTCTGAAAGTACCTCTCCAGTCCCTCACTTTCACTCTCCTGAAAACTAGGGAGGGTCCCTTCTGAGTTGCTTTTTGCCACCCCTCCCTGTTCAGACTCAAATTTGGTTTATCCCATCTTTGTCTTGGCTTCACCTGTTCCCCCTGTCTCCCAAAATCATTCTCACATACCATTAAAAAAGGAAAGACAAGGCTATAAAGCAGGGGTGTCAAACTCAATATCATTGAGGGCTGCATCAGGGTTGTGTTTGACCTCGGGGGGGCGGGGGGGGGCATGGTTGAGGTGGGTATGGCCAGATCGATGTCACTCGTATTGGGCGTGGTGTGACTGTGGTGGCCTGAGCACCCTGCCAGTCAAAACAACCTCCTGAGCTCCGTTTTCAGCTGTGACCACCTCCTGCAACCCTCTGCCAGCCAAAATGGAGCTCAGGACCCCGTTTTGGCTGGCAGAGGCACCATGGGCTGGTCCTTCGCTGTTTCCAGGGTGGCCCTGCAGGCCAGATCTAAGTACCCCATGGGCCGGATCTGGCCCACGGACCTTGAGTTTGACAAGGTCCTGCTATAAAGTAATTTAAAAAAACATATTTCATTCTCCATTTATTAGGTAGTATGCAAATAAGGCCACTGTCTATAGCAACCTTGCAGCCACCTCATCTTCTTCATTCACCAGAACAACTAGACACAAGAACAGTTTTTTCCCGAATGCCATCACTCTGCTAAACAAATAATTCCCCCAACACTATCAAACTATTTACTAAGTCTGCACTACTGTTAATCTTCTCATCGTTCCCACCACCTATCTCCTTCCACTTATGACTGTATGACTGTAATTTTGTTGCTTGTATCCTTACAATTTATATTGATATTGTTTCCTGATTGCTTATTTGTACCCTATGACTATAATTAAGTGTTGTACCTTATGATTCTTGATGAACGTATCTGTTCTTTTATGTACACTGAGAGCATATGCACCAAGACAAATTCCTTGTGTGTCCAAATCACACTTGGCCAATAAAGAATTCTATTCTATTCTATTCTAATTTCCAGGAACCAAAAATTGGGAGCCACGCTTTTTTTTTTTATGTGATCAAGCCAAACTATTTTGGCAAAAATGGTAGATGGAGTACGGCAGTGTGGCAGTTTGATATGAAGCCATATTTGATTAAGTCTGGTTTTAAAAGCTTGCTCCTATTCTTATCCTGTGTTTCTACTTTGGAAAGCATGCAATTAATGTGATCTTATATAGGAAGGCAAAACCTGTTACCACTTGTGAGGAAAACTTCTGTTAAGGATCTTTCCAAAACAAACAGAACCACAGATCTGGGCAAGTGCAACTAATAACCAGTAAAAGTGGCTCCAGTTTCAATTTTTTTGAAAATGAGAATGACAATGCCAGGTATGGGGACAAGCTGATCCAACTGGCAAATCATTTGATATATCAAAAACAGAAAGCAATAACATGGAAAGACAAAAACAGGACTCAGAACAAGGCTTTGAGGAGGGCTATATAGAAGAGAGGGAGGGAGGGAGGGAGGGAGGGAGGGAGGGAGGGAGGGAGGGAGGGAGGGAGGGAGAGTGTCTGGCAGATTGAGAGCATTCAAGTATACGTTACTTCATTGTGCATACAATATCGTTATTTCATTTTACATTGAACCAGTACTTCCTTATTATTAATTGCAATAAGCAATTTCCTTATTGCTTTTTTATTTTTTAATAATTATTATTATTTTACACCAGGATTTAATGATTCCAGGCTCTATAGGATCATTCAGTCAATCTCCAGCATGATCCTCACTTTTATGTGATTTTAATTTTAATTTCTGCTCATTAATATTGTTCACCATTTTTTTCTGCACATCATTGTTCTTATGGATCAGAACAATTAATTATTATTAATATATACCCTCCTGCCTCCTTATGGTCAGGAATCTGCATCATTGGATGTATACCTTCAACACTAAAACTCCTAGATTAAAGGGAAAGGAAGGAAGCAGAGAGAGCCTTAAATAAAGTGTGAGCTAGCCATTCATGGAGAACCTTTGTTCAGTTGTGTCTGTTCCTTCAAGAAAGATACAAACCCAATTAATACAGAAACCTCATTTTCTGCAACAGAAGCATAAGCTTTCTCTCTTCTCTCTCCCTCACTGCTTGGTGGTCGTTTGAAGGGCGGCCTTGCAACAGGTATCTCCCTGGATTTGCACGCAAACGTGGCTCTTGTGGACTCTCTTCCCCCTTATGCCCAGGCAAATCTGATATCCATCGGGAAGCTCTCGCTCCTGGTGTTTAATGTCTACCTTCCTCCCAGGGGCTCTCACCAGGACTTGGATGAGCTGTGGGTCGGTCTGGAAGACTTTCTCGTTACCATCATACTTAGATTCCCTCATTCTCTAATTTTTCTGGTGGGGGATCTAAACGCCCACATTGCGGGGACTTGGGAAACCCTAGTTGCCTCTCGCTGATGGACAGGCCCGGCCACGGATGACCATCCCCTGGATAACCTGAAAGGGAGAGTTTCCAAGGATCGGAAAGTTGACAAAGCGGGGACCTGTCTAGCTCTCCTTACTGTCAAACTAGACCTCTTCCCCCTTAATGGCAGATGTGCCCCGGATGTCCCTGGGGAATTTACCCACTTGGCCAAAAATGGCAACAGCACAATAGACTATACTTGGTTTCGAGAGCCTTTTTGCCATACATTTCTTCCTTCAAAGTAGATGACAGGATTTTCAGTGACCACCTTCCTCTCATTATGGTTGCACGGCTATATAGACCTCAAGGCCATCCCGCTCACGTTGTCTCAATAGACTCTAATCCCAGAGGCTCCTCAATGTTGCCAAAATGGTCAAAGTCTCTGGCCCTTTTCCACGCACGCTTTTATCATCAAGAAGCAACCAATACCTTGTCAGCCTTAACCGGCACCAAGGCCACACCTGGTGTGCTACTGATCACCTTCATTGAGTGTCTAAGCAGTCTTATAGCCTCTTTTCAGCCCCCCACCCTTATCCCTGGTAGAGTTTCCTGGAGGAAGGGAGCCCCTTGGTTTAACTCACAGTGCAAACAAGCCAGGAACCATATGAGATTTATATATTCTGCCCATAAACAAACAGGTTCATCGCCGCCGCCCCCCCCCCCCCGCTTATTTCGAGGCCAAGAAGGCATACAAGCTAGCCCTTTCAAGAGCTAAGCAAGACTGGCACCGGCTAAGGTGGAACGAATTATTAGAGGCCGCGAAATCCAGCAACCCTCGAGATTTCTGGAGTCTGTTAAACAGGAGGCCAACTAGTAGGCTCACTCATTCCATCTCTGCCACTACATGGGAACTCTTTCTATGCCAAGTCTTTTACGACACTGACTTGCCAGTTTCTTCGACCTCAGGCTCTCTTCCTAACCACCTTCCCAGATGGCCTCCTGTTGAACCATCCATGATTGCCAAGCTAATCGGACAACTCAAACTTTGAAAAGCTCCCAGCCCGGATCTCATCCCAGCCGAAGCCATCCTAGCCCATAAGGACTGCTGGACCCCGGTTCTTACTGAGGTATTCAATGCGATCAATCAAACGGGCCTTATCCCCAAGCTCTGGAAGGATGCCATAATCATCCCAATACATAAGAAAGGCGCCCACTCCGATCCTGGCAACTTCCGTAACATCAGTCTTCTTTCAATTTTGGGGAAACTCTATGCCCGCTATCTCCTGTCCAAACTGGAGTGCTGGGCTGAAGAGGCCGACCTGCTCGGTTATGAGCAGGCGGGGTTCCGTCCAGACCACTCTACAATTGACCATGCTTTGATCCTCCACCATCTTGCCGTAAAATATTCTACCCCCAGGAAGGGTCGTCTCTGCATTGCCTTTATAGATCTAAAGGCTGCCTTCGACAGCATCCCTAGAGCTAAGTTGTGGGCCAAACTTTCTGCCTGGGGTATTGACAAAAGATTACTCTGTCTTATCTCCCAATTGCACGACGGAACAGAAGCACAAGTGCGCCTTACCCCGCAGGGGGATCTTTCTAATACTATCCCAGTTAACAAGGGTGTTAGGCAGGGGTGTATACTGGCACCCTTTCTCTTTAATTTATATATCAGTGACTGGAGAAAGGCATTTTTGGATCACATGGTCTACATCCATGCCCCTAGATTAGCTGATTATAGATGTCCGCTCCTGCTCTACGCTGACGATGCCGCAATACTTTCATTTTCCCGGGTGGGCCTACGTAGAGCCTTAAAAATCCTTTCTGCTTATTGCTCTGCTAACCAACTGCATATAAACCACTCTAAGTCTAAAATCATGGTTTTTGCAAGAAGCAGGAAAATTTATCATTGGAACCTTGATGGCATCCCAGTGGAACAGGTCCACAGATTTCAATATCTAGGTATCCTCTTTCAATTCAATACCAAGTGGCCTGCGCAGGTTAAGTCTCTCTGTAATAAGGCTAAGATTTCCACCCATGCCCTCGTGCACTTTTTTCATACTGAGGGAGCTCATCACATCCCCTCAGCAATAAAAGTCTACAGGGCAAAGGTAATAGCTGCTATCACCTATGGCGCCCCCCTATGGGTCCAGTCCAACATCTCCTCTCTTGAGTCTGTCCACAGCCAGTTCCTACACCGTTTGATGGGAGTCCCTCCCTGCGTAAGTAATGCCGCAATTCGTTTGGAACTGGACATATCCTCACTTGCTACAATCTTGTGGAAATGTGCAATTGGCTATTGGTTGTCCCTGTGGAATAGACTCCCAGGCTATTACCTAGGCCAATGCCTATGGCGGGACCCTTTTCATAGTCCCTGGGCCCATAATATCCATACAAAACTTTTGAAGATCGCGATTTCCCCCATTGAAGCTTTTACTTTAGGCCCTGATGCTGCCAAATCATTGATTTTTCAACGGCTGGACGACATTGATAGACAATTAAATCTGGCAAACGGATCGGGAACATGCTCACCTTTTTCCCTTGGTATTGTTCCTTTGCCTCACCCTCCACCTTATCTCTCCACGTTACACTCTATCAAACATAGGCTCACATTTATGAAGGCACGATTTAACGTGGTCCCCTCAACTGTCCTCGACAGTAGGTTCTCGGGGGGAGTAAAATCCATCTATTGTACATGTGATGGCCGATCCCCGGAATCTCTGTTCCACATTACATTCGTATGTCCCCACTACCGAGACATAAGATCAAGATTCATTTCTCCTATTTCCCAGAGATTCCCTGGTTCACCTGATCTGTTCAGCCTTTATTTCCTACTCCAGGACACAGACCCCAATATAACTCCCAAGGTGGCAAAAAAAATTTGCTGCAGTCGTGGCTGAAAAAAAATGGGGGAAGAGACGGGTAACCCCTACGGCAGAGGATCACTAGTATTGTTAGTACAGACTGTATCTAAGGCAGTAGATGGTGTACTGTCACATGATCTATCTATATTTGTAAAATTATACTCCCCTTCTATGTGTATTTTAATTTGGTCTTTGACCGCAATAAAAGCTTACTTACTTACTTACTTCCTGGACAGTGGTGGGATTCAAGTAATTTAACAACCGGTTCTCTGCCCTAATGATTTCTTCCAACAATCAGTTTGCCAAACTGCTCAGAAAGTTAACAACCGGTTCTTCCGAAGTGGTGCAAACTGGCTGAATCCCACCATTGTTCCTGGGTTTCTTTAAGTTGGCCAAATGCAGTTTACACAGCTTACACAGTAAACTGTGTTTCACTGCCCTTAAGATATCCCAAGTATTTTTAGTTTTTATGGTCCTCATTTTGAACATTTAACATGAAGATCTGCTATAAATAGTAATGCTTGCCGAATAGAACACAACTAAATCCACTGAACAATAGAGGTTACACCTTGTTCACAATGGCCAGAGATTATTCTGATTCTTCGTGAACAGATTTCTTGTGGAGGAAGTCTTCTTGCTGTGATCTCCTTCTCTGCTTAATGGGACATCTCTTTACTCTTTGCTTGACTTGAGCTTTGTCTGATTAACAATGGAGTTTGACTTCAACTCTCCTTTTTTCCAGCATGCCAAATCAGTCAGTTCATTTTAAGAATTATATTCTTTCATCTGGGATTTTGAATCAGGTGCATTGTACATGTATTCACATGCCCATGGAACGGATGGTGTTTTGATTGCAATTAGCCTGGGAAGATCTCCACAGAAACCAAGACGTGAGCAAGGCCAGAACTCTATCAGAGTAAGATGTTTGGTCCACTGTAATTATGTTAATATTAATATTATTTCTTCTTTTTTGTGGTAAGATAGGGTATTTAATGGTATAGAATACAGTATGAATATTTCATTTAGAATACACTATGGAGGGAGAGGGCTGTAAATTGTAAATTATATTCTACTATCAACAACATCCATGCTTCTTTTGAAAAGGAAAAGCGTCTTATTAACATAAGTTAAATGTGACTTAACTTGGAGATTGGGTTAACAGAATAACAGAAGGGACCTTGGAACCTCTGCTCAGGCAGGAAATCCTATACCATTTCAGACAAATGGACGTCCAATCTCTCCATAAAAACTTCCAGTGTTGAAGCACCCACAATTTCTGGAAGCAAATCATTCCACTGATTAATTGTTCTAATGGTCAGTAAATTTCTCCTTAGTTCTAGGTTGGACCTCTCCTTGATTAATTTCCATCCACTGATTCTTGTCCTGCCTTCAGGTGCTCTGTGGAATAGGTTAGCCCCTTCTTCTTTGTGGCAGCCCCTTAGGCATTGGAACATTACTCCTATGATGTCATTCCTAGTTTTGTTTTCATTAAACAAACATATCCAATTCCAGCAACCGTTCTGTATATGTTTTATCCTCCAGTCCCCTAATCATCTTTGTTGCTCTTCTCTGTACTTTTTTTAGAGTCTCAACATTTTTTTACATCAGGTTCAGAGATGGGTTTCAGCAGATTCTGACCAGTTCCGAAGAACTGGTAGCGGAAATTTTGAGTGGTTCGGAGAACTGGCAAATACCACCTCTGGCTGGCCGCACAGTGTGGTGGGAATGGAGATTTTGCAATATCCTTCCCACAGGAGTGGGGAGGGAATAGGGATTTTGCAGCATCCTTCCCCTGGAGTGGGGTGGAAATGGAGATTTTACAGTATCCTTCCCCTGCCATGCCCACCAAGCCACGCCCACAAAACCGGTAGTAATTTTTTTTTAAAAAAAATGTGAAACACACCACTGATCGGGTTGGAGATACATTTTACATACATCTATCCAACTGATATTTTAATCAGAGCAAAAGGATGTACTATATATCATGTAAGCTTCCCATGTCAGATTCAGCCCCTTATAACCAATAAGAATGATCAATTTATTTTTGGTTCTCAAAGAGTATGACATGGTTATACTCATGATTAATACACTGCTCAAAAAAATAAAGGGAACATAAAAATAAGACATGCTAGATCTGAATGAATGAAATATTCTTAGTAAATACTTTGTTCATTACATAGTTGAATGTGCTGACAACAAAATCACACAAAAATTATCAATGGAACTCAAATTTATCAACCCATGGAGGTCTGGATGTGGAGTTACACTCAAAATTAAAGTGGAAAAAAACACTACAGGCTGATCCAACTTTGATGTAATGTCCTTAAAACAAGTCAAAATGAGGTTCAGTAGTGTGTGTGGCCTCCATGTGCCTGTATGACCTCCCTATAATGCCTGGGCATGCTCCTGATGAGG
Source organism: Pituophis catenifer annectens (assembly GCF_029215685.1). Taxonomy (NCBI): domain Eukaryota; kingdom Metazoa; phylum Chordata; class Lepidosauria; order Squamata; family Colubridae; genus Pituophis; species Pituophis catenifer. The sequence goes on from NW_027256883.1 coordinate 74,760,046, forward strand.
TGGTGGATGGTCTCCTGGGGGATCTCCTCCCACACCTAGACTAAAGCATCCCCCAACTCCTGGACAGTCTGGTGCAATGTGGCGTTGGTGGATAGAGCGAGACATGATGTCCCAGATGTGCTCAATTGGATTCAGGTCTGGGGAACGGGTGGGCCAGTCCATAGCATCAATGCCTTCGTCTTGCAGGAACTGCTGACACACTCCAGCTACATGAGGTCTAGCATTGTCATGCATTAGGAGGAACCCAGGGCCAACCGCACCAGCATATGGTCTCACAAGGGGTCTGAGGATCTCATCTCGGTACCTCGGTACCTAATGGCAGTCAGGCTACCTCTGGCAAGCACATGGAGGGCTGTGCGCCCCCCCCCAAAGAAATGCCACCCACACCATTACTGACCCACTGCCAAACCGGTCATACTGAAGGATGTTGCAGGCAGCAGAACGTTCTTCACGGCATCTCCAGACCCTGTCATGTCTGTCACATGTGCTCAGTGTGAACCTGCTTTCATCTGTGAAGAGCACAGGGCACCAGTGGTGAAGTTGCCAATCTTGGTGTTCTCTGGCAAATGCCAAACATCCTGCACGGTGTTGGCTGTAAGCGCAACCCCCACCTGTGGATGTCGGGCCCTCATACTATCCTCATGAGTCTGTTTCTGACCATTTGAGCAGCCACATGCACATTTGTGGCCTGCTGGAGGTCATTTTGCAGGGCTCTGGCAGTGCTCCTCCTGTCCCTCCTTGCACAAAGGCAGAGGTAGCGGTCCTGATGCTGGGTTGTTGCCCTCCTATGGCCTCCTCCACATCTCCTGATGTACTGGTCTGTCTCCTGGTAGCGCCTCCATGCTCTGGACACTATGCTGACAGACACAGCAAACCTTCTTGCCACAGCTTGCATTGATGTGCCATCCTGGATGAGCTGCACTACCTGAGCCACTTGTGTGGGTTGTAGACTCCGTCTCATACTACCACTAGAGTGACAGCACCGCCAGCATTCAAAAGTGACCAAACCATCAGCCAGAAAGCATAGGAACTGAGAAGTGGTCTGTGGTCACCACCTGCAGAACCACTCCTTTATTGGGGATGTCTTGCTAACTGCCTATGCTTTCCACCTGTTGTCTATTCCATTTGCACAACAGCATGTGAAATTGATTGTCAATCAATGTTGCTACCTAAGTGGACAGTTTGATTTCGCAGAAGTGTGATTGACTTGGAGTTACATTGTGTTGTTTAAGTGTTCCCTTTATTTTTTTGAGCAGTGTATATAGGGACCTAATTTGGACTCTTCTAGTATATTGCATAAGTTAGCAGAGTTATCATATCCTACATTATTATGGAAGTGAGCCTTCATGATATTTCTGTCTTTAAACTAGACGGAAGTTACCTAATAATAATTAGCAGAAAGCTACAATTCAAAGATTGGTGGTAGGGTTAAATTTGAATTGAATTTGAATTGAATTGAATTGATTAAATTTTTATACCGCCCTTCTCCCAGAGGGACTCAGGGCGGTGAACAGCCAGGATTAAAATACATACAATATGAAAATTAAAATAATTTAAAACATAATTAAATCCATTTGGCTTCCCCAATTTAAAATTCCTTACCCATAAAACAACTAAAAATTTTAAGCCAGCCCGGTTTGCTGAAAGAAGGTCTTCAGAGCCCGGCGGAAAGTACGGAGGTCCGAGATCAATCGTATCCCTAGGGGTAGCTCGTTCCAGAGGGCGGGTTCCCCCACAGAGAAGGCTCTCCCCCTGGGGGACACCAGTCAACATTGCTTGACCGACGGCACCCTGAGGAGACCCTCTCTGTGGGAGCGTATTGGTCGGTGGGGGGTTGTCGGTGGCAGAAGGTGGTCTCGTAGGTACCCAGGCCCTAAGCCATGGAGTGCTTTAAAGATGAGAACCAATACCTTGAAGTGCACATGGAAGACCACTGGGAGCCAGTGCAGCTCACGCAGAAGAGGTGTTACATGGGAGCGCCATGTCCCCCCCATAATCACCCGTGCGGCTGCATTCTGGACCAGTTGGAGCCTCCGGGTGCTCCTCAAGGGGAGCCCCATGTAGAGACCATTACAGTAGTCCAGGCGGGAAATAACGAGGGCATGAGTGACTGTGCATAAGGAGTCCGCAACTAGCATATCAGATGAACCTGATAAAAAGCCCCCCTGGCCACGGCCGTCATATGCTCTTCTAAAGACAGCCGTGCATCCAGGAGGACGCCCAAGTTATGAGCCCTCTCCATGGGGGCCAATGACTCACCCCCAATAGCCAGCAATGGCATCAGCTGGCTATATTGGGACGCCGGCAACCACAGCCACTGGGTCTTGGAGGGGTTGAGTCGGAGCCTGTTCCTCCCCATCCAGACCCGTACAGCTTCCAGGCACCGGGACATCACTTCAAGGGCATCATTGGGGTGGTCTGGGTGGAGATATACAGCTGAGTATCATCAGCGTACAGATGGCACTGCACCCCAAATCCACTGATGATCTCACCCAGCGGCTTCACATAAATGTTGAACAGGAGAAGTGAGAGGACCGACCCTTGCGGCACCCCACAAACAAGGAGCCTTGAGGTTGACCTCTGCCCCCCAGCCAAAATGGACTGCAACCGGTCGGAGAGATAGGAGGAGAACCACCGTAACACGGTGCCTCCCACTCCCAACCCTTCCAGCCAGCGCAGCATGATACCATGGTCGATGGTATCAAAAGCCGCTGAGAGATCTAATAGGACCAGGACAGAGGAACAACCCCTGTCCCGAGCCCTCCAGAGATCATCAACCAATGCGACCAATGCCGTTTCCATGCTGTACCCGGGCCTGAAGCCGGACTGGAATGGATCTAGATAGACAGTTTCATCCAGGTACTGCGGGAGCTGTCGCACAACCACGCTCTCCACAACCTTCGCCACAAAGCGAAGGTTGGAGACTGGGCAGTAGTTTGCCAAAACAGCCGGGTCCAGAGAGGGCTTCTTGAGGAGGGGCCTCACCACTGCCTCTTTCAAGGCGGGAGGCAAGAAACCCTCACTCAAAGAAGTGTTTATAAACCTCTGGAGCCAGCCTCGTGTAACCTCCCGGGTAGCCAGCACCAGCCAGGAGGGGCATGGGTCCAATAAACATGTGGTTGCATTCAACCTCCCCAGCATCCTGTCCACGTCCTCGGGAGTCACAGGGTCAAACTCATCCAGATAACATTCTCAAGACCCACCTCGGACATCCTGCCTGAACCCACCCAGTCAGAGTCCAAGCCTTCCCGGATTCAAGCAATTTTATCATGCAGATAATGCGCAAAATCCTCAGCTCGCCCTTGCTCACCCAATAAATTTAATTTACCATTGGTGATTCCCAAATCTTAAACAATGGGGATACAGGTTTTATTCAACACTTCACCAAAACCTTTTTCAATTATAATTTTTTATCTCTTCTCCTTTTAATATTGATACTATATGCATATAGGATCATAGTTCAACTATATAAAAATACATTTTCAACAATATTCTTAACTGCTTGCCATTATTATTTCATTATAGATTTGTTGAATAATGTCAATTTTCTAAAACAGATTGATTCAGAAACATTTCAAGATTTTGAATTAAATGCATGCCCAGCTAGTTCAATTTTATGCTATGCATATGCATTTAAAAGAACACCCCGATCTTATAAAAGATTTTTATAAGAAGAGTTAGTTTCCTTGTCTTCGGCGACGGCGGCGCTCTTTGAAGCTCCGCCAGCCCCGCCGCCCGTAGAGCCGCTTCGAGACGAAGAAGCGGCTCGAAAACTTCTAAATCCTAAAGGATTGAAGAAGAGAGATCGCAGGGCACAGGTTGAGCCCCTGTAACCCCCCAGGGAAGTTTCTGGGGAGAGAACAGGCGTGGCTCCCTTCCAGCCTGCTGAAACTCCGAGCGACGTGGGACGATTCTGCTTTTGCAGAACAAGCCGGCTGCAGGAAACTTAAAGTGAAAGAACCGGATTCAATAAACAGCGAAACTACCTGAATCCTGAAATTTGGAAACGCAAGTATCAGCACTTTATTGACTTTCAATTTGAGAAATGCGAGTGAGTGAAAGTGCTTTGAAAAAACATGGCGCCTAGCCTCAGAGTTAACGAGCCAGCGAATGTGGATTGGTGAAGTTATCTTGTTTTGTTACAAAGTTTCCAAGTTGCTACAAAGTTGCCTTGTTTGTTATAAGAGAAACAACAATTTCTCCCCTTTTAATACTGGACTTTGCTTTATTTTAACCCTTATTTGATTAAATCTGGGGGACTTTTTTAGAAGTCTTTGTGCAGGAGGGAAAGGAAAAGGAACTTCCCTCTTTAGAAAAACCAGATCACGAGCCAGGATGGCTTCAAAGAAGCAGGAAGGGAAGGCATCAGGGGGGGGATCCCCCACACACAAACATGAAACGCAACTTCCCCCTGCTCAACAGCTACAAACTCAGAAAAAAGAATTTGATGTGGGAGATTTAAAAGAATTTATTTCTAAAACTTTGGATGATAAATTTCAAAAATCTCAACAGGAGATAGATGATAAACTTCAAAAATCACATCAGAAATTTATGCAGGAAATTAATGAAGTTAAAGACATGGTGAATCAGAATCAAAAAAAGGTGACCAAAAAAATATCAGAAGTGGCGTCTGGCCTGGTAGGATTTATTGGGAAAGTTGATTTTAAAGTTGAAGAATTTAAATCAGAAGTTAATGTTAAGATGAAAGACAATGATTATAAAATTGATGAAGTTGACAATAAAATGCAGAGAATTGAAGATGAGATTGTTATGATACAATTCCGGGCGATGGAATTTGCCATACGGCTTCGGGGAATTCGAGAGGAGGAGAGACAGGATCTGAGACAAGTTTGCTCTGAAGCCTTGGCTAAGATTTTACAAGCTAATCCTGATTTGGTATTTCATAAAATAGATAAAATTTACAGAGTGAACTCTTGGGTGGCCAGACAAAGACAACTGCCCAGAGATGTGGTCATATATTTTACTGATAGAGAAATTAGAAATGATATCCTGCAAAAATCTTTTCATACTTCTGTACAAGTGGGGGGTTCACGACTTGAAATTTTTAAAGAATTACCTCCTAAAATGCTGAAAGCCAGAAAAGAATTTGGTTTTCTTGTTAAGGAATTGAAAAATTTACAGATACCCTTCCGGTGGGACGCACCAGCTGGGATAATTTTTAGATATAAGGGAGAAGGATATCGGCTGAATACCGTGGAGAAGGCACAACACTTTTATAGTACTATTCTTAAGGAAAGAACACCATCTCCATGTACATCTACGGTTTTGGAGATTAAGGAGAGTGAAGAGAGGCAACTGAAAGAACAGTCTAAGCAGGAATTAGAAACAGTGCAAGGTGCAGAAGGAGGTTTTCTGAGTGAGCCCTTGCTGGACTCTTCTCCAATTTTGGATTTGATTCAGTTGGCTGAAGTTAAAGATCAACGTATAACTAGAGCTCAATCCAAGCTACTTAAACAAAAGCAACAACAACAACAGGAAAGACAAGACAAGAAGGCAGTTAAGACTACCGTACAAGAGAGTGGCGCTATGGGAGGAGCGAGATCGAAGCTCTCGGATGAACTTCAAATATTTTGCTCTGCGCTCCAGAAAGAGGCTGATGACCTTTAAGTGTTTATCTTGGAATGTCAATGGGTTGAATTCAGCACAGAAAAGGAAGAAATTATTTACATATTTGAAACAATTTCATAATGATATAATATGTTTACAAGAAACGCATATCACAACTCAAGATCAAAAATATTTGATAAATTCAAAACTAGGAGCACATTTTATATCTTCAACTTCGCAGAAAAAGAATGGTGTGGTTATTTATGTAAATAAAAAATTAACAGCGAAAGTTATAGAAGTAGATCAAGATGGTAGGTTTGTAGCAATTGAATTGCTTACAGCAAATGGCCAAATTCTTCTGATTGGAATTTATGCTCCCAACCAACAACAGGACTATTTTTATAAGATATTACATACTAAAATATTGCAATGGGACTATAGATCTATTTTAATTATGGGAGATTGGAATGGAGTAATTGATTCTAAACTAGACAAAAAGAGCTTGGCAAAGTCTAGAATTAGACTACCACAGACTTTTTTTGATATGAAAGAAGATATGGAACTAAAAGATGTTTGGAGAATACATAATTTAAATGAATTGGATTACACTTTTTTCTCTGATAGACATAGATCCTTTTCTAGGATTGATTTTATCCTGTTGTCAAATGATCTACTTGTCAAGACAAAAAGAACAAAGATTTTTCCAAGAACTTTGACTGACCATAGCCCTGTATGGATAGAAATTGAGATGGACAAGGTTGAGAGACGCTCTTGGAGATTAAATGAGAACTTGTTTAGATATGAAAAAAATATAATAGAACTTAAAAAGCATCTGAAAGAATTTTTTGAAATAAATTTGAATAAAGGTACTCCAATTGAAATTGTTTGGGACGCAAGTAAAGCTTATATGAGAGGGGTACTTATCTATATGAATTCTAAACATAGACTGTTCCGACAAAAGAAAAGACTTGAGTTGGAAATGGAGATAAAGAATAAAGAACAGTTACTTATTAAAAACCCAACAGATGAAAGAATTCGAAGTGCTATAAAACTTTTGAAAGACCAATTTCAAATGCTTATGGCGGAACAAGTTGCAACAAGTCTACAATATGTGAAGCATAATACATTTTGCAACGCTAACAAACCGGGCAGATGGTTGGCTTACACATTGAGGAAAAAACAAAGTATACGGACTATCGATAGTATTGATATTGGAGGGAAAGAAATTTTTCAACAAAAATTAATTAAAGAAGCTTTTGTGGACTATTATACTAAACTATATGCTAAAGAAGAGGTGCAGAATGGACTTATAGAAAAATATTTAAATGATAAGAGAGTTATAAAAATTACTGATCAACAAAAGGAAAGAATGAATTATCCTATAACAGAGGAGGAGATAACAGTAGCAATTAAACAGTTAAAAACAGCCAAAGCTCCTGGCACGGATGGTTTGACTGCAGTGTATTACAAAACTTTACAAGCTGAAATGGTGGGACAACTTAGAGACTTATTTTGTAATATTCAACAAGGGGGTAAAATACCCCCATCTTGGACAACTGCTTATATATCTTTGATACCAAAAGAACAAGTTGGTCCTAAAAAACCAGAGAATTATAGACCAATATCTCTTTTGAACACAGACTATAAAATTTATGCGAAGGTATTAGCCAACAGGTTGATGCCAGTAATCCAAAAGGTGATTCATGAGGACCAAGCGGGATTTATTGAAGGCAGATATATGAAGGACAATGTAAGGCAAGTAATAGATTTATTGGAATATCTTGATAAGAATAAACAGATTCCTGCAGTGCTGGCTTTTTTGGATGCAGAGAAGGCCTTTGATAGAGTGGATTGGAATTTTCTACTAAAGACTTTAAAAAAGATGGACTTTGGGGACCAATTTATACAGGCGATCTCAGCAATTTATCAAGAGCAAAAGGCACAGATTATTATTAATGGAAGTTTGACGACAGAGTTTAAAATTGAAAAAGGAACAAGACAGGGATGTCCGTTGTCCCCACTTTTATTTATTTTAACATTGGAAGTCTTGCTAAATACAATACGGGACTCTAAAATTTTGAAAGGTATAATGATAAGGCAAGAGGATTATAGAATAAAGGCATTTGCAGATGATCTGGTGGTTACCCTATCACAACCAATGGAATCAATAATCTTGATGAACGACATTATACAAGACTATGGTAGAGTTTCAGGCTTTAGACTGAATTCAAAAAAGACTAAAATGATAGTAAAAAATATGACACAAGATCGTAAACATGAGCTTGAAAGGAGGGCAGGTTTTGAAATTGTACCTAAGGTAAAATATCTTGGAGTTCAGGTTGCAGAATCAAATATGAAATTGTTTCAAAATAATTATGAGGTGTTGTGGCGAGAGGTCCAGAAAGATATGGAGACTTGGAAAAAGCTGCAACTGTCTTTACTTGGAAGAATAGCAGCAGTTAAGATGAACATTTTGCCAAGATTTCTGTTTTTGTTTCAAATGATTCCGGTGCTTAAAAATGATAAACAACTGAAAGTTTGGCAGTCTGGTGTGAATAAGTTTGTCTGGAACGAGAAGAAGCCGAGAGTGAAACTGAAAATTATGCAAGATGTTCCAGAAAGAGGAGGCCTTAAACTTCCAAACCTACAGTTATATTATGATGCAGCAGCTTTAACTTTAACAAGTGATTGGTTTGGAAGTAAAAAGACTGGAATACTGAATGCAGAAAGTTTTGATCTTGAATTTGGATGGCATGCTTATTTATTTTATGACGACAAAGCAGATAAAGTATTTAAAAGTCATATACTTAGAGATTCTTTGATGAGAGTTTGGAAGAAGCACCGACTCAAATGGGATTATAAAATACCGTTATGGCTGGATCTTGGTCATACTATGTGGAATACAAATATAATGTCACTCGGGGGGTTTTTATATAAAGAGGTTCTTTTTACAGATGCGGGCAGATGGCAGCTGAAGACATTACAGACACTGTTGGATGAAGGAATTAACTTAACTTGGTTACAATATAATCAACTACAATTGAGATGGAAAGAGGACCAAAAAACTGGTATTATGTTGCATGAGGAAGAATTGGTTAGACATATAAGAGAGAAAGGTCCAATGCATATTAAAAGGCTTTATAATGTTTTGCTAGAAAGGGATTCAGAAACTGAATTAGTTAAAGATTGTATGATTAAGTGGGCACAAAATTTTGAAGAACCAGTGATGTTGGAAACATGGGAAAAAATTTGGGTTCAGAATGTTAAATTTACACAGTCGCAGAACCTGAGGGAAAATTTTTATAAAATGTTTTATAGATGGCATTTAGATCCCAAAAAGTTGTCATGTATGTACCCTAATGTTCAGCCAAAATGTTGGAGATGTGAATGTTTGGATGCTACGTATTATCATGTTTGGTGGACCTGTAGGAAAGTTAAGGCTTTTTGGATAAAAATTTGGTGGGTCATGCAGAATGTTTTGAAGAAAAAAATTCAATTTTCTCCACAATTGTTTTTATTGGGTATAGTTAAGGGTTTTACACGGGGTGAAATAAAACTAATATTGTATATGATAACAGCAGCAAGATTGTTGATAGGTAAATATTGGAAGAATGAAGCTTTGCCTACTATCGAGGAATGGACTTTGAAGATGGCTAGTTTTGCAGAGATGGCGAAGATTTCGGCGTATTTAAAAGATTGTTCACAAGAGACTTATGAATGGGAATGGAAAAGGTGGATAGAATATGTTCAGAACAAATACCAAACTAGAAAGTATCAAATAGCTTTTATTTGAAAATAATGTATTAGAAATATTTTAATGTAAAGAGACAAAGAGGAAAAATTATATAGGGGGAGGGATGGGTTCCGGTTTATATATTAGTGTTATGAGTATGTAATAGGGAAGTCTGGGGGGGGGAGGGTTAGGGAGGGTTAGGGAGGATGGGAAGTTTGGGGAGGGAGGTGGGGGGATGAAAAAAGGGGTGAAAATGTAATTGTAAAACTTTTGCAATAAAAAAAAGAGTTAGTAGATCCATTTACTATTTATGAAATAAAAATTGTGATACTTTCTTTGAATGGTAAAGCACCAAGATCAATTTTATGTGGAATGGTAGATGTTTTCTGATACATTTTTCTTCAGTGTTACGGCTTATAAAATGTTTTGGAAGAACGTATTTTTTTATTGGCGTTCAGTAAAGCTATATTTTGTACCAAAACTAGGTAAAGTTCATAGTTTGTGTTTCAATTATTATCCTATCACTTTTTTAAAAAATTGACAACTCTTTTAGTGAACAAATTAACAATTCTTTTAGCTGAAAACAATTGCAAAAAGTAACATCAAAAGACATGGTTTTTGGTGGCTACGTGGGCAGGTCTATACAGTTTTCTTGACAATATGTTTTAGAGATGGCTTGCCTTCTTCCTTCAACTGAGAGAGTTTCTCTGGCCCAAAATTACCCGACTGCCTTCTTGCTTAATTGGAGACTAAAGACATGTTTCCCTATTCTTAGCCCAGTATCTTAAATATTTAATGCTTCTAAAAACTGACATGGATGATTGATTTAAATAAGGATAGAGAGAGTCAAACATGGACTTATACCATTGGATGCTGCAAAAGTCTTTGAAATAGCTAGTTGTTAATAAATGTAACACCTAGAGGAAATATAATTCTACATTAAATTGCAGGCAGCAGTTACATAAACACATAAGCTGATTTTTTTTTCCTGGTAAACAATATTTTTTTAATCCAAGAACCTCTTATTAAATATTGGTATTCAAAAAGACTTTCTTCTCACATCTTAATGCTTGCTTGCTTATTTATCTATCTATAACATTAATATAACTAACCATCTCATCATAGCAACCCTGGATGCAACTAACATTTATCCACGAGTGAATTATAATATCCTCAATTTATTACCTGGTCAGCAATGATTTTTTTTTTTCCAAACAGTGGTTGCCAAAATTGTTATTTTGGCAAACAATGGCTTGTTGACCATAAAAGAAAAGAAAAGAAAAGCACAGCAGTCCACTATTTCCTGAGTCAACATAAAGATACCTGATAATCCAGCAGAGACCTCTTTCTCTCATCTTACCTCTTTACTGTGTTCAGTCTTGATGCCAAAGCAAAGGTAGGCCAAAGCTTCCTCACTTCAGATGTGATACCGCAATCTGAGGCTGCCAGTGAGTGAGATGCCTTCAACAGTGAAGTGCAGATATTTATAATGAACTACTTCAACGCCCATGTCCATTTACACAATGACTGCATTTTTAAATCTGCAACAATTTGACTAAATCAAAATGCATTATGAAAACAGCATGCTGTGCAAACTGAACATGTATAATAAACTAAAATTAATTATTAAAAATTCTGGAATTACGAAGTTTACTACATATTCAGTAGATAGTTTAGAGAACAGAACATCAAAAGCTGGTCCTTTTTTTCCTGATTGAAAATACTTGACGTAATGCTAGGACATCCAGAAATTGTAATCATCTAGGTTGTTTATTTGTTTGTTATTCAATTCTTATGGCCTCCCATCTCAAGCAATGACTCAGGGTGGTTTACAATTCAGAAAATATGTTACAATTACATTTTTTACAAAATTAAAACAATAAGAATGATAAAAACAGCTAAAAGATGAAAAATCCAAATTCAACATATACAAGAGCAAAATATTTGGCCAGCTATTAATATATCCAGGAAACATGGCCCTTAACACATTCAGTGCCTCAGGCTCAGAAACATAGCCAAAAATAATTGCTGATTTCTTGTCTTTGTTATAACCACATTGGGTTTTATGTTTGCTGTTTCCATTTATTAGAAAATGTGTTTTTGATGTTATTTTGTGATTTGTACTGGTTTTTTTATGATTGATTCTGTGGATAATGGAAAAGTTGGATCACAAATTATTAACTCTACTCCCAGAATATATTGTGATGTGTTAAAATTAAACAAAAAGGATTTACTAGAAATAGACATTCATTATTAACATTCCCCAGGGTTTAGTATGATGCAGAGGGTGCAATTTTAAAAAATGGGGAAATCCAAAGTCACAGGAAGATTGGAACTAGATAAGCTCAATAATAGAGGAGATAAATTAATAAAATGTTACATGGAGAATTATTTGTTTATTAGCAATAGCTTCATAGTGTGTGTGTGTGTGTGTGTGTGTGTGTGTGTGTGTGTGTGTAAAGTGAGTTAGGCGGGTTCCTTTCCAGGTTGAGACTAAAAAACAGTAAATTCATGATTAGTGTCCATTATATACATTAAATATAGAAAATTAAAGAGAGCAACTATCACAACAAAGATTTGACCTGAAAACATACAATTAAAATATAAAATCATTGTGAAGAATAAATTTAATATGTTTAACATACATATTCAAATGTGAATCTGAAAATGACTAATGATTACAAATCCTTTGTTTATTGAAATGTGTTCCAGTTAGCAGGAACAAACAAAGAGGCAGTAGACATTCATACATTCCATGAAAAGCAAGCATCTCAGAAGCTTCAGAGAAACATTTTTGATGGTTAAAATCCACTCTTTGAAAAATCCAAATTATATTAGTTTCAACACAACTCTGCTCCAAAGTGTATCCCATTCAGTTCAATCGGGCATACTCCCATGTAAAAAAATACAGGACCAATATTGACTTTAGCTAAAGTAAGAGAGCAGAATCTTACCTAGCAGCTGTATTCCAAAGCAACATGTTAATGTCTATCCAAAACAATTTCTATTCATTTCCTGTTCTTGGCTTCATCTAGATTTGTCATCTATGATGAAGAATCTGGAGTTTTTCAAACAGAGGCTTATATACCAGTTGTTGAGAATATTTTAGCCCGGGAGGCCCTAGGGTGCTTAGATCCGGCCTGTGGGGCCACCCTGGAAATAGCAAAGGACCAGTCCGCAGTGCCTCTGCCAGTGAAAATGGAGCTTGTGAGGGCTGTGCATGGTTAGAAGGTTGCAGGAGGCTGTCACAGCTGAAAACGCAGCTCAGGAGCTCGTTTTCGTTGGCAGAGTGTTCAGGCACTACAGGTGCCCCCACAAGTTATGTCATGCTCACTATGCCCCCCCCCCCCGGCCATACCCACCTCACCCCCCCGAGATCAAACACAACCCTGATGCAGCCCTCAATGAAATCAAGTTTGATACCCCTGCTTTAGTAGGTTTTCCTTTCAACAAAGGTTAGAATAAATACAGCTGAGATCCTTCTTAACTTTATGGTTCTCTAATTATAATTCTTAATAGCGGTGGGCATCCTTTGGCTCTTATGTATCAGATATATAAAATATTTACAGCTAGCACTGTAAGTAATAAACAGGTATCAAATACATTGCACTTAATTTGAAGTCCCTTCTCTGATGAATGGCCATAACTGAGAATTTTGGGAGTTGAAGTCTATATAGTTAGAGGATACCAAGCAGGTGGGGGAAAGACTGAATTGAGTCATTTTATCTTAAAGAAACAGGCCTATTTAAGAATCCCACAAAGGATTCAACCGGAAGCGTCACGGCGAGACAGTCAGGGATTTAGCGGGCTCCGATGAGCTCTGCAAAAACCCAGACTGACGAACCTCTGCCGAGGGGTGTTTGGATTGGAACCATCCTGTAGGGACGGGGAAGAAGGAGAGGCACCTCAGAAGACCATGAGGAACAGGCAAGTTCCTCTTCCCCTGTAGGGACAGGGAAGAAGGAGAGGCACCTTGGAAGACCAAGAGGAACAGGCAAGTTCCTTGAAGGTCAGAGGAATCTCTCTCCGATTCGGTGGTGGGGGCAGTAGACATTGCAGCTGTCAAGAAGCTGGGGCAACCGGACTAAGTATTGAGCAGGAGTGGTGATTGCAACAGAGTTTTTGAAGCCAGGTGAGTGACAGCCAACTCACAAGTGAAATAAAAAACTCTCAACAAAAGTACCATGGTGGAACTGCTTCAAAGTCACACCTTCTTTTGTTGCCAGAGAAATCTGTTCTTTCAGGATCTGACAGATTTTGAAGATCCAAGAATTCATCAAGATAGTGGCTCGCCTCTAAAATGAACACTGGAATGGATACCAACATTTCTTCATGCTTTAGAATCCAGAACCATTCATGCAGGTTCTTGTAGCAAAGTCCATCTTCTAGCTAGAGGAACAAACAGATTGAATAGCAAGAGGCAAAAATCAGGAGGACTGCAAAACCAAGGTGTTAACAACTGATTTCTGCACCAAAATTAGGTTATGGGGTGCCAGGAGTGATTGCACTGAATAATTACACAGAGTCAATATTCTCTTAGAAAGTACATTTTATATTACCTGTTGAAGAACCTCAGCACTGGAATCTGTTGGTAGCAGGATAGAAAAGCTCAGCTCATTGTTTTTGTAGAGAATCTCCAACACCATGGCCAACTCACCCTGGCTGACTCACCTCAGCCAACTTGTCATGGGACAACTTGCCATGGCCAACTCGCTGTAGGACAATTAGTTGTGGGACAATTCAACATGGGATAACTCAAAAGAAGAAAAAGTGAATTGCAGTGGACCTTCTCTTGCTTTTGATTTGAACCTTCTCAAATTAGAATCCTCGAGACTGGGATGAGCTGCAATTTTACTTGTCTCTCTCTTGAGTTGTCCTACATTGAATTGTCCCACAGCAAGTTGTCCTGTGGCAAGTTGGCCACAAGTTGTCATGTGATGAGTTGGCCACAGCGAGTCAGTCGGGGCAAGGTAGCTGCAGTGAGATGAGTGGGGCGAGTTGTCCCATTCCCTCTCCAACACCTGTACTTGCATATTGGCTATACCAGCAGTGGCTGTGTTGTAAATGCCCATCCTTTGCATATATTATACAGTGTACTGCTTATTCTGCAAAAAGGAAAAAAAATGGAGTGAAAAAACAATGTTTAGAAGGAGAAATCCATTTCCTTTCCTGTTTTTCAAAATTGTTGTCTTGCTTCCTCTGTGTGCATGCGCGGCAGTGGTGGGTTTCAACCCGTGTTATCACCGGTTCACTTCATGCAAGCGCATTGAATTTCACAACAGCTGAGCACAGCAATCTGCTCTGCCATGCCTATCAGCTGGGCTAAAAACGAACGAATATAGGTAGGTATAGCGCAGGGGTGGGCAGGAGGGCCCAGCTGACGGTCGGAGCAAACCGGTTTGCTCTCATCTCACCATCTCCACTACCGGCTTGCCCGAACCAGGGAGGACCGGTAGCAACCCACCAATGATGCACGGCCAGTGAACCAGTAGCAAACAAGTTCAGATTTCACCACTGGTTTATAATGATGATATTCAAAAGCAAGCAATCCTTTCTGGATATTAGAAATAAAAAATAGACTTCCGGCGGCTCCGTAGGACGTTGAGGACGCTCCCTGGGTGAGCGCTAGCCCCGCGACTTTGTTAGCCGCTAGAACAGCAAAAAATCAGCTGTCTAGCGGCGAAGAACCTTCCCCCCCGGGAGAAGAGGGGGAAGCAAGCAGCCAGGTGCAGGGTAGAGCTCCATAAGAGCCCTAGAATTAATTCTGGGTCTCAAAAGGTGTGAGCTCCCCAAGAACCTGGGAAAGCTCCAAAGCCGGGACGCCTCTGCCAGAAGGCAGAGCAAAATGCCATATCCGCCCCTGCTACCAATTGATACAAAGAGAAAATTGAAGCAGGCAGAACAAAGACAGGAGACTACATAATTGCAAGTACTTATACTTTAATTCCTTTGAACATCGTTTCTTTTCGAGCCTCTAAGAGTGGAGCTGGAGTGGAAAGGGAGGGGAAGATGGCGCTGGCTCATTAAGACAAAGAGACGAAAGTGAAAGTTAAGAAGAAAGTTGTTACAGACTTGTTAACTCATTAATGCCTATCAGTTAACAACTCCGCTTAAAACTTTTTGGATTTAACCTTATATCTTGGACTTTGGGAATCAAAATTTAAAGATTTTAAAGATTTTCTGATTTTTCCTTGCTGGCTATAAGAACTTTAAGAACTGTTTCTGAAACTGTGTGATTTTAAAATGGCTTCAAAGCAGACAAAATTGGTGCTGCCTAAAGCAGGGAGTGCGGGAAGTTCCCCAGCTCAAACTAGCAGGTTGCAAACTTTATTGCCTCCGGCAGATACACAAGCTCAATTACAACCACAATTACAACCACAAGCACAAATGTTAACACTTGAGATGTTTCAGGAAGCCATGAAAGAAATTAAAGAAGGTTTTAAAGAGGACATTGCATTTGCATTTAAAGGAGTCTCAGAACAAATGGAAGAAATGAAGGACATAATTAAGACAAGAAATCAACATATAAGGGAAGATATAGTTCTTGCACTCCAGGGACTGGCAAAACATGTTAGTCATGTAGAAGATAGAATTGATGAGGTTGTTCAAGCCAATGAGATTTTAGATGGTAAAGTTGAGGAATCACAAACTAAGATTGACAAAACAGAAGCTGAAATGTTGTTGACACAATACAAGATGATGGAATTTGCTGTGAGAATAAGAGGCTTGAAAGAAAATCCTAAGGAAAATTTGAAAGAGATTTTTGAAGATGCTCTGGCACAGTTTATAGGAGTGCCCAGAGGTGAACTTGAATGGCAAGTTGACCGGATCTATCGTGTTAATTCATGGGTAGCTAGACAAAGGAAACTACCAAGAGATGTTGTGATTTACTTTGTCACCAGAAGGATTAGAAATGAGATTCTACAAGCTGCCTATAAAAATAAGTTGCAAGTGGCAGGACAAGAAGTTGCAGTATTTAAAGAAATACCACCCAAAATGCTGAAATCCAAGAAAGAGTATGCTTTTCTGGCAGATGAGCTGAGGAATCGACAGATACAATACAGATGGGAAGTCCCAGTTGGATTATCGGTGGACTATGCAGGAGAGCGATATCGTCTCAATACAATATGCAAAGCAAGAGATTTTTATAGTAATATACTAAAGGCTGGACAACCACCAGTGCTAGGAGCTAAAAAAGTAAGAGAGGCGACAGAGGGAAGGAAAGAGGACCTGCAGAAGCAATTGGAAGGCGGAGCTATGAGTATGCAGGAGGAGGTACTGCAGCTTTCAAGTGCTGTCCAAGCATGGGATATAGTTGAAAAACAAGAAGAAGGCAAAGATCAAAGACAAACCAGAGCAGTTACTAAACGTAAAGTCGAAGAGTTAAAAAAGTTACAAGAGCAGGCTTTATTACATGAAGTGAATACTGGTGCAGAAGCTGTGGGAGGGGCGAGACCCAAAAGAAAATTCCAAGAGGATTATCAAGCGGTTCTCACCAAGCTTCGAGAGTCTGAGGATGGCTTCTAGGTTTTTAACCTGGAATGTTAATGGTTTAAACACACCACAAAAAAGGAAGAAAATATTTCACCACTTGAGACAATTTAAAAATGAAATAACATGCCTGCAGGAAACACATATAAGGACAACTGATCAAAAATATTTAATAAATACAAATAAACACATTTTGTTGCTTCAGCCCCGGAAAAAAAGAATGGAATAGTGATCTACTTGAAAAGAGATTTGATGGCTAAATTAGTTGAGGCAGATCAACAAGGAAGATTCCTGGCAATTGAGATAATGATAGAAGGAAAGAAAACACTCTTATTGAGGATATATGCTCCTAACCAACAACAAGAGAAATTTTATAAGTTGATACATACAAAATTACTACATTGGGATTATAATTCATGTATATTGATGGGAGATTGGAACCGAGTGATAGACCCTAGTATTGATAAGAAAAGAATAGTACAATCTACTAAATTGCGATCCAGACTGCCTAAGACTTTTTTTGATATGATGGAGGATATGGAATTAAGAGACATTTGGCGTGAACGGAATTATAGAGAACAAGATTTTACATTTTTTTCAGATAGACATCAATCCTTTTCAAGAATTGATTTTATACTAATTACAAATGATTTTTTTTCCAGGGTAAAGAAGATAAAGATTTGTCCCAGAATTTTAACTGATCATAGTCCAGTTTGGATGGAACTGGAGTGTGGGGAAAGATCTAGGAGATCTTGGCGGTTAAATGAAAACCTTTTCAGATATGAGAAAAATGTAATAGAATGTAAAAAACTAATGAAGGAATTTTTTGTTCTTAATATGAACAAGGGAACATCTATGGATATGGTATGGGCTGCTAGTAAAGCATACATGAGAGGAGTTTTGATAAATATGAATAATGCATATAGGCGTAGACAAGTGGAAAAAAGGAGGGAATTAGAAGAAGAGATCAAGAAAAAAGAAAGGGTGTTAATTGATAACCCAGGGGATAAGAAAATTAAAGAAGAGATCAGTTTATTATGTGGGCAATTTAATATGATGCTTTCAGACCAAGTGGCAACCAATCTACAATATGCTAAACATAATACTTTTTGTAATGCAAATAAACCAGGTAGATGGTTGGCATACATGCTGAGGAAAAAACAAAAATCTCATACCATAGAGAAAATAGAGTACAAAGGTAAAGAGGTGTATCACCAAAATATGATTAAAAAGGCATTTTTAGAATTTTATGCAAGACTGTATACTGCAGACAAAATACAAGGTGCAGAGATAGAGACATATCTGGATAGACAGAATATTCCTATAGTTACAGAGGAACAAAGAGATCGGTTAAACCAATTAATAACAGAGGAGGAGATCCTCTCAGCAATTAAACAGTTAAAAACTGGTAAGGCTCCTGGAACGGATGGATTAACAGCTGTGTATTATAAATATTTACAACTGGAGATGGTTGTACCTCTTAAAGAATTATTTAATAGAATTCAGTTGGGTGAAGGGGTACCACCTTCATAGAAAACAGCTTTTATTTCGTTAATTCCAAAAGAAGATCAAGATTTGACACATCCCAAAAATTATAGACCCATATCTTTATTAAATACAGATTATAAAATATTTGCTAAGATATTGGCAAATAGGTTAATGCTAGTAATGCAAAAAAATGATTCATGCTGACCAAACTGGTTTCATACAAGGTAGACAAATGAAAAATAATGTAAGACAAATTGTTGACATATTGGAATATTTGGAAAGGAATAACCAAATCCCTGCGGTGCTTATATTTTTGGATGCGGAAAAAGCTTTTGATCGATTAGATTGGCAATTTTTATTGAGAGTGGTTAACAGGATGCAATTTGGAAATTGCTTTATGCAGTCCATAAAAGCAATATATCAGGAACAGACAGCTCAGATAATTATTAATGGAAGTTTGACAGAAACTTTTAAAATTGAAAAAGGTACGAGGCAGGGATGTCCCTTATCGCCATTATTATTTATATTAACTTTGGAATTGTTGTTAAACAAAATACATAATATAGATGAGATAAAGGGAATCAAAGTTAGAGACTATGAATATAAGATACGGGCATTTGCAGATGATTTGGTTATGACCTTAACTCATCCAGTGGAATCAGCAAAGGTTTTGATGGATATAATAAAACAGTATGGTCAAGTATCTGGGTTTAAGATAAACATTGGAAAAACAAAGATGATAGTTAAAAATATGACAGCAAATCAAAAAGAGGAGTTACAAAGGGTAACGGGATGTGAAATAGTTAAAAAAGTTAAGTACTTAGGAGTTTATATTGCATCTTCTAATGGTAAATTGTATAAGCATAATTATGAACTGATATGGCATAAAATACAAGCTGAAATGGATAAATGGAAAAAATTACAACTGCCCTTGTTGGGTAGAATAGCAGTTATAAAAATGAATGTTTTACCTAGGTTTTTGTTCCTCTTTCAAATGATACCAATACTAAAAAAGGATGCCAACCTGGAAGAATGGCAGAAAGGTATTAATAAGTTCGTATGGCAAGGTAAGAAACCAAGGATAAAACTGAAAATAATGCAGGACATACGAGAAAGAGGAGGATTGAAAATGCCAAATTTAAAATTGTATTATGAAGCAGCTGTTTTATCAGCAATTAGTGATTGGATTAATCTAACAAATGGAAGGATATTGAATATTGAAGGGCATGACCTGGTCTATGGTTGGCATGCTTATTTAGTGTATGAAAAAAGGGTGGATAGAGCATTTAAGAGTCATATATTGAGAAATGCTTTATTGCGTGTCTGGAAGAAATATCAATATAAGTTAAATGAAAAGATACCTATATGGACAGCACCCAGGCACGCAATAGAGAATACGAGTATAGAAAGTAGACAGGATGTAATTACATATAAAGATATTCTCATTATGGAGGGAGGTATATTAAAATTAAAACCTGTGAATGTGTTGAAAGAGGAGAAAATAACTCAAACTTGGTTTCAATATGTACAATTACAAGCCAGATGGAGAAAAGACCAGAAAACTGGTGTTATACAAAGTGATGAAAATTTAATTAAACAAATTAGAGACCAAAGCCCAATGCACATAAAAAGATTGTATAATATATTGATAGAGATGGACTCGGAAACAGAGTTAATTAAGGACTGTATGATAAAATGGGCGCAGAACTTTGAACAGCCAATAATGATGGAAACGTGGGAAAAAATATGGGTGACAAATGTGAAATTTACCAAAGCGCAAAATTTAAGGGAGAACTTTTATAAAATGTTTTATAGATGGCATCTAGATCCAAAAAAGTTATCTTGTATGTATCCGAATGTACAACCAAAATGTTGGAGATGTAATTGTGAGGATGCCACTTATTTTCACATTTGGTGGACATGTAAAAAGGTTAAAGCGTTTTGGATTAAAATTTGGTAGATTTTACAAAATATTCTTAAAAAGAGGTTGAAATTTACACCACAGCTGTTTCTGCTGGGTATAGTTACGTAGTGTACAGTTATAGAGACTAAATTGATTTTGAACTTAATAACTGCAGCAAGACTGTTGGTGGCACAATATTGGAAGAAGCAAGATTTACCTACAATCCAAGAGTGGACAATGAAAGTTACAAACCTAGCGGAAATGGCAAAAATCTCGGCATACTTGAAGGATCATTCAAATGAAAGATATTTAAGAGACTGGAGAAGATGGATAAATTATATACAAAATAAAAGACCAGAATAAGAAATTGCAGAGAGGTTATGAATGATTATATAGATATTTGGTGTGTCTTTAAGTAATAAAGCTAGGCGGGTAATTAGGGAATTGAAGGAACAAGAGATGTGGAATGTCATAATTATTTAGACTAGGATTGATTATGATTGTTGAAGGTTATACCCTGTAATTTGTTCTGGGAAGAGGAGGGGGGGAGGGGGGAGGTTGAGGTAGGGAAGGGGGGGAAATATGTAAACTTTTTGTAAAACTTTTCAATAAAAAAAAAAGAAATAAAAAATAGGAACTCAGGGCCACTTTTTATCAAGCACATTAGTTTAGTAGGTAGAAAAGATAAAGTGAAAAAGAGACAAGCAATATGCTAAGAAAAGATATGGTAATGGAAGTCTCATAATGGATTCATTATTGCTAATTATCTATTAGGTAACAATAGTTTAAAACCTTTGAAATGTATCAAAAGAAAAACCATTTATTGGAACATCTGAATGGAAATACATACAATTAAAACATTTGTTAGCCCTGCCATTTAGTCACCAATGTCTGTAGAGGGACTGGATGAGTTTAGTAGAAGGCCTTTCTTGAAACTGAACAGACAATTTATTATTAAAGTAAAGTAGCAGACTTTCTCATCTCAAGAAAAACAAGTAGCCAAAAGAAATATGATTAGTTTATATTACTCACCCCATCATGTCCATATAATGTGTCAGGGCGTTTATTAATCCCATGTTTGGCTCTGGGACTAATTACCCTGGTTTAGAGGAGATGTATCGTGGCTTAATCCAAGTTGCAATAATCTGAAAAGAAACGCGAGAAAGGTTTCTAATAAAACTCATTTATTTGTTATAAAGAAAATAAAACACCTCACTAACTAAGAAAAGTTAATTGTTACATTTTTGAAAGTAATTCTTGCCGGCTATCTTAGCCGGACCTTGCTGGAAAGAGAACAAAGGAAAAAATGGCAAGTGAAGGAATGGAATGTGGGTGGATACGGAAACACGTAGCTTACTGATAAGAAGTTGTCAAGCTACGGAGAGTCTGATAGTCCAGAAATAATGAGTTCAGCTGGCAAATAAAATAACGCAGTGACATTCCCCTTCTTTGCCAGTTGAGCGAATATCAGTACATCATCAAATAAGGCACATCTTCTCACGCAGATACTCATGTTGAGCTGCTGGAAGTGGTTTGTTGAGCATATCAGCAATTTGATCATGTGTAGATACATATTGCATTTTGACAAAACCTTTTTTCACTAAATGCTTTATATTTTGATAACGAATGTCAATGTGTCTGGACCTAGAACCTGTAAAATGAGATTCAGAAATATAAACCACCGATTCATTGTCTTCCATCACGGTGATCGGTCGGATCGGGTGTGTCCAGATATCTGTGACTAAAGCATCAAACCAAGTTAGAGAATTACATGCATCTGAAACACAAGCATATTCAGCTTCAGTAGATGAACAAGAAACAAAATTCTGTTTACGTACTTGCCAATAAACAGGACATCCATTTAAGAACATCATATAACCTGAAGTACTTTTACGTGATTTCTTATCACTTGCCCAATCAGAATCTGCATAACAACATAATTCTGCATAATCAGTATGTGTTGGTTCTAACAATAACTTCAAATGTTTAGTGTATTTTAGGTATCTCAATAATTTCTTAATGCATGTCCAATGAAACTGTTTTGCCTTACCTACGTGTCGAGATAAGAGATTAACACTAAGTGCAATGACGGGTCTGGTCCAACTACTAATGTATAACAGTGACCCAATGACTGAACGATAAAGTGTTTGATCCTCGAATTCAGGACTTGCTTCTTGTGTCAAGTTGTGAAAATCTGTTTGCATGGGTGTCTTTGTTGTGTTAGCATCCTTCATGTTGCAATGATGCAAAACTTGTTCAATTTTACCTTCTTGTGAAAGACTAAACCCCTTCTGTGTTTTTTCAATCTGAACACCTAAATAAGTGCTAATATGACCTAATGATTTCAATGTGAAGTATCTCTGCAAAGCTTTGGCAAAAATTTCACTCATTTGCTTATTTGGACCAATATAAACAATATCATCAACATAAACAAGAACTATCTCATATGCATTGTTAGATCTTTTTGTGAACACGCACTCATCAGTTTCGGACTTAATAAAGCCCATTGAATTTAGTTTGTCAGTAAGACATAAATACCACATTAAACCAGATTGTTTCAGACCATAAAGACTTTTGTTTAGGAACCAGGTATCCCCTTCTTGCTGTCGGAATCCTGGAGGACTTCTCACGTAGATCTCTTCGTCTAGGTCTGCATGTAGATAAGCCGTGTCAACATCAAACTGGAAAACTTCTAAACCAAGGATAGTTGCAGTTGCTAAAGCAATTTTTACACTCTCAGTTCTGACTGTCGGTGAGTAAGTATTTGTGTAGTCCTCAGGATAACGTTGAGCGAAACCCTGAGCTACAAGTCTGGCTTTGTACAATGACTCACCATTTGGTTTCTTTTTGATTCTGTAGACCCATCGAGTGCCAATGATCTTTTTGTTTGCTGGAGGTTTTGCAGGTGTAAATACTTTAAGTTTCTTTAGACTGTCCATTTCAACCTGCATTGCATCATACCATTTATCTTGCTCTGAATCAGGGAGCTGCTTGATTTGTGTGAAATTATCAGGTGGAAATGTGACATTGCAAATCAAAGGCAAGGGTGCTTTTGTCAGTTGCCAAGAATATCGTTGTGGAGGGATTCCTTTTGTGACCCTCTTGGAACGTCTCGGGACAACTGTCCAGTCTTCTTCTTCATCCTCGTCCTCACTTTCGTCGCTAGCATCAGCATCCGCGGCTTGCGAAGACGGAACATCAGGTTGAGAAGAATCAGTGGAATCTTGATCATCAATCTGCGTAGCATCAGCAGTATCATCTCTGGGAAAATAAACTCCAGGATCATTGGAATGAATCCTGGACCAGTCAATATCTTCTTCAAAATTAGCAGATTGGGAAATCACAATTGCATGTTTAGAGTCAATAAATTTGCTCCATTTTGAATTATCATCAATACCAATAAATCTCAGTCTCTTTGCTGCTGGACTTCCTTTTCTTCTTTGAGCTAAGGGAATGTTCACCATAGCATATGAACCAAAAATATGAATGTTTTTAAGATCGGGCTTGTAGCCATACAACATGAAGAAAGGAGTCTGATTTGTTACACTGCTCCAAGTATGGTTCACAATGTAATTTGCATATTTTATAGCTTCACCCCAGTATATCATATCAAGGTTGGCGTCTTCTAGGAGACAACGCATCATGGTTTGCAGTACCTCTCCATTGTGAGCCGGTGTGTCAGGGGCCGAAGTCTGATGAATAATTCCATTCTTACGCATCCAGTCCTGGAAACGCTGAGACATGAACTCGGCACCACGATCACTCTGGATGCGAACTTGGTGTTGGGTAGAAACAAGGGTTGCAAAGTCTTTAAAGATCTGAAAGGTCTCTGATTTTTCTTTCATAGGATATACATATCCATATCTAGAGTAATTATCAACAATTGTTAGAAAATATTTTCTACCACCAAATGATGGCGGGAAAGGACCAACTATGTCAATGTGAACCAAATCAAAAATGCGTGTTGACAGGCGTGTAGCGCGTTTGGGAATGGCTGCTGCTTTGGATTTGGCCTTCTTGCATACAGCACAATCCAAAAACACCTTACACCCCTTTAGATCCAAACCTTTTGCGAACTCCGGCATCTTCCTAAGAACACGGAAACTGGCATGCCCTAATCTTCTATGCCATTTATGGATACACCTGGAATGCAAAGGTTTACCAGTTAGTGAATTCTCAACATTAACATTTTTATGCGGAACCTCAGGCTTGCTCTGAGCGACCTGTTTACCAATTCTATTTTTGTTGGCTTTAGGAGCCTTTGGAATAGCAACAGGATCTCTCACTGGAGCATCTCTCTCTGGGCCTGTGCCTTCCCTTTTTGGAGTTTGCATACTTGCCTGTGTTTGTGGTTTAGGCTTTGGCTTTAAGTAATAAACACCACCAATTAATATGGTTTCAGCAACAATATCTCCATCTTTAACTATGTAACTTGCTTTTTCAAGGTGGTGAACTTGGAACTTTAACATTCTAGACAAGTGACACTGACTAAGCAAATTACAGGTTGCTGTTGGTATGTAATAAACATCAGGAATGAATGCATCGAGCTCTTCAACATAAACAGTTCCTTTTCCTTTGACCTGACAAGGATGATTTGAAAAAGAATAAAGTTCACGTAGTTCTGGTTCAGGCTCGTGCATTTCTGTGAAAAGTTCCTTTCTGTAGGTAACATGCAATGCTGCACCACTGTCCAAAGTCCACAGGAGTCGTCTGTCGTACTCTGGTTGAGGTTGTGGATCATTGGTTAAAGCCAATGTGGCGAATGGAGTTTGTGGATCACGCCGGGGACCACGACGACCTTGTCTTCCGCCTCTGCCTCTGCCTCTGGAATCTGTTCCTCTGGGCTGGTGCGTGACGGGAGCTGGAACTCGTTGGGGACAATCCCGGGTGGCATGTCCCACACGATTGCAGGTGTAGCATCTTGGCATCCTTGGAGCATGGGTCCTTCCTCGGAAGGGGCGCCTAGCTGGAACTCTTGATGTGGGTGGTCCTCTCAAGTGTGGCGTGGCCAACATGAATGCCTCTTCTTCAATTAAAAGTCTACAAACATTGTCCACTGTGCGTTGAGCAATTGGGACTTGGTTAATTTTTGTAACAGCATCTTTCCATTCATAATTCAAAGAGTTAATGATGATGCTGATCATTTGAATATCTTCAATGTTATGGCCTCTTTCTCTCAATTCTGTTCTCAGACCTTTCAGTTTGGTCAAATGTCCTCCAATTTGTCCACCAGGTTTCAATCTCGAACCGTGGAGTTCAGACATGAGTAAACATGAAGATTCAATTGAGATAGGCCTGTAGCAATTTTCCAATTCAGCCCAAATTTGTCGGGCCGTTGTATTTGGTGGAAAAGTGACCTGCAGTTCAGTATCCATGGACATCAATAATGTTGTGCGAGCCCTTATCTCTAAATCTCTTATTGCATAAGTCCAAGGTGGAGCAGGTGGGTTAAATACCATACAGTGACTGCCTTCTCTAAGAAGCAATAGTGTAATCTCACTGACCCAGGCTTTGTAATTGTGTCCTGACATTTTTAGTTTTGACTCACCAGTTAGTGGAGATGCAGTCATTTGCCTTTGCTGTGTTCCATCTAAAAGGACACCAACACCGCCAGGGGGTGTTTGAGTTTGGGCCTGTGAAAACACTTGTGGCATTTCAGCTTCTTGTAGTAAATTACTTTCGCCAGCAGATGGTGCTGCACCTTTGGGCAGCTTTGCATACGAGGCATTGTATGCTTTAGAGTAGGAGTGGTTATGTAAGACATGTGTAACTTGATCAGGGAGACTTTCATGTGACGTATGCAGTGCTCTTTGCCTTAATTGGCCTGACACAAAATCCACCAGGGGGAGTGTCTTTGGCTCCAGAGAAGAAGGCAATATGGCGCTTTTTGAAAAATTTAAGTTATTTCCCTTATCTTGCTCAAGCATAGATATAGCCATTTTTGCCTGGGATAGCTGCTGTTCATAGAGTTTTATACGGTCACGATAGGCTTTCATAGCCAGCTCATTCAGGGTGAGCTTAGAGCTTCGAGGAGAATAATGGTCCTTCTGTTGTAGGTTCTTTGTTAAATGTAATGTCCCATTGTCCCTTGAAATAGAGTGCATTAACCAATAGTAACTGAGCATGGTAATCAAAGCTCTCCTTGGGGAAAAGTTCTTTGCTTTTGCCTGAGAAAGAAATGGGCACAACCTTCACAGTTAGAATCTAAATTTCTGTTCTGACCCAGCCTTTGCAAGTAATGATAAACCGCTTACTTGCAAGTAAAACAAAGCCCTTTTCAAAACAGGGCAGCAATAGTCTTTTATTCACATGGATAACCAAAACCCAAATGTAAGTAGTCCCAAGAAACCTGGTTCTGGCCAAGGAATCCGGATTGCTTGCTATATACTAAAAAACGAACAGTTGTCTGCAACAACCAGCCACTCCCAAACTCCTATTATTTATTTACAAGCCAGGAAGGGGCTGGCTAGCATCTACTTCTGCCTTTCCCTGCATGCTGGTTTATTGTTTTCCTTTGCTCTCCTCTCCTTTTCTCCCTATGCATATTCGCAACTGGGATAGACCCCATCTGTTTCTCCCCCTCACTCAGCTCAACCCCTGAAGACAGCTGCTTCTCCACCTGGGGGAGGACGGAAGGTCTCTGCTCTGCCTTTGCCTCTGATGCTGTTCCCTTAACAGAGCCTTCCAATGGCTCTGAAGCTGGCCCAGCTCACCCTCAACTTCCTCCTTGTCTGACTCTGCTGCTTAGCTCTACTGGCAACCAACAGGCCACAACAATTTCACTGCGTTAATATACTGTATTCCTATAGTTTTTGGAAAATCAATTTTTGGAAAAACAACTTTACCTGGATGACTGAAAATCTTGTACAACAAATAATGATTGCGCTAAAAATTACTGGAGGTGACCTGGATTTCTGGCTGAAAGTGATAGAACCATTAATCCAGTGGTGATACAATTCAGCCAATATTTTTGTTTCCACAGTGCAATGGGTCAGTTCTTGGCTGTGCTCAAACTTACCTGCTTGAAGGCAATAGCATAATCGCCCTAGAGACTGTTGGTGAAACACAAAATATAGTTGAAATTTGGTTTATTAAGCACGGCAAGGATTTTCCTGAACTCTGTATGAACTCTTTTAGGATTCAGATTAGATTCAGAATCTGGAGCATGTCTTAAAGTTGTCTAATTTGAGAAATACTTATTTACAACTTTTGTCTAAGGTAAAATGCCAAAAAAAAAAAAAAAGGAATAGTTAACAAGTCCTAATATAAAGTCTTAATATTGGCTAAGTAGTGGTGGTCCAAGGCTGCCAGTGAGTGTAATGCCCTCTACTTTGAGATATTGGTATTTGTGGCAAGTTGTTTCCAAACCACAGCCATTACCTCAAAGTTTGCAATTCTAACTCTGTGGCATTAGATTAAATGTAAATGTATGTAAATTTAAAAATAATGCCCAAAAAATAGCCAACATCTTAAGAAATCCCAAAGACAAGATCCAGCTAGAAAACCAAGGAGTCTATGCAATACCATGCAAAATCTGCGATCACACATTGCTCCTAGAAGCACGAAGCCGAAAACACCAGCCTGAAGATGACGAGTGGTACCTCGTCGAAACGTTGCCAATTCGGGTTTTCTCCCGCGTAAAATTTGAAATATCTTGGCGACGTTTCAACGAAGTCTCATTCGTCATCTTCAGGCTGGTGTTTTCAGTTCGTGCTTCTAGGAGCAATGTGTGATCGCAGCTGTTTCTTCCTTTTAACTGCCAGTGGGGGTGTGAACTGATTGGGTGGGAGCTTGGCTGTGTTCTGATTGGGTGGAGGTGTGTTCTGATTGGTTGGGGGCTTGTCTGTGCTCTGATTGGATGGGGGGGTTGGCTGTGCTCTGATTGGTTGGGGGGGTGTTCTGTTTAGATGGGGGGTTGGTTGTGCTCAGGTTAGTCTGAGTTGCAGGGGGATTTGAGCTGGTGAGCTGCGTTGCTGTTGTTTGGCTTCGTGGTCGTGGTCGTGCCACATCTTCATGGTGGGTGTCAGTTTGCTTCATGTATGGATTGGAGGGGTTTAAAGTGGCTAATGATGCAGCTGTGGTCTGGCTTCTGGTTATATATATGCATTGAATCAGATCAACCTACTTGAACATAATAGTCCTAGGAGACAGTAATATCATAATCCCTGAAGATATAGAATGGATTGATTTAATGCAATGGTTCAATATTTGGGACTAATTTTCTTACTAATATGAGAAGAATATAATGCACTGATAAGTGTGACAAATCATATTACCCGCTAGGGTGTTTTCTTCGCTTATTGTCACTTTTCAGCCTGGAATTAACCTGACACAACCTAGTAACCCATTTGAAAATATAACTAGGCTGAGTGGATTATGGACGGATATGATAACTCTTAATTGGCATGCTCCAGATGGCTTATATTGGATAAATGGAAAGTTTGCCTATGTGCGATTGCCCAGCCGATGGTATGAAGCATGTGTATTAGGAATTGTTAAACCTATTTTTCTTCCTTTTTCTACTGCCCATACAACAAGGTGAAAGACTGGATGTACCTATTTAAATAATTGTTCAGGTATACGGACCAGCCACCTGGGCAGAAGATGGCATAGAACTCCCATTTATATGCTGAATAAAATTATAAGGTTACAGCCAATGATTGCAATGATACTTAATGCTACTGTTAGTGCTCTAAATTTCTTAGCTAAAAAGCATACTCTGTTTAAAACAGCAATATTCCAGAATAGACTTGCTTTACATTATTTGTTAGCAAAAGTAGGTGTGTGTGGAAAATTTAATTTCACAAACTGTTGTTTGCAAATAGATGATCAAGAACAAGCTTTAGAGTACACAACTGCCAAAGTATGAAAGACCCTCCTTAAGTGAGTGCCCACCCGCCCCACGGACGACTTTGTTGCACTTTGGTGCTCACTTGAGGAGGGTCTCCCCGTTCTTGTGCACCCTCCCAGTCCCACCACAGCTGGCCAGGGGGTCACGAGAGGAGAAGGGGGGGGAGGAGGAGGGTTGCCCAAAGGGAAGCCTGCACCATGGCTGGTGATCGTTCCTCAGCCAACCCGGATTTCCAAAAAGAAGAAATAAAAGGAGTAACAAAGCACCCCAAGGAGAGCTTGCTAACTTGGCCATGCCTTTCCGAGAGAGAAAGAAGCGACTCAGAGACAGAGAGAGAATGCAAGATACACACACAGAGAGACGGGGGGGGGGAGATTGGCTGACAGACTAGTGTCTTTGGCGAGGGCTTTCTCTGAGCCTGACTCCCGGGGTGGGCATGCGAGGTTTGGTGGGTCCAGCCACCTTTTCCCACTGCCCTGTACCTCTTAAAGCCAAGGGAGGAGAAGGAGACCTCCAAAGGTTAACAACACTAGAAATCCAATCCTCTTCCAGTAAGAGAAGGGACTGCCAAACCAGGTGAAGTCAACTGCCCCAATCCAAGTGTGCAATGGGACATGTGCGCACCTTCCAGGCCCTGCCACCGCTGGCCAGGGGGTTGCTAGAGGAGGAGGAAGAGTGGGGAGGAAGTCCCCAAGGTCACCCCAAGGGAAGCCTCTGGCAATCATTCCTCAACCAGCCCGGATTTCAAAAAAAAAAAGAAATAAAAGGAGTAGCGAAAATCCCCAAGGAGAGCTTGCTGGCTTGGCCCAGACATGGCTTTCAGAGGGGGGGGAGGGGGAGGGAGGGACAAAAACAGAGATACAGGGAGCGGGGGGGGAGAAAGAGACATAGAGAGTCACACGCAGAATGATACACAGAGAGGGGAGAGAGAAATGGAAAGATAGGGAGGGAGCTTTCAGAGAGAGAGAGAGGGAGAGGGGGAGAGAGAAGAGGAGAGAGTGATACAGAGAGGGGGAGAGAGAGATACAGAGAGGGGGAGAGAGAGATACAGAGAGGGGGAAAGGAACAGAGAGACACATAGAGAGAGAGAGAGAGAGAGAGAGAGAGAATGGTTTGTGGTTGGGTAGGCATAACTAGGGGGTCATGTGACTGGGTGGGCCACGTTTTGTGGCTCCCAGTGTTTCTTTTTTCTGTGGGAAACGGGCTGAGTGTTTAAGGTTGCAGACCCCTGATCTAGAGTAATAGATGACATGAAAATGTCATCTAGAGTAATCTAATAAAATGCAACTGAAGGATAAGTGGAAAGTTCTAAATGAGGACTAACAAATTCTGCAATTTCTAAATAGCAGAGCTGGAATTTCATAATTCTGAAACTAACTCAGTATGTTTGAGCTACCTCCCTGTAACTAAACATCTTTAGTAATAATGAAAAAAAATCTGACCCCTAGTGGAGAAGTAGGGCACGGGAGAGTAATAAGAAAATAATTAACAATGTTATGCATCATTTGCCTGAAGGTAAGTAGCAGTGAATTTAGTAGGATTGACTACTGAATGCAGGTGTGTAAAATACAAATATTTTAATTGTATGCAGGTTAAATGTTTTATGTACATTAGTCTGTTTGATATATATTAATGCCATAATTTATTTACTTGTCAAGACTTCCACGTGAATTGGATTAATGTGTGGGAGAGGTGTGCACAGTCAGCCTCACTCTCTCTTCCCAGATTCCATCTTGCTCCAAAAGCAGGACTAGAGTTGAGACAGTTGGAAATGGGCTGGGGGCAGTGGTTGACCAGGACATCTTCCGTGTCTTGCCGTGCTCTTAGCGTACCACATCGCTTGCGGAGACTGTCTTCATCACTATTGTCCTATTCTAGTAGGTTTCATCCGCTCAATCTGCCAGAATCTGTCTTCACATGCTCGGGATAGACAAGTCCCTATCTCACCGAAGGTCAAGGACCCAATGGCTACTCTCAACCTGGTTTGGTCAGCCTGTCAAAGCTGTTGCCCGGGGTGTGGCCACTGCGCATGCTACAGCTACTAGGAGCCACAGTCTGGGACAAAACATGGATGAGCTGCCCTAAAAGCTGTCCTAAAATGAGCTGCCCTAAAAGGATACAACATGCCCACAACAGAGGTGCTACCCCAGGGGTGAAATGCTCCTGGTTCAGACCGGATCGCCCGATCCGGTAGTGATGGAGGCGGGTGTTTCAGAGAACCAGTAGCAAAAATCCCTGCCCCCCCCCATGCCCAGCTGAGCTGCACAATGATCAGAGGCTTTTTTTTTTTACTTTTAAAAGTTTAAAAGTTTCTACAACCTCTTCAGCCAAAAAAATGCTTTTAAAAGTTTTTTTAAAAAGCCTCTGATGATCGCACGGCTCAGCTGGGATCCTCAAAGGCTTTTAAAAGAAAAAAAAACTTTTTTTCTTTTAAATGCCTGTGATGATCCAAGCTGAGTTGCCTGATCGGCAGAGGCTTTTTAAAAAATTCAGCTTGGATCGTCAGAGGCATTTAAAAGAAAAAAACGTTTTTTTTCTTTTAAATGCCTCTGACGATCCCAGCTGAGTTGCCTGATCGGCAGAAGCTTTTTTAAAAAGCCTCTGCCGATCAGGCAACTCAGCTGGGACCGTCAGAGCCTTTTGAAAGCATTTTTTTACAACCTCTTTGCCAAAGAGGTTGTAGAAAAAATGGTTTTAAAAGTAAAAAAAAAAAAATTGCCCATGCCCAGCCAGTCACATTACACCCCCCCCCCCACCAAGCCATGCCCACAGAAATGGTAGTAACAAATTTTAGATTTCACCACTGTGCTACCCCTCCCTGAACACACCATACACCCCATAGAATTCTGAGGATCCAGTGGCAGGGCAAGGTGCCAGACACAGAAGTCGTCTCCAGAGCAGGCCTGCCATCAGTTCACACCCTGCTGATGAAAGACCAGACACGCTGGGCAGGCCATGTTGCAAAGATGCCACACCATCGCATCCCTAAACAGCTCCTCTATGATGAGCTGTCTCAAGGAAAGCAATTGCATGGGGGAGAAAGGAAGCAATACAAAGACACGATCAAAGATTCCTTCAAGTCCCTCGACACCACCTCCTGGGAAACCTTGGCACAAGATCAATCGACATGGTGCACGTTACTCCACCAAGGCTGCCAGACATCTCAGGCAGGGGTGGGTTCTACTTACCTATACTACCAGTTCGCAACAGGATCGCAGAACATTTCATGCCCGTATAGTCTTACCAACCATCTGCGGACACATCGTGGACAGCCCACAACCTGTGAGAAATCAAGGTCCTCTTCGAATGCGATGAACGAACATCAATTTATTTACTTAGATTTGCTTTCCAGATTCTGCAAAGTAGTTTATGAAAATTTCGAACACAAGAACCAAACTTAAAAAAAGGAAAGAAAGAAAGAGTTTATGTGGCAATAAACCATTGCTTGTCACTCAGCAGCAAAAGGACCTTAATGTAGTTCAAATATTTCTTATTGTGCACCTTAGCAAGAATCAGTGAATAATGGTCCTCCTTTTTAACAAGCACATGGACCTTTTTATTATAGTCATTGAAACAGGGGATACATGAGTCTGTTCCTGTCTTATACCTTGAATTTTCTTAATGATGCATGGAGATGAGTTGTCTAACAGGAAAATATCCCTTCCGAGACATTCTGGAGACAGCTAGGCAAGATGTCCAGAGTGTCAGAAGTGAAAAACATCAGCAGAAAAACAGGAAATCTAAATTGATGTCTCTTAATTATTGTGTCAAAATTATGATGGAATACCTCTCAGATAAATCAAATTTACATGGTACTACTAATCCAATGCAAAGCTCACTTAAGTTCGTGCATTTCAATGGGAATACATGACAGTGTACTTGAGTCCCTTCCAATGTGACATATGCTGGGCTGTGACGATGCAGATTCTTTTTTTAAAAACAAGTTTTATTGGTTTCCTCCCCACACACATGCATTCATCCACATCTTTTTTGAACAGAGTATTGGCCATATCTTATCTTATACAGTTAATCAAATTCAAATACATTTTACTCAATTACAGTTTTTGCCAAAATCTTTTCCCCCTTTTTTTTATCATGTCTCAATATTTCTATGCTTACTTACATAAACAACATCTTCATTTGCCCTTAAATTCTAATTATTGCTATTTATTCATATTTGTTCTCTTTTATTCTTTAAACCATTCATTCTTTATCTTAATATCTTTATATTTGTTCGGGGTTGCCTTTCTTCCATTTCATCTTTTTTATTGTATAGCAATCTTTCTCCTCAAACCTACCGCCTCTCTCTTTTCTTTCCTTCTTACTTTCTCTTCCCCTCCTCTTCTTCTCCTCTCTACTTCCCCTTCCTTTCTCCTTCTCCTCCTTTCTTCCTCCCTCTCTTACCCTCACTCCTACTCTAATTACCCTTCCCTTTCTTCCTCCCTTCTCTTCCTTCCCTCTCTCTCCTTCTTTCTCTCTTCCATTTCTTTTCTCCTTCCTTCATCCCTCTCTATTGCCATATTCATTTTCAATTTTATATTTTCCACTATGGAGTCCAGGCAACCCCGATCTTTCTTTCACTTATCAAGTATATTTCTCAAAATTCCCCCTCATCTTTTTCATTATTAGCAGTATATTTCATCTTATTCCATTTTTTCTTTTAAATCTTTAGTCAAACAATCTTCCAACCTTTAGACTTTTTACTTTTAACAATTTTTTCTACTTTACTTCTTACAAATATGTCATTTAAATCATTTTTACATTTCAATTTCATTCAATTTACAGTTAATTTCCATTTTCCATCTTAATTTCAATTAATTCTTATGTTATAATTTATTCTCTCCTTTTAGTGCTTCCTCCAATATCATTCTTTCTTTCACATTGCATCTACTGATCTATTTTTCATTTAACAGCATTTTCATATACAATTTCTACAATTAGCATCCTTCTCTTTATTAACAAATTAACATTTTCACTGGCTCTTAACCATTTTCTCTTAATCTCTCCACAGTTCCCTTTCTTGATGTTTTCCTCCCTTTCTCCCATTTCTTTGCCGCCTTCTTTTTCCTTTTCTTATATCTCCCCTTCAGCCTTTTTCCTTTAATTTTAACTCTATTGCTTTTCATTCTCAATCTTTCCCCATTTATTTCTCTTCTCTTCATATTTGAGATGTATTTTTCCTTATACATTTTTATTCTATCACTGTTGAACCCAGCGTGATCATCTTTATCTTTTTTATCAATTATTTCCTTTTCAATATTATCTCCTTGTTTCTCTTGCTTCTCATTCATCTTTTCTCTTTCTTTTTTTTCTTTTTTTTTTTTTTGCAATCTAACCAATCCTTTTTTATTTCCCTTAAATGCTTCTCTTATTTTTTGAAACATCTCCCTTAGTGTCTCATATTCATCCTCCCAATTCTCCATATTTTCAATTTTAAAAGGCTAGGATTTTTAAGCTTGTTCTTTTCATTTATATATGCTTCAGGTTTCAAAGTCCATATAATGTCTCTTAAAAAAAAATAATGTCCACTTCAAATATTTACTTGAGCCAGCACAGTTTTAGTCTTTGTCTCTTTAACCTTGCTTCAGCTGCACAAATATGCACTCCTACGCCTCCCTCACACGCTCTTTTTGCCAGCAGATGTCGTTCTCCAATTCACTAGTCTTCTGGCAACAAAATCTCCATTTTATAGTCCACAGGAACGCTTACTTTCTCTTTTCCAAATTAAATCCTTTATTGTTTAAAAAATGTTTTTCTGTCTCCTTTTTCCTTGTCTTATTCTTATTTTTTCCAAATCCAATTATAAATCCAGGTGGAAGATTCATTTTAGGGCTTTAGGTTTGATTTTAAAATTCCTTTTTTCTCTCTCTCCACTTAAGTTCCCCAGTGCTAATTAGCCGCCAATTTCCGCTGGGATTTCTTTCAAGCTGTTTAAAGTTTTTTCCTTTTTACCTGTGAGTTGGCTAATTACTCACCGGGCAAACAATATTCCATTCAATCTGGGAATTTCTATGAGCAAATTCTAATTTACTGGAATTGCATCTTTGGCTTAATTGTAATTATATAGTCAATTAAATTTGAAGCCTTTTATATAATTGTTTCTTCCACTTCAGGAATAATTATAAAAATGATGATGTTTGTTAGATGCTATATCCTGTATTTGCTCTGGGAAGTCCGGGGGGGGAAGGGTTGGGGTAGGAGGGGGTAGGAGGGAAGGGAAAACATGTGTAAAGAATCTGGAGAGGTTCTTGGAGTCTACGTAATTGTTTTTTTTTTTTTCAAAGAGGTTGTTAATTTGCAAATGTGATTGTACAATTCATACATGGGAAGATGGCAAACGGTTTATGTTTCTCTTGTAAAAATGTTTTTTGTCTTGTAAAACTCTTTAATTAAAATAAAAAGTTTTTTCCTTTTTACCTGTGAGTTGGCTAATTACTCACCCGGCAAACAATATTCCATTCAATTACCGCTCCGAAATTCCCTCTTTCTGATCCTGGCCGTTCTGGCTTGTGACAGCTCCTTAATGGCTGCCTTCCTTCGCCGATGGGTCGAAGACTAATGCCGGCACTTCAGAAAACTTGCTCATTCCCTATCCATGCCAGCCAGTGTCTTCTTTCTTCGCTGTCTCCACAAGACAGCTATGATCCCTGGGGATCCCCAAAATCGGCTAGGATATCGGTGTTCTCCTGGAGCCCAGAATCCATACCATATTGCCCAGGGACGATGCAGATTCAATGTCATATCTCTGCATTCCCACAATGCCAAGAATCTTGGGCTGATTGTTGGCATTGTGGGTTGACCTGTTTACTTTTCAGATCAAAACGTGAAAGAAAATGCTCCAAAGAAAATGTCAAGAAGACAGTGCCACAATATTTCCTCTAAAACTGTAGATTGGATAGTTTTCCATTAGAAGGGACTGTTGCCTTGCCCCAGTCCCCAGCTCTTTGGATTCTCTCTTCCCTCTTAAAGCCTCCTCCTCACTAGTAGATCTGACTCCATAACATGGTTGCCATTTCTCCTCCCTCATTTTATAATCCCTTCAAATCAGAAAGTATGGTTCCTGAATTTCTTTCCAACCTTAAAATATCAGTGGTGTAGGTCATGTGACTGGGAAGGGAGAGGGTTGGGGTCTTAGAATGGAGGAGCCATCGGCATTCTGAAGTGTTGCATCTCCCATAGAGATGTGCTGGGGGTGGAGTGATGTTTTTTTCCTCTATAGAGTCCTTCCTCTATCATCAGATCTGGGCCGTGTTCAGATCGATCTTTCTTTTGCTCCCCAAACTAAATCTGGTCTGGTTTCATTTTGTTATCCTGCTGACAGATGAATAGATGGAATTCTATCCCCCTTAACATAATTTCAATATTTTTAGCCCAAGCAATCATTGTCTCCTTTACCTGCTCACTTTCAAGTTTAATACTTAATAGATAACAATATAATTTCTTTATCAATTTCTCATCTGTTCCAGTCAATATTTGATCTCGTTCTGTTAGCTCTTTGTTGAAACCATACAGTTTAGCATCTTTCTTATAATGTCAAACATTGGGATAACTTGTGCTTATAAAGGGTGATTCATATTTCAATCCATGTGAACACAAGGAAGTGGCAAACAAAAATAGATGCTGCTATTTAAAGATTCTGCCCTCCTTATGTGGGCCTTGAAAAGGTCAGAGATTACTTTCTACTTATCTTCTTATATACTTATTGAAAGACACACTATCTACTCTAACTTTCTTATACTTTTCAGCAATTTGTTTTTAGTCTGCCTAAGAGCATTCAAGTCTAAATGAGACTAACGCATGACTAAAAAATGACTAAGGAAGAATATCTTAATAATTAATAAGATCCTTCAAGTACTTGATGAGGATGAATTTGCTGACTTGTCAAAGATTATATCATGTTAATTTGTCATAAAGCCGTGGTGGGCTGCAGAGGACCCAGTTTGTGGGGGCAATAAGCTGACTTTGTATAAATATACAAAAAGTATGAAGGCTATTGCTTAACGCATTGTAAGCTGCCCTGAGTCTCCGGAGAAGGGCGGCATATAAATCAATTTTAAAAAAAAAATTGCCATAATGACTGGGTGGCTGGTCGTGGCTGGGTGGTTGTGTGACTGGGTGGGCGTAGCCAACTCGACATAACATACGTCGAGTGGTGCCTTGCCTCACCTCACTTGCCTGGCCTTCTGAGCTCTTCTGGTCTTTGTCTATTAATTTGACTACTACTACAGTGTCTGGTTGATTATCTAATGCCTGCCTGTCCTTCTGGAGCCAGAACTCCCACAGATTCTTAGCTCTATTATTCTCCACAATCTTCTGTGGAAATTACTTGATGGATGGCTGGGGAATTCTGGGAGTTAAAGTCCATACATCTTTCAGCTGAGAGACATTGATCTACCCTTTGGGTTCTACCTAGTGGGGTAAATCCCTGCTTCTATGGATCTGCTGTTTGATGCCTGTTCTTGTCTGTTACGATCAGTGATCACTGCTGCCTTTTACACACACACACACACACACACACACACACACACACACACACACACCCCAGAGCAGGGGTTTGCAACCTTAAACACTCAAAGAGCCATTTGGACCAGTTTCCCACAGAAAAGAAAACACAGGGAGCCACAAAATCCTTGAGACGTCTAAAATGAAGATAACATTGCATATATCATTTTTTACCTTTATGCTTATACTCTATTTAACTCAGGACTATTTCTTCTGCGCCTTAGGTAGAAAAAGAGCTTTCCTATCACTTGCTGGAGATGTCATGGGTTAATCTGGGAATTTCTATGAGCAAATTCTAATTTACTGGAATTGCATTTTTGGCTTAATTGTAATTATGTATTCAATTACATTTGAAGCCTTTTATATAATTGTTTCTTCCACTTCAGGGATAATTATAAAAATGATGATTTTTCACTCATTTCTTTATTAGTAGTAGGAACAAAATAAGCAGCCATAAATGTCACCTAAAGTTGGAACCCTATATTTGGATTCTGATGGATATTGTGAATGCTTTTGCAAAACAGTGGCTGGGAAGACTTGCCACCGATAAATTTACAAAGCACCTATTTCAAATAACATTTCTTGATTGTGTATTCTTATTTGCCCTCTTGTACTGTACCACTGCATTTTGGATTCAAATGCAAAAAATATATTTTGGAGAGCACAGAGAAAGGAATGCTGCACCTGTTTGCAATTCTTTAAGGCAGCTGCATTTTTTTTTCCGGGGTTAGTTTCATGGGATTATGCAGCTGCCTTTCTTCCCCAGAAAAGGCCATATTTTGTTTAAAGAATTGCAGACAAATGCATCCTTATCCACCATAGCAAAGCACAATCCTACTCTTATAGTTTTTCTGCTTTTTCAAGACAGGTGGACGCTCTTCTAAACAAAACACTGGCTGCAGATAGGTCTCTTTTTCACATTGCAGGAAAGTTCAGAAATGGCTCAGTGCGTTAACAACTGACTGGCTGATTTTGGGCCAGTCATTCCCTCTCTCAGCCCAGCTTACCCCACAGGACTGTGGTGGGGAAAATAGGAGGAGGAGGAGGGATATTTGGAATGTTTGCTGCTTTGAATTGCTTACAAAAATAATGATGGAATATAAATAAAGATGTAAATGATTTTTCTGGAGGATGGTAGAAGATAAAAAATAACCGGCATGAAAAACAGTCTTCTACTTCCAGGAACTCTGGTGGTTAGTTCATAAAATATCCATCAGTTGTTTTTCTCAAATATGAAAATTCTGTATATAACACTAATAGTAAGAAGAAGAAGAAGGAAGTGCCCCCAAAGCATTAGAGAATGCCTCATAACATGTTTGATCATTACAAAAAACAATCCAAAAAATTTCTTATGGATGCTCAAGGTCAGAAAAGAAGTATTGTCTCTTTGTTTTATAAGGAAGGCTAAATCACCATTATTTTCCCATTGCAATAAAAATCTTGGTGATCACTTCCCTATCCTTAAGACAAACACCATTATTTTCTTGTAGTAGAAATGTTTTTGCTTAATTTGATGTGTGTGTACTTTAATTTTGAAGCTCTGGGTAAAATCCTTCAATATCATTTCGATTAAACTTTTGCTTCTAATATGTGATATGAGCCAGATTTTCACAAGGAAAATATGTATTCTATTGTCACTAGGAAACTAGCAGATATGAAACCTGTATTCTACTATATAGACTTCGTATCCTGCTTGTTTGGATCTGCTGAGCCTTTTTCATCTGTTTGTCTTATGCAGTGAGTTGAATAGCTTAGTCCAGAGTTTAGTTGCCATATTTGGCAACTTTAAGACTTGTGGACTTCAATTCCCAGAATTCAAGGAAGTTGTCAAGTTTGGAGAGGCCTGGCTTAATCCATACAGTGAAATGCTACTAATTTTTCAAGGAAACCATAAATTCATACTGACACTGAAAAGTACTTGCATGATAGAGCTTTATTAGGCTTTTTTTTTAACAGTAGCGTTAATAGACAGAGTTTCATAAGAGTTGCCTTTTGCTGATTCAGAAACTTCCTGGCAGAACCTTAGCTTTCATCTCTTCAAACCCACTCACTATGTGGCTGGTCCATTCAATCAGTCTGCAGGGACTTTGACATGTACTGTCGCTGTTAAGACACCTACCACTTGGGGAAATGAATAAGAATTCCATTCTGACATTTAGAAGCTTTGCAAAACTTTTTTAAAAAAACACAGAGAAATATTTCAGCAGAGCCCATGGTCTGATTTCAGCAGGAAGCTATTTCTCAAGAGAGAAAATGGAACCTAGCCCTCCTTCTTTCAACTATGCTGAAAGTTCTTCTGCTAAATCACGCCTGACACGTTCTTTTCTCTGGCCTCCCTTTACACATAAAAATTGAGTTGTCCAACTCTGCCTCCATATGCAGTGAAATCTGGAGAAATCAGCCCTTTGAAGTAGGCCAGGTTAGGAAATAGTCATCACAAGGACTACTAAAACTCTATTGTTTCAAATTCTATTGTTGTTTCCTAATTTGGTCTGTCTTATAGGACTGATTGTCTCAGGGAAATATATAGATATAGATATATAGAATATATAGATCACTTAGATTGATTCACTGCTTTCTTCTGTCTGTCTATTTATCTATCTATCATATATCTATCTCTATTTATATCTATTTTCTGATGCCTCAGATTATTCCCCAGATTAAAAATTAAGAGTGGTGCACAGAGATATGCCACCACATTCTCTCAAGGAGAGAAAAGAGACCATAAGACATTAAAAGCTTCTAATGGGCAGGATTTCTTGACCAGCAAAAAGAAGCTACTTCCACAATCCCAGAAGGTCAGCTATTTTAAAGGAAGAACCAACCACACAGAATGAACTGAATGAACTGCAGCCCAGCCAAAATAAATCATTGGCTATTGATCAGAAAACCTATTACATATTAGGCTACGTTATTAACATCATCAGACAAATTTACAGAATCATGTACGTTCCATTTGCATCAGTTACAATTTGCAATTCCCACCTTTAGACCTCTTCCAAACCAAGATTTGAATAAATCAAAAAAAGGGTGAAAACCTGGGTGCGTTTTACCCTCCGAATGTAGCCCCGCCCAGCTTTTCAAACGGAGGTTTCAGAGGCTGAAAAAAGCATCAGAAAAGAAGCTTCAGAAAAGAAGCCCCCAAACAGAGCTTCAGAGGCTTTTTTTCTGAAGCTCTGTTTCGGAGGCTTTCAGAGGCAGGAAAAAAAAGTTTTTTTTCTGAAAGGGAGTTTCAGAAGTTTCAGAGGCAGAAAAAAAAGCAAAAAAAAAAAGCAAGGCACAGAGCTCACAACCAAGGAACCTGTTGCTAAAATTCACCTCTGGAACAGCTGATTGGGGGTATTCCGGGAGTCTGATGCACCCACCAATCAGCTTTTTTCTTATTTTCCTCCCCAAAAATTAAGGTGTTATACTCTGAAAAATACGGTAGTTGTATTTGTCCTCCTTTGCCCTACAACTACCCCCTTTAGTCCCAAAGGTGTTTTTTCTAAAAGGCAACTGGACTTGACCTGGATGATTGAGGACATTCTTTTACTTTAGGTTTATTCTCTAAGGAGGATTCTCCTCAATTTTTCCGTATTCCATATATGAAATCCCAAATATGCACGTTTTGCTGTTGAAAAGGAGTTTAATGCACAGTATAAGAAAAGTTTATTATGGATACATCACTTTTGCACTGAAGAGGAATTGCAAATAAACTCACAAAGTAAAAGCCTTTTTTTTTTACCAAGATAGGCAAATAGGAAATCGATTTTGGGCTTATAAATTTAGACAAGATATTGGCCAAGTTGAAATAGAATTAAGAATATAGAAGGCTCCACTATTTACAACACCTGGGAAGACATTTGTTATTATGGCAGCTCCTCCCACTTTGGCATACAAATCCTGCCCAAAAACATGATGAAGCCAGTTGCTGTATGTTTCACCATAAAAATGAATTCCTTATCCACTTTAATTTCACGGTAAGTCCCATCTACTACCTCTGTACGAGAGGCTCCAGCTACCTCTACACCCTCTTCGTTGACAGCAAAGATAATTGATTGACTAATCTGAGACACCATCGACTGAGTATTCACAGTCATGCCAGATAAATCGGCTTTGCCTGGAGTAAACAGATCTTTCACCCCCATTTTTGAAAATGCAGAATTCATTGAATGGTTCATTTTCACTTTGAACTTTGGAAAAGAAATTTTAAGGTCTGCGTTTCTCATATTTGCGGGATCGATCCATCTTTGCAATTCTTCGAGAGTGAGATTCATTATAGCCTGTCAAGTAAAATAGAAACCAATCCAAGAGTGAAAAAAAAATATTGGAGGGGAAAAAAGAACAAAACAGACAAATGGTTTTCCAAAATGCCAAACATCTTCACAATAACCACATTATCGTTTTGACATAATCTGATAAATTTATCTGCTGAAATGCTACTTCTTTTCAAGCTGCTGAGCAGTGCATCTAGGAAGAATGTATCTTGCTTCAGGATTGTGAATATGTCTGCTTAAACCGGATATTCTCAATCTCATAGGCTGCCAGGCATTTACAGTTTATGCATTCCCTGTAAGGGAGATTTCTCTGACATGTAAATGAAGGGAAATAATCTAGACCAGGGGTCCCCAACCTTGGCAACTTTAAGACTTGTGGACTTCAACTCCACAAGTCCACAAGTCTTAAGGTTGCCAAGGTTGGAGACCCCTGATCTAGACTCCTTGCTGAAGGGAGAAAAAGTGAGCCCCTTTAAAACAAAAGGCAGAATTTGAAGAGAAGTGACGGCTGGGGTTTCCACCAATTCCCAATTCCCTCCAGCCACAGATTAAAATCAGGAATCCCAGGAAAGGGAGGGATATAATCTCTGTAGAGATAAAGGGCAAAAACTAGCATTGCCAAGATCCAAAAGATTTCACTGTTTGACTCTTCTCTCAACCCAGTCAACCTAACAGAGATTGTGAGAATGCTGAGGGAGAGAGAAAATTACTGCATGCATGCTGTTTTTTGTTCCTAGAGGAATAGTGAAATAAAAATGCTGGTCATACATACAATTTATTAATATGCTGTATGTTTTTTTTTTCCTATCTAGGTTTTACTTTTTTCACCCCTCATCCATTCATGTCACCCAATAGAGCAATGTCTTTCCTAAATCATATTAATTCAATATACAGGAATTAAGGGCAGAAGGTGCAGGTTCAGCCGTCAAAATGCAGCTTTTCCCAAATGCCAGGCCACAGTTCAGCACAGAGTCGAGAGCCTCCTAGTGCTAGCTGGTGTCATATTTTCATATATGGTGGCCATTGTTATTAGAATGGCTTAAGAGTAGGTGGCAGTTGGAGTAAGAGAACCACATTAATAAAAATTGACTCTCAATAGTACACACACATACAGAGAAGAGAGATACTGCTGGAGAAAGAAAAATATTGCCTAACAACATGGCCAAATATTTCATATACTGGTCGTTGTAGAAGAGATAGAAATATCTCTTGTATATAAAGTAGTGTTCTCAGTACATCACTGAACA
The DNA here is from genome assembly GCF_029215685.1 of Pituophis catenifer annectens. Lineage (NCBI taxonomy): Eukaryota > Metazoa > Chordata > Lepidosauria > Squamata > Colubridae > Pituophis > Pituophis catenifer. The sequence goes on from NW_027256883.1 coordinate 74,803,088, forward strand.
TGAGACCAGACATGAACCAGTGGTCTTGGGGAAGACTGTTCGACACAGAAGATAGATAAGGAGAATATTTGTAGCTCAGAGTTGAATGGGGGGTCCTTAGCGCTCTCTGAGCTTAGTTGTTTTCTTGCAGAAGTTTCATTATCCAAACTAGGTAATATCATTAGTCTTAGTACTAGCATTGATGATATTAAGTAGTTTGGGTAATGAAATGTCTGCAAGAAAATAACAAAGCTCAGGGAGCACCAAGGACCACACATACACACACACACACACACACACACACAGAGAGAGAGAGAGAGAGAGAGAGAGAGAGAGAGAGAGAGAGAGAGAGAGAGAGAGAGAGAGAGTGGCGGGGAGGGAGAGGGAGGGAGGGAGGGAGTGGGAGAGAGAATAGATTTGGGCAAAGGTGCCCAATACCTCCATGTGGAGATTCAATGTAAGGAGATATACGTGACAACTCACAAATGCCAGTGGATGCAGACAGCCATCCACTGCAAAAGAACACCTGCCTTCTCAATTATGATGAGAGAAGGCAGGAATCTGGGAAACTCTCCAATCAGTGGCTTTAAGGAGAGATTGTCTGAAAAAAGTATTTTTGCTGATACTGGATAATCGGCTATATTCTGGATAGTGAGTTTCTATCCCCCCCACCCCCCAGTGATAAAGTCCTCAGGACAGTATTAGTCAGCAAATTTTGGCTAGTGTGTCACTAGAATAATTCCTGCTACTCTATGATAGCTAGCAACATTGATCTCTAGACTACCTTTGCAAGCTAGTATATTGTTGCACACAAACTAAGGAATATGTTCAGTATACCAACAGATTTAAAATCCCACAGTTAGTTATTATACTGATAAACAATATGAGAAAAAAATATATCCAAGCTGAGATTTGAGAATTGTTTAGGACTAGAAACACAATTTCCTGTAATTCTATGATTTTTAAAAAGTTGTAGATGTAAATTTAGGGATGTGTGTTCAGATCTTTTACTAAGCATATTATTAAAATACAGATTCAAAACTCAAATTACCTCATCTGTAGATAGGCGGTTATCTGGCAGAAAAATGTATATAGACAGAATGTCATCAACACAAGGAAGCTGCAGCACTTGCATTGATGGATTCGATATATTAGCTATGTTAAATCTGCCCCTTTGAGTCATCATATCCACATAAATGCTCTGATCCTATAAGAAAGAAAGTAATGTTTAAAAGTAAAACAATAACAATATCAGGAGTTTCAAGATGAAATGTTGAGTATAGTAAGCCAAGGCCAACTGTAATACCAGTTTTTCACCTCAGACTCTGATAATTCAAGATACCACCTAATATATAGATTTTGTGTTCCCACCATGGTCAACAAGGCTGTTACTTTTAATTGTTTGATAGAATTATGACTTTCCCTAGTTTTTTATATACTGTACCTGGCAATTCCAAAAGACTCCTCTGTATGTATTTCTTGGATTAAATGGAAATTTCCACCTTCCTTGGAAAGAGGTTGTATTTAATAAGATCAGGGAAGTTGATTGATCAATGGACTGAGGAGGAAGGAAATCCTTGATTTCACCTTTAGGAAAAGACATTGAATGAAAATATCTGCAAATGGTGGAATACTGTCAATGAATCACTTCTTTCTACAACACAATTTTTAAGTCCGAGAATAGAAAAAAATACACAAAACATCAAAATCCAAGATAAATGAAAGAGTGAAAACGTAAGCCTAAAATGACCTGATTTCATTCACTCATTATATTTATGTAGCCACCTATCTCACTCTGGGAAGTAAACAATAAAAAAAAAACACAATAACTTAAAGGAAGAATGACACCAGAGATACACGTAACACAGTGTTAAAAACTTAGACATAATGGAGCCATCTTGTGGGTTCCCTGTATCTAAGGGAAGGTTGGACCCAACTCTGCAAATCCTTTATCTAAAGGCATGGATGAGGATCACAAAGGTTCATTGAGCTGAAGGCCTGAAACTCTGAGCCTCTGATATATTGCAGATTGGCAATACACTCAGGCCTACCCCAGACCATAGGTTAATTTTCTCTTCTTCAGCATCTTGGTAGGACATATTCATTGACCCTTCCCTGCTCTACAAATCTTTTTGTATGTATACCTGTAATATTTAAAATTCATGAATGATCTTTTTGGCATTTAAAGTGGCAGGTTAAAGTATACAGGAATTGGCCTCATGCTTCATCTCACTCCACAGCACATCAGCCCATAAAAATCCACTGCACATCACTAATTTTTCTTGCAGCAGAAAGTCCATTGTCTGTGTCAGATGTAAATGCCTTATTCTCTAATGTGTAAATAATGTATATATGGAACATCAGGGGTTAACTTATTACTTGAGCTTTAATGTATTCATATTTTACCACTCCCATTCCTGGCTCCGCCCCTTGTATATAAAAGGAGCCATCCTCCCCATTTTCCTTGCTTCTATCTTGAATATTCAGCGAATATAGAATGCCTATTATGATTAAAGAGAATTATATTTAAACCTATAACTTCTATTATCTTTATTGAGTCTGATCCTGAAAATATTGCAACAAGCTGGTAGCAGAGGATGGTTAATTGACTCAATAAGTAATTAAAAAATGTCCAAGAAAGATAGGCCCAACACCAGGGCCTACAGCAAAGAAATAGAAACTGATCAAGAGATGATCAACGAATCCACTAATGCGATTTCGAGAGAATCCGAAGAATACACCACTGAAGAAGAAGAACTGATGAGTGAAAATAACGACCAGGAAGAAATCGAGATAGAAAATAACGAACTCAGGTCAGAAATATTAAAAATACTAAAAAGCCAAAAGAATGATGAAAGCCTCATCGCGGACCTCCAGGAGATGCTGAGGAACAGCGGAGCAGCGAGAGAGAAAAACGTCATTAAAGAAAAACCCAAAGATCAAAAAACTGTGAGTGAAATGACTACTGAGAAAATAGTTGTAAAAAAGAAAAGATGTGACCCCGCGCGAAATTTTGAACGGCAGCCATCTTGGTTTCAACGAACTTCAAAAGAGAGTGAAGCAGAGCCAATCAAAACGCTCAGTTCAAAATTTCTGGCGCGAAAAACACTATCAGACGAAGAAAGTGAAAAAGAAGTCTCAAACTCTTCAGATGAACCAAAATCAGAAAGTGAAGACGATTTAACAAAGTCTCAAGTAAAGTCAGCAATGAAAACGCTTTTTGCTGCTTTTGGGCCAAGATTGAAAATCTCCAAGACATCGACGAAGAAGCAAGAAATCAAACCGACAACTCAAGACCTGCACGCTCCCATCCTGACTTCGAAAACGACGACACCCGAGCCCAGAGAGCCATGCCGATTCCGCCCTACACCGCAGACAGAATCGAGTGCCAGCACACACAAGAGAAAGAGAAGAACCGCCGCCATCACCAAAGCCCCAAAAACCGAGCCAGAGACCGACTCATCTGAAGAGGAGCGGATCGAGAGAGCTGAAATGGAGAGAACCTTCCACAACGGCGCCAAAGAAGAAATGAGCAACGCGCATGTGCAAAACTACGTAGACGGCCCCGAAAGACTTGAACTGGCCAGAGAACCGCGCAGACTCGTTACAAGCATCCCAATGCCGTTCTGTAATTTCCTGCACTTGAGAGACCACGGACTGCCTCAGGTTGTAAGTAATGGACAAAATAATGTGGGGAACTTACCCAGTGACTTCCCAAAACTTAGAGTTGATGGCATTAATTTACAAGAGTGGTACCAACAGCTTCAGGTTATTTTTATGAAAGAAAATTTACTATTCTTTATAACTAGTCCTCCAAGAAGACCTTGGACTTTAAAAATAGACTGTTTACATCATAGAGCATTTTTCATAATAATTTCTAGCGTGTCTCCTGCAATGTATCATAGCATCAAACCAAACCTAACTGTATCAGAAATAATTCAATGCATGTTTAATCTATTTCACAGCGATAGCGTAGCCACAACCACAAGAATGTCTAAGGATTTCTTTTCTTCTAGAGTGAAACCAGGGGTTTCTATAAGTGAACATTTGATAAATCTAAACAAAATAAGAGCTGAGCTGCAATTGAGGGGGGAAGTGATTTCAGATCAAACTATGAAAAGTGTTATTATCAATTCACTTGATCCATCATGGGATAGCTTTATGTCACACTTAGATACCATTAATTTGGGATATTTATCAATAGAAAGTCTATCTAACAAATTGATAGCAGAAGACAATTCAAGAAAAAATCGTTCCAGTAACCAAACAGAACACAAATCTTTTAGGAAAGTAGTCTTTCAAGATAAATATAATGAAGCCTTTAGATGCCACAATTGTGGATCCAGGGAACACAGTAGAAGAGACTGTCCCAAAGTCCCAAGGGAGAGACATAGGCCAGAATATAGGAGCAAATACAATTACAGACAATCTTCCACAGATAGACACAAATATAGAAGTCCACCAAACTACAGAGAAAGTAGAGGGGGTAGAGAAAATTCAAAAGAGAGAAAATCTGGGTCACTAAATGGGCTAAATAAACAAGACAGCACCAAAACACAACAAGATGAGAACAATAATTGGCTTATTGATTCTGGTGCAACAAATCACACCACTAATAACAAAAGTATATTATCTTCATTTACAGAAGATAAGTTTGTGATAAAGGTAGCTAATCAAGAAAAGGTTCAAGTATTAGGCAGAGGAAATGTGACCTTGCCTGGTTTAGGGAAAATAGAGGGGGTATTATTAATCCCAGAAATACCTCACAACATACTAAGTGCTATAAAACTAAGCAGAGAATCTGACATCAATATAGTTATCTCAAAGGGGAAAGCAACTATAGAAAAGAACAAAACAAATGTAGGCACTGTGATGATAAAAGGGGGTCTACCCTATCTGATAACCAAAGAAAGATGGTTACATAACATTGATTCAAATATGGAAGATTGTATTGAAGCAGATGATGAAAATGTCAGTAACAGTGACAATGATGAATGTAAATTAACTCATGATAACAAAAATACACACAATGAGAAGAAACCAAAAATAGGTAAACCAATTCATGATGAGTGTGCTCATATCTTACATAGGAAGTTAGGACATGCTAGCTTTCCTGTAGTACAAAAAATGACTGAACACGCAGAAGGTGTAAAAATAAAAAATTGTGAAAATTATTTAGAATGCTCAGTATGTAAATCCACCAAACTAAAAACCAGTCCTAGACCAAAAAAATCTAACAGATCAACTAACAATATTTTTGATTTGGTACATATGGACTTAGTTGGTCCATTAACTCCATCAATTACCTATAGAAAACGTTACTTCCTAACAATAGTGGATGATTACAGTCGCTATGGTTTTGTTTACACATTAAAGCACAAGGATGAAACTTTCCAGAAATTTAAGGAATTCTACAAACGCATAGAAACACAACATAATATCAGAATAAAACAAATTATGACAGATAGGGGATGTGAATTCATGTCTAAAGAATTCTCCCAATGGTTAAAGGATAGAGGGATGCTACATTTCACGTCCAATCCATTTTCTGCCTTTCAAAATGGGATTGCAGAGAGAAAGAACTCCACACTACAAACCATGATTAGATGCACATTAGAGGATGCTGGTTTAGGCAAACAATTTTGGTCAGAAGCCTTACATTATTCAAATTACACTCAAAATAGAACATGGTCCAGTATTGTGAATAAGACACCATATGAGATAATGTACAATAGAAAACCTAAATTAGCACACATGCACATATTTGGAGTTACTGCAGACGTGCACATACCTAAACAATTGAGGAGAAAGGGAGAAAACGTATCCAGGAGATTAAGATTCATGGGATACGAAACTGGAACCAAAGGGTACAGATTCATCGATAATAATAACAAATTTATAGTATCCAGAACAGCTGTGTTTCATGAGCAGGCCAATTGGTCTAAGTTGCACCTTAATGAAATTTTTCCTAATAAAAGCAAAGATAATATATCTTGCGAGGAAGGAACAACAGAAAATCAAAATATTAACAAAAGTAAGAACAAAACCAAAACTTGGACAAATAGTCAGCATAAAATAAAGACAGACACATTAACAAAAAAGGAAGCCAGATATTTGCATGACAACCATAGCAAACCTGAAAGAAATATTAGAAATAATAGAAACCAAATACCAAATAAATACAAAGATTATATTATGCATATGGATGGAGAACAAATAACACCTAATACATATGAGGAAGTATTGAAACTTCCCCGTGAAGAAAGAGAAAAATGGGAACTAGCTATGGAAAAAGAAATGAAAAGTTTACAAGGATTAAATGTATTCACACCTGCGATCGCACCTAAGGATAAAACAATTATAGGTACCAGGTGGATTTATAAAATTAAGAATTTAGAAGGAGGTAATACCTTATACAAGGCCAGACTAGTTGCACAAGGTTATGCACAAAAATATCCAGAAGACTATACTGACACATATTCACCCACAGTGAGAACAGAGAGTGTCAAAACAGCTCTTGTAGTAGCATCTGCACTCAATCTAGACGTGTTTCAATATGACATACAGACTGCATACTTACATGCAAAATTAGATAAGGAAATATATGTAAGAGCACCACACAGTCAATACACTAATAAGAACGAAATTTGGTTACTAAATAAGAGTCTGTACGGATTGAAGCAATCTGGCAAAAGATGGTACGATTGTTTGGTAAAAGTACTAAAGACCATGGATTTCAACGCCACCACTGCTGATAACTGTTTCTTTGTAAAAAAGAGTAATGATCATATTGAATTTGTATTAATTTATGTGGATGATATTTTATATATTGGAAAGCATAAAGAGAGCAGGGAAATCTTTGTAAATAAGTTAAACGAACACTTCTCATTGAAATCACTAGGTAAAGTGAATAAATACCTTGGTGTACAAATTAACAAAACAAAAAGGGGATTCAAACTTACTCAAAAAGATAAAATCATTGAGCTCCTAAACAAATGTAACTTAAATAATGCCAAAACATGTGACACACCTATGCAAACTGATTTTCTTAGAAACAATGATGAATCTTCCCCTGAGTTTAAAGACAACACATTTTACAGATCAGTTATAGGTTCACTCCTTTATATATCTAATTGGACTAGGCCAGATATTGCATTACCTCTCAATTTATTGTCAAGATATGTTAGCAAACCAACCTTGTATCATTGGGAAGCTGTCAAAAGAATTTTAAGATATCTGAAAAGTACATTAGATTTTTGTTTAATATTGGAACCCAATAATGACAAAGAACCAAAAATTACTTGTTATGCTGATGCAGATTGGGCTGGTGATACATCATGCAGAAAGAGTACCTCTGGTTATGTTTTTCTATTGAACGATTGTCCAGTTTACTGGTATACTGGTAAACAAGAACTGGTAGCCACCTCTACCACAGAAGCAGAATATGTTTGCTTGTCTAAAGCTGCAAATAACCTTGTATGGTTCAATGATTTGATCACAGATGTTTGGAAGAAACCTACTTTACCATTTATTATGCATGAAGATAATAAAGCGGCCATTGAAATTTCTAGATCCGATGCAATTGGACAAAGGTCCAGGCATATTGATATAAAATTTAAGCACGTGAGACAACTATCTCAAGACGGATTCATCAAAGCAATACATTGTGATACTTCTGAACAATTAGCTGACATATTAACAAAACCCTTACCTTCTAAACAACACAAATATTTAACTTCTAAATTATATGTATTATATTGTCCTGAATCTGAATGTAACTGGTGTTGTATAACGAACCGGCATTTAGAGGGGGATTTGTCAGATGTAAATGCCTTATTCTCTAATGTGTAAATAATGTATATATGGAACATCAGGGGTTAACTTATTACTTGAGCTTTAATGTATTCATATTTTACCACTCCCATTCCTGGCTCCGCCCCTTGTATATAAAAGGAGCCATCCTCCCCATTTTCCTTGCTTCTATCTTGAATATTCAGCGAATATAGAATGCCTATTATGATTAAAGAGAATTATATTTAAACCTATAACTTCTATTATCTTTATTGAGTCTGATCCTGAAAATATTGCAACAGTCTGTCCTCTCCCGTTAGTTCGCAATGACTAAACATTCTGCTTCTTGATATTCAGTGTGGGAAATCCAATGAGCAGCGTATGATATCTTACCATTTGTTTCGCTTTCAACCCAGGAATTAATTTTCTGTCTAGCTTCCTCAGCTGCATTCATAAAATCAACTTTTTCGAAATCCGAATTGTATATCTCATTAACACACTTTTTGTAATGCTGCACCAAACGAAAGAAGACATAGCAATATATTCATTCACCTATTATCACATGCACTGAATCAATAAATCTAGTTGACACTGGTTACTGGACAATCTAGATGGGAGCACCTAATTTGCTGTGGCTCAGTTAGTAGGCTAGACTGGAAAGTTGAAAATAATTCTGGAGCTGGGGAATTCTGGGAGTTGTAGTCCTCACATCTGAAAATTGCTTTTCAGGTTGAGAAACTTTGTCCTAGAAGAATAAAATTCCTGGTGTTTGAATGACATCATTGCCTGGAAAAGTGTGTGTGTGTATCAAACCGCATTTGCCAAAGAGTTACCTTATCTTATCATCCACTATTTTACTGTTTAATGTTTTGTTTGCTGTTATGCAGAAATGAATATTCATGGGAAACAAACATGGTCCTAGATTTTGAAATTGCTTCTAATAATGGAGCAATGCATGTTATTGGCCCTAGGTGAAGGAACATTTTCACATACATTAAACCTAATATGTTAACCCAGACTTTTCCCCATGTGTGCATTGCAGTTTGCCAGAAGTCTTATACCTGATCTAACCTAATTTCCTGCTTCACAAAACATGATACCTGTAGAATTTCTAGTAAACCACTAGAATCCATCAACATTGGATTAAGAAGGGAAGAGAGAAAAAGCGTTCTTTCTTACCTCCAGGAAATCTTCAGCCTTTGATCCATATATCCGGCCACCTATCTTCAGCATATGATATTTGGAATGCTGGTTGAGGATTGTTAGGAGTTGCTTGAACTGGCTGTGAAATCCTCCAGGTATATCACACTCAGTCCCAGAATGCTTCAAGCAGCAAAGGATAGCAGATTTACAATCATATAAATCATATTTGCCAACATCCTCCAAAACAGGGGTCACCAACCTTTCGGACCTCAGAGACCATTAAATTCATAATTTTAAATCCCACGGACCACTAATACAATCTGCCTAATGACCGGCTGGGTGGACATGGCTGGGTGGTCATGTGACTGGGTGGGAATGTGGCTGGGTGGACGTGGTCAACTCAATGTCACTCACATCGAGGGGTGCCTCACCAGCCTCTACTCACCCTTCCCCTCCCCTCCCTCCCCAGCCTCCTCTCCCCACCCAGGCTCCTTAGGGCCCCAACAGGAAGCAGTTGTTGGAGCTAAGCAGCCACCACGAGAAAGAATTAGCAAAACAGCTCAGTTCAAATTGGATCTGACTGAGAAGGAGGCTCAGCAGAAGCACCTCACTGAGAACTATGAGCATAGGCTTTCCAAGCAGAGGGAAGACCTGCGGGAGTGCAAAGCCAAGTATTGGCGTCTGGAGGCTCAGTGAGCTGAGATGGTCAGCCAGTTCCATCCATGATGCATTCCCACTGGAACAAAGCTCTTTGCCACCAGCAGCACTTCCCTCCAGCCTTTCCCAAAGCCCCGCACCAGGAGGCTGAAGCAGACCCCAAGTCAGAATTTCTTCCCGAATGACCCACACAAGAAGACCCTGAATTTTTCTGCCGACCACCAAAATTTTCTTGTGGACAAAGACCACCAGTTGGTGACCACTGCTCCAAAATATCCTCCAAAGACTGTATTGCTATTATTCTTCTCATCCTTCCTATTACCTATCTCCTCCCACTTATGACTATAACCATGTTGCTTGTATTTTTACGATTTATATTATTCTGTTTGTTTCCTAGTATGATTTGTTTGCTTATTAGTAACCTATGACTATCACTAAGTGTTGTATTTTATGATTCTTGATGAATGTATATTTTTTTCTTTTTTCTTTCCTTTTATGTACACTGAGAGCATATGCACCAAAGACAAATTCCTCGTGTGTCCAATCACACTTGGCCAATAAAGAATTCTATTCTATTCTATTCTATTCTATTCTATTCTATTCTATTCTATTCTATTCTATTCTATTCCATTCCATTCCATTCCATTCCATTCCATTCCATTCCATTCTATTCTATTCTATTCTATTCTATTCTATTCTATTCTAAATATTTACATTTACCATAACTCATAACAGAGTAATTCATAATAGCAATAGCACTTAGACTTATATCCCATTTCACAGAGCCTCTCTAAGTGGTTTACAGACTCAGCATATTGCCCCCAACAAGTTGGGTCATTATTTTACTGACCTCGGAAGGATGGAAAGCTGAGTCAATCTTGAGCCTGGTGAGATTCAAACTGCCAAACTGCTGACAATCAGCAGTGCCTGCAGTACTGCATTCTAATTCATTGCTGCACCATGGCTCATAACAACACATATATGACAATTCTTAGCTAAACGGTTTCAAGATGTGAATATATGTTTTATTTTTACAGCAGAAGTCCTCTTAGGGGTCATTGTCCTGATCCTTGAGATATTCTCCTTTAAGATGAGAGTCTAGGAAGTGAGCCATTATTCTTATCCATTACTTTGTGGACAATACAGGTTGGGCCCAATCACTTAAACATCATAACAGATTTGGGTTAGGATATACAATTCTGATTGCCGATATTTAATATTTCTTTACTAAGAAAGAAATTATTTTCTATTTTTCAAGTGCTTAGAACACTTTATACCAAAGAGTTCATTTAATAGAGTTAGTAAAATGAAATTCAAGTAAAATGAGAATTTTCTTACAGGCCCATCTGTAGGGGTCACAGTTTCTGGCCATCTCCAGAAGTGAAGAGCCTGCAAAACAAAATATATAAGTTTTGTCCCAATTTGTCTTTGTTGGGTATAAGATCAGGCTAAAGCTGACGTACCTCAAGATGAAGCAAGCAAGGAAACATGGAACAAAGTTGTTAAAGAAACAAAGGAAAAAATGTCACCTGAACCAGACAAAAGAAGTTGAACTTGAGCGGAGAAGAAACCCCTTCACAAATCCTCTGAGCAGCTATCAGACTTTTAAATCAACAGAGCAATGACTTTTGGGGATAAAAGGGGTCCCAAAGCCTGCCTACTCTGGGAGTCATCTTTGAATCCGGACTTAGCGACTCCCATCTCTCTGGTTAGTGTCTGCCAGCCTAGGACATGGGCAAGTGTGGATGAGTGTGTGTGTGCGTGTGCCCCACCCCAACAACCTGGCCAATGATAATGGGTGATACAATGGAATTCTCAGAGCTTGGAAAAGAGGACGGATGTTTCCAAAATATTGAAGAATATGAAGAGATGGGACATTCCTTTCATGGCTATAAACAGATAGCACCACGTCTGCCTTGCCCTCAAAGCTACCAACATTATATAACCTAACTCATATTTTCCCTCGCAATACACCTGATTAATTAACCTGTCACAATCAAGCTTTCTTCTGCTTGGGGCTTTACAGATGCTAGAAATGAAAAAAACTAATGAGTGTGTTATTTTTTTAAAGTTATTTAAAACATAGTGGGGTTTGTATTTTTAGTATTATTATTATTGCAATATGACAAACAAAACTGCAGGAAGTGGGGATATGTCCATTTTGGAAAGTCCTCATTTTCCTGCTAGTCTTACATATCCTCTAATGAATGCTGTTCCTGCAGAAAATACTGAAAAATAGTTATGTCCTGTTAAATTACATGAAGACATGGCCAGGCCACTTGGACACTCAAGTATCATCTCAAAATGGCAAATGTATCTTTCAGCACCTGACATAAAAGTGGGCTAGCTCTTAACCAAGAAAACTTGTTTGTCATTGTTCATCTTTAATTATATGCCATCCAATAGGGGCTGCGGTGGCTCATGTGGTTAAGAGACCGAATCAGAAGGCCATTGAAAGGATGACAGCTCAGAAGTTCTAAACCCGGGAGTCGCATAATGGAATGAGTTCCCTCATCCATTTGACCCAGCTCCTGCCGGTTGAGCATACCAAGGCACAAATACAGAGCCATATTTGGACATCACCGACTCTTCTTGTTTCTGATCATCTTATCTCCTGAGCTTCTTGCATCACCTTGTCTACTTGTTAGGGTTATGATAATTTTCCAAAAAGGTGTTTGAAAACCATTGCTCTGTGTCATTTTTGCTGAACTGGAGGGCAGAAATATTCTAGCCACTCATCCTCTCCCCTGCTTTATACAAATACCGTCACTATACAAAGCTTTAAAACTCAGGAAGATAGAAAAGACAGGAGTTTTCTATGGGGCATTAAATTAGTAAGCCATTGTCATTACTGGATGCCAAGAAGTTTTGGGGATTTGTATATGTGTGACTCTGTGTGTGTTAGTTATATATTAATTTTACTAGTTTTGGTGTGAATATTCTAACCCACCAGGAGTTTTGTTGGAATGTGACTGTCAGTAAGAATGAAGATTGAATAAGGAGGTACATAAGTAAATATTTCCTTTGTGCATGGTGACATGCTTATTGCAAAAATGCACAGTTTTCTTTACATTTGTTATATCATTTCCTCACTGAAGATCCATAAAGGTTCCTTTCCAAGGAATTTTGGAAAGTCCATTTGGGAAGAAAGGCTACTAATCAGGAGAGATTTCAGCAGATATTCATATGACAGATACCAGGAAGAAACATTTTCTAGCAATAACATAGATGTGATTATATGTGTGACCTATAGTTAATAATTTAATAAGACTTAAAATAACTATTTTAAGGAACACAAGTACTTGAGGACACTTACCTTTCTTATTTCATCAGCAGTGGTTTTGCCACTGCCAATCAAGAGCATGCCTAATGCCATTTCCGCACCGATTGAGAATGAAATGACATTTTTCCCAGAGTTGTCCTGCATTTGCAATTTGAAAAGTTCTACAGCAAAATTGCCATTAGCCTGAACAAAGTCTTTCATGGTGGAGCTAATAGTACCTGCAACAGTAAAGAAATGAGATCAATAGTTTGTACTGACATTTGTTTTTTTCCTTTGTACAAGAGAGAATAATGGAAAAATGACAAATACCAGCTAATCTATAACTGCTGCATGAATAAACTACACTGATGGTACATTTTTATGGCTTAGCCCTTCCCTTTTCATTGTCTACATTCACACTAAGGTGAAGGTGGGCCAAATAAATATATCTGAAGCTTAAGCATCTACCTCTTCTAATATATTTGAAAATTAGAACTCCTAAGCACTTTTTAAAGAATCAGGATTTTTTGTCAGTACATTTGAACTAGCAAAAATCATGATTAGCCTGAAATCTTGTTTGTTTAAAAACACCATCCTATCAAAACTACAGTTTTGCTTCCCATGTTCCCATAAATCAAAATTGATGCTAAACCGTGTCTTCATTCATTCATCAATGAACTGGGTGAGCTGAAAACTGAATCACCTGCTTTCAAGCTGCTTATGGATACAGGTTATGGGAGAACCAAAGTGAGGAATGAGAGGGGTATCTTCAGACTTGCAAGATTGATGTCAGTCTTAGGCATGCATGCAATTGTGTCAGAAGCACCAAGGTGCTTCCGGATTGAAAGAATTAACCAGTGACATCACCGTTGCCTGAGGGACACCCAATTGGGAGCCCCTTTCACACTCCCATTAATGTGTCCACCAAAGGATGCCTATCTATCTACTTGCAATTGCTCACTTTTGAACTGCTTTTGAACTGCTAGGTTGGAGAGCGCACTGTCCTTCAGCCTCACTTGGTCTCAAACATGGGCTTGCTAAATTGTCAACCCAGTGTCCTAACTACATGAGCCATTCTGTTTCCATCAGACCTATGGGGAGATCCAGACAAGGAGACAGGAGTACTAACTTTATCTTTCTTGTAAGATTTCATTAACAGAAACTTGCAAGTCTAAAAGTACCTATCCAGTCCCTCACTTTTACTCTCCTGAAAATTAGGGAGGGTCCCTTCTGAGTTGCTTTTTGCCACCCCTCCCTGTTCAGAGTCAAATTTGGTTTATCCCATCTTTGTCTTGGCTTCACCTGTTCCCCCTGTCTCCCAAAATCATTCTCACATACCATTAAAAAAGGAAAGACAAGGCTATAAAGCAGGGGTGTCAAACTCAATTTCATTGAGGGCTGCATCAGGGTTGTGTTTGACCTCGGGGGATGGGATGGGCATGGCTGAGGTGGGTATGGCCAGATCGATTTCACTCGTATTGGGCGTGGTGTGACTGTGGTGGCCTGAGCACCCTGCCAGTCAAAACAACCTCCTGAGCTCCGTTTTCAGCTGTGACCACCTCCTGCAACCCTCTGCCAGCAAAAATGGAGCTCAGGACCCCGTTTTGGCTGGCAGAGGCACCATGGGCTGGTCCTTCATTGTTTCCAGAGCGGCCCTGCATGCCAGATCTAAGTACCCCGTGGGCCTGATCTGGCCCGCGGGCCTTGAGTTTGACACCCCTGCTGTAAAGTAATACAAAAAAAACATGTTTCATTCTACATTTATTAGGTAGCCATACTAGTATGCAAATAAGGCCACTGTCTATAGCAACCTTGCAGCCGCCTCATCTTCTTCATTCACCAGAACAACTAGACACAAGAACAGTTTTTTCCCGAATGCCATCACTCTGCTAAACAAATAATTCCCTCAACACTGTCAAACTATTTACTAAATCTGCACTACTGTTAATCTTCTCATCGTTCCCACAACCCATCTCCTTCCACTTATGACTGTATGACTGTAATTTTGTTGCTTGTATCCTTACAATTTATATTGATATTGTTTCCTGATTGCTTATTTGTACCCTATGACTATAATTAAGTGTTGTACCTTATGATTCTTGATGAATGTATCTGTTCTTTTATGTACACTGAGAGCATATGCACCAAGACAAATTCCTTGTGTGTCCAAATCACACTTGGCCAATAAAGAATTCTATTCTATTCTATTCTAATTTCCAGGAACCAAAAATTGGGAGCCACGCTTTTTTTTTTTATGTGATCAAGCCAAACTATTTTGGCAAAAATGGTAAATGGAGTACGGCAGTGCGGCAGTTTGATATGAAGCCATATTTGATTAAGTCTGATTTTAAAAGCTTGCTCCTATTCTTATCCTGTGTTTCTACTTTGGAAAGCATGCAGTTAATGTGATCTTATATAGGAAGGCAAAACCTGTTACCACTTGTGAGGAAAACTTCTATTAAGGATCTTTCCAAAACAAACAGAACCACACATCTGGGCAAGCGCAACTAATAATCAGCAAAAGTGGCTCCAGTTTCAATTTTTTTGAAAATGAGAATGACAATGCCAGGTATGGGGACAAGCTGATCCAACTGGCAAATCATTTGATATATCAAAAACAGAAATAACATGGAAAGACAAAAACAGGACTCAGAACAAGGCTTTGAGGAAGGCTATATAGAAGAGAGACAGAGAGGGAGGGAGGGAGGGAGGGAGGGAGAGAGGGAGGGAGGGAGGGAGGATGTCTGGCAGATTGAGAGGTTTCAAGTATACGTTACTTCATTGTGCATACAATATCGTTATTTCATTGTACATCCTCCAGTACTTCCTTATTATTTCCTTATTGCTTTTTTATTTTTTAATAATTATTATTATTTTACACCAGGATTTAATGATTCCAGGCTCTGTAGGATCATTCAGTCAATCTCCAGCATGATCCTCACTTTTATGTGGTTTTAATTTTAATTTCTGCTCATTAATATTGTTCACCATTTTTTTCTGCACATCATTGTTCTTATAGATCAGAACAATTAATTATTATTAATATATACCCTCCTGCCTCCTTATGGTCAGGAATCTGCATCATTGGATGTATACCTTCAACACTAAAAACTCCTAGATTAAAGGGAAAGGAAGGAAGCAGAGCCTTAAATAAAGTGTGAGCTAGCCATTCATGGAGAACCTTTGTTCAGTTGTGTCTCTTCCTTCAAGAAAGACACAAACCCAATTAATACAGAAACCTCATTGTCTGCAACAGAAGCGTAAGGTTTCTCTCTTCCTGATTTTACAGACTGTGCCTCCATTGGCTGCTTTCTCTACAACCACAGCCCCATGGGGATTACTGTACCGTGGGAATGACACTAATTTAGATTTTCCTTAGACAAGATTCAGGATAAATATCGAGTGGAGTAGTAAAGCTGAAATAGAAAGAAAAGCTGCCTTCATGAAGTCTAATCAGAAGGCACAGATAGGTAGGGAAGTTGAGTATGTATACCGCACATCTGTTTTAGGAAGCAGGGTGATGAGTTAAAGAACCCAGCATAACATGTTGCAGCTTGTTTAGATGAAAGTTAGTTATGCAACTGGATTTGGGTTCACACAAATCACAGTATAGCTTCCTGGACAGTGGTGGGATTCAAATAATTTAACAACCGGTTCTCTGCCCTAATGATTTCTTCCAACAATCAGTTTGCCAAATAGCTCAGAAATTTAACAACCGGTTCTCCCGAAGTGGTGCAAACTGGCTGAATCCCACCACTGTTCCTGGGTTTCTTTAATGCAGTTTATACAGTAAGCTGTGTTTTAGTGCCCTTAAGATATCCCAAGTATTTATAGCTTTTATGTTCCTCATTTTGAACATTTAACATGAAGATCTGCTATAAAAAGGAATGCTTGCCTAATAAAACACAATTAAATCCACTGAACAATAGAGGTTACACCTTGTTCACAATGGCCAGAGATTATTCTGATTCTTCTTGAACAGATTTCTTGTGGAGGAAGTCTTCTTGCTGTGATCTTCTTCTCTGCTTAATGGGACATCTCTTTACTCTTTGCCTGACTTGAGCTTTGTCTGATTAACAATGGAGTTTGACTTCAACTCTCCTTTTTTTCCAGCATGCCAAATCAGTCAGTTCATTTTAAGAATTATATTCTTTCACCAGGGATTTTGAATCAGGTGCATCGTACATGTATTCACACGCCCATGTAAGGGATAGTGTTTTGATTGCAATTAGCCTATGCAGATCTCCAGAGAAACCAAGACGTGAGCAGGTCCAGAATTCTATCAGAGTAAGATGTTTGGTACACTGTAATTATGTTAATATTAATATTATTTCTTCTTTTTTTGTGGTAAGATAGGGTATTTAATGGAGGTATAGAATATTTCATTTAGAATACAGTATGAAGGGAGAGGGCTGTAAACTGTAAATTAAGTTCTACCATCAACAACATCCATGCTTCTTTTGAAAAGGAAAAGCGTCGTATTAACGTAAGTTAAATGTGACTTAACTTAGAGATTGGGTTAACAGTATAACAGAAGGGACCTTGGAATTCTTCTAGTCCAACCTCTGCTCAGGCAGGAAATCCTATACCATTTCAGACAAATGGTCATCCAATCTCTCCATAAAAACTTCCAGTGTTGAAGCACCCACAATTTCTGGAAGCAAATCATTCCACTGATTAATTGTTCTAATGGCCAGGAAATTTCTCCTTAGTTCTAGGTTGGATCTCTCTTTGATTAATTTCCATCCATTGATTCTTGTCCTGCCTTCAGGTGCTCTGTGGAATAGGTTAACCCCTTCTTCTTTGTGGCAGCTCCTTAGGTATTGGAACATTACTCCTATGATGTCATTCCTAGTTTTGTTTTCATTAAACAAACATATCCAATTCCAGCAACCGTTCTGTATATGTTTTATCCTGCAGTCCCCTAATCATCTTTGTTGCTCTTCTCTGTACTCTTTCTAGAGTCTCAACATTTTTTTACATCAGGTTCAGAGATGGGTTTCAGCAGATTCTGACCAGTTCCGAAGAACTGGTAGCGGAAATTTTGAGTGGTTCGGAGAACTGGCAAATACCACCTCTGGCTGGCCGCACAGTGTGATGGGAATGGAGATTTTGCAATATCCTTCCCACAGGAGTGGGGAGGGAATAGGGATTTTGCAGCATCCTTCCCCTGGAGTGGGGTGGAAATGGAGATTTTACAGTATCCTTCCCCTGCCATTCCCACCAAGCCACGCCCACAAAACCGGTAGTAAATTTTTTTTAAAAAAAATGTGAAACACACCACTGATCGGGTTGGAGATACATTTTACATACATCTATCCAACTGATATTTTAATCAGAGCAAAAGGACGTACTATATGTCATATAAGCTTCCCATGTCAGATTCAGCTCCTTATGACCAATAAGAATGATAAATTTATTTTTGGTTCTTAAAGAGTATGACATGGTTATTCTCATAATTAATACATAGGGACTTAATTTGGACTCTTCTAGTATATTGCATAAGTACTTTCACTATTTAGCAGAGTTATCATATCCTACATTATTATGGAAGTGAGCCTTCATGATATTTCTGTCTTTAAACTAGACAGAAGTTACCTAATAATAATTAGCAGAAAGCTACAATTCAAAGATTGATGGTAGGGTTAAATTTGAATTGCATTTGAATTGAATTGAATGTATTAAATTTTTATACCGCCCTTCTCCCAGAGGGACTCAGGGCGGTGAACAGCCAGGATTAAAATACATACAATATGAAAATTAAAACATAATTAAATCCATTTGGCTTCCCCAATTTAAAACGCCTTACCCATAAAACAACTAAAAATTTTAAGCCAGCCCGGCTTGCTGAAAGAAGAAGGTTTTCAGAGCCCGGTGGAAAGTACGGAGGTCCGGGATCAATCGTATCCCTGGGGGTAGCTCGTTCCAGAGGGCGGGTGCCCCCACAGAGAAGGCTCTCCCCTGGGGGTCGCCAGTCAACATTGCTTGACCGACGGCACCCTGAGGAGACCCTCTCTGTGGGAGCGTATTGGTCGGTGGGAGGTTGTCGGTGGCAGAAGGTGGTCTCATAGGTACCCAGGGCCTAAGCCATGGAGTGCTTTAAAGGTGGTAACCAACATCTTGAAGCGCACCCGGAAGACCACCGGAAGCCAGTGCAGCTCGCGCAGGAGAGGTGTTACATGGGAGTGCCATGTTGCCCCCATAATCACCCGCGCGGCTGCATTCTGGACCAGTTGGAGCCTCTGGGTGCTCCTCAAGGAGAGCCCCATGTAGAGAGCATTACAATAGTCCAGGCGGGAAGTAACGAGGGCGTGAGTGACCGTGCATAAGGAGTCCCGATCCAGAAAGGGGCGCAACTGGCGTATCAGGCGAACCTGATAAAAAGCCCCCATGGCCACGGCCGTCATGTGCTCTTCTAAAGACAGCCATACATCCAGGAGGACACCCAAGTTATGAGCCCTCTCCGTGGGGGCCAATGACTCGCCCCCGATAGCCAGCAATGGCACCAGCTGGCTATATCGGGACGCCGGCAACCACAGCCACTCGGTCTTGGAGGGGTTGAGTCGGAGCCTGTTCCTCCCCATCCAGACCCGCACGGCCTCCAGGCACCGGGACATCACTTCAAGGGCATCATTGGGGTGGTCTGGGGTGGACATGTACAGCTGAGTATCATCAGCATACAGATGGCACTGCACCCCAAATCCACGGATGATCTCACCCAGCGGCTTCACATAAATGTTGAACAGGAGAGGTGAGAGGACCGACCCTTGCGGCACCCCACAAACAAGGTGCCTTGAGGTCGACCTCTGCCCCCCAGCCAACACGGACTGTGACTGGTCAGAGAGATAGGAGGAGAACCACCATAACACAGTGCCTCCCACTCCCAACCCTTCCAACCGGCGCAGCATGATACCATGGCCAATGGTATCAAAAGCCGCTGAGAGACAGAGGAACAACCCCTCCTGAGCCCTCCAGAGATCATCAACCAATGCGACCAATGCCATTTCCGTGCTGTACCCGGGCCTAAACTGGACTGGAGCGGATCTAGATAGACAGTTTCATCCAGGTACTGTGGGAGCTGTCGCACAACCACACTCTCCACAACCTTCGCCACAAAGCGAAGGTTGGAGACTAGGCGGTAGTTTGCCAAAACAGCCGGGTCCAGAGAGGGCTTCTTGAGGAGCGGCCTCACCACCGCCTCTTTCAAGGTGGGAGGCAAGAAACCCTCACTCAAAGAAGCGTTTATAATCCTCTGGAGCCAGCCTCGTGTAACCTCCCGGGTAGCCAGCACCAGCCAGGAGGGGCACGGGTCCAATAAACATGTGGTTGCATTCAACCTTCCCAGCATCCTGTCCACGTCCTCGGGAGTCACAGGGTCAAACTCATCCCAGATAACATTCTCAAGACCCGCCTCGGAAATCCCGCCTGAACCCACCCAGTCAGAGTCCAAGACTTCCCGGATTCAAGCAATTTTATCGTGCAGATAATGCGCGAAATCCTCAGCTAGCCCTTGCTCGCCCAATAAATTTGATTTACTATTGGTGATTCCCAAATTTTAAACAATGGGGATACAGGTTTTATTCAACACTTCACCAAAACATTTTTCAATTATAATTTTTTATCTCTTCCCCTTTTAATATTGATACTATATGCATATAGGATCATAGTTCAACTATATAAAAATACATTTTCAACAATATTCTTAACTGCTTGCCATTATTATTTCATTATAGATTTGTTGAATAATGTCAATTTTCTAAAACAGATTGATTCAGAAACATTTCAAGATTTTGAATTAAATGCATGCCCAGCTAGTTCAATTTTATGCTATGCATATGCATTTAAAAGAACACCCCCCCCAAAAAAATTCCATGAGACCAATCTAAAAAAATAAACTGAAAACATTTTGTGTATAAATAGCTAGAGATCCCACAGAGAATTTATACAGAGATACACAGTAAACTAAATTTAAGTTAAATCGTATCTTCTAAAGATAGGACTTTGCTTTAATATGTTGCTGCCAAATCAATTCCCAGCAAAGATTTTTATAAGAAGAGTTAGTAGATCCATTTACTATTTATGAAATAAAAATTGTGATACTTTCTTTGAATGGTAAAGCACCAAGATCAATTTTATGTGGAATGGTAGATGTTTTCTGATACATTTTTCTTCAGTGTTATGGCTTATAAAATGTTTGGAAGAACGTATTTTATTATTGGTGTTCAGTAAAGCTATATTTTGTACCAAAACTAAGTAAAGTTCATAGTTTGTGTTTCAATTATTATCCTATCACTTTTTTAAAAAATTGACAACTCTTTTAGTGAACAAATTAACAATTCTTTTAGCTGAAAACAATTGCAAAAAGTAACATCAAAAGACATGGTTTTTGGTGGCTACGTGGGCAGGTCTATACAGTTTTCTTGACAATATGTTTTAGAGATGGCTTGCCTTCTTCCTTCGACTGAGAGAGTTTCTCTGGCCCAAAGTTGCCCAACTGCCTTCTTGCTTAATTGGAGACTAAAAAGTCATGTTTCCCTATTCTTAGTCCAGTATCTTAAATGTTTAATGCTTCTAAAAACTGACATGGATGATTCATTTAAATAAGGATAGAGAGAGGCAAACATGCACTTATACCACTGGATGCTGCAAAAGTCTTTGGAATAGCATTAGTTGTTAATAAATGTAACACCTGGAGGAAATATAATTCTACATTAAATTGCAGGCAGCAGTTACATAAATATATAAACTGATTTTTTTTTCCTGGTAAACAATATTTTTTTAGAACCTCTTATTAAATATTGGTATTCAAAAAGACTTTCTTCTAACATCTAAGGCTTGATTGCTTATTTATCTATCTATTACATTAATATAACTACCCATCTCATCATAGCAACTCTGGATGCAACTAACATTTATCCACGAGTGAATTATAATATCCTCAATTTATTACCTGGTCAGCAATGATTTTTTTTTCCAAACAGTGGTTGCCAAAATTGTTATTTTGGCAAACAATGGCTTGTTGACCATAAAAGAAAAGAAAAGAAAAGCACAGCAGTCCACTATTTCATGAGTCAACATAAAGATACCTTGATGTTCAGCAGAGACCTCTTTCTCTCATCTTACCTCTTTACTGTGTTCAATCTTGATGCCAAAGCAAAGGTAGCCCAAAGCTTCCTCACTTCAGATGTGATACCGCAATCTGAGGCTGCCAGTGAGTGAGATGCCGTCAACAGTGAAGTGCAGATATTTATAATGTACCACTTCAAGACCCATGTCCATTTACACAATGATTGCATTTATAAATCTGCAACAATTTGACTAAATCAAAATGCAGTATGAAAACAGCATGCTGTGCAAGTTGGGCATTTGTAATAATCTAAAATTAATTATTAAAAATTCTGATATTATGAAATTTACTACATATTCAGTAGACAGTTTAGAGAAAAGAACATCATGGTCCTTTTTCCCCCCATTAAAAATACTTGATGTACTGCTAGGACATCCAGAAATTGTAATCATCTAGGTTGTTTATTTGTTTGTTATTCAATTCTTATGGCCGCCCATCTCAAGCAATGACTCAGGGTGGCTTACAATTCAGAAAATATGTTACAATTACATTTTTTACAAAATTAAAACAATAAGAATGATAAAAACAGCTAAAAGATGAAAAATCCAAATTCAACATATACAAGAGCAAAATGTTTGGCCAGCTATTAATACATCCAGAAAACATGGCCCTTAACACATTCAGTGCCCCAGGCTCAGAAACATAGCCAAAAATAATTGTTGATTTCTTGTCTTTGTTGTAACTATGTTGGGTTTTATATTTGCTGTTTCCATTTATTAGAAAATGTGTTTTTGATGTTATTTTGTGATTTATACTGGGTTTTTTATGATTGATTCTGTGGCTAATGGAAAAGTTTGATCACAAATTATTAACTCTACTCCAAGAATATATTGTGATGTGTTAAAATTAAACAAAAAGGATTTACTAGAAATAGACATTCATTATTAACATTCCCCAGGGTAAAATTGCAGAGGGTGCAATTTTAAAAAATGGGGAAACCCAAAGTCACAGGAAGATTGGAACTAGATAAACTCAATAATAGAGGAGATAAATTAATAAAATGTTACATGGAGAATTATTTGTTTATTAGCAATAACTTGAGAGAGAGAGAGAGAGAGAGAGAGAGAGAGAGAGAGAGAGAGAGAGAGAGAGAGAGAGTGTAAAGTGAGTTAGGCGGTTCCTTTCCAGGTTGAGACTGAAAAACAATAAATTAATTATTAGTGTCCATTATATACATTAAATATAGAAAATTAAAGGGAGCAGCTATGGCAGCAAAGATTTCACCTGGAAAACATACAATTAAAATATAAAATCATTGTGAAGAATAAATTTAATATGTTTAACAAACATATTCAATTGTGAATCTGAAAATTATTAATGATGATTACAAAACCTGAGTCATTAAATCCTTTGTTTATTGAAATGTGTTCCGGTTAGCAGGAACAAACAAAGAGGCAGTAGACACTCATACATTCCATGAAAAGCAAGCATCTCAGAAGCTTCAGAGAAACATTTTTGATGGTTAAAATCCACTCTTTGAAAAATCTAAATTGTATTAGTTTCAACACAACTCTGCTCCAAAGTGTATCCCATTCAGTTCAATTGGGCATACTCCCATGTAAAAAAATACAGGACCAATATTGACTTTAGCTAAAGTAAGAGAGCAGAATCTTACCTAGCAGCTGTATTCCAAAGCAACATGTTAATGTGTATCCAAAACAATTTCTATTCATTTCCTGTTCTTGGCTTCATCTAGATTTGTCATCTATGATGAAGAATCTGGAGTCTTTCAAACAGAGGCTTAAATACCAGTTGTTGAGAATGCTTTAGCATGGGGGGGTGTCAAACTCAAGGCCCTGGGGTGCTTAGATCCGGCCTGTGAGGCCACCCTGGAAATAGCAAAGGACCAGTCCACAGTGCCTCTGCCAGTGAAAATGGAGTTTGTGAGGGCTGCGTGTGGTTAGAAGGTTGCAGGAGGCTGTCGCAGCTGAAAACGCAGCTCAGGAGCTCGTTTTCGCTGGCAAAGTGTTCAGCCACTACAGGTGCCCCCACAAGTGATGTCATGCTCTCCACGACCCCCCCCAGCCATGCCCACCTCACCCCCCCAAGATCAAACACAACCCTGATGCAGCCCTCAATTAAATTGAGTTTGACACCCCTGCTTTAGTAGGTCTTTCTTTCAACAAAGGTTGGACTAAATACAGCTGAAATTCTTCCTAACTTTATGGTTCTCTAATTATAATTCTTAATAGCAGTGGGCATCCTTTGGCTCTTATGTATCAGATATATAAAATATCTACAGCTAGCACTGTAAGTAATAAACAGGTATCAAATACATTGCACTTAATTTGAAGCACCTTCTCTGATAAATGGCCATCACTGAGAATTTTGGGAGTTGAAGTCTATATAGTTAGAGGATACCAAGTGGGTGGGGGAAAGACTGAATTGAGTCATTTTATCTCAAAGAAACAGGCCTATTTAAGAATCCCACAAACGATTCAACCGGAAGCGTCACGGCGAGACAGTCGGGAAATTAACGGGCTCTGATGAGCTCCGCAAAAACCCAGACTGACGAACCTCTGCCGAGGGGTGTTCGGACTGGAACTGTCCTGTAGAGACAGGGAAGAAGGAGAGGCACCTTGGAAGACCAAGAGGAACAGGCAAGTTCCTTGAAGGTCAGAGGAATCTCTCTCCAAATCGGTGGCGGGGGCGGCAGCCATTGCAGCTGTCAAGAAGCTCGGACAACCGGACTAAGTATTGAGCAGGACTGGTGATTGCAACAGAGTTTTTGAAGCCAGGTGAGTGACAGCCAACTCACAGGCGAAATAAAAAAATCTCAACAAAAGTACCATGGTGGAACTGCTTCAAATTCACACCTTCTTTTGTTGCCAGAGAAATCTGTTCTTTCAGGATCTGACAGATTTTGAAGATCCAAGAATTCATCAAGATAGTGGCTCGCCTCTAAAATGAACACTGGAATGGATACCAACATTTTTTCATGCTTTAGAATCCAGAACCATTCATGCAGGTTCTTGTAGCAAAGTCCATCTTCTAGCTAGAGGAACAAACAGATTGAATAGCAAGAGGCAAAAATCAGGAGGACTGCAAAACCAAGGTGATACCAGATGATTTCTGCACCAAAGTTAGGTTATGGGGTGCCAGGAGTGATTACATTGAATAATTACACAGAGTCAATATTCTCTTAGAAAGTACATTTTATATTACCTCAACACTGGATTCTGTTGGTAGCAGGATAGAAAATCTCAGCTCATTGTTTTTGTAGAGAATCTCCAACACCATGGCCAACTCACCCTGGCTGACTCACCTTGGCCAACTTGTCGTGGGACAACTTGCCATGGCCAACTTGCTGTAGGACAATTAGTTGTGGGACAATTCAACATGGAATAACACAAAAGAAGGAAAAGTGAATTGCAGTGGACCTTCTCTTGCTTTTGATTTGAACCTTCTCAAATTAGAATCCTCGAGACTGGGATGAGCTGCAATTTTACTTGTCTCTCTCTTGAGTTGTCCTACATTGAATTGTCCCACAGCAAGTTGTCCTGTGGCAAGTTGGCCACAAGTTGTTATGTGATGAGTTGGCCACAGCGAGTCAGTCGGGGCAAGGTAGCTGCAGTGAGATGAGTGGGGCGAGTTGTCCCATTCCCTCTCCAACACCTGTACTTGCATATTGGCTATACCAGCAGTGGCTGTGTTGTAAATGCCCATCCTTTGCATATATTATACAGTGTACTGCTTATTCTGCAAAAAGGAAAAAAAATGGAGTGAAAAAACAATGTTTAGAAGGAGAAATCAATTTCCTTTCCTGTTTTTCAAAATTGTTGTCTTGCTTCCTCTGTGTGGATGCACGGCAGTGGTGGGTTTCAACCGGTGTTATCACCGGTTCACTTCGTGCAAGCGCATTGAATTTCACAACAGTTGAGGCACAGCAATCTGCTCTGCCACGCCTATCAGCTGGTCTAAAAACGAACGAATATAGGTAGGTATAGCGCAGGGGTGGGCGGGAGGGCCCAGCTGACGGTCGGAGCAAACCGTTTTGCTCTCATCTCACCATCTCCACCACCAGCTTTCCCGAACCGGGGAGGACCGGTAGCAACCCACCAATGATACACGGCCAGTGAACCAGTAGCAAACCGGTTCAGATTTCACCACTGGTTTATAATGATGATATTCAAAAGCAAGCAATCCTTTCTGGATATTAGAAATAAAAAATAGGAACTCATGGCCACTTTTTATCAAGCACATTAGTTTAGTAGGTGGAAAAGAAAAAGTGAAAAAGAGACAAGCAATATGCTAAGAAAAGATATGGTAATGGAAGTCTCATAATGGAATCATTATTGCTAATTATCTATTAGGTAACAATAGTTTAAAACTTTTGAAATGTATCAAAAGAAAAGCCATTTATTGGAACATCTGAATGGAAATACATACAATTAAAACATTTGTTAGCCCTGCCATTTAGTCACCAATGTCTGTAGAGGGACTGGATGAGTTGTAGAAGGCCTTTCTTGAAACTGAACAGACAATTTATTATTAAAGTAAAGTAGCAGACTTTCTCATCTCAGGAAAAACAAGTAGCCAAAAGAAATGTGATTAGTTTATATTACTCACCCCATCATGTCCATATAATGGTCCTTCTGTTGTAGGTTCTTTGTTAAATGTAATGTCCCATTGTCCCTTGAAATAGAGTGCATTAACCAATAGTAACTGAGCATGGTAATCAAAGCTCTCCTTGGGGAAAAGTTCTTTGCTTTTGCCTGAGAAAGAAATGGGCACAACCTTCACAGTTAGAATCTAAATTTCTGTTCTGACTCAGCCTTTGCAAGTAATGATAAACCGCTTACTTGCAAGTAAAACAAAGCCCTTTTCAAAACAGGGCAATAACAGTCTTCTATTCACATGGATAACCAAAAGCCAAATGTAAGTAGTCCCAAGAAACCTGGTTCTGGCCAAGGAATCCGGATTGCTTGCTATATACTAAAAAACGAACAGTTGTCTGCAACAACCAGCCACTCCCAAACTCCTATTATTTATTTCCAAGCCAGGAAGGGGCTGGGTAGTATCTACGTCTGCCTTTCCCTGCATGCTGGTTTATTGTTTTCCTTTGCTCTCCTCTCCTTTTCTCCCTCCGCATATTCGCAACTGGGAAGGGCCCCATCTGTTTCTCCCCCTCACTCAGCTCAACCCCTGAAGACAGCTGCTTCTCCACCTGGGGGAAGACAGAAGGTCCCTGCTCTGCCTCTGCCTCTGATGCTGTTCCCTTAACAGAGCCTTCCAATGGCTCTGAAGCTGCCCCAGGCTCACCCTCAACTTCCTCCTTGTCTGACTCTGCTGCTTAGCTCTACTGGCAACCAACAGGCCACAACAATTTCGCTGCGTTAATATACTGTATTCCTATAGTTTTTGGAAAATCAATTTTTGGAAAAACAACTTTACCTGGATGACTGAAAATCTTGTAGAACAAATAATGATTGCGCTAAAAATTACTGGAGGTGACCTGGATTTTAGGCACATTTCTGGCTGAAAGTGATAGAACCATTAATCCAGTGGTGATACAATTCAGCCAATATTTTTGTTTCCACAATGCAATGGCTTGTGCAATGGCAAGTTCTAGGCTGTGTCCAAACTTACCTGCTTGAAGGCAATAGCATAATCGCCCTAGAGACTGTTGGTGAAACACAAAATATAGTTGAAGTTTGGTTTATTAAGCGCAGCAAGGATTTTCCTGAACTCTGTATGAACTCTTTTAGGATTCAGATTAGATTCAGAATCTGGAGCATGTCTTAAAGTTGTCTAATTTGAGAAATACTGATTTACAACTTTTGTCTAAGGTAAAATGCCAAAAAAAAAAAAAAAAAGGAATAGTTAACAATATAAAGTCTTAATATTGGCTAAGTAGTGGTGGTCCAAGGCTGCCAGCGAGTGTAATGCCCTCTACTTTGAGATGTTTCCAAACCACAGCCATTATCTCAAAGTTTGCAATTCTAACTCTGTGGCATTAGATTAAATGTAAATGTATGTAAATTTAAAAATAATGCCCAAAAAATAGCCAACATCTTAAGAAATCCCAAAGACAAGATCCAGCTAGAAAACCAAGGAGTCTATGAAATACCATGCAAAATCTGCGATCACACATTGCTCCTAGAAGCACGAAGCCGAAAACACCAGCCTGAAGATGACGAGTGGTACCTCATCGAAACGTTGCCAATTCGGGTTTTCTCCCGCGTAAAATTTGAAATATCTTGGTGATGTTTCAATGAAGTCTCATTCGTCATCTTCAGGCTGGTGTTTTCGGCTTTGTGCTTCTAGGAGCAATGTGTGATCACAGCTGTTTCTTCCTTTTAACTGCCAGTGGAGGTGTGTTCTGATTGGTTGGGGGCTTGTCTGTGCTCTGATTGGATGGGGGGGTTGGCTGTGCTCTGATTGGTTGGAGGTGTGTTCTGTTTAGATGGGGGCTTGGTTGTGCTCGGGTTAGTCTGAGTTGCAGGGGGATTTGAGCTGGTGAGCTGCGTTGCTGTGGTTTGGCTTCGTGTTCGTGGTCATGCCACATCTTCATGGTGGGTGTCAGTTTGCTTCATGTATGGATTGGAGGGGTTTAAAGTGGCTAATGATGCAGCTGTGGTCTGGCTTCTGGATTCTGCATTGAATCATATCAACCTGACTTGAACATAATAGTCCTAGGAGATAGTAATATCATAATCTGGGTCCGAGGGAGACCACTGTGCCTCAGATAGCCAGATGTGAGTCCCTCCTTGTGAGGTGGGGCCGTGGGGTTCAGATGGGCTTGTTGCTTACGTACCTGGCTCCCTGCCGCGTGGCAACAGCCCTACCTGAGCTACTCGACGTGATAGCCACGGTGGCAGTAGATACACCCAGGCTTTTAGTCATGGGTGATTTCAACTTGCCATCCGTCGGTGAAACGTCTGAGGTGGCTCGGGAGTTCATGGCTTCCATGACGGCCATGGACCTGACCCAGTTAGTTCATGGCCCTACTCACAGGGGAGGTCACACTCTGGATCTGATTTTTGTCTCTGGCCAGTGGTTGAGTGGTCTTGTTATAGGGGATATAGACATGGAACCCTTGTCATGGTCTGACCACTCACTCCTTCGCCTAGATCTTTGAACCGCGACCCCTCGCCGCAGGGAGGCGGATCCAATTAGATGGATCCGCCCCAGGCGCCTGATGGATCCTGATAGGTTCCAGATGGAGCTTGGGCCATTTCCTGAGGAGCTAGCACATGACTCGGCCGAGGACCTGGTAGCCGCCTGGGATCGGGCGGCTGGTGGGGCCTTGGACCGAGTTGTGCCTTTGCGGCCTCTGACCCGATGCCGATCCCGTGCGGCTCCTTGGTTTACTGAGGAGCTGAGGGAAATGAAGCGCCGGAAAAGACGCCTGGAGAGCGGTTGGAGGGCCAGTCTCGCTGAATCTGATCGAACACTGGTAAGGTCGCATATTAAGGCCTACCTAGTGGCGATAGAGACGGCAAAGTCTAACTACTTTTCCGCCTCTATTGCGTCATCAGGGAATCGTCCGGCCGCCCTGTTTAGGGTGACCCGCGCCCTGCTCCATCCGGGAGTGCGGGAGGATCCCTTAGAAGGCAGGGCGGAGGATTTCGGACAATACCTGTATGACAAAATCGCCCAGATCCGGGGGGATTTGGACTCTGACTGGGTAGATCAGGGCAGGGTGACGAGGAATAGTCTTGAGAATGTTATCTGGGAGGAGTTTGATGCTGTGACTCCTGATGATGTGGACAGGATTTTGGGGAGACTTAGTGCGGCCACATGTTTACTGGACCCGTGTCCCTCCTGGTTGGTACTGGCTTCCCGGGAGGTTACACGAGGCTGGCTTCAGGGTGTTATCAATGCTTCGTTGAGTGAGGGTTACTTCCCCACCGCCTTGAAAGAGGCGATGGTGAGGCCTCTCCTCAAGAAGCCGTCCCTGGATCCGGCAATATTGGCCAACTATCGTCCTGTCTCCAACCTTCGCTTTATGGCGAAGGTTGTTGAGAGTGTGGTCGCACGACAGTTTCCGCAATTCCTGGAGGAAACATCTTATCTAGATCCGTTCCAGTCGGGTTTCAGGTCTGGGCACAGCACAGAAACGGCATTGGTCGCGTTGGTTGATGATCTCTGGAGGGCTCGGGACAGGGGTTGTTCCTCTGTTCTGGTCCTGTTAGACCTCTCAGCGGCTTTTGATACCATCGACCATGGTATCATGCTGCACCGGCTGGAAGAGTTGGGGGTGGGAGGCACCGTGTTGCGGTGGTTCTCCTCCTTTCTCTCCGACCGGTCGCAGTTTGTGTTGGCAGGGGGGCAGAGGTCGACCTCGAGGCCTCTCATTTGTGGAGTGCCGCAGGGATCGGTCCTCTCGCCTCTCCTGTTCAACATTTATGTGAAGCCGCTGGGTGAGATCATCCGTGGCTTTGGGGTGAGATACCACCAGTACGCTGATGACACCCAGCTGTACATCTCCACCCCAGGCCACCCCAATGATGCCCTTGAAGTGATGTCCCAGTGCCTGGAGGCTGTACGGATCTGGATGGGGAGGAACAGGCTCAAGCTCAACCCTTCCAAGACTGAGTGGCTGTGGCTCCCGGCATCCCGATATAGTCAGTTGACTCCATCACTGACTATTGGGGGCGAGTCATTGGCCCCCACAGAGAGGGCTCGCAATCTGGGAGTCCTCCTGGATATGCAGCTGTCCTTGGAGGAACACCTGACGGCTGTAACCAGGGGGACCTTTTGTCAGGTTCGCCTGATCCGCCAGTTGCGGCCCTTTCTTGATCGGGATTCCCTGTGCACAGTCACTCATGCCCTCGTCACCTCTCGCCTTGACTATTGCAACGCTCTCTACATGGGGCTCCCCTTGAGGAGCACCCGGAGGCTCCAGCTGGTCCAGAACGCAGCAGCGCGGGTAGTGACGGGAGCAGCATGGCGCTCCCATGTAACACCGCTCCTGCGCGAGCTGCACTGGCTCCCAGTTGTCTTCCGGGTGCGCTTCAAGGTGTTGGTTATCACCTTTAAAGCGCTCCATGGCATAGGGCCTAGCTATCTTCGAGACCGCCTGCTGCTACCAACGACCTCCCATCGACCCGTGCGCTCCCACAGAGAGGGCCTCCTCGGGGTGCCATCAGCCAGACAATGTAGGCTGGTGACCCCCAGGGGGAGAGCCTTCTCTGTGGGGGCACCTACCCTCTGGAATCAGCTCCCCCCAGAGATACGGAGAATCCAAGACCTCAGTGCCTTCCGTCGCGCCCTTAAAACCCATTTATTTAAACAAGCCGGGCTGGCTTAAGATGAAATTTTTAACTGTTTTTTAAATGTTTTAAACATTTTTAATTGGTAATGAGTTTTAATTGGGCCAAATTTATATATCTTTTAATTGTTTTTAATATTTGTTCTGCATGTTTTTTAATCTGGCTGTACACCGCCCTGAGTCCTCAGGGAGAAGGGCGGTATAGAAATCCAATATAAAATAAAATAAAATAAAAAAAATAATCCCTGAAGATATAGAATGGATTGATTTAATGCAATGGTTCAATATTTGGGACTAATTTTCTTACTAATATGAGAAGAATATAATGCACTGATAAGTGTGACAAATCATATTACCCGCTAGGGTGTTTTCTTCGCTTATTGTCACTTTTCAGTCTGGAATTAACCTGACACAACCTAGTAACCCATTTGAAAATATAACTAGGCTGAGTGGATTATGGACGGATATGATAACTCTTAATTGGCATGCTCCAGATGGCTTATATTGGATAAATGGAAAGTTTGCCTATGTGCGATTGCCCAGCCGATGGTATGAAGCATGTGTATTAGGAATTGTTAAACCTATTTTTCTTCCTTTTTCTACTGCCCATACAACAAGGTGAAAGACTGGGTGTACCTATTTAAATAATTGTTCAGGTATACGGACCAGCCACCTGGGCAGAAGATGGCATAGAACTCCCATTTATATGCTGAATAAAATTATAAGGTTACAGCCAATGATTGCAATGTATTTTATTTATTTTATTTTATTTTAAATTTATATACCGCCCTTCTCCCTGAGGACTCAGGGTGGTGTACATGATACTTAATGCTACTGTTAGTGCTCTAAATTTCTTAGCTAAACAGCATACTCTGTTTAAAACAGCAATATTCCAGAATAGACTTGCTTTACATTATTTGTTAGCAAAAGTAGGTGTGTGTGGAAAATTTAATTTCACAAACTGTTGTTTGCGAATAGATGATCAAGAACAAGCTTTAGAGTACACAACTGCCAAAGTATGAAAGACCCTCCTTAAGTGAGTGCCCACCCACCCCATGCACGACTTTGTTGTGCTTTGGTGCTCACTTGAGGAGGGTCTCCCCGTGCTTGTGCACCCTCCCAGTCCCACCACAGCTGGCCAGGGGGTCACGAGAGGAGAAGGAGGGGGAGGAGGAGAATTGCCCAAAGGGAAGCCTGCACCATGGCTGGTGATCGTTCCTCAGCCAGCCCAGATTTCCAAAAAGAAGAAATAAAAGGAGTAGCAAAGCACCCCAAGGAGAGCTTGCTAACTTGGCCATGCCTTTCCGAGAGAGAGAGAAGCGACTCAGAGACAGAGAGAGAATGCAAGATACACACACAGATAGACCGGGGGGGGGAGATTGGCTGACAGATGAGTGTCTTTGGCGAGGGCTTTCTTTGAGCCTGACCCCCAGGGTGGGCATGCGAGGTTTGGTGGGGCCAGCCACCTTTTCCCACTGCCCTGTACCTCTTAAAGCCAAGGGAGGAGAAGGAGACCTCCAAAGGTTAACAACACTAGAAATCCAATCCTCTTCCAGTAAGAGAAGGGACTGCCAAACCAGGTGAAGTCAACTGCCCCAATCCAAGTGTGCAATGGGACATGTGCGCACCTTCCAGGCCCTGCCACCGCTGGCCAGGTGGTTGCTAGAGGAGGAGGAAGAGTGGGGAGGAAGTCCCCAAGGTCACCCCAAGGGAAGCCTCTGGCAATCATTCCTCAACCAGCCCGGATTTCAAAAAAAAAACAAATAAAAGGAGTAGCGAAAATCCCCAAGGAGAGCTTGCTGGTTTGGCCCAGCCATGGCTTTCGGGGGGGGAGGGGAGGGATGGAGGGACAAAAACAGAGATACAGGGAGAGGGGTGGGAGAAAGAGACATAGAGAGTCACAAGCAGAGTGATACACAGAGAGGGGAGAGAGAGATGGAAAGATAGGGAGGAAGCTTTCAGAGAGATAGAAGGAGAGGGGAGAGAGAAGAGGAGAGAGTGATAGAGAGAGGGGGAGAGATACAGAGAGAGGGAGAGAGAGAGATACAGAGGGCGAGAGAGAGAGATACAGAGAGGGGGAAAGGAACAGAGAGACACATAGAGAGAGAGAGAGAGAGAGGGAATGGTTTTGTGGTTGGGTAGGCATAACTAGGGGGTCATGTGACTGGGTGGGCCAGGTTTTGTGGCTCCCAGTGTTTCTTTTTTCTGTGGGAAACGGGCTGAGTGTTTAAGGTTGCAGACCCCTGATCTAGAGTAATAGATAACATGAAAATGTCATCTAGAGTAATCTAATAAAATGCAACTGAAGGATAAGTGGAAAGTTCTAAATGAGGACTAACAAATTCTGCAATTTCTAAAGAGCAGATCTGGAATTTCATAATTCTGAAACTAACTCAGTATGTTTGAGCTACCTCCCTGTAACTAAACATCTTTAGTTATAATGAAAAAAAATCTGACCCCTAGTGGAGAAGTAGGGCACGGGAGAGTAATAAGAAAATAATTAACAATGTTATGCATCATTTGCCTGAAGGTAAGTAGCAGTGAATTTAGTAGGATTGACTACTGAATGCAGGTGTGTAAAATATAAATATTTTAATCGTATGCAGGTTAAATGTTTTATGTACATTAGTCTGTTTGATATACAGTCAGGTCCAGAAATATTGGGACATCGACACAATTCTAACATCTTTGGCTCTATATACCATCACAATGGAGTTGGAATGAAACAAACACAATGTGCGTTAACTGCAGACTGTCAGCTTTAATTTAAGGGTATGTACATCCAACTCAGGTGAACGGTGTAGGACTTATAGTAGTTTGCATATGTGCCTCCCACTTGTTAAGGGACCAAAAGTAATGGGACAGAATAATAATCATAAATCAAACTTTCCCTTCTTAATACTTGGTTGCAAATCCTTTGCAGTCAATCAGAGCCTGAAGTCTG
Source organism: Pituophis catenifer annectens (assembly GCF_029215685.1). NCBI lineage: Eukaryota > Metazoa > Chordata > Lepidosauria > Squamata > Colubridae > Pituophis > Pituophis catenifer. Next base: position 74,837,208 of record NW_027256883.1, read on the forward strand.
GAACGCATAGACATCACCAAACGCTGGGTTTCATCCCTGGTGATGCTTTGCCAGGCCTCTACTGCAACTGTCTTCAGTTCTTGCTTGTTCTTGGGGCATTTTCCCTTCAGTTTTGTCTTCAGCAAGTGAAATGCATGCTCAATGGGATTCAGGTCAGGTGATTGACTTGGCCATTGCATAACATTCCACTTCTGTCCCTTCAAAAACTCTTTGGTTGCTTTTGCAGTATTCTTTGGGTCATTGTCCATCTGCACTGTGAAGCGCTGTCCAATGAGTTTTGCAGCATTTGGCTGAATGTGAGCAGATAATATTGCCCGAAACACTTCAGAATTCATCCTGCTGCTTTTGTCAGCAGTCACATCATCAATAAATACAAGAGAACCAGTTCCATTGGCAGCCATACATGCCCACGCCATGACACTACCACCACCATGCTTCACTGATAAGGTGGTATGCTTAGGATCATGAGGCAGTTCCTTTCCTTCTCCATACTCTTCTCTTCCCATCACTCTGGTACAAGTTGATCTTGGTCTCATCTGTCCATAGGATCTTGTTCCAGAACTGTGAAGGCTTTGTTAGATGTTGTTTGGCAAACTCTAATCTGGCCTTCCTGGTTTTGAGGCTCACCAATGGTTTACATCTTGTGGTGATCCCTCTGTATTCACTCTGGTGAAGTCTTCTCTTGATTGTTGACTTTGACACACATACACCTACCTCCTGGAGAGTGTTCTTGATCTGGCCAACTGTTGTGAAGGGTGTTTTCTTCACCAGGGAAAGAATTCTTCGGTCATCCACCACACTTGTTTTCAGAGGTCTCTCGGGTCTTTTGGTGTTGCTGAGCTCACCAATGCATTCCTTCTTTTTGAGAATGTTTCAAACAGTTGTTTTGGCCATGCCTAATGTTGTTGCTATCTCTCTGATGGGTTTGTTTTGTTTCTTCAGCCTAATGATGGCTTGCTTCACTGATAGTGACAGCTCTTTGGATCTCATCTTGAGAGTTGACAGCAACAGATTCCAAATGCAAATAGCACACTTAAAATGAACTCTGGGCCTTTTATCTGCACATTGTAATTGGGGTAATGAGGGAATATCACACACCTGGCCATGGAACAGCTGAGAAGCCAATTGTCCCATTACTTTTGGTCCCTTAACAAGTGGGAGGCACATATACAAACTGCTGTAAGTCCTACACCGTTCACCTGAGTTGGATGTACATACCCTCAAATTAAAGCTGCAGTTAACGCACATTGTGTTTGTTTCATTCCAACTCCATTGTGGTGGTGTATACAGCCAAAGGTGTTAGAATTGTGTCGATGTCCCAATATTTCTGGACCTGACTGTATATTAATGCCATAATTTATTTACTTGTCAAGACTTCCACGTGAATTGGATTAAAGTGTGGGAGAGATGCGCACAGTCAGCCTCACTCTCTCTTCCCAGATTCCATCTTGCTCCAAAAGCAGGACAAGAGTTGAGACAGTTGGAAATGGGCTGGGGGCAGTGGTTGACCAGGACATCTTTCGTGTCTTGCCGTGCTCTTAGCGTACCACATCGCTTGCGGAGACTGTCTTCATCACTATTGTCCTATTCTAGTAGGTTTCATCTGCTCAATCTGCCAGAATCTGTCTTCACATGCTCGGGATAGACAAGTCCCTATCTCACCGAAGGTCAATGACCTAATGGCTACTCTCAACCTGGTTTGGTCAGCCTGTCGAAGCTGTTGCCCGGGGTGTGGCCACTGCGCATGCTACAGCTACTAGGAGCCACAGTCTGGGACCAAACATGTATGAGCTGCCCTAAAAGCTGTCCTAAAATGAGCTGCCCTAAAAGGATACAACATGCCCTACAACAGAGGTGCTACGTCAGGGGTGAAATGCTCCCGGTTCAGACCGGATCGCCCGATCCGGTAGTGATGGAGGCGGGTGTTTCAGAGAACCAGTAGCAAAAATCCCTGCCCCCCCCCCATGCCCAGCTGAGCTGCACAATCATCAGAGGCTTTTTTTTTTACTTTTAAAAGTTTAAAAGTTTCTACAACCTCTTCGGCCAAAAAAATGCTTTTAAAAGTTTTTTTAAAAAGCCTCTGATGATCGCACCGCTCAGCTGGGATCATCAAAGGCTTTTAAAAGAAAAAAAAACTTTTTTTCTTTTAAATGCCTGTGACGATCCAAGCTGAGTTGCCTGATCGGCAGAGGCTTTTTAAAAAATTCAGCTTGGATTGTCAGAGGCATTTAAAAGAAAAAACCCTTTTTTTCTTTTAAATGCCTCTGACGATCCCAGCTGAGTTGCCTGATCGGCAAAAGCTTTTTAAAAAAGCCTCTGCCGATCAGGCAACTCAGCTGGGACCGTCAGAGCCTTTTGAAAGCATATTTTTACAACCTCTTCGCCGAAGAGGTTGTAGAAAAAATGGTTTTAAAAGTAAAAAAAAAAATTGCCCATGCCCATCCAGTCACATTACACCCCCCCCACCAAGCCATGCCCACAGAAATGGTAGTAACAAATTTTAGATTTCACCACTGTGCTACCCCTCCCTGAACACACCATACACCCCATAGAATTCTGAGGATCCAGTGGCAGGGCAAGGTGCCAGACACAGAAGTCGTCTCCAGAGCAGGCCTGCCATCAGTTCACACCCTGCTGATGAAAGACCAGACACGCTGGGCAGGCCATGTTGCAAAGATGCCAGACCATCGCATCCCTAAACAGCTCCTCTATGATGAGCTGTCTCAAGGAAAGCAATCGCATGGGGGAGAAAGGAAGCAATACAAAGACACGATCAAATATTCCTTCAAGTCCCTCGACACCACCTCCTGGGAAACCTTGGCAAGATCGATTGACATGGTGCACGTTACTCCACCAAGGCTGCCAGACATCTCAGGCAGGGGTGGGTTCTACTTACCTTTACTACCAGTTCGCAACAGGATCGCAGAACATTTCATGCCCGTATAGCCTTACCAACCACCTGCGGACACATCGTGGACAGCCCACAACCTGTGAGAAATCAAGGTGCTCTTCGAATGCGATGAACGAACATCAATTTATTTACTTAGATTTTTTTTCCAGATTCTGCAAAGTAGTTTATGAAAATTTCGAATACAAGAACCAAACTCAAAAAAAGGAAAGAAACAAATGGTTTATGTGGCAATAAACCATTGCTTGTCACTCAGCAGCAAAAGGACCTTAATGTAGTTCAAATATTTCTTATTGTGCACCTTAGCAAGAATCAGTGAATAATGGTCCTCCTTTTTAACAAGCACATGGACCTTTTTATTATAGTCATTGAAACAGGAGATACATGAGTCTGTTCCTGTCTTATAACTTGAATTTTCTTAATGATGCATGGAGATGAGTTGTCTAACAGGAAAATATCCCTACCGAGACATTCTGGAGACAGCTAGGCAAGATGTCCAGAGTGTCAGAAGTGAAAAACATCAGCAGAAAAACAGGAAATCTAAATTGATGTCTCTTAATTATTGTGTCAAAATTATGATGGAATACCTCTCAGATAAATAAAATTTACATGGTACTACTAATCCAATGCAAAGCTCACTTAAGTTCGTGCATTTCAATGGGAATTTACATGACAGTGTACTTGAGTCCCTTCCACTGTGACACATGCTGGGCTGTGACAATGCAGATTCTTTTTTTAAAAACAAGTTTTATTGGTTTCCTCCCCACACACATGCATTCACCCACATCTTTTTTGAACAGAGTATTGGCCATATCTTATCTTATACAATTAATCAAATTCAAATACATTTTACTCAATTACAGTTTTTGCCAAAATCTTTTCCCCCTTTTTTTTATCATGTCTCAATATTTCTATGCTTACTTACATAAACAAAATCTTCATTTGCCCTTAAATTCTAATTATTGCTATTTATTCATATTTGTTCTCTTTTATTCTTTAAACCATTCATTCTTTATCTTAATATCTTTATATTTGTTCGGGGTTGCCTTTCTTCCATTTCATCTTTTTTATTGTATAGCAATATTTCTCCTCAAACCTACCGCCTCTCTCTTTTCTTTCCTTCTTACTTTCTCTTCCCCTCCTCTTCTTCTCCTCTCTACTTCCCCTTCCTTTCTCCTTCTCCTCCTTTCTTCCTCCCTCTCTTACCCTCACTCCTACTCTAATTCCCCTTCCCTTCCTTCCTCCCTTCTCTTCCTTCCCTCTCTCTCCTTCTTTCTCTCTTCCATTTCTTTTCTCCTTCCTTCAGCCCTCTCTATTGCCATATTCATTTTCAATTTTATATTTTCCACTATGGAGTCCAGGCAACCCTGATCTTTCTTTCACTTATCAAGTATATTTCTCAAAATTCAGACTCATCTTTTTCATTATTAGCAGTATATTTCATCTTATTCCATTTTTTCTTTTAAATCTTTAGTCAAACAATCTTCCAACCCTTAGACTTTTTACTTTTAACAATTTTTCTACTTTACTTCTTACAAATATGTCATTTAAATCATTTTTACATTTCAATTTCATTCAATTTACAGTTAATTTCCATTTTCCATCTTAATTTCAATTAATTCTTATGTTATAATTTATTCTCTCCTTTTAGTGCTTCCTCCAATATCATTCTTTCTTTCACATTGCATCTACTGATCTATTTTTCATTTAACAGCATTTTCACATACAATTTCTACAACTAGCATCCTTCTCTTTATTAACAAATTAAGATTTTCACTGGCTCTTAACCATTTTCTCTTAATCTCTCCACAGTTCCCTTTCTTGATGTTTTCCTCCCTTTCTCCCATTTCTTTGCCGCCTTCTTTTTCCTTTTCTTATATCTCCCCTTCAGCCTTTTTCCTTTAATTTTAACTCTATTGCTTTTCATTCTCAATCTTTCCCCATTTATTTCTCTTCTCTTCATATTTGAGGTGTATTTTCCCTTATCCATTTTTATTCTATCACTGTTGAACCCAGTGTGATCATCTTTATCTTTTTTTTCAATTATTTCCTTTTCAATATTATCTCCTTGTTTCTCTTGCTTCTCATTCATCTTTTCTCCTTCTTTTCTTTTTTCTTTTCTTTTTCTTTTCTTTTTTTCTTTCTTTTTTTTTTTTTTGCAATCTAACCAATCCTTCTTTATTTCCCTTAAATGCTTCTCTTATTTTTTGAAACATCTCCCTTAGTGTCTCATATTCATCCTCCCAATTCTCCATATTTTCAATTTTAAAAGGCTAGGATTTTTAAGCTTGTTCTTTTCATTTACATATGCTTCAGGTTTCAAAGGCCATATAATGTCTCTTAAAAAAAAATAATGTCCACTTCAAATATTTACTTGAGCCAGCACAGTTTTAGTCTTTGTCTCTTTAACCTTGCTTCAGCTGCATGAATATGCATTCCCACGCCTCCCTCACACGCTCTTTTTGCCAGCAGATGTCGTTCTCCGATTCACTAGTCTTCTGGCAACAAAATCTCCATTTTATAGTCCACAGGAACGCTTACTTTCTCTTTTCCAAATTAAATCCTTTATTGTTTAAAAAATGTTTTTCTGTCTCCTTTTTCCTTGTCTTATTCTTATTTTTTCCAAATCCAATTATAAATCCAGGTGGAAGATTCATTTTAGGGCTTTAGGTTTGATTTTAAAATTCCTTTTTTTTTTCTCTCTCCACTTAAGTTCCCCAGTGCTAATTAGCCGCCAATTTCCGCTGGGATTTCTTTCAAGCTGTTTAAAGTTTTTTTCTTTTTACCTGTGAGTTGGCTAATTACTCACCGGGCAAACAATATTCCATTCAATCTGGGAATTTCTATGAGCAAATTCTAATTTACTGGAATTGCATCTTTGGCTTAATTGTAATTATATAGTCAATTAAATTTAAATCCTTTTATATAATTGTTTCTTCCACTTCAGGAATAATTATAAAAATGATGATGTTTGTTAGATGCTATATCCTGTATTTGCTCTGGGAAGTCCGGGGGGGGAGGGTTGGGGTAGGAGGGGGTAGGAGGGAAGGGAAAACATGTGTAAAGAATCTGGAGAGGTTCTTGGAGTCTACGTAATTGTGTTTTTTTTTTTCAAAGAGGTTGTTAATTTGCAAATGTGATTGTACAATTCATATATGGAAAGATGGCAAACGGTTTATGTTTTTCTTGTAAAAATGTTTTTTGTCTTGTAAAACTCTTTAATTAAAAAAAAAAAGTTTTTTCCTTTTTACCTGTGAGTTGGCTAATTACTCACCCGGCAACAATACTCCATTCAATTACCGCTCCGAAATTCCCTCTTTCTGATCCTGGCCATTCTGGCTTGTGACAGCTCCTTAATGGCTGCCTTCCTTCGCCGACGGGTCGAAGACTAATGCCGGCACTTCAGGGAACTTGCTCATTCCCTATCCATGCCAGCCAGTGTCTTCTTTCTTCCCTGTCTCCACAAGACAGCTATGATCCCTGGGGATCCCCAAAATCGGCTAGGATATTGGTGTTCTCCTGGAGCCCAGAATCCACACCGTATCACCCGGGGACGATGCAGATTCAATGTCATATCTCTGCATTCCCACAATGCCAAATATCTTGGGCTGATTGTTGGCATTGTGGGTTGATGTTAGATCAGGCGCAGGAACAGAAGACGTGACCAGCTCGATACATGTAACAGCTTTATTTACAATGTAACAAGTAAAAGAAGACTGCTGGCGCGCTGCCGGAGCTCTCCTTATATTCGCTCCCGGCAGACGCACCGCCCCTAGACAGGGATTCAAATCTCCCGCCCGATGGCTGGCAGCCAACCAGGGCGGATGTCCTTATAAGGACATAACACTCCTCCCCCCTTAGTCTGAACTGTCAAATCTCGTCCACAAAAGTCACGTAGTCACGCAGGTACATAGGACGCCTCGGCACCCTAGCTGACCTGCGCAGTCTCACTTGTTCTCCGTCTCCGACCTGGATGGACGGGGCTCTGTCGTCTCCCGGCTCCCTCTCCGGAACCGGGCTTGGTTCGGCTGTCGAGTGAGCGGGGTCACCCCCAGCGCCTCCGGCCGGACCGCAGACCTTGGATGGCTGGTTCTGATGGTCTTCTTCCTGGCCTGTGGATCTGTCGCCTCGTCTCGGTGGCTCGGTTCCGACCCGGGAAGAGCGTCTGAGTCTCGGTAAGTCCATCGTTTGCTCTTCCCTGGTCTCCCGTGCGCTGCGGTTCGGTTGCGGTTCAGCCTGGTGCCGGGTGGGTGGTGGTTCGGTTTGGTGCCCTCTGGACCGGCCCGCCGGCTGCGGGTGGTGCTGGCCTGTGTTGCGTTGTCCGACCTCACAGGGGTGGCGTTGGTCTGCTAGGTCGGGCTGGCGTTGGTCTACCCCGTCTGGTCGGTGGTGGTCGACCTGGTCGGGCTGTTGTTGCGGCACTACCTCTGCGGGGCGGCGGAGGTCTCCCCTGCCGGGGTGGTGCAGGTCTACCTGGCCGGGTTGTTGTCGGCTTTCCCTTCCCCCTAGTCCCTGGTCTACCGTCGGGTGGTGCCTGGGGTCATCCGGGTCGGGGTGTCATTTGTTGGCTGTCTTCTGTGATGGGCGGGGGTCCCCCACGTCGGTGAGTCGTGTGCCACCCTCGCCCGTGGGTCGTGGGGTGCCCATCTTGGCTGGGTCCCGGTCTACTCGCCTGGAACTGCAGTCTCCCTGGCTGGGCTGGCATAGGCTGCTGTAACTGGTGGGGTGCGCTGCTCCTCCTCTGGGCAGGTCCCGGTCTACCTGCGGGCTGGGTTGGTGGTCCCTGGCCTTGCCGTGCCCGGTGCCCACCTGGCTGGGTTGGTGTTGCCATCCCCCATGCGGTTGGCCCCGGTCTACCTCGCTGGGCTGCCGATGTGACAGCATCTGGTAGTGGGCTGGGCCAACCTTGTCGGGGTGGTGCTGCTCTGCCTCGCAGGGGTGTGGTAGGCCTACCTCGTCAGGGTGTTGTAGGCCTACCTCGTCGGGGTGTTGTAGGCCTACCTGGTCTGGGTGTGGTAGGCCTACCTCGCCGGGGTGTTGGAGGCCTGCCTCGTCGGGGTGTTGTAGGCCTCCCTCGTCAGGCTGGTTTTCATGTGCCCCCCCCACCTTTTTCGGAGTTGGTCGATGTGGCGTCTCGTGAACTGTCCATCTTCCAACTCGACGATGTAGGATTTGGGCCCGGTTGTGCTGGCAATTTTCCCCTTCAGCCACTTAGGAGAGCCGCTGAAATTCAGCGCGAAAATTGAATCTCCGTTGCTGAAGGCGCGAAGCGGGCGGCTGGCGGTTGCGGTCACTTCCGGGCTGTATTGGGGGTGCAGCCGGTCCAAGGGTGACCTCAACCTTCTGCCCATCAACAGTTCGGCCGGACTCTTGTGGGTGGTGGCGTGTGGCGTGATGTGCTGGGTGAGGAGGAAATTGTCTATGCGCTCTTGCCAGTCCCCCGGGCCCATCTTGGTGAGGGCCTCTTTGGTCAGTCGGACCATGCGTTCGGCTTGTCCGTTTCCGGCCGGCCTGTACGGGGCGGACAGGGCGTGGCGGATGCCCAGTCCTGCCAGGAAGGACTCCATGGCCAGGGATGTGAGCTGGGGGCCGTTGTCTGAGACCAGCACATCCGGTAGGCCATGCGTGGCAAAAAGGCGGCGCAGGGCTCGGATGGTTGCGTCAGTTGTGGTAGATGCCATGGGCACCACCTCGGGCCATTTGGAGAAGGCATCTACCACGATGAGGAGGTGTCGCCCTTGCATCGGACCCGCGAAGTCAATGTGGATCCTCGACCAGGGGTTGCTGGGGGTCTCCCACTTCGCGACTTCGGATTGCGGCGGCGCTGGGCGAACTTCTTGGCACGGGTCACATCTGGAGACCCATTGTTCAATGTCTCTGTCCATGGAGGGCCACCAGACGTAACTCCGTGCCAGAGCCTTCATGCGGACGATGCCCGGATGCCCCTTGTGCAGGGTTTCTAACGTCCGCCGTTGCAGAGTGCTTGGAATCAGCACCCTGTCTCCCCATAGCAGGCAGCCTTTTATGGTGGACAGCTCCTCCTGCTTCCTGGCGAACGGGCTGAACCTTTCCTCTGGCTTTTCCGCTGGCCACCCTCTGAGGATCCAGGACTTCACTTGGCAGAGTGTGGGGTCCTTTTGGGTGTGGACGGCCACATCTGCGGACGACACCGGGCAGCTGGCGTCGTCATCAATGTGGAGTAGGTGGAGCGTGGGGGCTGGGTCTTCGACCGGCTTCTTCGATGGGCATCTGCTGAGGGCATCAGCGTTCCCTATGGCTGTGCCTGGCTGGTGCACGAGCCGATAGGAGTAGCCGGCTAGGAAGATGGCCCATCTCGTCATTCTTGGGGACATGAAGGTCGGGGTTGGTTGGTCGCCTGCGAGGAGTCCCAGAAGAGGCTTGTGGTCTGTGACTATGGTGAAACGTCTTCCGTAAAGGTATTCGTGGAAGCGCTTCACTCCAGCCACGATGGCCAGGGCTTCTTTGTCCAGCTGGCTATAGTTCCGTTCTGCGCCGGATATTGTCTTTGAGAAGTACGCGATTGGGGCTTCCGAGCCATTGGGCAGTTCGTGGCTGAGGACTGCCCCCACCCCGTAGGGCGACGCGTCGCAGGTCAGTCTGATGGGGAGCGTCTCGCTGTATTGGATGAGGACGCTTTTGGACGTCAATAGTCCCTTGATGGCCCGGAATGCCGCTTCCTCTTCCTGGCCCCACTTCCAGGAAGCCGATTTCCCCAGCAGGCGGTGGAGTGGCTCAGCAACTGTGGCTTTCTGTTTTAAGAAAATGGCGTAGAAGTTGAGCAACCCAAGGAAAGCCTGAAGCTCCGTTTTGTTTTTTGGGCTTGGAGCTTCATGGATTGCTTCCACTTTTGATTTGGTGGGGTGTATGCCTGTGCTATCAATGAGGAAGCCCAGGAACTCGACTTCCTGTACTCCTATGATGCACTTGTCCCGCCTGACCCTCAAACTCTTGGCCTTGAACCGCTGCAGGACAAGCCTGAGCCTTTCAAGGAGTTGGGCTCTTGAGTCACCGGAGATGAGCACATCATCGAAGTAAGGCACCACCCCTGGAACGCCTTGGAGAAGGCGTTCCATCATGGATTGGAAGATACCAGGGGCAGCGCTGACTCCAAATTGGAGGCGGTTGCATTTAAATGCCCCTCTGTGCGTGACAATTGTTTGAGCCTCCGCTGTTTTGTCATCCACTGGCAGTTGCTGGTAAGCCTGGGCCAGGTCCAGTTTCGCGAAAATTAATCCAGATCCCAGGGAATGCAGCAGATGTTGCACCACTGGGACTGGGTATGCGCTCTGTGCCAACGCCTTGTTGATGGTACAACGGTAGTCAGCACAGATGCGCACAGACCCATCATGCTTCAGTGGGGTCACAATGGGGTCTCCCATGAGGCATGATCGATCGGTTCCAGTACGCCCTGGGCGATCAGCTTATCCAGCTGTTCATCTACTTTAGGCCGCAGGGCAAATGGAACTCGGCGGGGCTTGAGCCTGATTGGGGTGATTCCCTTGTCCAGATTAAAAGAGATTGGCCTCCCCACAAATTTCCCCAGCTTACCATCGAAGACTTCTTTGAACTCTTCGATGATGGAGTCGAGTTCGTCCCTGCGAATCTCGTGGATGCCCTGAAGTGAAAGTCCTAGAGGCTTGAACCACTCCACGCCCAACAGGTTCGGTCGGCTGTGCTGCACAATGTTGATGGGTAGCTTTCCATCGAAGTCGTTGTACTTCACATGGATGGTTGCTCTGCCTAGGATTTCAATGGGGTTTCCGTTAAAGTCCATAAGTTTGTCTTTCGGGGCTTTCAGCTGGGTCCTTTTGTATGCCGGTTTCAGCTGTTGTAGGTGCTGCCAGTCCATGATGGAGAAGGCGGATCCAGAGTCTACCTCCATCTTGCACGGAGACCCCTCTGCTAGCAGCGTCACGTGGAACTTGGTGGTCCCCTCGTCGCTTGTGTGAGCAATGATGGTGGTCTGGTGCACCGTTCTATTTCGGGGATATTCCTCCTCCCCGCGCCGGGACTGGTTTGAGGACCGTTTGGATGTCCTCTGGTTATCTTTGCGATTTTCCCGGAATCGTGGTCTGGGCGGCTCCGGGGCTGGGTCTGTGGCTCTGCAGGCCTCGGCGATGTGGCCCCTCTTCAGGCATCGTCGGCAGGTCGCGTCCCTCCATCTGCAGTTTGCCCTGGGGTGGTCGCCTCTGCAGCTGCCGCATCGCTCACCCCGGTCGCCATGCTGTGGGTCTTCCCGCCTGGGGGGGCGAGACACCTTGTGGACGGCCATTTCCTCATCAGACTCGGATTGCGCGGTTGCCTCGTCTGATGAGGTCGGGCCCGACTTGTGGATCTTATGGATCCCTCTTGCTTTTATCATTGCGGCGGCTGCTTGTTCAGACGTTTCAGCCGCTGTTGCCTCGTCGAGGACGTCTTTCAGCGGGATCCTCTTCCGGCTGAGGAATTTCTTTTGCAGCCCCACATCTCGCATTCCAAAAACAATGCGGTCTCGGATGGCATTGTCCACATTGTCGAACTCACAGTTGGCAGCGATTTGGCGAAGCGCTGCCACGAATTCCTTGATGGATTCACCTTCCCGCTGGTTCCTTTGCTGGAAGGTGAACCTGTTTGCGATGGGGGTGCCTGTAGGTGCATAGTGCTCCTGTAGGACTTCCTGCAGATCGTTCCAGGACATCTCTTCGATGTCCCTGGGTGCCACGAGGTCAATCGCCATCTCCAGGACGTCCGATCCGCAATGAGCCAGGAAGAGGGCTCTTTTCCTCTCATCGTCGAGGTTCTGGTATCCATTGCCTCGCAGGAACTGCCGGAATCGGACCATGTATGACCTCCACTTCTCCCGGGATGGGTCGAACGGGTTCAGCACGGTCATCGGGGCTTGCGGGGTAGCCATTCTGGAAGTCGCTGTGGTGTAGTGACTTCAGCTCGTTGGGCGATCGTGCCGTGAGTCTTTCTCAGGTTCTCTTCTCTAGTCCTTCGTCGCCAGTGTTAGATCAGGCGCAGGAACAGAAGACGTGACCAGCTCGATACATGTAACAGCTTTATTTACAATGTAACAAGTAAAAGAAGACTGCTGGCGCGCTGCCGGAGCTCTCCTTATATTCGCTCCCGGCAGACGCACCGCCCCTAGACAGGGATTCAAATCTCCCGCCCGATGGCTGGCAGCCAATCAGGGCGGATGTCCTTATAAGGACATAACAGTTGACCTGTTTACTTTTCAGATCAAAACGTGAAAGAAAATGCTCCAAAGAAAATGTCAAGAAGACAGTGCCACAATATTTCCTCTAAAACTGTAGATTGGATAGTTTTCCATTAGAAGGGACTGTTGCCTTGCCCCAGTCCCCAGCTCTTTGGATTCTCTCTTCCCTCTTAAAGCCTCCTCCTCACTAGTAGATCTGACTCCATAACATTGTTGCCATTTCTCCTCCCTCATTTTATAGTCCCTTCAAAGCAGAAAGTATGGTTCCTGAATTTCTTTCCAACCTCTTAAAATATCAGTGGTGTAGGTCATGTGACTGGGAAGGGAGAGAGTGGGGTCTTAGAATGGAGGAGCCATCGGCATTCTGAAGTGTTGCATCTCCCATAGAGATGTGCTGGGGGGTGGAGTGATGTTTTTTTCCTCTCTAGAGTCCTTCCTCTATCATCAGATCTGGGCCATGTTCAAATCAATCTTTCTTTTGCTCCCCAAACTAAATCTGGTCTGGTTTCATTTTGTTATCCTGCTGACAGATGAATAGATGGAATTCTATCCCCCTTAACATAATTTCAATATTTTTAGCCCAAGCAATCATTGTCTCCTTTACCTGCTCACTTTCAAGTTTAATACTTAATAGATAACAATATAATTTCTTTATCAATTTCTCATCTGTTCTAGTCAATATCTGATCTAGTTCTGTTAGCTTTTTGTTGAAACCATACAGTTTAGTAACTTTCTTATAATGTCAAACATTGGGATAACTTGTGCTTATAAAGGGTGATTCATATTTCAATCCATGTGAACACAAGGAAGTGGCAAACAAAAATAGATGCTGCTATTTAAAGATTCTGCCCTCCTTATGTGGGCCTTGAAAAGATCAGAGATTACTTTCTACTTATCTTCTTATATACTTATTGAAAGACACACTATCTACTCTAACTTTCTTATACTTTTCAGCAATTTGTTTTTAGTCTGCCTAAGAGCATTCAAGTCTAAATGAGACTAACGCACAACTAAAAAATGACTAAGGAAGAATATCTTAATAATTAATAAGATCCTTCAAGTACTTGATGAGGATGAATTTGCTGACTTGTCAAAGATTATATCATGTTAATTTGTCATAAAGCCAGTGGTGGGCTGCAAAATTTTAACAACCGGTTCTCTGCCGTAATGGCTGGGTGGCTGGGCGTGGCTGGGTGGTTGTGTGACTGGGTGGGCATAGCCAACTCGACATAACATACGTCGAGTGGTGCCTCGCCTCACCTCGCTTGCCTGGCCTTCTGAGCTCTTCTGGTCTTTGTCTATTAATTTGTCTACTACTACAGTGTCTGGTTGATTATCTAATGCCTGCCTGTCCTTCTGGAGCCAGAACTCCCACAGATTCTTAGCTCTATTATTCTCCACAATCTTCTGTGGAAATTACTTGATGGATGGCTGGGGAATTCTGGGAGTTAAAGTCCATACATCTTTCAGCTGAGAGACATTGATCTACCCTTTGGGTTCTACCTAGTGGGGTAAATCCCTGCTTCTATGGATCTGCTGTTTGATGCCTGTTCTTGTCTGTTACGATCAGTGATCACTGCTGCCTTTTACACACACACACACACACACACACACACACACACACACACACACACCAGAGCAGGGGTTTGCAACCTTAAACACTCAAAGAGCCATTTGGACCAGTTTCCCACAGAAAAGAAAACACAGGGAGCCACAAAATCCTTGAGACATCTAAAATGAAGATAACATTGCATATATCATTTTTTACCTTTATGCTTATACTCTATTTAACTCAGGACTATTTCTTCTGCGCCTTAGGTAGAAAAAGAGCTTTCCTATCACTTGCTGGAGATGTCATGGGTTAATCTGGGAATTTCTATGAGCAAATTCTAATTTACTGGAATTGCATTTTTGGCTTAATTGTAATTATGTATTCAATTACATTTGAAGCCTTTTATATAATTGTTTCTTCCACTTCAGGGATAATTATAAAAATGATGATTTTTCACTCATTTCTTTATTAGTAGTAGAAACAAAATAAGCAGCCATAAATGTCACCTAAAGTTGGAACCCTATATTTGGATTCTGATGGATATTGTTGTGAATGCTTTTGCAAAACAGTGGCTGGGAAGACTTGCCACAGATAAGTTTACAAAGCACCTATTTCAAATAACATTTCTTGATTGTGTATTCTTATTTGCCCTCTTGTACTGTACCACTGCATTTTGGATTCAAATGCAAAAAAATATATTTTGGAGAGCACAGAGAAAGGAATACTGCACCTGTTTGCAATTCTTTAAGGCAGCTGCATTTTTTTTCCCGGGGTTAGTTTCATGGGATTATGCAGCTGCCTTTCTTCCCCAGAAAAGGCCATATTTTGTTTAAAGAATTGCAGACAAATGCATCCTTATCCACCATAGCAAAGCACAATCCTACTCTTATAGTTTTTCTGCTTTTTCAAGACAGGTGGACGCTCTTCTAAACAAAACACTGGCTGCAGATAGGTCTCTTTTTCACATTGCAGGAAAGTTCAGAAATGGCTCAGTGAGTTAACAACTGACTGGCTGATTTTGGGCCAGTCATTCCCTCTCTCAGCCCAGCCTACCCCACAGGACTGTGGTGGGGAAAATAGGAGGAAGAGGAGGGATATTTGGGATGTTTGCTGCTTTGAATTGCTTACAAAAATAATGATGGAATATAAATAAAGATGTAAATGATTTTTCTGGAGGATGGTAGAAGATAAAAAATAACCGGCATGAAAAACAGTCTTCTACTTCCAAGAACTCTGGTGGTTAGTTCATAAAATATCCATCAGTTGTTTTTCTCAAATATGAAAATTCTGTATATAACACTAATAGTAAGAAGAAGAAGGAAGTGCCCCCAAAGCATTAGAGAATGCCTCATAACATGTTTGATCATTACAAAAAACAATCCAAAAAATTTCTTATGGATGCTCAAGGTCAGAAAAGAAGTATTGTCTCTTTGCTTTATAAGGAAGGCTAAATCACCATTATTTTCCCATTGCAATAAAGATCTTGGTGACCACTTCCCTATCCTTGTCTTTTGGCAACATTAAGACAAACCCCATTATTTTCTTGTAGTAGAAATGTTTTTGCTTAATTTGATGTGTGTGTACTTTTAATTTTGAAGCTCTGGGTAAAATCCTTCAATATCATTTCGATTAAACTTTTGCTTCTAATATGTGATATGAGCCAGATTTTCACAAGGATAATATGTATTCTATTGTCACTAGGAAACTAGCAGATATGAAACCTGTATTCTACTATATAGACTTCGTATCCTGCTTGTTTGGATCTGCTGAGCTGTTTTCATCTGTTTGTCTTATGCAGTGAGTTGAATAGCTTAGTCCAGAGTTTAGTATTTATATACTATTTATATATTTATATTTGGCAACTTTAAGACTTGTGGACTTCAATTCCCAGAATTCAAGGAAGTTGTCAAGTTTGGAGAGGCCTGGCTTAATCCATACAGTGAAATGCTACTAATTTTTCAAGGAAACCATAAATTCAAACTGACACTGTAAAGTACTTGCATGATAGAGCTTTATTAGGCTTTTTTTTTTAACAGTAGCGTTAATAGACAGAGTTTCATAAGAGTTGCCTTTTGCTGATTCAGAAACTTCCTGGCAGAACCTTAGCTTTCATCTCTTCAAACCCACTCACTATGTGGCTGGTCCATTCAATCAGTCTGCAGGGACTTTGACATGTATGGTCGCTTTTAAGACACCTACCACTTGGGGAAATGAATAAGAATTCCATTCTGACATTTAGAAGCTTTGCAAAACTTTTTTAACTTTTTTAAAAAAACACAGAGAAATATTTCAGCAGAGCCCATGGTCTGATTTCAGCAGGAAGCTATTTCTCAAGAGAGAAAATGGAACCTAGCCCTCCTTCTTTCAACTATGCTGAAAGTTCTTCTGCTAAATCACGCCTGACACTGTTGCAATATTTTCAGGATCAGACTCAATAAAGATAATAGAAGTTAGAGATTCAAATATATTTTTCTTTAATCATAATAGGCATTCTATATTCGCTGAATATTCAAGATAGAAGCAAGTAAAATGGGGAGGATGGCTCCTTATATATACAAGGGGTGGAGCCAGGAATGGGAGTGGTAAATTATGAATACATTAAAGTCCAAAGAATAAGTTAACCCCTGATGTTCCATATATACATTATTTACACATTAGAGAATAAGGCATTTACATCTGACAAATCCCCCTCTAAATGCCGGTTCGTTATACAACACCAGTTACATTCAGATTCAGGACAATATAATACATATAATTTAGAAGTTAAATATTTATGTTGTTTAGAAGGTAAGGGTTTTGTTAATATGTCAGCTAATTGTTCAGAAGTATCACAATGTATTGCTTTGATGAATCCGTCTTGAGATAGTTGTCTCACGTGCTTAAATTTTATATCAATATGCCTGGACCTTTGTCCAATTGCATCGGATCTAGATATTTCAATGGCCGCTTTATTGTCTTCATGCATAATAAATGGTAAAGTAGGTTTCTTCCAAACATCTGTGATCAAATCATTGAACCATACAAGGTTATTTGCAGCTTTAGACAAGCAAACATATTCCGCTTCTGTGGTAGAAGTGGCTACCAGTTCTTGTTTACCAGTATACCAGTAAACTGGACAATCGTTCAATAGAAAAACATAACCAGAGGTACTCTTTCTGCATGATGTATCACCAGCCCAATCTGCATCAGCATAACAAGTAATTTTTGGTTCTTTGTCATTATTGGGTTCCAATATTAAACAAAAATCTAATGTACTTTTCAGATACCTTAAAATTCTTTTGACAGCTTCCCAATGATACAAGGTTGGTCTGCTAACATATCTTGACAATAAATTGAGAGGTAATGCAATATCTGGCCTAGTCCAATTAGATATATAAAGGAGTGAACCTATAACTGATCTGTAAAATGTGTTGTCTTTAAACTCAGGGGAAGATTCATCAATGTTTCTGAGAAAATCAGTTTGCATAGGTGTGTCACATGTTTTGGCATTATTTAAGTTACATTTGTTTAGGAGTTCAATGATTTTATCTTTCTGAGTAAGTTTGAATCCCCTTTTTGTTTTGTTAATTTGTACACCAAGGTATTTGTTCACTCTACCTAGTGATTTTAATGAGAAGTGTTCGTTTAACTTATTTACAAAGATTTCCCTGCTCTCTTTATGCTTTCCAATATATAAAATATCATCAACATAAATTAATACAAATTCAATATGATCATTACTCTTTTTTACAAAGAAACAGTTATCAGCAGTGGTGGCGTTGAAATCCATGGTCTTAAGTACTTTTACCAAACAATCGTACCATCTTTTGCCAGATTGCTTCAATCCGTACAGACTCTTATTTAATAACCAAATTTCGTTCTTATTAGTGTATTGACTGTGTGGTGCTCTTACATATATTTCCTTATCTAATTTTGCGTGTAAGTATGCAGTCTGTATGTCATATTGAAACACGTCCAGATTGAGTGCAGATGCTACTACAAGAGCTGTTTTGACACTCTCTGTTCTCACTGTTGGTGAATATGTGTCAGTATAGTCTTCTGGATATTTTTGTGCATAACCTTGTGCAACTAGTCTGGCTTTGTATAAGGTATTACCTCCTTCTAAATTCTTAATTTTATAAATCCACCTGGTACCTATAATTGTTTTATCCTTAGGTGCGATCGCAGGTGTGAATACATTTAATCCTTGTAAACTTTCCATCTCTTTTTCCATAGCTAGTTCCCATTTTTCTCTTTCTTCACGGGGAAGTTTCAATACTTCCTCATATGTATTAGGTGTTATTTGTTCTCTATCCATATGCATTATGTAATCTTTGTATTTATTTGGTATTTGGTTTCTATTGTTTCTAATATTTCTTTCAGGTTTGCTATGGTTGTCATGCAAATATCTAGCTTCCTTTTTTGTTAATGTGTCTGTCTTTATTTTATGCTGACTATTTGTCCAAGTTTTGGTTTTGTTCTTACTTTTGTTAATACTTTGATTTTCTGTTGTTCCTTCCTCGCAAGATATATTATCTTTGCTTTTATTAGGAAATATTTCATTAAGGTGCAATTTAGACCAATTGGCCTGCTCATGGAACACAGCTGTTCTGGATACTATAAATTTGTTATTATTATCAATGAATCTGTACCCTTTGGTTCCAGTTTCGTATCCCATGAATCTTAATCTCCTGGATACGTTTTCTCCCTTTCTCCTCAATTGTTTAGGTATGTGTACGTCTGCAGTAACTCCAAATATGTGCATGTGTGCTAATTTGGGTTTTCTATTGTACATCACCTCATATGGTGTCTTATTCACAATACTGGACCATGTCCTATTTTGAGTGTAATTTGAATAATGTAAGGCTTCTGACCAAAATTGTTTGCCTAAACCAGCATCCTCTAATGTGCATCTAATCATGGTTTGTAGTGTGGAATTCTTTCTCTCTGCAATCCCATTTTGAAATGCAGAAAATGGATTGGACGTGAAATGTAGCATCCCTCTATCCTTTAACCATTGGGAGAATTCTTTAGACATGAATTCACATCCCCTATCTGTCATAATTTGTTTTATTTTGATATTATGTTGTGTTTCTATGCGTTTGTAGAATTCCTTAAATTTCTGAAAGGTTTCATCCTTGTGCTTTAATGTATAAACAAAACCATAGCGACTGTAATCATCCACTATTGTTAGGAAGTAACGTTTTCTATAGGTAATTGATGGAGTTAATGGACCAACTAAGTCCATATGTACCAAATCAAAAATATTGTTGGTTGATCTGTTAGATTTTTTTGGTCTGGGACTGGTTTTTAGTTTGGTGGATTTACATACTGAGCATTCCAAATAATTTTCACAATTTTTTATTTTGACACCTTCTGCGTGTTCAGTCATTTTTTGTACTACAGGAAAGCTTGCATGTCCTAACTTCCTATGTAAGATGTGAGCACACTCATCATGAATTGGTTTACCTATTTTTGGTTTCTTCTCATTGTGTGTATTTTTGTTATTATGAGTTATTTTACATTCATCATTGTCACTGTTACTGACATTTTCATCATCTGCTTCAATACAATCTTCCATATTTGAATCAATGTTATGTAACCATCTTTCTTTGGTTATCAGATAGGGTAGACCCCCTTTTATCATCACAGTGCCTACATTTGTTTTGTTCTTTTCTATAGTTGCTTTCCCCTTTGAGAAAACTATATTGATGTCAGATTCTCTGCTTAGTTTTATAGCACTCAGTATGTTGTGAGGTATTTCTGGGATTAGTAATACCCCCTCTATTTTCCCTAAACCAGGCAAGGTCACATTTCCTCTGCCTAATACTTGAACCTTTTCTTGATTAGCTACCTTTATCACAAACTTATCTTCTGTAAATGAAGATAATATACTTTTGTTGTTAGTGGTGTGATTTGTTGCACCAGAATCAATAAGCCAATTATTGTTCTCATCTTGTTGTGTTCTGATGCTGTCTTGTTTATTTAGCCCATTTAGTGACCCAGATTTTCTCTCTTTTGAATTTTCTCTACCCCCTCTACTTTCTCTGTAATTTGGTGGACTCCTATATTTGTGTCTATCTGTGGAAGATTGTCTGTAATTGTATTTGCTCCTATATTCTGGCCTATGTCTCTCCCTTGGGACTTTGGGACAGTCTCTTCTACTGTGTTCCCTGGATCCACAATTGTGGCATCTAAAGGCCTCATTATATTTATCTTGAAAGACTACTTTCCTAAAGGATTTGTGTTCTGTTTGGTTACTGAAACGATTTTTTCTTGAATTGTCTTCTGCTATCAATTTGTTAGATAGACTTTCTATTGATAAATATCCCAAATTAATGGTATCTAAGTGTGACATAAAGCTATCCCATGATGGATCAAGTGAATTGATAATAACACTTTTCATTGTTTGATCTGAAATCACTTCCCCCCTCAATTGCAACTCAGCTCTTATTTTGTTTAGATTTATCAAATGCTCACTTATAGAAACCCCTGGTTTCACTCTAGAAGAAAAGAAATCCTTAGACATTCTTGTGGTTGTGGCTACGCTATCGCTGTGAAATAGATTAAACATGCATTGAATTATTTCTGATACAGTTAGGTTTGGTTTGATGCTATGATACATTGCAGGAGACACGCTAGAAATTATTATGAAAAATGCTCTATGATGTAAACAATCTATTTTTAAAGTCCAAGGTCTTCTTGGAGGACTAGTTATAAAGAATAGTAAATTTTCTTTCATAAAAATAACCTGAAGCTGTTGGTACCACTCTTGTAAATTAATGCCATCAACTCTAAGTTTTGGGAAGTCACTGGGTAAATTCCCCACATTATTTTGTCCATTACTTACAACCTGAGGCAGTCCGTGATCTCTCAAGTGCAGGAAATTACAGAACGGCATTGGGATGCTTGTAACGAGTCTGCGCGGTTCTCTGGCCAGTTCAAGTCTTTCGGGGCTGTCTACGTAGTTTTGCACATGCGCGTTGCTCATTTCTTCTTTGGCGCCGTTGTGGAAGGTTCTCTCTATTTCAGCTCTCTCGATCCGCTCCTCTTCAGATGAGTCGGTCTCTGGCTCGATTTTTGGGGCTTTGGTGATGGCGACGGTTCTTCTCTTTCTCTTGTGTGTGCTGGCACTTGATTCTGTCTGCGGTGTAGGACGGAATCGGCATGGCTCTCTGGGCTCGGGTGTCGTCGTTTTCGAAGTCAGGATGGGAGCGTGCAGGTCTTGAGTTGTCGGTTTGATTTCTTGCTTCTTTGTTGATGTCTTGGAAATTTTCAATCTTGGCCCAAAAGCAGCAAAAAGCGTTTTCATTGCTGACTTTACTTGAGACTTTGTTAAATCGTCTTCGCTTTCTGATTTTGGTTCATCTGAAGAGTTTGAGACTTCTTTTTCACTTTCTTCTTCTGATAGCGTTTTTCGCGCCAGAAATTTTGAACTGAGCGTTTTGATTGGCTCTGCTTCACTCTCTTTTGAAGTTCGTTGAAACCAAGATGGCTGCCATTCAAAATTTCGCGCGATGTCACATCTTTTCTTTTTTACAACTATTTTCTCAGTAGTCATTTCACTCACAGTTTTTTGATCTTTGGGTTTTTCTTTAATGACGTTTTTCTCTCTCGCTGCTCCGCTGTTTCTCAGCATCTCCTGGAGGTCCGCGATGAGGCTCTCATCATTCTTTTGGCTTTTTAGTATTTTTAATATCTCTGACCTGAGTTCGTTATTTTCTATCTCGATTTCTTCCTGGTCGTTATTTTCACTCATCAGTTCTTCTTCTTCAGTGGTGTATTCTTCGGATTCTCTCGAAATCGCATTAGTGGATTCGTTGATCGTCTCTTGATCAGTTTCTATTTCTTTGCTGTAGGCCCTGGTGTTGGGCCTATCTTTCTTGGACATTTTTAATTACTTATTGAGTCAATTAACCATCCTCTGCTACCAGCTTGTTGCAATATTTTCAGGATCAGACTCAATAAAGATAATAGAAGTTAGAGATTCAAATATATTTTTCTTTAATCATAATAGGCATTCTATATTCGCTGAATATTCAAGATAGAAGCAAGTAAAATGGGGAGGATGGCTCCTTATATATACAAGGGGTGGAGCCAGGAATGGGAGTGGTAAATTATGAATACATTAAAGTCCAAAGAATAAGTTAACCCCTGATGTTCCATATATACATTATTTACACATTAGAGAATAAGGCATTTACATCTGACAGACACGTTCTTTTCTCTGGCCTCCCTTTACACATAAAAATTGGGTTGTCCAACTCTGCCTCCAGTCCTAACATATGCAGTGAAATCTGGAGAAATCGGCCCTTTGAGGTAGGCCAGGTTAGGAAATAGTCATCACAAGGACTACTAAAACTCTATTGTTTCAAATTCTATTGTTGTTTCCTAATTTGGTCTGCCTTATAGGACTGATTGTCTCAGGGAAATATATAGATATAGATATATAGAATATATAGATCACTTAGACTCTGTCTATTTATCTATCTATCATATATATATATATATATTTATATCTATTTCCTGATGCCTCAGATTATTCCCCAGATTAAAAATTAAGAGTGGTGCACAGAGATATGCCACCACATTTGAATCTCTCAAGGAGAGAAAAGAGACCATAAGACATTAAAAGCTTCTAATGGGCAGGATTTCTTGACCAGCAAAAAGAAGCTACTTCCACAATCCCAGAAGGTCAGCTATTTTAAAGGAAGAACCAACCACACAGAATGAACTGAATGAACTGCAGCCCAGCCAAAATAAATCATCTTGGCTATTGATCAGAAAACCTATTACATATTAGGCTACGTTATTAATGTTAGATCAGGCGCAGGAACAGAAGACGTGACCAGCTCGATACATGTAACAGCTTTATTTACAATGTAACAAGTAAAAGAAGACTGCTGGCGCGCTGCCGGAGCTCTCCTTATATTCGCTCCCGGCAGACGCACCGCCCCTAGACAGGGATTCAAATCTCCCGCCCGATGGCTGGCAGCCAATCAGGGCGGATGTCCTTATAAGGACATAACACTCCTCCCCCCTTAGTCTGGACTGTCAAATCTCGTCCACAAAAGTCACGTAATCGCGCAGGTACGTCGGACGCCTCGGCACCCTAGCTGACCTGCGCACTTGTTCTCCGTCTCCGACCTGGATGGACGGGGCTCTGTCGTCTCCCGGCTCCCTCTCCGGAACCGGGCTTGGTTCGGCTGTCGAGTGAGCGGGGTCACCCCCAGCGCCTCCGGCCGGACCGCAGACCTTGGATGGCTGGTTCTGATGGTCTTCTTCCTGGCCTGTGGATCTGTCGCCTCGTCTCGGTGGCTCGGTTCCGACCCGGGACGAGCGTCTGAGTCTCGGTAAGTCCACCGTTTGCTCCTCCCTGGTCTCCCGGGCGCCGCGGTTCGGTTGCGGTTCGGCCTGGTGCCGGGTGGGTGGTGGTTCTGTTTGGTGCCCTCTGGACCGGCCCGCCGGCTGCGGGTGGTGCTGGCTTGTGTTGCGTTGTCCGACCTTGCAGGGGTGGTGTTGGCCTGCTAGGTCGGGCTGGCGTTGGTCTACCCCGTCTGGTCGGTGGTGGTCGACCTGGTCGGGCTGTTGTTGCGGCACTACCTCTGCGGGGCGGCGGAGGTCTCCCCTGCCGGGGTGGTGCAGGTCTACCTGGCCGGGTTGTTGTCGGCTTTCCCTTCCCCCTAGTCCCTGGTCTACCGTCGGGTGGTGCCTGGGGTCATCCGGGTCGGGGTGTTGTTTCCTGGCTGCCTCTTGTGATGGGCGGGGGTCCCTCTCACCGGGGAGTCGTGTGCCACCCTTGCCCATGGGTTGGGGGGTGCCCGTATTGGATGGGTCCCGGTCTACTCGCCTGGAACCGTGGTCTCCTTGGCTGGGCTGGCGTAGGCTGCTGTCACTGGTGGGGTGCGCCGCTCCTCCTCTGGGCAGGTACCGGTCTACTTGCGGGCTGGGTTGGTGTTCCTTGGCCCTGTTGTGCCCGGTTCCCCCCTGGCTGGGTTGGTGGTGCCATCCCCCGTGCGGTTGGCCCCGGTCTACCTCGCTGGGCTGTCGACGTGACAGCATCTGGTAGTGGGCTGGGCCAACCTTGTCGGGGTGGTGCTGCTCTGCCTCGCAGGGGTGTGGTAGGCCTACCTCGTCGGGGTGTTGTAGGCCTACCTGGTCTGGGTGTGGTAGGTCTACCTCGCCGGGGTGTTGGAGGCCTACCTCGTCAGGCTGGTTTTCATGTGCTCCCCCCCACCATTTTCGGAGTTGGTCGATGTGGCGTCTCGTGAACTGTCCATCTTCCAACTCGACGATGTAGGATTTGGGCCCGGTTGTGCTGGCAATCTTCCCTTTCAGCCATTTAGGAGAGCCGCTGAAATTTAGCGCGAAGATTGAATCTCCGTTGCTGAAGGCGCGAAGCGGGTGGCTGGCGGTTGCGGTCACTTCCGGGCTGTATTGGGGGTGCAGCCGGTCCAAGGGTGACCTCAACCTTCTGCCCATCAACAGTTCGGCCGGGCTCTTGTGGGTGGTGGCGTGTGGCGTGATATGCTGGGTGAGGAGGAAGTTGTCTATGCGCTCTTGCCAGTCCCCCGGGCCCATCTTGGTGAGGGCCTCTTTGGCGGATGCCCAGTCCTGCCAGGAAGGACTCCATGGCCAGGGATGTGAGCTGGGGGCCATTGTCTGAGACCAGCACATCCGGTAGACCATGTGTGGCAAAAAGGCGGTGCAGGGCTCGGATCGTTGCGTCTGTTGTGGTAGATGCCATGGGCACCACCTCGAGCCATTTGGAGAAGGCATCTACCACGATGAGGAGGTGTCGCCCTTGCATGGGACCCGCGAAGTCGATGTGGATCCTCGACCAGGGATTGCTGGGGGTCTCCCACTTCGCGACTTCGGATTGCGGCGGCGCTGGGCGAACTTCTTGGCATGGGTCGCATCTGGAGACCCATTGTTCAATGTCTCTGTCCATGGAGGGCCACCAGACATAACTCCGTGCCAGGGCCTTCATGCGGACGATGCCCGGATGCCCCTTGTGCAGGGTCTCTATAGTTCCGTTCAGCATCTGGTAGTGGGCTGGGCCAACCTTGTCGGGGTGGTGCTGCTCTGCCTCGCAGGGGTGTGGTAGGCCTACCTCGTCAGGGTGTTGTAGGCCTACCTCGTCGGGGTGTTGTAGGCCTACCTGGTCTGGGTGTGGTAGGCCTACCTCGCCGGGGTGTTGGAGGCCTGCCTCGTCGGGGTGTTGTAGGCCTCCCTCGTCAGGCTGGTTTTCATGTGCCCCCCCCACCTTTTTCGGAGTTGGTCGATGTGGCGTCTCGTGAACTGTCCATCTTCCAACTCGACGATGTAGGATTTGGGCCCGGTTGTGCTGGCAATTTTCCCCTTCAGCCACTTAGGAGAGCCGCTGAAATTCAGCGCGAAAATTGAATCTCCGTTGCTGAAGGCGCGAAGCGGGCGGCTGGCGGTTGCGGTCACTTCCGGGCTGTATTGGGGGTGCAGCCGGTCCAAGGGTGACCTCAACCTTCTGCCCATCAACAGTTCGGCCGGACTCTTGTGGGTGGTGGCGTGTGGCGTGATGTGCTGGATGAGGAGGAAATTGTCTATGCGCTCTTGCCAGTCCCCCGGGCCCATCTTGGTGAGGGCCTCTTTGGTCAGTCGGACCATGCGTTCGGCTTGTCCGTTTCCGGCCGGCCTGTACGGGGCGGACAGGGCGTGGCGGATGCCCAGTCCTGCCAGGAAGGACTCCATGGCCAGGGATGTGAGCTGGGGGCCGTTGTCTGAGACCAGCACATCCGGTAGGCCATGCGTGGCAAAAAGGCGGCGCAGGGCTCGGATGGTTGCGTCAGTTGTGGTAGATGCCATGGGCACCACCTCGGGCCATTTGGAGAAGGCATCTACCACGATGAGGAGGTGTCGCCCTTGCATCGGACCCGCGAAGTCAATGTGGATCCTCGACCAGGGGTTGCTGGGGGTCTCCCACTTCGCGACTTCGGATTGCGGCGGCGCTGGGCGAACTTCTTGGCACGGGTCACATCTGGAGACCCATTGTTCAATGTCTCTGTCCATGGAGGGCCACCAGACGTAACTCCGTGCCAGAGCCTTCATGCGGACGATGCCCGGATGCCCCTTGTGCAGGGTTTCTAACGTCCGCCGTTGCAGAGTGCTTGGAATCAGCACCCTGTCTCCCCATAGCAGGCAGCCTTTTATGGTGGACAGCTCCTCCTGCTTCCTGGCGAACGGGCTGAACCTTTCCTCTGGCTTTTCCGCTGGCCACCCTCTGAGGATCCAGGACTTCACTTGGCGGAGTGTGGGGTCCTTTTGGGTGTGGACGGCCACATCTGCGGACGACACCGGGCAGCTGGCGTCGTCATCAATGTGGAGTAGGTGGAGCGTGGGGGCTGGGTCTTCGACCGGCTTCTTCGATGGGCATCTGCTGAGGGCATCAGCGTTCCCTATGGCTGTGCCTGGCTGGTGCACGAGCCGATAGGAGTAGCCGGCTAGGAAGATGGCCCATCTCGTCATTCTTGGGGACATGAAGGTCGGGGTTGGTTGGTCGCCTGCGAGGAGTCCCAGAAGAGGCTTGTGGTCTGTGACTATGGTGAAACGTCTTCCGTAAAGGTATTCGTGGAAGCGCTTCACTCCAGCCACGATGGCCAGGGCTTCTTTGTCCAGCTGGCTATAGTTCCGTTCTGCGCCGGACATTGTCTTTGAGAAGTACGCGATTGGGGCTTCCGAGCCATTGGGCAGTTCGTGGCTGAGGACTGCCCCCACCCCGTAGGGCGACGCGTCGCAGGTCAGTCTGATGGGGAGCGTCTCGCTGTATTGGATGAGGACGCTTTTGGACGTCAATAGTCCCTTGAT
This sequence comes from Pituophis catenifer annectens, assembly GCF_029215685.1. Classification (NCBI taxonomy): domain Eukaryota; kingdom Metazoa; phylum Chordata; class Lepidosauria; order Squamata; family Colubridae; genus Pituophis; species Pituophis catenifer. The sequence continues at coordinate 74,863,707 of NW_027256883.1, forward strand.
GGCCCGGAATGCCGCTTCCTCTTCCTGGCCCCACTTCCAGGAAGCCGATTTCCCCAGCAGGCGGTGGAGTGGCTCAGCAACTGTGGCTTTCTGTTTTAAGAAAATGGCGTAGAAGTTGAGCAACCCAAGGAAAGCCTGAAGCTCCGTTTTGTTTTTTGGGCTTGGAGCTTCATGGATTGCTTCCACTTTTGATTTGGTGGGGTGTATGCCTGTGCTATCAATGAGGAAGCCCAGGAACTCGACTTCCTGTACTCCTATGATGCACTTGTCCCGCCTGACCCTCAAACTCTTGGCCTTGAACCGCTGCAGGACAAGCCTGAGCCTTTCAAGGAGTTGGGCTCTTGAGTCACCGGAGATGAGCACATCATCGAAGTAAGGCACCACCCCTGGAACGCCTTGGAGAAGGCGTTCCATCATGGATTGGAAGATACCAGGGGCAGCGCTGACTCCAAATTGGAGGCGGTTGCATTTAAATGCCCCTCTGTGCGTGACAATTGTTTGAGCCTCCGCTGTTTTGTCATCCACTGGCAGTTGCTGGTAAGCCTGGGCCAGGTCCAGTTTCGCGAAAATTAATCCAGATCCCAGGGAATGCAGCAGATGTTGCACCACTGGGACTGGGTATGCGCTCTGTGCCAACGCCTTGTTGATGGTACAACGGTAGTCAGCACAGATGCGCACAGACCCATCATGCTTCAGTGGGGTCACAATGGGGTCTCCCATGAGGCATGATCGATCGGTTCCAGTACGCCCTGGGCGATCAGCTTATCCAGCTGTTCATCTACTTTAGGCCGCAGGGCAAATGGAACTCGGCGGGGCTTGAGCCTGATTGGGGTGATTCCCTTGTCCAGATTAAAAGAGATTGGCCTCCCCACAAATTTCCCCAGCTTACCATCGAAGACTTCTTTGAACTCTTCGATGATGGAGTCGAGTTCGTCCCTGCGAATCTCGTGGATGCCCTGAAGTGAAAGTCCTAGAGGCTTGAACCACTCCACGCCCAACAGGTTCGGTCGGCTGTGCTGCACAATGTTGATGGGTAGCTTTCCATCGAAGTCGTTGTACTTCACATGGATGGTTGCTCTGCCTAGGATTTCAATGGGGTTTCCGTTAAAGTCCATAAGTTTGTCTTTCGGGGCTTTCAGCTGGGTCCTTTTGTATGCCGGTTTCAGCTGTTGTAGGTGCTGCCAGTCCATGATGGAGAAGGCGGATCCAGAGTCTACCTCCATCTTGCACGGAGACCCCTCTGCTAGCAGCGTCACGTGGAACTTGGTGGTCCCCTCGTCGCTTGTGTGAGCAATGATGGTGGTCTGGTGCACCGTTCTATTTCGGGGATATTCCTCCTCCCCGCGCCGGGACTGGTTTGAGGACCGTTTGGATGTCCTCTGGTTATCTTTGCGATTTTCCCGGAATCGTGGTCTGGGCGGCTCCGGGGCTGGGTCTGTGGCTCTGCAGGCCTCGGCGATGTGGCCCCTCTTCAGGCATCGTCGGCAGGTCGCGTCCCTCCATCTGCAGTTTGCCCTGGGGTGGTCGCCTCTGCAGCTGCCGCATCGCTCACCCCGGTCGCCATGCTGTGGGTCTTCCCGCCTGGGGGGGCGAGACACCTTGTGGACGGCCATTTCCTCATCAGACTCGGATTGCGCGGTTGCCTCGTCTGATGAGGTCGGGCCCGACTTGTGGATCTTATGGATCCCTCTTGCTTTTATCATTGCGGCGGCTGCTTGTTCAGACGTTTCAGCCGCTGTTGCCTCGTCGAGGACGTCTTTCAGCGGGATCCTCTTCCGGCTGAGGAATTTCTTTTGCAGCCCCACATCTCGCATTCCAAAAACAATGCGGTCTCGGATGGCATTGTCCACATTGTCGAACTCACAGTTGGCAGCGATTTGGCGAAGCGCTGCCACGAATTCCTTGATGGATTCACCTTCCCGCTGGTTCCTTTGCTGGAAGGTGAACCTGTTTGCGATGGGGGTGCCTGTAGGTGCATAGTGCTCCTGTAGGACTTCCTGCAGATCGTTCCAGGACATCTCTTCGATGTCCCTGGGTGCCACGAGGTCAATCGCCATCTCCAGGACGTCCGATCCGCAATGAGCCAGGAAGAGGGCTCTTTTCCTCTCATCGTCGAGGTTCTGGTATCCATTGCCTCGCAGGAACTGCCGGAATCGGACCATGTATGACCTCCACTTCTCCCGGGATGGGTCGAACGGGTTCAGCACGGTCATCGGGGCTTGCGGGGTAGCCATTCTGGAAGTCGCTGTGGTGTAGTGACTTCAGCTCGTTGGGCGATCGTGCCGTGAGTCTTTCTCAGGTTCTCTTCTCTAGTCCTTCGTCGCCAGTGTTAGATCAGGCGCAGGAACAGAAGACGTGACCAGCTCGATACATGTAACAGCTTTATTTACAATGTAACAAGTAAAAGAAGACTGCTGGCGCGCTGCCGGAGCTCTCCTTATATTCGCTCCCGGCAGACGCACCGCCCCTAGACAGGGATTCAAATCTCCCGCCCGATGGCTGGCAGCCAATCAGGGCGGATGTCCTTATAAGGACATAACAGTTGACCTGTTTACTTTTCAGATCAAAACGTGAAAGAAAATGCTCCAAAGAAAATGTCAAGAAGACAGTGCCACAATATTTCCTCTAAAACTGTAGATTGGATAGTTTTCCATTAGAAGGGACTGTTGCCTTGCCCCAGTCCCCAGCTCTTTGGATTCTCTCTTCCCTCTTAAAGCCTCCTCCTCACTAGTAGATCTGACTCCATAACATTGTTGCCATTTCTCCTCCCTCATTTTATAGTCCCTTCAAAGCAGAAAGTATGGTTCCTGAATTTCTTTCCAACCTCTTAAAATATCAGTGGTGTAGGTCATGTGACTGGGAAGGGAGAGAGTGGGGTCTTAGAATGGAGGAGCCATCGGCATTCTGAAGTGTTGCATCTCCCATAGAGATGTGCTGGGGGGTGGAGTGATGTTTTTTTCCTCTCTAGAGTCCTTCCTCTATCATCAGATCTGGGCCATGTTCAAATCAATCTTTCTTTTGCTCCCCAAACTAAATCTGGTCTGGTTTCATTTTGTTATCCTGCTGACAGATGAATAGATGGAATTCTATCCCCCTTAACATAATTTCAATATTTTTAGCCCAAGCAATCATTGTCTCCTTTACCTGCTCACTTTCAAGTTTAATACTTAATAGATAACAATATAATTTCTTTATCAATTTCTCATCTGTTCTAGTCAATATCTGATCTAGTTCTGTTAGCTTTTTGTTGAAACCATACAGTTTAGTAACTTTCTTATAATGTCAAACATTGGGATAACTTGTGCTTATAAAGGGTGATTCATATTTCAATCCATGTGAACACAAGGAAGTGGCAAACAAAAATAGATGCTGCTATTTAAAGATTCTGCCCTCCTTATGTGGGCCTTGAAAAGATCAGAGATTACTTTCTACTTATCTTCTTATATACTTATTGAAAGACACACTATCTACTCTAACTTTCTTATACTTTTCAGCAATTTGTTTTTAGTCTGCCTAAGAGCATTCAAGTCTAAATGAGACTAACGCACAACTAAAAAATGACTAAGGAAGAATATCTTAATAATTAATAAGATCCTTCAAGTACTTGATGAGGATGAATTTGCTGACTTGTCAAAGATTATATCATGTTAATTTGTCATAAAGCCAGTGGTGGGCTGCAAAATTTTAACAACCGGTTCTCTGCCGTAATGGCTGGGTGGCTGGGCGTGGCTGGGTGGTTGTGTGACTGGGTGGGCATAGCCAACTCGACATAACATACGTCGAGTGGTGCCTCGCCTCACCTCGCTTGCCTGGCCTTCTGAGCTCTTCTGGTCTTTGTCTATTAATTTGTCTACTACTACAGTGTCTGGTTGATTATCTAATGCCTGCCTGTCCTTCTGGAGCCAGAACTCCCACAGATTCTTAGCTCTATTATTCTCCACAATCTTCTGTGGAAATTACTTGATGGATGGCTGGGGAATTCTGGGAGTTAAAGTCCATACATCTTTCAGCTGAGAGACATTGATCTACCCTTTGGGTTCTACCTAGTGGGGTAAATCCCTGCTTCTATGGATCTGCTGTTTGATGCCTGTTCTTGTCTGTTACGATCAGTGATCACTGCTGCCTTTTACACACACACACACACACACACACACACACACACACACACACACACCAGAGCAGGGGTTTGCAACCTTAAACACTCAAAGAGCCATTTGGACCAGTTTCCCACAGAAAAGAAAACACAGGGAGCCACAAAATCCTTGAGACATCTAAAATGAAGATAACATTGCATATATCATTTTTTACCTTTATGCTTATACTCTATTTAACTCAGGACTATTTCTTCTGCGCCTTAGGTAGAAAAAGAGCTTTCCTATCACTTGCTGGAGATGTCATGGGTTAATCTGGGAATTTCTATGAGCAAATTCTAATTTACTGGAATTGCATTTTTGGCTTAATTGTAATTATGTATTCAATTACATTTGAAGCCTTTTATATAATTGTTTCTTCCACTTCAGGGATAATTATAAAAATGATGATTTTTCACTCATTTCTTTATTAGTAGTAGAAACAAAATAAGCAGCCATAAATGTCACCTAAAGTTGGAACCCTATATTTGGATTCTGATGGATATTGTTGTGAATGCTTTTGCAAAACAGTGGCTGGGAAGACTTGCCACAGATAAGTTTACAAAGCACCTATTTCAAATAACATTTCTTGATTGTGTATTCTTATTTGCCCTCTTGTACTGTACCACTGCATTTTGGATTCAAATGCAAAAAAATATATTTTGGAGAGCACAGAGAAAGGAATACTGCACCTGTTTGCAATTCTTTAAGGCAGCTGCATTTTTTTTCCCGGGGTTAGTTTCATGGGATTATGCAGCTGCCTTTCTTCCCCAGAAAAGGCCATATTTTGTTTAAAGAATTGCAGACAAATGCATCCTTATCCACCATAGCAAAGCACAATCCTACTCTTATAGTTTTTCTGCTTTTTCAAGACAGGTGGACGCTCTTCTAAACAAAACACTGGCTGCAGATAGGTCTCTTTTTCACATTGCAGGAAAGTTCAGAAATGGCTCAGTGAGTTAACAACTGACTGGCTGATTTTGGGCCAGTCATTCCCTCTCTCAGCCCAGCCTACCCCACAGGACTGTGGTGGGGAAAATAGGAGGAAGAGGAGGGATATTTGGGATGTTTGCTGCTTTGAATTGCTTACAAAAATAATGATGGAATATAAATAAAGATGTAAATGATTTTTCTGGAGGATGGTAGAAGATAAAAAATAACCGGCATGAAAAACAGTCTTCTACTTCCAAGAACTCTGGTGGTTAGTTCATAAAATATCCATCAGTTGTTTTTCTCAAATATGAAAATTCTGTATATAACACTAATAGTAAGAAGAAGAAGGAAGTGCCCCCAAAGCATTAGAGAATGCCTCATAACATGTTTGATCATTACAAAAAACAATCCAAAAAATTTCTTATGGATGCTCAAGGTCAGAAAAGAAGTATTGTCTCTTTGCTTTATAAGGAAGGCTAAATCACCATTATTTTCCCATTGCAATAAAGATCTTGGTGACCACTTCCCTATCCTTGTCTTTTGGCAACATTAAGACAAACCCCATTATTTTCTTGTAGTAGAAATGTTTTTGCTTAATTTGATGTGTGTGTACTTTTAATTTTGAAGCTCTGGGTAAAATCCTTCAATATCATTTCGATTAAACTTTTGCTTCTAATATGTGATATGAGCCAGATTTTCACAAGGATAATATGTATTCTATTGTCACTAGGAAACTAGCAGATATGAAACCTGTATTCTACTATATAGACTTCGTATCCTGCTTGTTTGGATCTGCTGAGCTGTTTTCATCTGTTTGTCTTATGCAGTGAGTTGAATAGCTTAGTCCAGAGTTTAGTATTTATATACTATTTATATATTTATATTTGGCAACTTTAAGACTTGTGGACTTCAATTCCCAGAATTCAAGGAAGTTGTCAAGTTTGGAGAGGCCTGGCTTAATCCATACAGTGAAATGCTACTAATTTTTCAAGGAAACCATAAATTCAAACTGACACTGTAAAGTACTTGCATGATAGAGCTTTATTAGGCTTTTTTTTTTAACAGTAGCGTTAATAGACAGAGTTTCATAAGAGTTGCCTTTTGCTGATTCAGAAACTTCCTGGCAGAACCTTAGCTTTCATCTCTTCAAACCCACTCACTATGTGGCTGGTCCATTCAATCAGTCTGCAGGGACTTTGACATGTATGGTCGCTTTTAAGACACCTACCACTTGGGGAAATGAATAAGAATTCCATTCTGACATTTAGAAGCTTTGCAAAACTTTTTTAACTTTTTTAAAAAAACACAGAGAAATATTTCAGCAGAGCCCATGGTCTGATTTCAGCAGGAAGCTATTTCTCAAGAGAGAAAATGGAACCTAGCCCTCCTTCTTTCAACTATGCTGAAAGTTCTTCTGCTAAATCACGCCTGACACTGTTGCAATATTTTCAGGATCAGACTCAATAAAGATAATAGAAGTTAGAGATTCAAATATATTTTTCTTTAATCATAATAGGCATTCTATATTCGCTGAATATTCAAGATAGAAGCAAGTAAAATGGGGAGGATGGCTCCTTATATATACAAGGGGTGGAGCCAGGAATGGGAGTGGTAAATTATGAATACATTAAAGTCCAAAGAATAAGTTAACCCCTGATGTTCCATATATACATTATTTACACATTAGAGAATAAGGCATTTACATCTGACAAATCCCCCTCTAAATGCCGGTTCGTTATACAACACCAGTTACATTCAGATTCAGGACAATATAATACATATAATTTAGAAGTTAAATATTTATGTTGTTTAGAAGGTAAGGGTTTTGTTAATATGTCAGCTAATTGTTCAGAAGTATCACAATGTATTGCTTTGATGAATCCGTCTTGAGATAGTTGTCTCACGTGCTTAAATTTTATATCAATATGCCTGGACCTTTGTCCAATTGCATCGGATCTAGATATTTCAATGGCCGCTTTATTGTCTTCATGCATAATAAATGGTAAAGTAGGTTTCTTCCAAACATCTGTGATCAAATCATTGAACCATACAAGGTTATTTGCAGCTTTAGACAAGCAAACATATTCCGCTTCTGTGGTAGAAGTGGCTACCAGTTCTTGTTTACCAGTATACCAGTAAACTGGACAATCGTTCAATAGAAAAACATAACCAGAGGTACTCTTTCTGCATGATGTATCACCAGCCCAATCTGCATCAGCATAACAAGTAATTTTTGGTTCTTTGTCATTATTGGGTTCCAATATTAAACAAAAATCTAATGTACTTTTCAGATACCTTAAAATTCTTTTGACAGCTTCCCAATGATACAAGGTTGGTCTGCTAACATATCTTGACAATAAATTGAGAGGTAATGCAATATCTGGCCTAGTCCAATTAGATATATAAAGGAGTGAACCTATAACTGATCTGTAAAATGTGTTGTCTTTAAACTCAGGGGAAGATTCATCAATGTTTCTGAGAAAATCAGTTTGCATAGGTGTGTCACATGTTTTGGCATTATTTAAGTTACATTTGTTTAGGAGTTCAATGATTTTATCTTTCTGAGTAAGTTTGAATCCCCTTTTTGTTTTGTTAATTTGTACACCAAGGTATTTGTTCACTCTACCTAGTGATTTTAATGAGAAGTGTTCGTTTAACTTATTTACAAAGATTTCCCTGCTCTCTTTATGCTTTCCAATATATAAAATATCATCAACATAAATTAATACAAATTCAATATGATCATTACTCTTTTTTACAAAGAAACAGTTATCAGCAGTGGTGGCGTTGAAATCCATGGTCTTAAGTACTTTTACCAAACAATCGTACCATCTTTTGCCAGATTGCTTCAATCCGTACAGACTCTTATTTAATAACCAAATTTCGTTCTTATTAGTGTATTGACTGTGTGGTGCTCTTACATATATTTCCTTATCTAATTTTGCGTGTAAGTATGCAGTCTGTATGTCATATTGAAACACGTCCAGATTGAGTGCAGATGCTACTACAAGAGCTGTTTTGACACTCTCTGTTCTCACTGTTGGTGAATATGTGTCAGTATAGTCTTCTGGATATTTTTGTGCATAACCTTGTGCAACTAGTCTGGCTTTGTATAAGGTATTACCTCCTTCTAAATTCTTAATTTTATAAATCCACCTGGTACCTATAATTGTTTTATCCTTAGGTGCGATCGCAGGTGTGAATACATTTAATCCTTGTAAACTTTCCATCTCTTTTTCCATAGCTAGTTCCCATTTTTCTCTTTCTTCACGGGGAAGTTTCAATACTTCCTCATATGTATTAGGTGTTATTTGTTCTCTATCCATATGCATTATGTAATCTTTGTATTTATTTGGTATTTGGTTTCTATTGTTTCTAATATTTCTTTCAGGTTTGCTATGGTTGTCATGCAAATATCTAGCTTCCTTTTTTGTTAATGTGTCTGTCTTTATTTTATGCTGACTATTTGTCCAAGTTTTGGTTTTGTTCTTACTTTTGTTAATACTTTGATTTTCTGTTGTTCCTTCCTCGCAAGATATATTATCTTTGCTTTTATTAGGAAATATTTCATTAAGGTGCAATTTAGACCAATTGGCCTGCTCATGGAACACAGCTGTTCTGGATACTATAAATTTGTTATTATTATCAATGAATCTGTACCCTTTGGTTCCAGTTTCGTATCCCATGAATCTTAATCTCCTGGATACGTTTTCTCCCTTTCTCCTCAATTGTTTAGGTATGTGTACGTCTGCAGTAACTCCAAATATGTGCATGTGTGCTAATTTGGGTTTTCTATTGTACATCACCTCATATGGTGTCTTATTCACAATACTGGACCATGTCCTATTTTGAGTGTAATTTGAATAATGTAAGGCTTCTGACCAAAATTGTTTGCCTAAACCAGCATCCTCTAATGTGCATCTAATCATGGTTTGTAGTGTGGAATTCTTTCTCTCTGCAATCCCATTTTGAAATGCAGAAAATGGATTGGACGTGAAATGTAGCATCCCTCTATCCTTTAACCATTGGGAGAATTCTTTAGACATGAATTCACATCCCCTATCTGTCATAATTTGTTTTATTTTGATATTATGTTGTGTTTCTATGCGTTTGTAGAATTCCTTAAATTTCTGAAAGGTTTCATCCTTGTGCTTTAATGTATAAACAAAACCATAGCGACTGTAATCATCCACTATTGTTAGGAAGTAACGTTTTCTATAGGTAATTGATGGAGTTAATGGACCAACTAAGTCCATATGTACCAAATCAAAAATATTGTTGGTTGATCTGTTAGATTTTTTTGGTCTGGGACTGGTTTTTAGTTTGGTGGATTTACATACTGAGCATTCCAAATAATTTTCACAATTTTTTATTTTGACACCTTCTGCGTGTTCAGTCATTTTTTGTACTACAGGAAAGCTTGCATGTCCTAACTTCCTATGTAAGATGTGAGCACACTCATCATGAATTGGTTTACCTATTTTTGGTTTCTTCTCATTGTGTGTATTTTTGTTATTATGAGTTATTTTACATTCATCATTGTCACTGTTACTGACATTTTCATCATCTGCTTCAATACAATCTTCCATATTTGAATCAATGTTATGTAACCATCTTTCTTTGGTTATCAGATAGGGTAGACCCCCTTTTATCATCACAGTGCCTACATTTGTTTTGTTCTTTTCTATAGTTGCTTTCCCCTTTGAGAAAACTATATTGATGTCAGATTCTCTGCTTAGTTTTATAGCACTCAGTATGTTGTGAGGTATTTCTGGGATTAGTAATACCCCCTCTATTTTCCCTAAACCAGGCAAGGTCACATTTCCTCTGCCTAATACTTGAACCTTTTCTTGATTAGCTACCTTTATCACAAACTTATCTTCTGTAAATGAAGATAATATACTTTTGTTGTTAGTGGTGTGATTTGTTGCACCAGAATCAATAAGCCAATTATTGTTCTCATCTTGTTGTGTTCTGATGCTGTCTTGTTTATTTAGCCCATTTAGTGACCCAGATTTTCTCTCTTTTGAATTTTCTCTACCCCCTCTACTTTCTCTGTAATTTGGTGGACTCCTATATTTGTGTCTATCTGTGGAAGATTGTCTGTAATTGTATTTGCTCCTATATTCTGGCCTATGTCTCTCCCTTGGGACTTTGGGACAGTCTCTTCTACTGTGTTCCCTGGATCCACAATTGTGGCATCTAAAGGCCTCATTATATTTATCTTGAAAGACTACTTTCCTAAAGGATTTGTGTTCTGTTTGGTTACTGAAACGATTTTTTCTTGAATTGTCTTCTGCTATCAATTTGTTAGATAGACTTTCTATTGATAAATATCCCAAATTAATGGTATCTAAGTGTGACATAAAGCTATCCCATGATGGATCAAGTGAATTGATAATAACACTTTTCATTGTTTGATCTGAAATCACTTCCCCCCTCAATTGCAACTCAGCTCTTATTTTGTTTAGATTTATCAAATGCTCACTTATAGAAACCCCTGGTTTCACTCTAGAAGAAAAGAAATCCTTAGACATTCTTGTGGTTGTGGCTACGCTATCGCTGTGAAATAGATTAAACATGCATTGAATTATTTCTGATACAGTTAGGTTTGGTTTGATGCTATGATACATTGCAGGAGACACGCTAGAAATTATTATGAAAAATGCTCTATGATGTAAACAATCTATTTTTAAAGTCCAAGGTCTTCTTGGAGGACTAGTTATAAAGAATAGTAAATTTTCTTTCATAAAAATAACCTGAAGCTGTTGGTACCACTCTTGTAAATTAATGCCATCAACTCTAAGTTTTGGGAAGTCACTGGGTAAATTCCCCACATTATTTTGTCCATTACTTACAACCTGAGGCAGTCCGTGATCTCTCAAGTGCAGGAAATTACAGAACGGCATTGGGATGCTTGTAACGAGTCTGCGCGGTTCTCTGGCCAGTTCAAGTCTTTCGGGGCTGTCTACGTAGTTTTGCACATGCGCGTTGCTCATTTCTTCTTTGGCGCCGTTGTGGAAGGTTCTCTCTATTTCAGCTCTCTCGATCCGCTCCTCTTCAGATGAGTCGGTCTCTGGCTCGATTTTTGGGGCTTTGGTGATGGCGACGGTTCTTCTCTTTCTCTTGTGTGTGCTGGCACTTGATTCTGTCTGCGGTGTAGGACGGAATCGGCATGGCTCTCTGGGCTCGGGTGTCGTCGTTTTCGAAGTCAGGATGGGAGCGTGCAGGTCTTGAGTTGTCGGTTTGATTTCTTGCTTCTTTGTTGATGTCTTGGAAATTTTCAATCTTGGCCCAAAAGCAGCAAAAAGCGTTTTCATTGCTGACTTTACTTGAGACTTTGTTAAATCGTCTTCGCTTTCTGATTTTGGTTCATCTGAAGAGTTTGAGACTTCTTTTTCACTTTCTTCTTCTGATAGCGTTTTTCGCGCCAGAAATTTTGAACTGAGCGTTTTGATTGGCTCTGCTTCACTCTCTTTTGAAGTTCGTTGAAACCAAGATGGCTGCCATTCAAAATTTCGCGCGATGTCACATCTTTTCTTTTTTACAACTATTTTCTCAGTAGTCATTTCACTCACAGTTTTTTGATCTTTGGGTTTTTCTTTAATGACGTTTTTCTCTCTCGCTGCTCCGCTGTTTCTCAGCATCTCCTGGAGGTCCGCGATGAGGCTCTCATCATTCTTTTGGCTTTTTAGTATTTTTAATATCTCTGACCTGAGTTCGTTATTTTCTATCTCGATTTCTTCCTGGTCGTTATTTTCACTCATCAGTTCTTCTTCTTCAGTGGTGTATTCTTCGGATTCTCTCGAAATCGCATTAGTGGATTCGTTGATCGTCTCTTGATCAGTTTCTATTTCTTTGCTGTAGGCCCTGGTGTTGGGCCTATCTTTCTTGGACATTTTTAATTACTTATTGAGTCAATTAACCATCCTCTGCTACCAGCTTGTTGCAATATTTTCAGGATCAGACTCAATAAAGATAATAGAAGTTAGAGATTCAAATATATTTTTCTTTAATCATAATAGGCATTCTATATTCGCTGAATATTCAAGATAGAAGCAAGTAAAATGGGGAGGATGGCTCCTTATATATACAAGGGGTGGAGCCAGGAATGGGAGTGGTAAATTATGAATACATTAAAGTCCAAAGAATAAGTTAACCCCTGATGTTCCATATATACATTATTTACACATTAGAGAATAAGGCATTTACATCTGACAGACACGTTCTTTTCTCTGGCCTCCCTTTACACATAAAAATTGGGTTGTCCAACTCTGCCTCCAGTCCTAACATATGCAGTGAAATCTGGAGAAATCGGCCCTTTGAGGTAGGCCAGGTTAGGAAATAGTCATCACAAGGACTACTAAAACTCTATTGTTTCAAATTCTATTGTTGTTTCCTAATTTGGTCTGCCTTATAGGACTGATTGTCTCAGGGAAATATATAGATATAGATATATAGAATATATAGATCACTTAGACTCTGTCTATTTATCTATCTATCATATATATATATATATATTTATATCTATTTCCTGATGCCTCAGATTATTCCCCAGATTAAAAATTAAGAGTGGTGCACAGAGATATGCCACCACATTTGAATCTCTCAAGGAGAGAAAAGAGACCATAAGACATTAAAAGCTTCTAATGGGCAGGATTTCTTGACCAGCAAAAAGAAGCTACTTCCACAATCCCAGAAGGTCAGCTATTTTAAAGGAAGAACCAACCACACAGAATGAACTGAATGAACTGCAGCCCAGCCAAAATAAATCATCTTGGCTATTGATCAGAAAACCTATTACATATTAGGCTACGTTATTAATGTTAGATCAGGCGCAGGAACAGAAGACGTGACCAGCTCGATACATGTAACAGCTTTATTTACAATGTAACAAGTAAAAGAAGACTGCTGGCGCGCTGCCGGAGCTCTCCTTATATTCGCTCCCGGCAGACGCACCGCCCCTAGACAGGGATTCAAATCTCCCGCCCGATGGCTGGCAGCCAATCAGGGCGGATGTCCTTATAAGGACATAACACTCCTCCCCCCTTAGTCTGGACTGTCAAATCTCGTCCACAAAAGTCACGTAATCGCGCAGGTACGTCGGACGCCTCGGCACCCTAGCTGACCTGCGCACTTGTTCTCCGTCTCCGACCTGGATGGACGGGGCTCTGTCGTCTCCCGGCTCCCTCTCCGGAACCGGGCTTGGTTCGGCTGTCGAGTGAGCGGGGTCACCCCCAGCGCCTCCGGCCGGACCGCAGACCTTGGATGGCTGGTTCTGATGGTCTTCTTCCTGGCCTGTGGATCTGTCGCCTCGTCTCGGTGGCTCGGTTCCGACCCGGGACGAGCGTCTGAGTCTCGGTAAGTCCACCGTTTGCTCCTCCCTGGTCTCCCGGGCGCCGCGGTTCGGTTGCGGTTCGGCCTGGTGCCGGGTGGGTGGTGGTTCTGTTTGGTGCCCTCTGGACCGGCCCGCCGGCTGCGGGTGGTGCTGGCTTGTGTTGCGTTGTCCGACCTTGCAGGGGTGGTGTTGGCCTGCTAGGTCGGGCTGGCGTTGGTCTACCCCGTCTGGTCGGTGGTGGTCGACCTGGTCGGGCTGTTGTTGCGGCACTACCTCTGCGGGGCGGCGGAGGTCTCCCCTGCCGGGGTGGTGCAGGTCTACCTGGCCGGGTTGTTGTCGGCTTTCCCTTCCCCCTAGTCCCTGGTCTACCGTCGGGTGGTGCCTGGGGTCATCCGGGTCGGGGTGTTGTTTCCTGGCTGCCTCTTGTGATGGGCGGGGGTCCCTCTCACCGGGGAGTCGTGTGCCACCCTTGCCCATGGGTTGGGGGGTGCCCGTATTGGATGGGTCCCGGTCTACTCGCCTGGAACCGTGGTCTCCTTGGCTGGGCTGGCGTAGGCTGCTGTCACTGGTGGGGTGCGCCGCTCCTCCTCTGGGCAGGTACCGGTCTACTTGCGGGCTGGGTTGGTGTTCCTTGGCCCTGTTGTGCCCGGTTCCCCCCTGGCTGGGTTGGTGGTGCCATCCCCCGTGCGGTTGGCCCCGGTCTACCTCGCTGGGCTGTCGACGTGACAGCATCTGGTAGTGGGCTGGGCCAACCTTGTCGGGGTGGTGCTGCTCTGCCTCGCAGGGGTGTGGTAGGCCTACCTCGTCGGGGTGTTGTAGGCCTACCTGGTCTGGGTGTGGTAGGTCTACCTCGCCGGGGTGTTGGAGGCCTACCTCGTCAGGCTGGTTTTCATGTGCTCCCCCCCACCATTTTCGGAGTTGGTCGATGTGGCGTCTCGTGAACTGTCCATCTTCCAACTCGACGATGTAGGATTTGGGCCCGGTTGTGCTGGCAATCTTCCCTTTCAGCCATTTAGGAGAGCCGCTGAAATTTAGCGCGAAGATTGAATCTCCGTTGCTGAAGGCGCGAAGCGGGTGGCTGGCGGTTGCGGTCACTTCCGGGCTGTATTGGGGGTGCAGCCGGTCCAAGGGTGACCTCAACCTTCTGCCCATCAACAGTTCGGCCGGGCTCTTGTGGGTGGTGGCGTGTGGCGTGATATGCTGGGTGAGGAGGAAGTTGTCTATGCGCTCTTGCCAGTCCCCCGGGCCCATCTTGGTGAGGGCCTCTTTGGCGGATGCCCAGTCCTGCCAGGAAGGACTCCATGGCCAGGGATGTGAGCTGGGGGCCATTGTCTGAGACCAGCACATCCGGTAGACCATGTGTGGCAAAAAGGCGGTGCAGGGCTCGGATCGTTGCGTCTGTTGTGGTAGATGCCATGGGCACCACCTCGAGCCATTTGGAGAAGGCATCTACCACGATGAGGAGGTGTCGCCCTTGCATGGGACCCGCGAAGTCGATGTGGATCCTCGACCAGGGATTGCTGGGGGTCTCCCACTTCGCGACTTCGGATTGCGGCGGCGCTGGGCGAACTTCTTGGCATGGGTCGCATCTGGAGACCCATTGTTCAATGTCTCTGTCCATGGAGGGCCACCAGACATAACTCCGTGCCAGGGCCTTCATGCGGACGATGCCCGGATGCCCCTTGTGCAGGGTCTCTATAGTTCCGTTCAGCATCTGGTAGTGGGCTGGGCCAACCTTGTCGGGGTGGTGCTGCTCTGCCTCGCAGGGGTGTGGTAGGCCTACCTCGTCAGGGTGTTGTAGGCCTACCTCGTCGGGGTGTTGTAGGCCTACCTGGTCTGGGTGTGGTAGGCCTACCTCGCCGGGGTGTTGGAGGCCTGCCTCGTCGGGGTGTTGTAGGCCTCCCTCGTCAGGCTGGTTTTCATGTGCCCCCCCCACCTTTTTCGGAGTTGGTCGATGTGGCGTCTCGTGAACTGTCCATCTTCCAACTCGACGATGTAGGATTTGGGCCCGGTTGTGCTGGCAATTTTCCCCTTCAGCCACTTAGGAGAGCCGCTGAAATTCAGCGCGAAAATTGAATCTCCGTTGCTGAAGGCGCGAAGCGGGCGGCTGGCGGTTGCGGTCACTTCCGGGCTGTATTGGGGGTGCAGCCGGTCCAAGGGTGACCTCAACCTTCTGCCCATCAACAGTTCGGCCGGACTCTTGTGGGTGGTGGCGTGTGGCGTGATGTGCTGGATGAGGAGGAAATTGTCTATGCGCTCTTGCCAGTCCCCCGGGCCCATCTTGGTGAGGGCCTCTTTGGTCAGTCGGACCATGCGTTCGGCTTGTCCGTTTCCGGCCGGCCTGTACGGGGCGGACAGGGCGTGGCGGATGCCCAGTCCTGCCAGGAAGGACTCCATGGCCAGGGATGTGAGCTGGGGGCCGTTGTCTGAGACCAGCACATCCGGTAGGCCATGCGTGGCAAAAAGGCGGCGCAGGGCTCGGATGGTTGCGTCAGTTGTGGTAGATGCCATGGGCACCACCTCGGGCCATTTGGAGAAGGCATCTACCACGATGAGGAGGTGTCGCCCTTGCATCGGACCCGCGAAGTCAATGTGGATCCTCGACCAGGGGTTGCTGGGGGTCTCCCACTTCGCGACTTCGGATTGCGGCGGCGCTGGGCGAACTTCTTGGCACGGGTCACATCTGGAGACCCATTGTTCAATGTCTCTGTCCATGGAGGGCCACCAGACGTAACTCCGTGCCAGAGCCTTCATGCGGACGATGCCCGGATGCCCCTTGTGCAGGGTTTCTAACGTCCGCCGTTGCAGAGTGCTTGGAATCAGCACCCTGTCTCCCCATAGCAGGCAGCCTTTTATGGTGGACAGCTCCTCCTGCTTCCTGGCGAACGGGCTGAACCTTTCCTCTGGCTTTTCCGCTGGCCACCCTCTGAGGATCCAGGACTTCACTTGGCGGAGTGTGGGGTCCTTTTGGGTGTGGACGGCCACATCTGCGGACGACACCGGGCAGCTGGCGTCGTCATCAATGTGGAGTAGGTGGAGCGTGGGGGCTGGGTCTTCGACCGGCTTCTTCGATGGGCATCTGCTGAGGGCATCAGCGTTCCCTATGGCTGTGCCTGGCTGGTGCACGAGCCGATAGGAGTAGCCGGCTAGGAAGATGGCCCATCTCGTCATTCTTGGGGACATGAAGGTCGGGGTTGGTTGGTCGCCTGCGAGGAGTCCCAGAAGAGGCTTGTGGTCTGTGACTATGGTGAAACGTCTTCCGTAAAGGTATTCGTGGAAGCGCTTCACTCCAGCCACGATGGCCAGGGCTTCTTTGTCCAGCTGGCTATAGTTCCGTTCTGCGCCGGACATTGTCTTTGAGAAGTACGCGATTGGGGCTTCCGAGCCATTGGGCAGTTCGTGGCTGAGGACTGCCCCCACCCCGTAGGGCGACGCGTCGCAGGTCAGTCTGATGGGGAGCGTCTCGCTGTATTGGATGAGGACGCTTTTGGACGTCAATAGTCCCTTGATGGCCCGGAATGCCGCTTCCTCTTCCTGGCCCCACTTCCAGGAAGCCGATTTCCCCAGCAGGCGGTGGAGTGGCTCAGCAACTGTGGCTTTCTGTTTTAAGAAAATGGCGTAGAAGTTGAGCAACCCAAGGAAAGCCTGAAGCTCCGTTTTGTTTTTTGGGCTTGGAGCTTCATGGATTGCTTCCACTTTTGATTTGGTGGGGTGTATGCCTGTGCTATCAATGAGGAAGCCCAGGAACTCGACTTCCTGTACTCCTATGATGCACTTGTCCCGCCTGACCCTCAAACTCTTGGCCTTGAACCGCTGCAGGACAAGCCTGAGCCTTTCAAGGAGTTGGGCTCTTGAGTCACCGGAGATGAGCACATCATCGAAGTAAGGCACCACCCCTGGAACGCCTTGGAGAAGGCGTTCCATCATGGATTGGAAGATACCAGGGGCAGCGCTGACTCCAAATTGGAGGCGGTTGCATTTAAATGCCCCTCTGTGCGTGACAATTGTTTGAGCCTCCGCTGTTTTGTCATCCACTGGCAGTTGCTGGTAAGCCTGGGCCAGGTCCAGTTTCGCGAAAATTAATCCAGATCCCAGGGAATGCAGCAGATGTTGCACCACTGGGACTGGGTATGCGCTCTGTGCCAACGCCTTGTTGATGGTACAACGGTAGTCAGCACAGATGCGCACAGACCCATCATGCTTCAGTGGGGTCACAATGGGGGTCTCCCATGAGGCATGATCGATCGGTTCCAGTACGCCCTGGGCGATCAGCTTATCCAGCTGTTCATCTACTTTAGGCCGCAGGGCAAATGGAACTCGGCGGGGCTTGAGCCTGATTGGGGTGATTCCCTTGTCCAGATTAAAAGAGATTGGCCTCCCCACAAATTTCCCCAGTTTACCATCGAAGACTTCCTTGAACTCTTCGATGATGGAGTCGAGTTCATCCCTGCGGATCTCGTGGATGCCCTGAAGTGAAAGTCCTAGCGGCTTGAACCACTCCACACCCAACAGGTTCGGTCGGCTGTGCTGCACGATGGTGATGGGTAGCTTTCCGTCGAAGTCATTGTACTTCACGTGGATGGTGGCTCTGCCTAGGATTTCAATGGGGTTCCCGTTGAAGTCCACAAGTTTGTCTTTCGGGGCTTTCAGCTGGGTCCTTTTGTATGCCGGTTTCAGCTGTTGTAGGTGCTGCCAGTCCATGATGGAGAAGGCGGATCCGGAGTCTACCTCCATCTTGCACGGGGACCCCTCTGCTATCAGCGTCACGTGGAACTTGGTGGTCCCCTCGTCGCTTGTGTGAGCAATGGTGGTGGTCTGGTGCACCGTTCTGTTTCGGGGATATTCCTCCTCCCCGCGCCGGGACTGGTTTGAGGACCGTTTGGATGTCCTCTGATTATCTTTGCGATTTTCCCTGAATCGTGGTCTGGGCGGTTCCGGGGCTGGGTCTGTGGCTCTGCAGGCCTCGGCGATGTGGCCCCTCTTCAGGCATCGGCGGCAGGTCGCGTCCCTCCATCTGCAGTTTGCCCTGGGGTGGTCGCCTCTGCAGCTGCCGCATCGCTCTCCCTGGTCGCCATGCTGTGGGTTTTCCCGCCTGGGGGGGCGGGACACCTTGTGGACGGCCATTTCCCCATCAGACTCGGATTGAGTGGTTGCCTCGTCTGATGAGGTCGGGCCCGACTTGTGGATCTTATGGATCCCTCTTGCTTTTACCATAGCGGCGGCTGCTTGCTCCGACGTTTCAGCCGCTGTTGCCTCGTCGAGGACGTCTTTAAGCGGGGTCCTCTTCCTGCTGAGGAATTTCTTTTGCAGCCCCACATCTCGCATTCCAAAAACAATGCGGTCCCGGATGGCATTGTCCACATTGTCGAACTCACAGTTGGCAGCGAGTTGGCGGAGCGCTGCCATGAATTCCTTGATGGATTCACCTTCCCGCTGGTTTCTTTGCTGGAAGGTGAACCTGTTTGCGATGGGGGTGCCTGTAGGTGCATAGTGCTCCTGTAGGACTTCCTGCAGGTCGTTCCAGGACATCTCCTCGATGTCCCTGGGTGCCACGAGGTCAATCGCCATCTCCAGGACGTCCGATCCGCAATGAGCCAGGAAGAGGGCTCTTTTCCTCTCATCGTCGAGATTCTGGTATCCATTGCCTCGCAGGAACTGCCGGAATCGGACCATGTATGACCTCCACTTCTCCCGGGATGGGTCGAATGGGTTCAGCGCGGTCATCGGGGCTTGCGGGGTAGCCATTCTGGAAGTCGCTGTGGTGTAGTGACTTCAGCTCGTTGGGCGATCGTGCCGTGAGTCTTTCTCAGGTTCTCTTCTCTAGTCCTTCGTCGCCAGTGTTAGATCAGGCGCAGGAACAGAAGACGTGACCAGCTCGATACATGTAACAGCTTTATTTACAATGTAACAAGTAAAAGAAGACTGCTGGCGCGCTGCCGGAGCTCTCCTTATATTCGCTCCCGGCAGACGCACCGCCCCTAGACAGGGATTCAAATCTCCCGCCCGATGGCTGGCAGCCAATCAGGGCGGATGTCCTTATAAGGACATAACACTTAACATCATCAGACAAATTTACAGAATCATGTACGTTCCACTTGCATCAGTTACAATTTGCAATTCCCACCTTTAGACCTCTTCCAAACCAAGATTTGAATAAATCAAAAAAAGGGTGAAAACCTGGGTGCGTTTTACCCTCCGAATGTAGCCCCGCCCAGCTTTTCAAACGGAGGTTTCAGAGGCTGAAAAAAGCATCAGAAAAGAAGCTTCAGAAAAGAAGCCCCCAAACAGAACTTCAGAGGCTTTTTTTCTGAAGCTCTGTTTCGGAGGCTTTCAGAGGCAGGAAAAAAAAGTTTTTTCTGAAAGGGAGTTTCAGAAGTTTCAGAGGCAGGAAAAAAAGCAAAAAAAATAAAATAAAAGCAAGGCACAGAGCTCACAACCAAGGAACCTATTGCTAAAATTCACCTCTGGAACAGCTGATTGGGGATATTCCGGGAGTCTGATCCACCCACCAATCAGCTTTTTTCTTATTTTCCTCCCCAAAAACTAAGGTGTGTCTTATACTCTGAAAAATACGGTAGTTGTATTTGTCCTCCTTTGCCCTACAACTACCCCCTTTAGTCCCAAAGGTGTTTTTTCTAAAAGGTAACTGGACTTGACCTGGATGATTGAGGACATTCTTTTACTTTAGGTTTATTCTCTAAGGAGGATTCTCCCCAATTGTTCCGTATTCCATGTATGAAATCCCAAATATGCACGTTTTGCTGTTGAAAAGGAGTTTAATGCACAGTATAAGAAAAGTTTATTATGGATACATCACTTTTGCACTGGAGAGGAATTGCAAATAAACTCACAAAGTAAAAGCCTTTTTTTTTTTTTACCCAGATAGGCAAATAGGAAATCGATTTTGGTCTTATAAATTTAGACAAGATATTGGCCAAGTTGAAATAGAATTAAGAATATAGAAGGCTCCACTGTTTACAACACCTGGGAAGACATTTGTTATTATGGCAGCTCCTTCCACTCTGGCACACAAATCCTGCCGCAAAACATGATGAATTCAGTTTCCATATGTTTCACAATAAAAAAGAAATCCTTATTCACTTTAATTTCACCGTAAGCCCCATCTACTACCTCTGTACGAGAGGCTCCAGCTGCCTCTACACCCTCTTCGTTGACAGCAAAGATAATTGATTGACTAATCTGAGACACCATCGACTGAGTATTCCCAGTCATGCCAGATAAATTGGCTTTGCCTGGAGTAAACAGATCTTTCACCCCCATTTTTGAAAATGCAGAATTCATTGAATGGTTCATTTTCACTTTGAACTTTGGAAAAGAAATTTTAAGGTCTGCGTTTCTCATATTTGTGGGATCGATCCATCTTTGCAATTCTTCGAAAGAGAAATTCATTATAACCTGTCAAGTAAAATAGAAACCAATCCAAGAGTGAAAAAAAAATATTGGAGGGGAAAAAAGAACAAAACAGACAAATGGTTTTCCAAAATGCCAAACATCTTCACAATAACCACATTATCGTTTTGACATAATCTGATAAATTTATCTGCTGAAATGCTACTTCTTTTCAAGCTGCTGAGCAGTGCATCTGGGAAGAATGTATCTTGCTTCAGGGTTGTGAATATGTCTGCTTAAACCGGATATTCTCAATCTCATAGGCTGCCAGGCATTTACAGTTTATGCATTCCCTGTAAGGGAGATTTCTCTGACATGTAAATGAAGGGAAATAATCTAGACCAGGGGTCCCCAACCTTGGCAACTTTAAGACTTGTGGACTTCAACTCCACAAGTCCACAAGTCTTAAGGTTGCCAAGGTTGGAGACCCCTGATCTAGACTCCTTGCTGAAGAGAGAAAAAATGAGCCCTTTTAAAACAAAAGGCAGAATTTGAAGAGAAATGACAGCTGGGGTTTCCACCAATTCCCAATTCCCTCCAGCCACAGATTAAAATCAGGAATCCCAGGAAAGGGAGGGATATAATCTCTGTAGAGATAAAGGGCAAAAACTAGCATTGCCAAGATCCAAAAGATTTCACTGTTTGACTCTTCTCTCAACCCAGTCAACCTAACAGAGATTGTGAGAATGCTGAGGGAGAGAGAAAATTACTGCATGCATGCTGTTTTTTGTTCCTAGAGGAATAGTGAAATAAAAATGCTGGTCATACATACAATTTATTAATATGGTGTATGTTTTTTTTTCCTATCTAGGTTTTACTTTTTTTACCCATTATCCATTCATGTCACCCAATAGAGCAATGTCTTTCCTAAATCATATTAATTCAATATACAGGAATTAAGGGCAGAAGGTGCAGGTTCAGCCTTCAAAATGCAGCTTTTCCCAAATGCCAGGCCACAGTTCAGCACAGAGTCGAGAGCCTCCTAGTGCTAGCTGGTGTCATATTTTCATATATGGTGGCCATTGTTATTAGAATGGTTTAAGAGTAGGTGGCAGTTGGAGTAAGAGAACCACATTAATAAAAATTGACTCTCAATAGTACACACACATACAGAGAAGAGAGATACTACTGGAGAAAGAAAAATATTGCCTAACAACATGGCCAAATATTTCATATACTGGTCGTTGTAGAAGAGATAGGAATATCTCTTGTATATAAAGTAGTGTTCTCAGTACATCACTGAACATGAGACCAGACATGAACCAGTGGTCTTGGGGAAGACTGTTCGACACAGAAGATAGATAAGGAGAATATTTGTAGCTCAGAGTTGAATGGGGGGTCCATAGCGCTCTCTGAGCTTAGTTGTTTTCTTGCAGAAGTTTCATTATCCAAACTAAGTAATATCATTAGTCTTAGTACTAGCATTGATGATATTAAGTAGTTTGGGTAATGAAATGTCTGCAAGAAAATAACAAAGCTCAGGGAGCACCAAGGACCACACATACACACACACACACACACACACACACACACACACAGAGAGAGAGAGAGAGAGAGAGAGAGAGAGAGAGAGAGAGAGAGAGAGAGAGAGAGAGAGAGAGAGAGAGAGAGAGAGTGGCGGGGAGGGAGAGGGAGGGAGGGAGTGGGAGAGAGAATAGATTTGTGCAAAGGTGCCCAATACCTCCATGTGGAGATTCAATGTAAGGAGATATACGTGACAACTCACAAATGCCAGTGGATGCAGACAGCCATCCACTGCAAAAGAACACCTGCCTTCCCAATTATGATGAGAGAAGGCAGGAATCTGGGAAACTCTCAGTGGCTTTAAGGAGAGATTGTCTGAAAAAAGTATTTTTGCTGATACTGGATAATCGGCTATATTCTGGATAGTGAGTTTCTATTTCCCTCCCCCCCCCCCCCCAGTGATAAAGTCCTCAGGACAGTATTAGTCAGCAAATTTTGGCTAGTGTGTCACTAGAATAATTCCTGCTACTCTATGATAGCTAGCAACATTGATCTCTAGACTACCATTGCAAGCTAGTATATTGTTGCACACAAACTAAGGAATATGTTCAGTATACCAACAGATTTAAAATCCTACAGTTAGTTATTATACTGATAAACAATATGAGAAAAAAATATATCCAAGCTGAGATTTGAGAATTGTTTAGGACTAGAAACACAATTTCCTGTAATTCTATGATTTTTAAAAAGTTGTAGATGTAAATTTAGGGATGTGTGTTCAGATCTTTTACCAAGCATATTATTAAAATACAGATTCAAAACTCAAATTACCTCATCTGTAGATAGGCGGTTATCTGGCAGAAAAAAGTACATAGACAGAATGTCATCAACATAAGGAAGCTGCACCACTTGCATTGATGGATTCGATATATTAGCTATGTTAAATCTGCCCCTTTGAGTCATCATATCCACATAAATGCTCTGATCCTATAAGAAAGAAAGTAATGTTTAAAAGTAAAACAATAACAATATCAGGAGTTTCAAGATGAAATGTTGAGTATAGTAAGCCAAGGCCAACTGTAATACCAGTTTTTCACCTCAGACTCTGATAATTCAAGATACCACCTAATATATAGATTTTGTGTTCCCACCATGGTCAACAAGGCTGTTACTTTTAATTGTTTGATAGAATTATGACTTTCCCTAGTTTTTTATATACTGTACCTGGCAATTCCAAAAGACTCCTCTGTATGTATTTCTTGGATTAAATGGAAATTTCCACCTTCCTTGGAAAGAGGTTGTATTTAATAAGATCAGGGAAGTTGATTGATCAATGGAGTGAGGAGGAAAGAAATCCTTGATAACACCTTTAGGAAAAGACATTGAATGAAAATATCTGCAAATGGTGGAATAATGTCAATGAATCACTTCTTTCTACAACACAATTTTTAAGTCCGAGAATAGAAAAAAATACACAAAACATCAAAATCCAAGATAAATGAAAGAGTGAAAACGTAAGCCTAAAATGACCTGATTTCATTCACTCATTATATTTATGTAGCCACCTATCTCACTCTGGGAAGTAAACAATAAAAAAAAACACAATAACTTAAAGGAAGAATGACACCAGAGATACACGTAACACAGTGTTAAAAACTTAGACATAATGGAGCCATCTTGTGGGTTCCCTGTATCTAAGGGAAGGTTGGACCCAACTCTGCAAATCCTTTATCTAAAGTCATGGATGAGGATCACAAAGGTTCATTGAGCTGAAGGCCTGAAACTCTGAGCCTCTGATATATTGCAGATTGGCAATACACTCAGGCCTACCCCAGACCATAGGTTAATTTTCTCTTCTTCAGCATCTTGGTAGGACATATTCATTGACCCTTCCCTGCTCTACAAATCTTTTTGTATGTATACCTGTAATATTTAAAATTCATGAATGACCTTTTTGGCATTTAAAGTGGCAGGTTAAAGTATACAGGAATTGGCCTCATGCTTCATCTCACTCCACAGCACATCAGCCCATAAAAATCCACTGCACATCACTAATTTTTCTTGCAGCAGAAAGTCCATTGTCTGTCCTCTCCCGTTAGTTCGCAATGACTAAACGTTCTGCTTCTTGATATTCAGTGTGGGAAATCCAATGAGCAACGTATGATATCTTACCATTTGTTTTCCTTTCAACCCAGGAATTAATTTTCTGTCTAGCTTCCTCAGCTGCATTCATAAAATCAACTTTTTCGAAATCCGAATTGTATATCTCATTAACACACTTTTTGTAATGCTGCACCAAACGAAAGAAGACATAGCAATATATTCATTCACCTATTATCACATGCACTGAATCAATAAATCTAGTTGACACTGGTTAGTGAAACTTTGTCCTAGAAGAATAAAATTCCTAGTGTTTGAATGACATCATTGCCTGGAAAAGTGTGTGTGTGTATCAAACCGCATTTGCCAAAGAGTTACCTTATCTTATCATCCACTATTTTACTGTTTAATGTTTTGTTTGCTGTTATGCAGAAATGAATATTCATGGGAAACAAACATGGTCCTAGATTTTGAAATTGCTTCTAATAATGGAGCAATGCATGTTATTGGCCCTAGGTGAAGGAACATTTTCACATACATTAAACCTAATATGTTAACCCAGACTTTCCCCATGTGTGCATTGCAGTTTGCCAGAAGTCTTATACCTGATCTAACCTAATTTCCTGCTTCACAAAACATGATACCTGTAGAATTTCTAGTAAACCACTAGAATCCATCAACATTGGATTAAGAAGGGAAGAGAGAAAAAGCGTTCTTTCTTACCTCCAGGAAATCTTCAGCCTTTGATCCATATATCCGGCCACCTATCTTCAGCATATGATATTTGGAATGCTGGTTGAGGATTGTTAGGATTTGCTTGAACCGGCTGTGAAATCCTCCAGGTATATCACACTCAGTCCCAGAATGCTTCAAGCAGCAAAGGATAGCAGATTTACAATCATATAAATCATATTTGCCAACATCCTCCAAAACAGGGGTCACCAACCTTTCAGACCTCAGAGACCATTAAATTCATAATTTTAAATCCCACGGACCACTAATACAATCTGCCTAATGACCGGCTGGGTGGACATGGCTGGGTGGTCATGTGACTGGGTGGGAATGTGGCTGGGTGGACGTGGTCAACTCAATGTCACTCACATCGAGGGGTGCCTCACCAGCCTCTACTCACCCTTCCCCTCCCCTCCCCTCCCAGCCACCTCTCCCCACCCAGGCTCCTTAGGGCCCCAACAGGAAGCAGTTGTTGGAGCTAAGCAGCCACCACGAGAAAGAATTAGCAAAACAGCTCAGTTCAAATTGGATCTGACTGAGAAGGAGGCTCAGCAGAAGCACCTCACTGAGAACTATGAGCATAGGCTTTCCAAGCAGAGGGAAGACCTGCGGGAGTGCAAGGCCAGGTATTGGCATCTGGAGGCTCAGTGAGCTGAGATGGTCAGCCAGTTCCATCCATGATGCATTCCCACTGGAACAAAGCTCTTTGCCACCAGCAGCACTTCCCTCCAGCCTTTCCCAAAGCCCCGCACCAGGAGGCTGAAGCAGACCCCAAGTCAGAATTTCTTCCCGACTCTGACCCACACAAGAAGACCCTGAATTTTTCTGCCGACCACCAAAATTTTCTTGTGGACAAAGACCACCAGTTGGTGACCACTGCTCCAAAATATCCTCCAAAGACTGTATTGCTATTATTCTTCTCATCCTTCCTATTACCTATCTCCTCCCACTTATGACTATAACCATGTTGCTTGTATTTTTATGATTTATATTATTCTGTTTGTTTCCTAGTATGATTTGATTGCTTATTAGTAACCTATGACTATCACTAAGTGTTGTATTTTATGATTCTTGATGAATGTATATTTTTTTCTTTTTTCTTTCCTTTTATGTACACTGAGAGCATATGTACCAAAGACAAATTCCTCGTGTGTCCAATCACACTTGGCCAATAATGAATTCTATTCTATTCTATTCTATTCTATTCTATTCTATTCTATTCTATTCCATTCCATTCCATTCCATTCCATTCCATTCCATTCCATTCCATTCTATTCTATTCTATTCTATTCTATTCTATTCTATTCTATTCTATTCTAAATATTTACATTTACCATAACTCATAACAGAGTAACTCATAATAGCAATAGCACTTAGACTTATATCCCATTTCACAGAGCCTCTCTAAGTGGTTTACAGACTCAGCATATTGCCCCCAACAAGTTGGGTCATTATTTTACTGACCTCGGAAGGATGGAAAGCTGAGTCAATCTTGAGCCTGGTGAGATTCAAACTGCCAAACTGCTGACAATCAGCAGTGCCTGCAGTACTGCATTCTAACTCGCTGCTGCACCATGGCTCATAACAACACATATATGACAATTCTTAGCTAAACGGTTTCAAGATGTGAATATATGTTTTATTTTTACAGCAGAAGTCCTCTTAGGGGTCATTGTCCTGATCCTTGAGATATTCTCCTTTAAGATGAGAGTCTAGGAAGTGAGCCATTATTCTTATCCATTACTTTGTGGACAATACAGGTTGGGCCCAATCACTTAAACATCATAACAGATTTGGGTTAGGATATACAATTCTGATTGCCGATATTTAATATTTCTTTACTAAGAAAGAAATTATTTTCTATTTTTCAAGTGCTTAGAACACTTTATACCAAAGAGTTCATTTAATAGAGTTAGTAAAATGAAATTCAAGTAAAATGAGAATTTTCTTACAGGCCCATCTGTAGGGGTCACAGTTTCTGGCCATCTCCAGAAGTGAAGAGCCTGCAAAACAAAATATATAAGTTTTCTCCCAATTTGTCTTTGTTGGGTATAAGATCAGGCTAAAGCTGACGTACCTCAAGATGAAGCAAGCAAGGAAACATGGAACAAAGTTGTTAAAGAAACAAAGGAAAAAATGTCACCTGAACCAGACAAAAGAAGTTGAACTTGAGCGGAGAAGAAACCCCTTCACAAATCCTCTGAACAGCTACCAGACTTTTAAATCAACAGAGCAATGACTTTTGGGGATAAAAGAGGTCCCAAAGCCTGCCTACTCTGGGAGTCATCTTTGAATCCGGACTTAGCGACTCCCATCTCTCTGGTTAGTGTCTGCCAGCCTAGGACATGGGCAAGTGTGGATGAGTGTGTGTGTGCGTGTGCCCCACCCCAACAACCTGGCCAATGATAATGGATGATACAATGGAATTCTCAGAGCTTGGAAAAGAGGACGGATGTTTCCAAAATATTGAAGAATATGAAGAGATGGGACATTCCTTTCATGGCTATAAACAGATAGCACCACGTCTGCCTTGCCCTCAAAGCTACCAACATTATGTAACCTAACTCATATTTTCCCTCGCAATACACCTGATTAATTAACCTGTCACAATCAAGCTTTCTTCTGCTTGGGGCTTTACAGATGCTAGAAATGAAAAAAACTAATGAGTGTGTTATTTTTTTAAAGTTATTTAAAACATAGTGGGGTTTGTATTTTTAGTATTATTATTATTGCAATATGACAAACAAAACTGCAGGAAGTGGGGATATGTCCATTTTGGAAAGTCCTCATTTTCCTGCTAGTCTTACATATCCTCTAATGAATGCTGTTCCTGCAGAAAATACTGAAAAATAGTTATGTCCTGTTAAATTACATGAAGACATGGCCAGGCCACTTGGACGCTCAAGTATCATCTCAAAATGGCAAATGTATCTTTCAGCACCTGACATAAAAGTGGGCTAGCTCTTAACCAAGAAAACTTGTTTGTCATTGTTCATCTTTAATTATATGCCATCCAATAGGGGCTGCGGTGGCTCATGTGGTTAAGAGACCGAATCAGAAGGCCATTGAAAGGATGACAGCTCAGAAGTTCTAAACCCGGGAGCCGCATAATGGAATGAGTTCCCTCATCCATTTGACCCAGCTCCTGCCGGTTGAGCATACCAAGGCACAAATACAGAGCCATATTTGGACATCACCGACTCTTCTTGTTTCTGATCATCTTATCTCCTGAGCTTCTTGCATCACCTTGTCTACTTGTTAGGGTTATGATAATTTTCCAAAAAGGTGTTTGAAAACCATTGCTCTGTGTCATTTTTGCTGAACTGGAGGGCAGAAATATTCTAGCCACTCATCCTCTCCCCTGCTTTATACAAATACCGTCACTATACAAAGCTTTAAAACTCAGGAAGATAGAAAAGACAGGAGTTTTCTATGGGGTATTAAATTAGTAAGCCATTGTCATTACTGGATGCCAAGAAGTTTTGGGGATTTGTATATGTGTGACTCTGTGTGTGTTAGTTATATATTAATTTTACTAGTTTTGGAGTGAATATTCTTACCCACCAGGAGTTTTGTTGGAATGTGATTGTCAGTAAGAATGAAGATTGAATAAGGAGGAACATAAGTAAATATTTCCTTTGTGCATGGTGACATGCTTATTGCAAAAATGCACAGTTTTCTTTACATTTGTTATATCATTTCCTCACTGAAGATCCATAAAGGTTCCTTTCCAAGGAATTTTGGAAAGTCCAGTTGGGAAGAAAGGCTACTAATCAGGAGAGATTTCCCCATGGTTCCATGCAGATATTCATATGACAGATACCAGGAAGAAACATTTTCTAGCAATAACATAGATGTGATTATATGTGTGACCTATAGTTAATAATTTAATAAGACTTAAAATAACTATTTTAAGGAACACAAGTACTTGAGGACACTTACCTTTCTTATTTCATCAGCAGTGGTTTTGCCACTGCCAATCAAGAGCATGCCTAATGCCATTTCCGCACCGATTGAGAATGAAATGACATTTTTCCCAGAGTTGTCCTGCATTTGCAATTTGAAAAGTTCTACAGCAAAATTGCCATTAGCCTGAACAAAGTCTTTCATGGTGGAGCTAATAGTACCTGCAACAGTAAAGAAATGAGATCAATAGTTTGTACTGACATTTGTTTTTTTCCTTTGTACAAGAGAGAATAATGGAAAAATGACAAATACCAGCTAATCTATAACTGCTGCATGAATAAACTACACTGATGGTACATTTTTATGGCTTAGCCCTTCCCTTTTCATTGTCTACATTCACACTAAGGTGAAGGTGGGCCAAATAAATATATCTGAAGCTTAAGCATCTACCTCTTCTAATATATTTGAAAATTAGAACTCCTAAGCACTTTTTAAAGAATCAGGATTTTTTGTCATTACATTTGAACTAGCAAAAATCATGATTAGCTTGAAATCTTGTTTGTTTAAAAACACCATCCTATCAAAACTACAGTTTTGCTTCCCATGTTCCCATAAATCAAAATTGATGCTAAACCGTGTCTTCATTCATTCATCAATGAACTGGGTGAGCTGAAAACTGAATCACCTGCTTTCAAGCTGCTTATGGATACAGGTTACGGGAGAACCAAAGTGAGGAATGGGAGGGGTATCTTCAGACTTGCAAGATTGATGTCAGTCTTAGGCATGCATGCAATTGTGTCAGAAGCACCAAGGTGCTTCCGGATTGAAAGAATTAACCAGTGACATCACCGTTGCCCGAGGAACACCCAATTGGGAGCCCCTTTCACACTCCCATTAATGTGTCCACCAAAGGATGCCTATCTATCTACTTGCAATTGCTCACTTTTGAACTGCTTTTGAACTGCTAGGTTGGAGAGCGCACTGTCCTTCAGCCTCACTTGGTCTCAAACATGGGCTTGCTAAATTGTCAACCCAGTGTCCTAACTACATGAGCCATTCTGTTTCCATCAGACCTATGGGGAGATCCAGACAAGGAGACAGGAGTACTAACTTTATCTTTCTTGTAAGATTTCATTAACAGAAACTTGCAAGTCTAAAAGTACCTATCCAGTCCCTCACTTTTACTCTCCTGAAAATTAGGGAGGGTCCCTTCTGAGTTGCTTTTTGCCACCCCTCCCTGTTCAGAGTCAAATTTGGTTTATCCCATCTTTGTCTTGGCTTCACCTGTTCCCCCTGTCTCCCAAAATCATTCTCACATACCATTAAAAAAGGAAAGACAAGGCTATAAAGCAGGGGTGTCAAACTCAATTTCATTGAGGGCTGCATCAGGGTTGTGTTTGACCTCGGGGGATGGGATGGGCATGGCTGAGGTGGGTATGGCCAGATCGATTTCACTCGTATTGGGCGTGGTGTGACTGTGGTGGCCTGAGCACCCTGCCAGTCAAAACAACCTCCTGAGCTCCGTTTTCAGCTGTGACCACCTCCTGCAACCCTCTGCCAGCAAAAATGGAGCTCAGGACCCCGTTTTGGCTGGCAGAGGCACCATGGGCTGGTCCTTCATTGTTTCCAGAGCGGCCCTGCATGCCAGATCTAAGTACCCCGTGGGCCTGATCTGGCCCGCGGGCCTTGAGTTTGACACCCCTGCTGTAAAGTAATACAAAAAAAACATGTTTCATTCTACATTTATTAGGTAGCCATACTAGTATGCAAATAAGGCCACTGTCTATAGCAACCTTGCAGCCGCCTCATCTTCTTCATTCACCAGAACAACTAGACACAAGAACAGTTTTTTCCCGAATGCCATCACTCTGCTAAACAAATAATTCCCTCAACACTGTCAAACTATTTACTAAATCTGCACTACTGTTAATCTTCTCATCGTTCCCACAACCCATCTCCTTCCACTTATGACTGTATGACTGTAATTTTGTTGCTTGTATCCTTACAATTTATATTGATATTGTTTCCTGATTGCTTATTTGTACCCTATGACTATAATTAAGTGTTGTACCTTATGATTCTTGATGAATGTATCTGTTCTTTTATGTACACTGAGAGCATATGCACCAAGACAAATTCCTTGTGTGTCCAAATCACACTTGGCCAATAAAGAATTCTATTCTATTCTATTCTAATTTCCAGGAACCAAAAATTGGGAGCCACGCTTTTTTTTTTTTATGTGATCAAGCCAAACTATTTTGGCAAAAATGGTAGATGGAGTACGGCAGTGCGGCAGTTTGATATGAAGCCATATTTGATTAAGTCTGATTTTAAAAGCTTGCTCCTATTCTTATCCTGTGTTTCTACTTTGGAAAGCATGCAGTTAATGTGATCTTATATAGGAAGGCAAAACCTGTTACCACTTGTGAGGAAAACTTCTATTAAGGATCTTTCCAAAACAAACAGAACCACACATCTGGGCAAGCGCAACTAATAATCAGCAAAAGTGGCTCCAGTTTCAATTTTTTTGAAAATGAGAATGACAATGCCAGGTATGGGGACAAGCTGATCCAACTGGCAAATCATTTGATATATCAAAAACAGAAAGCAATAACATGGAAAGACAAAAACAGGACTCAGAACAAGGCTTTGAGGAAGGCTATATAGAAGAGAGACAGAGAGGGAGGGAGGGAGAGAGGGAGGGAGGGAGGGAGGATGTCTGGCAGATTGAGAGGTTTCAAGTATACGTTACTTCATTGTGCATACAATATCGTTATTTCATTGTACATCCTCCAGTACTTCCTTATTATTTCCTTATTGCTTTTTTATTTTTTAATAATTATTATTATTTTACACCAGGATTTAATGATTCCAGGCTCTGTAGGATCATTCAGTCAATCTCCAGCATGATCCTCACTTTTATGTGGTTTTAATTTTAATTTCTGCTCATTAATATTGTTCACCATTTTTTTCTGCACATCATTGTTCTTATAGATCAGAACAATTAATTATTATTAATATATACCCTCCTGCCTCCTTATGGTCAGGAATCTGCATCATTGGATGTATACCTTCAACACTAAAAACTCCTAGATTAAAGGGAAAGGAAGGAAGCAGAGCCTTAAATAAAGTGTGAGCTAGCCATTCATGGAGAATCTTTGTTCAGTTTGTCTCTTCCTTCAAGAAAGACACAAACCCAATTAATACAGAAACCTCATTGTCTGCAACAGAAGCATAAGGTTTCTCTCTTCCTGATTTTACAGACTGTGCCTCCATTGGCTGCTTTCTCTACAACCACAGCCCCATGGGGATTACTGTACCGTGGGAATGACACTAATTTAGATTTTCCTTAGACAAGATTCAGGATAAATATCGAGTGGAGTAGTAAAGCTGAAATAGAAAGAAAAGCTGCCTTCATGAAGTCTAATCAGAAGGCACAGATAGGTAGGGAAGTTGAGTATGTATACCGCACATCTGTTTTAGGAAGCAGGGTGATGAGTTAAAGAACCCAGCATAACATGTTGCAGCTTGTTTAGATGAAAGTTAGTTATGCAATTGGATTTGGGTTCACACAAACCACAGTATAGCTTCCTGGACAGTGGTGGGATTCAAATAATTTAACAACCGGTTCTCTGCCCTAATGATTTCTTCCAACAATCAGTTTGCCAAATAGCTCAGAAATTTAACAACCGGTTCTCCCGAAGTGGTGCAAACTGGTTGAATCCCCCCACTGTTCCTGGGTTTCTTTAATGCAGTTTATACAGTAAGCTGTGTTTTAGTGCCCTTAAGATATCCCAAGTATTTATAGCTTTTATGTTCCTCATTTTGAACATTTAACATGAAGATCTGCTATAAAAAGGAATGCTTGCCTAATAAAACACAATTAAATCCACTGAACAATAGAGGTTACACCTTGTTCACAATGGCCAGAGATTATTCTGATTCTTCTTGAACAGATTTCTTGTGGAGGAAGTCTTCTTGCTGTGATCTTCTTCTCTGCTTAATGGGACATCTCTTTACTCTTTGCCTGACTTGAGCTTTGTCTGATTAACAATGGAGTTTGACTTCAACTCTCCTTTTTTTCCAGCATGCCAAATCAGTCAGTTCATTTTAAGAATTATATTCTTTCACCAGGGATTTTGAATCAGGTGCATCGTACATGTATTCACACGCCCATGTAAGGGATGGTGTTTTGATTGCAATTAGCCTATGCAGATCTCCAGAGAAACCAAGACGTGAGCAGGTCCAGAATTCTATCAGAGTAAGATGTTTGGTACACTGTAATTATGTTAATATTAATATTATTTCTTCTTTTTTTGTGGTAAGATAGGGTATTTAATGGAGGTATAGAATATTTCATTTAGAATACAGTATGAAGGGAGAGGGCTGTAAACTGTAAATTAAGTTCTACCATCAACAACATCCATGCTTCTTTTGAAAAGGAAAAGCGTCGTATTAACGTAAGTTAAATGTGACTTAACTTAGAGATTGGGTTAACAGTATAACAGAAGGGACCTTGGAATTCTTCTAGTCCAACCTCTGCTCAGGCAGGAAACCCTATACCATTTCAGACAAATGGTCATCCAATCTCTCCATAAAAACTTCCAGTGTTGAAGCACCCACAATTTCTGGAAGCAAATCATTCCACTGATTAATTGTTCTAATGGCCAGGAAATTTCTCCTTAGTTCTAGGTTGGATCTCTCTTTGATTAATTTCCATCCATTGATTCTTGTCCTGCCTTCAGGTGCTCTGTGGAATAGGTTAGCCCCCTCTTCTTTGTGGCAGCTCCTTAGGTATTGGAACATTACTCCTATGATGTCATTCCTAGTTTTGTTTTCATTAAACAAACATATCCAATTCCAGCAACCGTTCTGTATATGTTTTATCCTGCAGTCCCCTAATCATCTTTGTTGCTCTTCTCTGTACTCTTTCTAGAGTCTCAACATTTTTTTACATCAGGTTCAGAGATGGGTTTCAGCAGATTCTGACCAGTTCCGAAGAACTGGTAGCGGAAATTTTGAGTGGTTCGGAGAACTGGCAAATACCACCTCTGGCTGGCCGCACAGTGTGATGGGAATGGAGATTTTGCAATATCCTTCCCACAGGAGTGGGGAGGGAATAGGGATTTTGCAGCATCCTTCCCCTGGAGTGGAGTGGAAATGGAGATTTTACAGTATCCTTCCCCTGCCATGCCCACCAAGCCACGCCCACAAAACCGGTAGTAAATTTTTTTTAAAAAAAAATGTGAAACACACCACTGATCGGGTTGGAGATACATTTACATACATCTATCCAACTGATATTTTGATCAGAGCAAAAGGACGTACTATATGTCATATAAGCTTCCCATGTCAGATTCAGCCCCTTATGACCAATAAGAATGATAAATTTATTTTTGGTTCTTAAAGAGTATGACATGGTTATTCTCATGATTAATACATAGGGACCTAATTTGGACTCTTCTAGTATATTGCATAAGTACTTTCACTATTTAGCAGAGTTATCATATCCTACATTATTATGGAAGTGAGCCTTCATGATATTTCTGTCTTTAAACTAGACAGAAGTTACCTAATAATAATTAGCAGAAAGCTACAATTCAAAGATTGATGGCAGGGTTAAATTTGAATTGAATTTGAATTGAATTGAATGTATTAAATTTTTATACCGCCCTTCTCCCAGAGGGACTCAGGGCGGTGAACAGCCAGGATTAAAATACATACAATATGAAAATTAAAACATAATTAAATCCATTTGGCTTCCCCAATTTAAAACGCCTTACCCATAAAACAACTAAAAATTTTAAGCCAGCCCGGCTTGCTGAAAGAAGAAGGTTTTCAGAGCCCGGTGGAAAGTACGGAGGTCCGGGATCAATCGTATCCCTGGGGGTAGCTCGTTCCAGAGGGCGGGTGCCCCCACAGAGAAGGCTCTCCCCTGGGGGTCGCCAGTCAACATTGCTTGACCGACGGCACCCTGAGGAGACCCTCTCTGTGGGAGCGTATTGGTCGGTGGGAGGTTGTCGGTGGCAGAAGGTGGTCTCGTAGGTACCCAGGGCCTAAGCCATGGAGTGCTTTAAAGGTGGTAACCAACATCTTGAAGCGCACCCGGAAGACCACCGGAAGCCAGTGCAGCTCGCGCAGGAGAGGTGTTACATGGGAGTGCCATGTTGCCCCCATAATCACCCGCGCGGCTGCATTCTGGACCAGTTGGAGCCTCTGGGTGCTCCTCAAGGAGAGCCCCATGTAGAGATCATTACAATAGTCCAGGCGGGAAGTAACGAGGGCGTGAGTGACCGTGCATAAGGAGTCCCGATCCAGAAAGGGGCGCAACTGGCGTATCAAGCGAACCTGATAAAAAGCCCCCATGGCCACGGCCGTCATGTGCTCTTCTAAAGACAGCCATACATCCAGGAGGACACCCAAGTTATGAGCCCTCTCCGTGGGGGCCAATGACTCGCCCCCGATAGCCAGCAATGGCACCAGCTGGCTATATCGGGACGCCGGCAACCACAG
This sequence comes from Pituophis catenifer annectens, assembly GCF_029215685.1. NCBI lineage: Eukaryota > Metazoa > Chordata > Lepidosauria > Squamata > Colubridae > Pituophis > Pituophis catenifer. The sequence continues at coordinate 74,899,233 of NW_027256883.1, forward strand.
CCACTCGGTCTTGGAGGGGTTGAGTCGGAGCCTGTTCCTCCCCATCCAGACCCGCACGGCCTCCAGGCACTGGGACATCACTTCAAGGGCACCATTGGGGTGGTCTGGGGTGGACATGTACAGCTGAGTATCATCAGCATACAGATGGCACTGCACCCCAAATCCACGGATGATCTCACCCAGCGGCTTCACATAAATGTTGAACAGGAGAGGTGAGAGGACCGACCCTTGCGGCACCCCACAAACAAGGTGCCTTGAGGTCGACCTCTGCCCCCCAGCCAACACGGACTGTGACTGGTCAGAGAGATAGGAGGAGAACCACCATAACACAGTGCCTCCCACTCCCAACCCTTCCAACCGGCGCAGCATGATACCATGCTCGATGGTATCAAAAGCCGCTGAGAGACAGAGGAACAACCCCTCCTGAGCCCTCCAGAGATCATCAACCAATGCGACCAATGCCATTTCCGTGCTGTACCCGGGCCTAAACTGGACTGGAGCGGATCTAGATAGACAGTTTCATCCAGGTACTGTGGGAGCTGTCGCACAACCACACTCTCCACAACCTTCGCCACAAAGCGAAGGTTGGAGACTAGGCGGTAGTTTGCCAAAACAGCCGGGTCCAGAGAGGGCTTCTTGAGGAGCGGCCTCACCACCGCCTCTTTCAAGGTGGGAGGCAAGAAACCCTCACTCAAAGAAGTGTTTATAATCCTCTGGAGCCAGTCTCGTGTAACCTCCCGGGTAGCCAGCACCAGCCAGGAGGGGCACGGGTCCAATAAACATGTGGTTGCATTCAACCTCCCCAGCATCCTGTCCATGTCCTCGGGAGTCACAGGGTCAAACTCATCCCAGATAACATTCTCAAGACCCGCCTCGGACATCCCGCCTGAACCCACCCAGTCAGAGTCCAAGACTTCCCGGATTCAAGCAATTTTATCGTGCAGATAATGCGCGAAATCCTCAGCTAGCCCTTGCTCGCCCAATAAATTTGATTTACTATTGGTGATTCCCAAATTTTAAACAATGGGGATACAGGTTTTATTCAACACTTCACCAAAACCTTTTTCAATTATAATTTTTTATCTCTTCCCCTTTTAATATTGATACTATATGCATATAGGATCATAGTTCAACTATATAAAAATACATTTTCAACAATATTCTTAACTGCTTGCCATTATTATTTCATTATAGATTTGTTGAATAATGTCAATTTTCTAAAACAGATTGATTCAGAAACATTTCAAGATTTTGAATTAAATGCATGCCCAGCTAGTTCAATTTTATGCTATGCATATGCATTTAAAAGAACACCCCCCCAAAAAAATTCCATGAGACCAATCTAAAAAAATAAACTGAAAACATTTTGTGTATAAATAGCTAGAGATCTCACAGAGAATTTATACAGAGATACACAGTAAACTAAATTTAAGTTAAATCGTATCTTCTAAAGATAAGACTTTGCTTTAATATGTTGCTGCCAAATCAATTCCCAGCAAAGATTTTTATAAGAAGAGTTAGTAGATCCATTTACTATTTATGAAATAAAAATTGTGATACTTTCTTTGAATGGTAAAGCACCAAGATCAATTTTATGTGGAATGGTAGATGTTTTCTGATACATTTTTCTTCAGTGTTATGGCTTATAAAATGTTTGGAAGAACGTATTTTATTATTGGCGTTCAGTAAAGCTATATTTTGTACCAAAACTAAGTAAAGTTCATAGTTTGTGTTTCAATTATTATCCTATCACTTTTTAAAAAAATTGACAACTCTTTTAGTGAACAAATTAACAATTCTTTTAGCTGAAAACAATTGCAAAAAGTAACATCAAAAGACATGGTTTTGGGTGGCCACGTGGGCAGGTCTATACAGTTTTCTTGACAATATGTTTTAGAGATGGCTTGCCTTCTTCCTTCGACTGAGAGAGTTTCTCTGGCCCAAAGTTGCCCAACTGCCTTCTTGCTTAATTGGAGACTAAAAAGTCATGTTTCCCTATTCTTAGTCCAGTATCTTAAATGTTTAATGCTTCTAAAAACTGACATGGATGATTCATTTAAATAAGGATAGAGAGAGGCAAACATGCACTTATACCACTGGATGCTGCAAAAGTCTTTGGAATAGCATTAGTTGTTAATAAATGTAATACCTGGAGGAAATATAATTCTACATTAAATTGCAGGCAGCAGTTACATAAATATATAAACTGATTTTTTGTTCCTGGTAAACAATATTTTTTTAGAACCTCATTAAATATTGGTATTCAAAAAGACTTTCTTCTAACATCTAAGGCTTGATTGCTTATTTATCTATCTATTACATTAATATAACTACCCATCTCATCATAGCAACTCTGGATGCTATGGTTACCAACAACTAACATTTATCCACGAGTGAATTATAATATCCTCAATTTATTACCTGGTCAGCAATGATTTTTTTTTCCAAACAGTGGTTGCCAAAATTGTTATTTTGGCAAACAATGGCTTGTTGACCATAAAAGAAAAGAAAAGCACAGCACAGCACAGCAGTCCACTATTTCATGAGTCAACATAAAGATACCTTGATGTTCCAGCAGAGACCTCTTTCTCTCATCTTACCTCTTTACTGTGTTCAATCTTGATGCCAAAGCAAAGGTAGCCCAAAGCTTCCTCACTTCAGATGTGATACCGCAATCTGAGGCTGCCAGTGAGTGAGATGCCGTCAACAGTGAAGTGCAGATATTTATAATGTACCACTTCAAGACCCATGTCCATTTACACAATGATTGCATTTATAAATCTGCAACAATTTGACTAAATCAAAATGCAGTATGAAAACAGCATGCTGTGCAAGTTGGGCATTTGTAATAATCTAAAATTAATTATTAAAAATTCTGATATTATGAAATTTACTACATATTCAGTAGACAGTTTAGAGAAAAGAACATCATGGTCCTTTTTCTCCCCATTAAAAATACTTGATGTACTGCTAGGACATCCAGAAATTGTAATCATCTAGGTTGTTTATTTGTTTGTTATTCAATTCTTATGGCCGCCCATCTCAAGCAATGACTCAGGGTAGCTTACAATTCAGAAAATATGTTACAATTACATTTTTTACAAAATTAAAACAATAAGAATGATAAAAACAGCTAAAAGATGAAAAATCCAAATTCAACATATACAAGAGCAAAATGTTTGGCCAGCTATTAATACATCCAGAAAACATGGCCCTTAACACATTCAGTGCCCCAGGCTCAGAAACATAGCCAAAAATAATTGTTGATTTCTTGTCTTTGTTGTAACTATGTTGGGTTTTATATTTGCTGTTTCCATTTATTAGAAAATGTGTTTTTGATGTTATTTTGTGATTTGTACTGGGTTTTTTATGATTGATTCTGTGGCTAATGGAAAAGTTTGATCACAAATTATTAACTCTACTCCAAGAATATATTGTGATGTGTTAAAATTAAACAAAAAGAATTTACTAGAAATAGACATTCATTATTAACATTCCCCAGGGTAAAATTGCAGAGGGTGCAATTTTAAAAAATGGGGAAACCCAAAGTCACAGGAAGATTGGAACTAGATAAACTCAATAATAGAGGAGATAAATTAATAAAATGTTACATGGAGAATTATTTGTTTATTAGCAATAACTTGAGAGAGAGAGAGAGAGAGAGAGAGAGAGAGAGAGAGAGAGTGAGGGAGAGAGAGAGAGAGAGAGAGAGAGAGAGAGAGAGAGAGAGAGTGTAAAGTGAGTTAGGCGGTTCCTTTCCAGGTTGAGACTGAAAAACAATAAATTAATTATTAGTGTCCATTATATACATTAAATATAGAAAATTAAAGAGAGCAGCTATGGCAGCAAAGATTTCACCTGGAAAACATACAATTAAAATATAAAATCATTGTGAAGAATAAATTTAATATGTTTAACAAACATATTCAATTGTGAATCTGAAAATTATTAATGATAATTACAAAACCTGAGATATTAAATCCTTTGTTTATTGAAATGTGTTCCGGTCAGCAGGAACAAACAAAGAGGCAGTAGACATTCATACATTCCATGAAAAGCAAGCATCTCAGAAGCTTCAGAGAAACATTTTTGATGGTTAAAATCCACTCTTTGAAAAATCCAAATTGTATTAGTTTCAACACAACTCTGCTCCAAAGTGTATCCCATTCAGTTCAATTGGGCATACTCCCATGTAAAAAAATACAGGACCAATATTGACTTTAGCTAAAGTAAGAGAGCAGAATCTTACCTAGCAGCTGTATTCCAAAGCAACATGTTAATGTGTATCCAAAACAATTTCTATTCATTTCCTGTTCTTGGCTTCATCTAGATTTGTCATCTATGATGAAGAATCTGGAGTCTTTCAAACAGAGGCTTAAATACCAGTTGTTGAGAATGCTTTAGCATGGGGGGGGTCAAACTCAAGGCCCTGGGGTGCTTAGATCCGGCCTGTGGGGCCACCCTGGAAATAGCAAAGGACCAGTCCGCAGTGCCTCTGCCAGTGAAAATGGAGCTTGTGAGGGCTGCGCATGGTTAGAAGGTTGCAGGAGGCTGTCGCAGCTGAAAACGCAGCTCAGGAGCTCGTTTTCGCTGGCAAAGTGTTCAGCCACTACAGGTGCCCCCACAAGTGATGTCATGCTCACCACGACCCCCCCCCCCCGGCCATGCCCACCTCACCCCCCCAAGATCAAACACAACCCTGATGCAGCCCTCAATTAAATTGAGTTTGACACCCCTGCTTTAGTAGGTCTTTCTTTCAACAAAGGTTGGACTAAATACAGCTGAAATTCTTCCTAACTTTATGGTTCTCTAATTATAATTCTTAATAGCAGTGGACATCCTTTGGCTCTTATGTATCAGATATATAAAATATCTACAGCTAGCACTGTAAGTAATAAACAGGTATCAAATACATTGCACTTAATTTGAAGCACCTTCTCTGATAAATGGCCATCACTGAGAATTTTGGGAGTTGAAGTCTATATAGTTAGTGGATACCAAGTGGGTGGGGGAAAGACTGAATTGAGTCATTTTATCTCAAAGAAACAGGCCTATTTAAGAATCCCACAAAGGATTCAACCGGAAGCGTTACGGCGAGACAGTCGGGGAATTAACGGGCTCTGATGAGCTCCGCAAAAACCCAGACTGACGAACCTCTGCCGAGGGGTGTTCGGACTGGAACTACTCCTGTAGAGACAGGGAAGAAGGAGAGGCACCTTGGAAGACCAAGAGGAACAGGCAAGTTCCTTGAAGGTCAGAAGAATCTCTCTCCAATTCGGTGGCGGGGGCGGCAGCCATTGCAGCTGTCAAGAAGCTCGGACAACCGGACTAAGTATTGAGCAGGAGTGGTGATTGCAACAGAGTTTTTGAAGCCAGGTGAGTGACAGCCAACTCACAGGTGAAATAAAAAAATCTCAACAAAAGTACCATGGTGGAACTGCTTCAAATTCACACCTTCTTTTGTTGCCAGAGAAATCTGTTCTTTCAGGATCTGACAGATTTTGAAGATCCAAGAATTCATCAAGATAGTGGCTCGCCTCTAAAATGAACACTGGAATGGATACCAACATTTTTTCATGCTTTAGAATCCAGAACCATTCATGCAGGTTCTTGTAGCAAAGTCCATCTTCTAGCTAGAGGAACAAACAGATTGAATAGCAAGAGGCAAAAATCAGGAGGACTGCAAAACCAAGGTGATACCAGATGATTTCTGCACCAAAGTTAGGTTATGGGGTGCCAGGAGTGATTACATTGAATAATTACACAGAGTCAATATTCTCTTAGAAAGTACATTTTATATTACCTCAGCACTGGATTCTGTTGGTAGCAGGATAGAAAATCTCAGCTCATTGTTTTTGTAGAGTATCTCCAACACTGTGGGCAACTCACCCTGGCTGACTCACCTTGGCCAACTTGTTGTGGGACAACTTGCCATGGCCAACTTGCTGTAGGACAATTAGTTGTGGGACAATTCAACATGGGATAACTCAAAAGAAGGAAAAGTGAATTGCAGTGGACCTTCTCTTGCTTCTGATTTAAACCTTCTCAAATTAGAATCCTCGAGACTGGGATGAGCTGCAATTTTACTTGTCTCTCTCTTGAGTTGTCCTACATTGAATTGTCCCACAGCAAGTTGTCCTGTGGCAAGTTGGCCACAAGTTGTTATGTGATGAGTTGGCCACAGCGAGTCAGTCGGGGCAAGGTAGCTGCAGTGAGATGAGTGGGGCAAGTTGTCCCATTCCCTCTCCAACACCTGTACTTGCATATTGGCTATACCAGCAGTGGCTGTGTTGTAAATGCCCATCCTTTGCATATATTATACAGTGTACTGCTTATTCTGCAAAAAGGAAAAAAAATGGAGTGAAAAAACAATGTTTAGAAGGAGAAATCAATTTCCTTTCCTGTTTTTCAAAATTGTTGTCTTGCTTCCTCTGTGTGGATGCACGGCAGTGGTGGGTTTCAACCGGTGTTATCACCGGTTCACTTCGTGCAAGCGCATTGAATTTCACAACAGTTGAGGCACAGCAATCTGCTCTGCCACGCCTATCAGCTGGTCTAAAAACGAACGAATATAGGTAGGTATAGCGCAGGGGTGGGCGGGAGGGCCCAGCTGACGGTCGGAGCAAACCGTTTTGCTCTCATCTCACCATCTCCACCACCAGCTTTCCCGAACCGGGGAGGACCGGTAGCAACCCACCAATGATGCACGGCCAGTGAACCAGTAGCAAACCGGTTCAGATTTCACCACTGGTTTATAATGATGATATTCAAAAGCAAGCAATCCTTTCTGGATATTAGAAATAAAAAATAGGAACTCATGGCCACTTTTTGTCAAGCACATTAGTTTAGTAGGTGGAAAAGAAAAAGTGAAAAAGAGACAAGCAATATGCTAAGAAAAGATATGGTAACGGAAGTCTCATAATGGAATCATTATTGCTAATTATCTATTAGGTAACAATAGTTTAAAACTTTTGAAATGTATCAAAAGAAAAGCCATTTATTGGAACATCTGAATGGAAATACATACAATTAAAACATTTGTTAGCCCTGCCATTTAGTCACCAATGTCTGTAGAGGGACTGGATGAGTTGTAGAAGGCCTTTCTTGAAAGTGAACAGAAATTTATTATTAAAGTAAAGTAGCAGACTTTCTCATCTCAGGAAAAACAAGTAGCCAAAAGAAATGTGATTAGTTTATATTACTCACCCCATCATGTCCATAAAATGGTCCTCCTGTTGTAGCTTCTTTGTTAAATGTAATGTCCCGTTGTCCCTTGAAATAGAGTGCATTAACCAATAGTAACTGAGCATGGTAATCAAAGCTCTCCTTGGGGAAAAGTTCTTTGCTTTTGCCTGAGAAAGAAATGGGCACAACCTTCACAGTTAGAATCTAAATTTCTGTTCTGACTCAGCCTTTGCAAGTAATGATAAACCGCTTACTTGCAAGTAAAACAAAGCCCTTTTTAAAACAGGGCAGCAATAGTCTTTTATTCACATGGATAACCAAAAACCAAATGTAAGTAGTCCCAAGAAACCTGGTTCTGGCCAAGGAATCCGGATTGCTTGCTATATACTAGAAAACGAACAGATGTCTGCAACAACAGCCACTCCCAAACTCCTATTATTTATTTCCAAGCCAGGAAGGGGCTGGGTAGTATCTACGTCTGCCTTTCCCTGCGTGCTGGTTTATTGTTTTCCTTTGCTCTCCTCTCCTTTTCTCCCTCCGCATATTTGCAACTGGGAAGGGCCCCATCTGTTTCTCCCCCTCACTCAGCTCAGCCCCTGAAGACAGCTGCTTCTCCACCTGGGGGAAGACAGAAGGTCCCTGCTCTGCCTCTGCCTCTGATGCTGTTTCCTTAACAGAGCCTTCCAATGGCTCTGAAGCTGCCCCAGGCTCACCCTCAACCTCCTCCTTGTCTGACTCTGCTGCTTAGCTCTACTGGCAGCCAACAGGCCACAACAATTTCACTGCATTAATATATTCCTATAGTTTTTGGAAAATCAATTTTTGGAAAAACAACTTTACCTGGATGACTGAAAATCTTGTAGAATAAATAATGATTGTGCTAAAAATTACCAGAGGTGACCTGGATTTTAGGCACATTTCTGGCTGAAAGTGATAGAATCATTAATCCAGTGGTGATACAATTCAGCCAATATTTTTGTTTCCACAATGCAATGGCTTGTGCAATGGCAAGTTCTTGGCTGTGTTCAAACTTACCTGCTTGAAGGCAATAGCATAATCACCCTAGAGACTGTTGGTGAAGCACAAAATATAGTGGAAGTTTGGTTTATTAAGCGTGACAAGGATTTTCCTGAACTCTGTATGAACTCTTTTAGGATTCAGATTAGATTCAGAATCTGGAGCATGTCTTAAAGTTGTCTAATTTGAGAAATACTGATTTACAACTTTTGTCTAAGGTAAAATGCCAAAAAAATAGGAATAGTTAGGAATAGGAATAGGAAAAGTCCTAATATAAAGTCTTTATCTTGGCTAAATAGTGGTGGTCCAAGGCTGCCAGTGAGTGTAATGCCCTCTACTTTCAGATGTTGGTATTTGTGGCAAGTTGTTTCCAAACCACAGCCATTACCTCAAAGTTTGCAATTCTAACTCTGTGGCATTAGATTAAATGTAAATGTATGTAAATGTAAAAATAATGCCCAAAAAATAGCCAACATCTTAAGAAACCCCAAAGACAAGATCCAGCTAGAAAACCAAGGACTCTATGAAATGCCATGCAAAATCTGCCCAGCCACATACATTGGACAAACTAATAGGAGAATAAATGCACGCATTGCAGAACACAAGAATGCAATCAGAAAAGAAGAAAAAACTTCCTTCCTTTTCCAGCACCTTAAAACAACAGGACACAAAATTGACTTTGAAGGAACCAAATTAATCTCCAAAACTGAACACTTCAACAAGAGAATAATCATGGAAGCCATCGAAATAGAGAAACACCCCCATAACATGAATAAACGCGACGATACCTCCTGACTACCGGACATCTGGAAACTAGCCCTAGTCAACAGAAGAGTCCCAGCCACGAAGATTAACACCGGAGCCAGATTATGGGGGCAATAAAATGACTTTGTATAAATATACAAAAGTATGAAGGCTATTGCTTAACGCATTGTAAGCCACCCTGAGTCTCCGGAGAAGGGCGGCATATAAATCATTTTTTTTTAAAAAATATAACACATGACACCACCACCAATCATCCTCACCAGATTCAAACCCAAACCCATCCCATAGACGAAATACAACCACCATCCAGAAGCCAGACTACAGCGGCATCACCAGCTGCTGCACCCCCCTCCGATCCCCACACAAAGCAAACTGACACAAGCCATGAACACATGGCAAGACCTCAAACCCAGAGCCAAACCAAAGCCCGGGATGTGGCATCACAGCCATCTGCTCAGGACATTACATCAAATAACTCAGGATATCACAACACTAGAACTCAGGATGTTAGCACACAGCCCATTACCCAGGTCGTTAAAACACAAAAGACCAATGGGCACACATCAAGGACCTCACCCACACAGGATGTTACGAAACAGCTGACTAATCTGCAAACATCAACTCCATCAACCAATCAAGATGTAACAACACAGGCAACCAACCCGCTCACAGCAACAAAGCCAGCACCCCACACCTCCCCACCAGTATTTATAGAGAGACGGCAGCTCTGATCACGCTTTCCTCACACAAGCACGAAGCCAAAGACACCAGCCTGAAGATGACGAATGGTATCTCGTCGAAACATCACCAAGATACTCTCAATCTTACACAGGAAAAGACGTAAACCAAGATATTATGCAGCCCTAGTTCAGTGAAATCACAATTCACTAGTTTCTGGGCTTTTTTCTTCTTTTTCTTCTGGCAGCCAGCAGACCCTTTGCTGCCCATTGGGAGACTAAGATAGATCTATTTCGGCCTTATAAGGCCTCATCAGTTAGCCACACCCTCATCTCATGTATCCTCCCTGTAAAGGTACAATATTTGTTTTTCTTTCTTTTTCGTAGGTTTTATGTGTATTTCTCTTTGGCCAGGTTCTACCTACGTAAACCAAGATATTATGCAGCCTTAGTTCAGTGAAATCACAATTCACTAGTTTCTGGGCTTCTTTTTTCTTCTGGCAGCCAGCAGACCCTTTGCTTCCCATTGGGAGACTAAGATAGATCTATTTGCTCCAGATGGCTTATATTGGATAAATGGAAAGTTTGCCTATGTGCAATTGCCCAGCCGATGGTATGAAGCATGTGTATTAGGAACTGTGAAATCTATTTTTCTTCCTTTTTCTACTGCCCATACAACAAGGTGAAAGACTGGGTGTACTTATTTAAATAATTGTTTAGGTATACGGACCAGCCACCTGGGCAGAAGATGGCATAGAACTCCCATATATATGCTGAATAAAATTATAAGGTTACAACCAATGATTGCAATGATACTTAATGCTACTGCTAGTGCTCTAAATTTCTTAGCTAAAAAGCATACTCTGTTTAAAACAGCAATATTCCAGAATATACTTGCTTTACATTATTTGTTAGCAAAAGTAGGTGTGTGTGGAAAATTTAATCTCACAAACTGTTGTTTGCAAATAGATGATCAAGAACAAGCTTTAGAGTACACAACTGCCAAAGTATGAAAGTTTGCACATGTCCCATTGCACACTTGGATTGGGGCAGTTGACTTCACCTGGTTTGGCAGTCCCTTCTCTTACTGGAAGAGGATTGGATTTCTAGTGTTGTTAACCTTTGGAGGTCTCCTCCTCCTCCCTTGGCTTTAAGAGGTACAGGTCAGTGGGAAAAGGTGGCTGGCCCCACCAAACCTCGCATGCCCACCCTGGGGGTCAGGCTCAGAGAAAGCCCTCGCCAAAGACACTTGTCTGTCAGCCAATCTCCCCCCTCTCTCTATGTCTGTATGTGTGTGTGTGTGTGTGTGTGTGTGTGTGTGTGTGTGTGTATGTGTATCTTGCATTCTCTCTCTGTCTCTGAGTCTCTTCTCTCTCTCTCGGAAAGGCATGGCTTGGCCAAGTTAGCAAGCTCTCCTTGGGGCGCTTTGCTACTCCTTTTATTTCTTCTTTTTGGAAATCCGGGCTGGCTGAGGAACGATCACCAGCCATGGTGCAGGCTTCCCTTTGGGCAACCCTCCTCCTCCCCCTCCTTCTCCTCTCATGACCCCCTGGCCAGCTGTGGTGGGACTGGCAGGGTGCACAAGAACGGGGAGACCCTCCTCAAGTGAGCACCAAAGCGCAACAAAGGCGTGCATGGGGTGGGTGGGTGCTCACTTAAGGAGGGTCTCCCCATGCGTGCGCACCTTCCAGGCCCTGCCACCGCTGGCCAGGGGGTTGCTAGAGGAGGAGAAAAAGGGGGGAGGAGGAGAATGGTCACCCCAAGGGAAGCCTCTGCCATGGCTGGCAATCATTCCTCAACCAGCCCGGATTTCAAAAAAAAAAGAAATAAAAGGAGTAGCGAAAATCCCCAAGGAGAGCTTGCTGGCTTGGCCCAGACATGGCTTTCAGAGGGGGGGAGGGGGAGGGAGGGACAAAAACAGAGATACAGGGAGCGGGGGGGGGGAGAAAGAGACATAGAGAGTCACACGCAGAATGATACACAGAGAGGGGAGAGAGAGATGGAAAGATAGGGAGGGAGCTTTCAGAGAGAGAGAGAGGGAGAGGGGGAGAGAGAAGAGGAGAGAGTGATACAGAGAGGGGGAGAGAGAGATACAGAGAGGGGGAGAGGAACAGAGAGACACACAGAGAGAGAAAGAGAGAATGGTTTTGTGGTTGGGTAGGCATAACTAGGGGGTCATGTGACTGGGTGGGCGACGTTTTGTGGCTCCCAGTGTTTCTTTTTTCTGTGGGAAACGGGCTGAGTGTTTAAGGTTGCAGACCCCTGATCTAGAGTAATAGATGACATGAAAATGTCATCTAGAGTAATCTAATAAAATGCAACTGAAGGATAAGTGGAAAGTTCTAAATGAGGACTAACAAATTCTGCAATTTCTAAATAGCAGAGCTGGAATTTCATAATTCTGAAACTAACTCAGTATGTTTGAGCTACCTCCCTGCAACTAAACATCTTTAGTAATAATGAAAAAAAATCTGACCCCTAGTGGAGAAGTAGGGCACGGGAGAGTAATAAGAAAATAATTAACAATGTTATGCATCATTTGCCTGAAGGTAAGTAGCAGTGAATTTAGTAGGATTGACTACTGAACGCAGGTGTGTAGAATACAAATATTTTAATTGTATGCAGGTTAAATGTTTTATGTACATTAGTCTGTTTGATATACATTAACGCCATAATTTATTTACTTGTCAAGACTTTCGCGTGAATTGGATTAAAGTGTGGGAGAGGTGTGCACAGTCAGCCTCACTCTCTCTTCCCAGATTCCATCTTGCTCCAAAAGCAGGACTAGAGTTGAGACGGTTGGAAATGGGCTGGGGGCAGTGGTTGACCAGGACATCTTTCGTGTCTTGCCGTGCTCTTAGCATACCACATCGCTTGCGGAGACTGCCTTCATCACTGTTGTCCTATTCTAGTAGGTTTCATCCACTCAATCTGCCAGAATCTGTCTTCACATGCTCGGGATAGACAAGTCCCTATCTCACCGAAGGTCAATGACCTAATGGCTACTCTCAACCTGGTTTGGTCAGCCTGTCGAAGCTGTTGCCCGGGGTGTGGCCACTGCGCATGCTACAGCTACTAGGAGCCACAGTCTGGGACCAAACATGGATGAGCTGCCCTAAAAGCTGTCCTAAAATGAGCTGCCCTAAAAGGATACAACATGCCCTACAACAGAGGTGCTACCCCGGGGTGAAATGCTCCCGGTTCAGACCGGATCGCCCGATCCGGTAGTGATGGAGGCAGATGTTTCAGAGAACCAGTAGCAAAAATCCCTGCCCCCCCCATGCCCAGCTGAGCTGCACAATCATCAGAGGCTTTTTTTTTTTTACTTTTAAAAGTTTAAAAGTTTCTACAACCTCTTCGGCCAAAAAAATGCTTTTAAAAGTTTTTTTAAAAAGCCTCTGATGATCGCACGGCTCAGCTGGGATCGTCAAAGGCTTTTAAAAGAAAAAAAAACTTTTTTTCTTTTAAATGCCTGTGACGATCCAAGCTGAGTTGCCTGATCGGCAGAGGCTTTTTAAAAAAGTCAGCTTGAATTGTCAGAGGCATTTAAAAGAAAAAAACCCTTTTTTCTTTTAAATGCCTCTGACGATCCCAGCTGAGTTGCCTGATCGGCAAAAGCTTTTTTAAAAAGCCTCTGCCAATCAGGCAACTCAGCTGGGACCGTCAGAGCCTTTTGAAAGCATATTTTTACAACCTCTTCGCTGAAGAGGTTGTAGAAAAAATGGTTTTAAAAGTAAAAAAAAAAAATTGCCCATGCCCAGCCAGTCACATTACACCCCCCCCCCCCACCAAGCCATGCCCACAGAAATGGTAGTAACAAATTTTAGATTTCACCACTGTGCTACCCCTCCCTGAACACACCATACACCCCATAGAATTCTGAGGATCCAGTGGCAGGGCAAGGTGCCAGACACAGAAGTCGTCTCCAGAGCAGGCCTGCCATCAGTTCACATCCTGCTGATGAAAGACCAGACACGCTGGGCAGGCCATGTTGCAAAGATGCCACACCATCGCATCCCTAAACAGCTCCTCTATGATGAGCTGTCTCAAGGAAAGCAATCGCATGGGGGAGAAAGGAAGCAATACAAAGACACAATCAAATATTCCTTCAAGTCCCTCGACACCACCTCCTGGGAAACCTTGGCACAAGATCAATCGACATGGTGCACGTTACTCCACCAAGGCTGCCAGACATCTCAGGCAGGGGTGGGTTCTACTTACCTATACTACCAGTTCGCAACAGGATCGCAGAACATTTCATGCCCGTATAGCCTTACCAACCACCTGCGGACACATCGTGGACAGCCCACAACCTGTGAGAAATCAAGGTCCTCTTCGAATGCAATGAACGAACATCAATTTATTTACTTAGATTTGCTTTCCAGATTCTGCAAAGTAGTTTATGAAAATTTCGAATACAAGAACCAAACTTAAAAAAAGGAAAGAAAGAAAGAGTTTATGTGGCAATAAACCATTGCTTGTCACTCAGCAGCAAAAGGACCTTAATGTAGTTCAAATATTTCTTATTGTGCACCTTAGCAAGAATCAGTGAATAATGGTCCTCCTTTTTAACAAGCACATGGACCTTTTTATTATAGTCATTGAAACAGGAGATACATGAGTCTGTTCCTGTCTTATAACTTGAATTTTCTTAATGATGCATGGAGATGAGTTGTCTAACAGGAAAATATCCCTACCAAGACATTCTGGAGACAGCTAGGCAAGATGTCCAGAGTGTCAGAAGTGAAAAACATCAGCAGAAAAACAGGAAATCTAAATTGATGTCTCTTAATTATTGTGTCAAAATTATGATGGAATACCTCTCAGATAAATCAAATTTACATGGTACTACTAATCCAATGCAAAGCTCACTTAAGTTCGTGCATTTCAATGGGAATTTACATGACAGTGTACTTGAGTCCCTTCCACTGTGACACATGCTGGGCTGTGACAATGCAGATTCTTTTTTTAAAAACAAGTTTTATTGGTTTCCTCCCCACACACATGCATTCACCCACATCTTTTTTGAACAGAGTATTGGCCATATCTTATCTTATACAGTTAATCAAATTCAAATACATTTTACTCAATTACAGTTTTTGCCAAAATCTTTTCCCCCTTTTTTTTATCATGTCTCAATATTTCTATGCTTACTTACATAAACAACATCTTCATTTGCCCTTAAATTCTAATTATTGCTATTTATTCATATTTGTTCTCTTTTATTCTTTAAACCATTCATTCTTTATCTTAATATCTTTATATTTGTTTGGGGTTGCCTTTCTTCCATTTCATCTTTTTTATTGTATAGCAATCTTTCTCCTCAAACCTACCCCCTCTCTCTTTTCTTTCCTTCTTACTTTCTCTTCCCCTCCTCTTCTCCTCTCTACTTCCCCTTCCCTTCCTTCCCTCTCTCTCCTTCTTTCTCTCTTCCATTTCTTTTCTCCTTCCTTCATCCCTCTCTATTGCCATATTCATTTTCAATTTTATATTTTCCACTATGGAGTCCAGGCAACCCCGATCTTTCTTTCATTTATCAAGTATATTTCTCAAAATTTCCCCTCATTTTTTCATTATTAGCAATATATTTCATCTTACTCCACTTTTTCTTTTAAATCTTTACTCAAACAATCTTCCAACCTTTAGACTTTTTACTTTTAACAATTTTTTCTACTTTACTTCTTACAAATATGTCATTTAAATCATTTTTACATTTCAATTTCATTCAATTTACAGTTAATTTCCATTTTCCATCTTAATTTCAATTAATTCTTATGTTATAATTTATTCTATCCTTTTAGTGCTTCCTCCAATATCATTCTTTCTTTCACATTGCATCTACTGATCTATTTTTCATTTAACAGCATTTTCATGTACAATTTCTACAACTAGCATCCTTCTCTTTATTAACAAATTAACATTTTCACTGGCTCTTAACCATTTTCTCTTAATCTCTCCACAGTTCCCTTTCTTGATGTTTTCCTCCCTTTCTCCCATTTCTTTCCCTTCTTCTTTTTCCTTTTCTTATATCTCCCCTTCAGCCTTTTTCCTTTAATTTTAACTCTATTGCTTTTCATTCTCAATCTTTCCCCATTTATTTCTCTTCTCTTCATATTTGAGATGTATTTTCCCTTATCCATTTTTATTCTATCACTGTTGAACCCAGTGTGATCATCTTTATCTTTTTTTTCAATTATTTCCTTTTCAATATTATCTCCTTGTTTCTCTTGCTTCTCATTCATCTTTTCTCTTTCTTTTCTTTTCTTTTTTCTTTTCTTTTTCTTTTCTTTTCTTTTCTTTTCTTTTTTTTTTGCAATCTAACCAATCCTTCTTTATTTCCCTTAAATGCTTCTCTTATTTTTTGAAACATCTCTTTTAGTGTCTCATATTCATCCTCCCAATTCTCCATATTTTCAATTTTAAAAGGCTAGGATTTTTAAGCTTCTTCTTTTCATTTACATATGCTTCAGGTTTCAAAGTCCATATTATGTCTCTTTAAAAAAAATAATGTCCACTTCAAATATTTACTTGAGCCAGCACAGTTTTAGTCTTTGTCTCTTTAACCTTGCTTCAGCTGCACGAATATGCATTCCCACGCCTCTCTCTCACGCTCTTTTCGCCAGCAGATGTCTTTCTCTGATTCACTAGTCTTCTGGCAACAAAATTGTCATGTATAAATGCCTCACTCATACCTGATGAAAAGATACATTTTGAAATATCAAGGGTTAACTCATACCCCTCTCCCAAATGTATCTCTCACTAACCACTCCCTACCTTTAGTCCCGCCTCCTTGGTATAAAAGGTTGTGCACATCTCCTCTCCTTGCTTCTTCCTGCAATCACTCTGTGAATGAAGAATGACATCTGTAAATAAACTATTTTCTGTTTGAATAAAAAGAAGTCTGAGCATATTATTGAGTCTGATCATCGAATTATGGCAACAATCTGGTAGCAGAGGATGGTTGGATGACTCAATAAGAAACAGACATGCCAAAGAAAGAAAACTCCAGAAACAAAAGAGAAAGACCCAACACCAGGGCACACACCAAAGAAATGGAAACAGATCAAGAAATGATCAGCGAAACTACAATGAAAATGACAAAAGAATCCGAAAACCTCACTACAGACGACAAAGAGGTAATCGATGAATCCAGCGACCAAGAAGCAAGTGAGACAGAAAGCAACACACTCAGATTAGAAATACTAAGACTACTAAAAAGCCAAAAAGACGACAAAAATCTCATCGCGAACCTCCAAGACATCTGATCTGTTCCCATCCACACACACACACAAACACAGCCAGCCGAGGGTTAAGGAAACACTTTGGCACACACCCAGGTCTTTATCTCCAACTTGGCAGCGATTTACACACCGTCTGCCAAGTGTGTTTATTTCCACAAAACAGAAAGATAAGATACTTAGCGTACAAAAGTCCAATCAGAATAATATTCCTCTCAGCAGTTTCCGGACGAGGCTTTAGTGACTATCCAAGGTTTACTTTTGTTCGTCACAGGGATCACTGGCCACCACCCTCTATTATATAGTCTCTGGGGTGTGGTCCAGTGACTCAGTTCTAATCCCTAGCACGCCTCCTGAGCTGCTGCAATCGTTTATCACACCTTCGGAGGCGTGCATCCAGGAATGATGTCTCTCCCTCACTCTCATCCGAGACACCTGTCTCTCGGCTAATCTCCTGGAGAGGGAGGCCTGGCTGACTCCTCTTCCTCATGCTCGGAGCTTTCTTCCTCCGATGGGATAGGCTCAGAGGGCGGGGCCACAACAACATCATAAAGGATAGCGGAGCAGCGAGAGAAAACTACATCAACACATCAGAGCCAAAAGACCACAAACTGGTAAGCGACTTACTCATGGACGAAAATATAACTAAAGAAAAGGCTAGCGATCCCGCACAAAATTTTGAATGGCAGCCATCTTTAATTTGTCAGCCCGCCAAAATGACTGACCCAGAACCAATCAGAAAGCAGAGTTCAAAATGGCCGGCGCGAAAAACTCTACACAGCAAGAAAAATAAAAAAGAAAAATTCTACTCATCAGAAGAATCTGATACAGACACCGAAGAGACACCAACTGAACTACAAATCGAAACAGCTATGAAAATGCTTTTCGCAGCCTTCGGTCCGAATTTAAAAATCTCAAAAGAATCACCGAAAATACCAAAGACAGCCGATCAAATAACAAAGAAAAGACAAACTGCACGATCCAAAGACAAAGATACAGGAAAGAACACACAAACGTCCCAGCATCGATTAAAATCAACTCCGATCTGACCGACGAGGCCACTAACACCTGAACCCAGAGGATCTTGCAAGTACTCACCCACACCGCAGACACTTCCGGGAGCCAGAGACCTCAGCCGGGATGACTACAAAAAAATGAGACAAGCCCCGCTTCACATCTGGACACCCAAAGCTGAACCAAAAAGCGAATCCTCAGAGGAAGACCACTATGAGGGAGCTACAGCGGCGAGGCCCTTCCCCGACAGCTTCAGAAACAAAATGATCTACGTGCACGCACAAATACATCCAGACGAACATAGAGGTAGTAAAAAGCAGAAAGAACCATTCAGACTAGCCGTGAGTGCTCCTACACCATTCAATTATCAGCATATACAGGACCATGGACAGCCACCAGCTGTAAGTAATGCAACAAATAACATTGGAAATTTGCCTAGTGATTTTCCCAAATTGAGGATAGATGGTGTTAATTTACAGGAATGGAGTCAGCAACTCCAGGTTGTTTTTTTAAAAGAAAATTTATTGTTTTTTATAACTAACCCTCCAAAAAAACCATGGACACTAAAATTGGACTGCCTACATCACAGAGCATTTTATTTACTAATCTCCAGTATCTCACCTGCTATTTATCATAGTATTAAGCATAACTTAACTGTTTCAGAAATTATCCATTGTATGTTTAAACTGTTTCATAGTGAGAGTGTGGCAACCACAACTAGAATGTCTAAAAACTTTTTCTCAGCCAGGATAAAGCCTGGGACCACTATAAGTGAACATTTATTATCACTAAACACCACCAGAGCAGAACTACATTTAAGAGGAGAAATAATATCTGACCAGACAATGAAAAGCGTTATTATTAATTCATTAGACTCATCACGGGACAACTTCATATCACATCTAGACACAATTAATTTGGGTTATCTATCTATAGAGAGTTTATCAAACAGACTAATTGCTGAGGATAATTTGAGAAAAAGCCGCTACAATATACATAAAGAGCATAGGCAGGTCAAAAGGGTAGCATTCCAAGACAGACACCAGGATACAATAGAGTGTTATAACTGTGGATCCAAAGAACATTACAGAAGAGACTGCCCTAGACCTCCTAGAGAGAGTCAAAGACATGACACAAGAAACAGATATCATGATAGACAATCATCCATTGACAGACATAGACACAGAAATTCACCAAACTTTAGAGAACATAGAGGGGGCAGAGACAACTCAAGAGACAGAAAATCTGGGTCATTGTATGGAATAGATAAACACACAAAAATCAAAAATCAAGACACAAAAGACAGTGCTTGTTCATTGATTCCGGAGCAACAAATCATACAACACATGATAAGAAAATATTATCTTCTTTCATTGAAGATAAATTTTTAATTAAAGTAGCAAACCAAGAGGAAGTTCAAGTTGTCGGGAAAGGAAATGTAGAATTACCCGGCCTAGGGAAAATAGAGGGGGTACTATTAGTGCCTAAAATACCCCACAACATTCTCAGTGCGATAAAATTAAGCAGAGACTCTAACATAAATATAACATTTTCAAAGGGAAAAGTAACACTAGAGAAAAACAAAACAAACATAGGTAACATAATTATCAAAGGAGATCTACCATACTTAATGACAGAAGAAAAATGGCTACACAACATAAATTCAAACATAGAATCAAACACCAACACAGAAACAGAAGATAATATAGATAGTGACAATGGAGAACATGAAACAGAACATGATGATGAAACTGTATCAGATGACAATACATACTCAAACAGGAAACCCATAATTGGAAAGCCAATTCATGACGAGTGTGCACACATACTACATAGAAAATTAGGACATGCCAGTTTTCCTGTAATACAAAAAATGAGTGAACATGCTGAAGGTATTAAAATAAAAGACTGTAAAAATTGCTTGGAATGTTCAGTATGTAAATGTTCAAAATTGAAAACCAAGCCCAGACCCAAAAAAGGCAACAAGGTCAACCAATCATGTTTTCAATCTAGTACATATGGATCTAGTTGGTCCATTAACCCCATCAATTACATACAAAAAACGATATTTTCTCACTATTGTAGACGACTTCAGCCGTTATGGCTTTGTCTACACCTTAAGACATAAAGGTGAAGCATTCCAAAAATTTAAAGAATTTCATAAGCATATAGAGACACAACATCACATACAAATCAAACAAATCATGACAGACAGAGGGTCTGAATTCATGTCAAAAGAATTCTCTCATTGGCTAAAATCAAAAGGAATGCTGCATTTCACCTCTAGTCCTTTCTCTGCTTTTCAAAATGGAGTAGTAGAACGACGAAACTCGACATTACAAACCATGATTAGATGTACATTAGAAGATGCAGAATTAGGTAAGCATTTCTGGTCAGAAGCCCTGGTATATTCCAATTATACACTCAATTGACTTTGGTCTAGTGTCATAAACAAAACACCATACGAATTGATGTATAATAAAAAACCTCAGATAGCTCATCTGCATGTGTTTGGAGTTACAGCAGATGTACATATACCAAAACAATTACGATGTAAGGGGGACAAGGTGTCCAGAAGGCTTAGATTCATGGGTTATGAAATGGGTACAAAAGGGTATAGGTTTATTGACAGTAACAACAAATTCATAGTTTCTAGGACTGCTGTATTTCATGAACAAACAAATTGGTCCAAAATACATCTCAATGAAATATTTTCAACAACAAGGCCCAATGTTAATCAACAAAATAGAACAAAGAAAAAGGAACAAACATGCAATACTCAGGAAAACAATACTAAAGTATGGATAGGAAATTGCCCCAAGGTCAAAATAGATTCCCTAACACAAAAGGAGGCAAGATACTTACATGATAATAATGATAGACCAGAAAGAACAATTAGATGTAACAGAAATCAAGTACCTGAACGATTCAAAGACTATATAATGCACATACACAATGAACCAACAACACCAAACACTTATGAAGATGTATTAAAACTCCCTTTAGAAGAAAGAAACAAATGGGAACTAGCCATGACCAAAGAAATGGACAGCTTATGGGAACTTAACGTATTCACTCCAGCCCCAGTTCCAAAGGACAAAACCATCATAGGCACTAGATGGATATTTAAGATTAAAAATCTGGAAGAGGGTAACACAATATATAAAGCACGATTAGTAGCACAGGGTTTTGCCCAAAGATACCCTGAGGATTATACCGACACATACTCTCCTACAGTGAGAACAGAGAGCGTTAAGACAGCTTTAGTGATAGCCTCAGCTCTTAATCTTGAAGTTTTTCAGTATGATATACAAACTGCATACCTACATGCCAAACTTGATAAAGAAATTTATGTAAGAGCTCCACACAGCAAAGACACAAACAGAAATGACACATGGTTACTGAACAAAAGTTTATATGGATTAAAACAATCCGGCAAACGTTGGTACGAATGTTTGGTCAATGTACTCAAGGCCATGAACTTTAATGCCACAACAGCAGATAATTGTTTTTTCCTTAGAAGAGAAGGTGAATCATTAGAATTTGTATTAATATATGTAGACGACATTCTATATATTGGCAAACATAAAGATAAGAGAGATATTTTTGTGACAAAACTAGGGGAACATTTCTCATTGAAGTCATTGGGGAAAGTAAACAAATACCTTGGAGTACACATCAACAAAACTAAAAACGGGTTTAGCCTATCACAAAAGGATAAAATAATCGAACTCTTAAACAAATGTAATATGATTAATGCAAAGCCTTGTGACACTCCCATGCAGGTTGATTTTATAAAAAATATGAATGAATCATCCCCAGAATTCAATGACAATATGCTCTATAGATCAGTTATCGGTTCCCTTTTGTATATTGCTAATTGGACCAGACCTGATATTGCTCTACCTCTTAACTTGTTATCTAGATATGTCAGTAAACCTTTAATATACCATTGGGAGGCAGTTAAAAGAGTATTGAGATATTTGAAACACAGTTTAGATTTCTGTCTATTATTGGAACCAGACAACATTAAAGAACCTATCCTCACTTGTTATGCTGACGCTGACTGGGCAGGTGACACTAAGAGTAGGAAGAGTACTTCCGGATATGTATTTTTTCTTAACAATTGCCCAGTCTACTGGTATACTGGGAAGCAAAATTTGGTAGCCACTTCAACTACTGAAGCAGAGTATATTTGTCTATCAAAAGCAGCTAACAATCTCATCTGGTTCAATGATTTACTAACTAATGTTTGGAAAAGCCCATCACAACCCATCACAATATATGAAGATAATAAAGCTGCAATAGAGATATCAAGAGCAGACGCTATTGGTCAAAGATCTAGACATATAGATATCAAATACAAGCACGTAAGGCAATTATCTGAAGAGGGGTTCATCAAAGCTATTCACTGTGACACTACAGAACAAATAGCTGATATATTGACTAAACCTCTACAATCTAAACAACATAAATATTTAGCCTCAAAATTATATGTTCAATATTATTCTGCTTCTGAATGTAATTATTGTTGTTTATCAGCTCGGCATTTAGAGGGGGATTTGTCATGTATAAATGCCTCACTCATACCTGATGAAAAGATATGTTTTGAAATATCAAGGGTTAACTCATACCCCTCTCCCAAATGTATCACTCACTAACCACTCCCTACCTTTAGTCCCGCCTCCTTGGTATAAAAGGTTGTGCACATCTCCTCTCCTTGCTTCTTCCTGCAATCACTCTGTGAATGAAGACATCTGTAAATAAACTATTTTCTGTTTGAATAAAAAGAAGTCTGAGCATATTATTGAGTCTGATCATCGAATTATGGCAACAAAAATCTCCATTTTATAGTCCACAGGAACGCTTACTTTCTCTTTTCCAAATTAAATCTTTTATTGTTTAAAAAATGTTTTTCTGTCTCCTTTTTCCTTGTCTTATTCTTATTTTTTCCAAATCCAATTATAAATCCAGGTGGAAGATTCATTTTAGGGCTTTAGGTTTGATTTTAAAATTCCTTTTTTCTCTCTCTCCACTTAAGTTCCCCAGTGCTAATTAGCCGCCAATTTCCACTGGGATTTCTTTCAAGCTGTTAAAAGTTTTTTCCTTTTTACCTGTGAGTTGGCTAATTACTCACCCAGCAACAATACTCCATTCAATTACCGCTCCGAAATTCCCTCTTTCTGATCCTGGCCGTTCTGGCTTGTGACAGCTCCTTAATGGCTGCCTTCCTTCGCCGACGGGTCGAAGACTAATGCCGGCACTTCAGGAAACTTGCTCATTCCCTATCCATGCCAGCCAGTGTCTTCTTTCTTCCCTGTCTCCACAAGACAGCTATGATCCCTGGGGATCCCCAAAATCGGCTAGGATATCGGTGTTCTCCTGGAGCCCAGAATCCACACCGTATCACCCGGGGACGATGCAGATTCAATGTCATATCTCTGCATTCCCACAATGCCAAATATCTTGGGCTGATTGTTGGCATTGTGGGTTGACCTGTTTACTTTTCAGATCAAAACGTGAAAGAAAATGCTCCAAAGAAAATGTCAAGAAGACAGTGCCACAATATTTCCTCTAAAACTGTAGATTGGATAGTTTCCCATTAGAAGGGACTGTTGCCTTGCCCCAGTCCCCAGCTCTTTGGATTCTCTCTTCCCTCTTAAAGCCTCCTCCTCACTAGTAGATCTGACTCCATAACATGGTTGCCATTTCTCCTCCCTCATTTTATAGTCCCTTCAAATCAGAAAGTATGGTTTCTGAATTTCTTTCCAACCTCTTAAAATATCAGTGGTGTAGGTCATGTGACTGGGAAGGGAGAGGGTTGGGGTCTTAGAATGGAGGAGCCATCGGCATTCTGAAGTGTTGCATCTCCCATAGAGATGTGCTGGGGGTGGAGTGATGTTTTTTTCCTCCATAGAGTCCTTCCTCTATCATCAGATCTGGGCCATGTTCAGATCGATCTTTCTTTTGCTCCCCAAACTAAATCTGGTCTGGTTTCATTTTGTTATCCTGCTGACGGATGAATAGATGGAATTCTATCCCCCTTAACATAATTTCAATATTTTTAGCCCAAGCAATCATTGTCTCCTTTACCTGCTCACTTTCAAGTTTAATACTTAATAGATAACAATATAATTTCTTTATCAATTTCTCATCTGTTCCAGTCAATATTTGATCTCATTCTGTTAGCTCTTTGTTGAAACCATACAGTTTAGCATCTTTCTTATAATGTCAAACATTGGGATAACTTGTGCTTATAAAGGGTGATTCATATTTCAATCCATGTGAACACAAGGAAGTGGCAAACAAAAATAGATGCTGCTATTTAAAGATTTTGCCCTCCTTATGTGGGCCTTGAAAAGGTCAGAGATTACTTTCTACTTATCTTCTTATATACTTATTGAAAGACACACTATCTACTCTAACTTTCTTATACTTTTCAGCAATTTGTTTTTAGTCTGCCTAAGAGCATTCAAGTCTAAATGAGACTAACGCATGACTAAAAAATGACTAAGGAAGAATATCTTAATAATTAATAAGATCCTTCAAGTACTTGATGAGGATGAATTTGCTGACTTGTCAAAGATTATATCATGTTAATTTGTCATAAAGCCAGTGGTGGGCTGCAAAATTTTAACAACCGGTTCTCTGCCGTAATGGCTGGGTGGCTGGGCGTGGCTGGGTGGTTGTGTGACTGGGTGGGAGTAGCCAACTCGACATAACATATGTCGAGTGGTGCCTTGCCTCACCTCGCTTGCCTGGCCTTCTGAGCTCTTCTGGTCTTTGTCTATTAATTTGACTACTACTACAGTGTCTGGTTGATTATCTAATGCCTGCCTGTCCTTCTGGAGCCAGAACTCCCACAGATTCTTAGCTCTATTATTCTCCACAATCTTCTGTGGAAATTACTTGATGGATGGCTGGGGAATTCTGGGAGTTAAAGTCCATACATCTTTCAGCTGAGAGACATTGATCTACCCTTTGGGTTCTACCTAGTGGGGTAAATCCCTGCTTCTATGGATCTGCTGTTTGATGCCTGTTCTTGTCTGTTACGATCAGTGATCACTGCTGCCTTTTACACACACACACACACACACACACACACACCCCAGAGCAGGGGTTTGCAACCTTAAACACTCAAAGAGCCATTTGGACCAGTTTCCCACAGAAAAGAAAACACAGGGAGCCACAAAATCCTTGAGACGTCTAAAATGAAGATAACATTGCATATATCATTTTTTACCTTTATGCTTATACTCTATTTAACTCAGGACTATTTCTTCTGCGCCTTAGGTAGAAAAAGAGCTTTCCTATCACTTGCTGGAGATGTCATGGGTTAATCTGGGAATTTCTATGAGCAAATTCTAATTTACTGGAATTGCATTTTTGGCTTAATTGTAATTATGTATTCAATTACATTTGAAGCCTTTTATATAATTGTTTCTTCCACTTCAGGAATAATTATAAAAATGATGATTTTTCACTCATTTCTTTATTAGTAGTAGAAACAAAATAAGCAGCCATAAATGTCACCTAAAGTTGGAACCCTATATTTGGATTCTGATGGATATTGTTGTGAATGCTTTTGCAAAACAGTGGCTGGGAAGACTTGTCACAGATAAGTTTACAAAGCACCTATTTCAACTAACATTTCTTGATTGTGTATTCTTATTTGCCCTCTTGTACTGTACCACTGCATTTTGGATTCAAATGCAAAAAAAATATATTTTGGAGAGCACAGAGAAAGGAATGCTGCACCTGTTTGCAATTCTTTAAGGCAGCTGCATTTTTTTTCCCGGGGTTAGTTTCATGGGATTATGCAGCTGCCTTTCTTCCCCAGAAAAGGCCATATTTTGTTTAAAGAATTGCAGACAAATGCATCCTTATCCACCATAGCAAAGCACAATCCTACTCTTATAGTTTTTCTGTTTTTTCAAGACAGGTGGACACTCTTCTAAACAAAACACTGGCTGCAGATAGGTCTCTTTTTTCACATTGCAGGAAAGTTCAGAAATGGCTCAGTGCGTTAACAACTGACTGGCTGATTTTGGGCCAGTCATTCCCTCTCTCAGCCCAGCCTACCCCACAGAACTGTTGTGAGAAAAATAGGAATTATTCCTGTAAAAGCATAACCTGAGTTACGCCATTTTGAAATCATGTTAAGGTTTTGTTTTACCTTGTATAACCTGATTATATAATTTAACTGACATTTAAGAACATGAGAAAGGAAGTGTGTAATTTCTGTGTTTTTTTGAGAGGATGTTTGTCTTACAGGAAATATGCTCTGGGTTAACTTGCCCTCATTAATTAAAGGAAGTACGCAATTGATGTTTTTGAGGGGTATTTCTGTTGGGAATTGGGGAATTTCCAGGGTGGATTATGTACTGCATATGTTATATAAGATGTTATGTAAGATCTGAAACTGATTCCCAAGGTACTTTAGTGACGTGTATTCTGATATTCCTGAAGACTATAAAAACTCGTGTAAATTGTTTTATTTCCGTCTTTCTCTACTTTAGAGAGAAAGGCCCTTTGCAAAGAATAAACTCTGTTCCAGGATTATTTCAGTCTTTGTCTCTTTTTAAAACAATAATGGGATTTACCTGTCGACCACAATTGGCGCCCGAAGGGACTGGAAACGTTCTGTCTGGAATGGAATTCCCTGATACGTGCGCACAAACACTGATTTCAGTGAGATGGGGTTATTTCCTTTCCAGCCGGAATTGCTTTTCTATGAACCTTGAGGCAGAGACCTGAATGCCTGGACAGAGAGAGGAACGTTCCTGAAAACTTCGGTGCACCAGGAGTGAGTATATGTTTTCTCTTTGGTGGTTGGGATTTGTGTATGTTTGTGTGTGTATGGCCTGTATGATTTGTGTATAATTAGTGTAATACAGGTTGGGGAAAGTATGGGGCCTTTACTAGGGAAAGGTGCTGCTGAGACTGAAATATCCTCCATCCCCCATATCTCCATTAGGGAAATTGTTAATACAGTGGTTAGAGAATTGGTTGAAGGCTTGTACAAAGGTATTAGATAAGGTGACTATGATTAATTATTGTAAGGAGGTTTGGCTGATGTTTGTGTTGATACAGCCTAATTATAGGTGGAGTAAGTTTGGGGAGTCAGACCCATATTGGATCAATGCTTTGAAGAACGTTTTGGTGAAAAAAAGAAGTTGAAAGCTCAATTGTTATAGGTTGAACTTCAGTTCCATGTTCAGTAGTTTAACCCCTCTTCCCCGAGAAGTTCTAGAGTTTTGTATGGGAAGGAAGAAGAAGAGGAAGGTTGGAATCCTTTAGCTTATGCTACATGCCCACCTCCCCCTCCTTCGTATAATCGAAGTTGTGGGTGAAATTGATGTTGCTGCTGGGAGCAGAGAGGAAGAGACTTCAGCAGGGCAGTAATATAGGTAGCTGGAGAAGGAGTTGGGTGAATTGTTAGTAATTGTGAAACAGAATCCATCCACTTCTCCTCATGTTAAATGTTCACAAACTAAAGGAATGTTTCCTTTAAGAGGAATGCCGAATGGTATTGCGGCTTTTGTGAATGGGTCTTTGACATCTTCTGATCTGGAAGATTATAAAAGAAATATGCCGTCTTTCTAGGCAGATCTGATCAAGTTGTCTGAGTCATTGGATTTATTCCTGAGAACCAATCTGTATACTTTTGCAGAGTTACAGTATATATTGGGTTATTTGTTCTCCCCTGAGGAGAGGTCACAAATTCGAAAGGCAGCTATGTTTTTTTTGGGGGGGATAAAACCCAAGTGGGGGCTGTTCAGTCCGTTGCTGCAGATGTTAAGTCTCCATTAGTTGATCCTGGTTGGAATAATAATAATTTAGCTGATCGGGAGCAAATGGAGGGAGTTAAGACAGCTGTACCTCAAGGAAGAAACTCTAACAAAAGTTTTTGGAGGTGGAACAGTTGTGGGAAGAAACACTGTCTGTGTTTCTGGAAAATATTAAGGACAATTTGAATAAGCACACTGGTCTTTCTCCTGAAACGCCAGCTTATGAGTCCTTAATAAAAATGAAATTTGTGACGAAATCATGGCCAGACATACGGAAGCTACTACTGATATTGCTACTCTGTTGAAAGAAGCTTAAAAGGTCTATGTGAATAGGGATGAGGCCAAGACTAGAAGAGAAAAAGAAGGAAAGAAATGATGAATGATGGTGTCTGTGTTGAAACAGACAGGAGAGGGAAAGGAGTTAGGTAGAAGAGGAAAAGGTTTTGTGAAACTTTGGTTGTAATGTGGCGACAGTGTCCTGGAATTGGGAGAGGATTACTCCAGTGGAAAAAAGTCTAGTGTTGGTGGATGGAAAGCAAAAAGTGCTTTGTGTGTGTAAAGGAGAGGCATTTTGCTAGAATTTGTCCTGAGAAGAGGATGATTAGTGGGTCCAGAAGAGGAAGATCATGTGTTTCTAATAGATACAGGTGTGACTAGAACCTCTATTTGTAAATTGCCTAGAGGAGTGCATCCCACAGTTGTAACTATTAAGATAAGGGGTGTCAAGGGTATACCTTTTGATGTGCCATTGTTGAAGAATGTGCAATTGAGTTGTGGAAAGTGTATTATATGTTTGGATGTGATATTTGTTCTAGAAGTAGGTCTTAATCTGCTTGGGAGAGATGCATTGTCTCTTCTGGGATGTGAGCTTGGTATACAGATCTTTCTTTTTTGTTCTTGGATGAGGCAGAAAACTCTGTAGGAATGTGGTAAGGAAGGTTTATTGTTCTTCTTACCTGAGGGTGAATGTGAATATTTTGTCTTTGATTAATGTGATGTAATGGTATATGTGTGTGCCGGCTAATTAAGTGACCTTCTTGGCTTAAGCCTGGAGCTGTGGAGAACAGGTGTGGTTAGGGCCCAAAATCAAGTTTTTGATTAAAAAACTGCATCCTGAAGTTTTCCACTGCTTGAGGAATAGGCTACAAGATGTCAAGGATGAAAATGAAATGGGTATCTGAAGGGATGGAACCTTTCTAGGTTTTATTCTAGGTTTGCAAATGTTGTTAAATGGTATATGTGTGTGTAATGAGAGTTGTTTAGGCAATAGAGCTCATTGTCTTGTAAAAATAATAATACTGAGAATGATAATAAAGTTCCTTGAAGTATTTATGCTGACTAATTGGCAGGGAAAAGGCATGTGTGTGTTGGAATACACTAAAAGGTCTGATTGCAGAATAAATATGAGTGTGTGTGGTAAGCCCTTAAATGGGGGTGGTAAGGTGATCCTGATATTTGTGAATGCCTGTGCATTGAACCCCTGAGAAATCTTCTTTTGTATATTGAAATAGTGAGTGGCAAGAGTTTGTTGTTGTAGTTGTTGTTATGTTGTAATAGCAAGTGTTTGAATGAGCAAGTGAGAGATGAGAGAGATCCTATGGAGAAGTAGGATTAGGAAGAGGTATTTGCAATGTTAATTAGAGGCAGGAGTAGTATTTTTCTTCTCTATATTTCCCCCGTCTTTTTGTTCTGAATAAGAGAAGTAAGAAAGGGGGAGGGAAGGTGCGGTTTGTTTTCCCTTTTACACATTTTTTTTCCTTTGCTGAGTTTGTCTGAGAAAAAGGAGGGGCGAATGGGTGATTTGATCCTGCATTGTTTCTGACTGCATTGGCAGCTATGCAGATGTATTTCCTGTCCTGCTTTAGAGATTTGACCATTTGGCCTTTTCAATGAATCTAAGTAGATTACATTGAAATGCTGGTGGTGTGACTATTGATATATGTAATCTTTGTGTAAAGATAGGTATTCAGAAGATTGTTAAATCATATTGGAGTGAATAATACTCAAATATGTATTGGTTGATCTTATTGATAGTGATAGGGGTATACATTTCATTGTCCAAGGTGATGAAGGTTATGGAACAATTAGGAATTGATTGGCAACTACATTTATTGTTTATGCAAAGTTCTATAGGGTGTTGTGAATGTGCTAATCAAATAAGTAAATCTATGTTATAAAAATTAATGTTAGAGCTTCAATTACCTTGAATGAAGTGTTTGCCTTTAGCTCTATTAAGAATAGGAACTAGTCCTAGGAAAGATCTGGAGATATCTACGTATGAAATGATGTTTGGATTGCCATATGTGGGGAAAGTTGAGATGCCTAGGATAGAATTGAAGGATGTTTTTTCTGAAAATATATATATACAGGGACTGTCCCAGTGTTTTTCTCATTTAAGGTAAAAAGGACAGAATCCACCTCTTGATTTCCAAGCACATGAATACAAAAGTGGAGACTGGGTCCGATAAAAGCCATTACTGAGAAGAAGTTGCAGCTGGTGTGGAAAGGACCGTTCCAAGTTCTGCTAACTACTGAATCGGCTGTAAGGACTAAGGAACAAGGTTGGGTATGCTATTCCAGAGTCGAGAGACTGGTGGTTTTGCATTATGGAAGGACAGTTGTTACGGAACCTGCAAACCCTCTTAAATTGACTTTTTGATGACAAACCTTAGACGATTGGGGACCAATGGATGGAAGAAGAGTTTTATGAAGAATTTTGTATTTGGCTAGGAGTGGTAATAATTCTTGTTGTGTTTTTGATTGTATTGAGGAAAGATATTATTGATTGGTGTAAATCTATGTTTTGGTATCCAGTGGATGTAAGTTCTCCTTGATTGATTGATGTATTGGAGGTAAGATAATAATCTTTTATCTCTTTAGACAATATGTTGGGGGAGCTAGTTCACTAGGAATAATAGGGTTTTTTGTGGTAATGTTTGTTATTCTACAGGTGTGGATAGGAATGGGGATTTTGGCTGTGTTGCCTAGTTACCCTATAACATGGTAGCAGCTATGTTTCCATACTGAATTCGAGCACCGTTATTCTTTTATAGAAACACCACTAACTCTAATAGACACCACTGAGGAAGCTGAGATATGTATTAAGTCATCTTTTGAAGATGGTGTGTGCCAAGTGCAAATGTACATATGAGATAGTTCCTCAATACATTGGCCTTACAAATAGAATGGAATTTTTATATAAGCAATGCACTGAGCTATTTGGTAATTATATACCTTCATACAAGAAGTTTTGAATTTTGGAGGAAGGGTTACATTTTCTATGTCTAAGGATACAAGTTCCTTACAAGTTAATGTTTTTATGTGGTAACATGGCATTGCCCAAATTACCTATTGTATAGATAGGAGTTTCTATACTGTTACAGGATATTCATAGTTTACAGGAATAAAAGATAATGAAGAGGAGAATTGGGGATTGTGAGAAAAATAGGAATTATTCCTGTAAAAGCATAACCTGAGTTACGCCATTTTGAAATCATGTTAAGGTTTTGTTTTACCTTGTATAACCTGATTATATAATTTAACTGACATTTAAGAACATGAGAAAGGAAGTGTGTAATTTCTGTGTTTTTTTGAGAGGATGTTTGTCTTACAGGAAATATGCTCTGGGTTAACTTGCCCTCATTAATTAAAGGAAGTACGCAATTGATGTTTTTGAGGGGTATTTCTGTTGGGAATTGGGGAATTTCCAGGGTGGATTATGTACTGCATATGTTATATAAGATGTTATGTAAGATCTGAAACTGATTCCCAAGGTACTTTAGTGACGTGTATTCTGATATTCCTGAAGACTATAAAAACTCGTGTAAATTGTTTTATTTCCGTCTTTCTCTACTTTAGAGAGAAAGGCCCTTTGCAAAGAATAAACTCTGTTCCAGGATTATTTTAGTCTTTGTCTCTTTTTAAAACAATAATGGGATTTACCTGTCGACCACAACTGTGGTGGGGAAAATAGGAGGAGGAGGAGGGATATTTGGAATGTTTGCTGCTTTGAATTGCTTACAAAAATAATGATGGAATATAAATAAAGATGTAAATGATTTTTCTGGAGGATGGTAGAAGATAAAAAATAACCGGCATGAAAAACAGTCTTCTACTTCCAGGAACTCTGGTGGTTAGTTCATAAAATATCCATCAGTTGTTTTTCTCAAATATGAAAATTCTGTATATAACACTAATAGTAAGAAGAAGAAGAAGGAAGTGCCCCCAAAGCATTAGAGAATGCCTCATAACATGTTTGATCATTACAAAAAACAATCCAAAAAATTTCTTATGGATGCTCAAGGTCAGAAAAGAAGTATTGTCTCTTTGCTTTATAAGGAAGGCTAAATCACCATTATTTTCCCATTGCAATAAAAATCTTGGTGACCACTTCCCTATCCTTGTCTTTTGGCAACATTAAGACAAACACCATTATTTTCTTGTAGTAGAAATGTTTTTGCTTAATTTGATGTGTGTGTACTTTAATTTGAAGCTCTGGGTAAATACGTTAAATACGGTCACTCATGCTCTCGTTACTTCCCGCTTGGACTACTGCAATGCTCTCTAAATTTGGGCTCCCCTTGAGGAGCACCCGGAGGTTCCAGCTGGTCCAGAATGCGGCCGCGTGGGTGGTTATGGGAGCGACGTGGCGCTCCCATGTGACCCCCCTCCTGCGCGAGCTAAACTGGCTCCTGGTGGTCTTCCGGGTGCGCTTCAAGGTTTTGGTTACCACCTTTAGAGCGCTCCATGGCATCGGACCGGGGTATCTACGAGACCGCCTTCTGCTACCAATAGCCTCTCACCGACCAGTACGCTCCCATAGAGAGGGGCTCCTCAAGGTGCCGTCGGCTAAACAGTGTCGACTGGCGGCCCCCAGGGGGAGAGCCTTCTCTGTGGGGGCACCTACCATCTGGAACGAACTCCCCCCAGAGATACGGAAGATCCCGGACCTGCGCACGTTTCGCCGTGCTCTCAAAACTTTTTTATTTCAGCAAGCTGGCCTGGCCTAACTCCCCTCTTTTAAATTTTTAAAAATTTTTAATTCGTGATTTTATAAATTGGGTGTTTTAATCTGTGTTTCGGCCAAAATATTTAATAATTTTAAGGGATTTTTAATATTTCTATTATCTGCATTTTATCTTGGCTGTTCACCGCCCTGAGTCCTTCGGGAGTAGGGCGGTATAGAAATTTGATTAAATAAATAAATAAATAAATAAATAAATAAATAAATAAATAAATAAATAAATAAATATAAAATCCTTCAATATCATTTCGATTAAACTTTTGCTTCTAATATGTGATATGAGCCAGATTTTCACAAGGAAAATATGTATTCTATTGTCACTAGGAAACTAGCAGATATGAAACCTGTATTCTACTATATAGACTTCGTATCCTGCTTGTTTGGATCTGCTGAGCCTTTTTCATCTGTTTGTCTTATGCAGTGAGTTGAATAGCTTAGTCCAGAGTTTAGTATTTATATACTATTTATATATTTATATTTGGCAACTTTAAGACTTGTGGACTTCAATTCCCAGAATTCAAGGAAGTTGTCAAGTTTGGAGAGGCCTGGCTTAATCCATACAGTGAAATGCTACTAATTTTTCAAGGAAACCATAAATTCAAACTGACACTGTAAAGTACTTGCATGATAGAGCTTTATTAGGCTTTTTTTTTTAACAGTAGCGTTAATAGACAGAGTTTCATAAGAGTTGCCTTTTGCTGATTCAGAAACTTCCTGGCAGAACCTTAGCTTTCATCTCTTCAAACCCACTCACTATGTGGCTGGTCCATTCAATCAGTCTGCAGGGACTTTGACATGTACTGTCGCTGTTAAGACACCTACCACTTGGGGAAATGAATAAGAATTCCATTCTGACATTTAGAAGCTTTGCAAAACTTTTTTAAAAAAACACAGAGAAATATTTCAGCAGAGCCCATGGTCTGATTTCAGCAGGAAGCTATTTCTCAAGAGAGAAAATGGAACCTAGCCCTCCTTCTTTCAACTATGCTGAAAGTTCTTCTGCTAAATCACGCCTGACACGTTCTTTTCTCTGGCCTCCCTTTACACATAAAAATTGGGTTGTCCAACTCTGCCTCCAGTCCTAACATATGCAGTGAAATCTGAAGAAATCAGCCCTTTGAAGTAGGCCAGCTTAGGAAATAGTCATCACAAGGACTACTAAAACTCTATTGTTTCAAATTCTATTGTTGTTTCCTAATTTGGTCTGCTTTATAGCAGTGGTCCCCAACCCCCGGTCCGCGGACCGGTGCCGGGCCGTGGAGTACCTGGCACCGGGCCGCGCAGCGGCCGGGGGACATGAACGCTGCAGTGCAAAGGCTCCTGGGCCGTGCGCAATGGGCCGTGCGCAAAAGCTCCTGGGCCGTGCCCCCACCCCTGCGCGCGCTCAGCGGGCCGCGGCGATAAAAAGGTTGGGGACCACTGCTTTATAGGACTGATTGTCTCAGGGAAATATATAGATATAGATATATAGAATATATAGATCACTTAGATTGATTCACTGCTTTCTTCTGTCTGTCTATTTATCTATCTATCATATATCTATCTCTATTTATATCAATTTCCTGATGCCTCAGATTATTCCCCAGATTAAAAATTAAGAGTGGTGCACAGAGATATGCCACCACATTTGAATCTCTCAATGAGAGAAAAGAGACCATAAGACATTGAAAGCTTCTAATGGGCAGGATTTCTTGACCAGCAAAAAGAAGCTACTTCCACAATCCCAGAAGGTCAGCTATTTTAAAGGAAGAACCAACCACACAGAATGAACTGAATGAACTGCAGCCCAGCCAAAATAAATCATCTTGGCTATTGATCAGAAAACCTATTACATATTAGGCTACGTTATTAACATCATCAGACAAATTTACAGAATCATGTACGTTCCATTTGCATCAGTTACAATTTGCAATTCCCACCTTTAGACCTCTTCCAAACCAAGATTTGAATAAATCAAAAAAAGGGTGAAAACCTGGGTGCGTTTTACCCTCCGAATGTAGCCCCGCCCAGCTTTTCAAACGGAGGTTTCAGAGGCTGAAAAAAGCATCAGAAAAGAAGCTTCAGAAAAGAAGCCCCCAAACAGAGCTTCAGAGGCTTTTTTTCTGAAGCTCTGTTTCGGAGGCTTTCAGAGGCAGGAAAAAAAAGTTTTTTTTCTGAAAGGGAGTTTCAGAAGTTTCAGAGGCAGGAAAAAAAAAAAAAAAGCAAGGCACAGAGCTCACAACCAAGGAACCTGTTGCTAAAATTCACCTCTGAGAACAGCTGATTGGGGGTATTTCGGGAGTCTGATCCACCCACCAATCAGCTTTTTTCTTATTTTCCTCCCCAAAAACTAAGGTGTGTCTTATACTCTGAAAAATACGATAGTTGTATTTGTCCTCCTTTGCCCAACAACTACCCCTTTAGTCCCAAAGGTGTTTTTTTCTAAAAGGCAACTGGACTTGACCTGGATGATTGAGGACATTCTTTTACTTTAGGTTTATTCTCTAAGGAGGATTCTCCCCAATTGTTCCGTATTCCATGTATGAAATCCCAAATATGCATGTTTTGCTGTTGAAAAGGAGTTTAATGCACAGTATAAGAAAAGTTTATTATGGATACATCACTTTTGCACTGGAGAGGAATTGCAAATAAACTCACAAAATAAAAGCCTTTTTTTTTTACCCAGATAGGCAAATAGGAAATCAATTTTGGGCTTATAAATTTAGACAAGATATTGGCCAAGTTGAAATAGAATTAAGAATATAGAAGGCTCCACTGTTTACAACACCTGGGAAGACATTTGTTATTATGGCAGCTCCTCCCACTTTGGCATACAAATCCTGCCCAAAAACATGATGAAGCCAGTTGCTGTATGTTTCACCATAAAAATGAATTCCTTATCCACTTTAATTTCACGGTAAGTCCCATCTACTACCTCTGTACGAGAGGCTCCAGCTACCTCTACACCCTCTTCGTTGACAGCAAAGATAATTGATTGACTAATCTGAGACACCATCGACTGAGTATTCCCAGTCATGCCAGATAAATCGGCTTTGCCTGGAGTAAACAGATCTTTCACCCCCATTTTTGAAAATGCAGAATTCATTGAATGGTTCATTTTCGCTCTGAACTTTGGAAAAGAAATTTTAAGGTCTGCTTTTCTCATATTTGCGGGATCGATCCATCTTTGCAATTGTTCGAAAGTGAAATTCATTATAATCTGTCAAGTAAAATAGAAACCAATCCAAGAGTGAAAAAAAAATATTGGAGGGGAAAAAAGAACAAAACAGACAAATGGTTTTCCAAAATGCCAAACATCTTCACAATAACCACATTATCGTTTTGACATAATCTGATAAATTTATCTGCTGAAATGCTACTTCTTTTCAAGCTGCTGAGCAGTGCATCTAGGAAGAATGTATCTTGCTTCAGGGTTGTAAATATGTCTGCTTAAACCGGATATTCTTAATCTCATAGGCTGTCAGGCATTTACAGTTTATGCATTCCCTGTAAGGGAGATTTCTCTGACATGTAAATGAAGGGAAATAATCTAGACCAGGGGTCCCCCAACCTTGGCAACTTTAAGACTTGTGGACTTCAACTCCACAAGTCCACAAGTCTTAAGGTTGCCAAGGTTGGAGACCCCTGATCTAGACTCCTTGCTGAAGGGAGAAAAAGTGAGCCCCTTTAAAACAAAAGGCAGAATTTGAAGAGAAGTGACGGCTGGGGTTTCCACTAATTCCCAATTCCCACCAGCCACAGATTAAAATCAGGAATCCCAGGAAAGGGAGGGATATAATCTCTGTAGAGATAAAGGGCAAAAACTAGCATTGCCAAGATTCAAAAGATTTCACTGTTTGACTCTTCTCTCAACCCAGTCAACCTAACAGAGATTGTGAGAATGCTGAGGGAGAGAGAAAATTACTGCATGCATGCTGTTTTTTGTTCCTAGAGGAATAGTGAAATAAAAATGCTGGTCATACATACAATTTATTAATATGCTGTATGGTTTTTTTTCCTATCTAGGTTTTACTTTTTTTACCCCTCATCCATTCATGTCACCCAATAGAGCAATGTCTTTCCTAAATCATATTAATTCAATATACAGGAATTAAGGGCAGAAGGTGCAGGTTCAGCTGTCAAAATGCAGCTTTTCCCAAATGCCAGGCCACAGTTCAGCACAGAGTCAAGAGCCTCCTAGTGCTAGCTGGTGTCATATTTTCATATATGGTGGCCATTGTTATTAGAATGGCTTAAGAGTAGGTGGCAGTTGGAGTAAGAGAACCACATTAATAAAAATTGACTCTCAATAGTACACACACATACAGAGAAGAGAGATACTACTGGAGAAAGAAAAATATTGCCTAACAACATGGCCAAATATTTCATATACTGGTCGTTGTAGAAGAGATAGAAATATCTCTTGTATATAAAGTAGTGTTCTCAGTACATCACTGAACATGAGACCAGACATGAACCAGTGGTCTTGGGGAAGACTGTTCGACACAGAAGATAGATAAGGAGAATATTTGTAGCTCAGAGTTGAATGGGGGGTCCATAGCGCTCTCTGAGCTTAGTTGTTTTCTTGCAGAAGTTTCATTATCCAAACTAAGTAATATCATTAGTCTTAGTACTAGCATTGATGATATTAAGTAGTTTGGGTAATGAAATGTCTGCAAGAAAATAACAAAGCTCAGGGAGCACCAAGGACCACACACACACACACAGAGAGAGAGAGAGAGAGAGAGAGACAGAGAGAGAGAGAGAGAGAGAGAGAGAGAGAGAGAGAGAGAGAGAGAGAGAGAGAGAGAGAGAGAGAGAGAGAGAGAGAGTGGCGGGGAGGGAGAGGGAGGGAGGGAGTGGGAGAGAGAATAGATTTGTGCAAAGGTGCCCAATACCTCCATGTGGAGATTCAATGTAAGGAGATATACGTGACAACTCACAAATGCCAGTGGATGCAGACAGCCATCCACTGCAACAGAACACCTGTCTTCCCAATTATGATGAGAGAAGGCAGGAATCTGGGAAACTCTCCAATCAGTGGCTTTAAGGAGAGATTGTCTGAAAAAAGTATTTTTGCTGATACTGGATAATCGGCTATATTCTGGATAGTGAGTTTCTATTTCCCTCCCCCCCCCCAGTGATAAAGTCCTCAGAACAGTATTAGTCAGCAAATTTTGGCTAGTGTGTCACTAGAATAATTCCTGCTACTCTATGATAGCTAGCAACATTGATCTCTAGACTACCATTGCAAGCTAGTATATTGTTGCACACAAACTAAGGAATATGTTCAGTATACCAACAGATTTAAAATCCTACAGTTAGTTATTATACTGATAAACAATATGAGAAAAAAATATATCCAAGCTGAGATTTGAGAATTGTTTAGGACTAGAAACACAATTTCCTGTAATTCTATGATTTTTAAAAAGTTGTAGATGTAAATTTAGGGATGTGTGTTCAGATCTTTTACTAAGCATATTATTAAAATACAGATTCAAAACTCAAATTACCTCATCTGTAGATAGGCGGTTATCTGGCAGAAAAATGTACATAGACAGAACGTCATCAACATAAGGAAGCTGCACCATTTGCATTGATGGACTCGGTATATTAGCTGTGTTAAATCTGCCCCTTTGAGTCATCATATCCACATAAATGCTCTGATCCTATAAGAAAGAAAGTAATGTTTAAAAGTAAAACAATAACAATATCAGGAGTTTCAAGATGAAATGTTGAGTATAGTAAGCCAAGGCCAACTGTAATACCAGTTTTTCACCTCAGACTCTGATAATTCAAGATACCACCTAATATATAGATTTTGTATTCCCACCATGGTCAACAAGGCTGTTACTTTTAATTGTTTGATAGAATTATGACTTTCCCTAGTTTTTTATATACTGTACCTGGCAATTCCAAAAGACTCCTCTGTATGTATTTCTTGGATTAAATGGAAATTTCCACCTTCCTTGGAAAGAGGTTGTATTTAATAAGATCAGGGAAGTTGATTGATCAATGGAGTCAGGAGGAAAGAAATCCTTGATAGCACCTTTAGGAAAAGACATTGAATGAAAATATCTGCAAATGGTGGAATAATGTCAATGAATCACTTCTTTCTACAACACAATTTTTAAGTCCGAGAATAGAAAAAAATACACAAAACATCAAAATCCAAGATAAATGAAAGAGTGAAAACGTAAGCCTAAAATGACCTGATTTCATTCACTCATTATATTTATGTAGCCACCTATCTCACTCTGGGAAGTAAACAATAAAAAAAAAACACAATAACTTAAAGGAAGAATGACACCAGAGATACACGTAACACAGTGTTAAAAACTTAGACATAATGGAGCCATCTTGTGGGTTCCCTGTATCTAAGGGAAGGTTGGACCCAACTCTGCAAATCCTTTATCTAAAGTCATGGATGAGGATCACAAAGGTTCATTGAGCTGAAGGCCTGAAACTCTGAGCCTCTGATATATTGCAGATTGGCAATACACTCAGGCCTACCCCAGACCATAGGTTAATTTTCTCTTCTTCAGCATCTTGATAGGGCATATTCATTGACCCTTCCCTGCTCTACAAATCTTTTTGTATGTATACCTGTAATATTTAAAATTCATGAATTACTTTTTTGGCATTTAAAGTGGCAGGTTAAAGTATACAGGAATTGGCCTCATGCTTCATCTCACTCCACAGCACATCAGCCCATAAAAATCCACTGCACATCACTAATTTTTCTTGCAGCAGAAAGTCCATTGTCTGTCCTCTCCCGTTAGTTCGCAATGACTAAACGTTCTGCTTCTTGATATTCAGTGTGGGAAATCCAATGAGCAACGTATGATATCTTACCATTTGTTTCGCTTTCAACCCAGGAATTAATTTTCTGTCTAGCTTCCTCAGCTGCATTCATAAAATCAACTTTTTCGAAATCCGAATTGTATATCTCTTTAACACACTTTTTGTAATGCTGCACCAAACGAAAGAAGACATAGCAATATATTCATTCACCTACTATCACATGCACTGAATCAATAAATCTAGTTGACACTGGTTACTGGACAATCTAGATGGGAGCACCTAATTTGCTGTGGCTCAGTTAGTAGGCTAGACTGGAAAGTTGAAAATAATTCTAGAGCTGGGGAATTCTGGGAGTTATAGTCCCCACATCTGAAAATTGCTTTTCAGGTTAAGAAACTTTGTCCTAGAAGAATAAAATTCCTGGTGTTTGAATGACATCATTGCCTGGAAAAGTGTGTGTGTGTATCAAACCGCATTTGCCAAAGAGTTACCTTATCTTATCATCCACTATTTTACTGTTTAATGTTTTGTTTGCTGTTATGCAGAAATGAATATTCATGGGAAACAAACATGGTCCTAGATTTTGAAATTGCTTCTAATAATGGAGCAATGCATGTTATTGGCCCTAGGTGAAGGAACATTTTCACATACATTAAACCTAATATGTTAACCCAGACTTTTCCCCATGTGTGCATTGCAGTTTGCCAGAAGTCTTATACCTGATCTAACCTAATTTCCTGCTTCACAAAACATGATACCTGTAGAATTTCTAGTAAACCACTAGAATCCATCAACATTGGATTAAGAAGGGAAGAGAGAAAAAGCGTTCTTTCTTACCTCCAGGAAATCTTCAGCCTTTGATCCATATATCCGGCCACCTATCGTCAGCATATGATATTTGGAATGCTGGTTGAGGATTGTTAGGAGTTGCTTGAACCGGCTGTGAAATCCTCCAGGTATATCACACTCAGTCCCAGAATGCTTCAAGCAGCAAAGGATAGCAGATTTACAATCATATAAATCATATTTGCCAACATCCTCCAAAACAGGGGTCACCAACCTTTCGGACCTCAGGGACCATTAAATTCATAATTTTAAATCCCACGGACCACTAATACAATCTGCCTAATGACCGGCTGGGTGGACATGGCTGGGTGGTCATGTGACTGGGTGGGAATGTGGCTGGGTGGACGTGGTCAACTCAATGTCACTCACATCGAGGGGTGCCTCACCAGCCTCTACTCACCCTTCCCCTCCCCTCCCCTCCCAGCCTCCTCTCCCCACCCAGGCTCCTTAGGGCCCCAACAGGAAGCAGTTGTTGGAGCTAAGCAGCCACCACGAGAAAGAATTAGCAAAACAGCTCAGTTCAAATTGGATCTGACTGAGAAGGAGGCTCAGCAGAAGCACCTCACTGAGAACTATGAGCATAGGCTTTCCAAGCAGAGGGAAGACCTGCGGGAGTGCAAAGCCAAGGATTGGCGTCTGGAGGCTCAGTGAGCTGAGATGGTCAGCCAGTTCCATCCATGATGCATTCCCACTGGAACAAAGCTCTTTGCCACCAGCAGCACTTCCCTCCAGCCTTTCCCAAAGCCCCGCACCAGGAGGCTGAAGCAGACCCCAAGTCAGAATTTCTTCCCAACTCTGACCCACACAAGAAGACCCTGAATTTTTCTGCCGACCACCAAAATTTTCTTGTGGACAGCCTGTGGTCCAAAGACCACCAATTGGTGACCACTGCTCCAAAATATCCTCCAAAGACTGCATTACTATTATTCTTCTCATCCTTCCTATTACCTATCTCCTCCCACTTATGACTATAACCATGTTGCTTGTATTTTTACGATTTATATTATTCTGTTTGTTTCCTAGTATGATTTGATTGCTTATTAGTAACCTATGACTATCACTAAGTGTTGTATCTTATGATTCTTGATGAATGTATATTTTTTTTCTTTTTTCTTTCCTTTTATGTACACTGAGAGCATATGCACCAAAGACAAATTCCTCGTGTGTCCAATCACACTTGGCCAATAAAGAATTCTATTCTATTCTATTCTATTCTATTCTATTCTATTCTATTCTATTCTATTCTATTCTATTCTATTCTAAATATTTACATTTACCATAACTCATAACAGAGTAACTCATAATAGCAATAGCACTTAGACTTATATCCCATTTCGCAGAGCCTCTCTAAGTGGTTTACAGACTCAGCATATTGCCCCCAACAAGTTGGGTCATTATTTTACTGACCTCGGAAGGATGGAAAGCTGAGTCAATCTTGAGCCTGGTGAGATTCAAACTGCCAAACTGCTGACAATCAGCAGTGCCTGCAGTACTGCATTCTAACTCGCTGCTGCACCATGGCTCATAACAACACATATATGACAATTCTTAGCTAAACGGTTTCA
The DNA here is from genome assembly GCF_029215685.1 of Pituophis catenifer annectens. NCBI lineage: Eukaryota > Metazoa > Chordata > Lepidosauria > Squamata > Colubridae > Pituophis > Pituophis catenifer. The sequence goes on from NW_027256883.1 coordinate 74,941,137, forward strand.
AGATGTGAATATATGTTTTATTTTTACAGCAGAAGTCCTCTTAGGGGTCATTGTCCTGATCCTTGAGATATTCTCCTTTAAGATGAGAGTCTAGGAAGTGAGCCATTATTCTTATCCATTACTTTGTGGACAATACAGGTTGGGCCCAATCACTTAAACATCATAACAGATTTGGGTTAGGATATACAATTCTGATTGCCGATATTTAATATTTCTTTACTAAGAAAGAAATTATTTTCTATTTTTCAAGTGCTTAGAACACTTTATACCAAATAGTTCATTTAATAGAGTTAGTAAAATGAAATTCAAGTAAAATGAGAATTTTCTTACAGGCCCATCTGTAGGGGTCACAGTTTCTGGCCATCTCCAGAAGTGAAGAGCCTGCAAAACAAAATATATAAGTTTTCTCCCAATTTGTCTTTGTTGGGTATAAGATCAGGCTAAAGCTGACATACCTCAAGATGAAGCAAGCAAGGAAACATGGAACAAAGTTGTTAAAGAAACAAAGGAAAAAATGTCACCTGAACCAGACAAAAGAAGTTGAACTTGAGCGGAGAAGAAACCCCTTCACAAATCCTCTGAACAGCTACCAGACTTTTAAATCAACAGAGCAATGACTTTTGGGGATAAAAGGGGTCCCAAAGCCTGCCTACTCTGGGAGTCATCTTTGAATCCGGATTTAGCGACTCCCATCTCTCTGGTGTCTACCAGCCTAGGACATGGGCAAGTGTGGATGAGTGTGTGTGTGTGCGTGTGCCCCACCCCAACAACCTGGCCAATGATAATGGGTGATACAATGGAATTCTCAGAGCTTGGAAAAGAGGACGGATGTTTCCAAAATATTGAAGATTATGAAGAGATGGGACATTCCTTTCATAGCTATAAACAGATAGCACCACGTCTGCCTTGCCCTCAAAGCTACCAACATTATGTAACCTAACTCATATTTTCCCTCGCAATACACCTGATTAATTAACCTGTCACAATCAAGCTTTCTTCTGCTTGGGGCTTTACAGATGCTAGAAATGAAAAAAACTAATGAGTGTGTTATTTTTTTAAAGTTATTTAAAACATAGTGGGGTTTGTATTTTTAGTATTATTATTATTATTGCAATATGACAAACAAAACTGCAGGAAGTGGGGATATGTCCATTTTGGAAAGTCCTCATTTTCCTGCTAGTCTTACATATCCTCTAATGAATGCTGTTCCTGCAGAAAATACTGAAAAATAGTTATGTCCTGTTAAATTACATGAAGACATGGCCAGGCCACTTGGACGCTCAAGTATCATCTCAAAATGGCAAATGTATCTTTCAGCACCTGACATAAAAGTGGGCTAGCTCTTAACCAAGAAAACTTGTTTGTCATTGTTCATCTTTAATTATATGCCATCCAATAGGGGCTGCGGTGGCTCATGTGGTTAAGAGACCGAATCAGAAGGCCATTGAAAGGATGACAGCTCAGAAGTTCTAAACCCGGGAGCCACATAATGGAATGAGATCCCTCATCCATTTGACCCAGCTCCTGCCTGCCTAGCAGTTGGAAAGCATGCAAATGCAAGTAGATAAATAGGCACTACTTTGGTGGGAAAATACCTGGGGGACATCAAAGAAGTCCCCTCAGGCATCCACTGGCCAATGGTGATGTCATTAGCTAATCCTTCCAATAGGGAAGAACCTTGTGCTTTCAACATGAATGTAGTAAGTAGTATCCAGGAATTACTTTCTGCTTGAAGTGAGGGACAAGGTGTTGCCCTCTAAGGATCCTAGAGAAATACATTCACCTGACTTAATGCTCAAGACTGCTAGTGGGATCACTTCTTCAGTTGTCACTGAGGGCAGCGGGCAAATTTAGAGAATTCAGGGGATAACTCGCAACATGCTAAAGTCTGATTTGCAGTTTGCTGTTGAGGGCCATGCAATACGGACTTTGTAATACTTAAAATATAGGTTTTGTAAATAATATTATTGCATCAGCTAGCTAACATAGGTTTTCTTGTATTTTAATTTGCCTTATTTTCCTTCTTTTAAATGTATTGCTTACAATTTGCCATAAGTCTTAACCTTCTAGAACAGGGATGCCAAACTTGATTTCATTGAGGGCCACATCAGGGTTGTGTTTGATTTGGGGGGTAGGGGGGTGGCCAGGGTGGGCATGGCAAGTGTGACATCACTCATGTTGGGGGTACCTGTGGTGGCCTGAGCACTCTGCCAGCAAAAATGGGCTTCCAAGCTCCATTTTCGGCTGCAACAGCCTCCTGCAACCCTCTGCCACCAAAAACGGAGCTCACAACGGCCCTCCCAAGCTCTGTTTTTGCTGGCGCCACAGGCCAGTCATTCGCTGTTTCCAGGGTGGCCCCGTGGGCCAGATCTAAGCACTCTGCAGGACGGATCCAGCCCCCGGGCCTTGAGTTTGACACCCCTGTCCTAGAAGAATGTAAAAAGCATTTCTTTTAGAAATTAGGACTGGCCAAATATTTGATACAAGTCTATGAGTCCAGAGCTGGGAAAGCCATGTGAATGTATCTCATCAATATCTCATCTGATGTTTTTCCCTTGGAAATCTTTCTTTTACTTTTACTCAGGATACAACACTCTTCTCCATTCTTACACTTACATATTATTGAATGTCTAATTTTTCATGATGTAACTGGAGAGATTATTTTTCTTAACCCAATCAACTTTTACTTTGAAATGTCTTTATTGTGCAAACTATAAAAAGAAATGTAAGTCTAGGTTCTAGTTCTCTCTCTAAGAGAATCCTCTTTACCTTGGAATATTTCTAAATGAATCATAAATTAATAGATCTTCCTGTCCCAGTAGCTTCATTGGGGTTGAGCATACCAAGGCACAAATACAGAGCCATATTTGGACATCACCGACTCTTCTTGTTTCTGATCATCTTATCTCCTGAGCTTCTTGCATCACCTTGTCTACTTGTTAGGGTTATGATAATTTTCCAAAAAGGTGTTTGAAAACCATTGCTCTGTGTCATTTTTGCTGAGCTGGAGGGCAGAAATATTCTAGCCACTCATCCTCTCCCCTGCTTTATACAAATACTGTCACTATACAAAGCTTTAAAACTCAGGAAGATAGAAAAGACAGGAGTTTTCTATGGGGCATTAAATTAATAAGCCATTGTCATTACTGGATGCCAAGAAGTTTTGGGGATTTGTATATGTGTGACTCTGTGTGTGTTAGTTATATATTAATTTTACTAGTTTTGGAGTGAATATTCTAACCCACCAGGAGTTTTGTTGGAATGTGATTGTCAGTAAGAATGAAGATTGAATAAGGAGGAACATAAGTAAATATTTCCTTTGTGCATGGTGACATGCTTATTGCAAAAATGCACAGTTTTCTTTACATTTGTTATATCATTTCCTCACTGAAGATCCATAAAGGTTCCTTTCCAAGGAATTTTGGAAAGTCCAGTTGGGAAGAAAGGCTACTAATCAGGAGAGATTTCCCCATGGTTCCATGCAGATATTCATATGACAGATACCAGGAAGAAACATTTTCTAGCAATAACATAGATGTGATTATATGTGTGACCTATAGTTAATAATTTAATAAGACTTAAAATAACTATTTTAAGGAACACAAGTACTTGAGGACACTTACCTTTCTTATTTCATCAGCAGTGGTTTTGCCACTGCCAATCAAGAGCATGCCTAATGCCATTTCCGCACCGATTGAGAATGAAATGACATTTTTCCCAGAGTTGTCCTGCATTTGCAATTTGAAAAGTTCTACAGCAAAATTGCCATTAGCCTGAACAAAGTCTTTCATGGTGGAGCTAATAGTACCTGCAACAGTAAAGAAATGAGATCAATAGTTTGTACTGATATTTGTTTTTTTCCTTTGTACAAGAGAGAATAATGGGAAAATGACAAATACCAGCTAATCTATAACTGCTGCATGAACAAACTACACTGATGGTATATTTTTATGGCTTAGCCCTTCCCTTTTCATTGTCTACATTCACACTAAGGTGAAGGTGGGCCAAATAAATATATCTGAAGCTTAAGCATCTACCTCTTCTAATATATTTGAAAATTAGAACTCCTAAGCACTTTTTAAAGAATCAGGATTTTTTGTCATTACATTTGAACTAGCAAAAATCATGATTAGCTTGAAATCTTGTTTGTTTAAAAACACCATCCTATCAAAACTACAGTTTTGCTTCCCATGTTCCCATAAATCAAAATTGATGCTAAACCGTGTCTTCATTCATTCATCAATGAACTGGGTGAGCTGAAAACTGAATCACCTGCTTTCAAGCTGCTTATGGATACAGGTTATGGGAGAACCAAAGTGAGGAATGAGAGGGGTATCTTCAGACTTGCAAGATTGATGTCAGTCTTAGGCGTGCATGCAATTGTGTCAGAAGCACCAAGGTGCTTCCGGATTGGAAGAATTAACCAGTGACATCACCGTTGCCTGAGGGACACCCAATTGGGAGCCCCTTTCACACTCCCATTAATGTGTCCACCAAAGGATGCCTATCTATCTACTTGCAATTGCTCACTTTTGAACTGCTTTTGAACTGCTAGGTTGGAGAGCGCACTGTCCTTCAGCCTCACTTGGTCTCAAACATGGGCTTGTTAAATTGTCAACCCAGTGTCCTAACTACATGAGCCATTCTGTTTCCATCAGACGTATGGGGAGATCCAGACAAGGAGACAGGAGTACTAACTTTATCTTTCTTGTAAGATTTCATTAACAGAAACTTGCAAGTCTAAAAGTACCTCTCCAGTCCCTCACTTTTACTCTCCTGAAAATTAGGGAGGGTCCCTTCTGAGTTGCTTTTTGCCACCCCTCCCTGTTCAGAGTCAAATTTGGTTTATCCCATCTTTGTCTTGGCTTCACCTGTTCCCCCTGTCTCCCAAAATCATTCTCACATACCATTAAGGCTATAAAGGCTATAAAGCAGGGGTGTCAAACTCAATTTCATTGAGGGCTGCATCAGGGTTGTGTTTGACCTCGGGGGATGGGATGGGCATGGCTGAGGTGGGTATGGCCAGATCGATTTCACTCGTATTGGGCGTGGTGTGACTGTGGTGGCCTGAGCACCCTGCCAGTCAAAACAACCTCCTGAGCTCCGTTTTCAGCTGTGACCACCTCCTGCAACCCTCTGCCAGCAAAAATGGAGCTCAGGACCCCGTTTTGGCTGGCAGAGGCACCATGGGCTGGTCCTTCACTGTTTCCAGAGCGGCCCTGCATGCCAGATCTAAGTACCCCCGTGGGCCTGATCTGGCCTGCGGGCCTTGAGTTTGACACCCCTGCTGTAAAGTAATACAAAAAAAACATGTTTCATTCTCCATTTATTAGGTAGCCATACTAGTATGCAAATAAGGCCACTGTCTATAGCAACCTTGCAGCCGCCTCATCTTCTTCATTCACCAGAACAACTAAACACAAGAACAGTTTTTTCCCGAATGCCATCACTCTGCTAAACAAATAATTCCCTCAACACTGTCAAACTATTTACTAAATCTGCACTACTGTTAATCTTCTCATCGTTCCCACAACCCATCTTCTTCCACTTATGACTGTATGACTGTAATTTTGTTGCTTGTATCCTTACAATTTATATTGATATTGTTTCCTGATTGCTTATTTGTACCCTATGACTATAATTAAGTGTTGTACCTTATGATTCTTGATGAACGTATCTGTTCTTTTATGTACACTGAGAGCATGTGCACCAAGACAAATTCCTTGTGTGTCCAAATCACACTTGGCCAATAAAGAATTCTATTCTATTCTATTCTAATTTCCAGGAACCAAAAATTGGGAGCCACGCTTTTTTTTTTTATGTGATCAAGCCAAACTATTTTGGCAAAAATGGTAAATGGAGTACGGCAGTGCGGCAGTTTGATATGAAGCCATATTTGATTAAGTCTGATTTTAAAAGCTTGCTCCTATTCTTATCCTGTGTTTCTACTTTGGAAAGCATGCAGTTAATGTGATCTTATATAGGAAGGCAAAACCTGTTACCACTTGTGAGGAAAACTTCTATTAAGGATCTTTCCAAAACAAACAGAACCACACATCTGGGCAAGCGCAACTAATAATCAGCAAAAGTGGCTCCAGTTTCAATTTTTTTGAAAATGAGAATGACAATGCCAGGTATGGGGACAAGCTGATCCAACTGGCAAATCATTTGATATATCAAAAACAGAAATAACATGGAAAGACAAAAACAGGACTCAGAACAAGGCTTTGAGGAAGGCTATATAGAAGAGAGACAGAGAGGGAGGGAGGGAGGGAGGGAGGGAGAGAGGGAGGGAGGGAGGGAGGATGTCTGGCAGATTGAGAGGTTTCAAGTATACGTTACTTCATTGTGCATACAATATCGTTATTTCATTGTACATCCTCCAGTACTTCCTTATTATTTCCTTATTGCTTTTTTATTTTTTAATAATTATTATTATTTTACACCAGGATTTAATGATTCCAGGCTCTGTAGGATCATTCAGTCAATCTCCAGCATGATCCTCACTTTTATGTGGTTTTAATTTTAATTTCTGCTCATTAATATTGTTCACCATTTTTTTCTGCACATCATTGTTCTTATAGATCAGAACAATTAATTATTATTAATATATACCCTCCTGCCTCCTTATGGTCAGGAATCTGCATCATTGGATGTATACCTTCAACACTAAAAACTCCTAGATTAAAGGGAAAGGAAGGAAGCAGAGCCTTAAATAAAGTGTGAGCTAGCCATTCATGGAGAACCTTTGTTCAGTTGTGTCTCTTCCTTCAAGAAAGACACAAACCCAATTAATACAGAAACCTCATTGTCTGCAACAGAAGCGTAAGGTTTCTCTCTTCCTGATTTTACAGACTGTGCCTCCATTGGCTGCTTTCTCTACAACCACAGCCCCATGGGGATTACTGTACCGTGGGAATGACACTAATTTAGATTTTCCTTAGACAAGATTCAGGATAAATATCGAGTGGAGTAGTAAAGCTGAAATAGAAAGAAAAGCTGCCTTCATGAAGTCTAATCAGAAGGCACAGATAGGTAGGGAAGTTGAGTATGTATACCGCACATCTGTTTTAGGAAGCAGGGTGATGAGTTAAAGAACCCAGCATAACATGTTGCAGCTTGTTTAGATGAAAGTTAGTTATGCAACTGGATTTGGGTTCACACAAATCACAGTATAGCTTCCTGGACAGTGGTGGGATTCAAATAATTTAACAACCGGTTCTCTGCCCTAATGATTTCTTCCAACAATCAGTTTGCCAAATAGCTCAGAAATTTAACAACCGGTTCTCCCGAAGTGGTGCAAACTGGCTGAATCCCACCACTGTTCCTGGGTTTCTTTAATGCAGTTTATACAGTAAGCTGTGTTTTAGTGCCCTTAAGATATCCCAAGTATTTATAGCTTTTATGTTCCTCATTTTGAACATTTAACATGAAGATCTGCTATAAAAAGGAATGCTTGCCTAATAAAACACAATTAAATCCACTGAACAATAGAGGTTACACCTTGTTCACAATGGCCAGAGATTATTCTGATTCTTCTTGAACAGATTTCTTGTGGAGGAAGTCTTCTTGCTGTGATCTTCTTCTCTGCTTAATGGGACATCTCTTTACTCTTTGCCTGACTTGAGCTTTGTCTGATTAACAATGGAGTTTGACTTCAACTCTCCTTTTTTTCCAGCATGCCAAATCAGTCAGTTCATTTTAAGAATTATATTCTTTCACCAGGGATTTTGAATCAGGTGCATCGTACATGTATTCACACGCCCATGTAAGGGATAGTGTTTTGATTGCAATTAGCCTATGCAGATCTCCAGAGAAACCAAGACGTGAGCAGGTCCAGAATTCTATCAGAGTAAGATGTTTGGTACACTGTAATTATGTTAATATTAATATTATTTCTTCTTTTTTTGTGGTAAGATAGGGTATTTAATGGAGGTATAGAATATTTCATTTAGAATACAGTATGAAGGGAGAGGGCTGTAAACTGTAAATTAAGTTCTACCATCAACAACATCCATGCTTCTTTTGAAAAGGAAAAGCGTCGTATTAACGTAAGTTAAATGTGACTTAACTTAGAGATTGGGTTAACAGTATAACAGAAGGGACCTTGGAATTCTTCTAGTCCAACCTCTGCTCAGGCAGGAAATCCTATACCATTTCAGACAAATGGTCATCCAATCTCTCCATAAAAACTTCCAGTGTTGAAGCACCCACAATTTCTGGAAGCAAATCATTCCACTGATTAATTGTTCTAATGGCCAGGAAATTTCTCCTTAGTTCTAGGTTGGATCTCTCTTTGATTAATTTCCATCCATTGATTCTTGTCCTGCCTTCAGGTGCTCTGTGGAATAGGTTAACCCCTTCTTCTTTGTGGCAGCTCCTTAGGTATTGGAACATTACTCCTATGATGTCATTCCTAGTTTTGTTTTCATTAAACAAACATATCCAATTCCAGCAACCGTTCTGTATATGTTTTATCCTGCAGTCCCCTAATCATCTTTGTTGCTCTTCTCTGTACTCTTTCTAGAGTCTCAACATTTTTTTACATCAGGTTCAGAGATGGGTTTCAGCAGATTCTGACCAGTTCCGAAGAACTGGTAGCGGAAATTTTGAGTGGTTCGGAGAACTGGCAAATACCACCTCTGGCTGGCCGCACAGTGTGATGGGAATGGAGATTTTGCAATATCCTTCCCACAGGAGTGGGGAGGGAATAGGGATTTTGCAGCATCCTTCCCCTGGAGTGGGGTGGAAATGGAGATTTTACAGTATCCTTCCCCTGCCATTCCCACCAAGCCACGCCCACAAAACCGGTAGTAAATTTTTTTTAAAAAAAATGTGAAACACACCACTGATCGGGTTGGAGATACATTTTACATACATCTATCCAACTGATATTTTAATCAGAGCAAAAGGACGTACTATATGTCATATAAGCTTCCCATGTCAGATTCAGCTCCTTATGACCAATAAGAATGATAAATTTATTTTTGGTTCTTAAAGAGTATGACATGGTTATTCTCATAATTAATACATAGGGACTTAATTTGGACTCTTCTAGTATATTGCATAAGTACTTTCACTATTTAGCAGAGTTATCATATCCTACATTATTATGGAAGTGAGCCTTCATGATATTTCTGTCTTTAAACTAGACAGAAGTTACCTAATAATAATTAGCAGAAAGCTACAATTCAAAGATTGATGGTAGGGTTAAATTTGAATTGCATTTGAATTGAATTGAATGTATTAAATTTTTATACCGCCCTTCTCCCAGAGGGACTCAGGACGGTGAACAGCCAGGATTAAAATACATACAATACGAAAATTAAAATAATTTAAAACATAATTAAATCCATTTGGCTTCCCCAATTTAAAACCCCTTACCCATAAAACAACTAAAAATTTTAAGCCAGCCTGGCTTGCTGAAAGAAGAAGGTTTTCAGAGCCCGGTGGAAAGTACGGAGGTCCGGGATCAATCGTATCCCTGGGGGTAGCTCGTTCCAGAGGGCGGGTGCCCCCACAGAGAAGGCTCTCCCCTGGGGGTCGCCAGTCAACATTGCTTGACCGATGGCACCCTGAGGAGACCCTCTCTGTGGGAGCGTATTGGTCGGTGGGAGGTTGTCGGTGGCAGAAGGTGGTCTCGTAGGTACCCAGGGCCTAAGCCATGGAGTGCTTTAAAGGTGGTAACCAACACCTTGAAGCGCACCTGGAAGACCACCGGAAGCCAGTGCAGCTCGCACAGGAGAGGTGTTACATGGGAGTGCCATGTTGCCCCCATAATCACCCGCGCGGCTGCATTCTGGACCAGTTGGAGCCTCCGGGTGCTCCTCAAGGGGAGCCCCATGTAGAGAGCATTACAGTAGTCCAGGCGGGAAGTAACGAGGGTGTGAGTGACCGTGCATAAGGAGTCCCGATCCAGAAAGGGGCGCAACTGGCGTATCAGGCGAACCTGATAAAAAGCCCCCATGGCCACGGCCGTCATGTCTCTTCTAAAGACAGCCATGCATCCAGGAGGACGCCCAAGTTAAGAGCCCTCTCCGTGGGGGCCAATGACTCGCCCCCGATAGCCAGCGATGGCACCAGCTGGCTATATCGGGACGCCGGCAACCACAGCCACTCGGTCTTGGAGGGGTTGAGTCGGAGCCTGTTCCTCCCCATCCAGACCCACATGGCCTCCAGGCACCGGGACATCACTTCAAGGACATCATTGGGGTGGTCTGGGGTGGAGATGTACAGCTGAGTATCATCAGCATACAGATGGCACTGCACCCCAAATCCACGGATGATCTCACCCAGCGGCTTCACATAAATGTTGAACAGGAGAGGTGAGAGGACCGACCCTTGCAGCACCCCACAGACAAGGTGCCTTGAGGTCGACCTCTGCCCCCCAGCCAACACGGACTGTGACTGGTCAGAGAGATAGGAGGAGAACCACCATAACACGGTGCCTCCCACTCCCAACCCTTCCAGCCGGCGCAGCATGATACCATGGTCGATGGTATCAAAAGCCGCTGAGAGACAGAAGAACAACCCCTCCCGAGCCCTCCAGAGATCATCAACCAATGCGACCAATGCCATTTCCGTGCTGTACCCGGGCCTAAGCCGGACTGGAGCGGATCTAGATAGACAGTTTCATCCAGGTACTGTGGGAGCTGTCGCGCAACCACACTCTCCACAACCTTCGCCACAAAGCGAAGGTTGGAGACTAGGCGGTAGTTTGCCAAAACAGCCGGGTCCAGAGAGGGCTTCTTGAGGAGCGGCCTCACCACCGCCTCTTTCAAGGTGGGAGGCAAGAAACCCTCACTCAAAAAAGCGTTTATAATCCTCTGGAGCCAGCCTCATGTAACCTCCCGGGTAGCCAGCACCAGCCAGGAGGGGCATGGGTCCAATAAACATGTGGTTGCATTCAACCTCCCCAGCATCCTGTCCACGTCCTTGGGAGTCACAGGGTCAAACTCATCCCAGATAACATTCTCAAGACCCGCCTCGGACATCCCTCCTGAACCCACCCAGTCAGAGTCCAAGACTTCCTGGATTCAAGCAATTTTATCGTGCAGATAATGCGCGAAATCCTCAGCTAGCCCTTGCTCGCCCAATAAATTTGATTTACTATTGGTGATTCCCAAATTTTAAACAATGGGGATACACGTTTTATTCAACACTTCACCGAAACCTTTTTCAATTATAATTTTTTATCTCTTCCCCTTTTAATATTGATACTATATGCATATAGGATCATAGTTCAACTATATAAAAATACATTTTCAACAATATTCTTAGCTGTTTGCCATTATTATTTCATTATAGATTTGTTGAATAATGTCAATTTTCTAAAACAGATTGATTCAGAAACATTTCAAGATTTTGAATTAAATGCATGCCCAGCTAGTTCAATTTTATGCTATGCATATGCATTTAAAAGAACACCCCCCCAAAAAAATTCCATGAGACCAATCTAAAAAAATAAACTGAAAACATTTTGTGTATAAATAGCTAGAGATCCCACAGAGAATTTATACAGAGATACACAGTAAACTAAATTTAAGTTAAATCGTATCTTCTAAAGATAGGACTTTGCTTTAATATGTTGCTGCCAAATCAATTCCCAGCAAAGATTTTTATAAGAAGAGTTAGTAGATCCATTTACTATTTATGAAATAAAAATTGTGATACTTTCTTTGAATGGTAAAGCACCAAGATCAATTTTATGTGGAATGGTAGATGTTTTCTGATACATTTTTCTTCAGTGTTACGGCTTATAAAATGTTTGGAAGAACATATTTTATTATTGGCGTTCAGTAAAGCTATATTTTGTACCAAAACTAAGTAAAGTTCATAGTTTGTGTTTCAATTATTATCCTATCACTTTTTTAAAAAATTGACAACTCTTTTAGTGAACAAATTTACAATTCTTTTAGCTGAAAACAATTGCAAAAAGTAACATCAAAAGACATGGTTTTGGGTGGCCACGTGGGCAGGTCTATACAGTTTTCTTGACAATATGTTTTAGAGATGGCTTGCCTTCTTCCTTCGACTGAGAGAGTTTCTCTGGCCCAAAATTGCCCAACTGCCTTCTTGCTTAATTGGAGACTAAAAAGTCATGTTTCCCTATTCTTAGTCCAGTATCTTAAATGTTTAATGCTTCTAAAAACTGACATGGATGATTCATTTAAATAAGGATAGAGAGAGGCAAACATGCATTTATACCACTGGATGCTGCAAAAGTCTTTGGAATAGCATTAGTTGTTAATAAATGTAACACCTGGAGGAAATATAATTCTACATTAAATTGCAGGCAGCAGTTACATAAATATATAAACTGATTTTTTTTTCCTGGTAAACAATATTTTTTTAGAACCTCTTATTAAATATTGGTATTCAAAAAGACTTTCTTCTAACATCTAAGGCTTGATTGCTTATTTATCTATCTATTACATTAATATAACTACCCATCTCATCATAGCAACTCTGGATGCAACTAACATTTATCCACGAGTGAATTATAATATCCTCAATTTATTACCTGGTCAGCAATGATTTTTTTTTCCAAACAGTGGTTGCCAAAATTGTTATTTTGGCAAACAATGGCTTGTTGACCATAAAAGAAAAGAAAAGAAAAGCACAGCAGTCCACTATTTCATGAGTCAACATAAAGATACCTTGATGTTCAGCAGAGACCTCTTTCTCTCATCTTACCTCTTTACTGTGTTCAATCTTGATGCCAAAGCAAAGGTAGCCCAAAGCTTCCTCACTTCAGATGTGATACCGCAATCTGAGGCTGCCAGTGAGTGAGATGCCGTCAACAGTGAAGTGCAGATATTTATAATGTACCACTTCAAGACCCATGTCCATTTACACAATGATTGCATTTATAAATCTGCAACAATTTGACTAAATCAAAATGCAGTATGAAAACAGCATGCTGTGCAAGTTGGGCATTTGTAATAATCTAAAATTAATTATTAAAAATTCTGATATTATGAAATTTACTACATATTCAGTAGACAGTTTAGAGAAAAGAACATCATGGTCCTTTTTCCCCCCATTAAAAATACTTGATGTACTGCTAGGACATCCAGAAATTGTAATCATCTAGGTTGTTTATTTGTTTGTTATTCAATTCTTATGGCCGCCCATCTCAAGCAATGACTCAGGGTGGCTTACAATTCAGAAAATATGTTACAATTACATTTTTTACAAAATTAAAACAATAAGAATGATAAAAACAGCTAAAAGATGAAAAATCCAAATTCAACATATACAAGAGCAAAATGTTTGGCCAGCTATTAATACATCCAGAAAACATGGCCCTTAACACATTCAGTGCCCCAGGCTCAGAAACATAGCCAAAAATAATTGTTGATTTCTTGTCTTTGTTGTAACTATGTTGGGTTTTATATTTGCTGTTTCCATTTATTAGAAAATGTGTTTTTGATGTTATTTTGTGATTTGTACTGGGTTTTTTATGATTGATTCTGTGGCTAATGGAAAAGTTTGATCACAAATTATTAACTCTACTCCAAGAATATATTGTGATGTGTTAAAATTAAACAAAAAGGATTTACTAGAAATAGACATTCATTATTAACATTCCCCAGGGTTTAGTATGATGCAGAGGGTGCAATTTTAAAAAATGGGGAAACCCAAAGTCACAGGAAGATTGGAACTAGATAAACTCAATAATAGAGGAGATAAATTAATAAAATGTTACATGGAGAATTATTTGTTTATTAGCAATAACTTCAGAGAGAGAGAGAGAGAGAGAGAGAGAGAGAGAGAGAGAGAGAGAGAGAGAGAGTGTCTGTGTGTGTGTGTGTGTGTGTGTGTAAAGTGAGTTAGGCGGTTCCTTTCCAGGTTGAGACTGAAAAACAATAAATTAATTATTAGTGTCCATTATATACATTAAATATAGAAAATTAAAGAGAGCAGCTATGGCAGCAAAGATTTCACCTGGAAAACATACAATTAAAATATAAAATCATTGTGAAGAATAAATTTAATATGTTTAACAAACATATTCAATTGTGAATCTGAAAATTATTAATGATGATTACAAAACCTGAGTCATTAAATCCTTTGTTTATTGAAATGTGTTCCGGTTAGCAGGAACAAACAAAGAGGCAGTAGACATTCATACATTCCATGAAAAGCAAGCATCTCAGAAGCTTCAGAGAAACATTTTTGATGGTTAAAATCCACTCTTTGAAAAATCGAAATTGTATTAGTTTCAACACAACTCTGCTCCAAAGTGTATCCCATTCAGTTCAATTGGGCATACTCCCATGTAAAAAAATACAGGACCAATATTGACTTTAGCTAAAGTAAGAGAGCAGAATCTTACCTAGCAGCTGTATTCCAAAGCAACATGTTAATGTGTATCCAAAACAATTTCTATTCATTTCCTGTTCTTGGCTTCATCTAGATTTGTCATCTATGATGAAGAATCTGGAGTCTTTCAAACAGAGGCTTAAATGCCAGTTGTTGAGAATGCTTTAGCATGGGGGGGGGGTCAAACTCAAGGCCCTGGGTGCTTAGATCCGGCCTGTGGGGCCACCCTGGAAATAGCAAAGGACCTGTCCGCAGTGCCTCTGCCAGTGAAAATGGAGTTTGTGAGGGCTGCGTGTGGTTAGAAGGTTGCAGGAGGCTGTCGCAGCTGAAAACGCAGCTCAGGAGCTCGTTTTCGCTGGCAGAGTGTTCAGCCACTACAGGTGCCCCCACAAGTGATGTCATGCTCACCACGACCCCCCCCCGGCCATGCCCACCTCACCCCCCCAAGATCAAACACAACCCTGATGCAGCCCTCAATTAAATTGAGTTTGACACCCCTGCTTTAGTAGGTCTTTCTTTCAACAAAGTTGGACTAAATACACCTGAAATTCTTCCTAACTTTATGGTTCTCTAATTATAATTCTTAATAGCAGTGGGCATCCTTTGGCTCTTATGTATCAGATATATAAAATATCTACAGCTAGCACTGTAAGTAATAAACAGGTATCAAATACATTGCACTTAATTTGAAGCACCTTCTCTGATAAATGGCCATCACTGAGAATTTTGGGAGTTGAAGTCTATATAGTTAGAGGATACCAAGTGGGTGGGGGAAAGACTGAGTTGAGTCATTTTATCTCAAAGAAACAGGCCTATTTAAGAATCCCACAAAGGATTCAACCGGAAGCGTTACGGCGAGACAGTCGGGGAATTAATGGGCTCTGATGAGCTCCGCAAAAACCCAGACTGACGAACCTCTGCCGAGAGGTGTTCGGACTGGAACTGTCCTCTAGAGACAGGGAAGAAGGAGAGGCACCTTGGAAGACCAAGAGGAACAGGCAAGTTCCTTGAAGGTCAGAGGAATCTCTCTCCAATTCGGTGGCGGGGGCGGCAGCCATTGCAGCTGTCAAGAAGCTCGGACAACCGGACTAAGTATTGAGCAGGAGTGGTGATTGCAACAGAGTTTTTGAAGCCAGGTGAGTGACAGCCAACTCACAGGGGACTTCCGGTTTGCAAGCTTCGGCGACGGCGGTGTTTTTTTAAAGACCGCCAGCCCCGCTGCCTGTAGAGCCACCCCGCGAATGAGGAGCGGCTCGAAAACTCCGAAATCTTGAAGATTGTAGGAGAAGAGATAGCAGGGCACAGGTTGAGCCCCTGTAACCCCCCAGGGAATTGTTTCTGGGGAGGAAAACAGGCGCGGCTCCCTCCCAACCTGCGGAGACTCCGGGCGGCGTGGGACGATTCTGCCTTCAGCAGAACAAGCCGGCAGCAGCAAACTTTTAAAGTGAAAGGAACCAACTTTAACAAACAACGTAAATACCAACTTGAATCCAGAAACTTGAAAATTGCAAGTATTAGTGCTTTGTTGACTTTTTAATTCAAAAGAGAAAGCGAGTGAGTGAAAGTGATTTGAAAAAATATGGCGCCCAGCATTTGAGTTAACGAGCTAGTGAAAGTGGATTTGTGAAGCCTTCCTGCTTTGCTATAAAGTTACAAAGCTGCTACAAAGTTGCTCTATCTAAAGAAAAAATTTCTTTTTCTAAAATTTGACTTTGTCTTACTTCAGTTTCATTTGATTAAATCTGGGGGACTTTTTAGAAGTTTCTGTGGAAGAGGGAAAGGAAAAGGAACTTCCCTCTTCAGAAAAACTAGCCTACGTGGCAGGATGGCTTCAAAGAAGCAGGAAGGGAAAGCAACAGGGGGGGGGATCCCCCACACACAAACATGAAATGCAGCTTCCTCCTGCTCAACAGTTACAGACTCAGAAAAAAGAATTTGATGTGGGAGATTTAAAAGAATTTATTTCTAAAACTTTGGATGATAAATTTCAAAAATCTCAACAGGAGATAGATGATAAACTTCAAAAATCACATCAGGGGATAGATGATAAACTTCAAAAATCACACCAGGAATTTATGCAGGAAATTAATGAAGTTAAAGATATGGTGAAACAGAATCAAAACAAGGTGACCAAAAAAATATCAGAAGTGGCATCTGGCCTGGCAGAATTTATTGGGAAAGTTGATTTTAAAGTTGAAGAACTTAAATCAGAAGTTAATGTTAAGATGAAAGACAATGATTATAAAATTGCTGATGTTGATAATAAAATGCAGAGAGTTGAAGACGAGATTGTTATGATACAATTCAGGGCAATGGAGTTCACTATATGGCTTCGGGGAATTCGAGAGGAGGAAAGACAGGATCTGAGACAAGTTTGTTCTGAGGCCTTGGCCAAGATTCTACAAGTCAATCCTGATGTGGTTTTTCATAAAATAGACAAAATTTACAGAGTGAACTCTTGGGTGGCCAGACAAAGACAATTACCTAGAGATGTGGTCATATATTTTACAGACAGAGAAATAAGAAATGATATCCTGCAAAAATCTTTTTACACTTCTGTACAAGTGGGGGGCTCACGAATTGGAATTTATAAAGAATTGCCTCCTAAAATGCTGAAAGCTAGAAAAGAATTTGGCTTTCTTGTCAAGGAATTGCAAAATTTACAGATACCCTTCCGGTGGGACGCACCAGTTGGGATAATTTTCAGATACAAGGGAGAAAGATGCCGTTTGAATACCGTGGAGAAGGCACAACACTTTTATACTACTATTTTTAAGGAAAGAACACCATCTCCACGTACATCTACAGTTTTGGAGATTAAAGAGAGTGAAGAGAAGCAACCTCAACGAGAATTGCAAGAACAGTCCAAGCAGGAATTAGAAGGAGTGCAAGGTGCAGAAGGAGGTTTTTTGGATGAGCCGTTGCTGGAATCTTCTCCAATTTTGGACTCGGTTCGGATGATTGAAGTTAAGGATCAACGTATAACTAGAGCTCAATCTAAGTTACTTAAACAAAAGCAACAACAACAACAGGAAAGACAAGACAAGGAGGCAGTTAAGAGTACTGCACAAGAGATTGGAGCTATGGGAGGAGCGAGATCGAAGCTTTTGGATGACCTTCAAGTATTTTGCTCTGTGCTCCAGAAAGAGGCTGATGACCTTTAAGTGTTTATCTTGGAATGTTAATGGGTTGAATTCAGCACAGAAAAGGAAGAAATTATTTACATATTTGAAACAATTTAATAATGATATAATTTGTTTACAAGAAACGCATATCACAACTCAAGATCAAAAATATCTGATAAATTCCAAACTAGGAACACATTTTATATCTTCAACTTTGCAAAAAAAGAACGGTGTGGTTATCTATGTAAATAAAAAGTTAACAGCTAAAGTTATAGAAACAGATGAAGATGGTAGGTTTGTAGCAATTGAATTGCTTACGGCAAATGGCCAAATTCTTTTGATTGGAATTTATGCTCCCAATCAACAACAGGACTATTTCTACAAGATGTTACATACCAAAATACTGCAATGGGACTATAGATCCATTTTAATTATGGGAGACTGGAATGGAGTAATTGATTCTAAATTAGATAAAAAGAGTTTGGCAAAGTCCAGAATCAGACTACCACAGACTTTTTTTGACATGAAAGAAGATATGGAACTAAAAGATGTTTGGAGAATACATAATCCAAAAGAATTGGACTACACTTTCTTTTCTGATAGACATAGATCCTTCTCTAGGATTGACTTTATCTTGTTGTCAGATGATTTACTTGTCAAGACAAAAAGAACAAAGATTTTTCCAAGAACTTTGACTGACCATAGCCCAGTATGGATAGAAATTGAGATGGATAAGGTTGAGAGACGTTCTTGGAGATTAAATGAGAACTTGTTTAGATATGAAAAAAATACAACAGAACTTAAAAAGCATTTGAAAGAATTTTTTGAAATAAATTTGAATAAAGGTACCCCAATTGAAATTGTCTGGGATGCAAGTAAAGCTTATATGAGAGGGGTACTTATCTACATGAATTCTAAACATAGACTGTTTCGACAAAAGAAAAGATCTGAATTGGAAATAGAAATAAAGAATAAAGAACAGTTACTTATTAAAAATCCAACAGATGAAAGAATAAGCAGTGCTATAAAACTTTTGAAAGACCAATTTCAAATGCTTATGGCGGAACAAGTTGCAACAAACTTACAATATGCGAAGCATAATACATTTTGTAATGCTAATAAACCGGGCAGATGGTTGGCTTACACATTGAGGAAAAAACAAAGTATACGGACTATAGATAGTATTGATATTGGAGGGAAAGAAATTTTTCAACAAAAATTAATTAAAGAAGCTTTTGTGGACTATTATACCAAACTATATGCCAAAGAGGAGGTGCAGAATGGACTTATAGAAAAACATTTAAATGATAAAAGAGTTACAAAAATTACTGATCAACAAAAGGAAAGAATGAATTATCCTATAACAGAGGAGGAGATAATAGTAGCAATTAAACAGTTAAAAACAGCCAAAGCTCCTGGTACGGATGGTTTGACTGCAGTGTATTACAAAACTTTGCAAGCTGAAATGGTGGAACAATTTAGAGATTTATTTTGCAATATTCAACAAGGGGGTAAAATACCCCCATCATGGACAACAGCTTACATATCTTTGATACCAAAAGAACAAGTCGGTCCTAAAAAACCAGAGAATTATAGACCAATATCTCTTTTGAATACAGATTATAAAATCTATGCGAAAGTATTAGCCAACAGGTTGATGCCAGTAATCCAAAAGGTGATTCATGAGGATCAAGCGGGATTTATCGAGGGCAGACACATGAAGGACAATGTAAGGCAAGTAATAGATTTATTGGAATATCTTGAGAAGAATAAACAGATTCCTGCAGTGCTGGTCTTTTTGGATGCAGAGAAGGCCTTTGATAGAGTGGATTGGAATTTTCTACTAAAGACTTTAAAAAAGATGGATTTTGGGGATCAATTTATACAGGCGATTTCAGCAATTTACCAAGAGCAAAAGGCACAGATCATTATTAATGGAAGTTTGACAACAGAGTTTAAAATTGAAAAAGGAACAAGACAGGGATGTCCATTGTCCCCACTTTTATTTATTTTAACATTAGAAGTCTTGTTAAATACAATACAGGACTCTAATATCTTGAAAGGTATAATGATTAGGTAAGAGGATTACAGAATAAAGGCATTTGCAGATGATCTGGTTGTTACCTTATCACAACCAATGGAATCAATAATCCTGATGAAGGACATTATACAAGACTATGGTAAAGTTTCAGGTTTTAGACTGAATCCAAAAAAGACTAAAATGATAGTTAAAAACATGACACAAGATCGTAAATATGAGCTTGAAAGGAGGGCAGGTTTTGAGACTGTACCTAAGGTAAAATATCTAGGAGTTCAGGTTGCAGAATCAAACATGAAATTGTTTCAAACTAACTATGAGGTGTTGTGGCGAGAGGTGCAGAAAGACATGGAGACTTGGAAAAAACTGCAGCTGTCTCTACTTGGAAGAATAGCAGCAGTTAAGATGAACATTTTGCCAAGATTTCTTTTCTTGTTTCAAATGATTCCGGTGCTTAAAAGTGATAAACAATTGAAAGTCTGGCAAACTGGACTTAATAAGTTTGTCTGGAACGAGAAAAAGCCGAGAGTGAAATTGAAAATTATGCAAGATGTTCCAGAAAGAGGAGGTCTTAAACTTCCAAACCTACAGTTATATTATGATGCAGCAGCTTTAACTTTAACAAGTGATTGGTTTGGAAGGAAAAAGACTGGAATATTGAATGCAGAAAGTTTTGATCTCGAATTTGGATGGCATGCTTATTTATTTTATGATGACAAAGTTGATAAAGTATTTAAAAGTCATATACTTAGAGACTCTTTGATGAGAGTTTGGAAGAAGCACCGACTCAAATGGGATTATAAAATACCGTTATGGCTGGATCTTGGTCATACTTTGTGGAATACAAATATAATGTCACTCGGGGGGTTTTTATACAAAGAGGTTCTTTTTACAGATGCGGGCAGATGGCAGCTGAAGACATTGCAGACACTGTTGGACGAAGGGATTAATCTAACATGGTTACAATATAATCAATTACAATTGAGATGGAAAGAGGACCCAAAAAACTGGTATTATGTTGCACGAAGAAGAATTGGTTAGACATATAAAAGAGAAAGGTCCAATGCATATCAAAAGGCTTTATAATGTTTTGTTAGAAAGGGATTCAGAAACAGAATTAGTTAAAGATTGTATGATTAAGTGGGCACAAAATTTTGAAGAACCCGTGATGTTGGAAACATGGGAAAAAATTTGGGTTCAGAATGTTAAATTTACACAGTCGCAGAATTTGAGGGAAAATTTCTATAAAATGTTTTATAGATGGCATTTAGATCCCAAAAAGTTGTCATGTATGTACCCTAATGTTCAGCCAAAATGTTGGAGATGTGAATGTTTGGATGCTACGTATTATCATGTTTGGTGGACCTGTAGGAAAGTTAAGGCTTTTTGGATAAAAATTTGGTGGGTCATGCAGAATGTCTTGAAGAAAAAAATTCAGTTCTCTCCACAACTGTTTTTATTGGGTATAGTTAAGGGTTTTACATCGGGTGAAACAAAACTGATATTGTATATGATAACAGCAGCAAGATTGTTGATAGGTAAATATTGGAAAAATGAAGCTTTGCCCACTATTGAGGAATGGACTTTGAAGATGGCCAGTTTTGCAGAGATGGCGAAGATTTCAGCATACTTAAAAGATTGCTCACAAGAGACTTATGAATGGGAATGGAAAAGGTGGATAGAATATGTTCAGAACAAATATCAAACTAGAAAGTATCAAATAGCTTTTATTTGAAAATAATGTATTAGAAATTTTTTAATGTAATGAGATAAAGAGAAAAATTATACAGGGGAGGGAGGGGTTCAAGTTTATATATAAGTGTTATATTAGGGTTCTTTATGAGTATGAGTATATTATAGGGAAGTCTGGGGGGAGGGGAGGGTTAGGGAGGGTTAGGGAGGTTGGGAAGTTTGGGGGGGGAGGTGGGGGGGGAAAGGGGTGAAAATGTAATTGTAAAACTTTTGCAATAAAAAAAAAAAGATAGTGGCTCGCCTCTAAAATGAACACTGGAATGGATACCAACATTTTTTCATGCTTTAGAATCCAGGACCATTCATGCAGGTTCTTGTAGCAAAGTCCATCTTCTAGCTAGAGGAACAAACAGATTGAATAGCAAGAGGTAAAAATCAGGAGGACTGCAAAACCAAGGTGATACCAGATGATTTCTGCACCAAAGTTAGGTTATGGGGTGCCAGGAGTGATTACATTGAATAATTACACAGAGTCAATATTCTCTTAGAAAGTACATTTTATATTACCTCAGCACTGGATTCTGTTGGTAGCAGGATAGAAAATCTCAGCTCATTGTTTTTGTAGAGAATCTGCAACACTGTGGGCAACTCACCCTGGCTGACTCACCTCGGCCAACTTGTCGTGGGACAACTTGCCATGGCCAACTTGCTGTAGGACAATTAGTTTTGGGACAATTCAACATGGGATAACTCAAAAGAAGGAAAAGTGAATTGCAGTGGACCTTCTCTTGCTTTTGATTTGAACCTTCTCAAATTAGAATCCTCGAGACTGGGATGAGCTGCAATTTTACTTGTCTCTCTCTTGAGTTGTCCTACATTGAATTGTCCCACAGCAAGTTGTCCTGTGGAAAATTGGCCACAAGTTGTTATGTGATGAGTTGGCCACAGCGAGTCAGTCGGGGCAAGGTAGCTGCAGTGAGATGAGTGGGGCGAGTTGTCCCATTCCCTCTCCAACACCTGTACTTGCATATTGGCTATACCAGCAGTGGCTGTGTTGTAAATGCCCATCCTTTGCATATATTATACAGTGTACTGCTTATTCTGCAAAAAGGAAAAAAAATGGAGTGAAAAAACAATGTTTAGAAGGAGAAATCAATTTCCTTTCCTGTTTTTCAAAATTGTTGTCTTGCTTCCTCTGTGTGGATGCACGGCAGTGGTGGGTTTCAACCGGTGTTATCACCGGTTCACTTCGTGCAAGCGCATTGAATTTCACAACAGTTGAGGCACAGCAATCTGCTCTGCCACGCCTATCAGCTGGTCTAAAAACGAACGAATATAGGTAGGTATAGCGCAGGGGTGGGCAGGAGGGCCCAGCTGATGGTCGGAGCAAACCGTTTTGCTCTCATCTCACCATCTCCACCACCAGCTTTCCCGAACCGGGGAGGACCGGTAGCAACCCACCAATGATGCACGGCCAGTGAACCAGTAGCAAACCGGTTCAGATTTCACCACTGGTTTATAATGATGATATTCAAAAGCAAGCAATCCTTTCTGGATATTAGAAATAAAAAATAGGAACTCATGGCCACTTTTTATCAAGCACATTAGTTTAGTAGGTGGAAAAGAAAAAGTGAAAAAGAGACAAGCAATATGCTAAGAAAAGATATGGTAATGGAAGTCTCATAATGGAATCATTATTGCTAATTATCTATTAGGTAACAATAGTTTAAAACTTTTGAAATGTATCAAAAGAAAAGCCATTTATTGGAACATCTGAATGGAAATACATACAATTAAAACATTTGTTAGCCCTGCCATTTAGTCACCAATGTCTGTAGAGGGACTGGATGAGTTTAGTAGAAGGCCTTTCTTGAAACTGAACAGACAATTTATTATTAAAGTAAAGTAGCAGACTTTCTCATCTCAGGAAAAACAAGTAGCCAAAAGAAATGTGATTAGTTTATATTACTCACCCCATCATGTCCATAAAATGGTCCTCCTGTTGTAGCTTCTTTGTTAAATGTAATGTCCCGTTGTCCCTTGAAATAGAGTGCATTAACCAATAGTAACTGAGCATGGTAATCAAAGCTCTCCTTGGGGAAAAGTTCTTTGCTTTTGCCTGAGAAAGAAATGGGCACAACCTTCACAGTTAGAATCTAAATTTCTGTTCTGACTCAGCCTTTGCAAGTAATGATAAACCGCTTACTTGCAAATAAAACAAAGCCCTTTTTAAAACAGGGCAGCAATAGTCTTTTATTCACATGGATAACCAAAAACCAAATGTAAGTAGTCCCAAGAAACCTGGTTCTGGCCAAGGAATCCAGATTGCTTGCTATATACTAGAAAACGAACAGATGTCTGCAACAACAGCCACTCCCAAACTCCTATTATTTATTTCCAAGCCAGGAAGGGGCTGGGTAGTATCTACGTCTGCCTTTCCCTGCGTGCTGGTTTATTGTTTTCCTTTGCTCTCCTCTCCTTTTCTCCCTCCGCATATTTGCAACTGGGAAGGGCCCCATCTGTTTCTCCCCCTCACTCAGCTCAGCCCCTGAAGACAGCTGCTTCTCCACCTGGGGGAAGACAGAAGGTCCCTGCTCTGCCTCTGCCTCTGATGCTGTTTCCTTAACAGAGCCTTCCAATGGCTCTGAAGCTGCCCCAGGCTCACCCTCAACCTCCTCCTTGTCTGACTCTGCTGCTTAGCTCTACTGGCAGCCAACAGGCCACAACAATTTCACTGCATTAATATATTTCTATAGTTTTTGGAAAATCAATTTTTGGAAAAACAACTTTACCTGGATGACTGAAAATCTTGTAGAATAAATAATGATTGTTCTAAAAATTACCGGAGGTGACCTGGATTTTAGGCACATTTTTGGCTGAAAGTGATAGAATCATTAATCCAGTGGTGATACAATTCAGCCAATATTTTTGTTTCCACAATGCAATGGCTTGTGCAATGGCAAGTTCTTGGCTGTGTTCAAACTTACCTGCTTGAAGGCAATAGCATAATCGCCCTAGAGACTGTTGGTGAAGCACAAAATATAGTGGAAGTTTGGTTTATTAAGTGTGGCAAGGATTTTGCTGAACTCTGTATGAACTCTTTTAGGATTCAGATTAGATTCAGAATCTGGAGCATGTCTTAAAGTTGTCTAATTTGAGAAATACTGATTTACAACTTTTGTCTAAGGTAAAATGCCAAAAGAATAGGAATAGTTAGGAATAGGAATAGGAAAAGTCCTAATATAAAGTCTTTATCTTGGCTAAATAGTGGTGGTCCAAGGCTGCCAGTGAGTGTAATGCCCTCTACTTTCAGATGTTGGTATTTGTGGCAAGTTGTTTCCAAACCACAGCCATTACCTCAAAGTTTGCAATTCTAACTCTGTGGCATTAGATTAAATGTAAATGTATGTAAATGTAAAAATAATGCCCAAAAAATAGCCAACATCTTAAGAAACCCCAAAGACAAGATCCAGCTAGAAAACCAAGGACTCTATGAAATGCCATGCAAAATCTGCCCAGCCACATACATTGGACAAACTAATAGGAGAATAAATGCACGCATTGCAGAACACAAGAATGCAATCAGAAAAGAAGAAAAAACTTCCTTCCTTTTCCAGCACCTTAAAACAACAGGACACGAAATTGACTTTGAAGGAACCAAATTAATCTCCAAAACTGAACACTTCAACAAGAGAATAATCATGGAAGCCATCGAAATAGAGAAACACCCCCATAACATGAATAAACGCGACGATACCTCCTGACTACCGGACATCTGGAAACTAGCCCTAGTCAACAGAAGAGTCCCAGCCACGAAGATTAACACCGGAGCCAGATTATGGGGGCAATAAAATGACTTTGTATAAATATACAAAAGTATGAAGGCTATTGCTTAACGCATTGTAAGCCACCCTGAGTCTCCGGAGAAGGGCGGCATATAAATCATTTTTTTAAAAAAAAATATAACACATGACACCACCACCAATCATCCTCACCAGATTCAAACCCAAACCCATCCCATAGACGAAATACAACCACCATCCAGAAGCCAGACTACAGCGGCATCACCAGCTGCTGCACCCCCCTCCGATCCCCACACAAAGCAAACTGACACAAGCCATGAACACATGGCAAGACCTCAAACCCAGAGCCAAACCAAAGCCCGGGATGTGGCATCACAGCCATCTGCTCAGGACATTACATCAAATAACTCAGGATATCACAACACTAGAACTCAGGATGTTAGCACACAGCCCATTACCCAGGTCGTTAAAACACAAAAGACCAATGGGCACACATCAAGGACCTCACCCACACAGGATGTTACGAAACAGCTGACTAATCTGCAAACATCAACTCCATCAACCAATCAAGATGTAACAACACAGGCAACCAACCCGCTCACAGCAACAAAGCCAGCACCCCACACCTCCCCACCAGTATTTATAGAGAGACGGCAGCTCTGATCACGCTTTCCTCACACAAGCACGAAGCCGAAGACACCAGCCTGAAGATGACGAATGGTATCTCGTCGAAACATCACCAAGATACTCTCAATCTTACACAGGAAAAGACGTAAACCAAGATATTATGCAGCCCTAGTTCAGTGAAATCACAATTCACTAGTTTCTGGGCTTTTTTCTTCTTTTTCTTCTGGCAGCCAGCAGACCCTTTGCTGCCCATTGGGAGACTAAGATAGATCTATTTCGGCCTTATAAGGCCTCATCAGTTAGCCACACCCTCATCTCATGTATCCTCCCTGTAAAGGTACAATATTTGTTTTTCTTTCTTTTTCGTAGGTTTTATGTGTATTTCTCTTTGGCCAGGTTCTACCTACGTAAACCAAGATATTATGCAGCCTTAGTTCAGTGAAATCACAATTCACTAGTTTCTGGGCTTCTTTTTTCTTCTGGCAGCCAGCAGACCCTTTGCTTCCCATTGGGAGACTAAGATAGATCTATTTGCTCCAGATGGCTTATATTGGATAAATGGAAAGTTTGCCTATGTGCAATTGCCCAGCCGATGGTATGAAGCATGTGTATTAGGAACTGTGAAATCTATTTTTCTTCCTTTTTCTACTGCCCATACAACAAGGTGAAAGACTGGGTGTACTTATTTAAATAATTGTTTAGGTATACGGACCAGCCACCTGGGCAGAAGATGGCATAGAACTCCCATATATATGCTGAATAAAATTATAAGGTTACAACCAATGATTGCAATGATACTTAATGCTACTGCTAGTGCTCTAAATTTCTTAGCTAAAAAGCATACTCTGTTTAAAACAGCAATATTCCAGAATATACTTGCTTTACATTATTTGTTAGCAAAAGTAGGTGTGTGTGGAAAATTTAATCTCACAAACTGTTGTTTGCAAATAGATGATCAAGAACAAGCTTTAGAGTACACAACTGCCAAAGTATGAAAGTTTGCACATGTCCCATTGCACACTTGGATTGGGGCAGTTGACTTCACCTGGTTTGGCAGTCCCTTCTCTTACTGGAAGAGGATTGGATTTCTAGTGTTGTTAACCTTTGGAGGTCTCCTCCTCCTCCCTTGGCTTTAAGAGGTACAGGTCAGTGGGAAAAGGTGGCTGGCCCCACCAAACCTCGCATGCCCACCCTGGGGGTCAGGCTCAGAGAAAGCCCTCGCCAAAGACACTTGTCTGTCAGCCAATCTCCCCCCTCTCTCTATGTCTGTATGTGTGTGTGTGTGTGTGTGTGTGTGTGTGTGTGTGTGTGTATGTGTATCTTGCATTCTCTCTCTGTCTCTGAGTCTCTTCTCTCTCTCTCGGAAAGGCATGGCTTGGCCAAGTTAGCAAGCTCTCCTTGGGGCGCTTTGCTACTCCTTTTATTTCTTCTTTTTGGAAATCCGGGCTGGCTGAGGAACGATCACCAGCCATGGTGCAGGCTTCCCTTTGGGCAACCCTCCTCCTCCCCCTCCTTCTCCTCTCATGACCCCCTGGCCAGCTGTGGTGGGACTGGCAGGGTGCACAAGAACGGGGAGACCCTCCTCAAGTGAGCACCAAAGCGCAACAAAGGCGTGCATGGGGTGGGTGGGTGCTCACTTAAGGAGGGTCTCCCCATGCGTGCGCACCTTCCAGGCCCTGCCACCGCTGGCCAGGGGGTTGCTAGAGGAGGAGGAAAAGGGGGAGGAGGAGAATGGTCACCCCAAGGGAAGCCTCTGGCAATCATTCCTCAACCAGCCCGGATTTAAAAAAAAAAAAGAAATAAAAGGAGTAGCGAAAATCCCCAAGGAGAGCTTGCTGGCTTGGCCCAGACATGGCTTTCAGAGGGGGGGGGAGGGGGGGGAGGGACAAAAACAGAGATACAGGGAGCGGGGGGGGGGAGAAAGAGACATAGAGAGTCACACGCAGAATGATACACAGAGAGGGGAGAGAGAGATGGAAAGATAGGGAGGGAGCTTTCAGAGAGAGAGAGGGGGGAGAGAGAAGAGGAGAGAGTGATACAGAGAGGGGGAGAGAGAGATACAGAGAGGGGGAGAGAGAGATACAGAGGGGGGAAAGGAACAGAGAGACACATAGAGAGAGAGAGAGGGAATGGTTTTGTGGTTGGGTAGGCATAACTAGGGGGTCATGTGACTGGGTGGGCCAGGTTTTGTGGCTCCCAGTGTTTCTTTTTTCTGTGGGAAACGGGCTGAGTGTTTAAGGTTGCAGACCCCTGATCTAGAGTAATAGATGACATGAAAATGTCATCTAGAGTAATCTAATAAAATGCAACTGAAGGATAAGTGGAAAGTTCTAAATGAGGACTAACAAATTCTGCAATTTCTAAATAGCAAAGCTGGAATTTCATAATTCTGAAACTAACTCAGTATGTTTGAGCTACCTCCCTGCAACTAAACATCTTTAGTAATAATGAAAAAAAATCTGACCCCTAGTGGAGAAGTAGGGCACAGGAGAGTAATAAAATAATTAACAATGTTATGCATCATTTGCCTGAAGGTAAGTAGCAGTGAATTTAGTAGGATTGAATACTGAACGCAGGTGTGTAGAATACAAATATTTTAATCGTATGCAGGTTAAATGTTTTATGTACATTAGTCTGTTTGATATACATTAATGCCATAATTTATTTACTTGTCAAGACTTTCGCGTGAATTGGATTGTGGGAGAGGTGTGCATAGTCAGCCTCACTCTCTCTTCCCAGATTCCATCTTCCTCCACAAGCAGGACAAGAGTTGAGATGGTTGGAAATGGGCTGGGTGCAGTGGTTGACCAGGACATCTTTCGTGTCTTGCCGTGCTCTTAGCATATCACATCGCTTGCGGAGACTGCCTTCATCACTGTTGTCCTATTCTAGTAGGTTTCATCCACTCAATCTGCCAGAATCTGTCTTCACATGCTCAGGATAGACAAGTCCCTATCTCACCGAAGGTCAAGGACCCAATGGCTACTCTCAACCTGGTTTGGTCAGCCTGTCGAAGCTGTTGCCCGGGGTGTGGCCACTGCGCATGCTACAGCTACTAGGAGCCACAGTCTGGGACCAAACATGGATGAGCTGCCCTAAAAGCTGTCCTAAAATGAGCTGCCCTAAAAGGATACAACATGCCCTACAACAGAGGTGCTACCCCAGGGGTGAAATGCTCCCGGTTCAGACCGGATCGCCCGATCCGGTAGTGATGGAGGCGGGTGTTTCAGAGAACCAGTAGCAAAAATCCCTGCCCCCCCCCCCATGCCCAGCTGAGCTGCACAATCATCAGAGGCTTTTTTTTTTACTTTTAAAAGTTTAAAAGTTTCTACAACCTCTTCGGCCAAAAAAATGCTTTTAAAAGTTTTTTTAAAAAGCCTCTGATGATCGCACGGCTCAGCTGGGATCGTCAAAGGCTTTTAAAAGAAAAAAAAACTTTTTTTCTTTTAAATGCCTGTGACGATCCAAGCTGAGTTGCCTGATCAGCAGAGGCTTTTTAAAAAAGTCAGCTTGGATTGTCAGAGGCATTTAAAAGAAAAAACCCTTTTTTTCTTTTAAATGCCTCTGACGATCCCAGCTGAGTTGCCTGATCGGCAAAAGCTTTTTAAAAAAGCCTCTGCCGATCAGGCAACTCAGCTGGGACCGTCAGAGCCTTTTGAAAGCATATTTTTACAACCTCTTCGCCGAAGAGGTTGTAGAAAAAATGGTTTTAAAAGTAAAAAAAAAATTGCCCATGCCCATCCAGTCACATTACACCCCCCCCCCCACCAAGCCATGCCCACAGAAATGGTAGTAACAAATTTTAGATTTCACCACTGTGCTACCCCTCCCTGAACACACCATACACCCCATAGAATTCTGAGGATCCAGTGGCAGGGCAAGGTGCCAGACACAGAAGTCGTCTCCAGAGCAGGCCTGCCATCAGTTCACACCCTGCTGATGAAAGACCAGACACGCTGGGCAGGCCATGTTGCAAAGATGCCAGACCATCGCATCCCTAAACAGCTCCTCTATGATGAGCTGTCTCAAGGAAAGCAATCGCATGGGGGAGAAAGGAAGCAATACAAAGACACGATCAAATATTCCTTCAAGTCCCTCGACACCACCTCCTGGGAAACCTTGGCAAGATCGATTGACATGGTGCACGTTACTCCACCAAGGCTGCCAGACATCTCAGGCAGGGGTGGGTTCTACTTACCTTTACTACCAGTTCGCAACAGGATCGCAGAACATTTCATGCCCGTATAGCCTTACCAACCACCTGCGGACACATCGTGGACAGCCCACAACCTGTGAGAAATCAAGGTGCTCTTCGAATGCGATGAACGAACATCAATTTATTTACTTAGATTTGCTTTCCAGATTCTGCAAAGTAGTTTATGAAAATTTCGAACACAAGAACCAAACTTAAAAAAAGGAAAGAAAGAAAGAGTTTATGTGGCAATAAACCATTGCTTGTCACTCAGCAGCAAAAGGACCTTAATGTAGTGCAAATATTTCTTATTGTGCACCTTAGCAAGAATCAGTGAATAATGGTCCTCCTTTTTAACAAGCACATGGACTCTTTTTATTATAGTCATTGAAACAGGGGATACATGAGTCTGTTCCTGTCTTATAACTTGAATTTTCTTAATGATGCATGGAGATGAGTTGTCTAACAGGAAAATATCCCTTCCGAGACATTCTGGAGACAGCTAGGCAAGATGTCCAGAGTGTCAGAAGTGAAAAACATCAGCAGAAAAACAGGAAATCTAAATTGATGTCTCTTAATTATTGTGTCAAAATTATGATGGAATACCTCTCAGATAAATCAAATTTACATGGTACTACTAATCCAATGCAAAGCTCACTTAAGTTCGTGCATTTCAATGGGAATACATGACAGTGTACTTGAGTCCCTTCCACTGTGACACATGCTGGGCTGTGACAATGCAGATTCTTTTTTTAAAAACAAGTTTTATTGGTTTCCTCCCCACACACATGCATTCACCCACATCTTTTTTGAACAGAGTATTGGCCATATCTTATCTTATACAGTTAATCAAATTCAAATACATTTTACTCAATTACAGTTTTTGCCAAAATCTTTTCCCCCTTTTTTTTTTCATGTCTCAATATTTCTATGCTTACTTACATAAACAACATCTTCATTTGCCCTTAAATTCTAATTATTGCTATTTATTCATATTTGTTCTCTTTTATTCTTTAAACCATTCATTCTTTATCTTAATATCTTTATATTTGTTTGGGGTTGCCTTTCTTCCATTTCATCTTTTTTATTGTATAGCAATCTTTCTCCTCAAACCTACCCCCTCTCTCTTTTCTTTCCTTCTTACTTTCTCTTCCCCTCTTCTTCTTCTCCTCTCTACTTCTCCTTCCTTTCTCCTTCTCCTCCTCTCTTCCTCCCTCTCTTACCCTCACTCCTACTCTAATTCCCCTTCCCTTCCTTCCCTCTCTCTCCTTCTTTCTCTCTTCCATTTCTTTTCTCCTTCCTTCATCCCTCTCTATTGCCATATTCATTTTCAATTTTATATTTTCCACTATGGAGTCCAGGCAACCCCGATCTTTCTTTCATTTATCAAGTATATTTCTCAAAATTTCCCCTCATTTTTTCATTATTAGCAATATATTTCATCTTACTCCATTTTTTCTTTTAAATCTTTAGTCAAACAATCTTCCAACCTTTAGACTTTTTACTTTTAACAATTTTTTCTACTTTACTTCTTACAAATATGTCATTTAAATCATTTTTACATTTCAATTTCATTCAATTTACAGTTAATTTCCATTTTCCATCTTAATTTCAATTAATTCTTATGTTATAATTTATTCTCTCCTTTTAGTGCTTCCTCCAATATCATTCTTTCTTTCACATTGCATCTACTGATCTATTTTTCATTTAACAGCATTTTCATATACAATTTCTACAACTAGCATCCTTCTCTTTATTAACAAATTAACATTTTCACTGGCTCTTAACCATTTTCTCTTAATCTCTCCACAGTTCCCTTTCTTGATGTTTTCCTCCCTTTCTCCCATTTCTTTGCCGCCTTCTTTTTCCTTTTCTTATATCTCCCCTTCAGCCTTTTTCCTTTAATTTTAACTCTATTGCTTTTCATTCTCAATCTTTCCCCATTTATTTCTCTTCTCTTCATATTTGAGATGTATTTTCCCTTATCCATTTTTATTCTATCACTGTTGAACCCAGTGTGATCATCTTTATCTTTTTTTTCAATTATTTCCTTTTCAATATTATCTCCTTGTTTCTCTTGCTTCTCATTCATCTTTTCTCTTTCTTTTCTTTTTTCTTTTCTTTTTCTTTTCTTTTCTTTTCTTTTTTTTTTTTGCAATCTAACCAATCCTTCTTTATTTCCCTTAAATGCTTCTCTTATTTTTTGAAACATCTCTTTTAGTGTCTCATATTCATCCTCCCAATTCTCCATATTTTCAATTTTAAAAGGCTAGGATTTTTAAGCTTGTTCTTTTCATTTACATATGCTTCAGGTTTCAAAGTCCATATAATGTCTCTTTAAAAAAAAATAATGTCCACTTCAAATATTTACTTGAGCCAGCACAGTTTTAGTCTTTGTCTCTTTAACCTTGCTTCTGCTGCACGAATATGCATTCCCACGCCTCTCTCTCACGCTCTTTTCGCCAGCAGATGTCTTTCTCCGATTCACTAGTCTTCTGGCAACAAAATTGTCATGTATAAATGCCTCACTTATACCTGATGAAAAGATACGTTTTGAAATATCAAGGGTTAACTCATACCCCTCTCCCAAATGTATCACTCACTAACCACTCCCTACCTTTAGTCCCGCCTCCTTGGTATAAAAGGTTGTGCACATCTCCTCTCCTTGCTTCTTCCTACAATCACTCTGTGAATGAAGAATGACATCTGTAAATAAACTATTTTCTGTTTGAATAAAAAGAAGTCTGAGCATATTATTGAGTCTGATCATCGAATTATGGCAACAATCTGGTAGCAGAGGATGGTTGGATGACTCAATAAGAAACAGACATGCCAAAGAAAGAAAACTCCAGAAACAAAAGAGAAAGACCCAACACCAGGGCACACACCAAAGAAATGGAAACAGATCAAGAAATGATCAGCGAAACTACAATGAAAATGACAAAAGAATCCGAAAACCTCACTACAGACGACGAAGAGGTAATCGATGAATCCAGCGACCAAGAAGCAAGTGAGACAGAAAGCAACACACTCAGATTAGAAATACTAAGACTACTAAAAAGCCAAAAAGACGACAAAAATCTCATCGCGAACCTCCAAGACATCTGATCTGTCCCCGTCCACACACACACACAAACACAGCCAGCCGAGGGTTAAGGAAACACTTTGGCACACACCCAGGTCTTTATCTCCAACTTGGCAGCGATTTACACACCGTCTGCCAAGTGCGTTTATTTCCACAAAACAGAAAGATAAGATACTTAGCGTACAAAAGTCCAATCAGAATAATATTCCTCTCAGCAGTTTCTGGATGAGGCTTTAGTGACTATCCAAGGTTTACTTTTGTTCGTCACAGGGATCACTGGCCACCACCCTCTATTATATAGTCTCTGGGGTGTGGTCCAGTGACTCAGTTCTAATCCCTAGCATGCCTCCTGAGCTGCTGCAATCATTTATCACGCCTTCGGAGGCGTGCATCCAGGAATGATGTCTCTCCCTCACTCTCATCCGAGACACCTGTCTCTCGGCTAATCTCCTCTCCCTCGGCCGGCACCTGAGACAGCGCCAGAGGGGAGGGGCCTGGAGAGGGAGGCCTGGCTGACTCCTCTTCCTCATGCTCGAAGCTTTCTTCCTCCGATGGGATAGGCTCAGAGGGCGGGGCCACAACAACATCATAAAGGATAGCGGAGCAGCGAGAGAAAACTACATCAACACATCAGAGCCAAAAGACCACAAACTGGTAAGCGACTTACTCATGGACGAAAATATAACTAAAGAAAAGGCTAGCGATCCCGCGCAAAATTTTGAATGGCAGCCATCTTTAATTTGTCAGCCCGCCAAAATGACTGACCCAGAACCAATCAGAAAGCAGAGTTCAAAATGGCCGGCGCGAAAAACTCTACACAGCAAGAAAAATAAAAAAGAAAAATTCTACTCGTCAGAAGAATCTGATACAGACACCGAAGAGACACCAACTGAACTACAAATCGAAACAGCTATGAAAATGCTTTTCGCAGCCTTCGGTCCGAATTTAAAAATCTCAAAAGAATCACCGAAAATACCAAAGACAGCCGATCAAATAACAAAGAAAAGACAAACTGCACGATCCAAAGACGAAGATACAGGAAAGAACACACAAACGTCCCAGCATCGATTAAAATCAACTCCGATCTGACCGACGAGGCCACCAATACCTGAACCCAGAGGATCTTGCAAGTACTCACCCACACCGCAGACACTTCCGGGAGCCAGAGACCTCAGCCGGGATGACTACAAAGAAATGAGACAAGCCCCGCTTCACATCTGGACACCCAAAGCCGAACCAGAAAGCGAATCTTCAGAGGAAGACCACTACGAGGGAGCTACAGCGGCGAGTCCCTTCCCCGACAGCTTCAGAAACGAAATGATCTACGTGCATGCACAAATACATCCAGACGAACATAGAGGTAGTAAAAAGCAGAAAGAACCGTTCAGACTAGCCGCGAGTGTTCCTACACCATTCTGCAATTATCAGCATATACAGGACCATGGACAGCCACCAGCTGTAAGTAATGCAACAAATAACATTGGAAATTTGCCTAGTGATTTTCCCAAATTGAGGATAGACGGTGTTAATTTACAGGAATGGAGTCAGCAACTCCAGGTTGTTTTTTTAAAAGAAAATTTATTGTTTTTTATAACTAACCCTCCAAAAAAACCATGGACACTAAAATTGGACTGCCTACATCACAGAGCATTTTATTTACTAATCTCCAGTATCTCACCTGCTATTTATCATAGTATTAAGCATAACTTAACTGTTTCAGAAATTATCCATTGTATGTTTAAACTGTTTCATAGTGAGAGTGTGGCAACCACAACTAGAATGTCTAAAAACTTTTTCTCAGCCAGGATAAAGCCTGGGACCACTATAAGTGAACATTTATTATCACTAAATACCACCAGAGCAGAACTACATTTAAGAGGAGAAATAATATCTGACCAGACAATGAAAAGCGTTATTATTAATTCATTAGACTCATCATGGGACAACTTCATATCACATCTAGACACAATTAATTTGGGTTATCTATCTATAGAGAGTTTATCAAACAGACTAATTGCTGAGGATAATTTGAGAAAAAGCCGCTACAATATACATAAAGAGCATAGGCAGGTCAAAAGGGTAGCATTCCAAGACAGACACCAGGATACAATAGAGTGTTATAACTGTGGATCCAAAGAACATTACGGAAGAGACTGCCCTAGACCTCCTAGAGAGAGTCAAAGACATGACACAAGAAACAGATATCATGATAGACAATCATCCATTGACAGACATAGACACAGAAATTCACCGAACTTTAGAGAACATAGAGGGGGCAGAGACAACTCAAGAGACAGAAAATCTGGGTCATTGTATGGAATAGATAAACACAGAAAAATCAAAAATCAAGACACAAAAGACAGTGCTTGGCTCATTGATTCCGGAGCAACAAATCATACAACACATGATAAGAAAATATTATCTTCTTTCATTGAAGATAAATTTTTAATTAAAGTAGCAAACCAAGAGGAAGTTCAAGTTGTCGGGAAAGGAAATGTAGAATTACCCGGCCTAGGGAAAATAGAGGGGGTACTATTAGTGCCTAAAATACCCCACAACATTCTCAGTGCGATAAAATTAAGCAGAGACTCTAACATAAATATAACATTTTCAAAGGGAAAAGTAACACTAGAGAAAAACAAAACAAACATAGGTAACATAATTATCAAAGGAGATCTACCATACTTAATGACAGAAGAAAAATGGCTACACAACATAAATTCAAACATAGAATCAAACACCAACACAGAAACAGAAGATAATATGGATAGTGACAATGGAGAACATGAAACAGAACATGATGATGAAACTGTATCAGATGACAATACATACTCAAACAGGAAACCCATAATTGGAAAGCCAATTCATGACGAGTGTGCACACATACTACATAGAAAATTAGGACATGCCAGTTTTCCTGTAATACAAAAAATGAGTGAACATGCTGAAGGTATTAAAATAAAAGACTGTAAAAATTACTTGGAATGTTCAGTATGTAAATGTTCAAAATTGAAAACCAAGCCCAGACCCAAAAAAGGCAACAAGGTCAACCAATCATGTTTTCAATCTAGTACATATGGATCTAGTTGGTCCATTAACCCCATCAATTACATACAAAAAATGATATTTTCTCACTATTGTAGACGACTTCAGCCGTTATGGCTTTGTCTACACCTTAAGACATAAAGATGAAGCATTCCAAAAATTTAAAGAATTTCATAAGCATATAGAGACACAACATCACATACAAATCAAACAAATCATGACAGACAGAGGGTCTGAATTCATGTCAAAAGAATTCTCTCATTGGCTAAAATCAAAAGGAATGCTGCATTTCACCTCTAGTCCTTTCTCTGCTTTTCAAAATGGAGTAGTAGAACGACGAAACTCGACATTACAAACCATGATTAGATGTACATTAGAAGATGCAGAATTAGGTAACCATTTCTGGTCAGAAGACCTGGTATATTCCAATTATACACTCAATCGACTTTGGTCTAGTGTCATAAACAAAACACCATACGAATTGGTGTATAATAAAAAACCTCAGATAGCTCATCTGCATGTGTTTGGAGTTACAGCAGATGTACATATACCAAAACAATTACGACGTAAGGGGGACAAGGTGTCCAGAAGGCTTAGATTCATGGGTTATGAAACGGGTACAAAAGGGTGTAGGTTTATTGACAGTAACAACAAATTCATAGTTTCTAGGACTGCTGTATTTCATGAACAAACAAATTGGTCCAAAATACATCTCAATGAAATATTTTCAACAACAAGGCCCAATGTTAATCAACAAAATAGAACAAAGAAAAAGGAACAAACATGCAATACTCAGGAAAACAATACTAAAGTATGGATAGGAAATTGCCCCAAGGTCAAAATAGATTCCCTAACACAAAAGGAGGCAAGATACTTACATGATAATAATGATAGACCAGAAAGAACAATTAGATGTAACAGAAATCAAGTACCTGAACGATTCAAAGACTATATAATGCACATACACAATGAACCAACACCACCAAACACTTATGAAGATGTATTAAAACTCCCTTTAGAAGAAAGAAACAAATGGGAACTAGCCATGACCAAAGAAATGGACAGCTTATGGCAACTTAACATATTCACTCCAGCCCCAGTTCCAAAGGACAAAACCGTCATAGGCACTAGATGGATATTTAAGATTAAAAATCTGGAAGAGGGTAACACAATATATAAAGCACGATTAGTAGCACAGGGTTTTGCCCAAAGATACCCTGAGGATTATACCAACACATACTCTCCTACAGTGAGAACAGAGAGCGTTAAGACAGCTTTAGTGATAGCCTCAGCTCTTAATCTTGAAGTTTTTCAGTATGATATACAAACTGCATACCTACATGCCAAACTTGATAAAGAAATTTATGTAAGAGCTCCACACAGCAAAGACACAAACAGAAATGACACATGGTTACTGAACAAAAGTTTATATGGATTAAAACAATCCGGCAAACATTGGTACGAATGTTTGGTCAATGTACTCAAGGCCATGAACTTTAATGCCACAACAGCAGATAATTGTTTTTTCCTTAGAAGAGAAGGTGAATCATTAGAATTTGTATTAATATATGTAGACGACATTCTATATATTGGCAAACATAAAGATAAGAGAGATATTTTTGTGACAAAACTAGGGGAACATTTCTCTTTTTTTTTTTTTTTTTATTGCAAAAGTTTTACAATTAGATTTTCACCCCTTTTTTCACCCCCCCCACCTCCCTCCCCAAACCCTCCCTAACCCTCCCTAACCCTCCCCCCCAGACTTCCCTATTATATACTCATAACTAGTAACACTAGTAAACAAGCTTAAACCCATCCCTCCCCCCGTATAATTTTTCCTCTTTATCTCTTTACATTAAAATATTTCTAATACATTAAAATATTTCTAATACATTATTTTCAAATAAAAGCTATTTGATACTTTCTAGTTTGGTATTTGTTCTGAACATATTCTATCCACCTTTTCCATTCCCATTCATAAGTCTCTTGTGAACAGTCTTTTAAATATGCTGAAATCTTCGCCATCTCAGCAAAACTAGCCATCTTCAAAG
This sequence comes from Pituophis catenifer annectens, assembly GCF_029215685.1. NCBI lineage: Eukaryota > Metazoa > Chordata > Lepidosauria > Squamata > Colubridae > Pituophis > Pituophis catenifer. Next base: position 74,979,123 of record NW_027256883.1, read on the forward strand.
TCCATTCCTCGATAGTGGGTAAAGCTTCATTCTTCCAATATTTACCTATCAACAATCTTGCTGCTGTTATCATATACAATATCAGTTTTATCTCACCTCGTGTAAAACCCTTAACTATACCCAATAAAAACAACTGTGGAGAAAATTGAATTTTTTTCCTCAAAACATTCTGCATGACCCACCAAATTTTTATCCAAAAAGCCTTAACTTTCCTACAGGTCCACCAAACATGATAATACGTGGCATCTAAACATTCACATCTCCAACATTTTGGCTGAACATTAGGGTACATACATGACAACTTTTTGGGATCTAAATGCCATCTATAAAACAAAACTAAAAACGGGTTTAGCCTATCACAAAAGGATAAAATAATCGAACTCTTAAACAAATGTAATATGATTAATGCAAAGCCTTGTGACACTCCCATGCAGGTTGATTTTATAAAAAATATGAATGAATCATCCCCAGAATTCAATGACAATATGCTCTATAGATCAGTTATCGGTTCCCTTTTGTATATTGCTAATTGGACCAGACCTGATATTGCTCTACCTCTTAACTTGTTATCTAGATATGTCAGTAAACCTTTAATATACCATTGGGAGGCAGTTAAAAGAGTATTGAGATATTTGAAACACAGTTTAGATTTCTGTCTATTATTGGAACCAGACAACATTAAAGAACCTATCCTCACTTGTTACGCTGACGCTGACTGGGCAGGTGACACTAAGAGTAGGAAGAGTACTTCCGGATATGTATTTTTTCTTAACAATTGCCCAGTCTACTGGTATACTGGGAAGCAAAATTTGGTAGCCACTTCAACTACTGAAGCAGAGTATATTTGTCTATCAAAAGCAGCTAACAATCTCATCTGGTTCAATGATTTACTAACTAATGTTTGGAAAAGCCCATCACAACCCATCACAATATATGAAGATAATAAAGCTGCAATAGAGATATCAAGAGCAGACGCTATTGGTCAAAGATCTAGACATATAGATATCAAATACAAGTACGTAAGGCAATTATCTGAAGAGGGGTTCATCAAAGCTATTCACTGTGACACTAAAGAACAAATAGCTGATATATTGACTAAACCTCTACAATCTAAACAACATAAATATTTAGCCTCAAAATTATATGTTCAATATTATTCTGCTTCTGAATGTAATTATTGTTGTTTATCAGCTCGGCATTTAGAGGGGGATTTGTCATGTATAAATGCCTCACTCATACCTGATGAAAAGATATGTTTTGAAATATCAAGGGTTAACTCATACCCCTCTCCCAAATGTATCACTCACTAACCACTCCCTACCTTTAGTCCCGCCTCCTTGGTATAAAAGGTTGTGCACATCTCCTCTCCTTGCTTCTTCCTGCAATCACTCTGTGAATGAAGAATGACATCTGTAAATAAACTATTTTCTGCTTGAATAAAAAGAAGTCTGAGCATATTATTGAGTCTGATCATCGAATTATGGCAACAAAAATCTCCATTTTATAGTCCACAGGAACGCTTACTTTCTCTTTTCCAAATTAAATCCTTTATTGTTTAAAAAATGTTTTTCTGTCTCCTTTTTCCTTGTCTTATTCTTATTTTTTCCAAATCCAATTATAAATCCAGGTGGAAGATTCATTTTAGGGCTTTAGGTTTGATTTTAAAATTCCTTTTTTCTCTCTCTCCACTTAAGTTCCCCAGTGCTAATTAGCCGCCAATTTCCACTGGGATTTCTTTCTGTTAAAAGTTTTTTCCTTTTTACCTGTGAGTTGGCTAATTACTCATCCGGCAACAATACTCCATTCAATTACCACTACGAAATTCCCTCTTTCTGATCCTGGCCGTTCTGGCTTGTGACAGCTCCTTAATGGCTGCCTTCCTTCACCGACGAGTCAAAGACTAATGCTGGCACTTCAGGAAACTTGCTCATTCCCTATCCATGCCAGCCAGTGTCTTCTTTCTTCGCTGTCTCCACAAGACAGCTATGATCCCTGGGGATCCCCAAAATCGGCTAGGATATCGGTGTTCTCCTGGAGCCCAGAATCCACACCGTATCACCTGGGGACGATGCAGATTCAATGTCATATCTCTGCATTCCCACAATGCCAAATATCTTGGGCTGATTGTTGGCATTGTGGGTTGACCTGTTTACTTTTCAGATCAAAACGTGAAAGAAAATGCTCCAAAGAAAATGTCAAGAAGACAGTGCCACAATATTTCCTCTAAAACTGTAGATTGGATAGTTTTCCATTAGAAGGGACTGTTGCCTTGCCCCAGTCCCCAGCTCTTTGGATTCTCTCTTCCCTCTTAAAGCCTCCTCCTCACTAGTAGATCTGACTCCATAACATGGTTGCCATTTCTCCTCCCTCATTTTATAGTCCCTTCAAATCAGAAAGTATGGTTCCTGAATTTCTTTCCAACCTCTTAAAATATCAGTGGTGTAGGTCATGTGACTGGGAAGGGAGAGAGTGGGGTCTTAGAATGGAGGAGCCATCAGCATTCTGAAGTGTTGCATCTCCCATAGAGATGTGCTGGGGGTGGAGTGATGTTTTTTTCCTCCATAGAGTCCTTCCTCTATCATCAGATCTGGGCCATGTTCAGATCGATCTTTCTTTTGCTCCCCAAACTAAATCTGGTCTGGTTTCATTTTGTTATCCTGCTGACAGATGAATAGATGGAATTCTATCCCCCTTAACATAATTTCAATATTTTTAGCCCAAGCAATCATTGTCTCCTTTACCTGCTCACTTTCAAGTTTAATACTTAATAGATAACAATATAATTTCTTTATCAATTTCTCATCTGTTCCAGTCAATATCTGATCTCGTTCTGTTAGCTTTGTTGAAACCATACAGTTTAGCATCTTTCTTATAATGTCAAACATTGGGATAACTTGTGCTTATAAAGGGTGATTCATATTTCAATCCATGTGAACACAAGGAAGTGGCAAACAAAAATAGATGCTGCTATTTAAAGATTCTGCCCTCCTTATGTGGGCCTTGAAAAGGTCAGAGATTACTTTCTACTTATCTTCTTATATACTTATTGAAAGACACACTATCTACTCTAACTTTCTTATACTTTTCAGCAATTTGTTTTTAGTCTGCCTAAGAGCATTCAAGTCTAAATGAGACTAACGCATGACTAAAAAATGACTAAGGAAGAATATCTTAATAATTAATAAGATCCTTCAAGTACTTGATGAGGATGAATTTGCTGACTTGTCAAAGATTATATCATGTTAATTTGTCATAAAGCCAGTGGTGGGCTGCAAAATTTTAACAACCGGTTCTCTGCCGTAATGGCTGGGTGGCTGGGCGTGGCTGGGTGGTTGTGTGACTGGGTGGGAGTAGCCAACTTGACATAACATATGTCGAGTGGTGCCTTGCCTCACCTCGCTTGCCTGGCCTTCTGAGCTCTTCTGGTCTTTGTCTATTAATTTGACTACTACTACAGTGTCTGGTTGATTATCTAATGCCTGCCTGTCCTTCTGGAGCCAGAACTCCCACAGATTCTTAGCTCTATTATTCTCCACAGAAAAGAAAACACAGGGAGCCACAAAATCCTTGAGACGTCTAAAATGAAGATAACATTGCATATATCATTTTTTACCTTTATGCTTATACTCTATTTAACTCAGGACTATTTCTTCTGCGCCTTAGGTAGAAAAAGAGCTTTCCTATCACTTGCTGGAGATGTCATGGGTTAATCTGGGAATTTCTATGAGCAAATTCTAATTTACTGGAATTGCATTTTTGGCTTAATTGTAATTATGTATTCAATTACATTTGAAGCCTTTTATATAATTGTTTCTTCCACTTCAGGAATAATTATAAAAATGATGATTTTTCACTCATTTCTTTATTAGTAGTAGAGACAAAATAAGCAGCCATAAATGTCACCTAAAGTTGGAACCCTATATTTGGATTCTGATGGATATTGTTGTGAATGCTTTTGCAAAACAGTGGCTGGGAAGACTTGCCACAGATAAGTTTACAAAGCACCTATTTCAAATAACATTTCTTGATTGTGTATTCTTATTTGCCCTCTTGTACTGTACCACTGCATTTTGGATTCAAATGCAAAAAAATATATTTTGGAGAGCACAGAGAAAGGAATGCTGCACCTGTTTGCAATTCTTTAAGGCAGCTGCATTTTTTTTTCCGGGGTTAGTTAGTTAGTTAGTTTCATGGGATTATGCAGCTGCCTTTCTTCCCCAGAAAAGGCCATATTTTGTTTAAAGAATTGCAGACAAATGCATCCTTATCCACCATAGCAAAGCACAATCCTACTCTTATAGTTTTTCTGCTTTTTCAAGACAGGTGGACGCTCTTCTAAACAAAACACTGGCTGCAGATAGGTCTCTTTTTTCACATTGCAGGAAAGTTCAGAAATGGCTCAGTGAGTTAACAACTGACTGGCTGATTTTGGGCCAGTCATTCCCTCTCTCAGCCCAGCCTACCCCACAGAACTGTGGTGGGGAAAATAGGAGGAGGAGGAGGGATATTTGGAATGTTTGCTGCTTTGAATTGCTTACAAAAATAATGATGGAATATAAATAAAGATGTAAATGATTTTTCTGGAGGATGGTAGAAGATAAAAAATAACCGGCATGAAAAACAGTCTTCTACTTCCACGAACTCTGGTGGTTAGTTCATAAAATATCCATCAGTTGTTTTTCTCAAATATGAAAATTCTGTATATAACACTAATAGTAAGAAGAAGAAGGAAGTGCCCCCAAAGCATTAGAGAATGCCTCATAACATGTTTGATCATTACAAAAAACAATCCAAAAAATTTCTTATGGATGCTCAAGGTCAGAAAAGAAGTATTGTCTCTTTGCTTTATAAGGAAGGCTAAATCACCATTATTTTCCCATTGCAATAAAAATCTTGGTGACCACTTCCCTATCCTTGTCTTTTGGCAACATTAAGACAAACACCATTATTTTCTTGTAGTAGAAATGTTTTTGCTTAATTTGATGTGTGTGTACTTTAATTTGAAGCTCTGGGTAAATATGTTAAATACGGTCACTCATGCTCTCGTTACTTCCCGCTTGGACTACTGCAATGCTCTCTACATTTGGGCTCCCCTTGAGGAGCACCCGGAGGTTCCAGCTGGTCCAGAATGCGGCCGCGCGGGTGGTTATGGGAGCGACATGGCGCTCCCATGTGACCCCCCTCCTGCGCGAGCTGCACTGGCTCCCGGTGGTCTTCCGGGTGCGCTTCAAGGTTTTGGTTACCACCTTTAGAGCGCTCCATGGCATCGGACCGGGGTATCTACGAGACCGCCTTCTGCTACCAATAGCCTCTCACCGACCAGTACGCTCCCATAGAGAGGGGCTCCTCAAGGTGCCGTTGGCCAAACAGTGTTGACTGGCGGCCCCCAGGGGGAGAGCCTTCTCTGTGGGGGCACCTACCATCTGGAACGAACTCCCCCCAGAGATACGGAAGATCCCGGACCTGCGCACGTTTCGCCGTGCTCTCAAAACTTTTTTATTTCAGCAAGCTGGCCTGGCCTAACTCCCCTCTTTTAAATTTTTTAAATTTTTTAATTCGTGATTTTATAAATTGGGTGTTTTAATCTGTGTTTCGGCCAAAATATTTAATAATTTTAAGGGATTTTTAATATTTGTATTATCTGCATTTTATCTTGGCTGTTCACCACCCTGAGTCCTTTGGGAGTAGGGCGGTATAGAAATTTGATTAAATAAATAAATAAATAAATAAATAAATAAATAAATAAATAAATAAATAAATAAATAAATAAATAAAAATAATAATAATAAAATCCTTCAATATCATTTCGATTAAACTTTTGCTTCTAATGTGTGATATGAGCCAGATTTTCACAAGGATAATATGTATTCTATTGTCACTAGGAAACTAGCAGATATGAAACCTGTATTCTACTATATAGACTTCGTATCCTGCTTGTTTGGATCTGCTGAGCCGTTTTCATCTGTTTGTCTTATGCAGTGAGTTGAATAGCTTAGTCCAGAGTTTAGTTGCCATATTTGGCAACTTTAAGACTTGTGGACTTCAATTCCCAGAATTCAAGGAAGTTGTCAAGTTTGGAGAGGCCTGGCTTAATCCATACAGTGAAATGCTACTAATTTTTCAAGGAAACCATAAATTCAAACTGACACTGTAAAGTACTTGCATGATAGAGCTTTATTAGGCTTTTTTTTTTAACAGTAGCGTTAATAGACAGAGTTTCATAAGAGTTGCCTTTTGCTGATTCAGAAACTTCCTGGCAGAACCTTAGCTTTCATCTCTTCAAACCCACTCACTATGTGGCTGATCCATTCAATCAGTCTGCAGGGACTTTGACATGTACTGTCGCTGTTAAGACACCTACCACTTGGGGAAATGAATAAGAATTCCATTCTGACATTTAGAAGCTTTGCAAAACTTTTTAAAAAAAACAGAGAAATATTTCAGCAGAGCCCATGGTCTGATTTCAGCAGGAAGCTATTTCTCAAGAGAGAAAATGGAACCTAGCCCTCCTTCTTTCAACTATGCTGAAAGTTCTTCTGCTAAATCACGCCTGACACGTTCTTTTCTCTGGCCTCCCTTTACACATAAAAATTGGGTTGTCCAACTCTGCCTCCAGTCCTAACATATGCAGTGAAATCTGGAGAAATCAGCCCTTTGAAGTAGGCCAGCTTAGGAAATAGTCATCACAAGGACTACTAAAACTCTATTGTTTCAAATTCTATTGTTGTTTCCTAATTTGGTCTGCTTTATAGCAGTGGTCCCCAACCCCCGGTCCGCGGACCGGTGCCGGGCCGTGGAGTACCTGGCACCGGGCCGCGCAGCGGCCGGGGGACATGAACGCTGCAGCGCAAAGGCTCCTGGGCCGTGCGCAATGGGCCGTGCGCAAAAGCTCCTGGGCCGTGCCCCCACCCCTGCGCGCGCTCAGTGGGCCGCGGCGATAAAAAGGTTGGGGACCACTGCTTTATAGGACTGATTGTCTCAGAGAAATATATAGATATAGATATATAGAATATATAGATCACTTAGATTGATTCACTGCTTTCTTCTGTCTGTCTATTTATCTATCTATCATATATCTATCTCTATTTATATCAATTTCCTGATGCCTCAGATTATTCCCCAGATTAAAAATTAAGAGTGGTGCACAGAGATATGCCACCACATTTGAATCTCTCAATGAGAGAAAAGAGACCATAAGACATTGAAAGCTTCTAATGGGCAGGATTTCTTGACCAGCAAAAAGAAGCTACTTCCACAATCCCAGAAGGTCAGCTATTTTAAAGGAAGAACCAACCACACAGAATGAACTGAATGAACTGCAGCCCAGCCAAAATAAATCATCTTGGCTATTGATCAGAAAACCTATTACATATTAGGCTACGTTATTAACATCATCAGACAAATTTACAGAATCATGTACGTTCCATTTGCATCAGTTACAATTTGCAATTCCCACCTTTAGACCTCTTCCAAACCAAGATTTGAATAAATCAAAAAAAGGGTGAAAACCTGGGTGCGTTTTACCCTCCGAATGTAGCCCCGCCCAGCTTTTCAAACGGAGGTTTCAGAGGCTGAAAAAAGCATCAGAAAAGAAGCTTCAGAAAAGAAGCCCCCAAACAGAGCTTCAGAGGCTTTTTTTCTGAAGCTCTGTTTCGGAGGCTTTCAGAGGCAGGAAAAAAAGTTTTTTTTCTGAAAGGGAGTTTCAGAAGTTTCAGAGGCAGGAAAAAAAAAAAAAGCAAGGCACAGAGCTCACAACCAAGGAACCTGTTGCTAAAATTCACCTCTGAGAACAGCTGATTGGGGGTATTTCAGGAGTCTGATCCACCCACCAATCAGCTTTTTTCTTATTTTCCTCCCCAAAAACTAAGGTGTGTCTTATACTGTGAAAAATACGATAGTTGTATTTGTCCTCCTTTGCCCAACAACTACCCCTTTAGTCCCAAAGGTGTTTTTTTCTAAAAGGCAACTGGACTTGACCTGGATGATTGAGGACATTCTTTTACTTTAGGTTTATTCTCTAAGGAGGATTCTCCCCAATTGTTCTGTATTCCATGTATGAAATCCCAAATATGCACGTTTTGCTGTTGAAAAGGAGTTTAATGCACAGTATAAGAAAAGTTTATTATGGATACATCACTTTTGCACTGGAGAGGAATTGCAAATAAACTCACAAAATAAAAGCCTTTTTTTTTTTTACCCAGATAGGCAAATAGGAAATCAATTTTGGGCTTATAAATTTAGACAAGATATTGGCCAAGTTGAAATAGAATTAAGAATATAGAAGGCTCCACTGTTTACAACACCTGGGAAGACATTTGTTATTATGGCAGCTCCTTCCACTTTGGCATACAAATCCTGCCCAAAAACAGGATCAAGCCAGTTGCTGTATGTTTCACCATAAAAATGAATTCCTTATCCACTTTAATTTCATTGTAAGTCCCATCTACTACCTCTGTACGAGAGGCTCCAGCTGCCTCTACACCCTCTTCGTTGACAGCAAAGAAAATTGATTGACTAATCTGAGACACCATCGACTGAGTATTCCCAGTCATGCCAGATAAATCGGCTTTGCCTGAAGTAAACAGATCTTTCACCCCCATTTTTGAAAATGCAGAATTCATTGAATGGTTCATTTCCACTTTGAACTTTGGAAGACAAATTTTAAGGTCTGCTTTTCTCATATTTGCGGGACCGATCCATCTTTGCAATTGTTCGAGAGTGAGATTCGTTATAATCTGTCAAGTAAAATAGAAACCAATCCAAGAGTGAAAAAAAAATATTGGAGGGGAAAAAAGAACAAAACAGACAAATGGTTTTCCAAAATGCCAAACATCTTCACAATAACCACATTATCGTTTTGACATAATCTGATAAATTTATCTGCTGAAATGCTATTTCTTTTCAAGCTGCTGAGCAGCGCATCTAGGAAGAATGTATCTTGCTTCAGGGTTGTGAATATGTCTGCTTAAACTGGATATTCTCAATCTCATAGGCTGCCAGGCATTTACAGTTTATGCATTCCCTGTAAGGGAGATTTCTCTGACATGTAAATGAAGGGAAATAATCTAGACCAGGGGTCCCCAACCTTGGCAACTTTAAGACTTGTGGACTTCAACTCCACAAGTCCACAAGTCTTAAGGTTGCCAAGGTTGGAGACCCCTGATCTAGACTCCTTGCTGAAGGGAGAAAAAGTGAGCCCCTTTAAAACAAAAGGCAGAATTTGAAGAGAAGTGACGGCTGGGGTTTCCACCAATTCCCAATTCCCTCCAGCCACAGATTAAAATCAGGAATCCCAGGAAAGGGAGGGATATAATCTCTGTAGAGATAAAGGGCAAAAACTAGCATTGCCAAGATCCAAAAGATTTCACTGTTTGACTCTTCTCTCAACCCAGTCAACCTAACAGAGATTGTGAGAATGCTGAGGGAGAGAGAAAATTACTGCATGCATGCTGTTTTTTGTTCCTAGAGGAATAGTGAAATAAAAATGCTGGTCATACATACAATTTATTAATATGCTGTATGTTTTTTTTTTCCTATCTAGGTTTTACTTTTTTTACCCCTTATCCATTCATGTCACCCAATAGAGCAATGTCTTTCCTAAATCATATTAATTCAATATACAGGAATTAAGGGCAGAAGGTGCAGGTTCAGCCGTCAAAATGCAGCTTTTCCCAAATGCCAGGCCACAGTTCAGCACAGAGTCGAGAGCCTCCTAGTGCTAGCTTGTGTCATATTTTCATATATGGTGGCCATTGTTATTAGAATGGCTTAAGAGTAGGTGGCAGTTGGAGTAAGAGAACCACATTAATAAAAATTGACTCTCAATAGTACACACACATACAGAGAAGAGAGATACTACTGGAGAAAGAAAAATATTGCCTAACAACATGGCCAAATATTTCATATACTGGTCGTTGTAGAAGAGATAGGAATATCTCTTGTATATAAAGTAGTGTTCTCAGTACATCACTGAACATGAGACCAGACATGAACCAGTGGTCTTGGGGAAGACTGTTCGACACAGAAGATAGATAAGGAGAATATTTGTAGCTCAGAGTTGAATGGGGGGTCCATAGCGCTCTCTGAGCTTAGTTGTTTTCTTGCAGAAGTTTCATTATCCAAACTAGGTAATATCATTAGTCTTAGTACTAGCATTGATGATATTAAGTAGTTTGGGTAATGAAATGTCTGCAAGAAAATAACAAAGCTCAGGGAGCACCAAGGACCACACATACACACACACACACACACAGAGAGAGAGAGAGAGAGAGAGAGAGAGAGAGAGAGTGGCGGGGAGGGAGAGGGAGGGAGGGAGGGAGTGGGAGAGAGAATAGATTTGGGCAAAGGTGCCCAATACCTCCATGTGGAGATTCAATGTAAGGAGATATACGTGACAACTCACAAATGCCAGTGGATGCAGACAGCCATCCACTGCAAAAGAACACCTGCCTTCCCAATTATGATGAGAGAAGGCAGGAATCTGGGAAACTCTCCAATCAGTGGCTTTAAGGAGAGATTGTCTGAAAAAAGTATTTTTGCTGATACTGGATAATAGCCTATATTCTGGATAGTGAGTTTCTATCCCCCCCACCCCCCAGTGATAAAGTCCTCAGGACAGTATTAGTCAGCAAATTTTGGCTAGTGTGTCACTAGAATAATTCCTGCTACTCTATGATAGCTAGCAACATTGATCTCTAGACTACCTTTGCAAGCTAGTATATTGTTGCAGACAAACTAAGGAATATGTTCAGCATACCAACAGATTTAAAATCCTACAGTTAGTTATTATACTGATAAACAATATGAGAAAAAAATATATCCAAGCTGAGATTTGAGAATTGTTTAGGACTAGAAACACAATTTCCCGTAATTCTATGATTTTTAAAAAGTTGTAGATGTAAATTTAGGGATGTGTGTTCAGATCTTTTACCAAGCATATTATTAAAATACAGATTCAAAACTCAAATTACCTGATCTGTAGATAGGCGGTTATCTGGCAGAAAAATGTACATAGACAGAATGTCATCAACATAAGGAAGCTGCACCACTTTCATTGATGGATTCGATATATTAGCTGTGTTAAATCTGCCCCTTTGAGTCATCATATCCACATAAATGCTCTGATCCTATAAGAAAGAAAGTAATGTTTAAAAGTAAAACAATAACAATATCAGGAGTTTCAAGATGAAATGTTGAGTATAGTAAGCCAAGGCCAACTGTAATACCAGTTTTTCACCTCAGACTCTGATAATTCAAGATACCACCTAATATATAGATTTTGTGTTCCCACCATGGTCAACAAGGCTGTTACTTTTAATTGTTTGATAGAATTATGACTTTCCCTAGTTTTTTATATACTGTACCTGGCAATTCCAAAAGACTCCTCTGTATGTATTTCTTGGATTAAATGGAAATTTCCACCTTCCTTGGAAAGAGGTTGTACTTAATAAGATCAGGAAAGTTGATGGATCAATGGAGTCAGGAGGAAAGAAATCCTTGATAACACCTTTAGCAAAAGACATTGAATGAAAATATCTGCAAATGGTGGAATACTGTCAATGAATCACTTCTTTCTACAACACAATTTTTAAGTCCGAGAATAGAAAAAAATACACAAAACATCAAAATCCAAGATAAATGAAAGAGTGAAAACGTAAGCCTAAAATGACCTGATTTCATTCACTCATTATATTTATGTAGCCACCTATCTCACTCTGGGAAGTATACAATTAAAAAAAAAACCAATAACTTAAAGGAAGAATGACACCAGAGATACACATAACACAGTGTTAAAAACTTAGACATAATGGAGCCATCTTGTGGGTTCCCTGTATCTAAGGGAAGGTTGGACCCAACTCTGCAAATCCTTTATCTAAAGTCATGGATGAGGATCGCAAAGGTTCATTGAGCTGAAGGCCTGAAACTCTGAGCCTCTGATATATTGCAGATTGGCAATACACTCAGGCCTACCCCAGACCATAGGTTAATTTTCTCTTCTTCAGCATCTTGGTAGGACATATTCATTGACCCTTCCCTGCTCTACAAATCTTTTTGTATGTATACCTGTAATATTTAAAATTCATGAATGACCTTTTTGGCATTTAAAGTGGCAGGTTAAAGTATACCGGAATTGGCCTCATGCTTCATCTCACTCCACAGCACATCAGCCCATAAAAATCCACTGCACATCACTAATTTTTCTTGCAGCAGAAAGTCCATTGTCTGTCCTCTCCCGTTAGTTCGCAATGACTAAATGTTCTGCTTCTTGATATTCAGTGTGGGAAATCCAATGAGCAGCGTATGATATCTTACCATTTGTTTCGCTTTCAATCCAGAAATTAATTTTCTGTCTAGCTTCCTCAGGTGCATTCATAAAATCAACTTTTTCGAAATCCGAATTGTATATCTCTTTAACGCACTTTTTGTAATGCTGCACCAAACGAAAGAAGACATAGCAATATATTCATTCACCTATTATCACATGCACTGAATCAATAAATCTAGTTGACACTGGTTACTGAACAATCTAGATGGGAGCACCTAATTTGCTGTGGCTCAGTTAGTAGGCTAGACTGGAAAGTTGAAAATAATTCTGGAGCTGGGGAATTCTGGGAGTTATAGTCCCCACATCTGAAAATTGCTTTTCAGGTTAAGAAACTTTGTCCTAGAAGAATAAAATTCCTGGTGTTTGAATGACATCATTGCCTGGAAAAGTGTGTGTGTGTATCAAACCGCATTTGCCAAAGAGTTACCTTATCTTATCATCCACTATTTTACTGTTTAATGTTTTGTTTGCTGTTATGCAGAAATGAATATTCATGGGAAACAAACATGGTCCTAGATTTTGAAATTGCTTCTAATAATGGAGCAATGCATGTTATTGGCCCTAGGTGAAGGAACATTTTCACATACATTAAACCTAATATGTTAACCCAGACTTTTCCCCACATGTGCATTGCAGTTTGCCAGAAGTCTTATACCTGATCTAACCTAATTTCCTGCTTCACAAAACATGATACCTGTAGAATTTCTAGTAAACCACTAGAATCCATCAACATTGGATTAAGAAGGGAAGAGAGAAAAAGCGTTCTTTCTTACCTCCAGGAAATCTTCAGCCTTTGATCCATATATCCGGCCACCTATCTTCAGCATATGATATTTGGAATGCTGGTTGAGGATTGTTAGGATTTGCTTGAACCGGCTGTGAAATCCTCCAGGTACATCACACTCAGTCCCAGAATGCTTCAAGCAGCAAAGGATAGCAGATTTACAATCATATAAATCATATTTGCCAACATCCTCCAAAACAGGGGTCACCAAACTTTCGGACCTCAGAGACCATTAAATTCATAATTTTAAATCCCACGGACCACTAATACAATCTGCCTAATGACCGGCTGGGTGGACATGGCTGGGTGGTCATGTGACTGGGTGGGAATGTGGCTGGGTGGACGTGGTCAACTCAATGTCACTCACATCGAGGGGTGCCTCACCAGCCTCTACTCACCCTTCCCCTCCCCTCCCCTCCCAGCCTCCTCTCCCCACCCAGGCTCCTTAGGGCCCCAACAGGAAGCAGTTGTTGGAGCTAAGCAGCCACCACGAGAAAGAATTAGCAAAACAGCTCAGTTCAAATTGGATCTGACTGAGAAGGAGGCTCAGCAGAAGCACCTCACTGAGAACTATGAGCATAGGCTTTCCAAGCAGAGGGAAGACCTGCGGGAGTGCAAAGCCAAGTATTGGCGTCTGGAGGCTCAGTGAGCTGAGATGGTCAGCCAGTTCCATCCATGATGCATTCCCACTGGAACAAAGCTCTTTGCCACCAGCAGCACTTCCCTCCAGCCTTTCCCAAAGCCCCGCACCAGGAGGCTGAAGCAGACCCCAAGTCAGAATTTCTTCCCGACTCTGACCCACACAAGAAGACCCTGAATTTTTCTGCCGACCACCAAAATTTTCTTGTGGACAGCCTGTGGTCCAAAGACCACCAATTGGTGACCACTGCTCCAAAATATCCTCCAAAGACTGCATTACTATTATTCTTCTCATCCTTCCTATTACCTATCTCCTCCCACTTATGACTATAACCATGTTGCTTGTATTTTTATGATTTATATTATTCTGTTTGTTTCCTAGTATGATTTGATTGCTTATTAGTAACCTATGACTATCACTAAGTGTTGTATCTTATGATTCTTGATGAATGTATATTTTTTTTCTTTTTTCTTTCCTTTTATGTACACTGAGAGCATATGCACCAAAGACAAATTCCTCGTGTGTCCAATCACACTTGGCCAATAAAGAATTCTATTCTATTCTATTCTATTCTATTCTATTCTATTCTATCCTATTCTATTCTATTCTATTCTATTCTATTCTATTCTATTCTATTCTAAATATTTACATTTACCATAACTCATAACAGAGTAACTCATAATAGCAATAGCACTTAGACTTATATCCCATTTCACAGAGCCTCTCTAAGTGGTTTACAGACTCAACATATTGCCCCCAACAAGTTGGGTCATTATTTTACTGACCTCGGAAGGATGGAAAGCTGAGTCAATCTTGAGCCTGGTGAGATTCAAACTGCCAAACTGCTGACAATCAGCAGTGCCTGCAGTACTGCATTCTAACTCACTGCTGCACCATGGCTCATAACAACACATATATGACAATTCTTAGCTAAACGGTTTCAAGATGTGAATATATGTTTTATTTTTACAGCAGAAGTCCTCTTAGGGGTCATTGTCCTGATCCTTGAGATATTCTCCTTTAAGATGAGAGTCTAGGAAGTGAGCCATTATTCTTATCCATTACTTTGTGGACAATACAGGTTGGGCCCAATCACTTAAACATCATAACAGATTTGGGTTAGGATATACAATTCTGATTGCCGATATTTAATATTTCTTTACTAAGAAAGAAATTATTTTCTATTTTTCAAGTGCTTAGAACACTTTATACCAAATAGTTCATTTAGTAGAGTTAGTAAAATGAAATTCAAGTAAAATGAGAATTTTCTTACAGGCCCATCTGTAGGGGTCACAGTTTCTGGCCCTCTCCAGAAGTGAAGAGCCTGCAAAACAAAATATATAAGTTTTGTCCCAATTTGTCTTTGTTGGGTATAAGATCAGGCTAAAGCTGACGTACCTCAAGATGAAGCAAGCAAGGAAACATGGAACAAAGTTGTTAAAGAAACAAAGGAAAAAATGTCACCTGAACCAGACAAAAGAAGTTGAACTTGAGCGGAGAAGAAACCCCTTCACAAATCCTCTGAACAGCTACCAGACTTTTAAATCAACAGAGCAATGACTTTTGGGGATAAAAGGGGTCCCAAAGCCTGCCTACTCTAGGAGTCATCTTTGAATCCGGATTTAGCGACTCCCATCTCTCTGATTAGTGTCTGCCAGCCTAGGACATGGGCAACTGTGGATGAGTGTGTGTGTGCGTGTGCCCCACCCCAACAACCTGGCCAATGATAATGGGTGATACAATGGAATTCTCAGAGCTTGGAAAAGAGGACGGATGTTTCCAAAATATTGAAGAATATGAAGAGATGGGACATTCCTTTCATGGCTATAAACAGATAGCACCACGTCTGCCTTACCCTCAAAGCTACCAACATTATGTAACCTAACTCATATTTTCCCTCGCAATACACCTGATTAATTAACCTGTCACAATCAAGCTTTCTTCTGCTTGGGGCTTTACAGATGCCAGAAATGAAAAAAACTAATGAGTGTGTTATTTTTTTAAAGTTATTTAAAACATAGTGGGGTTTGTATTTTTAGTATTATTATTATTGCAATATGACAAACAAAACTGCAGGAAGTAGGGATATGTCCATTTTGGAAAGTCCTCATTTTCCTGCTAGTCTTACATATCCTCTAATGAATGCTGTTCCTGCAGAAAATACTGAAAAATAGTTATGTCCTGTTAAATTACACGAAGACATGGCCAGGCCACTTGGACGCTCAAGTATCATCTCAAAATGGCAAATGTATCTTTCAGCACCTGACGTAAAAGTGGGCTAGCTCTTAACCAAGAAAACTTGTTTGTCATTGTTCATCTTTAATTATATGCCATCCAATAGGGGCTGCGGTGGCTCATGTGGTTAAGAGACCGAATCAGAAGGCCATTGAAAGGATGACAGCTCAGAAGTTCTAAACCCGGGAGCCACATAATGGAATGAGATCCCTCATCAATTTGACCCAGCTCCTGCCTGCCTAGCAGTTGGAAAGCATGCAAATGCAAGTAGATAAATAGGCACTACTTTGGTGGGAAAATACCTGGGGGACATCAAAGAAGTCCCCTCAGGCATCCACTGGCCAATGGTGATGTCATTAGCTAATCCTTCCAATAGGGAAGAACCTTGTGCTTTCAACATGAATGTAGTAAGTAGTATCCAGGAATTACTTTCTGCTTGAAGTGAGGGACAAAGTGTTGCCCTCTAAGGATCCTAGAGAAATACATTCACCTGACTTAATGCTCAAGACTGCTAGTGGGATCACTTCTTCAGTTGTCACTGAGGGCAGTGGGCAAATTTAGAGAATTCAGGGGATAATTCGCAACATGCTAAAGTCTGATTTGCAGTTTGCTGCTGAGGGCCATGCAATACGGACTTTGTAATACTTAAAATATAGGTTTTGTAAATAATATCACACCAGCTAGCTAACATAGGTTTTCTTGTATTTTAATTTGCCTTATTTTCCTTCTTTTAAATGTATTGCTTACAATTTGCCATAAGCCTTAACCTTCTAGAACAGGGATGCCAAACTTGATTTCATTGAGGGCCACATCAGGGTTGTGTTTGATTTGGGGGGTAGGGGGGTGGCCAGGGTGAGCATGGCAAGTGTGACATCACTCATGTTGGGGGTACCTGTGGTGGCCTGAGCACTCTGCCAGCAAAAATGGGCTTCCAAGCTCCATTTTCGGCTGCAACGGCCTCCTGCAACCCTCTGCCACCAAAAACGGAGCTCACAACGGCCCTCCCAAGCTCCGTTTTTGCTGGCGCCACAGGCCGGTCATTCGCTGTTTCCAGGGTGGCCCCGTGGGCCAGATCTAAGCACTCTGCAGGCCAGATCCAGCCCCCGGGCCTTGAGTTTGACACCCCTGTCCTAGAAGAATGTAAAAAGCATTTCTTTTAGAAACTAGGACTGGCCAAATATTTGATACAAGTCTATGAGTCCAGAGCTGGGAAAGCCATGTGAATGTATCTCATCAATATCTCGTCTGATGTTTTTCCCTTGGAAATCTTTCTTTTACTTTTACTCAGAATACAACACTCTTCTCCGTTCTTACACTTACATATTATTGAATGTCTAATTTTCATGATGTAACTGGTGAGATTATTTTTCTTAACCCAATCAACTTTTACTTTGAAATGTCTTTATTGTGCAAACTATAAAAAGAAATGTAAGTCTAGGTTCTAGGTTCTCTCTCTAAGAGAATCCTCTTTACCTTGGAATATTTCTAAATGAATCACAAATTAATAGACCTTCCTGTCCCAGTAGCTGCATTGGGGTTGAGCATACCAAGGCACAAATACAGAGCCGTATTTGGACATCACCGACTCTTCTTGTTTCTGATCATCTTATCTCCTGAGGTTCTTGCATCACCTTGTCTACTTGTTAGGGTTATGATAATTTTCCAAAAAGGTGTTTGAAAACATTGCTCTGTGTCATTTTTGCTGAGCTGGAGGGAAGAAATATTCTAGCCACTCATCCTCTCCCCTGCTTCATACAAATACCGTCACTATACAAAGCTTTAAAACTCAGGAAGATAGAAAAGACCAGGAGTTTTCTATGGGACATTAAATTAATAAGCCATTGTCATTACTGGATGCCAAGAAGTTTTGGGGATTTGTGTATGTGTGACTCTGTGTGTGTTAGATATATATTAATTTTACTAGTTTTGGTGTGAATATTCTAACCCACCAGGAGTTTTGTTGGAATGTGACTGTCAGTAAGAATGAAGATTGAATAAGGAGGTACATAAGTAAATATTTCCTTTGTGCATGGTGACAAAATGCACAGTTTTCTTTACATTTGTTATATCATTTCCTCACTGAAGATCCATAAAGGTTCCTTTCCAAGGAATTTTGGAAAGTCCAGTTGGGAAGAAAGGCTGCTAATCAGGAGAGATTTCCCACATGCAGATATTCATGTGACAGATACCACGAAGAAACTTTTTCTAGCAATAACATAGATGTGATTATATGTGTGACCTATAGTTAATAATTTAATAAGACTTAAAATAACTATTTTAAGGAACACAAGTACTTGAGGACACTTACCTTTCTTATTTCATCAGCAGTGGCTTTGCTACTGCCAAGCAAGAGCATGCCTAATGCCATTGTCGAACCCACTGAGAATGAAATGAAATTTTTCCCAGAGCTGTCCTGCTGTTGCTTTTTGAAAAGTTCTACAGCAAAATTGAAATTAGCCAGAGTAAAGTCTTTCATGGTGGAGCTAATAGTACCTGCAACAGTAAAGAAATTAGATCAATAGTTTGTACTGACATTTGTTTTTTTCCTTTGTACAAGAGAGAATAATGGAAAAATGACAAATACCAGCTAATCCCACAGCCTCACTTGGTCTCAAATATGGTCTTGCTAAATTGTCAACCCAGTGTCCTAACTACATGAGCCACTGTGTTTCCATCAGACCTATGGGGAGATCCAGACAAGGAGACAGGAATACTAACTTTATCTTTATTGTAAGATTTCATTAATAGAATCTTGCAAGTCTGAAAGTACCTCTCCAGTCCCTCACTTTCACTCTCCTGAAAACTAGGGAGGGTCCCTTCTGAGTTGCTTTTTGCCACCCCTCCCTGTTCAGACTCAAATTTGGTTTATCCCATCTTTGTCTTGGCTTCACCTGTTCCCCCTGTCTCCCAAAATCATTTTCACATACCACTAAAAAAGGAAAGACAAGGCTATAAAGCAGGGGTGTCAAACTCAATTTCATTGAGGGCTGCATCAGGGTTGTGTTTGACCTCAGGGGGCCGGGGTGGGCATGGCTGAGGTGGGTATGACCAGATTGATGTCACTTGTATTGGGGGTATTGTGTCTGTGGTGGCCTGAGCACCCTGCCAGTCAAAACAGTCTCCTGAGCTCCGTTTTCAGCTGTGACCACCTCCTGCAACCCTCTGCCAGCAAAAATGGTCAATCTCACACAGTCAATCTCCAGCATGATCCTCCACTTTTATGTGGTTTTAATTTTAATTTCTGCTCATTAATATTGTTCACCATTTTTTTCTGCACATCATTGTTCTTGTGGATCAGAACAATTAATTATTATTAATATATACCCTCCTGACCCCTTATGGTCAGGAATCTGCATCATTGGATATATATATCTTCAACACTAAAAACTCCTAGATTAAAGGGAAAGGAAGGAATGAGAGCCTTAAATAAAGTGTGAGCTAGCCATTCATGGAGAACCTTTGTTCAGTTGTGTCTCTTCCTTCAAGAAAGACACAAACCCAATTAATACAGAAGCCTTATTGTCTGCAACAGAAGCATAAGGTTTCTCTCTTCCTGATTTTACTGACTGTGCCCCCATTGGCTGCTTCGTCTACAACCCCAACCCCATGGGGATTACTGTACCGTGGGAATGACACCAATTTAGATTTTCCTTAGACAAGATTCAGGATAAATATCAAGTGGAGTAGTAAAGCTGAAATAAAAGAAAAGCCGCCTTCATGAAATCTAATCAGAAGGCACAGATAGGTAGGGAAGTTGAGTATGTATGCTGCGCATCTGTTTTAGGAAGCAGGGTGATGAGTTAAAGAACCCAACAAAACATGTTGCAGCTTGTTTAGATGAAAGTTAGTTATGCAATTGGATTTGGGTTCACACAAACTACAGTATAGCTTCCTGGGTTTCTTTAAGTTGGCCAAATGCAGCTTATACAGTAAGCTGTGTTTCAGTGCCCTTAAGACATCCCAAGTATTTATAGCTTTTATGTTCCTCATTTTGAACATTTAACATGAAGACCTGCTATAAAAAGGAATGCTTGCCTAATAAAACTCAATTAAGTCCACTGAACAATAGAGGTTACACCTTGTTCACAATGGCCAGAGATTATTCTGATTCTTCTTGAACAGATTTCTTGTGGAGGAAGTCTTCTTTCTGTGATCTTCTTCTCTGCTTAATGGGACATCCCTTTACTCTTTGCTTGACTTGAGCTTTGTCTGATTAACATTGGAGTTTGACTTCAACTCTCCTTTTTTCCAGCATGCCAAATCAGTCAGTTCATTTTAAGAATTATATTCTTTCACCTGGGATTTTGAATCAGGTGCATCGTACATGTATTCACACAGCCATGGAAGGGATAGGATTTTGATTGCATATGCCTTTTGGTTCCAATTTGCCTGTGCAAATCTCCACAGACAACAGGAAATGAGCAGGACCAGAGCTCTATCAGAGTGAGGTGTCAACACTGACATTTTTGGTGACTAGATGGACATATTTATAGTTTTCTTTGCAACAGTTTTAGAGATGGCCTGCCAGTATCTTCTTCTTTGGACTGAGAGAGATGCCCAGCCCGAAGTTACCCAAATGGCTTCATGCTTAATTAGGGATGAAAAACTCAGGTTTTCCCACTCTTAGTCTTAGTATCTTAACTCTTTAATGCCTTTAAAAACTGACATGGATCAGATAACATTTGGCTTGTGGTAGAACTGATTGGTTTAAATAAGCAGAGAGACGGTCAAACATGCACCTATAGTATTGGATGATGCAAAATCTTCGAAATATCACCATTTGTGAATAAATGTTTCATTTCTGGGAGGAAATGGAATTCTACATAAATCCTGGACAGCAGTTACATAAATCTATTAGCCGATTATTTTCCTGGGAAACAATTCATTTTTTTTATTCCAAGAAGCCTCTTATTAAATACTGGGATTCAGAAATACTTTCTCCTCACATCTCAAGACTTGTTTGCTTATTTATTTACTAGCTGAATACCCGTGCTCCACTACAAAACTATGTGATCAAGCTTGATAAATTGACACTTACAGCTTGAAAATTAATGAGTAGTTATGATTAGCCTCTCCTCTCCCCTTCTTTCCCTCAGCCTTGCCCCACAGAAGCCTATCCTATCCTATCCTATCCCCTTCTCTCCATCAGCTTTGCCCCACAGAAGCCTCCCCTATCCTCTCCCCCTTCTCTCTGTCAGCCTTGCCCCACAGAAGCCTCTCCTATCCTATCCCCTTCTCTCCCTCAGGCTTGCCCCACAGAAGCCTCCCCTATCCTATCCCCCTTCTCTCTGTCAGCCTTGCCCCACAGAAGCCTCTCCTATCCTATCCCCTTCTCTCTAGAGTTATTTTCAGGTTGGGAGGGGGAGTAGAACGTCTAACTAATTAGCATCAGAGCGGGTTATAATAATATAAGAAATACTAACGATCTGATGGTCATTTTGAAAAATCCTTTCTTAGCAAGCACATAGAAGCCAAGAGGAACATACATGCCAAATTTCACGTTTGTAGGCTTTACGGTTCTGGAGATTTCATGATCGCGGCATGAGTGGTTTTCTCTTTTATATATATAGATTAGATAGATATGTCTGTCCATCTCACCATAGCAACCCTGGATGGCTAACAACATCTAACATTTCTCCATGAGTGACTTAAAATATCCTCAATTATTACCTGACCACCAATGAAACAATACAAAGCCTCTCTCCATTACTGTTATTCTGGCAAACAATGGCTTGTTGACCATAAAAGAAAAGAGGAGAAAAAAAACACTACTTTGAGTCAGGAAAAGGATACCTTAGTGTTCCAGCAGAGACCTCTTTCTCTCGTCTTACCTCTTTACTGTATTCAGTCTTGATGCCAAAGCAAAGGTAGCCCAAAGCTTCCTCACTTCAGATGTGATACCGCAATCTGAGGCTGCCAGTGAGTGAGATGCCTTCAACAGTGAAGTGCAGATATTTATAATGAACTACTTCAACGCCCATGTCTGTTTACACAATGTTTGCATTTCTAATCTGCAGCAATTTTGACTAAATGAAAATGCATTATGAAAACAGCATGCTGTGCAAGCTGGACATTTGTAATTATATAAACTAATTATCATAGATTCCTACATACACTGCATATTTAATCTGGTATTATGAAGTTTACTACATATTCAGTAGATGGTACAGAAAGCAGAACATCAAAAGCAGAACATCCTCTTTTTTTTTTCATTGAAAATGCTTAGGTGTAGTGCCAGGCCCTCCTGAGACTGTAACCATCTTGTTTGCTTGCTTGTTTGTTTGTTTGTTCAATTCCTAAAGCATTTTATCTCAGTCGGTGATTCTGGGTGGCTTACAATTCAGAAAATATATTATGATTAAAAAATTTTAAAAATTAAAACAACAAAAACTGTAAAACAGTAAAAACACGAAAAACCTTCAAATTCAACGTAAAGGTAAAGGTTCCCCTTGCACATATGTGTTAGTCGTTCCCGACTCTAGGGGGCGGTGCTCATCTCTGTTTCAAAGCCGAAGAGCCAGCGCTATCTGAAGACGTCTCTGTGGTCATGTGGCCGGCATGACTAAATGCCAAAGGCGCAAGGAACGCTGTTACCTTCCCACCAAAGGTGGTCCCTATTTTTCTACTTGCATTTTTTACCTGCTTTCGAACTGGCAGAAGTTGGGACAAGTAATGGGAAATCACCCCATTACACGGCATTAGGGATTCGAACTGCTGAACTGCCAACCTTTCGATCGACAAGCTCAGCATCTTAGGCACTGATCCACTGCATCCCTTAAATTCAACATACACAAGAGCAAAATATTTGGCCAGTTAGCAATATAACCAGGAAATGGGGCATTTAGCACATTTAGTGCCCCAGGCCTGGGAACATAGAGGTAATCCTCGACTTACAACAGTTCGTTTAGTGACCATTCGAAGTTATAATGGCTCTGAAAAAAGTGACATATGACCATTTTTCACACTTGCAACTGTTGCAGCATCCTCCATGGCCATGTAATCAAAATTGGGATGCTTGGCAACTGACTCATACTTATGATGATTGCAGTGTCCTGGGATCATGTGATCCCTTTTCGCGGCCTTCTGACAAGCAAAGTCAATGGGAAAATCAGATTCACTTAACAACCATATGACTAATTTAACAGTTGCAGTGATTCCCTTAACAAATGGGGCAAGAAAAGTCAGAAAATGGGGCAAAACTCACTTAACAAATTTGTCATTTAACGACATAAATCTTAGGCTCAATTTTGGTCATAAGTTAAAGACTACCTGTAGTTGCTTATTTCTTATTGTTGTTATAACTATGTTGGGTTTTGTCAATATTGTTGTTTGCTTGTATTAGGAGGTATATTTCTGATGTTTGGTCATTAGAACTGTTTTATATGATTGATACTATGGATAATAGATATCTCAAAGGTGCTTTTTCAGGAGGCAACTGGACTTTCCTGTTTTTTCTTTGAAGCTGTTTCGCTTCTCATCCCAGCAGCTTCTTCAGCTCTGACTGGATGGTGGGGAATGGAAGGATTTATATTCCCCACAGACAACTGATCATTTGCATCCTCTTGGAGATTTATCTTTACCCTGTTTCCCCCAAAATAAGACATCCCCTGATAATAAGCCCAATCGGGCTTTTGAGCACATGGCAATAAAGCCAAGCACTTATTTCAGGGTTCAAAAAAATATAAGACAGGGTCTTATTTGTGGGAAAATACGGTATCTTTTCTTCAAAGAAAAAACAAAGAAGTCTGGTTGCCTCCTGAAAAAGCACCTTTGGGACAACCATGACCTGGTTGACAGAATTGCTATAGATTATGGATAATAGACATCTTTGACCATAAATTACTATCTGTAACCTAAGAATGTATTGTGTTGTGTTAAAATTAAAGAAAAAAGGATTTACTAGAAATAGACATTCATTATTAATATTCCCAAAGATTTAATATGATGCTGAGGGTGCATTTAAAGAAGTGGAGGAATCCATAATCACAGGAAGATTTGAACTAGGCAGGAGAAAAATTAATAAAAGGTTACATAGAGAATTATTTGTTTATTAGCATTAGTTTCAAGCAACCTACAGTACAACCTACAGAAAATACACATTCAAAACCTGATATTAATGGATTGATATTAAAATATATTAAATATATTAAAATATAAAATCATTGGGAAGAATAAATTTAGTATATTTAACATATGCAAAAGTGAACCTGACAATTATTAGTGAAAATTACAAAACCTGAATTATTAAATAATTTATTAAGATGTATTGCAGTTAACAGGAATAAATTAAGAGGAAGTTAGTATTTCATATATTCCATGAAAAGCAAGCATCTCAGAAGCTTCAGAGAAAGATTTTTTATGGTTACAATTCACTCTTTGAAAAAGCCAGATTATATTAGTTTCAACACAAGTTTCTCCAAAGTGAAGTCCATAGGCCATAGTTCTAGTGGTGAGTTGCCCCCAGTTCGCACCGGTTCTATAGAACCGGTAGTAAAACCAGTGGGAGGCTCCGCCCACTGACCCCGATGTCATCAGAATGCTTCTGTGCATGCAACACGCACGCGGCCCCATTGCGAACCGGTAGTAAAGATAAGTAGAACCCACCCCTGCATAGTTCCCCACCCTTGCTATATAGTTAGAGAATACCAATGGTGGGAAAGACTGAATTGAGTTCATCTTATCCCAGAGAAACAGGCCTATTTAAGAATCCCACAAAGCATTATTTCCTACCTTATAATACCACTAATGAGCTATAGAAAACTGCAATTTCTACCTACTGCATTTTTAAAAGATCTTAAAGAGACGGATATATATCTGACATTTCTTGTCACATACTGCAAGGAGTATAAACTTTCCATTCCCCACCATCTAGTGATTCTAGTCAGAGCTGAAGAAGCTTCTTGAATGATAAGTGAAACATCTTCAAAGAAGAAAGAAAAAACGAGAAAGTCCAGTTGCCTCCTGAAAAAGCACCTTTGGGATAACCATGACTGAGATGGATGACTGAGAATCTTCATTAACGTTCTTCTCAGTCCTTCCTTCTTTGATTATTCTTTGCAACATTCTTCCTTAAGGCCACCAGCTGAATCAATACCATTTTTAAGCCCAATTTGTCATTGCTTAGTGCACACATAGGAATGATCACTATCGAAACAGAGAACAAATGCCAACTGTCCAGCTTCTCAAATGAGGTAATTTGCAAGCTTACTAAACCAAAAATGCACAAGCAAATGGGCATGGGTTTTTTGTAGCCCTAAATTGCCAATATATTATAGATGTCTAATCTAAAGGTAAAATTCTTGCCAGAATTCTTCTGATGCAGTCTTAACCTTTCTTCTAATTAAAACTATTGACTAGAGTTCTTAGAATCTTGTACGTTGCATTAGCTATTTCTGGTTGAAAGCAAAATACTAACACAACGTCTCCATCTAAAGTCTTCCTCCCTTTTCTAAATGGATGGTAGATTTTGTGTTAATGTACTGTGAATTTCATTTAACAATGTAGCAGAAATATTTCCCTGGTGACATTCTAGAAATCTGGCAATCAAAAGTCAAGAAGTTAGTGTTGCATTGTTAATGTTGGATTGGGAATGTAATATGTGAAATATGAGAAACAAACAAACAAAATTACTATTATCATCATTGTCATTACTATTATCAGCCTGAATCAAACCATTATAAGATGATGGGCTCATTGAAAGTTGTAGTCCATAAGCCACTATGTTATGTGATGAGGTAGATGTTTTTCAATTTCCCAGTCTAGCCTCAGAGAGAATGACTGGTCCCAAATCACCCAGCCAGCTGTCATGCTTAAAGAAGGACTAAGAAACTCATATTTCCTGGGTTTTAGTTCAATTCTTTTAATTATTGATACACACTTTAATTCAGAGAGTTCTTAAAATGTATGTAAAATTGAAAGCAGAGGTTGTTCTTTACATTTGATACATAAACAGATTGGGGGAAAAACATGGGACTTTGTTTTTATCCAATACAACAACAGCAAGACTTTTGTATTCTTCACAGAGATGGAAGACTTACAGATCCCCACAAAGGAAGAATGAATGGTGACGTTAATGGAGTTGCCTGAGATGGCAAAAGTGACTGCTTTGATTACAGAAAAGACTGTCTGCTTGGGAACCACTTCTGGACTTTTTGCTTGAAAATGATTTGATTTGATTTGACAATGAAAACTATTTACGATTATAGAAGTACTATGATGAGCTGGCTGCTAAAACAAAGCAAGGCTATGGCATACACTTGAAAGAAAATCAGAATGAATATATTTGTGGAGTCTGTCGGCAAGATCAAAGAGTATGTATTCACAGAGAATATGCACATGTAGCACTCCATTCCAGGTGGTTAGAGAACAGATAACAATAACAAAGACATCCTGCATACCTCAGCAAGAAGTTAGAAATAAGCATGGCCTGGAGCAAATAGAATGTCTATTAGCTTCTGGAGCATTCATTAGCCAAGGCTTAGGAACAGGGATGGTTAGAGACTAATAGAACAAATTGTTAGATTATTACTAAAATGTTTATTAGATGATATTTCTTATATATCCTGCCTTGTCCCACCTTTTGCTTTAGTGAAATTGTATAAAGCTTTCTTTATCCTTTGTTGTGGGTCCTGGCATTTTGCTGGCTGGAACCCCTTTTGCTGAAGCGCTTCAATAAAAGGAAACAAAACTTGCACTTTGTACCTGGTGTTTTTTATTGGCTTTGACACCAGGCTCAGACCCGAATTGGGGACAACACTGTGTATTATGGTTCATTTCAGAGCCAAATATTGATGTTTTTTTATATCAATGAAAGTTGAAAGTTATTCTTTTTCTATATTTTTTCTTCCCTTTTCTTTTTCCGCAATTCCAATTCTGCTAATTCCTCAAACTTCCCTTTTTTTCTTTTGTTTCCTTGTTTTTTTATCTTCTGATAAAATTTAAAATAGTCTTATAAAAAGATTTTTTTTAATTACTACATGAAACTGGCTATTATACATATTATTGTATGAGAAGAAATAGGTCCTGTTCTTTCTTAAATTAATGTTTCCCTTACCCTGAGCTTGGTTGCTGATATTTGTAAGCTTCGGGCTTCTTCCAAACGCCTTCTGTTTTTGTCTCTGACACAGTCTTTCAGTTCATCCCAATGAAGCAACTTGAATGTAAAATTAACAATTTTTCTAATATTCAGATGAAAAACAATAGCCCAGTTAAGTAAGGTATGTGTTTTGGGAGGGATCAATCCAGGGGTAAAATGCTCCCAGTTCGGACTGGATTGCCCGATCCAGTAGCGATGGTGGCGGGTGGTTCGGAGAAACAGTAGCAAAAATCCCTTTGCCCCCGCCCCCCATGCCCAGCTGAGCAGCGCGATCATCAGAGGCTGGGTTTTTTTATTTTTAAAAGCATTTTTTATAACCTCTTCAGCCGAAAAAATGCTTTTAAAAGTAAAAAAAAAAGCCTCTGATGATCGCGCGACTCAGCTGGGATCATCAGAGGCTTTTCAAAGCATTTTTTTCTGCAACCTCTTAAGATTGTAGAAAAAATGCTTTTAAAAGTAAAAAAAAAAAAGTTGGCCCCACCTACCCAATCACATTACCATCCCCACCACCACCAAGCCACGCCCACAGAACTGGTAGTAACAAATTTTAGATTTCACCCCTGGATCAATCTGACTTCTAAATATGAACTCAAAAATTTTCCACAGAATTACAAAATCATCGTGCTCATCTGGCAGATGGTTCAACACATGTAACACATTATGCTTAAATCATATCAGAGTAATTCAAAACCTGTTTAGGAATTTAATAGCTTTTCTTTTGCTGTAGTAGTAACCTTGCCATTGAATATATGACGAGACTTATCTATAAATATAGGATCAATGAGACCTTTGAATATTGACTTTGTTCATGGATATTCACATAGATTTCACATAGGGATTTCATGTCAGCCATGATGGTTTAAGACATTCTTTAAGGAGCAAGATTTTAAAAAATGGGCTATAGGAATATATAAGAGCCCAGATTTATTTAAAGTAAAAATAATGAGAATGCACAGGGCAATAGTGAAAAAAAATAATGAAAATTCAGTTATACTGTACATTTGAACTTTTGTTCAATGCAACAAAAAAGCATATAAAAGAAATTAAATATTTTAATTGTACAAAAGCTTAACTATGTCTATATAAGACAAATAAGATACAGATACATTTTTTGCATGTATGCAATCCCAGAGTTGTTGATTAGATTGCTAAACCAAAAAAGGCCATGGAAAACAAGTCCATACTGCTGCCAAGAAACCTACACAGTTGCATCAATATGGTCACCAAGGGTTGAGCATAATTTGAGCGTGTCTCCTTCTTATTAGATGTAAAATATCCTACATGTATACCTACATATATGTGTAGATGTAATTGTATTACTGCTATACTCTTAAATCAGTAATATTCTCAGTTTTGGAATATAACATTGAGGTTTGTGTTTTCAAGACTTGGAAAAATCACCGTCAATCCTTTGAGGCTACCCAAATCAAGAAAAAAAATATACTGCAGATTCCAGGAAAAACTATTTTATTGCTGTGGGTAAAGTAACAGAATCTTGAAAGCCTGTTCAATTTTTTTTTTAATCCCACCATTTCTTATACTAAAGAAATTCAAAGCAAGGCAGTTTTGAGTTTCTGTTCATACTTGCTTCAATCTTTAGCCTATGTAATATCTTCACTATATCTTTATTTAACAGCCCATTCATTCCTCCTTGACCCTTTTTTTCATATTGTCCCCAAAGCCATCTCTAAATTCCTTTATAGTAAGATGATCCTTACTCTCTCTAGGCTACACATCTCAGTATAAAAGGGGAATAGAGTAACAAGGGAGAATGGCTTGTTGTATCTGAAATGTGACTAAATTGAAACACGTAGCAAAATTGCACTATAATAAATCCAGAAAACTATTTATAATGAATCTAGTTTGACAGCAACATCCCTATGGCAGCTGCTGGATGGCATTCACCTTCTCAAGCTCATTTGTCTGTTCATTTTTAGAAGCTAAGAGAAGCAGGCCAAGGCTGTTGGTGGCAGTAAATGGATAAAGATATTGTCAGAGGAATGTTTCTCACTCAACCAATGGAAAAGATAAGAAGCAAATTTAGCGTTGGCTTCAGTAAAGAAGTCATGATGAAGACAACAACTTAGAAGATCCATGATGGAGGAAGGAAAAACAACATTGATCCACTAGTTCACATTCTCTTAAAAGACTCACGTCTGAGCAAAGCAAGTGCCCAAGCAAAGAATTTGCTTAGTAAAACCACAATCTGAGAGAACTACCCGAAGTCAAAAGGATTTCTATTCTGGGTCAAGAGATGGAGAGAAGAATACCTTAGTATTCCAGTGAAAGCCTCTTTATCTTCCATTTATTTCATTGTCTCTCATACTTGGCAACTCATACTGGCTAGGGAACTCTGAGGATTGAAATTCACACATCTTAAGGCTGCCAAATTTGAGAAACACCGATTCACATCTTTATGTAATTTTGTCTCAGGTAAAATACCAAGAAAAGAATGGTGCACAAGTCCTAATAAAAGGTCTTCGCAAGAGTGGTGATCCAAAGCTGCCAAAGCATTGTAATGCCCTCTACTTTGAGATGTTGAAATTTATGGCAGGTTGTTTCCACCCCTACATCCATTATCTCAAAGTTTGCATTTCTAAAACTGCGGGGTTAGGTTAAATGCAAATGTATAATGAAAGCAACATCATGCACAAACTGGATATTTGTCATAATCTCAAATACTTGCCATCGATTATTACACAGATTGCATATACAACCTACTGAAATGATTTTTATTTCATTTAGTGTCGGACAAATAGAGACTACAACACCAAGTGAAATGGCTTTTGGAGAATTTTGTATGCCTGAATAGGGCTGGCAGTGTATTAATGTCCTACAAGTTTTGCTGTGTTGTTGTTGTTTTTTCTTCCTTAAAAAGAGTATGACCAGTAAATGCAATGACCAAAGGGTTTATTTGTAAATAAATACCAATGAACATAATTGGCCTTATTTCGAGATAAGCATGCTGAGGATTGAGCTGTGGGTTAATGAAAAATTGTCCCAGTTTGCTTAGGATGAAAATATCATCTATTACTCTAATAAAATGCAACTTAAGGATAAGTGGGAAGTTCTAAACAAGGACAAACAAATTCTGATATTTCTAAAGAACAAAACTGGAATTTCATAATTCTGAAACTACAGTAACTCAGTATGTTCTACCTACCTTCCTGCTCCTTAAACCTTTAGCTATATTGAAAAAAAATTCCGACCCCTAGTGGAGAAGTAGGGCACGGGAGAATAATAAGAAACTAACAGCAATGTTATGCATTATTTGCCTGAAGGCAAGTATCAGTGAATGTAGTAGGATTGACTACTGAATGCACATGAATGGAATTGCAGGACAAATGTTTTAATGGTATGCAAGTTAGATGATTTATGTACATGAGTTTGTTTGATATACATTTATACAATAATTTATTTATTTAGATTTGCTTTCCAGATTCAGCAAAGTAGTTTATGAAAATTTCTAATACAAGAACTGAACTTAAAGAAAGAAAGAAACAAATGGTTTATGTGGCAATAAACCATTGCTTGTCACTCAGTAGCAAAAGGATCTTAATGTTGTAGTTCAAGTATTTCTTATTGTGCACCTTAGCAAGAATCAATGAATAATGGTCCTCCTTTTTAACAAGCACATGGACTCTTTTTATTATAGTCATTGAAACAGGAGATACATGAGTCTGTTCCTGTCTCATAACTTGAATTTTCTTAATGATGCATGGAGATGAGTTGTCTAATAGGAAAATATCCCTACCGAGACATTCTGGAGACAGCTAGGCAAGATGTCCAGAGTGTCAGGATTGAAAAACATCAGCAGAAAAAACAGAAAATCTAAATTGATGTGTCTTAATTATTGTGTTGAGATTATGATGGAATAGCTCTCAAATAAATAAAATGTACGTGATTCTACTAATCCAATGCAAAGCTTACTTAAGTTCGTGCATTTCAATGGGAATACTGTACTTGAGTCCCTTCCAATATGACACATGTTGGGCTGTGATGATGCAGATTCAATGTTAAATCTCTGAATTTCCACAATGCCAATAATCTTGGGCTGATTGTTGGCATTGTGGGTTGACCTGTTTACTTTTCAGATCAAAATGTCAAAGAAAATGCTCCAAAGAAAATGTCAAAAAGAAAATACCACAATATTTCCTCTAAAACTGTAGATAGGGTAGTTTTCCATTGGTAGGGATTTAGGTAGGATAGAATATAATAGAAAATAGAGTAGAGTAGAGTAGAGTAGAGTAGAGTAGAGTAGAGTAGAATAGAATAGAATAGAATAGAATAGAATAGAATAGAATAGAATAGAATAGAATAGAATAGAATAGAATAGAATAGAATAGAATAGAATAGCTGGAAGGGACTTTGGAGGTCTTCTAGTCCAGCCCTCTGCTCAAGCAGGAGAACCTATATCAGGGGTGTCAAACTCGATTTCATTGAGGGCCACATCAGGGTTGTGTTTGACCTCAGGCCCTGTGGACATGGCCAGGATGGGCATGACCAGTTTGATGTCACTTGAGTTGGGGGTGCCTGTGGTAGCCTGAGTACTCTGCCAGTGAAAATGGAGTCCTTGGTTCCACTTCCACTGTCAGAAGATTGCAGGAGGCTATCAAAACCGAAAACAGTGGCCTTCCCGAGCTCCATTTTTGCTGGCAGAGGGTTGCAGAGGCCATTGCAGCTGAAACAGAGGCCCTCCCAATCTCCGTTTTCACTGGCAGAGGCACTGTGGGCTGGTCCTTTGCTGTTTCCAGGGCAGCCCTGTGGGCCAGATCAAAGCACCCCGCAGGCGGGATCTGGCCCACAGGCATTGAGTTTGACACCCTTGAGCTATACCATTTCTGATAAGTAACTCTTCTTAAAAACCTGTAATGACGGAGCACCCACAATTTCTGAAGGCAAGCTGTTCCACTGATTAATTGTCCTCACTGTTAGGAAGTTTCTCCTTAATTCCATGTTGCTTCTCTCTTTCATTAGTTTCCAGCCATTGTTCCTTGTCCTCCCCTCTGGTGCTTTGGAGAATAATTTGACCCCCTCTTCTTTGTGGCAGCCCCTCAAATACTGGAATACTGCTATCGTGTTATGTCACTCCCAATTCCTCTTTTCCTTAGACTAGCTAAACCCAATCCTGCAGCTGTTCTTCATATGTTTTAGTCTCCAGGCCTTTGATCATCTTAGTTCCTCTTCTTTGAACTTTTTATAAAGTCTCAACATCTTTTTTGTAATATGGTGACCAAAATTGGTTGCAGTATTCCAGTTGTGGTCTTTCTAGGGTTTTTTAAAGTGGTACTAATACTACACAAGATCTTAATTCTGTGTCTATTTATACAACCGATGATTGTATTAGCTTTTTTGGCGGTGGCTGAACACTGCTGGATCATATTCAAGTCATCATCCACTAGGACTCCAAGGTCCCTCTCACAGTTACTGTTTTTGAGACAGGTCTCACCTAATTTGTATTTATACCTTTGATTTTTCCTGCCTAAATGTAAAACTTTGCTTTTCTCTACATTAAAATTCATCTTGTTGGATAGGGCCCATTGATCAAGTTTGTCAAGATCTTTTTGGATCCTGAGCTTATCTTCTGAGGTGTTTAGTAATTCCTGCTGTCATCCACAAATTTGATGGGTTCTCCTTCTATTCTCTCATCTGAGTCATTTATGAAGATATTGAAGAGTACTGGGCCTAAGACAGAGCCTTGTGGTTCCTCACTGCTTACTTTTCTCCATGTGGATGTAGTACTAATAAGGACTACTTGCTGAGTAAAGTTTGTCATCCAGCTACAAATCTATCTGGTGGTGATATTGTCTATTCCACACTTTTCTAGCTTACCGAGAAGTAAGTTGTTGTCTACTTTGTTAAATGCCTTACTGAAATCTAAGTATACTATGTCGACAGCATTTTGCTGGTCTACTAATTTAGTCACTTTATCAAAGAATGAAATAAGATTGGTTTGGCATGATCTGTTTTTAACAAACCAGTGCTGTTACTAGTTATAACTTTATTTGCTTCTAGTTGTTCGCAGATCTGTTTTTTGATTATCTTTTCCAGGATCTTTCCAGGTATTGATGTAATTTTAAAAGTAATATTTCTGTGTTATTAGGTTCCCTGAAAAAAGTGCCAGAAGATAATACAAGTTTAAATTGATAATTTGCTGCCTTTTTGTGGCATGCTCATGGTAAATTCTGGAGATGTTAAAATGGAACTAGAATGGCATCCAGTCCAGGAGAGATGCAATCCACTTAATGTGCCCATTTGCTTTATACAGAAGGAAGGTGCTAACTACCATCATTCTTCTATCATTGTTCTTGATGTTTTTCACATGTGAAGGGCACCTGCTTGCAATAGGGATCCTAGATTTAGGCTTAGAATAACTTTATTGTCACTTAAAATGTACACTAATCGGCATACATTAAAATGAAATTTCATTGCATACAGCTCTCAAAGGGCCACCACCTCCAATATACATTACATAAAGATGACAAATAAATAAATAAATAAATAAATAAATAAATAAATAAATAATAAATAAATAAATAAATAAATAAATAAATAAATAAATAAATATGCATATACCCACATACCCACATATATTACACTGTATGACACAGAGAAACAACACGGTCTAGTTCAAATGCATACATGTACAGAGTGAGAAAAATGAATCTTGCGAGTTTACCAGAGGGTATGGTGTAGGGAACAAAACTGTTACAGAATCTGGTAGTGCTGTTACAAATACTTCAAAATCTCCTCCCAGAGGGAAACAACAGAAACAAACCGTAAAGTGAGTGTGTGGGGTCTCTAACAATGCTTTGAGCTTTAAGCACATAGTGTTTATAAACAGTATCCTGAATAATGGGAAGCGAGCTTCCTATAATCTTCTCTGCTGTCCTTACCACTCTCTGTATGGTCCTTCTATCTGAGGCACTGCTACCACCAAACCAAAAAATGATGCAGGTTTTTTATATATATATAAAATAATTTTTATTAAATAGTTTGTCTTTAAAAACAACACAAAAAACAATCACACATATATAAAAACAAAACATATCAAAACGTAACATATTGAACATTACATAACATTAATGGTAATTTTACAGCATTTCGTATCAACTTATGTACTTTGCTTTTGTAGTTCTCTATTCTATCATTTCTATTTACTACTCAATAGTAGAATAATCGTATTACTCCAACATATATATATACACATTATAATATTCATTTGTTCTTATCTATATATTTATATTCGTTTATATTTACCTCTCTTTATTTAATGTTGTTCAGTTACTTTAAGTTTCATCAATATTAAATTAAACATTTCTTGTTCTGATTTCTATTTTCAAGCCAACTGTACATTTTATTCCATATTTCATAATAGTCCGAATTCTCTCTCTCTTTCAACTCCATAGTCATTTTATCCATCTCTGCGCATTCTAGAATTTTCCTTATTACAGTTTCGTCTGAAGGTATATTTTTTTGTTTCCATTTTTTTCCTAATGTGATTCTTGCTGCGGTAAGTATGTGCAATATAATGTATTGAAGGTTTTTATTCAATTTCAGGTCCAGTATTCCTAATAAAAACAATTCAGGTTTCATATCTATTTTTTGCTTTGTAATTTCTTCTCACCATTTTTGAATTTGACACCAATACTTCTTTGTGATGGGGCACATCCACCACATATGGTAGAATGTTCCAGATTTATAGTTACATCTCCAACAATTAGGTGATAAGTTGGGATACATCTTGGACAATCTCGCTGGTGGCAAATGCCACCTATAAAACATTTTATAGAGGTTTTCTTTGTAGGTAACTGCTGTTGTGAGTTTGTAGTTCCTTTCCCATAGTTTGTCCTACTGTTCTAATTCTATGCTGTGGCCGAAATTCCTTCCCCAACTAATCATTGTTTCTTTTACAACTTTCTCCTCCATTTTATGTCTTAGTAGAAATTTATATAATTTTGTAATAATTTTTCCTTCTATTCCCAATAAAATTTTATCCAACTCCAATTGTTTTTCATATATGCCGAATTGTTCTTGATCTTTTTTTAGTCTTGTTTTGATTTGTAGGTAGGGCCACCATTCTATATTTATTCCTTGTATTTTCAATGTTTACACTGATTTTAATTCTCCTTTCTCGTCTAAAATTTCTGAGTATCTTACCATTTTACTGAGGTCTATTGTATTTGGGTGTGTCATTGCCTTCATTGTCGATAGCCAATTTGGGATTTTCATATTTTAATCTTTACCCAGACGTTGTATAGAGAATTCCTTATTATATGCCTCTGAAAATATGAATGTGTTTTATTTTTACCTTCCCATAGAAACCCGTGCCAACCTAGTTGGAGATCATGCCCTTCTAATGCTAATATTCTTTTGTTTTTAAATTGAATCCAATCTCTTAACCATGTCAACACTGGTAGTAGAGCTCCCAGTCTGAGAGACCGAAACACCTGTGGTTCCTACTATCTTGTAACAGCTTAAATTTAATGCGAGGTTTTTTTACCTGCCCATATAAATTTAGATATTATTTTGTTTATTTGTTTGAAAAAATTCTTTTCTAATCTTACCGGTATCATTTGAAAAAGGTATAGCAGTTTGGGTAATATGTTCATTTTAATTGTTGAAATTCTGCCAATTAGTGATATCTGTAATTTGTTCCAATTTTCCAAATCTTTTTGTATTTGTTTTATCAGTGTATTATAATTATCCTCTTTTATCGTACTACATTTTGCTAACAGCCATATTCCCAAGTATTTAATTTTTTTAACTCTTAAAATTCCCATTTTCTCCTCTAGTTCTTCATTTTGTCTTTTGGTTAAATTTTTGGTTATTTTAGTTTTCTATTTATTTTGAGCCCTGCCACTTTGCCAAATTGGTTTATATCCTGTAAGAGTATTAATCCCATCTCTAAGGGTTCTTCTATAATAAATGCCAAGTCATCAGCAAAGGCCTGTACTTTATATTCTTGTCCTCTAATTTTTAATCCTTTGATTTCCTGATTCTGTCTAATTTGTTGCAACAGTGTTTCTACTGAAAAAATAAATAACAGAGGAGATAGGGGGCATCCCTGTCTAACTCCTTTTGTTATACTGAAACCTTCTGTTATTTCTCCATTCAATAGTATTTTTGCTTACTGGTTTGAGTATATTGCTTTAATTGTTCTAATAAATTTCTCGCCAGAATTCATTACTCCTAGTTGGTTAATTAAAAAATCCCAATTTAAATTGTCAAATGCTTTTTGTGCATCGAGGAATATCAAAGCTGCCTGTTTCTCTAGATGTATTTCGTAATATTCTAGTGTATTCATTATCGTTCTTATATTACCATATTTTTCGGAGTATAAGACGCACCGAAGTATAAGATGCACCTACCTTTTTGGTTTTGTTTTGTTTTTATAAAAAGTTTTTTTTATTTTTTAGACAAACACATATACAAACATACAATGTATTTTCTTTGAACAGAGTATTTGGCCGGTTCACAAATTTAAACAGTGTTTAGTCATTTCAATTAAATTTACAATTTCTATATTTCCTTTTTGCCATATTTATTCCTCATCTATTTTTTTAAAAAACAGTATTACCCTTCATCCTCATCTCTAATCTTAATCAAATTCATTTTTTCCCTTCTATTCTATATTATACCCCTTCCCATTGTCATCTATTTTTATATCTATCCTCACATTGGTTAATTATGTAATATTACAATTGTTTAATACAAATTCAACATTTTAATATAAATCAATTAGTTATATAACTATCTTTTTTTGTATATTAATCAATATGAACATGAATATTCCAATTATTTCCATGCAATCCAATTTCTTACAAATCAATTAATTATATTTACCAATAATAATAAACCAAATAATTTTCCCCATATATTCCTCCAAACCACAACTTAACCATTTCTGCTTTCAACACAATGTACAATTAATAGTATCTCAAATATTACAATTCCCTAGTTAAATAGAGCTTTCCCCTTATGTTACTCATTTTCGCATCTTAAACTCTCCCAATAACCCAAATAGTTTTGCCCATATAATCCTCCAAATCACAACTTAATCATTTCTACTTTCATCACAATATATTATTAAAAATATTTCAATCGTTACAATTTCCCTAATTAAATTTAAAAATGTTCTAGCTGTTATCCAAGCTACAACTTAATCCTTTTTACTTTCACCATCATATACCATTAAAGGTATTTCAATTGTTACAGTTTATACTTATTCATATTTCTAACAAAAATAAAAAAATAAAAACTTATCATTGTCTAGATTTCAAATCTATATCCCCTATAGTGAGGGGAACATCCAGGGGTGATGGGGAGAGGAGCAATCCTCTGTTACGAAGAGTGATGGTGCAGTTTTTTAAAAATGCTCTCAGTCGTGCCTCTGTAAAAAGTGGCCAGGACAGAAGGAGAAACATGTGCTCTCCTCATCCGAGTCATGAAATGCAGACATTCCTACACTTTTTATCCACATAATCTGGCCTCTCAAATTTTCCACTACAGAAAATCAGCTGCATATATATGTAGAGGGCAATGAGGTAGGACAGAGCTTGTGCTCTTAGGACCACAATTTTTCCTCATGTGAAGGACCTAGAGATGTCTACAGGGGTTTGTACATCAAAACAATCAAGATGGTAATGCTGCAGCATGATTAGATTGTGCAATACTGACCCATGTGCAAAAAGGGTGAATCTTTTCACACACTTTAACAGCTATGCTTTTGCCTGTTTTGATATGCTCTCTGGCACATGCTGAAAGAATCTTCCTGCTGTAGAAAATTTTAGAAGGATCCCCTGGAACAGCATTGAGGGGTTCCAGTCAAGGTTAAAGAGATCAACTAAAACTATTTTATCCAAGGCTCCCAAAACATGTAAGTTGCAGTTTCCTAAGTAAAA
The DNA here is from genome assembly GCF_029215685.1 of Pituophis catenifer annectens. Taxonomy (NCBI): domain Eukaryota; kingdom Metazoa; phylum Chordata; class Lepidosauria; order Squamata; family Colubridae; genus Pituophis; species Pituophis catenifer. The sequence goes on from NW_027256883.1 coordinate 75,017,106, forward strand.
AAAAAAAAACCTTAGAATCCCAAGTTTCTAATTAAAGATTAGTGCTTTGCTCATTTAAGTGTACAAGTGACAAGGTTCAGTTTCAGGTAGTCAAATCAGTATTATGTTTATGAAGAGCATGAATATGGCAATTAAACATGTGCTTCCTATGTTAGAGAAAACTATAGGTGGGTTGCCCCCAGTTCGGACTGGTTCACAAGAACCAGTAGTAAAACCGGCGGGTGGCCCCGCTCACTGCCCCAGATGTCATCATTGGTGATCTGCACATGCCCAGAAGCAAGGTGCGCAATCCCATTGCGAACCGGTAGTAAAGGTAAATAGAACCCACCCCTTATATCAGGTAGAGTTTGGATTAAGGTGAAACATGATTTTCCAAGGATAATTCTAATCATGTGAAAAGTCTCAGTAGAATATGAGTACAAGATTTGCTATCCTAGAGAAAGAGTCAACATTAGATCCAAGACCCTATTATCATATTGGGAGGATTTATACATTGATGGAGAAGAAGGAAGAGGGAACTAACATACGCCAGCTGCAGTTTCCTGGTGTTAAAAGAGAAGAAATTATATAGATTTTCCATGGGCATCACAAGCTCATTATGAAGCAAAATTGAGAGGTGGAGGATAGAGAGATTATTATCTTTATATAAAGCATTGTTTGTATATGTGAAATGCAGAAAGATTATTTATTGTTGTTTATTGTTGCTTTCAGTTCTTCAAAGTTGCACTGTAAAATATTAGTATTAAACTTTCTGGCTGAAACTTCTCCAGACAAACATCTCTTTCATGGATATCTGTCTACAATTCTTACTAACCGAAGTCCCCTGGCAATGGTTGTAAGTTCAATACTCTATATCTAATATAACGAGAATACATCATAAAAGGAAAGCAATTAATCCTGTTTTCTCTTCTAGCCACAATTCTCCAGTGCTGGAATATACACTCCATCAAATAATGAAAAGCTACCTCACAAATAAATGCATTAGAGATATAAAATGTTTACACGTATTTTATTAAGTAAAATAAAACAGCATTGGAGGAAACTTGAAAATCAATAGCTGGAGCAGAAATACTAGGAATAAACAAGATTAAGAATGATTATTGCTTTGCCGCATGAATATGTCACAGAAGTTTGCAGGATTTCATACAAGGATTTCATACATATAAGGTTTAAACTTAAGTTAATATTGTATTTCACCCAAGGGCTGAATTTAATGCATGCTAAAATCACCCTAGCATTTGCATTTTATAATTGATTCTCTCGTCTTCTCTAATGCCAATCTCCCTGATCTTCATCATCAGCTTCAGCTACATTTTTGGATGATCACTAATGAGAACAATGGCAAACCTTACAAGTGGGACCTTGTGGTTATGAGTCTTGTTGTGGTTTTTAAGGGCAACCAATTTCAAATGTTCTTTAAAAAAACTGGAAAAGATACTGTGATGTTTAGAAAAACTGTTCTTAAAGGTTGAGCTGACTTGAGTGGTCTGATGCTTAGTTCCTTGATTGGGGTAACTGCAAAAGAGTCATAAGTAAACAGCCCAACCAAAGAATCTCTAAAACAGCCCCCACCCACATGGACAGGCAAATCACCAGAATATAAACTGACAGCAAACATTACTCCTTGCTAGCACTGATTATGTTACCTAGTTAGGGTAATGAAACATCTGCAAATGCCCCTCATTTCAACCCTGAGCTATAAATATTCACCTTTATTGGTATTGCATTTTATTTTTTTTATTTTTTTATTGAAAACGTTTTTCAAATACAGATTTTCCCCCTTTCCCCCCCCCCACCCTAACCTCCCCTCCCCCTCCCCTCCCCCCATGGCTTCTCCAAGATGAAATCCAAGTTGATATCACATTATATATTACTTCACCACCCTTTTACACCATCCCTTATGTACTAAACATTTCTTCCTAACATTATTATTATGTCCCCTATATGCTATACATTTCAAAACAAGACAGCATTCGGTTATAGAACTATATAAAATCCTAATTTAGCATTTAGCATTAAGCATATTGCTTAATGTATTGTAAGCCACCCTGAGTCTCTGGAGAAGGGCGGCATATAAATCAAATTAAAATAAAAAATAAAAAAAAAATTTATTCTGCTCATAATCTACCCATTTCCTCATTTTTACATACAGAAATACTTACTATTGATGGGGGCAGATGGAAATTGAAGATACCAAACACACTGTTGGAAGTAGGATTTGATGTTGCCCTAACATGGTCGATGGAATTAATAATCTAGTTGAAAGACATTACAGAAGATACTATATGGAATATAAATTTAAAGTCATTTGAGGGTTTTATCTATATATGGAAATATCTTTTAGTGATGCGGGCAGAAGGATAAAGATTTTAAATATATTATGTATGGTAGACCTGTAGAAGTGGCTGAAATAAAAGTGATATGGTACAAGATGATAGGTTAGGTTACTGATTGCCTAGTTTAGGAAAAGGGATGTTATGTTTAGATATTAATATATTTAAAAGATATGAATTAAAAGATATATGCATGGGGGTATTGCATTTTATTGTTTATATCAAAAATGATACAATCTGTTTTTGCTTTGCCGTTCCATCTATGGATTTTATTTCTCAAGCCATTTATTTTACAAAGCAGCATTCTGACACACTAAAGAAATACATGAAGAATAAGCATGACCCTAATAATGACAAAGCTTCTCTGTTCATCACAATTCGCAAAAACATAAAAATAAAAAAAATAGTGTTATCCTGACATATGAGGTGGAAATGTTTGCCACATCTCTGTCTTGCTGGAGCCGCGGTGGCGCAGTGGTTAGAGTGCGGTACTGCAGGCTACTTCTGCTGATCAATAGCTGCCAGCAGTTTGGCAGATCGAATCTCACCAGGCTCAAGGTTGACTCAGCATTCCATCCTTCCGAGATTGGTAAAATGAGGACCCAGATTGTTGGGGGCAATATGCTGACTTTGTACGTCGCTTAGAGAGGACTGTAAAGCACTATGAAGTGGTATGTAAGTCTAAGTGCTATTGCTATTGCATTATAAAGATTGTGACCGTTTGCCTTATTTGACATTTTATGTTACTCTTTTATTTGAAGAGCTATTGTCCAGGTTCATCAGGAAAGCTGTGCTTGGATTGCTCCTCAGTGCTAAACACCAGGACAGCAGACAGATCAGGCACATAGTAGTGGTGGGCTTCAAAAATTTTTACTACCTGTTCTGTGGGTGTGGCTTAGTAGACATGACATGGCTTGGTGGGTGTGGCAGGGGAAGGATACTATACTATCTCCATTCCCTCCTCACTCCAGAGGAAGGTTACTGCAAAATCCCCATTTCCTCCCAATCAGCTGGGACTCAGGAGGCAGAGAATAGATGGGGGCGGGGCCAGTCAGAATTTTTACTACCGGTTCTCTGAACTACCCGGTTCTCCAGAACTGGTCAGAACCTGCTGAAACCCACCTCCGGCACATAGGTTATATAGTCAGTCGATTGCACCCTGATGAGATGAATTGTGTTGCCATACGGTCATTCTTTTTTAAATGTACAATGTACAACAGTATGTAAGCATTTGCAAAACAATGTAATTCGGTTCTTTTAGCAGACACATGGCAAAATGGCAATCTCCATTTAGCATGTTCCATTATGAAAAGTGATTAGGAAATCTATATTGGTTTTCTCTTCCAAGGAAACAAACATCTTTATTAAATCCCCTTCTCTACTCTCTCAAAATCTGAATTAGGATTTCTAAAACACCTTGGAGATTTGACATGCTCCTACACATATTGTCACAACATTCTTTAAAGGTAACGGAGGCCTCTTTGAAAACCTGCACATTGTCACTTGCTTGCTCCATTGTTTGTTTGAATTCACTCAGCCGGGCAGTAATATTTTCTATAGCTGCATCCACTCTGTCAGATGCTGTAGCCAGATTCCTTCCTGTGACTGCCATGTTTTTATCTAGGAATAGTTCTTCCCGGTTCTCAGGTGGCACTTCTGAATTTTTACACAACTTGCCTTCTGGAACTGCTTTTCCTTGGATTGAATTTTCAGCATTTTCTATTCCCAAGAGATGTTTTCTCCACGGAATAAAGGAAAAATAACCATCTTCCTCAGTATTCATCTGGGCAATGATTTTGGCGACTGATAATGCCAAGGGGTCCATTTGGTTTCCATGGTTTCTAGACATTGTGACTGAAGAATGTTGCTCTCGCTCACACAGAGGCTCATGCCTGATGGCCTGAGCTGTAGGGGGAAAAAAACGAATAAAAGGAATTATAATGCTGAGTAGCCCTGTTTAAGCCATCACTCCACCCCATGCAATTATATTCATCAGAAGGCAACAGCTGGGTTGCATTTGCTGACTATTTATCTTTACCGTCCACCCTTATTCCCATTGTTTGGTCCCCATCAGCCCTATCACTCCTGACAAGACAGGAAGCAAGCCTGAAGAAGGCAATATCTTTAGATGCACAGAGTTGCTTTCTATTAATAGCCTATGACACAAGGGGTGTGTATGTTTACAGCCTAAGCTGGCCATGCAAAATTTCTCCTTCCACTATACAGCTGTGACTAGTGAGTTTTAAATGAAAGCCTACGATTTATACTCATGGGGAAAAAAACCATCCACAGATAAGTTGACTCTTGAAAGTTTCCTAAATTATGTTATAATTTTCACAATTGGCTTATCTGTGGTAGTCCATGAGAGGGGTGAAATGCTACCGGTTCACACCCGTTCGGGTGAACCAGTAGTAATAAAAGCTACCGGTTCGGGCAAACTGGTAGTAAAAAAAATGCTACCAGTTCGTCTGAACCATTATTTCCAACGATCAGCTGTGCTGCATGATTTGTATTCGCTAGAAAGCAGGAAATCCTACTTTCTAGCGAATCGCGCAGCACAGCTTTCCCCCACCTCGCTGTTCTACTTACCTTCTTAAGCCTCCTTTTTCCACGCTGCATGGTAGTGCCTGCGGTGTACCTGCACGCAAAGTGTGTTTTTGGCACGCTCTGCGCATGTGTGCATGCAGCATGCATTGGTGCGCACCGCACATGCGCACCCAGTGAACCAGTGGCAAACCTCGGAGGATTTCACCTCCGAGTGAAATCTGGGTCTATGGGTTATCCATTTTTCATGGTATTTTGGTTAAACATTTGCGAGTCAGTTTATTCATGGTTATGCAGGTTATATAGGTAAGTCCTTGACTTGCTACCACAATGGAGCCCAAAATTTCTCTTGCAAAGTGAAACATTTGTTAAGTAAGTTTTGCCCCATTTTACAATTTATCTTAGCCACATTTCTTAAGTGAATCACTGCAGTTGTTAAATTAGTAATATGGTTGTTAAGTGAATCTGGTTTCCCCATTGACTTTGCTCATCAGAAGGTCACAAAAGTTGGTGACGTGACCCAGGGATATGACAGAAATAAAAACCAGTTGCCAAGCATCCGAATTTTAATTACGTGAGCAAGGGGATATTGCAAGTGTGAAAAATGGTCATAAGTCAGGTTTTTTCCAGTGCCGTTGTAACTTTGAATGGTCACTAAGTGAACTGTTGTGCGTCGAGGACTGCCTGAGTAAATGAATGTATATGGAGACTTTCAAAAACTACTACCATATATGCTCATGGATAAGTTCATACACAATTTTTGGGGTGCATTTTGGCACCCAGAATTTTTGACTTATTCACAACGATATGCATAAGCCTTGCTTCCATATTACTCTGGTAAAGTTGAAAAGAGTTGGCTATACTTTTTATATGGCATAGTGTACTGTGTACATTTTACTTTAAAGCTGATTTTACATCTGGTTAAATTTGCCGAATTAGTTTATCTGGTCAACTAGTTGAGTCTAAGCAACCCTGTTCAGCATTAAACTTCTCTTACCATTTGACAGTCTTGGAAGATACATGTTTTGCTTTCTTCTCAAATTGGGAGCTCTTGTTGTAGTTCCAGAAAAGATTTCAATTGAGGAAATGACATGTTCCTTTGTTCTGTTGAACTAAATCAGTTGAAAGAGAAAATAAAAAGAACAACAGTAAATCCAGGGAGCCAGAGAAATGTCCAGATGATTCCATTGCTATTCATATCGTCCCTTTGCCTAATTTTTTTTTTTATTTTAATGGGAATTTTACGGTTTTGTACTAATTGTTGCTCTTTGGTTGTTGTACACGGCTCATAGCTGCATTTTATGAGGCAGACAGCTATATAAATGTGATTAATAAATATATGTAAATAAATAACATTTTAGAAAAGAATATAACAACAATGGTACTTGTCTAATAGATGTGGTGGGACACCAAAGAGAAAAAAGAGAGTTTCCACCACCATCCTCCCTGAATAGTCTTCTGTGGGCGCTAAAAAATATGTTCATGCAACATTGCCCTTTATCCCACATTCCCTGATTTTCATGGAAGATATTATACTTGTTTAGCGATAATGTAAAGAGATTGTATATATGGATTCAACTCCTGTATCCTTTTCCTGCACATATACCGTATTTTTTGGAGTATAAGACGCACCTGCTTTTTTGGGTGAGGAAAAGAAGAAAAAGAAATCTCCCTCTGCCTCTTCCTCTGCCTCTGCCTCTGAGCAATTTTGCCTCGTTGCAGCAAACAGCAAACAACCTGCTGTAGTTTCATTTTCGTTTTCAGCATAGCTTGATTAGCACAAGGAAAAAAAAATCTGCTCCAGCAATTTACCTCTTTGCAGCAAGCAGCAGGGCCTGCGCAAAACAGCTGAGAGCAAATCAGCTGAGAGTCAGGAGGCCGATCCAATCAACTTGTGCTAATTAGGCTGTGCTGAAGCTGAAAGGAGCTATTTTTTCTTGCTGTTTGCTTGCAAGGAGGTAACTGCTGCAAGACAGAGGCCAAAGGGTGGGGGCCAGTGGGTGGGCGGGGCTACATTTGCTATATAAGACGCACCTAAATTTTCACCCCCTTTTAGGGGGGAAAAAAGGTGCATCTTATACTCCAAAAAATATGGTATCTCACCACAAGACCTGTGGTTACAATGCAGTACTACAGACCACTTCTGCTGCCTGCTGCCTGCCAGCAATTCGGCAGTTCGGTTCTCACCAGTTTAAGATTGACTCAGCCTTCCATCCTTCCAAGGTCGGTAAAATGAGGACCCAGATTGTTAGGGGCAATATGCTGACTCTGTAAATCCTTTAGAGAGGGCTGAAAAGCACTGTGAAGCGGTATATAAGTCTAAGTGCTATTGCTATTTCTCCAGGAATTTGTCTATGCACTGGGTATTCCAAGGTTATCACAACCCAATCAGTGGTGGGTTGCCCCCAGTTCGCACTGGTTCTATAGAACCAGTAGTAAAACCGGAGGGAGGCTCTGCCCACCGACTGACCCCAACGTCATCAAAATGCTTCTGCACTTGCGCAGAAGAGCATGCAGCCCCGCTGCGAACTGGTAGTAAAGGTAAGTAGAACCCACCCCTCAACCCAACGTCAAAGTACTGGTCGTCTGTTTGCAACCATATCCTTTTAAAACAAAAAGAAATGCAAAAACACTTTGGGCATGGCAATCTTTAGGTACTCCCTAAAGAAATGAATATGCAATTTTTAAAAAAAGTAATGGCATTTTTTTTCCTCTTACTTTTTTTTTTACCCTATTACCCTCTTGAGAAGGTTTCACAAGACTAAAGTTTTTCTACTTTTTTGCAAGCTGAATTAAAGATTCTAATGTAAATTCATTGTTTGTACATGGTTCTACAGAGAACAAACAAACATGAAATAATACCTAGTTTATTTCATTAAGACTGAGCTAATTTTGCATGTCAAATATGTCTTCTTTCTATACGGGTGTGTGGTTTATTTGTTTGTTTGTTTGCTTATTCTAATAACACATTGAAGTGTGATATAGTCAAAGGCAGGCTACAAAATAAATGTTTTCATGTAACTTTAACAATACTTGTATGTAGTACAGTTGTATGTAATATCAGAAAAGCATCATTTCTTAATTAATATTGCAATAATCCATGAATCAGGAATCACTAGTCTCTTTCTCACTTGACTTTGTCCTCCATGATGCTCAAATCAGATTGGCTGTGTTGTGTTAGAACTAGTTGTAAGTTGTTTTATAACTAGTTGTAACCACAAGTGGGGAAACAGGCAATGGAATGGGACAGATTACCACAGTCAACTCATCATAGCCATTTTGCCAAGGTCAATTCACCATGCCCAACTCATCACAGGGCAACTCACCACAGAACAAGTCAACAATTCAATTTAATTATTTAAAATAATTAAAACATTCTTTTAATGTTTGTCATTCACATTTAATTACTGTATGTCCCTCCTTTGGCATCCTTTCTTTAATGATTCTATTCCATCATTTGTTCAATATTAATGTAACTCATGTCCTGTGGTGAGTTGTCCCACGATGAGTTGGACGTGGTGAGTTGGCTGCAGTGAGTTGTCCAAGATGCACAGGCAAGATGACAGTCATAATCAATGTCTACTATAACCCTCTGTACTCTGTTATGACACTGACAGATGTACAAAAAGTGGTGGGCTTGTTTTCTGAAGTCACAATGACCTCTCACATGTTGTGATATACACTTCCCTGTATATGCTGCTGATCATAACATTATTTTCCTTAAATTGCAGAATTACTGGTAGTCCTCAACTTGCATTCATTCATTCAAAGTTACAACGGCACTGAAAAAAGTGACTTATGACCGTTTTTCACACTTACAATGTTGCAGCATCCCCACAGTCACGTGATCAACATTCAGATGCTTGGCAACTGGTTCATGGTTATGAAGGTCACAGTGTCCTGGGATCACATGATCACCTTTTGGGACCTTCCGACAAGCAAAGTCAATGGGCAAGCCAGATTCACTTAACTAACATAACAACAGTGATTCACTTAACAATTGTGGCAAGAAAGGTCATAAAATAGGGCAAAGCAATAACTTCTTGCTTAGCAACAGAAATTTTGGACTCGATTGTGGTCATAAATCAAGGACTATCTCTACTTATATTTGAGTCTACTTAAATAATTGAAGAAGACAGGAATACCAAGGCAGAGCTAGAGAGAGAATTTTGACAGTAAAGCATATTTTAAAAAGGACAAATATGCTCAGCTGTCATATTTTTTAAGCAATGAACAAATTTTTGACTTTTCAGATAAAACTTTTTCCACCCTACTAGTTTGACAATTGAAGATCATGGTATATGCCACTGTCATCACAAACAAATATGCTACCCTGTTTTCCCCAAAATAAGATATCCCCTGATAATAAGCCCAATTGGGCTTTTGAGCGCATGGCAATAAGGCCAAGTGCTTATTTCAGGGTTCAAAAAAATATAAGACAGGGTCTTATTTTCAGGGAAACATGGTAGCTGTCTTGGAAATCTGTTGACAAGAGTCAAAGATCCTAATGTAATAAACATACCAGATTTTTCAGATAACAAATAATGGAAGATGCTGAAATTATTAGGACATCCTTAGAAAACTCAGCATCCTACAAAAACCTGAGAAGAAGCCTCAATGAACACAATAGAAGCAGCATAAAACCTAGGAGGATACTGTTAACAACAATAGCATAAAATGTTTGCCATCTCTATCTCCAGTTCAGAGTTCTCAAGCTGAAATTCAGAGCAGGTTTCAGGATTGCCGCCAAAGTGTCTGCAAAATTAGATGCTGACTTCAATTCAATTTTCAAACAAGAACTTGACTCTGTCAGGTGAGCACCCCTTAATTACTCCCTGATTTACTAACATTCTCTCATGAAAGTCTTTAAAAACGCCTGAGAATGAAAAAACTCACCTTAGCTTCCAAGCTTCAGGAATCTGGTGACTGTCTACACGAACCTGCCAGGCTATATTGAAAATGTAGGACACCTTCCTCGTTGTTATTTCAGTTTGCATTTGTTCGGATTTATGGTATTTTGCATAAGGAACAGGGTGCCTTATACATTTTGAATGAGTTCAACTCAGTCATCACCATAGCCAGTAAATCCAGGGTGAGAATGTAAGGAGTGTTATGTTTTGGTACTGGTTGTTCAACTTACAGTAGCATCGTATGCACTTCCTAAAATGGAAATAGGCTCTGTTGAACTGGAATGATTTAACTGATTCCCATTATGAAGTAGACAGCAGTTCTTCTGCCATAGCCTTGTCTACTTCATTTACGTTTCTTTGGAGAAGGGATGAGATAAATCTGTCCAGACAACTGTTGTTATTGGTCATACAACAGGAATCCCCAATTCCCAGTCTGTGGCCAGGTACCAGTCCATGGCAGGTGACCATGCAAGCACACAAAGCTGCACTTGTGCAAGCAGCGTGTGAATGCAAAACCATTCCCCCTCCCCACATACCACTGCCGGCTGTTTGCAGAGCCAGAAAAGTTGGGGACAGCTGTCATACAGTATTCAGAGTAAATGAATGAATGTAAAGGTGCATAAACTGTGGTGGGTTTCAAATAATTTCACCACCGGTTCGCTGAAAATGTGAGCGTATGTGGGCGCACAAAGCGAGGCTCAACCGGGCAACCTTTCAGGACTTGCTCCCCACCATCTCTGCTGTCCAAGGCAGCGACTGCTTTTTTCCCCACTGCTGGGAGAGTGTCTTGTGCAATTTAGCAGCTGTGAGCCACCGCTTTCCTCTAAGTCCCGTCTGAACAGTGCTGCGGCACAGAGAAGCAGCAGCCATGTTGAATGCTGTTTCTCTAGCTGCAGCGCTTTCCGGATGGGATTTAGAGGAAAGCGGCGGCTCACAGCTGCTAAATTACACAAGACGCTCTCCCAGGAAGAGCAGCAGCAGAGAGAAGCAGCTGCCGACCTGGAGTGCATATGGAGTGTCTCCGTGAGCGACCAAGGCTCAGCAAGGGATGGAAAAAGTGGCAGCAAGATCTCCACTGCAGTGCTTTCCAGTTGGGACTTCTTGCAGGTAAGAAGAACCATGCGGTCCATTCCCATACTGCTTCAGCCCTCCTGTGCCCATGCTGCCCCCCCACGACCCTTTGTTCTAGCGCGGCAGGTTGCAGGCTGAATAATAAAAATGTCAACACATATGTGTAGGCTTTTACATAGATAGTACTTACTAAATTATTATTATTATTATTTACTTTATTCATTAAACATGAAACCCAGTCAACTGAACATTCAAAAATGCATCACAAATACCATTGACTGGTGCTAATGGTTGATACAGGTTGCTGTCAGCGTTCTAGGTATCAACCAAGTACCTTCTTAAGATTTACGATGTTCCAAGTATCGCAATTTTTTGCAGTTCCGTTGGTGTTATTGCAGGAAGCTGCAGTTCGTTGATGAATCTTATAAAATTCTTGGACATAATACCAAGTGCCCCAATGACAATGGGTATCACGGTTACATGTTTCATCCATAGCCGTGTTGTTTCGATGGCCAGGTCGGATATTTCATGACTTTTTTCCAGTTCTTTTTCTTTGACTCTGGCATCTCCTGGTACCGCAATATCAATAAATTGTACGTCTCAGTTTTTGACAACTGTGATATCTGGCGTGTTGTGTTCCAAGTGATGATCTGTCTGTATTTGAAAGTCCCACAAGATCTTCACCTTCTCATTTTCTATAACTTTTTCCACTTTATGTTCTTTGGATACAGGTAAGTCATATTTTTTACATAATGACCAGTGGATTAATTTAGCAACTCGGTCATGTCTAGCTTTGTAATCAGTTTGTGCAATTTTGCTGCATTCACATATTAAATGTGAAACAGTTTTGACTTTGTTATTGCAAAGTCGGCAGTTTGGATTGTTGGTGGATTTTTGTATCTTTGCTTTCATGGCATTAGTTTGTAGTGCTTGTTCTTGAGCAACGAGTATTAAACCTTCCGTTTCTTTCTTTATGGTTCCCATCTTAAGCCATGCCCATGTAAAGTTGCCATCACATTTTCCTTCAATGTTTTTCAAGTGCTATCCATGCAAAGTTTTGGTTTTCCATCTATTTAATCTATCATCCAGCTGTTTTTCCTTATATTGTGCCTTTGTTTCTGTTGTTTTTATAATGTTCTCTGTTTTCACAGCCTGCAGCAATTTTTCTGAACTTGGATTCACATAATCATTCAAACTTCGTTTTTCTTCTTCTACAGTTTGATGGATTTGCAATAGTCCTCTGCCCTCTATTTTTCTTGGTAGGTACAACCTGTCGATGTCACTTCATGGATGTAAAGTATGGTACATATTGAAAAGTTTGCATGTTTTCCGGTCCAAGTTTTCCAGTTCAGCCAAAGTTCAGTTGATGATTACAGCTGAGTGGTGTATCACTGGAACTGCCATGTATTAATGCCTCTAATTATGTTTCCAGCATTCAGCTTTGATTTTAATATTTTGCGGACCCTCCTGATGTATTCCTTTTGTGAGAGAAAAATGAATTATTCCTGTAAAAAGCATAACCTGAGTAACGCCATTTTAAACGCCATGTTTTACCTGATATAACCTGATTATATAACTTGGTAGTGAGGACATGAGAAAGGTTACTGTGTTGTTCCTGTGATGCTTGTTTTGCAGGATATATGATGCATATTTTAAAGGAAATAAATGTTTTGTTACGTTCCGAAATGGGCCTGCCTGATTCAAAAGAGGAAAAGCCTACAAATAATGATTTAGCATGGAAACATCTGTGTAGAGTATTTTCGAAGGGTATTGTTGGAGGGGAATTTCCAGGGCAGAACATGAGAAGAGTACCCAAAAATGTTATATAAGATCTGAAAACAATACCCTGTTGGGGCGCTTGCATTGTATTGCTGTACCTTGAAAACTGTATTTAAACCGTGTAATCAAAGTGGTAAGGGTTCTCCCTTACAAAAGGGAGAACCCTTTTGTAAAAGCTTGAAATATATGTATGTATGTATGTATGTATATATATATATATATATATATATATATATAATAAATCTGCTGTTTTTTCTTGTTCATGCTCTCTGTGTCACTTATTATAAAGTAATGCTGATTTCTGCATTTAACATTTTGCATTGACTCTTTGACTTTTCCATTCAAGATGTTATATACTTCCAATATGCCTAGGTATTTGTAACCATCATCCTTTGCTAATGCTTTTACTATGTTTCCATTTCCCAATTCTATTCCTTCTATTATTTTCATTTTTCCTTGCTGCATGGATAATATAGCACATTTTTCAAGTCCAAAGTTCATTTTGATGTCGCTGATGAAGAGTTGAACTGTGTTGAGTATTGATTTAAGTTCAGTGGGGCTTTTCACATACATTTTTAAGTCATCCATGTATAGTAGATGGTTTATCTTGCCATGTTGGCTTGAGATTTGGTATTCCAGTTTTGTGTTTCGTAGGATTACTGTCAATGGAATTAATGCGATGTTGAACAGTAGTGGTGAAAGTGAGTCCCCCTGGAAGATTCCTCGTCTGATGTTGACTTCACCAATGTTCTCCCCATTTGCTGTTAGAACTGTTTTCCATTTTTGCATATTCGGTTTCAAAAATGTACAAATATTTTTGCTGATTCCAAAGTTTTCCAGACAGGTGTTAATCCAGCTGTGGGGTAATGAGTCAAATGCTTTCTTGTAATCAATCCATGACATATTTAAATTCGTTTTTCTTTGTTTTGCATTTTTAGTACCATTTTGTCAATGAGCAGCTGATCTTTTGTTCCTCATGATGATGATGATGATGATGATGATGATGATGATGATGATGATGATTGGTAGTGGTGGTGGTAGTAGTGGTGGTGGTGGCGGTAGTGGTGGTTTTACAGTCAAACAGATGTATAACCTGGATTTGGCATTTTTATCCACCTATCCAGTACTTCCCAAGGACCTGGTCTAGGCAGATTTGCTGTTTCATGTTGTTAATGTATTATCACATGATGTAAACTGTTCCAAGTAAAGCTGCATTTTGCAAGTGACTGATGGTGATTTTGCCAATACCAATGGTATTCACATTTGGGATTGTACCCAAGATGCTTATTATTATCGGTACTATCTTCGCTTTCTTTTGCCACAGTCCTTCTACTGCTATTTGCAAGTTTTTGTATTTTGTGATGTTTTCCCAGTTCTTTCTCTTCTCTTCTGCTGTCTCCAGGTAGTGTCACAACCACTATCTAAACTTTTTTGTTGTTGTCTTGGGACAAAAATGTCCCAATGGGGATATTATTATTATTGTTGTTGTTGTTCACAGTCAGCCAGATGTTTAGACTGGATTTGGCATTTTATTTATGTATCAAATCTTTCCCATGATGATGATGATGATGATGATGATGATGATGATGATGATGATGATGATTTACTTTATTCATTAAACATGAAACTCAGTCAACTGAACATTCAAAAATGCATCACAAATACCATTGACTGGTGCTAATGGTTGATACGGGCTGCTGCCAACGTCCTAGGTATCAACCAAGTACCTTCTTAAGATCCTTATTAAGTATCTTATTATTAAGAAGTCACAGCTGCCATTTCTTTAGGTCCTAGGGATTGACCTGTCCTTCATAACCAACACCAACTGGAGAAAGGAAGAGAACTACCATAAATTGGTGCCCCTAATCTCCACATATGGAGTCAGCTCAGAAAGATGTCATGCTTGATATACTGAAGGCTGCTGAGAGATCAAGAAGCACAAGACTGGATGTTCCACAGCCATCCCAGTTCCATCTCCGTTCATTGACAAACATAACTAAGGCTATCTCAGGACTAAATTCCAGTTTCAAACCTGATTGAAATGAGTTCAATTCTGTGTTCTTTAGGATTCTCATTAGCTGCAGATAGACCAACCTTCCCCAACTTCTCTATGTACTCATAAAGGAGAATGGAGGGAAGCTTTTTAATATATTTGGCTTTTTGGAAGCAATAGAAAAAAGACTAATAAAATAAAGAGACTTGGGGATGAGAAAACAAATTTTGTTTCTCTTGCATCTATTGCATGAAGTATATGTAAATCAAACCATGTAACTTCCTTTTCCTCATAGCTGGATGCATATTCCACTGTATTTCATGTTATTTTGCATATCATCAGGAAGTTGTGAGTTATATAGAGTATTCTGGGGAAGGAAGGAAGGAAGGAAGGAAGGAAGGAAGGAAGGAAGGAAGGAAGGAAGGAAGGAAGGAAGGAAGAAAGAAAGAAAGAAAGAAAGAAAGAAAGAAAGAAAGAAAGAAAGAAAGAAAGAAAGAAAGAAAGAAAGAGTTACAACTCTGGGGCTGGACGCGTAAGCAACACAGGCAATGTGTAGGCTTATCCTCCTTTATTGAACCAAACATTCCCTAAAGTCCCCACAGTTCGCTTTTAGTCCACAAGCAAGACTCTAATATGTGCACACACTTCGAGCAGTTTCTGGATATGAGAAGTCCAAGGGAGCGGCACAGCTCCAAGAGCAAAACCATGTGAATCTTCATAGCACAGACTGTTCACCGGGAATGCGGCACAACCCAGAGAGGAGCTGTGTCACTATGAACCCACCAATGGCAAGGTTAGGCAAGGCAAAGCAACACAAGGCAAAGCAAGGCAGCAACTCATTGGTAACAGCAAGGCTTCTCAAAGTGTGGCAAGTGCAATACTTGTTCCTGATAAAAGCCCCACCCCACGGCATCTCCCTAAATACTATTGTCCAGGTGAAGACGGGCAGGACGACTTTCTCCCAAGTAGTTGGGTTTCCTTGTGCTGACTCTGCCTCGTCTCCATTCTCTACACTCGCAGATTGGGTGGTGGAGGCAGTTGTTCGTCACTGGAACTCTGATGCTCCTGCCCACTCAGTCAGTCATCCTGAGCCCTCTATTCTTCTCTGGTGACCCTTCCAAGTCCTGAGGGACCCGGACCTGCCACATCCTGCTCCTCCGGTTGTTCCTCCTGGGTCAGAGAAGCTGTGCCTTCCTCCTCCTTCGGCCCCGCTCCATCTCCTCCTCCTCCTGAAATGAAGGAAGGAAGGAAGGAAGGAAGGAAGGAAGGAAGGAAGGAAGGAAGGAAAGAAGGAAGGCCAGTTTGTTTGCCTAGTAACTTTCTCAGCTTTGCATAAATTAATAACAAGCTTCATCTCCAATTTGTTATTGCTGCCATTGTTGTAGCCAAAATGGCAAAAAAAAAAAAAAAAAAACAATCAAATGGCATTGTCAGGAATTGTCAGCAATGGAAATGGGAATGTAAATCTTAACAAGATTAGGAAAAACCTCTATAGCTGTTACCATTCTGAGTGTTTTAGCCTCTGAGTACTCAATAATGGAGGACCATAGTAGGATCAGCCAAAATCATGAGGTCCAAGAATTAAGATTTCCAAAGTAGATTCTAAAATTGAGATTTTAATAGTGGTCTTAGTATGGTTTTATATTTGTTGTTTTCATTTATATTTTCATTATGTTTGATGCTGTTTTTAATTGTTGTAAGTCACATATGTAAAATGGACAGCTACGCAGATTGAAATGAATGAATGAATGAATGAATGAATGAATGAATCACTGCTTTTGGGTTGTCATTGTTATTACTTTACCTATTCCAAGGATGTTTTCAGTATGCAACACTCAAGAACTTTGGTTCAGCTGGTCAGACATTTTCCATTTCTTCTGACTCAGTGAAACTACCAAAGATAGCAATGTACTGTAGGTAGAGTTATACATGATACAATAGAGGAAGGTAGAGTCAACCCCAAACTCTACAAACTCCTGACCTAGATATCTATCTCTGGAGCATTGTGGCAACTCCCTATCCACCCATCCCATCAATCTCAGTTAAAATCAGGGGTGAAATGCTACCAGTTCGCACCAGTTCTGGTGAACCGGTAGTAATAAAATCTACCAGTTCAGGTGAAACAGTAGTAAAAAAATGCTACCAATTCGTCCAAACCAGTATTTCTGACGATCAGCTGTGCCACACAATTTATATTTGCTAGAAAGCAGGAAATCCTGCTTTCTAGTGAATCTAAATCAAGCGGCACAGCTGTTCCCCCCTGCACTGTTCTACTTACCTTCTTAAGCCTCCTTTTTCCACGCAAAGCGTGCATTTGGTGCACACTGTGCATGCACACACATGCAGTGTGCATTTGGTGTGCATTGTGCATGTTCACGCAGCACGTGTTTGGCGTACACCGTGCAATGCACGGGCAGTGAACCAGTGGCAAACTGCAGAGGATTTCACCACTGGTTAAAATGCTATGAACATGTAGATGAGATTCTACTCCTGAAAAGAGGAGATTTGGAGGAAGGTCTATGGTGATGACTGCAATTGAATTTGGTCAAGCTGAAAGGAGTTTCTTTTTCTAGATAAGCACTAAATTCAGGAATCTCTTCTGGAGGTGAGGAGCAGGGTATCTGAAAGTCAGGATGGTAGCATGACTGTGCAATCAAGGCCCTACCCCCTTTTGCATGTGTCACTCATTATAAAACTGTGACACATGCAATGGTATGGGTTTCCATTGTGGTAGCATCTGCCACCTTGATTCCTTTGACTCTGACAGATACCCTGAGTCCCCCTTTGTTTAGATAATATTGGCTGAACTTGGAAAAACAAAGAAAACATATTATTTTCCAGTAACAATTCTACAAATAAATATATATTAAAATTAATGTATTGATAAGGAGAACTCCAATCCAAGCTAAACGGAATTTGAGTTTCGCCTGAAGATTTTGAAGCAAATAGATAATTTCCTGAGCATTACTCTGTCCAGGACCATGGTCTTGTCTTGTTCCTCAATGGTTAATGATAGCTGGAGGTTTCAAATGCTAGGGCCAAACAACTTTTGCAGAAATCAAATTCTGGAATGACAATCAACTTGTGACTTGCTCATCTTTGGATACAATATGAGCAAGACTGAACCAGAAAGATATTACAAACCTTACAAATTGGTCTAAATTCATTAAAATGGTAATCCTCACTGGATTGAATAAGCGCTTGTTCTGAATTGACTTGCATAGAATTATATTATTAAAGTTTTAGTTGATACAGTTCTTTGTCGTAGTTATAAAGAACCCTAAGCCTAACCTTCTGGAAAAAGTTGTATATTGTTTTGTGAACATTTCAATTATAGTTGGAGATACATGTACCTCTCTCAGTACCAGATTATTTTAATTATGTCACTGACAAAGGCTTCAACATTTTCAGTGACCTGCTTGCATCCATGTTGTCAATGCCAGATTGTAATGGAACATACTATTGAAAAATTATTCACTTTTCCTTGGGCTGGAAACTATAGTAAACAAATAAATGAACAAAAATAGAGAGGAAGGGCCAGGAAAAGGCTGATTTATAGTGCAGTTTCAGAAATGACTTCAGATTGTATGTATAAGATAAGATAATGGTGTCTGTGTTGGGAAGGATGCATTACATGTTCATAATGGCTCCAAAAAAAATGATGTTGAGTCTGGCTGTCCTAATAATTTTAGTGATATCTGCAATAAAGCCATTCTTAGTTACTGTTGTGGAAGAAGGCATCGCATTGCCTACCTTGTTATACTGTATCTGCTGACCTATTTATGCTTAACCATTTATATCAGTAAAGCAAAGCTGATATCTGGGGGTTTTTTTACTTTCAGCGGGGTGAGGTTTGTACTTTCAGACTTTCTATTAATGTAGCCTTAGAGTAAAGTGGAATTAGTTCATGTACCGTATTTTTTGGAGTATAAGACGCACCTACCTTTTTTGGTGAGAAAAAGAAGAAAAACAAATCTCCCTCTGCCTCTGCCTCTGAGCAATTTTGCCTCATTGCAGCAAACAGCAAACAGCCTGCTTTACTTTCATTTCCGTTTTCAGCATAGCTTGATTAGCACAAGGAAAAAAAATCTGCTCCAGCAATTTACCTCTTTGCAGCAAGCAGCAGAGCCCTGCGCAAAACAGCTGAGAGCAAATCAGCTGAGAGTCAGGAGGCCGATCCAATCAACTTGTGCTAATTAGGCTGTGCTGAAGCTGAAAGGAACTGTTTTTTCTTACTGTTTGCTTGCAAGGAGGTAACTCTTGCAAGGCAGAGGCCAACGGGTGGGGGCCAGTGGGTGGGCAGGGCTACATTCAGTGTATAAGACGCACCTAAATTTTCACCCCCCCTTTAGGGGGGAAAAAGGTGCGTCTTATACTCCGAAAAATATGGTAATCGTGTTTCCTGTCTGGTTTATCTGGGAGGCTGCATCCATCTTGCATGTCGGAAAGTACGGCCACTTTTAACTGTTTGATCCATTTGGACAGATGCTTCCTAAGATTGTTTCTCTGACCATTAAGCCACTGGGGCCTTCTACCTCTCTTGTCTGATTGTTCACTAGGCAGGATCTCTTCCTCTCATTCCCCAAGATCTTCTACATATTACATTACGCTAATGCACATGATGCCTCAATTCACACACACATCTCCAGGTGACACTAGTGGTTTTCCTGAATGTATCAATGGGCACGTATGTAAGACAATGCTTCCAAGTTTGTTCTAGATACATATAGTTGACCAGTAGGAACCATTAGTCTAATCCAACATGATTTTTCCTATGTTGTGTGATGTTGCTGCTGGAAATGCCCTTGACCAACTGAAAGCCTGCAGAGATAGATCTACTCCATCCCCAGTGTTCTCCATCCCAAACTACCACAGGAGAAATGTGTTTGTGGTTGACACCATCCTTTACGGTTCAGATTTTTAGACATTTTAGATACACCATATATCTGCAGACATAATGTTGGTTAGAATAGAATAGAATAACAGAGTTGGAAGGGACCTTGGAGGTCTTCTAGTCCAACCCCCTGCCCAGGCAGGAAACCCTATACCACTTCAGACAAATGGTTATACAACATCTTCTTTAAAACTTCCAGTGTTGGAGCATTCACAACTTCTAGAGGCAAGTTGTTACACTGATTAATTGTTCTAACTGTCCGGAAATTTCTCTTTAGTTCTAAGTTGCTTCTCTCCTTGATTAGTTTCCACCCATTGCTTCTTGTTTTACCCTCAGGTGCTTTGGAGAATAGTTTGACTCCCTCTTCTTTGTGGCAACCCCTGAGATATTGGAACACTGCTATTATGTCTCCCCTAGTCCTTCTTTTCATTAAACTAGACCTACCCAGTTCCTGCAACCGTTCTTCATATGTTTTAGCCTCCAGTCCCCTAACCATCTTTGGTTATGTGTCATCAAGTCAGTGTTGATACTTCGCAACCACATAGATGTTCTTCAGAGTGAAAATGCAGGTGTGCAACAGTATCTATGTCTAGTAAGACTTGCCCAGTGAAAGAAAATTGCCAGTTGCTTTCTTGCATGGAAAATAGGGAGGGCCTAGGGCAGCTGAATTATTCAGTGGGAGACCTCAGAAGCCAACAGTGTGAGCTGAACACTTAGTAAACGCAGCCAAACCGTGGCAGATTTTTTTCTGAAATTGGGTTATGATTCAGGCAGCATCCACAAAGAGGAGGATCTTAAATGGTAAGTGCAGATATGTTCTGTTTTCCTGCTCTGACAACTCTCCAGTTAGGGAAGTTGATGCTGCAAATCAAAGCTGAGACTGATATTGCAAGGTATTAATTTACTAATAAATTAATTTACTAATTAATAATAAGTAATAAGTAATTATTATAATTAATAAAATAATTAATTATTATAATAAATAAATAAAATAAAAATAATTAATAATTAATTTACTAATAAATTAGTAAATTTGGGAAAGAAATTAGTCCCAAAGGTAAAAAGCATAAGAAACTTAATCCAGAAGCACTCGCATTGTATGTATGTATGTAAGTATGTATGTATGTATGTATATCATGCTGATTGCCAGGATATATCACTAGCAATGGTTTAGATTGGAATTTACCTCTCCTTTCCCCTGACTGTGACTCCTGACCTTTGTTTGTCTGTAGGATGCAGATAAAACGTGTTTTACTCTTACAATTTGTTTTTATTTTTTTTATTGAAAAAGTTTTATAAATACAAATTTTCCCATTTCCCCCCCCTTTCCCTCCCTAACCCTCCCTAACCCTCCCCTCCCCCATGACTTCCCCAAGATGAAATCCAAATCCAAATCATATTATATAATACTTTACCGCCCATCTACTCTACGCCCTGTGTACTATACATTTCTTCATGACATTCAACTATTCTATCCCCTGTATACTATACATTTCTACACAACATTCAGCTAAAAGCTATCTGGTACTTCCTAGTTTGATATTTATTCTGCACATAATCTATCCATTTCTTCCACTCCCGTACATAGGTCTCTTGGGTCCGGTCTTTTAAGTATGCTGATATCTTCGCCATTTCTGCAAAACTGGCCACCTTCAAAGTCCATTCTTCAATAGTAGGCATAACATCCCTTTTCCAATATTGACCAATCAGTAACCTAGCTGCTGTCACCATATGCAATATCAATTTTGTTTCACCCAGTGAAAAATCCTTAACTATACCCAATAAAAACAATTGTGGAGAAAATTGGAGTTTTTTCTTCAGAACATTTTGCATAACCCACCAAATTTTTATCCAGAAAGCCTTGACTTTCTTGCAAGTCCACCATATATGATAATATGTAGCATCTAAACAATCACATCTCCAACATTTTGGTTGAACATTAGGATACATGCACGACAATTTCTTAGGATCTAAATGCCACCTATAAAACATTTTATAAAAATTTTCCCTCAAGTTCTGTGATTGCGTAAATTTAACATTCTGGACCCATATTTTTTCCCATGTTTCCATCATGACTGGTTCTGCAAAATTTTGCGCCCATTTTATCATACAATCTTTAACCAATTCATTTTCTGAATCTCTTTCTAGCAAAACGTTATAGACCCTCTTAATATGCATTGGGTCTTACAATTTGTTAATGCATTGTCACAATACTGAAACGCTACTGTACTCATCTTCCCTCTTAAATCTTTTACATACCACAACTATTCCCCCCACCAATTTAATTCCAGACCTAATCAAAGAAAGAACAAGAAGAGAAATAATTTCTACTAATGTTCGGTTTTTAATGGCTTTAAGTCCAAGATAATTTTCCTTGTGATCCTTCCCATATATTTCATTCATTTTCAAAAGCAATGCTCCAGAATCCTGAAATGATCTGATCCATTGAGCTATTTTGAGGAATGGAGTCTTCTCAGTGGTGAAATCCACCTCGCATAACATCTTTATATTTCACAATGCAATACAGGTAGTCCTCGACTTACAACAGTTTACTTAGTGACTGTTCAAAATTATAACAGCACTGAAAAAAGTGACTTATGACTATTTTTAACACTTATGACCAATGCAGCATTCCGATGATCACATGAATACATTTGGATGCTTGACAGCTGGTTCATATTTATGGCGGTCGCAGTGTCCCGGGGTCATGTCATCCTCTTTTGCAATCTTCTCACAAAAGCAAAATTAATGGGGAAGCCAGATTCACTTAACAACCATATTACTAATTTAACAACTTCAGTGATTTACTTAACAAATATGGCAAGAAAAGATGTAAAGTGGGGCAAAACTTACTTAACAAATTTCTCACTTAGTAACATAAATTTGGTGGCTCAATTGTCACAAATTGAGAACAACCAGTATGCAGTACATCTGCCTGATAAAAAAAATAGCTGTTGTAACTGATTATTTTTCCTTTCTATTTAACTTTAATGATGTTTTCTCTCATTTGCTTTTTTTATCATTTTTGCTTTCAATTGCATTCTTGGCTTAAACCCTTTCTGTCATGATTGATGCTTCATTTATCTTTCTGGAATCTTATTCTTAACAGCTACCATGAGTTCTTTCCTACCTGCCCTTTAAGAAAAACTGTTCCATCTCTGAAACCAGGAGTTACTTCTGATTTCAGAGATGCATTAAAAGAAAAAATCAGTAATAAAAAAAATGCCTTTATAGAGAATGCAACCTACTGTCTACCCTCATGTTCCTGAAATCATCCACACTCTGTTGGTCTATAGCAGGGGTCAGCAACTCGCAGCTCTGGAGCCACATGTGACTCTTTCATCCCTCTGCTGAGGCTCCCTGTTGCCAGTCGGCCTCACAATTGATAGGGCTTTCGGTTAGGACAGGTGGAGGAAGAAGGACACCGCGCTAGGAGGAGACTCTATGGTGTGGGAACCAGATTTCTGGTCGGCTCTAGAATTGAACAAGGGTCTTCCGGTTAGGACGTTTGTAGTTCTTTGACTGTTGTTTTTTTTTAATTTGATTTATATGCCGCCCTTCTCCGGAGACTCAGGGCGGCTTACAATGCGTTAAGCAATAGCCTTCATACTTTTGTATATTTATACAAAGTCAGCTTATTGCCCCCACAAACTGGGTCCTCAATTTACCTACCTTAGAAAGGATGGAAGGCTGAGTCAACCTTGAGCCTGGTGAGATTCGAACTTACAGTAATTGCAGACAGCTGGTGTTAATCACAATGCTATTAGTCTGCTGACCCACCAGGCCCTTTTTTAAGGTTGCCGATCCCTGGTCAATAGAAACTTGGTGACAGAAATGACTTTTCACATGGATTCCAGGTTCACATCTAGTGGACATATTGCTATTTTTATAGTGGCAAAGAGGAGAAAATCACTAAATGCATCATTTGAGAAATGGAGTTAAAATTCAGGATTATTCATTCCCTTAAATAAAATGAATGTGTTTGGGTGCTAAAGCAGCTAATTTGGGCAGCAGTTATATACTCTTTCACTTGGAAATAAGATACATTACATTCAGTTGGAGTTACTTCTGAATAGACTTCTATGGGATTGCCCTATTAATCTGGAAGAAATGGGGGGATTTTGCCCCAAGGCATGTTGGTTGTATCCCCTGGTTTTGAGCAGCCACTGATTTTCCATCACATTTTTTTCAAAATTGTTGAATGAATGGAGAAAAGCCCTCCTCTTCTCCCTCCCTTGTAGGTATTTATTCCAGGGCAAACAGTGTGAAGAAGAAACTAGTTGAGGGACACAACTATTGAAACTGTAGGTCGCAGTGTTATCAGATGGCCTAGCATTTGCTTGGGAAATCCAACTGGAGATACCTTCATTTGGGAAAGGTACTTCATAATTCCCCCGATTCAAGTTGCTTCTGGAATCCATCTCTGTGTCATAAGTAAACGGCATTCTTGAAGCTTCTTCTGCTCCAGAGTTGCAAAGTAAGTTTTCTGGATTTGAATTTGGATCCATATTACTTGATAATAACTCCTCCTGGGAATTTGTAGCATTCATTTGGCCATCAGATATATTGCTTTCTGGAGGTTGGTTTACATTCTCATTCTTTTCTCTTCCTGGATTTTTTTCACTGCATAGAAGAAAATCAGAAGAAATATCTTCTTCATAGTCAGCTTCAGAACGGATGGCATTTGCCAGAATCTGTATCAAATAACTGCATGCCAGCCTAAAATGTAGAGAAGAGACAGATGGGGAAGCGGCTGCAGCTTCAGCCCCCAAATCCCTAGTTTCAATAGACTCCACATTATATTTGAATTCTTGAAATAGAGCCTTTAACATCCTTTCTGCAGCCTGTCTAATCTGTATCCTTTCTCCTCTATGCCACTCTAAAAGAAGGGCAATGGTTGAAGGTGAAGGTGACTCACAACCGCCCATGGTTTCTCTTTGAGGTAATTCTTTCTGGGTCTGAGGTCGGCTTATTTGATTTTGAGGCATCAACTTTCCCAGAGATAGCTGTTCTGGTCCTGGACCCTTACCATCTTCTCTTGTCAGCAGCTGTAAAGCAAAATCTTCAAAATTAGATTGAGAAGTGGTATCAATGGAATCATTTTCTTGTTGTCGATTATTTACCTCAGAATCTGGAGGAGAGATAGAGTTTCCCTGCTGTTGGATGGGATTCTTCATTTCCACATGCTTTGTGGTATAGCAGGATGGCTGTTGTGAGGTACTACAGATACTTTCTGCATCTGTAGAAGGCAGCCTTACATCTTCAGAAGCCAGGTTGCAATTTGGCAATCCATTCTGGTTTTCCAGACCTTGGCACCGGTTGTCAAAACTTTCATCTTCTGGAGGAATCTCCTTTTCGCTCTGAACTTCAAGTGCTTCACCCTCTATAATTGATTTGTTCCCAGGTGGAATATTAGAAGACAGATTTTCCTCAGTGCTAAGCTGAGAAATAGTAGACATGAGAATTTGAGTCAGATGGGTCTTCGTAGGGTCAACATCTTGTTTAGAAGTGGGGAAGGGGAAATTTTCCTTTGCTCTGAGAAGCTCATTTGCCAAAGTCTTCTCTGTAGCTTCCTGAACTGCAAACAGAGGGGAAATTGTGAAAATAACGTTAAGAAACATGAGACAGATTAAGAAATGCATGTTTAGTTTTAAAATATTGCTCCAAGCATGAACTAATTTTTTTTAAAAAAAAACAGACTAAGGTTTCAAGTTGCCTTGTACTTTTATTATCTTTGTTGCATTTTCTGTGCGTTGGTGGGCATTTCAACTGCTTTGAAGTTCACTGATTGCAGATTTTTCTAACTAAGTGCCCTTTAGATATATTGGACTATAGCGCCTTCCCATAATCCCCAGATAGAAAAGTACTTTTCGGTGAAATTTAGAAAGTCTACAAGAGTAAAGTAAAAGTGTCGAGTAGGAAAAGAAAAAGAAATATAAAGAAAAATGCATGAAGTTGCTGGATTGAAGGAAAGTCATTACATTAGGACAATATAATGTTGCATAGTTGCCCAATGCAGGGATTTGTATTGCAGTTCCTGGTTCAACAATATTATTTTTTAAATCAGCATAATTCAATTCTAGAAATTCCAAGAACCTGTTGCAATTCCAGAATATATAATGATCATGCAGAAATCTTCCTGCCTCAGTATTGAACTTTATGAATAGTCTGAGATGATACCATTCAACTTCTGAATGTGCATGTTTCACAGAGCAACTAGATATGTGCAAAGATGACATCCGTCTGTTTTACACTATTTAATAGTTGCTTGTCAATACAACTATGTACCTATGCACATATAAAGACATACAAGAGACACAGCCATGAAGCAAAAATATGATCTCTTACACACCAGGCATAGGGTGGTCTTGCTCACTGACTTCTGAAGTACTGTGGCCTGTTGGCTCTTCGGAATCTGTTTCTGTCTTAATGTTGTCTTTATTTTGATTGGACATCTAAAAATAATAACAATATTGTTGTCAATAATAATAACAAATAAGTTTTTATTCTACCTGTGGGGATCAGTGCAAAATTACATCTCTATAACTACATTTTTTTAAAAAAAAATATTTTTTAATATATTGCACTTGATCTTAGCCAAAAGGCCAAGAAGTGATTATTATGAAATATTATTATTATATTTCAATATATAATTTTCGGTAGAGGCTCAACTAGATTATCTTTGCCATCAACAGTCACTCACTTCTTTGTCATCACATTTTTCCAAACTCTGTGCAAACTTCGTGATTCCCCTCTTTTATCCAAGCATCAGTTCACATGTATGTCACTAGAGAGAATTGTATGCACACAGGTTTCCACAATTCAGCTCCCTAAAACAGCAGGTTAATCTAACCTTTAGGATCTACCACATCTGGTACAGTGGTGGGATTCAGCCAGTTCGCACCACTTCGGGAGAACCGGTTGTTAACTTTCTGAACAGTTTGGCAAACTGGTTGTTGGAAGAAATCATTAGGTCAGAGAACCGGTTGTTAAATTACTTGAATCCCACAACTGATCTGGTATATTATTCATTTTTTAAAAACATTCAGCTGATTGTGTGACATACAAATAAACTGTTTTCATGTGTCTAATGGGAGAATTTTGTAAAACATAAAGGATATCAGAAGCACTATTTCTTTGATATATTGTAGTATGAATCTATGTATAAACCCTGAATACAGCTTGCTGAGTTATTTTCTTACAATACATGAGTTTTCAAAAAGAAAATCAATCAATGCAGAGGGCCAAATAAAAAAAACTGAATCAAATCTCACCTCCAAATCTTCAAAGAAATTAAAACTTTTGACTTCAATAAGCAAACCTAAAATAGTATTTCAATATGCAAATTATTTCAGTAAAACGTAGGATCTATGTAATTTAAGATTATTTCAGAAAAGAATACTTGGATAAAAATCCAGAAATATTTAAGCATAATTGCATCCCTCTGAAATCTATGGTACTATTAAATTATATGTAGCATGAGTTTCTCTAAAGTTACATGGAAGATGGGTCAGAACTGCAGTCATAATAGTAGCTATATAGCATTTACACATGCATTGGTCAGAGCTAAAACTAAACTTATCATCCTATTAACACTTTCTCAAGATGTACAGATAATTTCTCAGTAAACTGGCTCACAACAAGGCAAGACTTCATCTCCAGCTTTAAGAAAATTGCCCAGAAATGTTCTTCAGATATATTTACCTTTCCTTCTACAATGAAGTTCCAAACTACTCATCCAAATCTGGTTGCCTGCTGTAGCCTAGTCTATATAAAGAGCCATTTCCATTTTCAATGTCATTTGAAATGTAGAGTTTTCCTTGTGTTTATTAAATAATTTACATGACACAAAATACAACCCAAATAATATTTGCCATCATCATTTCATTGGGTCTGTATTCAAGGCTATAATCTCAAAGATGTTTTCTTGAAAGTAAACAAATTTTTAATGTTAATTAATTCCTATTCTTGGGTGGAGTAAATCTAAGGTGGAGAAAGTAGGAAGTTGTTGTGAAATTACCAGCCAGGTAGGCTGAAAGGAGGAGTCAAACAGGGAAGTAGCCTTGAATCTTTGCACAGCTACAAGAGGCATAAGCCTAAACCACCACCACCCATAAATTCCATAGGATCTTATCTATTTATTCTCAAGGAAGAACACAGGACTAGGAAGATTCTTGTAATATAGGTAAAACACAATAAAGTAACTGACTTGAACCTTTTATGAATAGAACTGGTTGCTTGCACGTGACAGAACTAGAAATACTAATTTTAAGCAGAAACATACCAATCTTCTCAGGCTTCCTTCCAACATAAGTTATCAGACTTCTTTTTTTTTTTAATTTATAAACTTTATTAAAACACATATAAAACACATATAAAAACATTTACAAAACATACAATATATAAGTAAATTTCCCTTTTAAAGCAATATTTCATAGTGGTTCTTCAATTAATGCGGTTGTAATTATTCCCCTTATTCTTAGCCTAGTAGTTTTTTCTTTTCCCTTTTCACCCCCCCCACTCCTTTTCTTTTTTTCCCCCCCTTTAGGATTAGCCATTTAACAATCTTTATATTTGGATTACACCATTTTTTTTTGGATTTCCCTATTCCTGTTTATTTGCCCATGGGAAATTATTTATATACATATTTACATCTTTATTCTATCCTTTTTTTTATCTATGCATCTTTAGTAGAGGCGTTGTACCATTGGTACCATTTGTCCCATATTCTGTAGTACTCTGTCTCTTCTTTTTCTTTAATCTCTTTTGTTAGTCTATCCATTTCAGCGCACTGTGCGATTTTATCTATTAACTCTTCTTCCGTTGGGATTTTTTCCTGTTTCCAATTCTTTGCGTACGTTATCCGAGCTGCCGTTAGGATATGTATCATCAGGTATTTTATATCTTTAGGATATGTTTTTGTAAAGATTCCTAGCAGGAAAGTTTCTGGTTTCTTCTCTATTTGTAACTTTGTTATTTGTTCCAACCATTTCTTAATATTAGACCAAAATTTCTTTGCTGCTGGGCACGTCCACCATAGATTGTAAAAGGTACCCTGTGATTTTTTGCATTTCCAACATAATGAACTGTTTTTCGGATGAATTTTTGCCAACCTTGTGGGCAACATATGCCACCTATAAAACATCTTCAACTGGTTTTCCTTATATGCCACCGCTAATGTTAATTTTGTATTCATTTGCCATAATTCTTCCCACTTCTCCAAGTCTATTGTATGTTTAAAATTTTGCATCCATTTGATCATCATACTCTTCACTATTTCCTCCTCCATCTTGTATCGCAGTAAAAATTTATAAATTTTGCTAATTAATTTCTCTTCTGAGTCTAATATAATTTTATCTAGTTCTTGTTTCTCTCTGTAAATTTCATATGTTTTTATATGTTCCTTATGTTTAGATTGGATCTGTGTAAAAGTCCACCAGTCGACTTCTCTATTTAGGTCTATTTCCAATTGTTGTTTGGTTTTCAGTTTCCATTGATGATCAATTAAGTCTTTGTATCTAATTATGTTTTTAGGTTCTGTTAAATTTGGGTGTCTTATCGCTTCTGATGATGATAGCCAAATCGGAATTTTTGTATACTGTTTTTTTTTGCATTTTAGCCAAATTAGTAGTAATAATAATCACAATTATACCCAAAGAGGACATGGATCACCAATTAATTCAAAATTATAGACCGATATCCTTATTGAACACAGACTACAAAGTATTTGCAATAATTATAGCGGAAAGAATCAAAAAAGTACTGAATAATTATATTCATCTGGACCAAAATGGATTTCTGCTGGGCCGCCAAATTAAGAACAATATGAGAATAATAATAAATGCACTTGAATATTATGAAGCACATCTGGAGAAACAAACTTCACTGGTTTTCCTTGATGCCCAAAAAGCATTTGACAACCTAAATTGGAAACTTTTAAAGGGGCAATTAAAGAGTATGCAATTCAGAACAAAATTTGAAAAAAATCATAGGAGAAATTTACACAAAACAAACAGCAAGAGTAATTTTGAATGATGATACGACAGACCAATTCGATATAACAAAAGGGGTTAGACAAGACTGCCCACTGTCTCCACTATTGTATATCTTAACATTGGAGATCTTGTTAAAAAAAATTAGGGAAGATCAAGAAATTAAAGGATTAAAAATAAGAAGAATACAAGGTTCAGGCTTTTGCCGATGACCTTGTATTTATAACAGAGGAACCATTAGAAGTAGCACCAAAATTGTTTAAGAAAATAGAGGAATTTGGAGAGGTGGTTGGACTAAAAATAAATAGAAATTAATCAAAATTAATAGCAAAAAATCTAACGAAGAATCAAGAAAGGGAATTGGAGAATAGTACACAAATTAAAATAACGAAGAAAA
Organism: Pituophis catenifer annectens; assembly: GCF_029215685.1. NCBI lineage: Eukaryota > Metazoa > Chordata > Lepidosauria > Squamata > Colubridae > Pituophis > Pituophis catenifer. The sequence goes on from NW_027256883.1 coordinate 75,047,019, forward strand.
TAAAATACTTAGGGATCTGGCTGTCACCAAGAAGCTCGTCAATAAAAGAAAACAATTACGATAAATTAATAGTACAGATAAAGAAAGATTTGGATAATTGGAGAAACTTACAGATCTCACTAATGGGAAGAATCTCCACTATTAAAATGAACATCCTACCAAAACTATTGTATTTATTTCAGGTCGCTCCAATAAAACTAGAGAAAAAATTCTTTGAAACATTGAATAAGATAATTTCTAAATTCATATGGCAGGGGAAGCGACCACAAGTTAAACTTAAGCTACTTCAAGATTCAAAAGATAGAGGTGGAACAGCACTCCCGGATTGGGAACTCTATTATCAAGCGGCAATACTATCATGGGTAAAGGATTGGATGGAATTAAAAAACAGCAGGATATTAACAATCAAAGGCCATGAACTACAAGCGGGCTGGCACTCCTTTCTATGGGATGAAAGATATAAAACACATATTTATTTTAAAAGACATACAATTAGGAATACATTACTACAAATTATCAGACTTCTATAGTGTGTCCAATAGCTTCATATTGGCATGTAAAATGATCCTTTCATTGCTTTCTAACAAATTTATATAGCTTTATCACATCACAGCTGTAACAACTGCAGGGAGACAACCATATGATCAATCATTCTCACCCTTTTCTGCCATCCCACCATCCTGTGTTGTTCAAACACATCAAACGTATACAACAGTGCTAAGTTACACATAGCTCATTCATCCTACCACCTGTTAATATTGACCAGAATACCCTCTATCTGCATTTAATTTTACAAAGTTTAGAGTTATGAGATTTGCTTGCTCAGTATCTTCCTAGTAGACCTTTGTCTTGTGTTTATAATCTTCTCAGCTTCCTGAGGTCCATAACCGTAATTTCTTTTTTTGTACTTACAATATCTGGTTAGTGTGCTGTTTGCTACTACTTGACTGACTTTGTAGGTGTTTTCCTAAACTGTAGACAGAAACAGTTCTAAAACAACAAACAAAGATTATTAAATTTTACACTCCTATTGTGTCTTTTGGAAGTCTTTTCAATTTTGATGTCCTGTAAAATTTGACACCCTTAGCAACTCACACAATGGGGCGTACACACTGAAAGGAATGCTTTGGCCCTGGCAACCTTAAATCTGTTCCTAGCTGCTTAGGCATCGATTAGGATCATGTCAATTTCAGATAGGAGCTAAGCTGGTCCTCAGCACTAATGAACTAGGTTACAGAACTGAATTAACTTGTGGTTAGCTCCTTTCAAAGAAGCATGGCCTATTCAGCAAAGAAAAGCAGTTTAGAAAGAGATACCATGTCCAAGAAATCTCTCCCCCACCACACATACACATACACACACACTTACAAGGCAGGAAATTCTGGGAAGGCAGGAAAGGGAGATGAAAATACAAAAAATACAAGTTAGGCAATTAGGCAAAGGACAAACTCCCATAAACACAACATCAAGTTCAATAAAAAAAATGTTTGCTTACAAACACGAGAATGATCTTCACCTCTAATCCTGTTACATACATTAGACTGCATAATCAAGAAAGGTGATTCTGAAAAACATCCTTCACAGACATTTGAAGACAGCCTAAATAAACATCTCCAATCCAAGGTGTAACTCTCACCCTAAAGAGGCATTGCATATGAGTGAGCACTTCCAACTCAGCTAAATTTACTTCCTTTTAATGACCATCCAGAATACAAATACATTATTTGGCGGTGGTGCAGTGGTTAAAGTGCAGTACTGCAGGCTACTTCTGCTGACTGCCAGCTGCCTGCAATTTGGCAGTTCAATTGCACCAATAGCCTCTCACCGACCAGTACGCTCCCATAGAGAGGGTCTTCTCAGAGTGCCGTCGGTCAAACAATGTCGACTGGCAGCCCCCAGGGGGAGAGCCTTCTCTGTGGGGCCACCTGCCATCTGGAATGAGCTCCCCCCAGAGATACAGAGGATCCCGGATCTGCGCACTTTCCGCCACGCCCTCAAAACATTCTTATTCCAGCAGGCTGGTCTGGTCTAACCTCCCTTTTTAATTGTTTTTAAATTGGTTTTATAATTGGGGTGTTTTAAATCTGGCCAATGTATTTAATGTATTTTAAAGGGTTTTTAATGTTTGTATTATGTATATTTTACTTCCTGGCTGTTCACCGCCCTGAGTCCTTCGGGAGTAGGGCGGTATATAAATTTAATTATTAATAAAATAAATAAATAAATAAATAAATTCTCACCAGGCTCAAGGCTGACTCAGCCTTCCATCCTTCTGAGGTGGGTAAAATGCAGACTCAAATTGTTGGGGGCAATAGACTGACTCTCTAAACCGCTTAGAGAGGCTGTAAAGCACTGTAAAGCGGTATATATGTCGCTATTGCTATTCAAATGACCAATATTGGTAACCTTTATGAGCAGTAGAGAAAACATGCTAGGCTTTAAAGAATGAAGCAGTGAGATGTAGCTGTAATAGAATCAAATTAAAATGGGGAAACTAAGGTTCAGGTTTCTATTCAGCTTTGAAACACCTTATCTCTCTGCTAAATATGCTCCATGGAGTTCATATATATGTACACAGGCAGTCCTCGATTTATAACAGGTCATTTAGTGACCCTTCAAAGTTACAACTGCATTGAAAAAAGTGACTTGTGAGCATTTTTTACATTATGGCTGTTGCAGCATCCCCATTGGTCAGGTGATCAGAATTCAGATAATTGGCAACCGATTCGTATTTATGACAGTTGCCATATCCCGAGCTCATGTGATCCCCTTTTGTAAACTTCTTTTTTTTTAATTATTTTTTAGTTTTTAACAAAACATAAAACAACCATCATCCATTACAATTACAGAAAGTGTGTCGATTGGTTACAAATCTTTTGTGCTTAATCCCATATCCAAAATTCTCTTATTTGACAATTTATTATATCTCTTTATATTATTATTCTCATTTACCCATTATTTAACAGTGGCTTATCTTCCATAAAACCTTTTGTAAACTTCTGACCAGCAAAAACAGTGGAAAAGTCAGATTCACTTAACAATTGTGTTAGCAACTTAACAATTGCTTTCACTTAATTGATTCATTTAACAACAGTGCCATGGAGGGTTGTAAAATGGGGCAAACGTAGCAACTGTCTCACTTAGCAACATAACTTTTGGGCTCAGTTGCAGTTGTAAGTCAAAGACTACCTATATTTGTATGCACAGATTGCATCGATTCTAGATGCAACAGAGCAATAATAAATAGGGGGGGGAGACCTACAACAGATCCCTGGTATTCATCTGAATGTTATTAAACTTGAGCTATCACAACCTTAAGTAAAATCTTAAGCTTTTTTTCAGAGTGAGAAAACTATAACTGTGAAGGCCAATCCTTGGGACTCTTCCCGGCAAGCCTTTCAGGTGGTGGGAATACACAACACACCCCTTTCAGACAGCACATATTCAATGAAGATTTTAACTGGAGAAGATAATCCTGAAGGAAACCAGGACCCAAGGATCCTCTCTGTCCAACCCACCTCCCAGGCTTATTGTTATGGGGAAAATAGGAAGAAGAATTTGTGTTGGCTGTTTTCCCTGCCTTGAGTTATTTGCAAAAATAATAAAGGCAGAACACAAATAAGTAAATAAATAAATGCATCCACAAAGAAGGACAACCAACACTCTAAATTCAACTCAGAAGCCTATTATCAACTAGGGCAGCCTCTGTACACAGATACTTTTCTGTTCAGCTGGTTAGTATTGGTCAGCAGGTAGACAATTGCATTCGGCCCCATCTGCATCTTCCAGATCATCTTCAAAGACAGCCCCAAAGCAGTGGTGAAATCTAAAATTTGTTACTACTGGTTCTGTGGGCATGGCTTGGGGTGTGTGTGTAATGTGACTGGGTGGGCGTGGTCATTTTTTTTTTTTTTTTACTTTTAAAACCATTTTTTCTACAACCTCTTCAGGGAAGAGGTTGTAAAAAAATCTTTCAAAAGGCTCTGACGATCCCAGCTGAGTTGCCTGATCAGCAGAGGCTTTTTTTTCTTTTAAATGCCTCTGACGATCAGGCAACTCAGCTTGGATCGTCAGAGGCATTTAAAAGAAAAAAAAGGCTTTTTTTAAAAATGCCTCTGACGATCCAAGCCGAGTTGCCTGATCGTCAAAGGCATTTAAAAGAAAAAAAGCCTCTGCAGATCAGGCAACTCAGCTGGGATCATCAGAGCCTTTTGAAAGCATTTTTTCTACAACCTCTGAAGAGGTTGTAGAAAAAATGCTTTTAAAAGCCTTTGACAATCCCAGCTGAGCCACGCGATCATCAGAGTCTTTTTTTTTTACTTTTAAAAGCATTTTTTCAGCCGAAGAGGTTGTAGAAAAAATGTTTTTAAAAGTAAAAAGAAAAAGCCTCTGATGATTGTCTGGCTACGCTAGGCATGGATTTTGCTACCGGTTCTCCGAACCACCCGCCTCCACCCCTACCAAATCGGGCAATCCAGTCCGAACTGGGAGCATTTTACCCCTGCCCCAAAGGCTTGGGAATTCTGGAAGTTGAAGCCCATCTATCTTAAAGATGCCACAGTTGAGACACAGTTGAGACTAGTCAATGTTTTCTGTGCCACCTGGTTCAACTCTGGGTGGCTTACAACAACCATAAAAATAGATAGCGAAAGGATCTCCAGGTTACAACCTATACTTGCTGCAAATCAAGAACTCTCTCAGCCCCTGCACCTGCTGTTTCAAAGAAAATGGAGCACCAACAGGAACTACAGCTGGAACTGCCTTGGACACAAAGGTTTCTGTACAAATAATAACTGCATCTTGTCTGGGTGCAGTCCGAACCTGTTTTATCTAGTCCTTTGCAGTGCCCAGGAACTTAATTTTTAATACTACTGCATGCGTACGAGTAAAATGAATGGGTAAAAAGAGAAAACATTATAACAGAGTCAATAATATGTGCCCAAGGCAAGCCATATGCAATCATGGCAAAACTGGTTTCCAGGGCTCTTAAAACTTCTAATTTAAATAATAATGTGTGTAGACACGTGTGCTATATTGCAGCAAAACTTAACAAGTAGCAATAAACCTGAAAGACAAATACTGTAAAGCATCAGAAGCAAGTCAGTCATTTAGGACCTTTTTCCTCATGTATATAACCATGGCACAAGCAAACATTGGGAATCTATTTTTTTCCTGCTGTATCTTCATCATGATGTCTTTATTTTATTCCTCAATCCATGAGAGAGACCCACTTGTCTTTTCTGTACTTGATGCTAAAGTATTAGGTAGCTAATCAGATGCCTCTGATGAAGTGAGCTGCAATTCACGAAATTTATACTTTTTAATAATCTGTGTGTCAGGGTTCCAACAAAATAAAACTCCGAGGCTTGAAATTCCTCAAAGCTACATTTTATTAGAGATGTCATATTGGCACATCTGGGAAAACCCGAATCTGAAAGTTTCCCAGTTTTCCCTACCCAAAGAAAAGTTCAAGTCCCTGCCCAATACCCACAAATCCATCACATGGTCCAATCAAGGATTGTCCCAACTGGGGATGCCTCCCAATTCCAGCCTTCCAGGCATAGGGCAAGTTGTCCTTAACTTCTTGAGAAATGAATGTTATTATGACTATATATCACCCATGGTCCATACAATCCCCCCTCCCAGTTTCCCACAGTAGTAAATGTGGCAGGTTCTTTTGGAAAGATGCTACCAGACTATTGATTTTTTTGCCACATGGACTAACCTGGCTTTCCTCCTACAGTGGTACTAAAGGTAATCTCTTTAGGTGATGATGTCCTTAGGCAGGGCCAGATGTGTCACACACCAGCCACTCCCACGCCCAGTTTAGCAAAGGGGTAAAAAGTCCCGGTACATCATGTGACACCACTGTGACACTGTGAGTTTGACACCCCTGTCCTAAGGTATCCTCAAGGTGTATACAATTAGTTAGCTTTTGTTACTTTTTGTGACTTTGGTATTATCTGAAGATTCATATCTTCACAAACGTTAGAAGCTTTGCCAGCTAAATTTTCCTCTGTTGTTTGCATATATTTTGAAAAGTAGATAAGGAAATGGAAGAAAATAATTTAGTTTGCATATGAATAAAAATTTATCTAATTTCACATTTTTAATTAACTGAAAGTTATAAAATCTTGTATTGGATACAAAATCTTTTTTTATTCCTTTTTTATGTAAAGCACTTGATCATAAATAAAGGTATCTATCCATCTGTTCCAAAATTCAAATTTCTCTGCATTTTGTAGTGCAGGTTGCCAACAATTTTAAAAAGGCTATCAGGGATATACAAAATATACAGGTATTTTTGAAAATGATGTGCATAAATAATTTTAGGAAACATTGTTGCAAGAAAATATCTAAGATAAAATTGCATCTTAAAATGCATGTGCTTGAAGAAGCATACTCTGAAATATATTTACCTTTTTTTTTTTTTTACAAAAAATTTTCCAGTTGGATGAATTTGGCTTATTTGCAGAAATAACAAGCAGGGTGAAATTGGAATTTAGAAATGTTATATTGTAGCAGTTTCATGGGGAATATTTTTTTTTCCTTTTTTTCTTCTTCTGCCCAACTGTTCAAAGAAAAAAAGAAAACCAGTGATGTAAGAAACACTTTTCAAAGAGGAAACTGCAATGTTCCTTAAAATCTTCAGATGGTATTTTACTTGCAATATGAATGAATTATTAAAGGTTAACAATTATATCTCAATAAGTGTCAAATTAAATATTAGGAAAAAAATGTAAGATTTCCAAACCCAACCTTTGCAACAATTATATTAAAGTGTATCAATTTTTAAAGAATAAACATATAGGATGACAATGCCACCCTGAGGGCCTGTACATTCATGAAATGCAGACATAAAATAAAATATATGGTCTTCAAGTAAAATTACAACAGAGAACAGAAGCTAACAATGAGTTTCAAGACATTCTGAAGGACAAGAATTGAGTTTGACTCCCCGGCACCATCTTAAAGAGAGATCATGTGATTCTCCAGGCAGATTCTCCTCATGAGTAGACTGTAGGAACTGAGGTTTTTGTGGTCAGCATCCGAGTTGAGTAGCTAGGAGTTGAGGGCTTTCAGCCAACTTGTTTTTGGAATGGTTAGAATTTGGAACAGGAAGTCATAGAAAGGGTGGAACTGTAACAATAATGTCTTATGCATGTTCATAGATACACATACAAATGTATTCTTTTATTAGGTCACTGCATTAATGACATAATGCATATTCATGGGAAGATGGTGTGTGTGTGTGTGTGTATTTCTCTTTAGCCAGGTTCTTCCTATGTAAACCAAGATTTTTATGCAGCCCTAGTTCAGTGAAATCACAATCCACTATATACATATACATATACATATAGATATACATATACATATACATATACATATACATATACATATACATATACATATACATATACATATACATATACATATACATATACATATATGTAAGGTCCCAAAATACACTTGAGTCACCAGAATGCCAAAGAGAGAGACTCAAGACGAGGCTTGCAAAAAAAACAGATTTTATTTATGGCCAAAAACAAAATACTGGGTGGAACTATATCCAGAACATACAGATACAATGCATGCGAGGAGATAGCCATACCTTGGGGAAGGTATGGCGTCCTTTTATACCCTCAGAGACGTCAGCTTAGTACCCAACTCTGGCCTCCCAATCCAGGCCCGTGCATTCCTTGTTGCCCTGCAAGGGGGAATAGAAACTTCCCAATTAGTCATCTTGAGCATTTCTTTGTTTACTCAATTGGCCACTTAGGCCCCCTGGCCCTGGAAAGTAGGAGTCTATCCAGATCAACATAAATTAAGACTGAGATAGTACCATGCTCTTCGATGGCACAAGAAAGAAACAGGGAGAAGATTAATATGGGTTCAGGTCAAATGGCAGGGACATATGTCTGAGAAATACCAGATACATTACAGGCCTAATAACAGAATATGTTTGTTACAGGAGATACAAATATAAAGGCATAATATATGTGATACAAATACAAAGGCATATGTGTATTACAAGAACCTAATGGTTACAGAATCTAGTATACCAGTATATCATATCCTAGCATTATTTATTATATCCTTATTATTGTTTCCCTTCATTCCACACTTTTTATTTAAATGATGGAATGCTTTCCATCGCGGGAATCATGTGACTATTCTTTGGATTAAAGGAATGAGACAAGGGAGAAGAAGGAAACCTCCAAGGGTTAACAATCATCAATTTTGCAAACAAAATTTGTGGAAATAATTTTTCCATACACACCTACTTTTGCTAAGAAATAGTGAACAGCAAGTCTATTCTGGGATATTGCTGTTTTCAACAGAGTGTTGTTTTAAACAGAGAGTGCTGTTTAACTAAGAAATTTAGAGCACTAGCAGTTGTATTAGGTATCATTGCAATCATTGGCTGTAACCTTACAATTCTATTCAGCATATAAAGGGAGTTCTATACCATCTTTTGCCCAGGTGGCTGGTCCGTATACCTGAACTATTATTTCTGGAGGCCACTCATCTTTCTATGGCCTACATCCACATAAATAGGTATACCCAGTTTTTCACCTTGTTGTATTGTCAGTAGAAAAAGGAAGAAAAATAGATTTCACAGTTCCTAATACACATGCTTCATACCATCGGCTAGGCAATTGCACATAGGCAAATTTTCCATTTATCCAATATAAGCCATCTGGAGCATGCCAATTAAGAGTTACCACATCCGTCCATAACCCACTCAGTCTAGGTATATTTTCAAATGGGTTACTAGGTTGTGTCAGGTTAATTCCAGACTGAAAAGTAACAATAAGCAAAGAAAACACCCTTACATGTAAAATGATTTTTCACACTGATCATTGCATTATATTCTCCTCATATTAGTCCTATGCATAAGAAAATTAGTCCCAAATATTGAACCATTGCATTAAATCAAATATAGAATTGATATCTATATCTTCAGGGATCATGATATCACTATCTCCTAGGACTACTGTGTTCAAGTCAGATTGACCTGATTCAATGTCTCAATTCTCCAGTGTAGGATAGATATATACATAGGAATAGAGTTTCTATGGGGAGCAATCCCTTGCACATTTACACAAGCACAGTGTCCTATTATTCCCCACAGGTGTGTATAAGTTCACAATTACAACAAGAGTAACAATAACATTCAGTGATACAGTTACAATCACGGGACCAACACAATCTGGAGAGTGTGAAGTTGCACAGCTGCTGTTGGGATCTTCAGACGGAATAAGAGAGGCCACCACTCAGGCTGGAAAGTCCAAAAAGTTGCTACTCCTGCAACAAGAAAAATCACAAACAAAACCCATTCATACCACAATGACCACAGCAGTTTTTGGAAAAGTTTATTCTCAGCAGGTCTTCTTCAGGAATCATTTGCCACTCTTTAAGTTCTTCCACTGGTCCTTTTACACGGTCCACCCTTTGTCTTTAGGTTGGACTGCTGTTTCAGTAGTCAGCAGGACTTGGTAGGACCTGTCCCAGGCTTGGCTAAGTTTGTCCTCACATCAGGTTTTATCAGGACCCAATCACCAGGCTGGAACTTATGAACAGCAAAATCGAGAGGTAGGGTTTGAGCTAGGAATCCTTTGATTCTGAGGTAAAATAAAGACGAATAGAGGCCAAGTATACAGTTCTTTACAAACATGTCTTTAGTTTCATATTGTGGAATTTCCCCCATTCTGTCCAAACGTGGTAATCCAAACATCATTTGGCAAGGCAAGGCAAGGGTAAAGTTTTGGTTCACAGCAGAGATGATTTTGCATTCCATGGAACATGACATTCCCACTGCCTCCATTATTAATTGAAGCACTTTTGCAATAAAATGAGTCTCTTGGTTGCTGTCTATAGCTTCTACTTCTACTATATAGGTATATATAGGTATAGGTATAATATAGGTATTATCTGTTAATTTTGGTGACTACTGCTGAGTGGCTCTCATGGCTGGATAAGCCTCAACCCATCCAGTCAAGTGACCCACTATCACCAATAAATATCTAAGTCTCCCCACTTAAGTTAATCTAATGAAATCAACTCAAATGCATTGAAATGGTCTCACACTAAAGTAGCCCTACCTTCTCTTTCTACTGCTCACATTTTCTTTAACTAGTACTTCTCACCTAACACTAAACATTCAGTTCTTTCTGCCGCTGCCCTCCTGGCTTCCAAGCTTCAAAGAAATTCAAAGCTTGATTTCACAAGCCTGTGCAAACCAACTTACCTAAATGTCTTCTCTTACCTGCTACCACTTTCTCTTCCCATCTATAAACAAATTAACTAGGAGCACTAGGACTCCTCCAAAAGTCAACTTTCTGCTTTCCTTCATTAACACTGCCATAGCTGCCACTGCTTGAACACAAACTGGAAATCCTTAACAGGCAGGATCTAACATTTTAGACAAAAATGCCACTGACTCTCTCTTACTACATATTGTAATTTCTAACTCATCTCTGTAACAATTCCTAAAAAGGCAGCAACTTGTGCTGCTAACAAACAAGCAAGCAAGCAAGCATGCAAACAAACAAACGGATAGGATAGAGCACCTTGTCAAAATTGCATTCCGAGCCAAAAACAGTGAAACTGCAAAGGCAGGTATCAGATATCACCCTTTATCCTGCCTTTTTCAGGCTGGTTCAGCAGAGAACCAGCCCGCAGCCCCCCTTTTTCCTGCTTCTCTCCTCCTTTCATCTCTCAGCATCCTTTCAACAAAACAACCCTCTGCATTTCTCTATAACCTCAACACACAGGCATTCACAGGTCTCAGGATCACTTTACTTTATGAGCTTCGGGACATCTCACACACACACATTCACATTTGTACTGCAATCAGACTTTTTGTATACATCAATTTCACATACAAAAATTTCATTTAATGCTTCCTCCATGCAAACCAAATTATTTCAGGGAGCTTTTCACAAGCCAATGCGCTCCATTTTCTAAATAGCTTTTTGTGTACTGTTGTTAGAGGGTCTCCTGCAGGTTTGGAAATGATTACATACATACACATACACACACATACCATCAAACATTTCCAGACCTGTGGAGGTTATTTTTTGTTTTTTGTTTTAATTTTATTTCCTTGGGCAACCTATAGCTTATTCTTAAAGCAGTGGGAAAACTCAGAGAGCAGTTTAAATCATAAATATGATTGTGGGCCCTAACTACTTTCCGTTTCCCACAGCTCCAAGCCGAGATGTTTACTTAATTTGCAGGCTGGCCAGACATATCACAATCAATTCTACATCTTAGTTCTTTCAGACTTCTCTGGCTCTTTTGAGAATGGTAAATTATCAAGATCTTTATAACATTGCAATATTTCTTTGCCACCCATAGATCTCTCTTTAGACACTAGATTGTTACTACGTGCCTCTGCCCTGGGGGTGTTCTGTGTGTTCTCATTCTAACTTGGACCTCTCAGCAATCGCTGGCCCATTTTAAAGATCAAGATATATAAGAGGTATACACATCGTTTGCATTTAGCCAGGGCTCTCATGAGCAAGTTTGAACTCCACTTTTCTTTTTACAGACAACTTTTACTGCCACAACATTTTTCATTCATTTTTTTTTATACTCTTTTTTTTGTTTTGTTTTTTCATAACTTGTTTGTAACGTGTTCCAGTGGGCTAACATAGCCAAATGGAGAACACGGCCCAATTCTTGTTACTAGTTATTTGTTCCAAACAGGCTACCAGCATGGTTGCCCATTTTTCTCAGGGGATTCCTTTCTGTCAGCTCGAAGCCTGACTAAACTCTCTTTCTTCCTGAGATTTCCCACACCTTTCCGTCGGTGCGAAGCCTAACCAAACCCTCTCTTTTTCCCTAAGAGATTTCCCAGACCTCCCCTGCGGGTCCGAAGTTTGGTCAGAGCCCTCTCCTGCACTACAGATTCTTATTCCAACAGTCACACTCCTTTCAAAGCGATCATCTCTGGCTGATCTCCTCTCGGATAATCAGAAACGCAGATTGGATCTCCGCACATCACTTCGAGGGCAAACCTCTGAGGAATTTCCCTCGTCTCATTCACACACTCACAAAGCAACACTCCCCTTCCCAAGAGAAAAAAAATATATACTCACCCAGAAGAGCTCAGTTCCATACCCCCCCACAGTGCAAGCCTCTTTGTTAGGCGTTCAGGACAGGCAGGATCGGAGCCTGCCAGCAAATGACCAGATCAAAGTCACTGGATAAATTTTTCCAGGAGCGCTCTTGACTTCAGTACTGGTCCAAGCTGGTTTCTTCCGTCTGCCTTTAATGAAGGCCACCAAGCCTCAAACCGGCTCAGTTTGTGGGAAGCTGAATGCAGCCACCTTGAAGAAACTTTGCCTTCAAGTCCCTGTTCGGGCACCAGAAATGTAAGGTCCCAAAATACACTTGAGTCACCAGAATGCCAAAGAGAGAGACTCAAGACGAGGCTTGCAAAAAAAACAGATTTTATTTATGGCCAAAAACAAAATACTGGGTGGAACTATATCCAGAACATACAGATACAATGCATGCGAGGAGATAGCCACACCTTGGGGAAGGTATGGCGTCCTTTTATACCCTCAGAGACGTCAGCTTAGTACCCAACTCTGGCCTCCCAATCCAGGCCCGTGCATTCCTTGTTGCCCTGCAAGGGGGAATAGAAACTTCCCAATTAGTCATCTTGAGCATTTCTTTGTTTACTCAATTGGCCACTTAGGCCCCCTGGCCCTGGAAAGTAGGAGTCTATCCAGATCAACATAAATTAAGACTGAGATAGTACCATGCTCTTCGATGGCACAAGAAAGAAACAGGGAGAAGATTAATATGGGTTCAGGTCAAATGGCAGGGACATATGTCTGAGAAATACCAGATACATTACAGGCCTAATAACAGAATATGTTTGTTACAGGAGATACAAATATAAAGGCATAATATATGTGATACAAATACAAAGGCATATGTGTATTACAAGAACCTAATGGTTACATAATCTAGTATACCAGTATATCATATCCTAGCATTATTTATTATATCCTTATTATTGTTTCCCTTCATATACATATACATATACATATACATATACATATACATATACATATACATAAACATAAACATATATATGTTTTCTTTTCTTTTCGTAGGCCTTTATGTATATTTCTCTTAGCCAGGTTCTTCCTACATAAACCAAGATTTTTATGCAGCCCTACTCTCCTTAGTCTCCCAATGGGCAGCAGGGAGCTTGCTGGCTGCTGGAAAAAAAAGCCTAGAAACTAATGGATTGGGATTTCACTGAACTAGGGCTGCCTAAAAATCTTGGTTTATGTAGGAAGAACCTGGCTAAAGAGAAATACACATAAAGACCTATGAAAAGAAAAGAAAACATATATTATATTTTGCTGATAAAGGGAGAGTAGTATAGATCAATTTCAAGCTATTGAAATAGATCTATTTCATATATATATACCATATATATATATATGGTGTGTGTGTGTGTGTGTATGTCTTATTTTTTGCATATAAATATAAATCGCAATAAATAAATAAATAAATAAATAAATAAATAAATAAATAAATAAATATGTGTGTATGTATACACACATACCATATTTTTGGGACTTTAAGACACACCTGACTATAAGACGCACCTAGTTTTTAGAGGAGGAAAACAAGCAAAAAAATATTCTGAACCAAATGGTGTAGTAATATATTTAATAAAATATAGCAGAATAAGTCAACAGCAGTATTAAGAACCATCATCACTGTCATTAATAAATGAGGAGAGACTTTAAGGTTCAAGCACTCTTCTAATTTTCTGGAAACCCCAAGAACTCATCATCGCTAGTGTCAGAATTTAGGAAGCTCAATTGCTCACAATCACTGATATCACTTTCTTTGCTACCTTCATATGTATCATCATCTTCAGTTCCATCTAAGGCATTGCTAATGCCACATTTTTTGAATGACTATGTAACGATTTCGTCCTTCACTGAGTGCCATGATGTTTTCACCAGTGGTGGGATTCAGCCAGTTCGCACCATTTCGGGAGAATTGGTTGTTAACTTTCTGAGCAGTTTGGCAAACTGGTTGTTGGAAGAAATCATTAGGGCAGAGAACCGGTTGTTAAATTACTTGAATCCCACCACTGGTTTTCACCCATACACAAACTTGAGTGACAGTGGGCCTCCTCATTCATCCAGTAGGTGTCAGATCATGATTACCAGCGGCCATCCATTTGTTCCACTCTTCTCGCATGTAGATTTTGAATGGTTTGTTGATGGAAACATCAAGAGGTTGCAACTGGCTGCTAAGACCCCCAGGAATTACAGCTAGATGAATCTTCACTCCTTTAAAACTTTTCTCCGTGGTTTCACTAATATGTGCTCTAAACTGGTCAAGCACTAATAAAGCAGATTTTTTCAGAAGCCCTTCAAGACGCTTGGACCACACTTTTTCAACCCATACTCTCATTCCATTTTCGTCCATCCATCCTTTCTCATGGACATGTACAACAACACCTTTTGGAATCACTTCTTTTGGGAAGGTTTTCTTTTTGAATATTAACATTGGTGGCAATTTGGTGCCGTCTGCAAAGCAGGACAACACAACCGTGTAATGTGTTTTCTCATGTCCTGAGGTTTTCACGGTTATGCTTTTGGCACCTTTCAATAGTCAATAGTCTTATTAGATGGCACATCAGAGGTTAGCGGGACTTCATCCAAATTCCCAATATGGCCAATTTAAAAATTATTTTTCTTCCTAGCGTCTATCACAAATGTATGAAAAGACAGAATCTTAGATTCATACTCTTTTGGCATTTTTTTGCGCAATTCTAGTTTTGGTGTGCATAGCAAGGCCATATCGCCTCATAAATCTGAAGCACCACGATGGTGATCCAGTAAAATCCTGAATGCCTTTCTGTAAAGCTATGCATTTGCATATATTACCATTTTTGTGGAAACTGTGAAATCATTATTCCAGTGACATGTGATCCAGTCTTTCATGTCCACCTCTTACTGTGGCCACTTTGCAGGAAGCCCACGAAAGTTGTGCTTGCTTTTATCTTTTACTTTTTGCAGCTGATTCACCTGTTTCCTCCACTCTCTTATTATTTTTTTTCAGTTGGAGGTGGTCCAAAATGTTTCTCTGCTGCTCTGTTTCCATGTTCCTCAGCATATTTCACTACTTCCAGTTTAAAAGAAATACTTGCCTTTTCTGCTCTGACATCCATGTACTGGTATGTAGCATCAGGAGGTACCATTGTATTTTTCTGCAAGAAAGAACAGTAATGTGTCCTTTATAATGTGCCCTTTATTATGTGCCCATATATACAGGGCACTGTAGCTGAAACTATGTTCATACATTCATACACAAGATACTGGTATACCGTATACAGTACATGCCACACTAGTTCATTATGCCCTCGCCCTAAACTAACAATAGCAAGCTGAGAATTTTAGGACATTGGTGATTCTTTTCCTCCTGGAAAAGAATTGCACTGATGGCTGTGGTGGGGCAGGAAGCCAC
The DNA here is from genome assembly GCF_029215685.1 of Pituophis catenifer annectens. NCBI lineage: Eukaryota > Metazoa > Chordata > Lepidosauria > Squamata > Colubridae > Pituophis > Pituophis catenifer. The sequence continues at coordinate 75,062,538 of NW_027256883.1, forward strand.
CACGGGGTGGCAGGCAGTGGTGGTGCGGTAGGCCCATCAGCAGTGCAGCAGGTGGCAGCGGCTGGCCAGCAGGCCCGGCGGCGGGGCAGCAGGTGGCAGCAGCAGGGTGGCAGGCAGCAGGGCGGCAGGTGTTGGGGTGGCGGGGTGGCGGCAGGGTGTCCTCGGCAAAATGCTCGATGAACAGGGCAGGCTGTGATGGGATCAGCTGATTCTTCTCACTTTAATAAACAGTTAAACTGTTTGAACTGTTTGAATCCCACCTCTCCAATTGGCAGTTGGATCAGCCTCCCAGAATGCCGCCAATCAGCTGCCTGTTGCCATTGCCACCACAGCACCAACTCTCTCCCCCCTCCCCCCAGGTATGGCTGATGCAACATTTGGTGTGTAAGATGCACCCAAATTTTCACCCTCTTTTAAGAGGGAAAAAAGTATGTCTTATACTCCAAAAAGTACAGTAATATCTATAACATTTTAATCCGAGTCCTATATCTTGCTTCCTTCCGCCATTCCCTTCCATTCCAGTCAGTGGGCTTCTGGAAAATGCAAAACAACCTGATAGCAACTCTTGAAGTATTAGTGCTGATTTTTTTTTTCACTGAATTTTGAGCCATGGCTTGGTTAAATTTAAAAGTTGCTTTGATGGTCTGGAACAAGGGTCCTCAGCCTCTGAGTCACAGCCCACTACTGGGCCATGGCCTATTAGCAATGGGGCCACAGTTCGTGTGAGTTGCAGGCCAGCATGCACACACATGCACGCCCATCTCAACTCATGTGAGTTGAGCTGCGCACGCATGCATGTGCATGCTGGCCTGCTGCTTGCATGAATCAAACTGTGAACTCTCACATGTATGCCAGCTGCTGCTCACAGGGCCCAGTTCCCCTGTCCCCTCCAGCTGGGCCACCAAGCCACAATGGTTAGGGACTGCTAATCTGGAACTTTATTGCACTAACTAGAATTTCCCAGACAGCTGCGCATGAAAAATATTACTATTTTGGGGTGGGATGGAAAAATGAACCAAGAAATATTGAGTGGATCTCAATGTTTAGTCTGTTTCCCAATCTTATGAAGGTTACAGGTAGCTGAAAGTCAAAACCAATCAGGTAATGATCTGATCGTTCTAAATGAGTTATTACTGCTTCCCCAACTCACGTACTATATTATCCAAATTCTATTTAAAAAAAAAAAAACACCCCCAAATTATTACCTTTACATGCATTGAACCATACATTATATTATATATGGCTCAACCTGCCTTCCATTGAGGACCAATATACTGCACAAGTCAAAAAGAAGGCTGTGAAAATATCTACAGACCCGTCACATCCTGGACATACATTTTTCAACTTCTATCCTCAAAATGATGCTATAGGGCTCTTGCACACCAGAACAACAAGACACAAGGACAGTTTTTCCCCGAATGCCATCATTCTGCTAAACAACTAATTCCCACAACAATGTCAAATTAATTACTAAGACTGTATTACTATTCTTCTTCTCATCCTTACTAGTACTTATCTCTTCCCACTTATGGCTATATCCATGTTGCTTGTACCTTTACAATTTATATTGTTTTTATTGTTTCCTATTATGATTTGATTGCTTATTAGTATCCTATGACTATCACCAAGTGTTGTATCTTACGATTCTTGATGAATATATTTTATTTTTTCTTTATGTACACTGAGGACATAGGCACCAAAGACAAATTCCTTGTGTGTCCAATCACATTTGACCAATAAAGAATTCTATTCTATTCTATTAGACAGGGCCACAGCTGACCAGGCAGCCATAAATGACTGCATTGCTCTTAAGGAAGGTACCTGCGGCATTAAATCCCACCAAAAATCCCACCTCCAGGTCCTCAGACATTGCCCCCCCCCATGAGTTCAGGCAGGGAAAGTAATAGAGAGTGGAGTGGAATTAGGCCAACAGGATCACTATTCTGGTTCAGGTTGCCAACACTAGGCACAAATATCCAAAACAGTACACATAGGTGCATGCACATGCACTCTTTCAGCTGTACCCAAGATGTCTGCATTTTACACTCTTTATCATCACTTCCTAAAGGCATAGTTCTGGGGGCAGCAAAAAACATCTCTATTGCTGGTGAAGTAGCCTAGTCACAAAAGGTCTAAGAGAATGAGATCACTGTAACTTTTCATATTAAGTTAGGCCTTTGGGAATTGAGCTGATAAATAAATATGAGCTGTGCTGGTATTTCCAGTAGAACATAAATTAAGATGTGAGTATATAGGTAATTTATGCTACAATTGCTACAATAGGTGCAGCAGCCTATCCAGGTTATTACTTGTTGGCTTGGCAGGACAACTGAAAAAGCAACCCGAAAGTAAGTAGCAACAAATAAATTTGGAATTGTTGCTGAAAAAAATTACATCAGCTCAGGGATATGATGGGTTGGATTGAATTGGGTTGGAGGGGGTGTTAATTTAGTATCATGGCCTACTGGTTTAAATTGATAAGATAAAGATTGGTGATATTTGTGAAGCATAAGGAAGATGGACTTCACAGAAATACGTAAGAACTGTTACTTTGGTAAAGAGGTTGCAATATTTTTAAGCCCTAAAAACAAGATAACATCCGGAAGTGGTTTAGGGAGATGCCTCTCTAATTCACTGGAGTATAATTAATTGTGGGAGGAACAACAGCACAATTAGACTTGTAACAGTTTGTTATTACAGCCAATCTAAATAAAGGTAGTTTTGCTTTCAGCCTGTTTCTTTCCTGGTCTAATCTACATTATGGGGCTGACAAGAAATTATTTGTCATTTGAAAAATGGATGCCAGAAAACACAATTCTGTTTTTTTTTTTTAAAGCTGCAAATAGTTGCAACTGTAAGAGCAAACAGTATCTGGGAGATCAATCAGGTCATATATTTTCGTAAGCAAGAAAATTAAAATGTAAAAGAAACCCCAGACAGTGCGTCAGCCCATTATGAGCAATGATTTTCTGAAAGTGTTTTTAAATAATCTATGGATGGACACAGTTGGTGTTGCAATTCCAACTTTATTGTGACATTGTCTTGTCAAAGAAACATTGCTGCCAAGGTTTCAAATGGGTTCAGGCAAGACAGCAAATTTTGCACTTGTGCATATAATTGTCTTATACTCCAAAAAGTATGGTAATAAACCTGGCTTGCATTACAGAAATCTGGTTGGGCTCAAAGGGAGGTGTCCCTCTGACAGAACTTTGCCCACCAGGTTTCTGGGTGCTACACCAGCCGAGGGCCCAGGGTAAGGGAGGAAGGGTGGCGGTTGTTATTAGGGAGATCTTTAGTCCGCGGGAGGTCACTGTTCCCCAGATAGACGGGTGTGAGACCCTCCTCATGAAATGGGGCCTGCAAGGGCAGTTGGGCCTGTTGATTGTGTACCTGTCTCCCAGCTGCATAACAACGGCCCTTCTCGGTGCCCTGTCGGGGTTGGTGGTGGAGTTTCCCAGACTTATTGTACTGGGGGACTTCAATCTGCCTTCCCTGGGCGAAGTGTCGGGGGTGGCTCAAGAGTTCATGACTTCCATGGCAGCCATGGACCTGACTCAGATTATTCAGGACTCATGAGGGGGGCCACACGCCCAATCTTGTTTTTATCTTGGAACAGTGGCAGGTTGAGTTTGGTGGGGGAATGTCTGTTAGTTACCCCCTGTCATGGACCGATCACTATCTCCTTCAGCTAGGCTTCCAGTATGCCGCCCCTCCTCGCTGGGATGCGGGACCGACCACCTGGTTCCGCCCCAGGCGCCTGATGGACCCGGAGAGGTTCCAGATGGAGTTTGGGATGATACCTCTCTCTCTCTCCCACGCCCCGGTCACGGCCCTGGTGGATGCCTGGGATAAGGCAGCTGCCAGGGCTCTCGACCATGTTATGCCTTTGCGGCCTCTGACTCGACACAGATCTCAGTTGGCTCCTTGGTTTACCGGGGAGCTCCGGGGGATGAAGCGCCGTAGGAGAGGCCTAGAGAGCTGTTGGAGAGCCAGTCATTCCGAATCTGACCGTGCACAGCTAAGTTCGTTTACATGATCTTATCTGGTGGAGATGGCGATGGCAAAGCGTTGCTACTTCTCTGCCCTCATCGTGTCCGCAGATAATCACCCAGCTGCCCTGTTTAGGGTGTCCCACTCCCTCTTGAATCAGCCCGTCCTTGCAAGGGCAGGCCGAGGAGATTAGTCAGCATCTGCTGGACAAGATCGCTCAGATTCGGGACAGCTTGGACTCTGACTGGGCAGGGTCAGATGGTGAGGAGGCGGCGGGTCTTGTTATTTGGGAGGAGTTCAATCCTGTTATCCCTGAGGAAGTGGATAGGATCATGGGGAAGCTGAGTGCGACCATGTGTGTATTGGACCCATGTCCCTCCTGGCTGGTTTATTCAGCTCGGGAGGTGACACATGACTGGATCCAGGCAGTGATAACTGCTTCCTTGGGTGAGGGAAGCTTTCCTGCTGCCTTGAAGGAGGCAGTGGTTAGGCCCCTCCTCAAGAAAACTGCCTTGGATCCAGCTACTTTGGGTAACTTCCATCCAGTCTCCAACCTTCGCTTTCTTGTGAAGGTTGTTGAGAGCGTGGTGGAACGTCAGCTCCCAATGGCCCTGGATGAAGCTGAGTACCTAGATCCATGCCAGTCGGGTTACAGGCCCGGATACAGCACAGAGATGGCATTGCTCGTGCTGGTGGATGATCTCTGGAGGGCTCGGGACAGAGGTTATTCTTCTGTTCTGGTCCTATTAGATCTTTCGGCGGCTTTCAATATCATCGACCATGGTATCCTGCAGTGATGCCTCGAGGGGTTAGGAGTGGGAGGCACTGTTTTGCAGTGGTTCTCCTCTTACCTCTCGGGTCGTACGCAAGCGGTGTTGATGGGGGGCAGAGGTCGGCCATGAGGCCCCTCACTTGTGGGGTGCCCCAGAGGTCAGTCCTCTCACCTCTTCTGTTCAATATTTATATGAAGCCGCTGGGAGACATCATCCATGGTTTCAGGGTGAGGTATCATCAGTATGCTGATGATACCCAGCTTTTTATACCCACCCCGAACCAACCCAGTGATGCCCTCGATGTGATATCCCAGTGCCTGGAAGCGGTATGGGTCTGGATGGGGAGGAACAGGCTTCAGCTCAACCCTGCCAAGACCGAGTGGCTGTGGGTACCAGCATCCCAGTCCGATTGAGAGGTTCCATCATTGGCTATAGGGGGCGAGGTGATACCCCCTGTAGACAGGGCACACAATTTGGGTGTCCTCCTGGACTCACGGTTGAGTGTAGAAGATCATATAACAACCGTGACCAGTGGGACGTTTGCCCAGGTTCGCCTGGTGAGCCAGTTGCACCCCTATTTGGACCAGGATGCCCTATGCAGTTACTCATGCACTAGTCACCTCCTGTATTGACTACTGCAATGCTCTCTACTTGGGGCTGCCCTTGAGGACCACTCGGAGGCTTCAGCTGGTACAGAATGTGGCTGCGCGGGTTGTGATGGGTGGGTCCCGATACGCCCTTGTTACACCTCTCCTGCGCACCTTTCATTGGCTGCCAGTTGCCCTCCGGGTGAGATTCAAGGTGCTGGTGATGACTTATAAAGCCCTACATGGCTTAGGCCCAGGATATTTGTCGGACCATCTGCAACCAGCAACAGCTTCCGATCGCCCGGTGCGTTCTCACAGGGAGGGCCTATGCCGTCGGCTAGACAATGTTGGCTGGCGACCCCCAGAGGTAGAGCTTTCTCTGTGGGCACATCCATCCTTTGGAATCAATTCCCCCTGGGGCTCCAGTTGGCCCCTGACCTTCGCACTTTCCACTGAGAGCTAAAAACATGGCTGTTCAAATTGCCCATCATGGACTGATGGGGTTTTGATTATTTTTAATGTGTTTTATGTGTTTAATATGTATTTTTAACATGTTTTTATTTGGATTGGGATTGTATTTCTTGATTGCTGTGAGCCGTCCTGAGTCCTATGGAGTCCTATGGAGATAGGGCAGCATACAAATCAAATTAAATAAATAAATGCTTGCCAACCTCAAATTTTTTTAAATTGTTGAAGAAACTTCAAATTCGTAAGAGTTCAGAAAACAATTGTTCTTCAAAGGAACCAGATTTTGGTTTTCTGTATTCCAAGTGTGAATTCATGCATTATTATACTTCTGATAAACAGTCAAGTCTATGTAACTCCTCTCCGTTCTCATGAACTCCATGATCTCTTACTGTTATTGTGAATTCAGCAGTAGTAACAAAATTCTCTCACTTTCTTCTCTTTTTTCATACTCCTCTCTTCTTCCAACCTTGAGAAAGCTTGGAAGTGGAGCAGTGGTGATGATGAGAGAGCAGAAAAGACATATTTCCCTTCCTTTCAGCTACCACCAATAAAATTATAAAAATCTAAGTACAAAGAGGAGTTGAGGAAAAGATTACACAATTCAAGACAAATAAGTATTCCTGTCTCGTTTTAGATGCAGGTGCAAGCAGGAAGATTCCAGTTACCTGTTTAAATTAACATCCAGTTGCATCTTAAACTTACTCAGCCCTACTGAGTTGTGTAACTTTATTCACTGGTATTTTCTTGTAAAGAGTACTTTGTGAAGTAATACTATTCTTGTCATGCAGTGTTGTTTGCCAAGACAAGTCAGGCAAATACTGTACCCTGCCTTATTTTTGGATAAACCAAATGCCCTTATAGTACCATCTGACTATTCCACACTTTATTCTAGCAGGAATCACCATGTTCTCATTCTGAATTGTTCCTTTGTTGGATGCGAGATTACTTTTGGAAGATGAGAGGTTAATTTTCAGCAAAAGTCATGTAGAGAACAAGGGTGAATGAAGTGTGTAGCGCTATAGTTGACAGGATGTAAAAGTGATAAAATAAGCAATTCAATTCAATTCAAACCTTTATAGTCAGAGTACAACAGAGTACAACATGTGTACAATGAGATTGGCTGAGCCTCCCTTTGTGCACCCCCCAACACAATACAACTCACAATGAAAGACAAAAAAAAAAATCCCTAGTCCAGTGAATCCTACTAACAAACACTCAGTACTATTGCATAATGTGAACTTATTGCACGTCGCGCCGGCCCTGTAAGTCAATCATACTGTTGTTGTAGAGTTATTTTTCATTCAGGAGTCTGACAGCCTACAGATAAAAACTGTTCTTCAGCCCGTTTGTGTGGCTGCCTATGCTTCTATATCTCCTTCCAGATGGTAGGAGAATAAAGAAGGGCTCATCAGGGTGTAAGTCGTCCCTGAGGATTTTCCTCACTCTTCTAAGGCAGTGAGCCCTAACATTGTCATCTAGTGGTATCAGGGGACAGTCCACGATGTTCTGTGCTGGGCTCACCACCCTCTGTAATGTCTTTCTATCAGCAACTGTCAAGCCAGCATACCACACCATAATGCAATGAGGACGCTTTCTATTGTGGACCGGTAAAAATAATACAAATATTCTTTAGTATCCGTAATTGTAATTGATTCGTGGCAACAGTGAGCTTTAGAGAAGGAAAATCCAGATTGAGAATTGAAGAACTTGTCTGGGTTTCAAATGACACACACACACACACACACACACACACACACACACACACAAAATCATTTCCTAATCTTTGCAACAGAAAATGTTTGCATGCTTTTAGCCATAGATGAGTTAATTTGTCCAATTTCATCATACCTTTTTAAAAACTCCATCTCAGCATAGTGAGCAATTTTGCAGATTTCAATTTTCAATGTTGTACATATGCATTTCCCATCTGTTAAATATTTCCCTTTGTGGCAGTTGTTAAGCTGCACTCCACCTGGATTTATTACATGTATTTGTTTTGTTTATTCCTTTGGGAGAACTTGATGTATTTAAGGGGTATAAACCTTGAAATTTACCTCTATGATTTTAAGCTATTTCTATTACACTTCAGGACCAGAAAAGAGGGGGGGGATTCTGTTCTGTATTCTGTATGTTATTTGCTGAGGTTCGGCACAAAAAGCGATTTCTTGCTCAGAGAAAATAAAATTCTTCTAGACCAGTGTTTCTGAACCTTGTCAACTTTAAGATGTGAAGACTTCAATGCCCAGAATTCCTCAGCCACAATGCCACCTGTTCTAGACGGCCACCAGGTGACTGCTAAATACATTGACCGATATCCTGTATCAGGGGTGAAATCTACTTACCTTTCCTACCAGTTCAGAAGGGTGCATGTATCATGTGTGATCTTGGACCCTCTGTGCATGCGCAAAGCCTTCTGCGCATGCACAGAGGGTCAAAAACAGCTTACTTCCTGGTTAAAACCAGGAAATAATGATGTCCGGGTGGGTGGGTGGAGCCTCGTGCTGCCGCCGCTACCAGTTCGCCGAACCATGCACCACCACCACTACCGGTTCGCCCAAATTGGTGCAAACTGGTAGTATTTCACCCCTGCCCTGTATACTTCCCAGGCAGCATTTCTCAACATTGTGGAGAGAGGGAGTCCAATGTACCTTGAGCTTTTCAGATTGGAGAAGACTGTTCTAGGTGCTGTAAAAATTATTCAGAAGTCCTTCCCACTGCATATCATGTTCCTTGTATATAATTCCTTTTATTTGTGCTTTCAAAAAGATAATGCCGTACGTATTACTGAATTAACTTAAGAAATGCATTACCAAAAAAGTGTCTGTGTATGTGAAAGATGAAATTAAGCAATATATTCAAGGCGCATTATAAGTGCCATTTTATAATCAAGATACTGCAAAGAAATTGTGGTTTGGAGTACACTTTAATAAGCTTCAAGAAGAAAAAAATAATACTTGCTTGAGTTTCAAGGACAGCAGAGTTTCCCAAGGAAAAGAACCGTGTCTGTAGGATTATGCAGAATGCAGAAGAGGAAGGGGTGATCAGCCACAAATAATTCATGGTGTTCTAAGCTCCTATTGGAGACTGCGACACCTGTTGCAGCTGCTGCTTCAGTCCCTACTTCATTGATGTCTACATAAGCTTTGTGAACAACTGTGGACAAGAAGAGTTGGCGGGAAGGCGACATTCCCAACAGGTCTGCTTTTGCTTTACTGAATACATCAATGAGGCCCAAGCCTTGCAACGTCACGTTGAGATCATAGCAGGCTTCTAACTTGAAGCGAGGTATATATATTTCCACAGGACGCTCCCTCAGGTTTCCTGGAGAAAGCCAACTTGCTAAATTCTTGCAGGTCAGGGCAGCCTCCACCTGTGTAGTTTAAACATAACTGGCAATAAGTGATGGGGCACCTGGGTAGCAGACCCTATCTTTCATGCATAGGGTGAAATGGGGTGTATTTTCATTTAAATTGAAATTGTGTAAGTGATCCTACATCTCTATTGGATGGCATATCCTGCAATCCAGAACCTTATGCTAGGAATGAATGCTTTTTGTCAGCTTCCATTAGCCCTTAATCCAGACAGTAACCAGAACCATGACTACTAACACTACCTTTATGATAAGGCTACAGTAACAGAATAAGGGGTGAAATGCTACTGGTTCGCTTCAATTCGGGCAAACCAGTAGTGATAAAAACTACTGGTTCAGGCAAACTGGTAGTGGGGGGAAAAAAAGCTACTGGTTCGGGCAAACCGGTAGTTTAAAAAAGCTATCGGTTCCTCCAAACCGGTATTTCCAACGATCAGCTGTGCCGCGTGGTTTAGCTTTGTTAGAAAGCAGGAAATTTAGCAAAGCTAAATCACGCGGCACAGCTGATTCCCCCCCCCCACTTTGCTGTTCTACTTACCGTCCCAAACCTCCGTTTGGTGTGTACTGTGTATGCACGCGTGCAGCGTGTGTTTGGCGTGCAGCGCACATGCGCAGCCAGAAAACCGGTAGCAAACCGGTTCAGATTTCACCACTGAAGAGAACCTTGCAAGTCTGAAAGCACTGCCTCACCCCTCCTTTAGTTTCCATAAAACTAGGGAGGGTCCCTTTTGAGATCCTTTCTCCACCTTCAGAAATCTGGACTCAGATTTCTCTTGCAAGAGCCTTCCTCCTGTCTCCAAAGGTTATTCTCACAGCCCATTAAAAGTTGCAGACTGCAATTTCATCCCTTTTCAACTTCAAGGCCTGCAATTGTATTACCAGTCTGACGAGCAAGAATGTTGCTCCATTTCAGGAGTTTGGGGAATGTTAATAATGTTAACATGTTAATGTTAATAAATTCTAAGTTAAGAAGCAAAAAAAAAAAAAAAGCTATGCCTCTTATAATGAGAAATGTGGCAGTGGGTTCCTGGCAATATCTGTGGCCTTTGTGTGATTTCACAATGGCTGTTGATCTCATGTGTGGTCTTTACCCTTCTCATCCATCTCTTGTGCCATTATAAATTTCTTGCAATAGACCAAGACAGCTATCCTGGTATGAATGAATGAATGAATGAATGAATGAATGAATGAATGAATGAATGAATGAATCTAAATCGAGGTAGAAATTGATCATTTTAACAGTAAATCCCTACGGTCACATGGAGCTTGTATTTCACTTGATAACTTGTGTTTTACATCTATACTCATATAAACACATTTTTAATAGAAAAGAGCACTTCCTTCACTTAAACCCTGATTTTATCTAGCTTGAATCTACCAAACACTGAGCAACAATGAACAGGGATCTGATAGAATTTCTCATGAAACAAATGTTTCATTCTATATGGATGAGTCTTAATTCCCTCCCTTTTCTTTTCTGTTAGCTCCCTCTAATGCCTGAAAGATGCTGCTACAAGCATGCTGTTAAACCATAGATCATAAAGAGGGCCTTCAGCCAACAAGCTGCTACAGTATTTTCTTCAAAAGTATTGCCACCTGCAGGTAACTCAACTACTTTGAATCAGTGCAGTGCTAGTTTGGGTGCTGAAGGTGCCACTGCCTTGGCTTATACTTATGCAGCCATCATTTTCTTTTTTCACTTCTCTAAATTTGCTGAGTGAATTACGCGTAGCTTCCCATTGGCTGCATTCACACAACCTGGTTACTAAATTAATCTATTTACAATATTTGCCCAATATTCGGTACCATAAATTCAGAAATCAGACATGCATGCATGATACAACATGCTAATTTACTTGTTCATTTATCTTCTCTATAAAAAGTTTGGTAAGAATAATATTATCCAAGATTTATATGTAGTGAGAATCCATCTGATTGGATGTTATCTAACCTGGTTTAATACATGGTCATTATGCCTTTACAAGGAAACTAGGACTGACAGGCATGAAGCAAACCAGGATTTGAAAACATGAAGTTTGTTTCAAAAGCTAATTCATTTGGATCCTGGTAGTTGTAGCCTCCTTTTTTTAGTTATAATAGAAAAGTATGATTAATTGAAGCAGTCTTCAGATACTGCACAGTGAGGAAGGAGCATAATATCTGTAGGCTAAATTTAAAAATCTAAAAACTGGGTGACTGTTTTATGTATATATTGTGAAGTTTGAAGCAGATTGCAGAAACTGTGAAATAAATACATAAAGTTTTATGTAAAGTTTCAGTGCTGTGCTTTGGATTTACCTGCTCCAGATGGCTGATGTCATTTGGTAATATTATAATCATGGACAAAAGTTCATCAACGTATGGCAGGCAGAGGATCTGGGCACTTTTTCCATCTGTGTGTCCCAGTTTAAATCTCCCTTGCTGATACATCATATGGACAGGTTTAGTTTCATTCTGTTTCCAAAGATAGGAGTAGATAGAAGTTTAAGATATAAAACATCCTCTTACGTTAAGGACCAACATAGTACAATTTACAACTTTTGGAAGCTGAAAACAAAATACAGAAGTAGGATTTGGTAACATGCAAATTTGGCAAGTGGTTATACTTGAAAGAAGGGATAAGTCAATTATAGGGCAGAAAATTTTACGTGTGTGATATGTTGTCAATATAGAAGATTAAAATCCACACTCCATTTGCCCCCCTTTCCCCCCTCCTATTACGCTCATTGTTCATGTTGATAATATTTTACGGAGATTTGTTTTCCAGTTTCATACACTATATTACAATCTTCAGATTTCCCAAAATATATTGTCCAACTGCTGTGGGAGGTTTTTTTTAAGCAGCAGAGGAAGATCCCTTGTGAAACCATAAGGACAAATCCTTTAAAAATTTAAGCCTGATTTATACATGGAGTACAATAATAATAAAGGAGATTATATGAAGCTCAGGGTTGACATGAGTGATCTGGGGTGCTCTCTGACCTTGCCTGTTTCTTTCCAAATGTTTAATTACCTAGTTTGGGTAATGAAATGTCTGCAAGAAAACAAGGAAACTCAGACAGCACCCAGGACCCCTCAGTACAATAATAACTATGTGTACCGGCAGAGCAATAATTAACATGTTCCATGTGAGCAGTGGTGGGTTGCTCCAAGTTCAATCCGGTTCTTGCGAATCGGTAGTAATGGTGGCGGAAGGCTCCACCCATCCTCCCGGACATCATCATGAACAATCTGCGCATGTGCCCACCCCACCCCACCCCACCTGCAGGTTGCAACTACCAGTTCACTTGAACTGGTCCAAACCACCAGCAGTCCACCTCTGAGTTGTGTGGAGCTTAAGGACTGCCTGCCTAGACCAGAGAAAGCTGGATTGCCATGCCCCAGCATATAACCTTTATATACTGTTGTTGCTCTCTAGCCCCATCTAGTGGCCAGAGGGACAAATATGCCCCAACATAGGATCTTTATATACTGTTGTTGCGCTCTAGCACCATCTAGTGGCTGGAGAGACAAAATAGCAAGCATATTGTTTGAAACTGACCCAATCCATTTGCCCATCAGCCTGCACTCTCAAAATAAGTGCACGCTGGGAGGCCAGACTCCATTTTCCTTTAGCATTTGGAGAAGGTAGAAGCACAAAGAAGAATCCATCTTAATCTGTGGCACATGGTCATCCAAGGACAAACCCATCCCACATACACAGCATCGCTGGTGATATTTAAATTGCTTGCATTTATTAATTGTTATGTTGAGCAGTATTGAGCAGTAACTCAATACTGCCTATCTTGTATTTGATTCTCATTGTATGTATTCCTATTTTCCCCAGTTTCACCATGCAAAAAAGCATCTAGACCTACGCACACAGTCTGTTTTATTGGAGGATAGGTGGGCTTAGCTGCATGTCGAGCTGCACACAGACTAACGTGCAATGAGGACAGAACATGGATCACCACTCTTGACTTGTCCTTTATGATGTTGAGTAGTAGAAAGCATTGAATCAATCCAGCTGCAGATGCAGATGGAGGAACGGTTTTGACTTCCCCTCGATTAAAAAAAGGCATTATGCAGATCAAAAGCTTGCTAGTGGCTGTTTGGGATTTTTCAAGGTTCTGCAAGCTTCTGCAAGTGGTCTGTTCAGACAACTGCAAAAATGTCTTGTGCCCATGGGTGTAAATAAAGTGCTCTGAACCCCAAGGCAAGCCTATTCCATCCTAGCTTTAATCAAGAGTTAAAGTTTATATTGCAGGGAGTGCACCTCTTCAGCTAACCAAACCTTGCTTTAAGCCCTTCATGAGACAAACAGTAGTAATTACAGCTCAGGGAACTCTCTTAGGGATGGAGCAACCCTTTGAAGTTGTACTACTATTAGAGCTACCAAATCCACATTACAAAATCCAATAGGTAGCCTGTTTTTCCCCTTTCTTTTGTCTGTTGCCACCTAGTGGTCACCCTATCTGTATGCACTGAGGTTGGCCACGGCACTGGGTGTGCAAGTAGTCGTTGTTTAGCTATTGCCTCATTTGCAGGTACAATGGTGATAAAGTAACTTTACAACCAATCCTTGCATTTACAACCTTTAACAGATCTGGAAAGCAAAGTAAATCTAATGTAAATTCATAAGCATAGTCCCAGTTTTACTTAACAACCACTTCATTTAACAACCAAGTTACTGGTCCCAATTATGATTGCTAAATGAGGACTACCTTTGGTCTGCTTCTGCCTGCTGCTCCATGGGTAGCTGCACATTGACCCAGCAGCAGATCATATCCAGGTTTGTTCTAAAGAATTTCAGACTCAAACTTAGATTAAAGGTCTCAAGATGGCTGCCACCATTGCTTTGACTTTATTTAGACAACTGCTGGCATCTCCACCAGTAGTTGCTACAAGGAGACAGAGAAACAGGAGTCCTGCCTTCAGCCATTGAAATGACTGTGTTTGTAAGGAAATAAAAATCTCTGCAGATGTTTCTCTCTCTCTTCTGTATATTGGAGAGGAGTAAAGTCCAAGCTACTGGATTTTAAATAAGGAGAAAAGAGATTTGAAGGAAGAACGTGCTAGGTGGAAACCGTAAACTGGTGCAAAATAAAACAATGGTGTCTCAAAGGTGTTTTTTCAAAAGGCAACTGGACTTTGTCTGAGTAAGCTTTGAGTAACAAAGTCCAGTTGCCTTTTGAAAAAGCACCTATGGGACAACCATGACCTGGATGACTGAGAATCTCCATAGACAAAACAATGGATTCTCTTGTATTTGGCATTATAAAGGGGATGGTCATTTATCAGGGGGAAAATGATTAATAACAGGTCTCTTTGTGTATAGATCTGGGACAGGGGTGAAATGCTCCTGGTTTAGACCGGATCGCCCGATCCGGTAGCAATGGCGGTGGGTTGTTCGGAGAACCGGTAGCAAAAACCCCTGCGGCACCCCCCCATGCCCAGCTGAGCCGCACAATCATTAGAGGCTTTTTTTTCTTTTAAAACCATTTTTTCTAAAACTTCTTCCGCCAAAAAAATGCTTTTAAAAGTTTTAAAAAAAAGCCTCTGATGGTCACGTGGCTCAGCTGGGATCGTCAGAGGCTTTTCAAAGCATTTTTTTTCTGCAACCTCTTCGGCTGAAGAGGTGGTAAAAAAAAATGCTTTGAAAAGCCTCTGATGATCCCAGCTGTGTTGCCTGATCGGCAGAGGCTTTTCAAAGCATTTTTTTCTGCAACCTCTTCAGCCAAAGAGGTGGGTTTAAAAAATGCTTTGAAAAGCCTCTGACAATCCCAGCTGTGTTGCCTGATCGGCAGAGACTTTTCAAAGCATTTCTTTTGCAACCTCTTCAGCCAAAGAGGTTGTAGAAAAAATGCTTTGAAAAGTTTTTTTTAAAAAAAGTTGGCCATGCCCACCCAGTCAGATTACCTCCCCCACACCAAGCCACGCCCACAGAACCGGTAGTAATAAATTTTACATTTCACCCTTGATCAGGGTGAAAACCAGCAGGTTCTAACAGGTTCTGGAGAACTGGTAGCAGAGATTTTGAGCAGTTCAGAGAACTGGTAGCGGAAATTTTGAGTAGTTTGGAGAACCGGCAAATACCACCTCTGGCTGGCCCCAGAGTGGGGTGGGAATGGAGATTTTGCAGTATCTTTCCCCCAGGAGTGGGGAGGGAATGGGGATTTTGCAGTATCCTTCCCCTGGAGTGGGGTGGGACTGGAGATTTTCGAGTATCCTTCTCCTGCCACGCCCACCAAGCCATGCCCACCAAGCCACGCCCATAGAACCGGTAATAAAAAATTTGGATTTCACCACTGGTATAGATCTTTTCCACTTCTATCCAGTGTGTATACTAACCCTGTATTCTGTGTTACTGGAAAGTCAGCCAATCAGTAACTTAAAATGGTTATGTAACCTTGTGATTCCTTCAGATGCTGTTGGACTTCAAAATCCATTGATTGGTCCTAGCCAAAGGCTATTCATCACACATCATGGAAACGGTAGTCCACCATCATCTAAAAGGACACGGGTTCCCTACTTATGAACGATAGAACAACTCTGAATGTTGGTAGCACATCAATTATATTCAAACGTATAGCCAAGTCATGCCATATTGTGACATATTTAAAAGGTCACATATTGCTGTACTATACTGTAATGATCTTTTATGTAGCACTGCAATACCTCATTCAGCCTAAAATTTCTTTCAGTTGTATACTTCGGATCAAATTGATGTTGCCAAGTTGCTTTAAAGTAAACGGCATTTGCCAGCACCAGCACCGTTTGTCGTCCAATCACACCTGGAGCAAAAAGTTCCTTAATATTTCCTGCGACGAAAAGAAATATGAATGGGTATGGGAAACAAAATGAATCATGTGCTTGCCTTTTTTTTAACCTGGTAAAGAAATATCCCTTGTATCTACTTGAACCATATTTTATAGACTAAGAGCATACTGAACAGTGCATAGCATACCTTTTTAAAAAAAAAACAGTATAAAGAAATGGAAAGTTGGTAGGTTAGGAGAAATTAGAATTATTGATGAATGGGAGAATCCACAAATTTAAATAGGAAATAAATAAGATGGCAAACCACATTGATTATTTTCAATAACAGATAATACTCTAGAGCAGAGGTGTCAAACTCGCGTCATCATGGCAGTGTCACATGACATAGCGTAACTTTTTTCCTCTTCGCTAAACCAGACGGGGACGTGGCC
Source organism: Pituophis catenifer annectens (assembly GCF_029215685.1). Lineage (NCBI taxonomy): Eukaryota > Metazoa > Chordata > Lepidosauria > Squamata > Colubridae > Pituophis > Pituophis catenifer. The sequence continues at coordinate 75,078,916 of NW_027256883.1, forward strand.
AGCGCCCTGCTCTAGAGCAGTATTTCTCAATTTAGCAGCATCAAGATATACGGACTTTAACTCCCAGAATTCCCCAGTTAGTTAAGTCTCATATCTTCAAGGAGTTTCTTATGGCCCATCAGTTATCTAACTCTGCTCTGCATGAAATTGCTCTTCATTGTACACCATCTAAACTACACCGTATAGACTCATATGTATCTTGACAAGGATTTCCCAGGGCTGATGTCCAAAACCATGGACTTTCCAAGCATCTTTAGGCATCTATTGAAAAGCATAAGAAAAGCCTCCTTCCAAGTAAATTTCTGGAGACATGGAGTTTTCTTGGAAGCAATAACTTGTAGTTTGTCATTGTCTTATTTTACTATGTTTTCCCAATTTTGCTGTCAAGTCTATAGTCCTACAATTCTTTGGTGGTTTCTTCTCCAAGAAACCTGCTTAATGGTGTGTGTGTGTGTGTGTGTGTGTGTGTATGTATGTGTGTGTGTGTGTGTGTGTGTGTGTGTGTGTGTGTGTGAAGGTGGAGGGAGAATCAGCCACGTTTAGCTAAATGCTATCCTTAGGCCAATGCCCTAAGTGCCTGATGTATGAGTCTAGTGTCTCCCCAAAATTGTTAATGTTTACACATTTATGTCCCAAAGATGCTTTTTCAGGAGGCAACTGGACTTTCTGGTTTTTCTTTGATGAGATTTTGCTTCTCATCCAAGAAGCTTCTTCAGCTCCGGAACTGAAGAAGCTTCTTTGATGAGAAGCAAAACGTTGTCAAAGAAAAATCAGAAAGTCCAGTTGCCTCTTGAAAAAGCACCTTTGGGACAACCATGACCTGGATGACTGAGACTCTCCATAGACATTTATTTTTTCAGTTAATGCCTATTTCTCATCTCTAGGATACTCAGGTTCACCTTTTCATAAAAGCAAAACAGTTATTTTTAATAGGCTGCAGAAGCTTTCATCCATAACATATCACATGGAAAAAGATTCATACATAGCTAGAAAAGAAGACTTGTATAAGAATAAGAGTCTCTTGGGAAAATAGGCAGCTGCCTATAGATCTATTTAGTTCCATTTTGGCAATACTGACTGAGAGCAAATTTCTAGGCTTTCAGGGAAGGGTTTTTTTCTATCTCTTTAAAGAATTGTAACTTATCCAAGGTTTGAATTTCTTATCTCTATCTGCCTAAAAAATTTCCATTTCTTTTGCAATGTCCGCAGAATGGAGTATACGTAGTCCTTGTTTAGGGACCATTCAAAATCACAACAGTTCTGAAAAAGTAACTTTACAACCAGTCCTCACACTTATGATTATTGCAGCATCCCCGTAGTCACCTGGCCAAAATTCGGCTCCTTCACAACTGGTTTCTGACAAGCAGAGCCAACGGACAAGCCAGCAATAAAATTTCAAATTGCAGTCATGTAATTTTTAATGATCGTGTCACTTAGCAACAGTGTCACTTGCAGTGCCTTTTGGGGTCATTAAGCGAGGGCAACCTATTGTCAGGACAACAAAGCCTTGCCTTTCTTACCTTGGGTCTGCTTGTAAATTTCAAGGTTAATTGTCTTCCTCGTTTCTTCAGTAGCAAGGTAAAAATCCACTGTCTGCCCCATAGTGTTGTAGATTTCTTTAGTACTTGTGAGATATTGCTGGAAGTTTTAAATGAGAGGGAAAAAGGAGGGAAGAAAAACACATCCTGAGGTGAGCAGAATTTTTGTTTGTGAAATGCTAGGAACTTTTTTTACATTGGAGAGGCAAGACACAAATCCAACAAATAAATCCAATAAATAAGCCTATTTATTTATTTATTTATTTATTTATTTATTTATTTATTTATTTATTTATTTATTTATTTATTTATTTATTTATTTATTTATTTATGTAATTTATATGCCGGCCTTCTCCCGAAGGACTCAGGGCGGCTTACAAAGAAAACATTCAACAATTCAAAAATTACATAAAAATTAAAATCCAATTAAAATTAATTAAAATTATTTCAATGTAAAAATCCCCTAATGGATCAGCCCATTTGATAAAAGAGCCACGTCTTCAGTTCGCAGAGGAGAAGATGTCGGGGGCTGTCCTAAGCCCAGTGGGCAAACCGTTCCAGAGGGTCGGCACTCCCACAGAGAACGCTCTGCCCCTGGGGGCCGTCAGACAACATTGTCTGGCTGACGGCACCCTGAGGAGGCCCGCTCTGTGGGAGTGCACGGGACAATGGCAGGATGGCAGGAGATGATCCTGCAGGTACCCCAGGCCTAAGCCATGTAGGGCTTTATAGGTGAGCACCAGCACCTTGAAATGGACCCGGAGGACCACCGGCAGCCAGTGCAGCTCACGCAGGAGAGGTGACACACCGGAGTAACGAGATGTCCCTGTAACAACCCGTGCAGCCGCATTCTGGACTAGCTGTAGCCTCCGGGTGCATCCCAAGGGCAGCCCCATGTAGAGGGTGTTACAGTAGTATGAGCATACATTTCCCCACCCACCAAGGCTTTGCTCAAGAAGATCTCTAATTCATTGTGCTTTCCCATAGAAAGGAAACTTTCAATTCTGCTGGAATCAGGTCTACCAAAGAGCTGAATAGACAAAGGAGGATGTGGACAAGTGGAAAGGAGGACAAATGGGGGCGGGGGGGAGGATACACTAACTCTTTAACCCAAAGGTACTTTTTCAAGAGGCAACTGGAGTTTCTGAAAGTCCAGTTGCCTCTTGAAAAAGAACCTTTGGGACAACCATGACCTGGATGACTGAGATTCTCCAAAGACACTAACTCTTTAACTCTTTCTTATCACAAAAATTACACTGACAGACTGCCAAAAATGCATTTAGGTCTATGTGAATACGAAATGAGCTTCTTCCAGCATCAGAAAGATCAGTTTTTCAATTAAAGGACTATGCTAGTACAGTTAGGAGGCAAAAGCCTTCACTGACTGATTGATGTCTGGTTAATTTCAGGCAGCTGGGTAAGCTGACCTGTGGGTACTAGTCAAGTGATTAAATTCATGAGTAAGGCTTGTAAACTTGTGGTTAGTGCATATTAGAGAAGCCCTGCACTGTGGAGAAAAGCTGCTCAGGAAAATACAGGTAGTCTTCAACCTACGACTCCCAAATTTCTGTTAACAGCTAAGCGAGTCAGTGAATTTTGTCCCATTTTACCACCTTTCTTGCCACCGTTGAGTGAATCACTACCATTATTAAGTTAGTAACACGGTTGTTAAGTGAATCTAGCTTCCCCATTGACTTTGCTTGTCCGAAGGTCGCAAAAGAGGATCATATGACCTCGGGGCAACTGCAACCATCATAAATATGAAACAGTTGCCAAGCATCTGAATTTTGATTCAGATTTGTGTGACCATGGGGATGCTGCAATGGTCATAAGTGTGAAAAACAAAAAAGAAGTCACTTTTTTCATTACCCTTGTAACTTTGAATGGTCACCAAAAGGATTGTTATAAATTGAAGACTATATGTATTTGAAAAGCTGGACAATACTTGATTTTAAGGCTATGCCTGCTGGAAGAAGAACATGAGGACAAAAAGAATGGCACCTCTTCTTTTTGCTGGACCTCTGGGTAACCCTAACCAGAACATAATGCTATAGGATGGAGGCTCCTCTGAGACATTAAGAGTTGGGGAATGGAATGTTAACATATTCATGGTGACTCCAAAAGGAGAGGACACATTTTTTCCTCCTCTGTTGGCGGGGTGTTTGTTGTGGCCCGCCAGCGGCCAGCAGAATTGGCAGCAGAGTCGGACAGTGAGGAGGTTGGGGAGGAACTTGGGCCAGTCCTGGGAAAGTTCGAACGAGGGCTCTGCGTCGGAGGCAGAGAGGGAGTTAGACAGCAACGAAACAGAGGAATTGCTGGAGCCCGTTCCCAGTGTGCGCATGTGCAGAGCTGCCAGAATACAAGAACTCAGAAAGCAGGCTCGACTCGGGAGTATAGCCACACCTTGGAGGTGATTGGCCCCTCCCATAGGAAACAAAAGAGGAGCGAACAGGGAGTGGGCTTTTGCAGGAAACAATTTGTTCGTTCCATGATTCTGAGGGATTCTGTGCCGGGTTTTGCCTTATACTGCGGTTGGAAACAAGTTACGTGGCAGCTTGCCAAACAAGATAAGGTGTGTTGAGAAATATTCCTTTGCAAAACTGTTTGGACAGACCTTACTGACTGTGAATGAATGTAATTCACAGTCGTGTAAATAAAAGAGGTTTTGCTGGGACCAATTCCTGCCTCCTGCTTCTTAAAGCTACATCAGAACAAAGTCAAACTCGCAGCATCATGTTGTTGTCACATGACATATCATGACTTTTTTCCCCCTTCGCTAAAACGGGGGTGGGCATGGTCAGCATGTGACTTATCCGGGTCGTGGGCCGTGAGTTTGACACTCTGATTTAAGGTAATATAACATCAAACTGAAAATGGCCTTAGGTAAGACAACCATTTTTAACAATCGCTTAGAATGCTGCAAAGAATCAGCAAGTCTTGGATATGAGCTCTCCAATTTCCATAATTTCTTAAAGAAAGTGTCTCTGATGTTAGGATTACAACAACATAGGAAGCTGCTTTGAACTTGAGCCAGCTAACTGGTCCATCTATTTCAGTATTGTCCACGCTGACTGACAGAATAAGCACGGGGTATTTCCCAGCTTTACACACACTGAATCTAGAATACTTGGCAAGCAATGAAAGGGCTCTAACTTTATTTAAAGGGGAGATGCCTTACCTGAAGAAATTGATATCCTTTCTGCATGAACAAATTATTGGCCAGTTTCAGCAGGTAACCATGGCTGAGGCTATTCAGCTGAAGTAGGAGTTGCTTGAACTCTGAATAAATTGTCCCTTCCTAGTCAAGATATGAAAGAGAAGATTGGAAACTGAATAAAAATAATTAAATTGCTGTCTCCTTGGCATAAAAGGCAGGAAACATATCACAAGATTCAATTTATTTCACGGCAGGGCAGTCAACTTTAGTGCCCATTTCTGTTAGGGTATCTGCTAACAACTCTCTTGGGGCACACAAGTTCTCTGAGTCGCCTGACTTTATTATTTTTAAAAAATAAAACTGGTCTATTAAAGAAAACATAAACCTCCAATATTATATTTCTACAATTGTCTCCCAAAGTGATTGAGAAGAGTAAAACTAGAGTAGAAGTAACCTCAGTCTGCCTTCGGATAAATGAATCTTTTGTGCTCAGCTAGGATCACTGGGACAGCCATGTAATTATTCACAAGTTCTTATGGTAGTCATGTGGGAGCCATTAAGTTCTCTTGTACATATTTTTAATCTTTCTCTCACAAGGACTATGTACCAAATGTGCCAGAGATATGGAGGGGTGGAAAGCTTTGCATGGTACCTGATCTGGAATAGCATCAGGGGTGGGATTCAGCCGGTTCGGACCAGTTAAGGCAAACCGGATCTTAATTTTAATCTGGTTCACCAAACTGGTAGTTGCAAGGATTGGCTGACCCCACCCACCCCACGCTGCCCCACCCCTCCCAGGAATCTCCACCTGGCCCATTTTGGATGCCAGGTAAGTGCAGGGCCCATGCGGAGGCTCTGGGAAGGCAAAAACCAGGCCTGCCGGAAGTACTGGAAGTCTGGAAATGGGCCCGTTTCCGGCCTCTGGAGGGCCTCCGAGCCCGGGGGAAGCCATTTTCGCCCTCTGGGAGGCTCAAAAAAAGCTCTCCGGAGCCTGGGGAGGATGAAAACACCCCCCCACCGAGGTGCAGGAGGCCAAGTAGGCCATGGCAACACCCACCTAGCAACTGGGCAGCAAACCGGTTGCTAACATTTTTCAATCCCACCCCTAAATAGTATTCCCCTCAGAGACTTGTATGGCTCCTAATCTGATTATAAACTTTGAAAAGCTGGCTTTTTCCCTAAGCCTTGGGTTAGGTTAGGGTGTAGGTTCAGACTCTTTTTAATCTGATTTTTTTTATTCAATGTTGTAAGTCACTCAGAGTCTTTAGATATGAGATGGGTGGCAAAATTCATAAATAAATTAATATTGTTTTACTTGGTTCTTGCTGTTTTAAGCTGTTGTCTAAAATGCAGAGGTAGAAATACACTCCTTTTTTGTGTTGTTTTTCAAAACAAGCAGAAAATAACTGAATACTTAACGAAGGAAGTAGCACTGGGCTATTGATCCTAAGGTTGTGATTTCTGTGCCTTTGTGGCTGATGGACCAAGTGTAGCTGTGTCATTTTGTGTGTCCTTTGAGTTGTGACCCAGATAATATGCTATGAGGCACTTGCTTATTGCTGTGAGATCGCTTACTTTGCATAAAATGGTACATGAACACTACAAATCCTAGTGTTATCTCTAAGTATTGGACTCTGGTTGTATTCCTATTGTGTTAGTACATTTGTATATTTCATTGCTTTCCTATTTTTGTATCTGTTGTGTGGTTTACTCTCCAATTATGATACTGAGAGGGTAAAAGCTATATAGTTCTTCCAATACTGTGGAACCTTACTTCCGCCACTACCATATATAATAGCACAGCCTGAGTCCGTCCACAAAGTATTATTGACCATAGTACTGGAAGGAACAAATAATTTGATAAATTATATCATTCTGTGGGGTTTAACAATGTTTTTGGACATACTGCTGGAAGATGTATATCTTGTCTCACAGTTTCTGGCACAAGTTCAGCCAATCTTCTTTCAGAATCAAGTGGTCCTGCTTCTCCAGGAGTTTGAGCAAGATGTAGCACCTATAGCAAAAGTAGTTGCAATCAACACAGAATAAAACAGAGGAGAGCTTATTTATGTTATAAATAGTCAGGCAAACAAGCAAGTAAACAGGGAGGCAACATGTCATCTGCAAACAAGGAAACTGGTTCCAACTGGTTTGTGTCTCCACTTGAGCTTAAAATCACCAACAATAACTTTTTGTAATCAAATATAACCTACTGCAAAACAAAGCAGCATCCTCTGGATTATATTTATTTGCAGAATGCTTTTGAGCGAAGAGCAGGTTGTGTGGTTATTTTGTTTTGGTCTACTTCATGACTGTACAATTCTCCACATTTGCAAATGCACTCATGATATGCACTCAAAATTCCAAGTATGTTCCATGTGCAAAATTGCCATGATTTACGACAACTTTATGTTTTTTATATCGAACACCACTAACTAGTTTCCATTTCTACCTAAACATAATACAAACATGTCCCAGCCATATATTCTTTTTGGCAATGCACTCAAGATATTGCCTTCAATTTTTTTTTTCTGATGTCATCTCAGCCCCAACCCACAAGTGTAAAAGGATTACCAGTCACCCTTAGATGTAATGGAATATTTTCAGTCTTATTCCAACAGCATCCAAAGGCATGTCAAGATGTGCCAAATTGTTTAGGCTTTGCGTCACCCATTACCTTGGCTGGAAGGCAAGGAACTGCAGTGAGTGGGAACAGAGGCAGGAAAAGGATCTCAACTGGAGGAAGTGCAAAGTTCTTCAAATCTTAAAAGAGATTTCTGCCTGTTCAAGAATGGATGGATAACTTCATAGGGAATACCGAGTGGGTATCTCAAGTTGCTGAATTTGGCTGGGGAGAATAGGTCAACTTGGTGCGCTCTCACAGAGGGGGCCTACTCAGGGTGCCGTCGGCTAGACAATGTCGGCTGGCAACTCCCAGGGGTAGAGCCTTCTCTGTGAGCGCCCCCACCCTTTGGAATCAACTTCCCTTTGGGGCTCCGGTTGGCCCCTGACCTTCGCACCTTCTGCCGTGAATTGAAAACCTGGCTATTTATGTCCCCTGGCCTGGACTGATGGGATAGTATATTTTAAATTTTTTAAAAAAAAAACTTTCTTGATTTTTTATGTATATTCGTTGTTTTTAACAGTCGCGTGGTCGACTGTCGTTGTGAGCTGCCCTGAGTCCTTGGAGATAGGGCGGCATACAAATTTTATAAAATAAATAAAAATAAATAAATAAACTTTCCCCAAACTGATGCCCTCCAGATGGCTAGTAAAATGGAAAATACAGTCTAATTCATCTGGAGGAAGGGTTCAAGTACAGAGATTATTCTCTCCTGTTATCAGTTATGAACATGTGATGCTGAACAGAAAGCAGAAACAGGAAAAAGAGTTAACTTATTTTACTGCACTAATTAAGAACAGTATACCATGTTTCCCTGAAAATAAGACATCCCCTGATAATAAGCCCTCCCCCTAAAATTAACCCTCCCCCCAAAAATAAGCCCTCCCCGAAAATATTTAACTGCATGCACAGCTGGTCCCCGCCATTTCCTCTGGTTAGGGTTAGTGAGACAGAGCTGGAAATCAGGTAAGATGGCAAGAGGAGCCCCATCTTGCTCCATGCACCCCAAAATAATAAGACCTCCCCGAAAATAAGGCCAAGCACTTATTTCGGGGTTCAAAAAAATATAAGACAGGGTCTTATTTTCAGGAAAACACGGTAGCTATATACAACCATATTAGCAAAATCACATAACTTCAAATTTAATACTCACTATAAAAATAGAAAAAGCAAAAGGGGAGAGTTTAAAAAATAAGGGCATAGGAAAACTTCAATTTTACAAACTCCTTTACAACTGACTTTGAAAGCAATGGATAAAACTGGAGTTCACTCCCAAAGAACCCAGACGGTCTGTTTTCTTTAAAGCAGACAATTGATGTAATACATTTGGTTTAGATAAATGTGTCATTTGCATAATTCCACCTCAATCAACCTCATTGCTCAAAATCTTCCATGGGCCTCAACTGCAGATTTCGTCTTCCAGCATTATGCCATACATTTTTGAATCAGCCTCCAAAAGAATAAAAGAAGTTGTTGTCAGGAAGCCTCTTGTGGTCTTGCTTACCTTTTCAATCTGCATTTTACTATTCCCACTTGCACCAAGTAAAACCATGCCCAGGGCCGTTGAAATACTTGCAGGGGAGAAAAAAACATTTTTGCAAAGTTTATTGGAATTTAATGTATTGTAAAGATCCAGGGCAAATGCAGTAATGGCTTTGGAAAGTGGCTGCCTGGTGAGACTCAAATCCATGACTGGCTAGGAAAAAGAAGAGAAAATCTATAAGTAACTAGATGCTCAGGAGCAACAGGTTTTGGATATTGCATGTTGATGTCTAGAAAGCCACACCCAAGGGAAAGGTGGGGGAAGCAGAAGAAATTCGTTTGATATGAAAGCATCTGTCAAGCTGTGCTTTTCAAAGTATTATTTTCAAGTATATTTTACATTCAAAGTTCCTGCAACTGGAGCAGGTGAGCCAAGAATAGAAAAAGTGAAGCAAAAAGCATCAGGAAAAAAATGTATTTAGGAAATTACAGAAAAAACTAACTAGACTGGAAGCAGGTGATTATTAATATACTTAGCAGCAAATACAATTCACAACAAACTAGCATTGGATGCTAGAGCGGTGCAGCTTTAAGATATGTGGACTTCGACTCTGAAAATCCCTCAACTGGCTGGGGAATTCTGGGACTTAGAGTCTACATATCTTAATGTTGCCAAGTCTCAGAAACACTGATCTAGACCAATACAAGTAGTCCTTGCTTAAGACTACAATTGAGCCCAAAATTTCTGTTGTTAAGTGAGACATTTGTTAAGTTAATTTTGCCCCCATTTTCAAACTTTCTTGTCACAGTTGTTAAGTAAATCATTGCAGTTGATGAGTTAATAACCTGGTTGTTAAGTGAATCTGGCTTTCCCATTGACTTTGCTTGTAACTGTGAAAAATGATCATAAGTCACTTTTTTCAGTGCCATCGTAACTTTGAACTGTCACTAAAGGAACTGTTGTAAGTCGAGGACTACCTATACTAGTTTAGAGACAATGTTGACTTTCTAATACCGTGTTTCCCCGAAAATAAGACCCTGTCTTATATTTTTTTGAACCCTGAAATAAGCGCTTGGCCTTATTGCCATGTGCTCAAAAGCCCGATTGGGCTTATTATCAGGGGATGTCTTATTTGGGGGGAAACAGGGTAGTTATACACTAGTTTTAAAGTAACGTTAAACAAGATCAAACCAGAGGAAGTTAAAACAGTCACATAATCATTTAAATCATGCCATAGGTGTACATGAGAGGAGAAATGTATCCCCATGTCTGATGGGTGGGCTGAAATCTCCCTGTTGAGTACCAGGGTTGCAGGACAATGTTGGGTGCTGCTGAATTGAACTGTATTCTTGGTACTGTATGGACAAACCAGTCATTGTCTTTGGAGAAACAGATGTTTAAATTCTTTCCCTCTTCCTCAACAAATTTCTTATGGCAAGTTGAAAATTGAAAATTGAAAAATTGATATTCAATTTTCAAGGGGACAAGAGTGGCCTGCAGGATTTAGGATACCAAGAGATACTTTCCCCTTGCATTGTCTTCCTCTACCAATTTTAGGAATCTTACCAATGTGTTCTCAGCAATGGAAACCCATACTGGAAAATGTCCTGTTTGCAATATCTCCCATGTCCTTTCCAAATCTGTCATGACACTATAGATCCAGCCCATACTATATTTATATTTAAAATAAATAAGCGGTCACATTAATTTCATTTCATTAACAAGTGTCCATTCACAAAACTGACAACACCTTTCACTTGGCTTTGTTTGTACAGACATAACCATCTGTTGTTCTTCTTGTACTATCTTGTATTAAATTTTCGACTGTCCTCTGAATTCCTTAAACAGCGTTTTCTTTTTACACATTCACCACCACCCCTTAGCTATGGAAAGCACTGCTTTCCCATTCAGTACTTAGGCATATTAATGTTTAAACAAAATCATATTTACCGGCTGCTTGACTTTGAGATTGCCTTTACTCAATGCTTCTCTTCAGCTTTCTGAGGAAGTCTATAATTACCACACCTTTTCATGGCTATATACATCAGATGATTTCGTGATGTTTGGAGAAATTTGTATCCACCTCCCATCGTATGAAATCTCTATTTTTATTATGTGTGAGTCTACATTTTAAGTGATTTTTCGTTACCCTAAAATAATCTCAATCTCTGTTTTTATTTAATCCCATTTGATTAGGCTAACTTTAGCCAAACAAAATAATATCCAATACAATAGAGTATTTTTGGAGAGTAATAGAAGCAGGTTCTTGCCTGTACAAGTTTAACAAGTTAGGAAATGAGGACAATTAATTTTGCGCTTCGTGACACACACACACAAACAAACAAACACACACAGACAGATTTAGCAATTTGGTGGCGTAATCCATTGCAAATCCACTCAGGAGTAGATTACTCTGATGACTCCAAATGGCTTTAACATATATTTAAGACTGTAGATTTAAAAGAATAAAATACATAATGAAACATATTTTTACATAATACCAAAACTCAAATCCAGATTTTTATTTTTAAAAATGACAATAATAGGTGGTAAATGTTTACATCTTTACCCATGTTTACCTGTAATGAATATATAGACAAGTGTGGGTATACATCAGTGGTGAAATCCAAATTTTTTTACTACCGGTTCTGTGGGCATGGCTTGGTGGGCGTGGTGTTGCGTGGCTTGGTGGGCATGACAGGGGAAGGAAACTGCAAAATCTCTATTCCCACCCCATTCCAGGGGAAGGATATTGCAAAATCTTCATTCCCACCCCACTCTCGGGCCAGCCAGAGGTGGTATTTGCCAGTTCTCCGAACTACTCAAAATTTCCGCTACCGATTCTCCAAACTACTCAAAATTTCCACTACCGGTTGTCCAGAACCTGTCAGAACCTGCTGGATTTCACCCCTGTTTTGTGCATATCAACCCCAAGTGTAGGTATTACTCTAAAGGACTCCTTCATACACCTGGGATCCCAAGATGGGATCTATGATATTATAAAAACAAATACAGTATATATAAAACAAAGAGTGTACACATAATTAAAAGTGTCTGTGCAAAGAGGATATTTTAATTTGACACCAACTAATATTCTGTCTCAAAGTTAGTGCCCATACCACCTCTCTCAGAAGGCCATACTGAAGTCTAGATGATGTGCAAAGACACATCCCTCTGTACATACCAATTAAATTTCTCTCATAATAATAATATTAAAATATAATTTTGTAAAATGTACATATATATTTATATATTGGGGTGATAATGATTGATTGAATAATTTTTTAAATCTCCCGACTCCCATTTATTGGCATTTATTTTTATAATATGTATTTCTTGGGCATCCAAAGATGATCCCATCTATGGAAAACCATTCATGGATTCATCTTTCTCTATTAATTACAGGAAATATACATCCTTTGCAGTTGTGACTGCAAACAGTCGCTAAATGAGACAGTCATTAACCAAGGAATACCTGTACATGAAATGAGAATAACATTAAGCCATTGTGCCAGAATCAAGCAACATGAGATAATAATTGGTTTGGTACATGCAAACTGACTTCCGCTTCTGCCTTTTTCTTCTATCTCAACAGTAAGGATGATAGTTGAGACTCAGAATATTTGTGTTTTTGTTCATTTGTATGTTTGTTCCTTCTTTATGTTTAACTAAAATCTAGATCACACTGCAAAACTAGGCCATTTTTTGGTTTTTTTACATTAGATTCAAATCCCATGAAATTCCAAAGTGGTTGAAATGTAAAATATTTCAGTTAAAACATTGAAGCAACACCACCAACAATCTGAGGGTTGTTTTTTTTATATAAAAAAGCAGGGTGTTAAAAATCAACATTTATTGTTTGTTAAATGATTGGAGAATCAAAACATCTCTACCTAGCATCGGAAGACAATAAAACATGGCTGCTTGCTGGGATGGGTAAAGATCAGGGGTGAAATGCTCCCAGTTCGGACCGGGTTGCCCAATCCGGTAGCGATGGCGGCGAGTGGTTCGGAGAACTGGTAGCAAAAATCCCTGCACCCTGCCGCCCTGCCGCCCGCCCCCGATGCCCAGCTGAGCCGCGCGATCATCAGAGGCTTTTTTTTTTTACTTTTAAAAGCGTTTTTTCTTCAGCCAAAGAGGTTGTAGAAAAAATGCTTTTAAAAGTAAAAAAAAAGTTAGCCACGCCTACCCAGTCACATTACCCCACCACCACCAAGTCACACCCACAGAACCAGTAGAAACAAATTTTACATTTCACCACTGGTAAAGATAGGAGTCAATCTAGACACACATGGAACTCAAGATGTTACTGAAAGTCAAACAGTGCTTCATTGGGGCAGGGCATTCCAGAGACAGGGAATACCATGGACAAGGGCCATTGCCAGGTTCAGCACACCTTACCAGGTAGAGCATCTGAAGCAAGACCTATCAGCCAATTATTAGTGTTTCTGTTTCATTCCATACCGCCTCTTTCTTCATAGAAGATTTAATTGAATTTGCCTCCAGTTAATACAGTCCTATTTACGCTTAAGTATATTCTATCCAAATGTGCATAATACAGTACCCAGAATTAACTTAATTCCTACTAATTAAGCCTCTGAGCTTACTTTCCATTGTCCTCATAGTCTTAAGTTTCACTTCTCACTGGCAAAGGTAGATCTACTTCCTGACAAAACCCTGACTTAATTCAGGCCAAGCTGCCTCCTCCATGTCTGTATCCTAATTTGAACTAGAGCTCCAATTCATGGCCCAATCACAGCAAGAATGTGTAAATATACAGTATATGACAGCAAATACAATTATTTAGTCAAATAATAGAGTGCGGCTATCACTATTCCATTCCATGTCCTAATTTACAGCAGGTAAGCCTTGCAGGGTTTTTTTTTTCCTCATATTCATATGAATGGAAGGGAATTCATAGCACCAGCTCCAGGTCTAGTTTAGTGTTCAAGGCAGAACCTAGTACAGGGGTCTGCAACCTTAAACGCTGAAAGAGACATTTGGACCTGTTTCCCACAAGAAACAAAAGAACACCAGGAGCCACAAAACCTGGGTGGGCATGGCCAACTCAACATCACTCCCTCCCTCCCTCCCTAGCCACGCCAACCCAGCCGGTCATTAGTGCAGAAAACTAGGAACCACAAACCCTTCCCTCTCTCCCTCTCTCCCTCTCCCTCTCTCTCTCTCTCTCTCTCTATACATATATGTGTGTGTGTGTGTGTGTGTGTGTGTGTGTGTGTGTGTGTGTCCCTCTCCCTCTCTATTTCCCCCCTCTCCCCCCCTCTCCCTGTATCTCTCTCTCCCCCTCTCCCTCTTCCCCTCTCTCCCCCTCTGTATCTATGTCTCTCCCTCTCTCTCCCCCCCTCTCCCCTCTCTTCCCCTCTCTATCTCTCTCCCCTCTCCCTATCTTTTCCTCTCTCTTTCCCTCTGTATCTCTGTCTCTCTCTCACTTCTCCCTCTCTCCGTGTATCTCTCTCCAGTCTCCCTATCTTCCCGTCTCTCTCTCTTCCCCTTTCTCTACCCCTCTCTCTGTATCTATCTCCCCCTCTCCCTCTCTATCTCTCATCTCTCTCTATATATAACTCTCTATATCTCTCTCCCCCTCCCTCTCTTCCCCTCTCTCCCCCTCTGTATCTCTCTATGTCTCTCTCCCCCCTCTGTCTCTCTCCCCATCTTCCTCTCTTTCCCTCTCTCTTCCCCCTCTCTCCCTCTGAATCTCTGCCTCTCTCCCTCTGCCTCTCTCCCCCTCTTCCTGTATCTCTTTGTATCTCTCTCCCCCTCCTCTCTCTCTTCCCCTCTCTCTGCATCTATGTCTCTTTCCCCTCTACCTCTCTATCTCCCCCTTCTTTCCCCCTCTCTCTGTATTTCTCTCTGTGTGTATCTCTCCTCCTGTCCCTCTCTTTCCCCCCTCTCTCCCCTCTGTATCTCTCCCCCTCTCTGTATCTCTCTCCCCCTCCCTCTCTTCCCCACTCTCTCCCCCTCTCTCTGTATCTATTTCTCTCTCTCCCCCTCTGTAACTGTGTATCTCTCTCTCTCCCTCTCCATCTTCCCCTCTCTCCCCCTCCCTCTCTCTGTATCTCTCTCCCTCTCTCCCTATTTCCCCCCTCTCCCCCCTGGATATCTATCTATCTATCTATCATCTATCTATCTATCTATCTATCTATCTATCTATCTATCTATCTATCTATCTCCCCCTCTCTCTTTATCTATATCTGTGTCTCTTTATTTATTTATTTATTTATTTATTTATTTATTTATTTATTTTTCATATTTGTATACTGCCCTACTCCCGAAGGACTCAGGACGGTGAACAGCCATAATAAATACAAATACATATAGAAGTTAAAAACTATTAAGAAACAGATTAAGTAATTTAGGCTCAAAGATTAAAAAACATCCAAATTTATCTAAAGAGGTTTAAAACCCAATTTAAAAGCCAGTTTAAAAGCCAATTAAAAAGGGAGAGTTAGGCCAGACCAGCTTGTTGGAATAGAAATGTTTTCAGGGCACGGCGGAATATGCGTAAGTCTTGGATGTTTCGTAACTCCGGGGGAAGCACGTTCCAGATGGTAGGTGCCCCCACAGAAAAGGCTCTCCCCCTGGGGGCCGTCAGTCGACATTGTTTGGCCGACGGCACCCTGAGGAGTCCCTCTCTATGGGAGCGAACTGGTCGGTGAGAGGCTATTGGTGGCAGGAGGCGGTCTCGTAAGTACCCTGGTCCTGAGCCATGGAGCGCTCTAAAGATAGTAGCCAAAACCTTGAAGCGCACCCAGAAGACCACTGGGAGCCAGTGCAGCTTGCGCAGGAGGGGGGTTACATGAGAGCGCCACATTGCTCCCATTACCACCCGCGCGGCCGCATTCTGGACCAGTTGGAGTCTTCGGGTGCTTCTCAAGGGGAGCCCCATGTAGAGAGCATTACAATAATCCAGGCGTGAGGTGACAAGGGCGTGAGTGACCGTGCGTAACGAGTCCCGATCCAGAAAGGGATGCAACTGGCGAATCAGGCGAACCTGATAAAAAGTCCTCCTGGCTACGGCCGTCATATGCTCTTCAAAAGACAGCCGTGAGTCCAGGAGGATGCCCAAGTTGCGAACCCCATCTATGGGGGCCAACGACTCGCCCCCAATAGTCAGAGATGGCGCCAACCGACTATAACGGGACGACGGAAACCACAGCCACTCGGTCTTGGATGGGTTGAGTCTGAGTTTGTTCCTCCCCATCCAGATCCGTACGGCCTCCAGGCACCGGGACATCACCTCGAGGGCATCATTGGGGTGGTCTGGGGTGGAGATGTACAGCTGGGTGTCATCAGCGTACTGATGGTACTTCACCCCAAAACCACGGATGATCTTCTCACTCTCTTGGAAAGCCCAGTGAGCTCTCATTGGGGCTCTTTGCTACTCCTTTTCTTTCTTCTTTCTGGAAAGCCGGCTGGCTGAGGAACAAGCTCAAACCACAGTAGAGGGTTCCCTTCGGGTGACCCTTCTCCCCCTTCTCCTCTTGTGACTCCTGGCCTGCTGTGGTGGGGCCAGGAGTATGTGCTCGAGCGGGGAGACCCTCCTCAAGCGAGCCAGCGGGCTCAGCCAAAGTGCAGCAAAGGCATGCATGGGGTGGGTGGCCACTCACTTGAGGACAGTGTCGAGAGCCCTCGACACCTCATCGGGTAGCAGCGGTCCTGACCTTACTCCTGGACTCGCAGCCTGGGCTCATTCACGAATCAACGGCACGGCTGGGGGGGGGTGTGTGGGCGAAGATGCCATATCACGGTGGAAGGGGGTGTTAACTTCAAGAATCCAGGCGGTCGGTCACCCCTGCGGCCGGGATAGGGTTGATGCCTTTAACGCTCCCCGCCCTTGCGGATCCATGGCGCATGCGCTGCAGTCGCCCGAACCCGGAAGGGTGTATGCTTTGACGGCGCGAAGGTTTAAAAGGCATTGGGAGGCAGCCGCTCCCAACGCCGACTTTGTGCAATTCGCGCTAATGTCAACTATCGCTACCGTTGTGGCCCGATTGGATTAAAGACTTCATGCACATTAAAACTGGCATTCGGGTCATCCTTTCCTTTTGGGTGAAGCAACGTACGGAGGGTTTGACAGAAAAGTCGGCGTTTGCTTTCATTCGGTACGAACGGCTGGAACGTGTCGAGCATGGCCGAAGGCACGACAGCCGGACGGCCTGGAATAGAGGACGAGGCGGCAGAGGACGGTGCGACAGGCCCTGTGACAGACGGTCAGGGGGATGGGGCGGACTTGCCGGTGGTGAGACCTAAGGAGAAGCCGCAGCAGCCGGGAGCGGTGGACGAGGAGGCGGCTGACCCCGGTGCTGGGCGGCTCGAGAAAGGGGAATGGTGGCACAGTCCTGCTATTACCGAGGCTAAACAACTAACCCCTCAACCCAGTGAGCCCTCCTTCCAGGGTTGGAGAGAGAAGAGGTGGCTGGAGGAGGATGAAATGGAGAGAAGCCATTCGACAGGTTTGGGGGCGTCTACTTTGGACATTCTACGGGAGAAGTTTGGTGAGGCCAGCTTCAGAGACGCTCCTTCCTGGCAACCATGGGCGCCTGCACAGGACACATGGCAAGGGAGGGGGGAGTCCCGAAGTAGTGCTGATTCTCGCTTCCGTTTAGCTAGTCCAAAGCTTAGGCTCGACGGTAGAGGTCCGTCACGTTCTGGTCCTGTGTCCTCGCATGAGTGGGACCGGCCAGCTCCTCGGAGGGGGGGGCATGCTCAGACGGGACAGGACCAAGTGGGGTTTCGTGGTCAGCCGGGACACCACCACGGCGGCACCGCCGCCTCTAGAGCTGACCAAGACGCTCGGTCTGGGGCCCCGGCTCCTATCTGGCCACCCGCAGGTGGCCAACCCCACCATCGGTTTTGGGGCCCTCCTCCTTTACAGGCGACCTTTGACGGGAGTGCGGACAGGGTGTCCCTATTTCTGAGCCAGGTCTTAAGTTACATCGATTTGTATGGTCACTTGTACCCATCGCAGTGGGCCGTCGTAGTCGCTGTCACCTCCGTGTTAACGGGTGAAGCGGCGGATTGGGTCGCTGATCTTCATAGCGACCACGCTAATGAATTAACAGATGTAGGGGTTTTCCTCGAGGCATTGCGGTCACGTTTTGAGGACCAGTCCAGAACACAATTGTTAGAAGGGGAGCTAGTGGCTCTACGACAGGGGGGGCGGCCTGCGAGGCAGTACGTCAAAGAATTCCGTACCGTAGCTGGCCGTCTAAGAGCATGGCCTGAACGGCTGTTGGTGCACCAATTTCGACTAGGTCTGGATAGAGATCTAAGGCAGGCCTGTGTGTACCGGGGATTGGGCCCTAAATTATCGGATTGGTTCCATGCAGCAGTAGATCTAGACGTCGGCTTGAGGGAATTCCGTACCCGGGGGGTAACTAATTATCCCCCACCGGCCCGGCGTAGCGCAGACAAGCCGCCAGGCCCCCTCCCAGCCAGTGTGGCGGCTCCTCGTTCTTTGGTACCGGTTGGGCGGGGCTCGATCCGGTGTTTTCGTTGCAATCGGTTAGGCCATCGGGCAGTCGAATGCCCCTCACCTGCAGTATTACCTACCAAAAGCACGCCAACGGTGGCCAGAGGACGGGAACGGGCTCGTTCTTCGTCAGACTGGTCCAGAGCAACGTCACCCGCCGGTTCACGAGGACGTCAGTCGGAGACGGAGAAGTCCCATGAACCAGTAGCCGCCCCGGGGGTCTCAGAAAGCAGCGATGAAGACGCTCCTGCTGACTCTATGGTGAGTGATCCGATACAGCCCTTCGTTATCCCTATCATACTCAGACATCCTCATACCCGTAAGACAGTCCAACAGGGCGCTTTAGTAGACTCCGGCTGTACTCGGTGTCTCATTCGGGAGACCGTAGCCAAGGAGCTGGGTCTCCGCATACTAAATTTGTCCACCCCCATTCGTTTTGAACAAATGGACGGGTCCCTGTTAGGTGGGAAACCGGCAACCCGAATCACTGAACCAGTTACATTGGGAATCGGAGAGCATTGGGAGACCATTCGTTTTATAGTCGTTGATACTATGGTAGAACCTGTGATATTAGGCCTCGCGTGGTTGGATAAGTGGAGGCCCACTATATGGTGGGAAGGGGGCTTTCGGCGGATTCGGTTGAGTGTGGGGCCGGAGCCAGAGCCAGAGGCACCGGCAAACCAAGGGGAGTCACGGGTGGGGGGTGCAATCAGTTTGACCCCAACGACAGACCTGGCATACCCGGATGTGTACAAAGATCTTGAGGCAGTCTTCAAGGAGGAAGAGTGTGAGGTGTTGCCACCGCACAGACCTACTGACTGTGCTATAGAATTAAAACCAGGAGTCACGCTACCCAAGCCACGTATGTATGCCATGACGAGACCGGAACTGGAAGAGTTAAGACGATACATTGACAAGAACCTGGCCAGAGGCTTTATTCAACCCAGTCGTTCCCATTTGGCTGCACCTGTGTTGTTCCGGGAAAAGAAGGATGGGGGCCTTCGTTTATGTGTGGACTTTCGTGGCCTGAACGCCGTTTGTGTTGAGCATTTATACCCCCTTCCGTTAATGAAGGATCTCCTGGCTACTCTATCAACTGGAAAAGTGTTTACAAAACTGGACCTCTGCGAGGCCTATTATCGAGTACGAATAAGACCTGGTGACGAGTGGAAGACAACGTTTAACTGCCCATTAGGAAGCTATAAATTTCGGGTTATGCCCTTTGGCTTACAAGGCGCCCCAGCTGTCTTTATGCAGGTAATAAACGAGGTATTACACGAGCATTTATACCGAGGTGTCCTCGTTTATCTCGACGACATCCTTATATACACTAAAACAATGGAAGAGCACGTAGCGCTGGTGCGACAAGTGTTGTCAAAACTGCTCCGTGCAAAATTATTCGTTAAATTGTCAAAGTGCGAATTCCACCGAAAGAAACTCGATTATCTGGGATATCGCATTTCCGAGGCTGGAGTGGAGATGGACCCAAAAAAGGTGAGCACGGTTCTAGAGTGGCAAGCACCCACAACACGAAAGCAGTTACAGAGTTTTCTAGGGTTCGCTAATTTCTACCGGCAGTTCATCCCTGCTTTTGCACACATAGCTCTTCCGTTGACTAATCTATTATGTACAAAAGGGACAGGGGTGAAGGCAAGACCGGGGCAAGTACTTTCCTGGTCTCCAGACTGCCAAAAGGCCTTTGAGGCATTGAAAACATTATTTGCACAGGCACCTATATTGCGTCACCCGGATCCCACTTTACCGTTTATTGTGCAAGCAGACGCAAGTGATGTAGCAGTTGGCGCGGTCCTGTTACAAAAAACATCTGAAGGGGAGTTGCATCCGTGCGCCTACACATCACGCAAGTTCTCCGTTACTGAAAGACGCTGGGCGATCTGGGAAAAAGAAGCTTTTGCGGTACGGTGGGCGTTATTGACGTGGCGACATTTGTTAGAGGGTAGTGGTATTACCTTCGAGGTGTGGACGGACCATAAAAACTTGGAGGCCTTGCAGAATCCCAGACGACTGTCCCCGAAACAGGTCCGATGGGCACAATACTTCCAACGCTTCGATTTCCGTCTACGATATGTCCCAGGAGGTCGGAACTTTCTAGCAGATGCATTGTCCCGCTTACCACAATATGACAGTAAAAGGGAAGAAGTAGTACAAGCGGTAATACCTGGGAACCAACGAGCATGCCAAACATTCTATACTGGATTAGACTCCACATGGAAAGAGGAGCTGCAAAAACAGCTAACCAATGATGTCTGGCTTAAGGACAATGAACGGATGATGACACAACGGGATGGTTTTGCCTGGGTGGGGAATAAATTATATGTTCCCGAAGCTTTACGACAATCTGTTCTATACAGGTGTCATGATACTAAAACGGCTCGCCACTTTGGCTTTCAAAAAACATTACATCTAGTGCGCCGTCAATTCTGGTGGCCACGGTTCAGGCGAGACGTTGAACAATATGTGAAAAGTTGCAAAACCTGTGCTTTAGTGAAACCCCGCACAGGAAAGCCCCTTGGCCTGTTACAACCTGTGGCGGAACCCACACGACCCTGGGACGAGATTGCAATGGACTTCATTGTTGATCTCCCAGAGAGTAATGGTAACACCGTGATATGGACTGTAGTGGACCTCTTTTCGAAACAGGCCCACTTTATTCCATGCTCTGGACTGCCGTCAGCTCGCAGATTGGCCAAAATGTTCATATGGCACATCTATCGGTTACATGGGGCTCCTCAACGTATCATATCAGATAGAGGCGTTCAGTTCACCTCAAAGTTTTGGCGTATGTTTGTAAAATTGATTGGGTCTTCACAGGGGTTGAGTTCCGGGTTTCATCCATGTACTAATGGAGCAGCTGAAAGAGCAAATGCATTGGTAGAACGATATCTACGCTGTTATGTATCGTATCAGCAGTCCGATTGGTCGGAGCTGCTCCCCTTTGCCGAAATAGCTTACAATAATGCTGTTCATAGTAGTACTGGGTATACCCCTTTCCAAATAGTGTCGGGAAAGGAGTTTCCCGCAATCCCCGAACTAGAGGCCCAGAACCATGAGCAACCAGCACCAGATAAGTGGGCTAGTCACATCTGGAAACAGTGGCCACATATACGAACAGCTCTAGATAAAGCAATGGAGACATATAAACGCCAGGCGGATAAAAAAAGGACTGATCACAAACCGTTCGTAGTGGGGGATCAAGTCTTTTTATCCACAAAATACCTCAAGCCACGTACACCTAGTAGAAAACTGGGCCCAAAATATCTAGGTCCGTTCCCTGTAGTACGGGTTATCAATCCTGTAACTGTGGAGCTAAAACTACCACCGTTGCTGGGTAAGGTCCACCCTGTATTTCATAGTAGCCTCCTAAAACCATTTGATGCTATTCGGGATAGCTTACCTAGACCTGGGCCAGTGGAAGGAAATCACTATGAAATAGAAGAGCTATTAGATTCTCGACATAGAAGGGGCAAGATACAATACCTGATTAAATGGAAAGGGTATCCATTCGAAGATGCCTCATGGGTCAGCGCTGAGGATATACGAGCCAATCGATTGATTAAACATTTCCATACACACTATCCCCATAAACCCGGACCATAAGGAGGGTGGGTCTCTATTAATATGTCTATTTCTGTTTTCCAGGAGCAGCCCTGGTAGGGGGAGCCGCCTGTCGAGAGCCCTCGACACCTCATCGGGTAGCAGCGGTCCTGACCTTACTCCTGGACTCGCAGCCTGGGCTCATTCACGAATCAACGGCACGGCTGGGGGGGGGGTGTGGGCGAAGATGCCATATCACGGTGGAAGGGGGTGTTAACTTCAAGAATCCAGGCGGTCGGTCACCCCTGCGGCCGGGATAGGGTTGATGCCTTTAACGCTCCCCGCCCTTGCGGATCCATGGCGCATGCGCTGCAGTCGCCCGAACCCGGAAGGGTGTATGCTTTGACGGCGCGAAGGTTTAAAAGGCATTGGGAGGCAGCCGCTCCCAACGCCGACTTTGTGCAATTCGCGCTAATGTCAACTATCGCTACCGTTGTGGCCCGATTGGATTAAAGACTTCATGCACATTAAAACTGGCATTCGGGTCATCCTTTCCTTTTGGGTGAAGCAACGTACGGAGGGTTTGACAGACAGTCTCCCCACTTGTGCGCAGACTCCTGGCCCTGCCACAGATGAAGGAGGAGAAGGGTTGCCCAAAGGGAAGCATCTGCTGTGCTTTGCGCTTGTTCCCCAGCCAGCCCAGATTTCCAAAAAGAAGAAAGAAAAGGAGTAGTGAAGAGCCCCAAGGAGAGCTCACCAGCTTGGCTCAGCCTCCACTTTCCTGGGCATATAAAGTTTGGTGGGGCAAGCCCCCTTTTCCCGCTGCCCTGAGCTTCTTAAAACCGCAGCCAGGCACTGTGGGCCTGTCCCCCTTTCCATCGTCCCCTCCTACCTAATCCCATTCCCACCCTGCCAGCCCTCGCAGGCATCAGTCGCGGCCAGGTTGGGCCAGTGTCTCAGGGCAGAGAGCAGGTTGCACATCTCCCCAAGCGACCGAGGCACACCCAGCACAAACAAGGGACGGAAGAAGCTCCAGCAAGAGTGAGGTGCCAGAGAATCAGCCCCGGCTTCTTCTCCACCTCCCACCCCCTGCCGTCACCCTTACCTTCTCAGGCCAGGCAAGGAGTGACTGGGAGGGGAGGGCAAGGGGCAGGGCCAGCCAGTGATGGGACAGGGAGCTGCAGCAGAGGGCTCAGAGAGACACAAGCAGCTCCGGAGCCACGGGTTGCTGACACCCGGCCTAGTATCATGTAAGTCTGATTTTCTACAACACAAATATTACTGAGGTAATTCCATCTCACCATAGCAAACCTACCACTATGGATCACTGTAAATCAGTGTTAGTACAGTTAAGATGGCCCCTATTCACAGAATGCCCCCTCCACTTACATATTAAAGGAGGGTTGGAGAAATAGTAGCCCACCACATATTATTGATGTATAGTTCCTGGCATGCCTTGTCATCAAAAGGCCATTCGGAGGTGTGCTCAGTAAAATTTGGCATATCTGACATTTTCCAACATTTAGCTAACATTTCTTAATCACTCTCTCAAAGAATAGGTATCTTCTTTTGCCAAATACCTTCTTGACATATATGATTTAGCTGTCAACCCTGAAGTGAACCTGGCTGAGGCAATCTTGGAGGCTTCAGGGTTGCCACACAACGGAAGGAGGGGGGAAATAGTTAGACGTGGTTTGATAGCCAAAACAATTGTTAGATCAGGCGCAGGAACAGAAGACGTGACCAGCTCGATACATTTAATAACTTTATTGGTTACAAAAGTAGCAAGACAAGACTGCTGGCGCGCTGCCGGAGCTCTCCTTATATTCGCTCCCGGCAGACGCACCGCCCCTTGACAGGGATTCAAATCTCCCGCCCGATTGCTAGCAGCCAATCAGGGCGGATGTCCTTATAAGGACATAACACTCCTCCCCCCTTAGTCCGAGCTGTCAATCTCATCCACAAAAGTCACGTAATCACGCAGGTACGTAGGACGCCTCGGCACCCTAGCTGACCTGCGCAGTCTCACTTGTTCTCCGTCTCGGGCCTGGATGGACGGGGCTCTGTCGTCTCCCAGTTCCCTCTCCGGAACCGGGCTTGGTTCGGCTGTCGAGTGAGCGGGGTCACCCCCAGCGCCTCCGGCCGGACCACAGACCTTGGATGGCTGGTTCTGATGGTCTTCCTCCTGGCCTGTGGATCTATCGCCTCGTCTCGG
This sequence comes from Pituophis catenifer annectens, assembly GCF_029215685.1. NCBI lineage: Eukaryota > Metazoa > Chordata > Lepidosauria > Squamata > Colubridae > Pituophis > Pituophis catenifer. The sequence continues at coordinate 75,102,980 of NW_027256883.1, forward strand.
TGGCTCGGTTCCAACCCGGGAAGAGCGTCTGAGTCTCGGTAAGTCCATCGTTTGCTCCTCCCTGGTCTCCCGGGCGCTGCGGTTCGGTTGCGGTTCGGCCTGGTGTTGGGTGAGGGGTGGTTCTGTTCGGTGCCCTCTGGACCGGCCCGCCGGCTGCTGGTGGTGCTGGCTTGTGTTGTGTTGTTCGACCTCGCAGGGGTGGTGTTGGTCTGCTAGGTCGGGCTGGCGTTGGTCTACCCCGTCTGGTTGGTGGTGGTCGACCTGGCCGGGCTGTTGTTGCGGCACTACCTCTGCGGGGCGGCGGAGGTCTCCCCTGCCGGGGTGGTGCAGGTCTCCCTGGCCGGGTTGTTGTCGGCTTTCCCTTCCCCCTAGTCCCTGGTCTACCGTCTGGTGGTGCCTGGGGCCATCCGGGTCGGGTTGTTGTTTTCTGGCTGCCTCTTGTGATGGGCGGGGGTCCCTCTCGCCGGGGAGTCGTGTGCCACCCTTGCCCATGGGTCGGGGGGTGCCCGTCTTGGATGGGTCCCGGTCTACTCGCCTGGAACTGCAGTCTCCTTGGCTGGGCTGGCGTAGGCTGCCGTCACTGGTGGGGTGCGCTGCTCCTCCTCTGGACAGGTACCGGTCTACTTGCGGGCTGGGTTGGTGGTCCCTAGCCCCGTTGTGCCCGGTGCCCACCTGGCTGGGTTGGTGTTGCCATCCCCCGTGTGGTTGGCCCCGGTCTACCTCGCTGGACTGCCGCCGTGACAGTACCTGGTAGTGTGCTGGGCCGACCTCGTCGGGATGGCGTTGCTCTGCCTCGCAGGGGTGGGGTAGGCCTACCTCGTCGGGGTGTTGTAGGCCTACCTCATTGGGGTGTTGTAGGCCTACCTCGCCGGGGTGTCGTAGGCCTACCTCGTCTGGGTATGGTAGGTCTACCTCGCCGGGGTGTTGGAGGCCTACCTCGTCTGGGTGTTGTAGGCCTCCCTCGTCAGGCTGGTTTTCGTGTGATCCCCCCCACCTTTTCCGGAGTTGGTCGATGTGACGTCTACAGACCTGTCCATCTTCCAACTCGACGGTGTAGGATTTGGGGCCGGTTGTGCTGGCAATCTTCCCTTTCAGCCACTTAGGAGAGCCGTTGAAATTCAGCGCGAAAACTGAATCTCCCTTGCTGAAGGCGCGAAGCGGGCGGCTGGCGGTTGCGGTTACTTCCGGGCTGTATTGGGGGTGCAGCCGGTCCAAGGGTGACCTCAACCTTCTGCCCATCAGCAGTTCGGCCGGACTCTTGTGGGTGGTGGCATGTGGCGTGATGTGCTGGGTGAGGAGGAAGTTATCGATGCGTTCTTGCCAGTCTCCCGGGCCCATCTTGGTGAGGGCTTCTTTGGTCAGTCTGACCATGCGTTCTGCTTGTCCGTTTCCGGCCGGCCTGTAGGGGGCGGATAGGGCGTGGCGGATGCCCAGTCCTGCCAGGAAGGACTCCATGGCCAGGGATGTGAGCTGGGGGCCGTTGTCCGAAACTAGCAAATCCGGAAGTCCATGTGTGGCAAACAGACGGCGCAGGGCTCGGATCGTCGCTTCTGTTGTGGTAGATGCCATGGATATCACCTCTAGCCACTTGGAGAAGGCATCTACCACGATGAGGAGGTGTCGCCCCTGCATCGGACCCGCGAAGTCGATGTGGATCCTCGACCAGGGGTTGCTGGGGGTCTCCCACCTTGCGACTTCGGATTGCGGCGGCGCTGGGCGAACTTCTTGGCACGGGTCACATCTGGAGACCCATTGCTCAATGTCTCTGTCCATGGAGGGCCACCAGACGTAACTCCGTGCCAGGGCCTTCATGCGGACGATGCCCGGATGCCCTTTGTGCAGAGTCTCTAGCGTCCGCCGTTGCAGAGCGCTTGGGATCAGCACTCTGTCTCCCCATAGCAGACAGCCCTTTATGGTGGACAGCTCCTTCTGTTTCCTGGTGAATGGGCTGAACTTCTCCTCTGGCTTTTCCGATGGCCACCCTCTGAGGATCCAGGACTTCACTTGACGGAGTGTGGGGTCCTTTTGTGTGTGAACGGCCACATCTGCGGATGACACCGGACAGCTGGCGTCGTCATCAATATGGAACAAGTGGAGCGTGGGGGCTGGGTCTTCTACTGGATTTTTCGATGGGCATCTGCTGAGCGCGTCGGCGTTTCCTATGGCTGTGCCTGGCTGGTGCACGAGCCGGTAGGAGTAGCCGGCTAGGAAGATGGCCCATCTTGTCATCCGTGGCGACATGAAGGTCGGGGTGGGTTGGTCGCCTGCGAGGAGTCCCAGGAGTGGCTTGTGGTCGGTGACTATGGTGAAGCGTCTTCCGTAGAGGTATTCGTGGAAGCGCTTCACTCCAGCCACGATGGCCAGGGCTTCTTTGTCCAGCTGACTGTAGTTCCGTTCTGCGCCGGACATGGTCTTTGAGAAATAGGCGATGGGGGCTTCCGTGCCGTTGGGCAGTTCGTGGCTGAGGACTGCCCCCACCCCATATGGCGACGCATCACAGGTCAGCTTGATGGGCAGCGTCTCACTGTATTGAATGAGGACGCTTTTGGATGTCAATAGTCCCTTGATGGCCCGGAACGCTGCTTCCTCTTCCTGGCCCCACTTCCAGGCAGCCGATTTCCCCAGCAGGCGGTGGAGTGGCTCAGCAACTGTGGCTTTCTGCTTTAAGAAAATGGCATAGAAGTTGAGCAACCCAAGGAAAGCCTGAAGCTCCGTTTTGTTTTTTGGACTTGGAGCTTCATGGATTGCTTCCACTTTTGATTTGGTGGGGTGGATGCCTGTGCTATCAATGAGGTAGCCCAGGAACTCGACTTCCTGTACTCCTATGATGCACTTATCACGCCTGACCCTCAAGCCCTTGGCCTTGAACCGCTGCAGGACAAGCCTGAGCCTTTCAAGGAGTTGAGCTCTTGAGTCACCGGAGATGAGCACATCGTCGAAGTAAGGCACCACCCCTGGAACGCCTTGGAGAAGGCGTTCCATCATAGATTGGAAGATGCCGGGGGCAGCATGCCCCCCTGTGCGTGACAATTGTTTGGGCCTCCGCCGTTTTTTCATCCACTGGCAGTTGCTGGTAAGCCTGGGCCAGGTCCAGTTTCGTGAAAATTGATCCAGATCCCAGGGAATGCAGCAGGTGTTGCACCACTGGGACTGGGTAAGCGCTCTGTGCCAACGCCTTGTTGATGGTACAACGGTAGTCGGCGCAGATGCGCACAGACCCATCATGCTTCAGTGGGGTCAACCCTGTTATTAACACAGCTGCCTGCAATTTCTGCTGGTTCGAATCTCTCCAAGGCTCAAGGTTGACTCAGCCTTCCATCCTTTCTAAGGTAGGTGAAATGAGGACCCAGTTTGTGGGGGCAATAAGCTGACTTTGTATAAAATATACAAAAGAATGAAGGCTATTGCTTAAAGCATTGTAAGCCGCCCTGAGTCTCCGGAGAAGGGCGGCATATAAATCAAATTAAAAAAAAAATAAAAAAAAAAATGGGAGTTTCCCATGAAGCATGATCGATCGGTTCCAAGACGCCCTGGGCGATCAGCTTATCCAGCTGTTCATCTACTTTAGGCCGCAGGGCAAACGGAACTCGGCGGGGCTTAAGCCTAATTGGGGTGATTCCCTTGTCCAGATTAAAAGAAATTGGCCTCCCCACAAATTTCCCCAGTTTACCATCGAAGACTTCCTTGAACTCTTCGATGATGGTGTCGAGTTCGTCCCTGTGGATCTCGTGGATACCCTGGATTGAAAGTCCTAGCGGCTTAAACCACTCCACGCCTAACAGGTTCGGTCGGCTGTGCTCCACGATGGTGATGGGCAGCTTTCCGTTGAAGTCGTTGTACTTCACGTGGATGGTGGCTCTGCCCAGGATTTCGACGGGGTTTCCATTGAAGTCCACAAGCCTCGCCTTCGGGGTTTTCAGCTGGGTCTTTTTGTATGAGGGCTTCAGCTGCTGTAGGTGCTGCCAGTCCATGATGGAGTAGGCGGATCCGGAGTCTACCTCCATCTTGCACGGTGACCCCTCTGCCAGCAGCGTCACGTGGAACTTGGTGGTTCCCTCGTCGCTTGTGTGAGCGATGGTGGTCTGGTGCACCGTTCTGTTGCGGGGATATTCCTCCTCCCCGCGCCGGGACTGGTTCGAGGACCGTTTGGATGTCCTCTGGTTGTCCTTGCGATTTTCGCGGAAGCGAGGTCTGGGCGGTTCCGGGGCTGGATCTGTTGCTCTGCAGGCCTCGGCGATGTGCCCCCTCTTCAGGCATCGACGGCAGGTCGCGTCCCTCCATTTGCAGGTTGCCCTGGGGTGGTCGCCTCTGCAGCTGCCGCATCGTTCTCCCCGGTCGCCATGCTGTGGGTTTTCCCGCCTGGGGGGGCGGGAAACCTTGTAGACGGCCATTTCCTCATCAGACTCGGATTGCGTGGTTGCCTCGTCTGATGAGGTCAGGCCCGACTTGTGGATCTTGTGGATCCCTCTGGCTTTCACCATTGCGGCGGCTGCCTTCTCGGATGTTTCAGCCGCTGTTGCTTCGTCGAGGACGTCTTTGAGTGGGATCCTCTTCCGGCTGAGGAACTTCTTCTGCAGTCCCACGTCTCGCATTCCAAACACAACGCGGTCTCGGATGGCATTCTCCACGTTGTCGAATTCACAGTTGGCAGCGATTTGGCGAAGCGCTGCCACGAATTCCTTGATGGATTCACCTTCCCGCTGGTTTCTTTGCTGGAAGGTGAACCTGTTTGCGATGGGGGTGCCTGAAGGTGCGTAGTGCTCCTGTAGGACTTCCTGCAGGTCGTTCCAGGACATCTCCTCAATGTCCCTGGGTGCCACGAGGTCAATCGCCATCTCTAGGACGTCCGCTCCGCAATGAGCCAGGAAGAGGGCTCTTTTCCGCTCATCGTCGAGGTTCTGGTAGCCATTACCTCGCAGGAACTGCTGGAACCGGACCATGTACGACCTCCATTTCTCTCTGGATGGGTCGAATGGGTTCAGCGCGGTCATCGGGGCTTGCGGAGTTGCCATTCTGAGAGTCGCTGTGTGGTAGTGACTTCAGCTCGGTGGCGATCGTGCCTTGAGTCTTTCTCAGGTTCTCTTCTCTAGTCCTTCGTCGCCAGTGTTAGATCAGGCGCAGGAACAGAAGACGTGACCAGCTCGATACATTTAATAACTTTATTGGTTACAAAAGTAGCAAGACAAGACTGCTGGCGCGCTGCCGGAGCTCTCCTTATATTCGCTCCCGGCAGACGCACCGCCCCTTGACAGGGATTCAAATCTCCCGCCCGATTGCTAGCAGCCAATCAGGGCGGATGTCCTTATAAGGACATAACAACAATAACGTTTTCTTGTGGGAACCAAGGACATTCTCACGGGTAGGTGGCTGGCCAGAGGAGGAGTGAAATAACCAAGCAACCAGCCAGCAACTGGATTGGACAGCATGACCGGTGATTGGGAAAAAGGGGAAATGTTTACTTTTTAATTAGGTGAAAGCCGTTGGAACTTTAGAGTCGGCTTTCACCAGTTGTGCCAATATGATGTTTCCAATAAACTGTTCTTTGAGGAACTTGCCTGCCTCAGAGTTCTCCTTTCTATGGGTACATTACTTGGAACATTGACATCAGCATCTATTTCAAAACTTTTAACATAGAAGAGACATAAAATTGTAAACAGTCATCAACAATTCCAAACCTTGAATTGAAACTCATTCCATTGTTCAGGTCTAAAATAGTGTATGCTTCCCATATAACAAAGAACAGCATTAAGTAACAGCATTAATTAATGTATATTATCACTGATATATGAAGTCAGATTTCAAATGATGCAAGAGGTGCAGTTTTGTTTTTCATTTTAAACATCAGCAATGAGAAAATACAGGTTTTTGCAATGCTTTATTTGGAACAAATGAAGGTAATCTAAGTTAATAACTGCCCAAAATTAATATAAAAAAACCAAAAGAAAATATTTGTTAAACATATTTAAGAAAATAATCCATATTAATTGATTAATGTAATGAAGCTCACTACAGATATAAAATTTCTGATATTCCAGTGACAAATTAATGATTTAACTAATTCAGGATTTTTTAAGATCTGAAGAAAGTCATACGAGCTCTTCCCTAGCTAGACAGTTCAGTAAAGTTGAAATTCAATATTGCCAATGAGCATAAAACAAACTGCAGTATTCTGGAGACATCACAACTTTGCATATTGTTTTATTGCTACCTATCAAAGATACATTTGGCTGAATTTGTTCTGAGTTTATTTCATATGTACAAGAAACCGTCTTCCCAACTTTGGTGTATAATATCTAGCTGATAAATTCAACTATGGTTCACTAGAAGATATGCCATAACGAATTATTTTAGTCTTTTAGGTGTCCCTATAATTATTTTTGCTACAACTAACTGATATGGCCACTCCTCTGTAAATTCACTTTAACAGGAAATTATTCAATTCAATTAACAAGAGAAACTGCGTAGTTTACCTTTGAATATTTCATACCCAGAAAATATTGATAACAGGTTTTTTTATAGGCAGTTCTGTTTTAAGGAGAACAGAATCTACCAGCAAATACAATACTGCGACTTTTGTTGTGTTTAAAGAAGAAAAGAAAAGGATGATCCGCATTAAATTCATCTTTGTGTTGTAGGATCCGGTATCCAGGAACATCTCGAGACTCTCCTCCTTCTTCACTTACTTCCAGGGAGACTTTGTGAATGATCTTGGAAAGAACAATGCCTTTCGACTCTGACATTTCAGAGAAATCTGATGCATTCTCATCAAACATGTGAGTCATACCAAGGCTTTCTAAAATGGGTTTGAAGTCATATTCACTTTCCACTTTGAATTTGGGGAGGAACACATTAACTCTACTGTTTGCCATCACACTAGGATTGGTCCACTGTACCAGCTTCTCCGGGGTGATCTCATTCTCAAGCTATAGAAATAAGAAAAATAGTAGGTGAATAGATTGGATCAGCTCTGATTGGATACTATGGTATGGTATGGTATGGTGTTGGTGTATGATGCATGATGTAGGGTGTATGGCCGTGATGGCGAACCTATGGCATGTGTGCCACAAGTGGCACGCAGAACCATATCGGTGGGCACATGAGCTCAGCTCCAGCTGATTTTCAGGCCTTCTGGGCCCACCGGAAGTAGGGAAACAGGCTGTTTCCTGCCTCCGGAGGGCCTGGGGGGTGGAGAAGGCCCATTTTTCACTCTCCTCAGGCTCCTAGAGAGGCTCTGGAGCCTAGGGAGAGCAAAAAACGGGCCTTTTCCAGCCTCCAGAGGGTGTCTGGGGGGGTTGGGGAAGGCCGTTTTCAGCCTCCCCAGGTTCCTAGAGAGTCTCTGGAGCCTGGGGAGAGCAAAAAATAGGCCAACCAGGCCCACTGTGCAATCAAATGCCAAAAGCAGGGCAAACACAGGCAGGGTCACGAGCGCATGCGCAGGGGTGGGGCGCATAGAATTATGGATGTGGGCATGCACATGCACAACCCCCCCCTCCACGGTCCCCCTGTTTTTGGCACACGATGGCAAAAAGGTTAGCCATCACTGGTGTATGGTGTATGGTGTATGGTGTATGGTGTATAGTGTGGTATGGTATGGTATGGTATGGTATGGTATGGTATGGTATGGTATGGTATGGTATGGTATGGTATGGCATGGCATGGCATGGCATGGCATGGCATGGCATGGCATGGTATGGTAACGTAATAGTGTTGTATTGCATGGTATGGTATTATATTGTATTATTGCCCATCAGTCATACACAGTGAAATTTGTCCAGCAGCTGGCAAACCACTGATCATAAATGGAGATTATTTAATATTAAATCAAAGTTAATTTGAGTTCATTAATCCATGCAATTGTTGTCATTTTTTAATTTACTGTGGCATTATGTTTTGCCTGAGGACTGAGGACAATTAATGCAATTGCAATATCACTCCTGGAATGCTACTAGCTGTTGTGATTTGAGCTAATGAATCGTCCAGTCCAGCTTCTTTTTATTAATATTGGATCCAAACGCTAAGGTCCTGCTACATTCAATGAATTAAACAAATGGCTACAAGACACATTAGGAAATGTCTATTTTTCACTTCTTTCTAATCAGACTATATTGAAACATTCAAGAAAGAGGGTGATTGATATGCAGCTTTCCAAAAAGTACTTTGAAATTTATCCAAATATTTATTTCTACCTGTTCCAATCCAGTTGTATCATCCTCTAGATCTTTAGGTAGTAAGATAAGCATGCTTATATGTTTATTATGACATGGGAGTTCCAGAATCTTGGTTTTTAAATCATTTATGTAGCCCAAGCATAATGTAGCTTCCAAGTTCATCATCTGCACAGGTTTGGTTTCTGTCTAGTAAGGAAAAAACAGAAATTGAAAGTTTACTTAAATACCAGTTGTGGTCAAAATTCCTGATTATGTGTCTATTTGTCTTCATAAATTGAAAATATAAACTGAGAATAGAACTCAAATGTTACATTGTTAAATTATTACAGTTGTGTACAAATATGTATACTGTAAAATAAAAGTTAATATTTTGAAAAAACGCAGTCCTTCGACTGGATTTTTAAAAATAAATAGAGTTTTTTTAAGAAGTGTATTCTGTGTGATTAACAACATTATATTTGCTTCTTTATAAACATACACATGAGAATATTATTCTGATGTCTTCTAAACGTGTCATATGGGGTTTTTTGAGGGATAGACCAGGGGTGAAATTCAGCAGGTTCTGACAGATTCTGGAGAACCGATAGTAGAAATTTTGAGTAGTTCGGAGTAGTTGAGGAGTTTGGCGAATACCACCTCTGGCTGGCCCCAGAGTGGGGTGGGAATGGAGATTTTGCAGTATCCTTCCCCTGCCACGCCCACCAAGCCACACCCACCAAGCCACACCACGCTCACAGAACCAGTAGTAAAAAAATTTGAATTCCACCACTGGGATAGACCATAAATGAATCATTATGACACATCGATAATTTGGGTCATTAGCTATAAAATCACTCATTAGAGCTGATTTAGGATTTCGTTAATTGAAGTAAATGCTAGTTTAAAACTCAGCAAGCTTTTTTGTAGCATGTAATATATTCTTCTTATACCTTGCTTATTCTGAATGGGCATTCCTTGGTTTGTGCCTCTGGAAACTTCTTCATCCAGTTTGTTATAAAATAGGCTGCATTTAACAGGATTATCTTGGTCTCATCATTGACACTCTCCTCAATTAAAATGTTTTCCATTTTACCTGCAGATACAAGGGCAAGAATATTTCATTAGAGGTACAACCACAGATTGTACAGGGAAAGAACAGCCAAAGTTTCTAGGAAAAGGCAATTCAAGATGCTGCCTCTCCAGAAGAGTTTAGATTCTAGAAGAGGCATTTAGCAATTTAGCAATACTACTATCTCAGTTTTTTGCTTTCAGAAAAAGATTTGGTCCTTAAGGATGTCTTGTCCATCTGATGTTGCTCAATTGTATTGGACTGGCACTTCCTCCATCCAGCCTGGATAGCAAAGATTGAACATTTAGTCCAGTAAAACTAAGGATACCAGTCTATGAAAAATTAAATTATTTAGCATAAACAAATAATCCACCCAATGTTTTCGTACAATCTGCTCTCCTGTGGACACATAATACGTAAGAAGCAAATCAAATCTCTGTCATACAATTGACCCAACAATGTCAACAGCTGAACAGTGGAAACCTCAATTTGCTTTCTGTGCAAATCTAAAATCATGCGTTGTAGGCATGAGAGCTAATTTCTATACGGCCAGATTACAACACTTGACGTCATTTCTAGCCATTGCCAAACAAATGGCAGATGGAAGTTGGGTCTTCTCTCCAAAAAGGAGGGACTGAGTAGCCCATTAATAGAATAAGCAAAACGGAGAAGCCAAAAAACTTTTCATATTGACTCCATAAAAGTTCTTGCATTTGGAAACCTGATGCTCATTAGAAGTCTTTCATTATGGCTTCCTAACTTTTCTCCAATAAAGAATTCATCAGGCGTTCTTAATTTCTATTTTTTTTGAGTGGGGGGGGTGTTGCATGGTTTTTAGAATTTTGAATAACAGAGTTGGAAGGGACCTTGGAGGTCTTCTAGTCCAACCCCCTGCTTGGGCAAAAAACCCTACACCACTTCAGACAAATGGTTATACAACATCTTAAAAACAGTGTTGGAGAATTCACAACTTCTGGAGGCAAGTTGTTCCACTGATTAATTGTTCTAACTGTCAGGAAATTTCTCCTTAGTTCTAGGTTGCTTCTCTCCTTGATTAGTTTCCACCCATTGCTTCTTGTCCTACCCTCGGGTGCTTTGGAGAATAGCTTGACTCCCTCTTCTTTGTGGCAGCCCCTGAGATATTGGAACATTGCTATCATGTCTACCCAGTCCTTCTTTTCATTAAACTAGACATACCCAGTTCCTGCAACCGTTCTTCATATGTTTTAGCCTCCAAGTCCCCTAATCATCTTTGTTGCTCTTCTCTGCACTCTTTCTAGAATCTCAACATCTTTTTTACATCGTGGTGACCAAAACTGAGTGCAGTTTTAATTCTACCTATCTGTTCATGTCACTACCTTAAGGAGTTTTTTATGTTCATATGGTCACACCCAAAGAGCTAATGAAGCTGCTGCAAAGCTACTGTACTCAGGGCAGGACAGGTGTGACATACCGTAACTATCTATGGCATATTGAACAAACCACCATATAAATTACAGATGTTTTTCTGAGCATTGCCCTGTCAGTAGTAGTTGTGGTGTCCTTGTACAGGTTCCCAAATCAAAATAATAAAAAATAGTAAAAAGTTAGCTAAATGAAACTCCTTATTTGCAGAAGCAGCAGGAATCCGTTCTACAAGCAATCATGACAACTGAACGATACCCAGCTGAAACAACTTTCTTTCTGAGTTTAAATGAACTATATAGCACAAGATATTGGTTTTTCAAATGCAAGGCCATGTTTACAGGAAACCAGCAGAATACCCAATGAGTATTATGGTGTGCCCTGGTCAGACATTATAAAGACAGATGCCTCTGTACAGCCCAAGCCAAAATCCCCATGAAAGACAGAATCAAGGATGGGAAGGAAGGGGTCGGACTTACTGAAGCCTAAAGTGACCAATAGGAGTTGGGCAGATCACAACTGTTGATTGCATCAGCAACCAAATGGTCAATAAATCATTACCAAATTATATCTTTGGGAGAGAAAATTGATTCAGGAGAAGAGGAAAAAGACAACTTTAAAACTAGAACAGGTGATGATGACTTTAGAAATGGGCTGAGAAAGAGATGAAGGCAATATCATAGGAAGGGGAAAAAACCAGTTACTGGGGATTTTTGACCCTTGGTTAGGGAGAAGTGAGAAAGAATCTATTTTTGGCACTGTTTTTCCATACCTTTGGGGGGGGGGGGAAGTATGACATTTTTTTCTATTTGTCTACTTCATGCAAAAATAATAATGTAATGGTGTAAGATATAGTGCCAAAAAATCTTGAAAGGCTGATACATTGCTGATACAGGAGTTCATTTATTGAATGCCAATGAAAAGTAATCCTTAAAGAAGCCTAACTTCCCAGGGAATACAGGTAGTCCTCAACTTATAACCACCATCGAGCCCAGAATTTATGTTGCTAAGTGAAAAATGTGCTAAATGACTTTTGCACCGTTTTAAAACTTTTCTTGCAAATTTGTTAAAGGAATCACTGTTAAATCAAGGACATGGTTGTTGAGTGAATCTGGCTTCCCCATTGAATTTGCTTGTCAGAAGGTCACAAAAGATTATCACATGAAACCCCTCCCCCCCCTCCCTGGGATACTGCAACTGTCATAAATATGAAACAGTTGTCAAGCATCCGAATGTAAACCATGTGACCATGGGGATGGTGCAACGGTCAAAAGTGTGAAAAATGGTCATATCACTTTTTTAGTGCCGTTGTAACTTTGAACGGTCACTAAATGAACTGTAGTAAGTCAAGGACTACCTGTAGCGACTTCCATTTTAAAACTGAAATATATTCAAACTTATTAGCATCGGTGTATTGATACTGTAATATTATTAGCACAGTAGTCATATAAGCAAATGAAGGGATAATTCCCGATTCAAGGACATCCCAAATCATGACTTAAAAGAGATCTCTTGATAAAGAATGCACTTGCCATCGGTAAGGTCAGAAACAGATTTGTTGATCTGCAGCCTGGTATCTTCTGGCTTGTCTTTAAAATCTACAACTTCAAATTCTGATGGGAAGGGCCTTTTGACAGAATTGATGAATTCCTGAAAGAGACAAAGCTCCAGGTTAAGACTTAACTTTCCCCACTGGTAACATGAAGGTGAAAAGCAAGGATGTTGCTGCCAAGGACAAAAATTGTGACACACATGCATGTGGCAATTTTAAACTTGAAAGATAATTGGGGGGTGGGGGGGCTTTGACTTGGATTCCACACACGCTAGCAGATGGATGTCAAACTCGATTCCATTGAGAGCTGCATCAGGGTTGTGTTTCACTGTGAGGGACTTGGGGCACGGCCAGCTTGACGTCACTTATTGAAGCTCCATTTTCAGCCACGACGGCCTCCTGCAGGCCTCTGCCAGTGAAAACAGAACCTGGGAGGGCCGCACACAGCCCTCCCAAGCTCTGTTTTCACTGGTAGAGGCCTGCAGGAGGCCGTTGCGGCTGAAAATGGAGCCCAGGAGGCCCACGCATGGCCCTCCTGAGCTCCGTTTTCACTGGCAGAGGCACTGCGGGCCGATCCTTCGCTGTTTCCAGGGTGGGCCAGCACCCTGTGGGCCGGATCTGGTCCACGGGCCTTGAGTTTGATACCTCTGCACTAGCACAAGAGGACTGGAAACCATCAGGCCCACTAGGCAGTTTTGGGGCCAGTTGGCAATCTCTAAGCCAAACCCGCACAATTCATAACATATGATTGATTATTCATGCTTTTGTATTTCGATGAGCCAAAGCCAAATATGTCAAGAGGCCCAAATATCGATGACTCTCGCTCTTGTGCATTTCACAGCAAAGGTCCCCTTTACAAATCTTGAGCCTTAATAGTACAGTGGTCTACGCACCCTGTTATTAACACAGCTGGCTGCAATTTCTGCTGGTTCGAATCTCTCCAAGGCTCAAGGTTGACTCAGCCTTCCATCCTTTCTAAGGTAGGTGAAATGAGGACCCAGTTTGTGGGGGCAATAAGCTGACTTTGTATAAATATACAAAAGTATGAAGGCTATTGCTTAACGCATTGTAAGCTGCCCTGAGTCTCCGGAGAAGGGCGGCATATAAATCAAATTAAAAAAAAAAAAATCTCCATCCACTGCTTTCATAATGAATTAAACGAAATTGGATTTCAATAGCTTTGTCTGGAACACATCAGTTATACCATATTGAACTTCAATGGGCTAGGATTTTCCACAATCAAGTAATATTAAGGCAGCAACGTTAAAAAAATCTGGAATATTTTTTAATCCACTGTACAACATTATCATACGCAACACAGGGCAGCTCCCTATTTTAAAGCTGTATAAATCATTTTAATTCCAAATTATACATTAAACATTAATACACAAGTAGTCCTCAACTTAGAACCATTCATTCAGTTACCATTTGAAATTAAAATGGCACTGAAAAAAAAGTGAGTTATAACTGATCCTCACACTTACGACCATTGCAGCATCCCTGTGCTCCTGGGATCAAAATTCAATCACTTGGCAACTGGCATGTATTTATGACAGATGCAGCATCCCGGATGACATGGTCATCATTTGTTACCTTTCTAGCTGGTTTTCAGCTAGCAAAATCAATGGGGAAAGCCCAATTTACTCAACAACTGCATGATTCACTTAACAACTGCAGTGGGAAAAAACTGGTAGTAAAATCAGGCGAGACTCACTTAGCAATAGCACTTAGATTTATATACCACTTCACAGTGCTTTACAGCCTTCTCTAAGCAGTTTACAAAGTCAGCATATTGCTCCCAACAATCTGGGTCCTCATTTTACTGACCTCGGAAGGATGGAAAATTGAGTCAACCTTGACCCAGTCAGGATCGAACTGCTAGCAGTCAGCAGAGTTAGCCTGCAATATTCTAACCACTGCGCCACCACAGCTTTTAACAACTGCCTTGCTTAGCTACTGAAATTCTGATCCCAATTTTGGTCATAAGTCAAAGACTACCTGTATGATCTTCACATCAGTAAAAGTGGCTTTGCAGCAATAATGTCTGGACATAAGATAAACAGCTTCAAAATTCAATAACACCCGAGCATTAAAATCAAATAAATATTTATTGTGGCATATGATTCAAATACATGAAACTCAACTTTAAACATTCTTCAGTTAGCATATAAAAATAAAGATGAAAGGGAAAATGCATAAGTTAACATTAAATAAACAAGGAATTAAAAAGTATAGGTCTGTTTCCAACTCATATTACTTAAGGGAAATTTCTTTGCAGACTTCTGGCAGCAGAAAAGAGAGAAAAATCAAATTTTCAGATTCTCAGAGCCCCCCTGGATTCTCCCAATAATTCTTTAGTGAGTCTCTTCTTTTGGATGTCGTAGGGAATTCAATGGAAGATCAAACTGCCAACAACAACAGCAACCCAAACCTCTATTTTTGGATTAGAAGCTGCCTAAAGCTTCTAACATCTTCTGTCAGCCAAAGAGCACTACTGGGTACAACCCATTGTATGACAACTGAATCTTAATGATTCTTATTAAAGACACACGCTATAATTAAGATCCTGCAAAGCAGGAGTGTCCATCCTTATAGCAACATTTAAGACTTGTAGACTTCAATTCTCAGAATTCTGGCCAGGGACTTCTGGGAATTGAAGTCCACAAGTCTTAAAGTTGCCAAACTTGGACATCCCTGCTGTGGGGATTCTAATTTGGGCTGCAATTTCATGCATCATTTTTGCTGTCAGCAAGATTGGTTGGAACTATCAACCCTCTGGGAAGGTTGCTTACTTCTCGTTTTCAATAAAAATGTCCTATACAGTGAATAATATGTTCGCTTAATGACCATGGTGTTCATTTAACAACTGCAGATTCACTTAATGACCATGATCATTACCATGGCTACTTCAGCTGACTGCTAGCTGCAGTTCGGCAATTCAAATCTCACTGGCTCAAGGTTGACTCAGCCATCCATCCTTCCGAGGTAGGTAAAATTGTTGGGGGCAATAGGCTGACTGTTGGGGGCAATAGGCTGACTCTGTAAAACCTCTTAGAGAAGGCTGTAAAAGCACTATGAAGCAGTATATAAGTCTTAGTGCTATTGCTATGGACCACTTGGAAATAAGTCATAAAATCAGATCAGTCACATGATGACTCCTTACGATCATCACAATTTACAGCAATAATGGGCTGTTTCCATTACAGTCATAAACTGAGAATATCTATACATTTTTAAAAAAATTAAATTTAGTAAAGCAACTATGAGCATAATGTAATGGAATATGGGATTTAGATGATAACTGTCAACCTGCTGGGCCAGATAGAAATGATTATTATTTCTTTCCAACTTACCGCAGTAGGGTTAAGGGATTTTTCTACATAAAGCCGCTTAATCATTTTTAATGAATAAAATGAGCTAAGTTTGGAAGCATCAGAGGTAATTGTCTGAAATCCAAATGGAATATCTTTGACATCTTCTAGATGGAGCCCCTGTTAATAAACAAATACCAGTTTAAATATTGATTTCAGTAAAGATTTCTGCCTAATATTTTCAGCACAATCAAATAAAACATAACAGTTCTTTTCTATCTGATATTTTGTCCATCTTATTTTTTCCTGTGACCAAGGAGAAGCCACTGAGAAGCATGTAAGTAGGACATGAAGAGTGAAGCCTTCACCAGCAACTATTACTCACAAATAGTCTCTAATAATTGTTTCCTTCCTGTCTGGGCTTCACCCAGGGGTGAAATGCTCCCGGTTCGGACTGGAGCGTCCGATCCGGTAGCGATGGTGGTGGGTGATTCGGAGAACCGGTAGCAAAAATCCCTGAGCACCCCTCCCCCATGCCCAGCTGAGCCTCACGATCATCAGAGGCTTTTCTTTTTTACTTTTAAAAGCATTTTTTCTACAACCTCTTCCGACAAAAAAATGCTTTTAAAAGTAAAAAAGAAAAGCCTCTGATGATCGTGTGGCTCAGCTGGGATCGTCAGAGGCTTTTCAAAGCATTTTTTTCTGCAACCTCTTGGCCGAAGAGATGGTTTGAAAAGCATTTTTTAAAAAGCCTCTCTGACGATCCCAGCTGAGTTGCCTGATCGGCAGAGGCTTTTCAAAGCATTAGAAAAAATGCTTTGAAAAATTAAAAAAAAAAAAGTTGGCCACACCCACTCAGTCACATTACACACACACACCCATGAAGCCATGCCCACAGAACCGGTAGTAACAAATTTTACATTTCATCCCTGGCTTCACCTCTTTTAACATGAGGTATAGTGGTGGCCAACAATATAGCAAAATTTTAATTACTTTGAATTATTTCAGCTCCATCAATGTATAGGCAGTTCGGTTTACCTCAATAGATTTACTTCATCTTCACTACCATATGCAGAGATTAGCAATGCACTAGCTAATGCCTGTTAAATACTATAGGTTTCACCTTGGGAATCAGAATGGAAATTTTGATGGCTTTAATTAATAATTATACAATTAATGGTTAATTGTTTCAACAATTAATCAGTGGAATGACTTGTGGATGCTCCAACACTGGAGGTTTTTAAGAAGAGATTGGACAACCAGTTGGCTGAAATGGTATAGGGCCGTGATGGCGAACCTATGGAACACGTGCCAGAGGTGGCACACAGAACCCTCTCTGAGGGCATGCACATCGTCGCCAGCTGCTCTTCTGGTTTCCAGTGTGCGCATGCCCACCAGCCAGCTGGTCTTTGAGCATGCCAGAGCCCTGGAAACCCAAAGACCAGCTGGCCGGTGTGCACATGAGCACCGGCCACCTGGTCTTCAGGTTTCCAGGGCTCCAGCACATGCGCATACACACATACGTGCATTCCGGTTTGGGCACTCAGTGCCGAAAAGGTTTGTCATCACTGCTATAGGGTTTCCTGCTTGAGCAGGGAGTTGGACTAGAAGACGTCCAAGGTCCCTTCCAACTCTGTGATTACGTATGTTATTCTGTTAGATTAATCCAACAACATTTAATGCTAGGGTCCTAAGTGAAAGTGTGAGGAACTACATTTTCTTGAACCAAAAAATGCACATAAGAGATCCACAAACTTATTTCCATATTCCACCCTTTTAAAAAGTGTAACTACTTCTAAACATGTCATTTTACATGGTCCAAGTAGCTTTCCTTAATATTTTCTTATCAACTCTGTGGTATCAAGATATTACTGTTGAAGTAGTGTAACTACTTCTAAACATATCATTTTATCTGTTCCAAGTAGCTTTCCTGAATATTTTCTTATCAACTCTATGGTATAACGATATTACTGTTGAAGTAGTGTAACTACTACCGTGGTATCAAGATATTACTGTAGAAGTAATGTAACTACTTCTAAACATGTCATTTTACATGGTCCAAGTAGCTTTCCTGAATATTTTCTTAGCAACTCTATGGTATAACGATATTACTGTTGAAGTAGTGTAACTACTACTGTGGTATCAAGATATTACTGTAGAAGTAATGTAACTACTTCTAAACATGTCATTTTACATGGTCCAAGTAGCTTTCCTGAATATTTTCTTATCAACTCTGTGGTATCAAGATATTACTGTTATAAATTAGTTCTAGATTTAGCCTTAGGTAAAATAAACTAACAGTGGCATCCACAGCAAACCACAAAATGTCAACCCACACATTTTTATGTCATTGTACAAATGCAGCCCTACCAAGCGGCAACACTAAGAGGAGCAGAGAACAAGAAACAATTATATATTGTTTATTTTATTTATTTTATTATTTATTATTTATTTTATTTAATTTATATACCGCCCTACTCCCGAAGGACTCATTGTTGTTTAACAACAATTAACGATTGTTAGATATATTAAATATAAACAATTGGAAATATTTAAAACACCTTTCAGGTTCTGTAAATCTCTTTTTTAATCTTTTTAATTTGGCATCTTTTTAATGCCAAATATATGGCAATGTTGTCTGTCTTCGTTTCATCTTAAGGTTTACTGTTTATTTCCTTCCTTAGATTTAAGAACCTTTGCTACTAAACCAAGCCAAGATTTTTCTATTCATATTATTTAATGGAAGAATGTAACAGTATTTGAATTTATGGAAGGATCAATCATCATCTATGTAGCAAAAGAAAAATAGACTTTTCATATACAATAAGCAAGAGTTATGCTAAAAGTAAACATCCTACCTGTTTCATCTGGGCTGCTGTGTCGCCATTAGTTGCTTTATATGCTAGAGCAAGAGAAGTTGATATGCAAAGTGGAGTAAAAATAAAATTAGCACCTTTGTCCAGTTCACACAGTTTTTTGAATAGATCAACCGAAAAAGCTGTATTTGCAGCTTGTATAGCATCCATAATTGCGATTCTGAAATCAAAAGGGCAAAATAATTGATCAGCCAAACAATCTTGTGTATGAATAATTGTTACTTTCTCACATCCCACATGCCAAATAAACATTGAATGGCACTGCCACAGATGTTTAACCTGAAGTAGCAATCATGACATTTAATACTATCTACATGTGGTATGTACAGAAAGGTGGACACAATCTGCCCTCAAGTTGTCTTGGGTCAAAAAGCTTTGAACCAACCTCTTGAATTATCTCATCACATTACAGCAGAAGAATCCACACAACTGGCAAAATTTCTTTTCTTACAGTTCTAAAAGCTGAAGCAGATCTATCAAAGTTTCAGACGATGGCTTTCAGATATATGTTCATTAGTTTCCCTTACCTCCGTGAAATTTAAAACTTTCTTCCTAAGAAATATAAATGTTTGGGAATATTTTGCCTTTTCACATTAGACCCACTAATTAGTAGTAAAAACCTCACTATAACAATCATAATACAATACCAGACATCCAACTGATACATATAATACCCTGTTTCCCCCCAAATAAGACATCCCCTGATAATAAGCCCAATCGGGCTTTTGAGCGCATGGCAATAAGGCCAACCGCTTATTTCAGGGTTCAAAAAAAATATAAGACAGGGTCTTAATTTCGGGAAAACACAGTATGTTCTTAGCTTGCAGCCATAAACATACATGTACACATACACACACACATACACTTTTTTCAGAGAATCTACAACTGTTGAATTCATAAAATGTGAGAGGAATTGTTGTTGGGAATTGAAGTGTTCTGTGGATGGTATGAGCATTCCTGAGAGCAGGAATTTGACCTGGGAGGTGATTATTGAAGCCAGTTTTATAAATACAGCAGAAGGGAGACTTACTTAGAGAGAAAAATGTCACAAAAATAGGCAAAGCCTAGCACCTAGCCTATTACTTCCTACCAGGAGAAGATTCCGAGAATCCTAAATTCTCTATTTATACACTACTACACCCTTTTGCTCAGTACACGCTACTATAAGATGAAGAACAATCAGGGTCATCTCTATTAAGCACTACCTCGGAATTCTTTCTTAACTCATGTCTTATTCTTTTAAAGCAGCGGTTCTCAACCTGGGGGTCGCGACCCCTTTGGGGGTCGAACGACCATTTCACAGGGGTCGCCAAAGCCCTCTCTCGCCCCCCCCCCACATGCCTTCACTCACCCTCACCCTCTGCCTCTGTTGGATCGCCCGGTCGCCGCTCGCTTACCCAGCCCACTCCCAATCTATTGCTGCCTCCGGAGTCCCAGCTGATGGCTAGAGGGAAAAAAAACTTTAAATTCTTGCTGCGGGGCTTCAAAGAGCTAGCTGCAAAGAGGTAAATTCCTGGAGCAGATTTTTTTCCCTCTAGCTGAAAACGCGAAATTGAAAGTAAGCAGGCTGCAACGTGACAAAATGAGGCAGAGAGATTTCTTTTTCTTTTTCCTCACCAAAAAAGGTAGGTGCAAAACTGCAAACAATGGGAAATTTAGGGCAAAAGAGGAAAGTTCCAAGATTTTAAAACACAAAAGAAAAAAAGCTCTATTTAACTAGGGAATTGTAATAATTGAGATACTATTAATTGGTTAAGTTGTGGTTCAGAGGAATATATGGGGGAAATTATTTGGTTTATTATTATTGGTAAATATAATTAATTGATTTGTAAGAAATTGGATTGCATGGAAATAATTGGAATATTCATGTTCATATTGATTAATATACAAAAAAGATAGTTATATAACTAATTGATTTATATTAAAATGTTGAATTTGTATTAAACAACTGTATTACATAATTAATCAATGTGAGGATGGATATAAAAAGATAACAATGCAAAGGGGTATAATATAGAATAGAAGGGAAAAATTGAATTTGATTAAGATTAGAGATGAGGATGAAGGGTAATATTGGTTTTTTTAAAAAATAGATGAGGAATAAATATGGTAAAAAGGAAATATAGAAATTGTAAATTTAATTGAAATGACTAAATACTGTGTTGGAAGAAATATCCTTCTGGGTTCTGCTCCAAGTGAGGAAAAAGACACTGGAAACATGGAGACTGCTTGGAAAGATGGTTTAATGGTGGACAGGATCACATGGCTTGATGGGGCCCATTGTGTTAGTTTCTGTTGCTATTGTGTTGCAAATGTCCTTTGACAAAGGATTGACTTTCTGCCTCTGGCCCATTAACAAAGGGTGGGGGGCAGGAAGGTGGGAGCTGCTTTGTCTGTAAAATATGCTTCTCCATTTCTCATCCAGGTAGGGAAATATAATATTCTGCCTTTTTAATATTTCCCAAAATATTTCATTCTTCTAGGAAAGGGGTGGGTGCTAACCTCCTACAACTGTTTAAATTTGTGAACCGGCCAAATACTCTGTTCAAAGAAAATACGTTGTATGTGTGTATGTGTGTTTCTAATTATTGCTATTTATTGCTATTTGTTCTCTTTTATTCTTTAAAGTTTAACAATTCATCCTTTATCTTAATATCTTAATATTTGTTTGGGGTTGGCTTTCTTCTCTTTCATCTTTTTTATTGTACAGCAATCTTTCTCCTCAAACCTACCACCTCTGTCTTTTCTTTCTTACTTACTTTCTCTTCCCCCCTCTTCTTCTTCTCCCTACTTCCTCTTTCTTTCTCTTTCTCCTCCTCTCTTCCTCCTTCTCTTACCTTCACTCCTACTCTAATTTCCCTTCCCTTCCTTCATCCCTCTCTATTGCTGTATCCTTTTATGCATATGGACTACTCAGAGGGCTGAAAAAGTTATTTTTGACTGGTCCTCGCACTTTTGACCAGTCCTCAAACTTACGACTGTCCTCACAATTTACGTATTTGCGCTATCTTGTCACCAAGGTGAAGAGAAGCAGTTGTGAAATGAGTGACACGGTTGTTAAGAATGGTACAATGGGCATAAATGATGACCAGTCATAACTGCGAAGACCGGTCAAAAGTGCGAGGACCTGTCAGAAATCACATTTTTCAGCCCTCTGGGTAGTCCTTTTGGGCACAGGGACTACTCAGAGGGCTGAAAAAGTTATTTTTGACTGGTCCTCACGCTTTTGACCAGTCCTCGAATTTATGACTGTCCTCACATTTTACGTTTTTTGCCCTATCTTACACCATGTTGAAGAGAAGCAGTTGTGAAATGAGTGATATGGTTGTTAAGAATGCTGCACAGGCATAAATGTGAGGATGGTCATAAGTGTGAGGACCAGTCAAAAGTGCGAGGACCTGTCAGAAATGACTTTTTTCAGCCCTCTGAGTAGTCCCTATACATATAGCCATGGCCACCCGGTCACATGACCAGCTAGCCACGCCCACCCAGTCACATGACCTCCAAGCCACACCCACAAAATAAGCCACGCCCACAGAACCAGTAGTAAAAAAATTTAGAACCCACCCTTGGTTGGGGGTCACCACAACATGAGGAACTGTATTAAAGGGTCGCGGCATTAGGAAGGTTGAGAACCACTGTTTTAAAGACATAGAGTGCTTAAGTTGTGTGTCTAAACAACCAATTAACTAATGTTCCATTTATTTATTTATTTATTTTATTTTATTTTGCTTTGGATGTAACAATCATTGTCTTGACTAAGGTGGCAAAATCCACGTGTGGGCCTATCCATATCAATGTTAAAACAAAATTATTTGAAAACCTTCCCAAGTATAATGTTCCCAAGTATAACTCGTAGGTCAAATGAACACTTATGATGGCTCTGGACTAGAACATTTCCTACTTGCAATAAGTCTTCACACAGTGCATGTTTTGTCTCAGGCAAAATGCAGGAATTATTGCACAGTTTTGTGCACCTGTGCACAGTCTACTTACACCTTGAAAAACGTTCTCCAAAAAGGAAATCCTAACAATTTTCTGAACATGCAAAAATGAGGCATGTCAAAGGGCAACTGAACTCAGTAACAACTGCAGAAAATATGCTAACATATTCTTGTTCTGCACAGTCCCATAAGTATTATTCCTTCTCATGCGATTAAGTTAGCATGAAAAGTTATATATATATATATATATATATATATATATATATATATATATATATATATATATAGCAATGAAATATTAGCAGCAACTGAAGAAAGCAAAATATGTCACTGTTTATATGCATAATTCTTGGCTTACTGCAGATATATCTCCATCTATGGTAATTTCCCCTGTTGAAAACCTCCCTAAGAAACAAGCAGCAGTATAAGAAGACTCAGCAATAGGCCTAGAGGCCATATTTAGTATCAATTTCTCAATGAAGAATTATTCAAAAAGAAGAATATGAAGCTATTAGTCACTGGGAAACCTCAGTGAGGTGGAGTCAGTGCATAACTGATATACTAGTTAAGGAATTTGTATGGAGAATTACGCTTAAGTCAGCACCTCTAACCAATTGCCCAAGGCATAGTAGCATCTTTGAAGTACAGCTAGTTTGAAACACACCCATATTTTACTAAAATGCCTGGGATGAACCTTTCTGCTTATTAATCTTGCTCTTCTCCAGAAGTTTCTTTTAAATTTCAGTTAAATTCTTTTGTATGCATCAGTGATTTGAGGCTTGAGAGATCTTTACATTTTGGTTTAAACAGAACCTCCAATTCTACTAGCTGTAGTCCTGTACAACAGCCACATATGGAATTAAAGAATTCTAAACTGAGGAATATGACTGACGTATAGCCATTTTTTTCCACCCAAAAAATCAGTTGTGGCTCTTCCTAAAGTATTTTACAAATTTAATTTTATCTAGCAAAAGCCAATAGCTATCTTCCAAATTATTAGGAGTTGGAAAGTTATGCCAGTCCTCTACATGTCCCCCCAAAATTTCCCAGTGCTTCTGCTCACAATAGCAAATAGAGGAGGCAAATATTTTATGCTCCCATTTTATGTACGGAGGAGGGGGAGAAGAAATCTCCATAATGTAATGATTCACCAATCTGAGCAGATGGCTCACTAACTATGGATTGTGGTTTGCCAAGAACTTTGACAAGCTGTCTGTCTTTGCAATCCCAGAAAAGTACAACACAGGATCTATTAAACCCTGGATGGGCAACCTTGTATGATCAATAATTATGCTAATTCACAAGCTATGCAGTAAAGCATTATCAATTATGTATTCATTTTACTTTTGCTGAGTGTGATCCACAGAAGTATTGTTTAATCTCAAGCTTCCAGGATAATATAAAATGTACTTACCCATATGGAAAATATACCTTTGTTTTCCATGCATATGCGTGTGTGTGTATGTGTGTGTACGTACACCTACACACACTCAGATGCTGGAATAGTTTCTACACATCATGAGGATAATGGGGGTACTAAACGTTATATTACAATCACTTAGTATACTTATAGTCTGCCTTTTTCCCATGACAAAGCAGAGGAATTGCAGCCCTGGAATTCACAGGGAGCTCCCATGAAATTTGGACTCCCATGAAATTTGGACCCAATCCACATTTTCTTCACTTGAGCAAGATAGCATCATTGTTGCATCATGTTTCTTCAAACTATGCCATGCCTTAACAATGATCCCATTAGCAGCATGAGACACAACTGAGTTGGAAAGTTTTCCAGATTCTTAAAAATAAATTAATAAAGATGATTTCATCTTCATCAGCTAAAAATTACAAGAGACGTATACACTGGCATTGACTCAGGCTCACTGGCTACATTTTGGAGGGTAAAATATTGAAAAACGAATAATAATTCTCCTTTGCCTCATGCAACTTCTTAACTAAATTGTTTTTAGGGGAAAGAGTTAGAAGCGGGGGATGATTTTACTGTCAAGGAGAGAAAGGAGCTGTCACTTCAGATAACAAATGTTGGAAGATGGCAAAAGGCCTCTTGAAGGGAAACAGCTATAAGGAACACTCTGCCTGCTTGTGGAAGTGTGAATGTAAAAGCAGTTATATAAACAGTTTACCTTGAAAGAGAGGAGGGGATGAGAAAGAAACTGAAGATTGACTCACCTTGATTTTCTTAAGTATGTTACTGGGATGAGAAAAATTATACCACACTTTCAAAGTTTTTTTACCCTGTACCAATGAAGTAGAGTTCTAACACTCCTTGCGGAGTCTCTTTCCTGAACTGGCCTATCTCAAAGGGCTGAGACTGCTTTAACAGATTAGCAGAGTTGGAAGGGACCTTATAGGTCATCTAGTCCAACCCCCCGCTCAAGCAGGAGACCCTACACTATTTCTGACAAATGGCAGTCCAATCTTTTCTTGAAAGTCTCAGATGATGAAGCTCCCACAACCTCCGAAGGCAACTTCTGTTCCATTGGTTGATTGTTCTCACTGTCAGAAAGTTCCTCCTCATTTCTAGGTTGAATCTCTCCTTGGTCGGTTTCCATCCATTATTCCTTGTCTGGCCTTCAGGTGCTTTGGAAAACAGCTTGACCCCTTCCTCTCTGTGGCAGCCCCTCAAGTATTGGAAGACGGCTATCATGTCTCCCCTGGTCCTTCTCTTCACTAGACTAGCCATGCCCAGTTCATGTTACCGTTCTTCATATGTTTTAGTCTCCAGTCCCCTAATCATCCTGGTTGCTCTCCTCTGCACTTTTTCTAGAGTCTCAACATCTTTTTTATAGTGTGGTGACCAAAACTGGATGCAGGACTCTAGGTGTGGTCTTACTAGGGCTTTATAGAGTGGTATTAATACCTCACTTGATCTTGATTGTATCCAACATATATTCAACAGGTGTAATGAAGAACACTGTCCTAACACCAGTTTTATGAAAGCAAATTTGATTTAAGAAGACAGGTTGCCATTTGTTTCTTTGCCTGAGTCGGTAAAATGTTTTGGCCATGTTAATAATTAAGTTTGTTCAAGTTATATTCTGATGTAGAATGCATACTTAATAGCCTTGAAGGACAGGTTTTTTTTAGCCTCAACTACCTTGCAGGCCTTACATTCCTCCAAGAATTCAGAGAAGCTTCCATAAGAATCTCTTTTAATTTTATTTCCATAACAACAAACTAGTTTGGTGAACTAGTTTAAATTAGGTTGGTGCCTAAGAGTGGACTTGAATCTGAGTCCCTTAGTCCAAAACTTTACTCACGGTTTTAGAAATGGCATGAATAGAAGCCAAGCCATCAAAAAAGGGGCCTGGTGGCTCAGCAGATTGATAGCATTGTGATTAACACCAGCTGTCTGCAATTACTGTAAGTTCGAATCTCACCAGGCTCAAGGTTGACTCAGCCTTCCATCCTTTCTAAGGTAGGTAAATTGAGGACCCAGTTTGTGGAGGCAATAAACTGACTTTGTATAAATATACAAAAGTATGAAGGCTATTGCTTAACACATTGTAAGCCGCCCTGAGTCTCCGGAGAAGGGCGGCATATAAATCAATTTTTTAAAAAAAGAAGAAGAAGAGAGGTATGTGGTTTTACTATCAGCTTTGAACTAAACAAAGTGAGAGGCTTCACTTTTATTTAAAAATTCTATGTTTGGATAAGATCATAAAAGTTGGTATTCTTCCTTAGGATTAAAAAAAAGGGGGGGTAGAAAAAGTTAATGGGCCTGTACTTTCCTCCTCAGACTCCAACTGAGTTTCTTTTCATGCAGAAAGAGAAGGAAAGAAAATGCAGAACAAATGCAAAGCCCACCTGATGCAAACTTTAGACTCATCCATTCCCACTTTCATGCCTGATACAGTCTAAAGAGCCAAAAACAATCATCACATCTTCTGCATATAGAAAGACAAGACTAGACAATAACCCTTGCCTGCTGAAATAAAAATCGGACCTAACATCCTCTTAAGTCTGAATAGCATTTGTTATTTGATGTGTAACATAAAAGAAGCTGAGTCAAAAGGCCCACACCTTTAATCAAGTTTCTACTAGCAATCTCATAGACTTAGGGTGATTCCAAAGGACAGCTCCTAATACAACCAGGGAGAAGGTACAAGGTAGCTATTTTACCTTAAGAGATTTGTCTAACCTTGGAAAAAAAATGGAGAAAGAGATGGAGGACAGAGAGAGAGAGAGAGAGAGCGAAAGAGAAAGAGAAAGTAGTGGGGAAGCACAAGAGGATCACAAACAGAAGACACTATTTTTAAACCCCCCACCCCCGTCCTTAAATTCTATAAATGAAAAGGACAATTGCACAAGAAAAGTCTTGCCTATCATACAACAGACTATGATTATTCACCATCCAGTCAATCAACGGAATAAGAAAGCTTAGCATTCTTGTTCCACATTGTAAGGTGTGATTTTCAAAACAACTTGCTAAAAAGTGAAGTATTGTACCATATACAGGTTAGATCAATAATCGTGCAAGCAAGAGAACTGTAGAAATGCTCCAGCAACATTCACTCTGAAATCTATTGTTCATACAAAGTTATGCAAAATGGGAAAATCCTTCAATTTCTCCTGAAGTGTCCCCCTTTTTTTTATTTTCAGCCCCATTGGGCCCTTTATAAAGAATCCTGAACAATTGCTTAGACATCTATAAAAGGTGTAAAAGATATTCCTCACTTACCTTCTTATGTAGCAACACTATTTCCTGAACGGAGAAAAAAAGAAGATGTAAAAAGCACAACTGAAAGGCTGGTGTTACTAGTGACAGTATGAAGCACAAAGACTGAACTGTATTAGTTCACCTGAACTCTAGTGCCACTCCCTATTTTGTGCTTGTACTTATCCTCTCTCTCTCTCTCTTTCTATTAATCACCCCTTTTGGCATTTTACACATGATAGGATTCAGACTGAACAGGCAAACTAAAAGTTTCCAACAGCTGTAACATGCTCCAGCAGGATGAAGCCATTTTACAAAGGTTTCTTTCTCACTGCCAAGAGGTTTTGGTAAAGAGACTAAGTAGAGCAAGAGCAATATCAGACTATTCTAAATGTGCTTGGGGTGAATTGAACCTGAGATGTTGCAGCTTTCTTTAAAAAGGACAATACTCTGCCTAAGGAAAGGGGGGTGGGGAATGAACATTAGAACATGGAGAAACAAATCTGATTTTTCCATTTTCAGGCTGGCTCAGCATTTTCTGGTCATTAAAAAGCCTAAATTAAAACAAAAGAAAAAAACAAAAAACTGCTGCCTGCTAAACACTGTTATTGTGGTTGAACAAATCCTTGATTTTGATGCAAGTGAAGTCAGCAATGTTTCCGTCCCAACATTCTGTCCAAAGTGAATTCTTCATTGACTTGTTAGACTATAACAGAGAAACACAAATTAGCACCAGAAGACTAAGGTTAGCCTCCTCGAAAATCATTTACTTCTCCACTTTTTCTGGCCTAAGCACAAGAATTTGAATTTTTTTTTACTTCCCTTTACAATTAATCACAGCTGGCTGGGTCATCCAAACTCAGATAGACTAATAAATCTTAATTTCAAAATATAGTTCTTGAGGTTTGTTTTCATTAAGCACGGTTAGTTAAGATTAGTCTCAAAAGTTCAGTTTAATCCAAATTTAGTGTTCAGAAGACATAGCAAAATGCAACCAATCCAAAATAGAAGTGGAAAATAAAATCCACACATGTGTATAGGAGGAATTCTGGGGTCATTGCTGACATTCTAACTCATAGATTATATCCAAATGTAATCAGTGTATAGAGATCTAATTCCCATTAACAACTACAACAGGTTTTTCCTGCCCAAGGCGCGCTGCAGCATCAGATCAAGTGGATTGTTATTTAACAGAAGGCATGTGATAAAAGGTTCCTCTCCCTCAAAATTGTAATTCTTTACCTTTGGGGCTCTTTTCAAGAAAAATGAAAAAGTTATCAGGGCCAGTGATGGGATTCAGCCAGTTTGCACCACTTTGGGAGAACCGGTTGTTAACTTTCTGAGCAGTTTGGTGAACTGATTGTTGGAAGAAATCATTAGGGCAGAGAACCGGTTGTTAAATTATTTGAATCCCACCACTGATCAGGGCTATATGTTTTCAGTGCCCTATGATATGGCCCTCAGAAAAGTGTTACAGAACATGCATCCACTGAAAAGATTGTGCAGATTTTTACAAAAAGAAAACACATGGATGTTTTTAGGTGAGAATATAGATAGCAATCTAGCACTATGTACAAACAGCAGTCCTGTAATAAGTTTGCTCTCTCTTCAGTTTTCATGCCAGCTAATGCCTTGCCACTCCCTCTGAAGTATTAAAACAGTTTGTTCAAACATGTCATGAAACATTCTCTTCCCCCAACTTCACTTTAGCAAAACTATTTGAATATTCTAGAGCGAATCTTCAATGGCAGCTAAATTGATTGCAATAGTTTAAATGCAGTGAAATGCCATGGTTATAACTTATAACTGTTCGCTCTGTGTAAACTACAGTCTATGCACATAAAACTGTCTACAATCTATGGTGTACCATTATCACTAGTATCTAGTAAGAAAATGTATCTGGGAATACCGTAATCCACTAAAGTGAAATTGTGGCAGTTATAATGCCTTGCTATTCAATGCAACCTCAGAAACACTATTTGTAATTGGAGGTTATTCAAAAAGCAAGTTAAGTGATAAATAGTTTGGCCATATATCTCTTGCATTTTTTGTCAGTCCTATTAGTTCAATCAGAGAGCATTTACATTAGGGATATCAACATGCTTATTATTAGCATGCCTGTTAAGCCTATATGATTAAGCGGGGAAGGGGAGGTAATTATTCATCAAATGTCTAAGTGATCATCTAATTGTTATAAAGTACTATAAAGTAATCATGGCAAATCTTCTTAATTTTAATCCTGAATATATCTAAAAGAAAGCCTCTGGAATTTGATGCTTCTTTGCTTTGACAACTTCAGAGATCAACCGCAGTCCTATTCTGCACTGCTAGAAATAGTTTCTACTGTGGTTCACTCTAAATAAGGATATAGCATTTTAAATACCCTGTTTCCCCCAAAATAAGACATCCCCTGATAATAAGACCAATCGGGTTTTTGAGCGCATGGCAATAAGGCCAAGCGCTTATTTCAGGGTTCAAAAAAATATAAGGCAGGGTCTTATTTTCAGGAAAACACAGTAGCCAAGGAAGACTTCGTGAAAAGTCAGATCCTGGCATTCATGAAACTAAAGCCTAAAAGTCTCTTATGCAAATTTAAAACTCTGAGGGAGATAGGCGATATAGAAATAGGATGAATAAATGAATGAATGAATGAATGAATGAATGAATGAATGAATGAATGAATGATCTTCATGCTTTTTGAAATGAATTGATTTGCATCAAACTGGACAATAAAGAAATCTCAAAAGTCAGACAAAACCTTCCTCACCATTCATTGTTGTTGTTCTTTGACCTTATTTGGCTCCTAATGTGCTTTGCTTTGTAATTCAAAGCTCCATTTCCATGACACACTGATTTGGGTGGCAGAGCGGTAAGCAACCTGTACAAACTTAAAAATGGAGTTAACTCAAGTAATTAACCCAGAAGGGATTAAGTTGTGCCCCAGTCTTTTTAAAAATCAAACTAATTGTACCCAGTCAACTAACTCCCCCACCAATGTCACACAGATTATTTACCAGAGGACAATTCTGACATCCATGATCCAGATAAAAGGCATTCCTTGATTTATGGCCAATCCTGATTTTGATCAAGAGTTGTTGCAGTCATAAGTTGAGTCACCCTGACCATTTGTACAACAATCACAAAGCAAATCATTATGATCATTAAGCAAATCCCATGTTCATACATCCAAATCCATTTTATTCAATGGACATCTTTTTGCTGGAAAATGGTAAAAAAACAGCGCAAACGCTATATCTATATATATCTCGTAAGCAGCTGCCTAAGAAATCTGTACCTATGATAATAAAAATGTTTCAGGTTTTTAGGGCAGTACATAAACGAAAGTGCACTGCTTTCAGAGGAATGAACAAATTACTAGAATTAAGAATACATAGCAGGATATTAAATGGAGTGATCTACCTCTTTATTTCATTTGAGCAGGTTCATTCCATGTTGATAATACCCCTTTGTCTAGTAGTAGAGATTCTGGTTGTTTATATATACATTAATGATCTTATTTATTTCACTCTATAGCATCCAAGCAACTTTTTCTCACCTGTTTATTATATAGTAAAACCTGTATCTTCTTAGGCCACAGTACAAAAATAATATTTACTGCTACTGCAAGTTATTTGTTTCATCTTGGGGGAGCTATGGGAATAAATAAGGATGCTCAGGCAGACTTGCATCTCTATTATTAAGCACTGGCATCAGCAGAGCCTCTCTAACCATCTCAGTACAGTGGCATTCTGTAGAGATGCCCTTCCAATTGGCTAAGTCAATAGGTGAGGCTGGATAGGTATCTGTAGTGTAGGATTTCATTTGCAACCTTTCCCAACAAACTGTCCTGAAGACAATAATGCTGGGGAGGCAGCAACAGTGGGCAGAACTGATGCATTATCACAAACAGAGCCAAAGAATTACAATACATAAGCCAACTATATAATGTAAATCTCTCCCAGCTCCTTTACTTCAAAGGTTCTAAGGATACATAAGAAATATATTGCAATCATATTTCCACTAGTATACTATCCAGTAGTATACTATGTATGAGTATTCCTGTCTTGTAACTTAAAACAAAAACAGAGTTAATTCAGATGCTTTAAGTTTATGAAGCCATTATAGATACTGTACCAGTGGTGGGTTTCTACTGGTTCGCCCCAGTTCGGACAAGCCGGTAGTGGCGGTGGCGGGAGGCTCCGCCCACCTACCTGGACATCATCACAGACACTCTGTGCATGCGCAGAAGCGCCGCATGCGAGCAAAGCAAGCACATGCACACGTGTGGTCACAGTTCTAAATTGGTAGCGAAGGTAAGTGGAACCCACTACTGTATTGTACCTAAAAGGCTTAGGTGATGAAAAGAAATGACATATCTAAGAATAGAGAAGACTCATTGCTAAGTATGAATGTAGATATATAAACATAGGCACAATTTCTAAGAAGCTGAATTCAGAAACTAGCCAATACCAGCAAAGGCTGCAAAATTTCTTCTGAAAGTATGTTGAAAATAAGAGGAATAAAATACAAATTCTGTTGCTTAGTATATAGAAAATGAAATATGAAGTGGTGGCAAGGAGAAGGCAGAATTGCTCAACTCTTATTTTCCCTCCAGCGTTTCCCAAATGAGCTATATAAACCATTGCACAATAGGAACTGATATTAGATCAGAATTGCTGTTAAAGATTAATAAGAAATTACTCAGCCACCTTAAATGAGTGTAGGAGCCTAGCCAATTGCATCCAAACTGTATCCATCTAGGATACCAAAAAATGTGTTTTCTATTAACTTTTTAAAATTTGGGCAGATAGATTGGGTGCTAAAGGAAGATTAAGTTTAAGATCAAATTTAAGATTAAGATTAAAGAATAGCAGATGTCCCAATTTTCAAAAGAAAGGAGAAAATAATTCTGGTGGACTTATTGTAATCATACAATAGCGGCTGTGAGGGATGGCACCAGAGGGGGCTAAAAGGAGGAGGAACTTGCTCGGGAGCGCGAGGAGCCTCTGACCACAATATACTATTAATGTCAGTTTCTTTGGAACTGCTATTACAACTTAGATGGGAGGCTTACTTGGAGGGGGCCTCTTCCTGGCTCTCCCAGAGGTTTCCCCCCCCCTCCCTTATGTGGATGGGGGCGAGCTAAAAACATTGCTGGTTCTGACGGTTGGAAAAGACCTGGGGCCAAGCTCTTATGCCCCACGTGGTCTGTTAGCCTCTGTGAGGCCACTTATTATCTGGAGGTTCCTCTGAACAATAGGATGATATTTGCCTCCCATGGACATCTACAGCCCCCTGATTTGCCTCCTGATTCGTGAGTGAGATATCTCAGATTTCAAGCCTTGTATGGAGCCGGACGATGACTGCGGTTTTTGGCCCTTCCCAGCTTTCGTGAGAGGGCAGCTGGTGTTAACATCTGGCCTCAAAGTGGCTTAAGACTCCATCCACTGCTGTGAGAGAGCAGTGGGATTTATTGAATTTATTGACTTGGAATTGATTGAATGTCCCTCCCCAGACCTTGGACTATCTGGATTACCCCCAGGCCGTGGACTTCCCCCAGCTTAATTAATTAACTGATTGATTAGATGTATTCACCAACAGAACTTCTTATTCTGCGAGACTCCCCCCTCTCGCAGGTGTGGCCCTCTACTTTATCAAGGGCCTACCTTTATGACGGGCTTTGGCACCCCGAGAGGTGGCATGCTGCAAAAAGGGGATTGAGGGGTTTTTTAGGGAAACTTTTTGATAGATTTTTAAGGGATTTTAAGGGGTGGGAGGGTTGTGTGGGTTTGGGGGTTAACCCACGGGGGGAGGGGTCCGGCCCAGCTGTTAGTGGGGCCATGGAGGGTGCGGATTCCGGGGGTAAGGGGGACATTAGAGTCCATTCTGTCGAGGGCTTTTCTATCAATGTGTTGAGTGGGAGGGGCAGATATGGCGGGAGCAGGGGGCCGTATCATGTGGTGGGGGCGCGCACTCGCTATCTTTGAGCGGTGGCGCGCCCCGGTCCCCATAGCCCTTCTCGTATCCCAGGCTGTTCAGACTCTCAGGGCCCGAGCCTTCGGCTGCTGTCGTGCAATGCCAGGTCCGTGGTAAATAAAGCCCCCCTCATTTGCGATCTTATTCAGGAGGGGGGAGCGGACCTGGCAGGTATTACGGAGACCTGGTTGGGCCATGAGGGGGGGTTCCCCTCGTGGATATGTGCCCACCAGGTTTCCGAGCATTCCATCAGCCAAGAGCTCAGGGCAGGGGTGGGGGGGTGGCGGTTATTATAAAGGAAAGTCTTGATCCGAGGGAGACCACTGTTCCACAGATAGCCGGATGTGAGTCCCTTTTTGTGAGATGGGGTCGTGGAGTACAGATGGGCTTGTTGATCACGTACCTGGCTCCCTGCCGCGTGGCAACGGCCCTGCTTGAGCTGCTCAACGTCATAGCTGAGGTGGCGGTTGGTACCCCCAGACTTCTAGTCATGGGGGATTTCAACCTGCCATCTGTCGGCGAAACGTCTGAGGTGGCTCGGGAGTTCATGGCTTCCATCACGGCCATGGACCTTACTCAGTTAATTCATGACCCCACTCACATGGGTGGACACACTCTGGACTTAGTTTTTGTCTCTGGTCAGTGGTCGAGTGGCCTTGATACAGGGGATATAGTCATCGAACCCTTGTCATGGTCTGACCACTCGCTCCTTCGACTGGGCTTTCTAACCGCTGCACCCCGCCGCAGGGAGGCGGGACCGACCAGGTGGTTCCGCCCCAGGCGCCTGATGGACCCTGATAGGTTCCAGATGGAGCTTGGGCCATTTCCTGAGACTCTGGCTCACGACTCGGCTGAGGACCTGGTGGCCGCCTGGGATAGTGCGGCTGCCGGGGCCTTGGACCGTGTCGTGCCTTTGCGGCCTCTGACCCGGCACCGAACTCACCTAGCTCCTTGGTTCTCCGAGGAGCTTAGGGAGATGAAGCGCCGGAAAAGACGCCTGGAGAGTAGTTGGAGGACCAGCCACTCCGAATCCGACCGAACAGTGGTGAGGTCTCATATTAAGACCTACCTAGTGGCAATAAAAGCGGCAAAATCTAGCTATTTTGCCGCTCTTATCGCGTCATCAGATAATCGCCCGGCCGCCCTGTTTAGGGTGACCCGCTCCCTCCTCCATCTGGAAGCGCGGGATGACCCCTTGCAGGGCCGAGCTGAGGACTTTGTGCAGTATCTGTATGACAAAATCGCTCAGATTCGGGAAGGGCTGGCCTCTGACTGGGTATGTCCGGACGGGATGACTGAGGCAGGTCTTGAGAGTGTTATCTGGGGGGGGGTTCGATCCTGTGGCTCCCGAGGACATGGACAGGGTCCTGGGACGGCTGAACGCGACCACATGTTTATTGGACCCGTGTCCCTCCTGGTTGGTACTGGCTTCCCGGGAGGTGACACGAGGCTGGCTCCAGAAGATTGTTAACGCTTCTTTGAGTGAGGGGGTCCTGCCGGCCGCTTTGAAAGAAGCGGTTGTGAGGCCCCTCCTCAAGAAGCCCTCTCTGGATCCGGCTGTTTTGGCTAACTATCGTCCAGTCTCCAACCTTCGCTTTGTTGCGAAGGTTGTTGAGAGTGTGGTAGCACAACAGCTTCCCCGGTACCTGGATGAAACTGTCTATCTAGACCCGCTCCAGTCCGGCTTCCGACCTGGGCACAGCACGGAAACGGCATTGGTCGCCGGTTGGTGGATGATCTCTGGAGGGCTCGGGATAGGGGTTGCTCCTCTATCCTGGTCCTGTTAGACCTCTCAGCGGCTTTTGATACCATCGACCATGGTATCATGTTGCACCGGTTGGCGGGGTTGGGGGTGGGGGGCACTGTTCTGCGGTGGTTCTCCTCCTACCTCTCTGACCGGTCGCAATCTGTGTTGACGGGGGG
Source organism: Pituophis catenifer annectens (assembly GCF_029215685.1). NCBI lineage: Eukaryota > Metazoa > Chordata > Lepidosauria > Squamata > Colubridae > Pituophis > Pituophis catenifer. The sequence continues at coordinate 75,137,857 of NW_027256883.1, forward strand.
GCAGCAGTCGACCCCGAGGCACCTTGCTTGTGGGGTGCCACAAGGGTCGGTCCTCTCGCCCCTTCTGTTCAACATTTATGTAAAGCCGCTGGGTGAGATCATCCGTGGCTTCGGGGTGGAGTTCCATCAGTACGCTGATGACACCCAGCTGTACATCTCCACCCCAGGCCACCCCAACGATGCCCTTGAAGTGATGTCCCAGTGCCTGGAGGCCGTGCGGGCCTGGATGGGGAGAAACAGGCTCCGACTCAACCCCTCCAAGACCGAGTGGCTGTGGCTTCCAGCGTCCCGATATAGCCAGCTGACGCCATCGCTGGCTATTGGGGGCGAATCACTCGCCCCCACGGAGAGGGCTCGCAACTTGGGCGTCCTCCTGGATGCACGGCTGTCTTTAGAAGACCATTTGACGGCCGTGGCCAGGGGGGCTTTTTATCAGGTTCGCCTGATACGCCAGTTGCGCCCCTTTCTAGATCGGGACTCTCTACGCACAGTCACTCAGGCACTAGTCACTTCCCGCCTGGACTACTGCAATGCTCTCTACATGGGGCTCCCCCTGGGGTGCACCCGGAGGCTCCAGCTGGTCCAGAATGCGGCCGCACGGGGGATTATGGGGGCGACGAGGCGCTCCCATGTGACACCTCTCCTGCGCGATCTGCACTGGCTCCCGGTGGTCTTCCGGGTGCGCTTCAAGGTGTTGGTGACCACCTTTAAAGCGCTCCATGGCTTAGGGCCGGGGTACTTACGAGACCGCCTACTGCCACCAATAGCCTCCCACCGGCCAGTACACTCGCACAGAGTGGGCCTCCTCAGGGTGCCGTCCGCCAGACAATGTCGGCTGGCGACCCCCAGGGGGAGAGCCTTCTCTGTGACAGCGCCCACCCTCTGGAATAACCTTCCCCCGGAGTTACGTATAATAACAGACCTCCGGATTTTTCGGCGGGCCCTGAAAACTTATTTATTTCAACTAGCTGGGCTGGCTTGAGCTAAATTTTAAATTGGTTTTAAATTGGGTTGTTTTAATTTTACAGCCAGAATATCTAATTATTTTAATACTGTTTTTTTTTTAAATTTTGTATGCTTTGTTTTTACTTAGGCTGTGCACCGCCCTGAGTCCTATTTGGAGAAGGGCGGTATAGAAATTTAAACAAATAAATAAATAAATCATGCACAACTAAAAGGTTCCTCACACCTCTTGACTACCTCACAGTTTGGGAAACCCTTTTCTAGCAGGATTGAGAAGTAACTTCATTGATTTAGTAGGCCATAGTTGGATCAACCATAAGATAATTTCAAAATGGCAGCTACTGACCAGCATAGGATATAGGAGCCTGGCAATCCAGGATGAAATGGCTCCACTGGAAATGAGGGGGAATGTTGGCACTGTAACCAATCAGATTTAGAGCTGTCAAGAAGGAACCACCACAGAACAAGTTACATTTTAGCTGTGGAGGGAAAACAGCTCCTTTGAACACTTTCAAAATACAGGTAGAGGGTGCATTTGTAATGAATGAAGAGCACTATCCTCAGTTCCTATTCTCAAATAGTGGGTGATCTGTACTGTCGATGGGGCAAGGAGAAAGGGCAGATCTTCAGTATGTTTTCTGACTTGAATTTTAGTCAAATTATGTCAAGGCAAAGTGCCTTGACCGTGATTTGGCATAAAGGTTTGTAGTTGGTTGACTTATCTTAGTCCTAATTCCTTATGCTGTCCAAACCCAGCCAGACAATCAGTGAACTGCCACTCTTCAGCTTCCAAATACAGACTGACTTGAAATGGGATTACTCTAGTGAGTTTTTCCTCCCATTTTTATTTCCACTAGGGGCGCATGGGAAAGGTGAAATGGGAAATCTACTGCAGTTCTTTAGCTGAAAACCAGGAATGTTTTGGCTGATCAGTTACTGCAAACCAGAGGTGGCCTCTTAGTCTATGACTCTATGTTATCTGATGTAGATTAGGAGAGCTATGGTTACCACCCAAATAGGTTGACGACTGCATCTCAGAAATGGTTTCTCACCAAACTGAAGAAAAGTTTCATGTGTGGTAGTAAATAGAGTGGAAAACTACAAATAATAGAAACATCAAATTGAATAGAGATCAATAAAAAGAATAAAACACTCTGCATCTTGAATTTTGTTTCATTATAACTAAAACTACCTCATAAAAACTAATTCTCCCAGTCCTTTACTCCTTTGATTGCTGAAGAGCAGAGCTTCAATCTGAAAGCAATGTTTTAAATGCCAGCTGGAGAATTCTGGGAACTAAAGTCCACAAGTCTTACAGTTGCCAAGGTTGGAACACCTCTATTTTAAAATAAACTTAGATAGAAGCACTAGGTATCTTGTTGGGATCTATTATCTTTTAATTCCAAATGGCCACCATGCAAAATATTTGATACACTCTTCAAGTAATATTATTACAGTACCCAGAATTATCAACATGCCATCCAAGGAAATTGGCTTGCACTCTATCATCATTTGATCCACATTCTCTGCACTGTTTAAATAGATGAAATCCAGACTGGCTCAGCAGTTGCAAGAAGAGAGTTCTAAAAGTGCTGGCATATATAAGTCTATCTTCCCTTAAATACTCACAGCAGGTGTTATTCCCATATAATCCCCTTCATTTTGTATCTTTGGATATCACGTACAGACACCAACATTTTTTGCAATTCAACAAAAATAAGCTGAAATTCATTCATAAATCTGATAAAAATCACTCAGACTAAGTAGGGATTGGTACATCTGCCTCACTTAAAAATAATAATAATTATGCTCCTCTGGTATGTCATTACACCTCCTACTCTTTTAAAACTATTTTTCATCAGTTGCCCTGCATAACAGCATCTGTTAACATGTGAGGTTTGGACTTTTATGTATCAGCCAAAAACATTAAATGCTACACATCTTATGTATTTATCTAAGTGTTTTTAGAGTTTAAAATGCCATAAACAATAGTAATTAACCCTTATAGCTATTTAGTTTCCATTGATCCATGTGGGGAGAATCTATTTTAAGGAGAAAATATTATAAATATATTTAGAATCAGTAAAACACTCAAAGCAAAAATAGTAGAGTCCAAATTTAAAAAGGCATTGAGAATTTGGCTCAGATCCTTTGATTTATTACTCAGGTGTGAGCGCTGCAGACTTATCCACCCTTACTCATTTTTTTCTCCCATAGGCATCCACAAGTTAAATCATCAAATTGATGAAAGTGGCGTTGTGTCCTCGTGCTATGAGATCTGCACCTGCACCAGCATAAATGCACTTATAAAATGGGTGGGGCTTGCATTGCAATAAAATGATGGTGCTTTCCTGAGTCTGAGCCATTTCATTTCTTCCACTTGATCTCTACAATCAAAGCAAAGCAAACCTTCATTCAATCCATTTGTGGCCTGCCCAACGGCTCTCCTGGATGATTCCAAAACACAACTACCCTTCCTTGAAATGTCATTTACTGACTAGAAGAGGGTCATATGTCAACTAGGCGGTCAGATCTTGCCCCAACCCATTGTTATTTATTTGTGAGCTGATGTCCTAATACCACTCAGCTGATTTACAAATACTAAATTTCAGTGCACCCAAAATAGAACCTAAGCCTAAGGTATATTTTTTTTATAGGAAGAACACAGTTTTTAATAGTTTTCTGCTTCTTTCTTCTAAGAATCTGCAGACACCCAAAAGTCTGACACACTGATACAATCATTCCCCAGGCTAAGCAAAATGCTCAGCTCAACTCCAGTTCTTAATTCTGTACATTTCTTAAAGCTGCAGTAAACAATGACTTTTAGCTTTATCAAGATTTACTAAGAAATCTATAATTTAATATACACAATGCCCTGGGACCAGGGGTGGGTTCTACTTACCTTTACTACCAGTTCGCAATGGGGCCATGCGTGCACTCACTTCACTCACACACGCGCTCTTCTGCACAAGCGCAGAAGCTTTTGCACATGTGCAGAAGCATCTACACATGCGCAGAAGCGTTTGATGATGTTGGGGGCGGTGGGCGGAGCCTCCCGCCAGTTTTACTATCGGTTCTCTAGAACCGGTGCAAACCGGGGGCAACCCACCACTGCCTGGGACTCCACGACACAACTGGCACTGGCTCTTTGTCAAGCTCTTCAGATGCCCCCATCAAGAAGGTGCTTTCTAGGGACTGGAAACAGTCCTGACTTATTAATGCCTCAGATGGCCTATTAGGTAATTTCCTAATAATTCCTACAATACCTATTTTGCAAAAGGGTGACTCACAGGAAGTCCTTTGTTTAAAGGAATGGTCTAGCTTGCAAGTGGAAAGAAAAGGCTAGATCACAGACAGAGATTAATTGCCTCATCTCTATTATTAAAAGCAGTTATACTGGATTTCTTTAAACTTTAATTTTACATTCTTATAACCACATGGCTTATGCCTGTGATCACGAACCTATGGCACACATGCTGGAAGTGGCAGGCAGAGCCATTTTTTCAGGCACACAAGCCGTCACCAAACTCACCTGAAGTTGCACATGCCCGCGCCACAGCTGGTGTTCAGGCCTCTGGTGTGCATGCACACAATTCAGGGGACCCAGCTGGTCTTCGGAGCTCTCCTGCACATGTGCACATGTTTGCATGTGTGCAAGACGACTGGTACACAGCCCATGCATGTGCAGACAATTTGCGCATGTGCATTGCACGGACAAAAACCATGCAAATGTGCAGATGATGAGATTGCGCACACAGTATGTGCTGGGGTCCATACACGAAAGCTATGCGCATGCGCAGATGGTGTGGTTGCGCACGCAGTGCACGATGAGGCTGCACATGAAAGCTGCATGTATGCACAGATGGTGCGGTTGCACACGCAGCACATGGGGAGGAGCCGTGCATTAGCGCGGACGGAATGCGAGCACGCGCAGCACGTGAAGCACATTCCTGTTCAGCACTCAGTAAGTAAAAGGTTTGCCACCACTGCTTATGCCAATACTTTGGTATAAAACAGAAAAATATTAGCGATGTATCACGTACATACATGCATACAAATATACTTTTTTAAAAACTATTTTGCAGCCATGCCTGTCAGAGTTTAAAATCTCAGGAAAGCTTATGTGGTTTGCAAAATGCCAGTTTGCTTCTTTGGTTTCTTCCTCCCATGTGATTTCCACCACTTTGCAATCAGGTAAAAAAATTGAGCTCCACCCCAGTGACTTCATGGATGCATGGGAGGGGACTGCCTTCAAATCAGTTTTGACTCCTGGCAACTGTCTGGACTACACCTTGCAGTATTCCTAGCAAAATTTCCGAGATGGTTTGCGATTGCGATTCTCATACAGTTGAGAAAGTGACAGGCCCAAGGTCACCCATTAGGTTTCATGTAGAACTAGAACTCCTAGTCTCCTAGTTTCTAGCCTGGTACCTTAACCACTACACCAAAGTGGCTCTTTCTTTCTATTCATGGATGCATTCAAGTACTTTTCTTAGTAATACTAATACCCCGTTTCCCCCAAAATAAGACATCCCCTGATAATAAGCCCAATTGGGCTTTTGAGCGCATGTGCTAAAATAAGCCTCCCTCTGAAAATAAGCCCTCCCCGAAAATATTTAAACGCAGAGCTGGAAATCAGGTAAGACGGCAAGAGGAGCCCCATCTTGCTCCATGGACCCCAAAATAATAAGACCTCCCCAAAAATAAGGCCAAGCGCTTATTTCGGGGTTCAAAAAAATATAAGACAGTGTCTTATTTTTGGGGGAAACACGGTGATACTCAGGTAGTTTGTTAAACTGGTGCAGCAGGAACAATCTGGAGCTGAACATGCTTAAAACTGTAGTGATTTGCTTAACAACTGCAGGGATTTGCTTGATAACTGTGACAAAAAGTTCGTAAAATAAAGCTCAAGGATGTAACAATAGAGCCGTTTAGCAATGGAAATTTTGGGTTCATCTGTGGTCATAAGTCCCTACTATGATCAGTTTTTTCCTAGTTTGGACTCATCCCAAGACTACACTAGTCATGTACTGCCACCTAGTGATCCACCCAAGTAAAACAAATGTAATAGAGAAATTTCTGCTGTTAAGAGGGAAGGTGGAAGTCCTGTAAAATCTCATACAAGTAAGTCCTTGTGATCGTAATGGACCCTGCCCATTACAGTAGTAAGTACTGTTATGATGGTGAGACAGTGAGACTGTATTACACCAGTGTTCCACAAATTACACTGGCTACCGGTCTGCTTCCGAATGTAGTTCAGAGTGTTGGTTATGACTTTTATTAAAGTTGTAACTGTGGGGTCGCAGGGGTTCAGGAGAACCTCTAGCTAAGATTCTGTGCAGTTCAGAGAACCCCCAACTGGCTAGCCCCTCCCAACCCTCCCCTCCCCTCCCCTCTCAGGAGTCCCCACATGGCCCATTTTGGATTCAGGTAAGTGCAGGGTGCACGGGGAGGCTTGAGGAGGGTGAAAAACGGGGCTACTGGAAGTTTGGGAAGGCCAGAAACGGGCTCATTTCTGGCCTCCAGAGGGCCTCGAGAGCCTGGGGAGCCTGTTTTCACCCTCCCGGAAGCTCATAGAAAGCCTCGGGAGCCTGGGGAGGGCAAAAATCACACACACACACACACACACACACACACACACACTGGTGCAGGAGGCTGACTAGGCCATGCCCACCCAGCAACTGGGCAGAGAACCCCTTGCTAAAATTTTTGAAGCCCACCCCTGTTTAAAGCCCTTAACCACATAGGTCCAGGTTACCTCATGAACTGTACTGTTTGCTAAGTGTAGCCTGTCCTATTTGGGCTGGCAGAGAGGGCCTATTGCAGACTCCAACAGTTGGAATTTTTTGGTCAAAAACCTCCCAACTGTTGGGATCCAGAAAAAAAGCCTTCTTTGCCTCAGTACCCCACCTTCACCCCCTTTGGAACATCCTGCCTTCCAGGGTAAGATCTGCCCCCAACCTCTTATCATTCCATAAGAGCCTAAACAGCCTTTGCCTGGGAACCCAATGGGGTAGATCGATAGTAGATGCCACCTCCTCCTCCCAGTTCTCTGCTCCTCACTGATCCATCTTTTTTTTACTATGTATTTTCTTTGTTTTCTTTTTCTTTGTTTCCTTTTCCCTTGGTTATTTTGTTCTATTGTTATGTTTTACTTTTGCTTTGTTTAAACTCCTTTTTTCTTTCTTCTTTTTTTTAAATGGTTGTCATCCACCTAGAGTAGCCCCATGGCAAGAGCGGCAAAAAAAAAAAAAATCATCATCGTCGTCGTAAAGTGGGTCGATCATGTAACCAATTTTCCAATCTTATTTGCAGCAATCATTAAGCAAATACAGCAGTCATAAGGCAGCCACTGCCGCCACAAAACAAACACCACGGTCATTAAGCAAACTGATTGTTCATTGTGGTATAGTTTTGCCAAAACCCAAAAGTGCCTGTTTTTAACAAAACCATCAAAAAAAGGCTGTCCTGTGACCACAGGACATGCAAAGGATCATCAATGTGGCTATCTAGCCAAGCACCTGGAGTTTGGTCACAACTCTGCAGAGGAACCCTGATCATCAGAGCCTTGAATCCAGGTCATATTGCCTGAAGGTAATAACTTTGAATGGTTGCTAAGCAACTGGTCATTAGTCAAGGACTACCAATACATGAAGGCATTACCTACTCTGTTTCCCCCAAAATAAGACCTCCCCTGATTATAAGCCCGATTGGGCTTTTGAGCGCATGGCAATAAGGCCAAGCGCCTATTTCAGGGTTCAAAAAAATATAAGACAGGGTCTTATTTTTGGGGAAACACGGTAATGTAATATCTATATCTGTCCTGAGAGCTTTTTTTAAAAAGGAAAATGCGCTCTAGGTATCATTCTAAAGGCTAAATCTACAGCATTTGAGGAGAACCAAAGATGCTGGACTTGTCGACCGGAAGGCTAGCAGTTCAAGACCCAAACACTACGTGAGACTGGGTGAACCCCTAATCCTGCCCCATCTTGTGCCAACCTAGCAGCTTGAAAGCATGCAAATATGAATCGATAGGTACCACTTCAGTGGGAAAGTAACAGTGCTTCATGCACCTCAGCATATAGTCATGCCAGCCACATGACCACGGAAACATCTTTAGCCAATGGTGGCTCCCTCGGTTAGGAAATGGAAATGAGCACTGCCCACTAAAGTCGGGCATGACTAAACAAGGGTAACCTTTATCTTTACCTTTCCCCCCCACCCCAAGATTTTAACAGAAATTAATATTCTCTTTCTAGACACAAGGTGGCCTCATTGTATTACTAGAAGCACAGAACAAATCAGTACAGGAAAGGCATCCAGGGATGGTGGCAGACAGCCCAATGCTCCAACAGCAAGGTCATTGCTTTTGGCACAAAGCTTTCAAAATTGCCTTTAAGACTTTGTTTGCAAGCTTAAAAGGTGCTCCTCCAAGACTATCCAAAATCTGGAAGCAGCAGTGATGGTAATGGTTACATGTGCGTGCGTGCGTGCGTGCGTACATGCGTGCGTGTCTCTTCAAATCAGTTTTGACTGCCTGGACTAGTCTTTGCAGTTTTATGGGACTAGTTAAATGCAAACAGTTAAATGTCAGTATTTATTTGTTCTATGCTTATTTTTTTATTTACTGAGGTGCTGTAGCTCCTCACTGCTATAAATCAGGAAGAGCCTGGGAGAAAAGGTTCAGTGATAATGAAACCAGGAGGACTTAAAAAATAGAGCCACCAGCAGCTGGTATAATGTATCTCCAAATGTTTTGGTTAAAGAGACTCTTTGGGAACAAAATATTGTGTCTCATAGGTCTTCTGTTAATATTAGTAACTCTCTTTTTATTTTTAACACAAGGAAGCAAAATATTGAATTTAAGCATATTTCAGACAAAGGATGCTTTTGCTTCCTGTAGGCCAGATAAAAAGAGCTTGTACATGGAAAAAAATACATTTGGAATTATAATATTACAGAAAATGAAGCAAATTTGTTCTCAGGTGTGTACTACGGTATTAAAACATCAGCAATGGACACCTGGGAAGGGAAGAGATAACATTTTTTTTTCACAGATAATATTAGAGGAAGAAGCCTTGGTTTCATTGGATGGGGGGACTGGGGGTGGTGGAAAATGTTCTAGATCAGCGGCAAAATTTTCAGAAGTCAACACTTTTTTTTTTCTTTTCTCCCTCCCCTCCTCCCTTTCTTTCCCTTCCCCCTCCCCACTGTGCCCTACTATTTGCTTTTGTATTTTTGTATTTTATTCTATAATTTAATAAAATATTATAAACTTCCAAAAAAAAGGAATTTTTTATGCCTACTAATGAATTTTAGAGGTTCATTTTCAAGAAGTGGCAAAAATTATGGAAGAAATATATTGGCATGGGGAAAATGTACAGATGAGCCGCACACTGTAGATTATTGTGTTTCCTGGGGGGAAATGTGCCCCCCATTGCAGGCAACTGCTAGTGGCAAACTGAAAAATGTGTCCAAAACAGATTCAAGGATTCTTGTTTCACCAGCATCTGATATATATTATTATCAAGATAACCCAAAGGGCCCTATTGAATTGCTCCCTGATCAACACTGTACATTCAGAAAAGAAACATGCTCGTAATGCTGAAACAGGGAAATAAGAAATTTTAAGAAGATCCTGGGCAGATTCCTCTCTAACACAACATTTCTTGGCAACTTTAAGTCATGTGGACTTAAGGGCTGGCTGGGGAATTCTGGGAGTTGAAGTCCACATATGTTAAAGTTGTCAAGCTTGAGAAATGTTGCTCTAGCAATTAAGACCCTTACTTGTCATTTCTTCTATTCTTAATGTGGGTACGGAATTGAGGAAGGCAAGACTGACACTCAGCATGATTCCTGAATATTCTTATTTAACCTTTGCACTTGTAATATACAGTGTTATATTTGCAGTGTTTTTCCACAATGTCCTTGAAATAGAAACAAACACATTTTATATTAATTGTAATATTGTATTAATTGTATAATATTGTATTGACATCAGTTGTATTAATGTCCGATATACAGTGTGGATTCCAGGCAAACAAGCTGTATTCGAGAATTGGTCTGGCAAAGGTTTTGTATGCCCTAGTTAGCAGTACAATATTACTGGAGAAGAAGCTTCATAAAATTAGATTAACAACTCTTAATGCCTTTTTGGCAATGCTGTTACAGTAAGCTCTAGGGCTTAGATCTTTTGAAATAAGTACTCCTAGATTCTTGACAGAGTGAGGGTTGTCTAAGAGGTCGCATCCTCCCAGTTTGTATTTAGTTTTCTGGTTTTTGTTGCCACAGCATTTGTTGGTTGAGATGTGAAGTTGCCAATTGTTTGACACATTCTGACACATAGTCTAGGTCACTTTGTAGGAAGAAGTACTGTTGGTGGTGTTAAATAGTTTTACATCATCAGCGAACACGACACAGTTGCTTATAATATGATCGCAAAGGTCATTTATGTATATTAGAAAGAGAGTGGGTCCTAGAATGCTGCCTTGGGGGATGCCGCTGTTAACAAGGTTTGATAGGACACTCTTTATTTTGACTACTTGTTGCCTGATTGACAAGAATGCAGCTATCCATTTGTGCAGTGATCCGGAAATGTTAGTTTTATACCAGATTTATAGGGAAACTTAAAACTCCTCAGACATTGAAGAGTAGGCAAGTAATTGAAATTAGAAAAATTAGCCTGTATGCTTAGATGGATGGGAGCAACCATGGTGCAGGTAGTCCTCAACGTACGACCATAATTGACCCCAAATTTTTTGTTAAGTGAAACATTTGTTAAGTAAGTTTTGCCACACTTTGCAACTTTTCTTGCCAGAATTGTTAAGTGAATTTGGCTTCAGAAGGTGGCAAAAAGATGATCACATGACTCAAAGACACTGCAACCATCATAAATATGAGTAAATTGCCAAGCATCTGCATTTTGATCATGTGACCATGGGGATGCTGCAACAGTTGTAAGTGTGAAAAATTGTCATTATTCACTTTTTTTTCAGTGACATTGTAACTTTGAATGGCCGCTAAATGAACTGTTGTAAGTCGAGGACTACCTGTAATGTTTTTCATTCCTATTGCATCCCTTTATAGCCATTTTTGCTTTTTGAAGTTATTTTGGCCTTGTGTGCTATTGTCTTATTAAAAATCCACACAAGAGTTAAGTAAACTGAAGCATGCTGTAATGTACAGTATGCTCATTTATAATTCAGTGCTTGAACTAGGAAGACACCAGGTGACTTTTGCTTAATGGAATGGGGAGAGGGGAGAGATTGTTATGTGATTTATTCCCACACCCTTTATATTACACCACCAATTGGGGATAAGTTTTTTGCTGGATGTATGCATTACAAGAAATCTAGCAGGCATGTCAAATTGAGAAGATGATGCCAGTTTCTAGGAAAAAAGAGGTGCCTTCAACAGCACCCTGGTATAGCAATTCTGGTAGTAACAAAGAAGGTTAAAAAGGACCCAGGAATGACTTCTCCAAACTAAGATGGGAACCAATTCTTTCCAATTACACGGATGATTGACAGATCTTGGTAAAACAATGGAGCAGTTGTAGACTATTTCCCTTAAGAAAATGTTATGAATTCATTTCTGACAATTCCTCTCAAGGAGCAATAGACATAATTTGTCCATGAAACACTGGATCTTCCATGAAACATCTTTGTTAACCAAAGGAGGTCTGGGCTTCTTTGTCCTCTAGTTTTCTGTGTAAGGTGATTTATTTTTTCATTCTCAAGTGAAGTGCTATCTGAGCCGAAGATGTTCTTCCTTAGTGCATGTGTGCATGAATGCTCTCTTATGTTATCTTTCCTTCTTTGCTATGGTAGGAAGCCTCCAAAATTCTGGCTTTATTACAAAAGGTTTTAGGTTTCCTTTTTTCCCTTTCCAACTGGCTTGAACTGCCTTTATTTCTTTGTCAACCTCTGAACTGCTTTTATTTTTCTTTGAATTTAGTGTGCTACTTTCTGGGCTCCAAGCCACTCTCCTATTGATTTGAGCAATATGTTATTTTCCATCCTCTTAATTACTACGTTTGTAAAACCTTGTTATGCCATACAAACCTAAATGCACAAACAGGAAATAAATATAATGTAATGAAATTGTCCAGAAGACTATTAGTAATTATGTATGTATTGTTTGGAATTAAGATTCAACCAAAATCCTATAATTGGGAGACAAAAATAGTTGATTCCAAGATAATTGGAATAGAGATATTTACATCTCTATCATTAAAAAAAAGTGATTAGCCATCACTGATTAATCTGCAAGCCACTGGATTTTGTAAATTGTAATAAACAAAGAATACAAATGATTTAGGTACATCAATCTATAAAAACCTAATCCAATCATTGGATTAGAATTTTATAGGTTGATCATACGTGATGGACCTAAGTCATTCCATATTCTTTGCTTACTATTATAATTTAGTAATAGTAAACAAACAGTAAACCTGACAGAGTTCACCTGGGGGCTTCATATGGACCAGATGTCCTCATGGTAAAGTTAGCTAATCTCAATTCCTCCTTGCAATGATGAGAATCAACTTTTTATTTCCTCGATATTTTCCAATATTCTCAATATTAATCTTGGAAGGATAGAGGGCAACATAAGCAGTTTCCTTCTTTTCGGTTCAAGCAGGCTGCAGACAGCAGAAAGACCATTTTATGCTATGAAAACCTATGAGTGTTATACTGCAGAATGGTTTCCCTTTTTTGTGGTTTTTGTGATTTTTATTTGGGCTTTCTGTGATGGGGGCCTGGGGTATTAAAAAGGTGTTACTTTTTAACAGCAGGTGCAGTTGCCAAGGGGTGTTTGTAACCACTACAGGATCCTAATACTGGGTCTGAGGGATATTGAGATATTGTAGCTTAATTATTTTTATAGTTTATGCAAGTTGCTTGACCAGCTAGATCGGTATTTCCTCCGATTTCAGTCTTCTATCCAAGGTCTACAGAACTCATACTTAAGGGATTATGCTGGTAATTGAAGTAACCTGCCTCTAATACATATGTACATGGCTATTCAATAAAAACGTATTCAGGAAACGCCTGTCATTTCATTCTGAACAGTTAATAATAGATTGTGATCATATTTTTTTAATTACACCTTTTTGAAAACACTGCTGGAAAAACAAAGCAACTAGCAACTACTAGAAAGCAACACATCTTCATACTTTATCTGCATATTCTTAAAATGAAAAGACAACAACAGAAGAGGGCAATTACAATAACAGAAGAGCACTGATAATGTGACCTAATTTGAGAAACAAAACATTTACAAGAAAACAAGCAAGCCCAGAGAGCACCAATGACCCCTCATTTACCCCTAAGCTACAAATATTCTCCTTTATTGAGAGGGCAATTAACATCACCTTATCAGGGGGGAATAGAAATTAAGTTCTTTCCTCTCCTTAGGCTATTCTGACAAAAATATTTGTCTAAAGCTATTTGCATCAGAGAGAAATCCATCCATTTCCTATGGATGCCTAGAAATTAATTACTAAATTGTTGAAAGAAAATATAGAACGTTTCTTTGAATCAGTGTTTGAATCCATACAATACTTTTCATTAAAAAGCAAAACTGAATCCACAGATAACTGCTGTCTTTGGTACTTAATCATTTTGGGGTTAAGTCAAACCTCCCAATATGCTCTCAGTGGATTCCCCCCCCCCATTATTTTCATTGCATTTATTTATTTATTTATTTATTTATTTATTTATTATTTATTTATTTATTTATTTATTTATTTGAATTTATATACCACCCTTCTCCCGAAGAACTGAGGGTGGTGTACAGCCAGAATAAGAACACACAAATAGAAAAATTAATAACAATTTAAAATATATATTAAAGAATATGGCCAGTAACTAATTAAAAACCCATTTTTAAACCTCAAGAGTTAAAAAATTAAAAAATTAAAGATGAAAAGTTGAAAAGAATTGGAATTAGGCCAGCCCAGCTTGTTGGAACAACAGAGCCTTGAGGGCACAGCGGAAGGTGCGTAGGTCCGGGATCCTCCGAATCTCCGGGAGCAATTCGTTCCAGAGGGCAGGTGCCCCCCCCCCGAGAAAGCTCTCCCCCTGGGGGTCACCAGTCGACATTGCCTGACTGACGGCACCCGGAGGAGACCCGGGTCAGAAATAAATCCCAAAGAATTCCTTGGCTAACACCAATCCTTGGGCTAATACTAAAAGAGGTACATATTTAATTATCTAGTCTGTTGATTCTTTAAAAAGCTATTGTGTACTTAAACATTAACTGTAAACTAAGGTATGCAACATGAACCTAGTTAGTTTCAACAGAAGAATGTAGTTTGGGATTGAATCCTTGGTGCTCTAAAAATTTAGCTGCTTGCTTGCAGATGTTTCATTATCCAAATAGGTAATATCAGTGCAAATGAGTAAGAGGTTTGCTGCCTGTTTATATATCATATAATACAGTATATACTTTATATACAGCAGCTTGGCCTGTCAGTATGGGTGAGTGCATGCTTTCCTTTGTGGCTGTGTGGTTTGCTTCTTGATGGTTCCTTGATTAGGGTATTGTTTTCTGCCTCATCATCTGGTATTGATTCCTGTTTATCTGAATATTGGCTGCTGCAGAGGATGCACCCTAGTTTCTTGTTTCCATACTAGATTTTATTATTGTCTCTTTTGAATGGTGCATAAATGTGGTTTGTGTGATCTATGTGTCTAATGATGGCTCAGTTTGTCTAAATTTCCTAGATACTAACAGTTTTACCAATTGAAATGGTGGTTGAATCTGCCCATTAAAGAATATGTCTTGAAACTGTTATCAACTAGCTATCTTTTGAATTGGGAAGCTATTTTCTCAATCAAAAGCTTGAGAAGGAAACAAATAGCCTATAATTCACACACCAGGAAACAACTTTGAGATTAAGTACCCTAATCATGGAATCAGGTTGTACCCATTCCAAGACTGGCAGGACAAGCTACACTTACTAGTAGATAGCTAGTAAATCCCTCTCTCCCTCCCATTAATGAAGTTATCTGGTTGAGCAATGACATGTTTGCAAACAAACAGCCAAGCTTGGAGAACACCAAGAACTCCTTAATTTAATTTATAATACTAACATGCCTATTAGCATCCTTAGAAATGCTGAACATTTGAATCCACTCACTCATTTTACAGTTATCTTTAAAATGTTGATTAAAAAACATATAGGAATTTAATGTTGGAAATATCCCACAAAAGATAGTATGGACAACTAATAATTATTATTATCCAATATCAGGAAAATGTTTCATGTCATTACATTTGAATGAAGTAGCAAACTTAACAATGGAATATCATAACAGGATGCAATAAACTCCTTTACAGAAATCACCTGTTCTATCATTAATGCTAAGAAACAAAGAGGAAAGATGTCTACATTATTTTTCTTTATATTGACAAAAGAATTGCTATATCTATTTAGCCATTCACAGCATCATATACTGTACTTTTCTGAGTATAAGAGGGACTTTCCCCCACACCCCCAAGAGAGGGTGAAAATTTGGGTGCATCTTATACACCGAATGTAGCCTCGCCCTCCCTTCAGCCCTCACCCTTTGGCCGTTTTCAGCCTTCGCACGCTGCTTTAGACCTGTTCAGGCTGCAGATATCACCACAGCACATCGCCGCCCAGGCGCATCATCATCAGCCTCTGCGTGTCACGTTTTCAACCTCTGCATGCCCCGTGTTTGGCCTCCATGCATCGCATTTTCAGACAGTTCAGGCGGTGGAGGGGATTGGTGGCAGCGGAGATCTCCACCGCCTGGAACCACCCAAAAATGCGATGCACAAAGGCCAAAAAAGGGGTGGAGGCCAAAAATGCAAAGGGCGGAGGCCAAAAATGCGACACGCAGAGGCAGCAATCAGCAGTGATGTGCTGTGGCGATCCTTGCAGCCTGGGACAGGTCTAAAACAGAGCGTTCGGAAGCCAAAAACACAAGGCACAGAAGCCAAAAATGCAATGCACAGAGGCGGCCATGATCTGTGGCAATCCCTGCAGCCTGGAACAGCTGATTGGGAGTATTCCAGGAGGCCAATCCACCCGCCAATCAGCTGCTCATGCTGAATAAGGCTGCGATAATGTGCTAAAGCTGACCAGGTTGTTTGCTATTTGCTGCAAGGACGCTAGCCAGATGAATACCGATGGATGTTGGTAGGTAGAGGCAGAATTTTCTTGTTTTCCTCCCCAAAAACTAATGTGCGTCTTATACTCTGGAGCATCTAACTCTGAAAAATATGGTACCTTGATCTTTTTGTCAAGATTTTTTAAGCATTGGCAGTGTAGTATCAGAGTTAACACAGACACACAGACAAAAAAATCATAAGATCTAGGAACCAATGAGGCAGAACTGCTTATCAGTTTCTGCCAATCCAATCATTCTTTCACTATTAATATATTCTTCAAACAGCCAAAATTTCAACTGATATACATAGATTTTAAAGACACTGGTTACAAAAAGTATTGATGTTTTCAACTTTGGTGTTGAAGAGAATTCTTGAGTAGAGTGGATGAGGAAAATATACAGATCATAGACCAAATCAATCCAAAGTTCTCACTTGAGGCACTCAAATTATATGTTGGGCACATAATGCTTAGACCCAGCTGAGAAGTCTGTAAGAAAAGTGGAAATAAATAGAAGAGGATGGCCAGCAGCAAACAGGATGGATTCATTTACATTGGTGATGGATGCACTGTTGGATCAATTGAGGCAGATCATCCTAAAGGTCTAGGAGATGACATGGATTTGATAGCACATAAATCAATGAATTAATATCTTATTGCAGTTGCAACTGGACTTTCTGGTTTTTCTTGGAAGACGTCCCCCACCATCCAGTCACAGCAGAAGCAGCTTCTTGAATGAGAAGTGAAATGTCTTCCAAGAAAAACCAGGAAGTCCAGTTGCCTCTTGAAAAAGCACCTTTAGAACAACCATGACCTGAATGACTGAGAATCTCCATAGACATTTATTGCAGTTTGCTGTTTTAGTTCAGGTATTTTCAGCTCATGTCCTTCTATTGGAAAGCAATTTACTTTGAATGACATAGGTCCAATTGTAATAACATGAAATCTCTTTAACTTTAGCTGAATATCTTTTGATTTAAAAAAAATTATCCGTGTCCAGGTTGTGCTAACACCTTCATTTTGGTGAGCTTCCATAAGCCCAGAATTTTAGAAATTCTATACCGTTTCAGATAAATTATTGTCAGTCTCTTTTTGGAAGCCTCCAATGATGGAGCAACCACAACTTCTGAAGGCAAGTTGTTCCATTGATTGATTGTTCTCACCATTAGGAAATTTCTCCTTAGTTCTTGGTTGCTTCTCTCATTGGTTCGTTTCCATTCATCATTTCTCGTCCTGTCTTTTGGTGTGGGTTTTGTTTTTGGTTTTTTTGGTGCCTTTTGTTGCTTTCTCCATTAGTGTCATCAATATGCCAATGACGCCCAACACGATGTTCAAAGAGCCTTAATTCCATAGGAGGGCTCACTTGCTTGGCACCAAGCATCATTATTGTGGTTTTCTTGACCTAGCAAGAACAACTAAAACAAACAAACCGTGCAATCTCCATTTCCTCCGAAGGAAGTTTGTCCTCATTATATTAAGCATTAATTTAAAATAAGCCTACTCAGTAAGTAGGATTGCAGTTTAGGATTTCTTTTTAAATTGCTTTTAAACAAAAGGTGCGTTCCTTTACAATTACATTACAACAGAGGAAAGCAATAATCCGCATAACTGCGAGCATAAACACAACACCAGGAAGCAGAGGAACACAAACAAGACGACGGAAGAGGGCCCGGCTGCCGCGCATGCGCGCCCCCCCACCACCCCCAGTATCACGAAGCGGCCCATAATTTTGCACTTCCGGCTTTGACATCCCGTCGGTCCTAATCCGACGAAGGCGCGGTGTGTGACGTCAGCACCTTTCAGCGGATGCGGAAGAGCCGTTTGGGTCGATTTCGGCCGGCTGCGGGGACCGAGTTGCGGAAGTTAATAAGAAACTCGGGGTTGTGTTGTGGTTTTTTTTATTATTATTATTTTTTTTTAAAGAGAGAATTTTGTCTCCGCAGAACGACGGAAGGGCGAGGAGGAGGGGTGGACGAGGGAGGAGCGGAGTTTCTTGAGGAGGTGGGCGCGCGCTAGGTTTCCCTTTCAGTTTCTTTTGTCCTTTTTTTTCGCTGCCCCCGCCCGCCCGCCCATCATGGCGGCCAACTCCAACCTGCAGGTGAGCGGGGCCTCGGCTTCGTGGGAGGGGGGGGTCGCGTGAGAAAGGCACCGCCCACATTCCAAAGGGGCGGGGGGGGGAGAAAGCGTAACGTTCGGAGGGACCGGGTTGGTGGGAGGGGAGGGGGGTGAGGCGCGTTCAAGCTGCTCGGGTGGCGGGGGGACCCTGACTTGGCCTGAGTTTCACCTGTGCCCTCCGGAGTGGCTTTTACTGTTGCCCTGCTATTCCCCCCCCCTCATTAACCCGGTAATAGGGAACAAGTTGCCCGACCCCCGCAGGAGAAAGCTGCTTCCCCCCCTTCTTTTTTTTTTTGCTTCATTGGGGCCTTTACGTTGAGTATTTACGGTAATTGATTGGCCCAATGTGAGGAACGGGATTTTGCAATCCCGGGACCTTCGCTCTGATCCAGCGCTCTCTAATCCTGGACTTGTAAACCGGGAAGTTTAAAGAAGCAGGAAGGAGGAGGAGGAAGAGGAGGAGACTTGAGCTAAAGGAGCGGCTGGGGAGAAAAGTGTTTCCTGAAGGAAGTATAACATTACCAAGAGAGTTCAGATCCTGGATTATTAGGTTGAAGAAGTTAAGGTTGAAGTTCAAATGCTTTAGGGCAATTGCCGGATGTTATTATTATCCTGTTTGTTTCTGCTTTGCCAAACAGCTCAAGAAGCCTCCCTAGGTCAGAGTCGGTATGAGGGACGCAAAATTAGGAGTTTGTTCTCATTGCAGGTAGTCCTCCTCTTACAGCCGTTCGCAGAGTGACCGTTGGAAGTTAGAAAGCCACTGGGGAAAAAAATGACAGGGCCATTTTTCATTCTTAGGACCATAGCAGCATCCCCCATGGTCATGGGATTTTACATTCGGGGGCTTGACCGTTGTTTCAGATTGATGATGGTTGCAGCATCCCAGAGTCACGTGATCCCCTTTTGCGACCTCCTGACGGGCTAAATCAGGGATGTCAAACTGGCGGCCCACGGGCCAGATGCATCACGCATAGGCCACGCCCACCCCGGCTCTGCAAAGGCAAAAAAAGTCATGATACGTCATCACGTGACGCAATTGAGTTTGACACCCGTGAGCTAAGTCAGTGGGGAAACCATATTCACTCACAATCGTGAAGTGATTCACTTCACAAATATGGCAAAAAAAAAAAAAAATCATAAGATGGGACAAAACTCACTTAACGAATTTCTCACTTAGCAACATAAATTTTGGGCTAAACTGGTCGTAAGTCGATGACTACCTATATGTGGGTGGAGATGTAAGGAGTATTTTTATTCATTCCTCTTCGTAATCGGTTGAAGGAAACAATTCTAACTTAACTTGATTATGCCTCTGACTCCGTAGCATAATCGTAGTCACCTTTCTTGATTCTCATCATGTTTAATTGTTGTATTATTAAACCAAGTTATTGTTTGATTGGAGGTGTTTAACATACAGCTAAAAAGAAAAAAATGTTTATTACTAGTAGCATGGTAATGAATTAGTTACTATTTCATTAATATAACCTTTATTATAATTTATAAATGTAAAGTCTTACTTGAAAACACGGGTAAGTATGCATATACATCTTGCAAAGTGATTATTACCTTATCACAATTTTAATGTAACTATTTTTCCAATAAATAATAATTAAATACTAACAAAGTTTTTCTGTGGCATTATAAAGAAAATGTTTCCTGGTTTTTGCAAACAAATTAAAAGAATGTTGGAAACTTCAGTAGCTACTTGAAAAAAAATGTTTGCAAAGATTTTTGATACGCATTTCATGTATTATAAAGCATGAAACCCCTATGGTATTCAGGCCATGTTCAGATCAGTGAAATGTTCCTGGTCATCATAATTTTTAATCATCACTATATCCATAATATAACATGCTAGATTTGGGACAATATCTTTCCCTTAGTAATCCCTTACAGAACAGTTTATATTGCTTTCAATTGCAATGTGGGTGGTTCAGGATTCAGTATAGGTAGGAATATAAATATGGTAAATGCAACAATTACAAAAACAAACTGTCATACTGTATGAGGCAGTGTGGATTTGATTTAAATCATGATTTAAATCACTGGTAAAAGGCTTGATTTAAATCACCTTGATTTAAATCATAATTTTTAAAGAGCAACTGTCATCTCTGTCCCGCAGCAGCTCCTCCTCTGACCCACTGTTGACTTACTGACAGTGCCAATATTGAAAAATATAATACAGCCTCATGTTACATAACTAAGCTCCATTTCATGCTGAATAAGCTAAATTTTTAATGTATCTGAAATAGAAAACTATCTTTAGATAGATTTATACTCAAAAAGCATTTTATTAAAATAAATTTGATTAAAATAAAAAAAAATATTTAAATTAAAAAAATCTTTTTTAAAAAAATCATTGATTTTTATCCACCCTGGTATGAAGTAATAAATCCTCAGGTTAGAAGAGAAAGAAAGCTTCTGAAAGTTTGGGTCCTGGCAGGAATGTTTTTGTGGGATTCATAGAAAATATTGCAACATAAACAGAATACGGACATGGACACACACACACACACATAAGATTTACTTACAATAATAGCTTAAGGCTGTTAAAAATGGAGTTGTAATGTAATCATACTATATTCTTAGGTTTATATGTTGAAAACTTATTTTAGTTAAAGAACAATTGACCTAATATTTTTTAATATTATATTTTTTTCTAGAAAGCAATAGACCTTGCTAGCAAAGCAGCACAAGAAGATAAAGCAGGGAACTTTGAGGAAGCCCTACGTTTGTATCAACATGCTGTGCAGTATTTTCTTCATGTTGTTAAATGTAAGAATTATACTAAATATATGTGGCTAGAAATAAACTTCATATTCTTCTCTGTTTTAGAAGCAAAAATAAATGCATTGATCTTCCTAATGGCTTTTAGAACTTTTGGGATGTTTTCTAAAACTACAGATTATCTTTACATTTTTTTAATGGCCTCAAGAAAAGGATATGGTTAATTGTTCTGGTTAGGATCCTATCCTATTGTGCCTTAAAGGATTATCTTTAAAGGTAGAAATACTTAGTAATAAATTAAAATGTTAACATATGAATTGTCATGAATTTCAGTTGAAATAAGCTCGTTAGCATTTTAAGGAAGTACTTAAGAATTTGTTGTGTAAGAGATACTTGAAGAAATGTAATTTTGGCTATCAGTGAAAGCAAAAGGCAGAAAATGGATATATTCTCTGTTGGGTGAAGAATGCCTCCCGAAGGAATTGTAAGATTAATTATAAAGAGTAAGAAAAAGCAATGAAGATAGGAAATTAACTTGAGAAAGAGTAGCAGGAGAGGGAAGGACTAAAAATGGGGGAGAAGATACATAAAGAAACTGAACACAGAAGTTCAGTTAAAAGAGGTCAGCTCATGTTATGTATAATCTGTGTTTTGTGCCTTGCTACATTTTCTGGACTATCAAAAGACCATCTAACATTTCAAGGGAAAGTTTTAGACATTTAGAAAGTTATTTAACCTTTCCTGCTCACTCCAATTCACTAGAAATAACTAAGTAATAATTTAGTTACTATTTAGTTCATTCATTTTTATCTCGTTTTATTTAGTTTTCTATAAAATTATGGGGGGGGGGGTTTCTCCTAAGGAAAGGTTCATTGAAGTATAGAAGCTGTAGATATTTGTTTCCTTATAAGTCCCAATCTGTTAAAAATATTCCAATCTGTTTTGTCTTTTAAGTTCAAGAACATAGCCAACGTTCTTTAAAAATCAAATAATTGTTAAACTATTCCAGAGTCCTAATTGAAAAATCAGCAAAACAAGAATAGTTTCATCACTGATAACAATTTGTAGTGCTTTAAAGAGAAAGATAGTGTGTGTGTGTGTGTGTGTGTGTGTGTGTGTGTGTGTGTGTGTGTGGTTTAAGTAGCTATTTCTTTGAGAAGTAAAAGACTTTCTTTTTATCAGATGAGGCACAGGGTGACAAAGCAAAACAAAGCATCAGAGCAAAATGTACTGAATATTTGGACAGAGCAGAAAAACTGAAGGATTATTTGAAAAAGAAGGAGAAAACTCCTCTTAAACCAGTGAAAGAATCTGGTCCAGCTGATGAAAAAGGGTATGCCATCTTCTTAATTTATTCCAATATTTTACATTTATTCCTCTCTGTATCATGCAAAAAAAGTACTCAAAAATATTGTTGGATTTTAGCAAATTATGGAAATATTACAGTATATTCTGTATTTTTATACCAATTTTTTCTGACTCCAGTTAACTTATATATCACCGTTTTCCTTTACATAGTCATTGTACTTGTTTCTAAAATATTTGGTTCTAAGAATTATGTGCATTATGATTTCTTTTAATTTATTCTTTCCAGAGGGGTTAGGAAATAATGAACACAGTACTGAAGACCCTGTTTTTTTTATGTATGCATGTATGTATCTGAATGGACATACATCTTAGAATCAAGGAGCAAACGGGGGGGGGAGAGGAATGGAGTCAAATATCAGTGCAGAACTTTTTGATTTTTGTTAATTAGGCCAGACTTTATTTGGATACAAACTCTTGTCAGGGGTACTTTGTAAATGGTTCCCATCTGCTGAATTGAAATCACCAGTTGAATTATATCCATTGTATCTGTTTCGGCTATCTTGGGAGGTTGGTGGGGTGGGTGGTTAGGCTTTTGTTATCGGCTTGTCTTTCCTTGTATTTTTTTTTTTTAATTTGTGGTAGACTTATTGTTTCTAATAATGAAATAGTAGAATATTGGATTGAATTCAGAATTAATGGCTGTTGATTTTGTTGGATCTGTTCCAAACATGATTTAAAATCGGATGCATCTATTGTATTCAAATTAATTTTGGGCCTCAGTTCTTTTTCCTGTTGAAGGCAGAAAAACAACTTCCATGCTGTTTGGAGAGAGCTTTGTAACAACTGAACTTACTTGGTTCTTCCCTGCAGCAGCAGCTTTCCAAACTTTAACTCTCACACTTACTGGAAATCATGTTAAGATTAAATATATATCTTCCTCAACATATTGAAAAATCTTGTATAATTTGGGGGGGATGGGGTTTTAAAGAGTAAGTGGCCAGGTCAGAGTACAAATCTGTTTAAGAAAGACTAAATTACATCTGCCTATAAACAACTTTTTTGTTAATCTTTTGGTAATAATATACTTTAAAGATGCATAAGAACCTGAACTTCTGGTGTTTTTTGGTATGTTCTCTGAGGGAAGACTATTTGTGTTAGAAATGAATCAATCTTGAGCAAAAGAATCTATCTCTGTTTTAGCTGTGTGCTTTACTTACATCCAAATTAGGAATGATAGTGATGGGGAAGGAGAATCAGATGATCCTGAAAAAAAGAAGCTACAGAATCAACTTCAAGGTAGCCTTCCATGAAGCTCTTAATATTTTGAACACAAATGTTTCTATCAAGTTGTCAGATGAAGGGTGCAAGATGTTAAATATTAAGCGCACTTTCCTATCACCCTTATAATGAAGTGGATTTCATAAGTAAAAAGGCACATAGGATATTTTCAAACCTGATACATACACTCTTTTGCTTCTTGACTATTTGTAAATAGTTATTCCTTTTTCAAACAATTTTGATTTCTTACTGATCCTAGCCTTTCAGTTCTTATAGTAATAATAATAATAATAATAATAATAATAATAATAATAATAATAATAATAATAATAATAATAATAATTTTATTTCTATACTGCCCTTCTCCCGAAGGACTCAGGGTGGTGTACAGCCTATTTAAAAACACAAGACAAAACAACGATTAAAATTTAAAATGATTAAATAGATTTGGCTCAATTTAAAACCCCAGAAATTTAAAATACCCCAATTTAAAACTATTATGTTGATAGCCCGGCCTGGCGGAACAACATAGTGAGCAAGATTATGGTTTTCTGCTGCACAGTTTATCAAATTGACTAATTGACTTTGTTTTTGTGGGAAGGTTAAGGAAAATCTTCATTATGAAAATATTAAAGAATGTAAGGAAGAGCTTTTGTGTTTACTGGCATCATCCTCTGCCATCTCTTATGATGTTTTATGAGGACAATTCCATTATTTATTCATTTACTGAGGAAAAAGATTCAAAGCTACAAATCATGTGTGACAAAACTATCTGAACTTTGGCTTTCAATAACTGGTGAGCCTCCCTTGGTCAGGAATAACTCAAACTAAAAATTTCTGATAATGGTTGATCAATCATAAATGCATATTGGCTTGGAAGAGTTTTGGCCCCTTCTCCTTTACAGAACAGTTTCAATTCAGGAATGTTGATGGGCTGCCTTGCATGAACTGGCCACTTCATAAGATTTCTATAGAATTAAGATCAGGACTTGGTCATTTCAAAACATTAACTTTTTTCTGATTTAACCACTTTTTGTTCATACGACTTGTGTGTTTTGAATTGTTCTCTTACATTTACAACATGACCATTTTCTCTGGAGCTTCAGTTCATAGATAGATATCCTGACATTTTCCTGTGGAATTTGCTGGTAGAATTCAGAATTCATAGTTCCATCAATGATAGCAAACTGTCTTGGTCTGGAGGCCCATATCATGATACTGCCAGCACCATGTTTCACAGATGGAAAAAAGTTTTTATGCTGGAATGCAAAGGTTGCCTTTTATCAAACGTAACACTGCATTGATACTAAAAAGTTATATTTTGAAACACTGTCCCAATAGTTTTCTGGATTATTGACATGGTATTTCAGAAACTGTAAATAGGCAACAATGTTCTTTTTGGAGAGTAGTGGCTTTCTCCTTGCAATCCTGCCATACACACCATTGTTCAATGTTCATTGACATTCTCAAAAGCAAGCCTTAAATTCCTTAGATGTTATCCTAGGCAACATCTAAGACTTCCCAAAGTATTACGTAGCTTATTCTTGGTGTGATATTGGTTGGTCGACCACTCGATGGTGACATTAAATTGCCTCCATTTGTACATGATGTGCCTGACAGTGGCCTGGTGGAGTCCAAACTGTTCAGAAATAGTTCTTTTTTTTAATGTACAAAAGTCTATTACATATACCAATTGACATGCTTATCCAATATCTCTATTTATAGCTTGATTTGACATCCAATTATATCATTGACTCCAAGATATATAGTAATCTGTGTCCCCCCCGTCCTTTCAGTAACATAGTAAGTTGATCTGATTCCGCACAATTCATTATTTTCTGAATTACTACTTGTTTGGGTGGGCTAACATCTTCCAGTATTGGGCCCATGCCAATCTTGCAGCTGTTGTTATATGCAGCAGCAGGTACCATGCCGTTCTATTAACATTTTCGGGTCTTATCCCTAATAAAAATACCTCAGGATGCAATTGTATATGTTGCCCCAACATTTCATTGAGCCACTTCAGAATATTCTTCCAAAATTTCATTGTCTCTCGGGAGGTCCACCATTGGTGGAAATATGTGCCTTCTTTAACGCCACATTTCCAACAGACTGAGGGTGTTCCAGGGAACATTTTTACGAGTCTGGCCGGCGGTAAATGCCATCGATATGCCATTTTATATATATTTTCTTTATATTCTATTGACCGGGTTAATTTCACATTCTTAGTCCAAATTTCGCCCCACCTCTCAGGCTCTATTGAATAACCTAAATTCTCCCAGGCATGAACCGAATTCTTTGCACCTTCCTCACCTACCTCCATAGCCATAAAGAATTTATAGCATTTAGATAACACCTTTTCATCCACCCCCAATAATATTCTATCCAAAATCTGCACCTCTCGGCTAATCCCAAGTCTCTGTCTATCTCTCATATACTTACTGCTAATTTGCATGTACATCCACCAATCTATATTCACTCCTTGTTCCTGAAGTAACAATTTAGTTTTTAACTTCCTGTTCGTATCTAATATTTCTTTGTAAATCAATTTTTTCTCCGGATTATACAGACTCGGATAGATCACAGCTTCCACAGGTGAAACCCAGAGTGGTACCTTATTATAATATGTTTTCCTAATTTCCATCCAACTCTCAATCCGGACTCCTCGCACGTGATGTTTCGTAAAATGTGCTGGGGGTTTGCCTCTCTCTATTTCCTCTCTCCTATGGTGGGAGAGAGGAAATAGTTCTGTAACATTTTCCTGCCTAGTGAACATCAACAACTGTTTTTTTGGAAGTGCTCAAAAATATCCTTTGTTTGAACCATGGCACCCTTCTTGTCTTATGAAGAACAGACTTCGACAGAGTATATCCAGAATTCTGTTCTTTAAATAATGTAGGAATTCCCCCTCCTCTTCCCCCACTTACCCTTGATTATCATTCTGTTAATTGAAATGCCTGACCCTAATTTCCCCTTCAAAGGAAGTTATAATCCTAGAAGTTCATATCCTTTTGCCACACCCAGATATTTAACTTTGGATCATTTTCATCAACTAATAAGCATAATGTTTTTGACTCCTTTATTTAATTTGGTTGTTTGTCTAGTTTTAGGACTTGCTTGGAGAAGAAATTCCATTTTAGTTCATATTTATGCAGAAATGTTAAAAATTCAAATGCATCCACAAACCTTTTAGCATCACTGTACTATGGTCAATTGATATGAGGGGTCCTTGGTGCTCTCTGAGCTTGCATGTTTTCTTGCAGACGTTTCATTACCCAAACCAGATAACAACATCAGTGCTAGTAAGGAGTGCAGTTTGCTGTCAGTTTATATTCTAGAACCGAGATGGCGAACCTGTGGCATGCGTGCCACCTCCAGAGACTCTTAGAGACTCCTAGAGGGGCTCCTAGAGACGCCTAGAGAGGCTCTGGAGGCTGGGGACAGCAAAAAAACATCACTTCCTGTCCCACCGGGAGTTGGGAAATGGGCCTTTGGAGGGCCTCCGAGGGAGTGAGAAAGGCTGTTTTCACCCTTCCCTGATAAATAGAGAGGATCTGGAGCCAGGTAAGAAAGAAAAACGGGCCTACCAGGCCATCGCTTGCCAGGAGTGGGTTGGGGGTTTGTGCGTGCATGCGCAGGGCAGGGCGCATAGAATTATTGGTGTGGGCACGCACGCACGCGACTCTCCCCCACCCCCCTCTCCTGGCACACGATGGCAAAAAGGTTAGCCATCACTGTTCTAGAATATAATAATAGCAAGCATCATGTCAATCCTGAGCTGCAAGTATTCTCCTTTATTAGAATTGATATGAATAATATAAAAGGGCATGGGGCTGTCTTATGGATTTCACAGCAATCTAAGGGCACAAAATAAATTTCCCCTGTTTACTTCTTGGAAGGTGAACCAACATGTCTTGGTTCACTGTGATCAAGTTAAAATTCAGATTTAAAGAAAAACATATAGGATCTTTACATTTTGGCAATCATTCAGTGAATTTTTAGTATTAGTATTGTAGAAATTTGCACTTAGTTTGGATTAGAATAGTATTTCAAGTAGTAAAATGACCATAACTTGCTCACTTGTTTTTGTCTGAAGTAAACCATAAATATGCTATGTTTGAATTCTCGTATTGTCAAAAAAATTGTTTCAGATTCTACCTTAAAGGAGATGTTTTGATTTTTTTTTTAAAGGAATTATAGTATGGAATGTGGTTACCTATGGCACGGGTGTCAAACTCGATCATGTCACGTGACGTATTGTGATGTATCACGACATTTTCTGCCTTTGCAGAGCTGGGGTGGGCGGGGCCTGTGCGTGAGCATCCAGCCCATGGACCACCAGTTTGACAGGCCTGACCTATGGTCTTTTGCTTTACAGGTGCCATTGTCATGGAACGACCAAACGTAAAGTGGAGTGATGTTGCTGGACTAGAGGGAGCAAAAGAAGCCCTCAAAGAAGCAGTAATACTACCCATTAAATTTCCTCACCTTTTTACAGGTAAAGGCAAGTGAATATGCAATCAGTGCCTTCTTGGCCTATCCTCAGGTGTTTGAGATACAGAGTACAACTAAGGTCATTTAGCTTTCATAAGAAAGATACATGCAGCGTAAGTGAGGCAATACAGTTAAGAAATCTGTTCTCGAAGAATAATAGTTATGGCTAAGTGCAAGAATATGAATGTATGGAATTACCTGATTGGCTGTTTTTGGACTACATATCTCTATGGAATTTTGTTGCTATGTAATGGAGTAAAAATTTCAGTTCGTGTTTTTTGGTTGTATATTTGTTTTGTTTATTATGCTAGTCATGTGACTGCTTGAATAGACTGCGCAAATTCTTGAACCAATGCCCAAGATTTGTATCTTTATTACTGAAGAACTTGCTGGATACTGGAGCTTTCCATCAAATGCATAGAACTAGTGTAATGTAGAACTCACTGAAGTGAGACTAAAGGCTGGAAACACCTAGATTAGTATCTCCCAGTCAGTTTAATTAACTATATTTGGATATAAAATAAGCTAAGCAGAGGCATTAGGTACTGACTATGTTCCTGGAAGGGAAGAATAAAAAGTGATAATATTTTTCATCATCTAAATAAAATCTTACTCTGCCCAGAAATTCTAACTACGAAAGCTATTAATCTTATTCTTTAATAGAAGTTCATAAAAAACACTCAACTTTGGTTTCGGTTTCATTGTAGAGAAGATTGGTCAACATAAAATTTGTGTAATTATATTACACAAATAAATAATCCTTGACTTACAACAGTTCATTTAGTGCCCATTTAAAGTTATAACAGCACTGAAAAAAATGACTTATGACCGTTTTTCACACAACCGTTGCAGCATCCCCATGGTCACATGATGAGTATTCAGATGCTTGGCAATTGATTCATATTTATGACGGTTGCAGTGTCCCCGGATCATGTGACCCCTTTGTGCAATCTTCCGACAAGCAAAGTCAATGAGGAAGCCAGTTTACTTAACAACCATGTTGCTAACTTAACAACTGCAGTGATTCACTTAACAACTGTGGCAAAAAAAGATCATAAAATGGAGCAGAACTCACGTAACAAATGTCTCACTTAGCAACAGAAATTTTGGCCTGTTGTTGTAAGTCAAAGACTATCTGTATTTCTTGTTTTAAACCAGCCATCCCCAATCTGGTACCATTGAACTACATTGGGTAATTAATTGCAGTATTTTAGTCAGTATGGCTAACAGTATGGGTCTAATGACATTTGGGACAATTTCATTATTGTGATGAAGAACATAATGTTCCAGGGTCCGAGTTATTTTAGTATGAATGTTAATCCCCCAAGTTTTGAGATTCTGTAATTCCACTTCCAAGACAAGTGTGGCTTGGTATGTGGAATACAGGTAGCTTCTCCACTTTGTCCCTATGAGTCTCTACTTGGTGTTAGCTTTGGACAGAAAGAAATCTTGCTAAGGATGGCCATGTTTGTATGGATTGCAGTAACTCCCACAATCACACCTATGATCCAGTCTGCATTGAGTGCTGCACAGAATTCCTGTGAGAACACAGCCAAGTGACATCAGCTCTATCCAATTCACAAATGCAGCTCAACTTCCTTCTCTACGATTAAGTTCTGACCTGGAATTAAATAACAAAACCACTAGGCTGACCAAGCTGTCCAGATTAAGCCTGCGCAAAAAGGGAATGCAAAAGGGATTTTTTAAAATTGCAAAATGTTTTTTGAAAAGTTTGTGACTGTACGTGCTAAATGAGCAGGGAACTTACTAGATTTTCAGAAAACATAATGTATCATGTCACTCATTTATTTTTAGGGAAGCGAACTCCCTGGAGGGGGATCCTTTTGTTTGGACCTCCAGGAACTGGGAAATCCTACTTGGCAAAAGCTGTTGCAACAGAAGCTAACAATTCTACATTCTTCTCTGTATCATCTTCAGATCTTGTCTCAAAATGGTTGGGAGAGAGTGAAAAGTGAGTAGTAACTGATCAAACAACTTAAACATTTGGAATCTTAGACCCATAAATAAATTTAAATAGACAACTCTTGCCTAACCTAAAATGTTCAAAATAGATATAGAAATAATTACACTGTGGAGCAAGGTAGGCAAGCTGCCACTGATACCTGAGTAGAATTGCAATATTCTGGCATGAAGCTTCTCTTCCTCTCCCCATTCCAATTTATTATATTCAATCTATGCCGGAAATAGAAACTATGGGTATCTCTGGTTAATTTATCCTTATGAGGACTGATTCTATTGTTCTCCATCGCTCTGTCATGTATCACATGTATAATTCACAGCAGCAAGACCCATTTTATAATAGTTAACTATTTTTAAAGAATTATTCAATAACAGGTACATAAGAAAAAAAAATCAAGAAAAAAACCAATGTATTACTCTGAATTTCTTACTGAGGAAGAAGTAAAACAGTGGAGTTTATAAAATAATTTATACTTCTGTACAGGTGTAAAAAAAATTGACGGCTTTGCATCTTTCAGGATACCCATTGATGGGGAAATGCTAGGATCTAAGATACCTTGTTGGGAAAATTGAATGCAGAGCTGAATAAACAGCTAAATTAACTGATTTTTTGTCTTCTTACACTATTTAGCAAAACAATGTGCTACTCTCTGACCAGCAATTTTCAATGTCTGACCAATATTGTCTAGATTTTGATCCAAATCTAGGCATTGTTAGAATTTTATTCTCTGCTGGAAGAGGACAATACCATCTTCTGCTCTCTGGAGCACTACTTTCAGATAAACCGTTCTATCATATCTTCATCAGAATAAGCATTTTTGCTTTTAATTACTGGGCCCCATGTCCCCTCAACCATTCATTGTCCATATTTGTATGGACAATCCAATAGTGGAATGAACTAAATGTAAATTTTATGCAATTTTTATGTGATCGAGGGATAAGACTAGGGAATAAAAAGATGTTAGGATGATTAAATAAACATAATATCAGAAGAAAAGATGGTTTTATAAATTTCTCTTGTGGATTACTGCCCAAAACATGTATCCTTCACAATTATATCTTTTAGAAATGTTTAAGACCATCCAATTCTTATAACAACTATTTATCACAGATTATCTAACTCCTTTGCAGAAAGGATGTTTGCTCCAGCGATCATTAAAAGCTGTCCAAGAATTTGTAACTTTACAGTTTAATTTGGGAAAACATATATAAAGCAATTGAATGAAAGTCATTTTTATCTGAATGACTGATATCTTAACTAAAATTTAATTGCAAAAGCTTTAAATGCCTTCCTACATATGGTAGATTAACATTTTACATTAACATTTTGTACACATAAAAAGTGGTTGTCTTGCTATGCTTTATCACTGCCTTTTACTTTAATATAATTTAAATTGCTTCCTAGGCTGGTGAAAAATCTATTCCAACTTGCCAGAGAAAATAAACCTTCAATTATCTTCATTGATGAAATCGATTCTTTATGTGGTTCCCGAAGTGAAAATGAAAGTGAGGCAGCTCGGAGAATTAAAACAGAGTTTTTGGTTCAGATGCAAGGTAAGATTATTAAAGTACTTTTAATACTTGATTACTTGATTAGAGTACTTTAAAGCATGAGTGTATATTACATAATGACTATAAAATACAGTGGTGTTTAATGAGACTACATGCATCAGTGTGTTTAATATATAATATGTGGAGCTGAAAGTTTTATGGTATATTTATTTTGTAACTGTGAAATATATTCTACTAATGGGCACTTATTAAATTCATTTGTTTTTTAGGAGTTGGAACAGACAATGAAGGAATTTTGGTTCTTGGAGCTACAAATATCCCTTGGGTTCTAGATTCTGCCATAAGAAGGAGGTAAAGAATCTCTTATGGTTTGAGCCAGAATGGCTCATGTTTCAGAGCAATTTGGACTGGAAAACTGATTTTACATCACAGTTAAAGCATTTCCTTGTTTATGTAAACAGCAGATTTTTTGACAGCAAAATAAATGGTGTGTTATTTTATCAATATCAAAAAAGGGCACCAGGGTAGCATAACGTTACATTCTTATAATAAATAGCAATAGCCCTTAGACTTACGTGCCACTTCACAATGCTTTACAGCCCTCTCTAAGCAGTTTACAGGGTCAACCGATTTAATTAATTAAATTTAATTAATTAAATTTATATGCCACCCCTCTCCGAAGACTTAGGGCGGCTGTTGGCCCCAACAATCTGAGCCTCATTTTACCTACCTCAGAAGGATGGAAGGCTGAGTCAACCTTGAGCCAGTGAGAATTGAACTGCTGGCAGTTGGCAGTAAGCAGAATGAGCCTGCAATACTGCATTCTAACCATTGTGCCACCACAGTGCACGGATAGAACACTTTGTTCCATTTAACAGGAAAATTTCTCTATTAAAAACATTATTTTCGCATAACAGGAAGCAGTGACTAAAAGAAAACTAGGACTGAAGCTCAAACTTGGCAAATAATACTGGAAATATTCTGCCTTAATTCTTATTCCCAGTTCTGGTTGCTGATCCAGGAATGTTATACCCCAAGCGACTCCTTAGATTTAGTTCTTTATTTGCTGTCTTGCAAAAATTGTTTTGATAACTTGTTTAATTTAGATTAATAAGAGGAACGTGACCGTCATGTTCATTATTTGAAATGCTGTATTATGGGCATGGATAAGAGTTAATATTTCTGATTTTTTTAAATAAGGTTTGAGAAGCGGATTTATATTCCCTTACCTGAAGATCATGCAAGAGCTTCAATGTTTAAGCTTCATCTTGGGACTACTAAAAATACCTTGTCTGAATCAGATTATCGGGAACTTGGAAAGCGAACTGATGGCTATTCAGGGGCTGATGTTAGCGTCATAGTGCGTGATGCTCTAATGCAACCAGTTAGGAAAGTTCAATCAGCAACACATTTTAAAAAAGTGAGTAGCTGGATTTCTTTTCTTTTTTTTTTTCTTTTTTTTTTGTCAAGAATAACAAAAATACTGCCTAAGGGACCTGTTTTCTGATTCCATGTCTCTGAAATGCAGCATGAACTCAAGATTTCCTCATCTCAATCTAATTTTTTAACATTTATTTCAGTTTTAAGAATTAGGGCCTGTTTCTAAATCTCAGATCTCTTGGGAGAGGAACTGTTGGAGATCCTAGTGAGAAAGTTAAATAAAATATCCTGCCTTTCCCAACCTCTCCATCTACTACCTCTTAGTTCTTTTACTACTACTATTATAGGGGTATGTATGCAATGTACAATGGCATAGTACAAAGATGGCAGAGAGGTTGATACCAATATATACTGGTATATATTACGTGGGAGAAGACCCGAATAACCAAAGACCTACATACAAACACCCGCGAAAACCTGAGAAAACAATATATACTAATATATACCTGATTTACTCTTAATAGCAATAGCACTTAGACTTATATACCGCTTCATAGTGTTTTTACAGCCCTCTCTAAGTGACTTTACAGAGTCAGCATACTGCCCCCAACAATCTGGGTCATTTTACCCACCTTGGAAGGATGGAAAGATGAGTCAACCTTGAACCTGGTGAGATTTGAACTGCAGCTGGCAGTCAGCTGAAGTAGCCTGCAGTACTGCACTCTTAACTACTGCGCCACCTCAGCTCTTAAGCTTAAAACTGAAGTTTAATCAAAATGTCCCTGGTTAGATTGGAATGACTTTTAAAATTTGTTCCATTCTTCAATAAATTTATTTCTAATATTATTGAGCATTACAATATTACTACCCCATGTGGGAGAAAGCCTATTTTCCAACCTATTCTTCCATTTCCAGCATTTTGGGGGGGAAAGAGCTATCCATTTAGCAATTATGACTTGAATGGCAATAAAACATCTTGTACCAGTTTTCTCTAAGTATAACATTTGAGGTGTTCTTGATGTTATTCTTCCACTGAAATTGTTCCATATCTACAACTATATTCATATTTTGTTTCTATTTAATAATAACATGTTTACCTCTTTCAGTTCAACTGAGTTGTATGTAGTAGATTGTACCTTAACAGAAATTGCTAATTGTTCACTATTAAATGTTCAGAATGAATTAGAAGATTTTCAAGTTCAGTTAAATTCTGAACAGTCTCTCTCACTTCCACGGTTTTCTTGTTGCAGTGCTGCTGATTTGAGAATATTGAAAATAACTGAATGTGGAAGAGTTTTGTATAACAAAAGACTCAAAAGTCTTTTGAGTAACAAAAGTAACAAAAGACTCTTACTCTATTAATAACGTATTGTAAAGTAAACAATTGTCTATCAAGCAATTTTTTTATTTTTCAATTGTTCATAAAAGTAGACATTCAGCAAGGAACCAGAAGCGATAAGGTTTATTATTTCTTATATTTAACAAATGTAAGAAAGTTCATGTACCATATTTCTTGGAGTATAAGATGCCTCAGACTATAAGAGACTTTTTTGGGGAGGAAAACAAGAAAAAAAAAAATCTGCCTCCCAGCAATTTGCCTCCTTGCAGCAAAGGCAATCCCTGCAGCCTGAAACAGCTGATGGTCAGGAGGCCGATCCAACCGACAATCAGCTGCTTGTGCTAATGAGGCTGAGCTGAAACTGAAACGGGCTGTTTGCTGCAAGGAGACAAATGCTGGGAGGCAGAGGCCAAAGGATGGAGGCCGGCAGGTGGTCGGGGCTACATTCAGTGTATAAGACGCATCCAAATTTTCACCCTTTTGGGGGGGGGAAGTGTGTCTTATACTCCAAAAAATACGGTATATCAACCGACATATATCTGCAGACTCTGTAGAAGGTCTTCTTTCCATTTTGAAGCCTATATGACACAATTGACATAATAATATGATCAGCTAGGCCACCTCATTTCTTTTTGTAGATTGCTGATTGTTGAATCTAATCCTTGGCTTTTTATTTGACCATATACTTCTGTGTTATAATTATCTATACCTTGTTATCAATAGGAGTTGGAATAATACAAAAATTTTTAAAAAGTCTTGGTAAAAATATTGAACTTTTTGCCGCAAGTTTTCTTAACCAGGACAAATGTAATTTCTTTCATTAAAATCAAATGAGTTACATAATGTGTTTCCAAACTGGTAAATAATTGTTCTTGAATAGGGTTTTGTTTTTTTGTCAGAGAGTTCTGTATATTTAATCTTTTTATCAATAATGTTAAAGCTGGTTAGACAAAAGATGAAAAGTAATTTTTGTATTTGTTTTGTTACTATTTTTGTCAAAGAGATTTCTATATATTCAATCTTTTTAGGAGCAGTGTTAAAGCTGGTTAGACAAATGATGTTACACCTGTATCGATTAACTAACCATTATTCTTCTTAATTGTATACACTTCTAAATATTTTCAGTTCTGACCTCAAAATTCTTGTTTGTTTCAAAGGTGAAAGGACCATCGCTATCAGATCCCAATGTTCTAGTAGATCTCTTAACCCCGTGTTCTCCAGGGGAACCCAATGCCATTGAAATGACGTGGATGGAGGTACCAGGAGATAAGCTTCTGGAACCTGTTGTTTGTATGGTCAGTATTTATTTACTATGAATGTTTTGACTTTGGCCTGCTGTAGCATCTTAGAATAAAGATCACAGATTCAATCAGGGCCTATTTTCAGAAATCTCAAATATCTTCTAAATACTTATGGACTGCTAACAGTGGTATGACAGATTGCAAAGCATGCCTGGCTAAGAACAAATGGAACCCTATACTTATCCTGATAAACCCTGCACAGACTGAGCACCTCCCTCTTGTGTTTTGGTGCATGTCCTTTTTTATATCTGAAAATCAAGAACTTTTGTGCATGTTTGTCATTCTGTATCAATCTATAAATCCTAATGGCTACTATTCTAGCTCACAATCACCCTATAGACAAAACTTTGAAGCTGGGTGTCAGGTTCCAAGTAATGCATCCTTCACAAATTGAACCCTGAGGCATTCTTTTTCTCAGAGCACAAATTTATTTAGATGCACCATATTGGGACTAACTAGTGAAAAGCCAGTACTAAAGTTCCTGGGCTTTTCACATCAGTATAAGTTTCAGTTTTGTCAGGTTTCCAAAACAATCGGTCACATTGTCCAACCAAGGTGGGAACTGGTTGCTTGGTAACTTCTCTCATCCTCCTCCAGTCAGCGAGCCACTGGAATGTACATGACTCATTGGCTAGTTATGCTGTGGATGCTGAAGGCTCCAAGCTATGTCAAACTGAATTAACGTTAGAACACTCCAGGACACAAACAATCCCACACCCACTTAAAATCCAGGCTTGACACTGGGGTTATTATTACTATTATTTTAATTAAAACTCATGACTGTGAGCATATTTAATAATCCTGCCTCCTGTTTCCCTACCATAACAATCTTTGAGCTGATTTGGATTGAAAAAGAGCGAGAGAGAGAATGACTGAGTTACCCAGATAGTTTTCATGCCTAAGGTAGGCCTAGAATTCAGTGTCCTGTTTCTAGGCCAACACCTTTACCACTATACCAAACTGGTTCTTTATATTACATACAGTGCAAGTTTATGTATAAGTACATAGGAACATATTGTGTCAAAGTAGATAACAATCATTTAACTTAGTTGCTCTGATTTACCAATAATTCAAGATTCAAAATGAAGTCTTTTTGAGTCTTTGAAAATGCTAATAATTGAACTGAAAATCTTTTTTACACAAATCAGGTATGGTACCAGATAAGGTTTTTTTTAATTGTATGCTGTAATTTATGCGTAATGTTAAATTATTAAGCATTATTATACTTAATAATTAAGAATTCTCAGAATTCTAATTCTCGGAATTCTGTTCTGGAATTCTGAGTTAACCTTAAAACTTAAATGGTTCGTGAATTTTTGCTATCCGAAAGCTTCTAAAGATTGAATATTAAATATGGGATGTAATAATGTAGGCCAAAGAAGATTAATAATTCAAGATTCTTACTCAAAAACCTACTGCATTGTTTTTTTTTTTTTTTTTTTTATTGCAAAAGTTTTACAATTACATTTTCACCCCTTTTTTCACCCCCCCACCTCCCTCCCCAAACTTCCCATCCACCCTAACCCTCCCTAACCCTCCCCCCCCAGACTTCCCTATTACATACTCATAACTAATAACACTAATATATAAACCTGAACCCATCCCTCCCCCTATATAATTTTTCCTCTTTGTCTCTTTACATAAAAATATTTCTAATACATTATTTTCAAATAAAAGCTATTTGATACTTTCTGGTTTGGTATTTGTTCTGAACATATTCTATCCACCTTTTCCATTCCCATTCGTAAGTCTCTTGTGAACAATCTTTTAGATACGCTGAAATCTTCGCCATCTCTGCAAAGCTGGCCATCTTCAAAGTCCATTCCTCGATAGTAGGCAAAGCTTCATTCTTCCAATATTTACCTATCAACAATCTAGCTGCTGTTATCATATACAATATTAGTTTTATTTCACCCCGTGTAAAACCCTTAACTATACCCAATAAAAACAATTGTGGAGAAAATTGAATTTTTTTCTTCAAAACATTCTGCATGACCCACCAAATTTTTATCCAAAAAGCCTTAACTTTCCTACAGGTCCACCAAACATGATAATATGTAGCATCTACACAATCACATCTCCAACATTTTGGCTGAACATTAGGGTACATACATGACAACTTTTTAGGATCTAAATGCCATCTATAAAACATTTTATAAAAATTTTCTCTCAGGTTTTGCGACTGTGTAAATTTAACATTCTGAACCCAAATTTTTTCCCAAGTTTCCAGCATCACTGGTTCTTCAAAATTCTGTGCCCACTTAATCATACAATCTTTAACTAATTCCGTTTCTGAATCTCTTTCTAACAAAACATTATACAGCCTTTTAATATGCATTGGACCTTTCTCTCTTATATGTCTAACCAATTCTTCCTCATGCAACATAATACCAGTTTTTTGGTCCTCTTTCCATCTCATTTGTAATTGATTATATTGTAACCAGGTTAAATTAATCCCTTCGTCCAACAGTGTCTGCAATGTCTTCAGCTGCCATCTGCCCGCATCTGTAAAAAGAACCTCTTTGTATAAAAACCCCCCGAGTGACATTATATTTGTATTCCACAAGGTATGACCAAGATCCAGCCATAGCGGTATTTTATAATCCCATTTGAGTCGGTGCTTCTTCCAAACTCTCATCAAAGAATCTCTGAGTATATGACTTTTAAATACTTTATCAACTTTATCATCATAAAATAAATAAGCATGCCATCCAAATTCAAGATCAAAACTTTCTGCATTCAATATTCCAGCCTTTTTATTTCCAAACCAGTCACTTGTTAAAGTTAAAGCTGCTGCATCATAATATAACTGTAGGTTTGGGAGTTTAAGGCCTCCTCTTTCTGGAACATCTTGCATAATTTTCAATTTCACTCTCGGCTTTTTCTCGTTCCAGACAAACTTATTCACACCAGACTGCCAGACTTTCAGTTGTTTATCACTTTTAAGCACCGGAATCATTTGAAACAAAAACAGAAATCTTGGCAAAATATTCATCTTAACTACTGCTATTCTTCCAAGTAAAGACAGTTGCAGCTTTTTCCAGGTCTCCATGTCTTTCTGAACCTCTCGCCACAACACCTCGTAATTATTTTGAAACAATTTCATATTTGATTCTGCAACCTGAATTCCAAGATATTTTACCTTAGGTACAATTTCAAAACCTGCCCTCCTTTCAAGCTCATGTTTACGATCTTGTGTCATATTCTTAACTATCATTTTAGTCTTTTTTGAGTTCAGTTTAAAACCTGAAACTCTACCATAGTCTTGTATAATGTCGTTCATCAGGATTATTGATTCCATTGGTTGTGATAGGGTAACAACCAGATCATCTGCAAATGCCTTTATTCTATAATCCTCTTGCCTTATCACTATACCTTTCAAGATTTTTGAGTCCCGTATTATATTTAGCAAGACTTCCAATGTTAATATAAATAAAAGTGGGGACAACGGACATCCCTGTCTTGTTCCTTTTTCAATTTTAAACTCTGTCGTCAAACTTCCATTAATAATAATCTGTGCTTTTTGCTCTTGATAAATTGCTGAAATCGCCTGTATAAATTGGTCCCCAAAGCCCATCTTTTTTAAAGTCTTTAGTAGAAAGTTCCAATCCACTCTATCAAAGGCTTTCTCCGCATCCAAGAAAACCAGCACTGCAGAAATCTGTTTATTCTTATCAAGATATTCCAATAAATCTATTACTTGCCTTACATTATCCTTCATATATCTGCCCTCAATAAATCCCGCTTGGTCCTCATGAATCACTTTTTGAATTACTGGCATCAACCTGTTGGCTAATACCTTCGCATAAATTTTATAGTCTGTATTCAAAAGAGATATTGGTCTGTAGTTCTCTGGTTTTTTAGGACCAACTTGTTCCTTTGGTATCAAAGATATATAAGCAGTTGTCCAAGATGGGGGTATTTTACCCCCTTGTTGAATATTACAAAATAAATCTCTAAGTTGTTCCACCATTTCAGCTTGTAAAGTTTTGTAATACACTGCTGTCAAACCATCCGTGCCAGGCGCTTTAGCTGTTTTTAGCTGCTTAATTGCTGCTATTATCTCCTCCACTGTTATAGGGTAATTCATTCTTTCCTTTTGTTGATCAGTAATTTTTGTAATTCTCTTATCCTTTAAATATTTTTCTATAAGTCCATTCTGCACCTCTTCTTTGGCATATAATTTAGTATAATAATCCACAAAAGCTTCTTTAATTAATTTTTGTTGAAAAATTTCTTTCCCTCCAATGTCAATACTATCAATAGTCCGTATACTTTGTTTTTTCCTCAGTGTGTAAGCCAACCATCTGCCCGGTTTATTAGCATTGCAAAATGTATTATGCTTTGCGTATTGTAAACTTGTTGCAACTTGTTCCGCCATAAGCATTTGAAATTGGTCTTTCAAAAGTTTTATAGCACTTCTTATTCTTTCATCTGTTGGGTTTTTAATAAGTAACTGTTCCTTATTCTTTATTTCCATTTCCAACTCAGATCTTTTCTTTTGTCGGAACAGTCTGTGTTTAGAATTCATGTAGATAAGTACCCCTCTCATATAAGCTTTACTAGCGTCCCAAACAATTTCAATTGGGGTACCTTTATTCAAATTTATTTCAAAAAATTCTTTCAAATGCTTTTTAAGTTCTATTGTATTTTTTTCATATCTAAACAAGTTCTCATTTAATCTCCAAGAACGTCTCTCAACCTTATCCATCTCAATTTCTATCCATACAGGGCTATGGTCAGTCAAAGTTCTTGGAAAAATCTTTGTTCTTTTTGTCTTAATAAGTAAATCATTTGACAACAGAATAAAATCAATCCTAGAAAAGGATCTATGTCTATCGGAAAAAAAAGTGTAATCCAATTCATTCGGATTATGTATTCTCCAAACATC
Source organism: Pituophis catenifer annectens (assembly GCF_029215685.1). Lineage (NCBI taxonomy): Eukaryota > Metazoa > Chordata > Lepidosauria > Squamata > Colubridae > Pituophis > Pituophis catenifer. The sequence continues at coordinate 75,178,284 of NW_027256883.1, forward strand.
TTTTAGTTCCATATCTTCTTTCATATCAAAAAAAGTCTGCGGTAGTCTAATTCTAGACTTTGCCAAGCTCTTTTTATCTAATTTAGAATCAATTACTCCATTCCAGTCTCCCATAAATAAAATAGATCTATAGTCCCATTGCAATATTTTAGTATGTAACATCTTGTAAAAACAATCCTGTTGTTGGTTAGGAGCATAAATTCCAATCAAAAGAATTTGACCATTTGCTGTAAGCAATTCAATTGCTACAAACCTACCATCTTGATCTACTTCTATAATTTTTGCTGTTAATTTTTTATTTACATAAATAACCACACCATTCTTTTTCTGCGAAGTTGAAGATATATAATGCACTCCTAATTTTGAATTTATCAAATATTTCTGATCTTGAGTTGTGATATGTGTTTCTTGTAAGCAAATTATATCATTATTAAATTGTTTCAAATATGTAAATATTTTCTTCCTTTTCTGTGCTGAATTCAACCCATTAACATTCCAAGATAGACACTTAAGGGTCATCGGCCTGTTTCTGGAGCGCAGAGCAAAATATTTGAAGTTCATCCAAAAGCTTCGATCTTGCTCTTCCCATAGCTCCACTCTCTTGTGGGGTACTCTTAGCTGCCATCTTGTCTTGTCTTTCCTGTTGTTGTTGTTGCTTTTGTTTAAGTAGCTTGGATTGAGCTCTAGTTATACGTTGATCTTTAACTTCAGTCAGCTGAATCAAATCCAAAATTGGAGAAGAATCCAGCAAGGGCTCACTCAGAAAACCTCCTTCTGCACCTTGCACATTTTCTAATTCTTGCTTGGGCTGTTCTTCCGACTGCCTCTCTTCACTCTCCTTAATCTCCAAAACTGTAGATGTACGTGGAGATGGTGTTCTTTCCTTAAGAATAGTACTATAAAAATGTTGTGCCTTCTCCACGGTATTCAATCGATATCCTTCTCCCTTATATCTAAAAATTATCCCAGCTGGTGCATCCCACCGGAAGGGTATCTGTAAGTCTTTCAGTTCCTTAACAAGAAAACCAAACTCTTTTCTAGCTTTCAGCATTTTAGGAGGTAATTCTTTAAAAATTACAAGTCGTGAGCCCCCCACTTCTACAGAGGTGTGAAAAGATTTTTGGAGGATTTCATTTCTAATTTCTCTCTCAGTAAAGTATATGACCACATCTCTAGGCAGTTGTCTTTGTCTGGCCACCCAAGAGTTGACTCTGTAAATTTTATCTATTTTGTGAAATACCAAATCAGGGTTAACTTGTAAGATCTTAGCCAGGGCTTCAGAGCAAACTTGTCTCAAATCCTGTCTCTCCTCCTCTCGAATTCCCCGAAGCCGTATGGCAAATTCCATCGCCCGGAATTGTATCATGACAATCTCATCTTCAATTCTCTGCATTTTATTATCAGCTTCTTCAATTTTATAGTCATTATCTTTCATCCTAACATTAACTTCTAATTTGAGTTCTTCAACTTTAAAATCAACTTTCCCAATAAAATTTGCCAGGCCAGACGCCACTTCTGATATTTTTTTGGTCACCATATTTTGATTCTGCTTCACCATATCTTTAACTTCATTAATTTCCTGCAGAAATTCCTCATGTGATTTTTGAAGTTTATGATCTATTTCCTGTTGAGATTCTTGAAATTTTTCATCCAAAGTTTTAGCAATAAAGTCTTTTAAATCTCCCACATCAAGTTCTTTTTTCTGAGTTTGTAGTTGTTGAGCAGGGGGAAGTTGCGTTTGATGTTTGTGTGTGGGGGATCCCCCCCCTAATGCCTTCCCTTCCTGCTTCTTTGAAGCCATTGTGCCACGTAGGCTAATTTTTCTAGAGAGGGAAGTTCTTTTTCCTTTCCCTCTTCCACAAAAGCTTCTAAAAAAGTCCCCCAAATTTAGTCAAATAAAACTGAAGTAAAGCAAAGTCAAATTTTAGCAAAAAGAAATGTTTTCCTTTAGGTAAGACAACTTTGTAGCAACTTTTCAACTTTGTAGCAAAGCAGAGAGGCTACTGCATTGTTATTTAGAATTAGGTTTCTTGCATAGCAACTCAACACTGTGATGTGAATTTGTAATAAGCTATGCAAATTATCCAATCTGCAACGTAATTTTCAGTTTCTGTTGAAGATATTTGTGAAATGTAGCCCTCATCCACTGAAAGATTTTCTACCTTTGGCTTATGGCATAACAAGTTTCAGGATCCCAATTAAATTATGGCTTAATGTGTTGTATGAACTCAGTGATTTAATTTCCTCAACTAGAATTACAGTCATATGCAAAAGTAAGTATACCCCACTGATTTTTTTAACTTTTTCAATATATTTAAATATACAGATATTTGATCATTTCAAGAATAGTAATAGATAAAGGAGATATAATAAATATGTAAGAGCCGTGGTGGTTCAGTGGTTAGAATGTAGTATTGCAGGCAAACTCTGCCGACTGCAAGCAGTTCGATTCTCACCGGCTCAAGGTTGACTCAGCCTTCCATCCTTCTGAGGTAGGTAAAATGAGGACCCAGATTATTGGGGACAATAGGCTGACTCTGTAAACTGCTTAAGGAGGTCTGTAAAGCACTGTGAAGCAGTATATAAGTCAATGTGCTAGTGCTATGTACCATTTACATTTTGTAATCCTTGGTATAGATAAAAATGATTTTACAGCCTTTTTTTAGTGGTTAGGCAAATGCTGCAGTCATTAAGCAAACCAGTAGTTTGCTATGGGTGCAATTTTACTGAAAACTGGAAGTAATTATCCATTTTTGGCAAAGCCATCATAAAACACAGTCATGGGACCGTGCAAACAGCCATAAATGCAGCTCGGTTTCCAAGAACCCAAAGTTCAGTCACTTGGAGTGGGGGGATGACCATTCTAACTTCGAATACAGGTCATAAGTATCCCCAGATGGGACCATTGTAAATTTGAACGATCACTATGCAACCAGTAGCAGGTGACTAACCATACTTTTTCATATGACTGTATCTGTCATGAATTAAAAAGTATCATTATCAGTTCATTCACCTTAACACGAAGGAATAGTTTCCTTGAACACAAGTTATTTACAATATGAGCTCTTGGCTTATAAAAAGGCCTGCAGTCATACTTTGGCGACTTCTAAGCAAGTAATAGTATGCTTCTCTCAAAAGTGGGAAAATGAATATGTATTATAATTTTAGTTACAAAAACATTATGCTTCGGTAGGTGACAGCACTTGGCTGATATTATCAGGGCTCCAAGTGGTTTAATACTTGGATGGAAGAAGACTTGCAACTACCAGAGCTGTAGGCTGCACTGGGAAGTTGAAAAATACCCTAGAAGAGGGCAGAAGGCAAGTTTCTGATCTAATGTTGCTAAACAGCTGCCCACAAAGTCTCCAGGCATCATTGTTGACTAAAGGAGACCTTGCCTTTTACAAAGGTGATCGGTGAGTAGGAGCTGCCCTCTAGCAAAACAACCTTCTTAATAACTTGACCCAAATCCAGGGTTTATCTCTTGCTTGATTATATATCCAGATAATAGTTATTGCACAAGCAAACAAACACTATAACTTTAGATGCTATTTACAAGATTTTTTTAAAATAGTGGCCCGATTTAAGAATTTTTTTTTCTTCTATATAAAAATTTAAACTTCCAATGTTAAAAAGTAGCTTAAGTAATTTTATGTGATAAAACATTGAACTAAATCTAGACCGAAGCTAGGTTCATATGCTGTATTAGTTCAAAATCCAATTTGTTTTCCAGTTGCTTCACATATTGCATGAATCCATCTAATTATTGTGTGTGTTTGTGTGTGTGTGTGGTGTGTATCTTGATGCTTAAGCAATTATGGCTTAGTATAATGTTCCAATTTAAATCAAAGTTAGCCCTTCTAAGGCAGATCAATCTAACGTCCTCTTGGCGTCCTCTTAAGTATACCTAAGCTTTCAAATAAAGTTTCTGGAACCTAATGGAAATGATAAATAATGGTTCTCATTGTATATACATATGTATATTGTTTAAACTTTTAAGGGGTTCGGGGAGGGGGGAGGGGGGTGGGATTGGAATTAGGATTGTGGGTTTGGGGGATAACCCACTAGGGGGAGAGTTGGGCTTGGCCAGGACGTTCGGCGGGGGGGGTGGGGGATCCGGAGGGGGCCGAGCTAGTCCAGACTATGCTTTCACCATCGGTACTGTGTGTGGGAGGGGTAGATATGGCGGGAGCAGGGGGCCATATCATGTTAAGGGAGCACGCACCCGCTGTCTTCAAGCGGTAGAGTGCTCCGGCCCCCAAGACTCCACCCGTTCTCCAGGTAGTACAGACCTTCAGGGCCCGGGCCTTCGTCTGATGTTGTGCAACGCAAGGTCTGTAGTAAATAAAGCCCCCCTCATCTGTGATCTTGTTTACGAGGGGGGAGCGGACCTGGCGGGTATTACGGAGACCTGGTTGGGCCCAGAGGGAGGGGTCCCTCTGGTAGAAATGTGCCCACCAGGTTTCCACGCATTCCATCAGCCAAGGTCACAGGGGAGGGGCGGGGGAGTAGCGGTTATTATTAGAGAAGGCCTTAGGCCGAGGGAGACCACTGTACCTCAGACAGCTGCTTGTGAGTCCCTCCTTGTGAAGTGGGGCCACGGGGTTCAGATGGGTTTGCTGATCACGTACCTGGCTCCCTGCCACGTGGCGGCAGCCCTGCCCGAGCTACTCAACGTTATTGCCGCGGTGGCGGTTGATACCCCCAGACTTATGGTCATGGGGGATTTCAACCTGCCATCCGTGGGTGAGGCGTCTGAGGTGGCTCGGGAGTTCATGGCTTCCATAACGGCCATGGACCTGACCCAACTAATTCATGGCCCTACGCACACTGGGGGAAACACACTGGACTTGGTTTTTGTCTCTGGACAGTGGTTGAGTGATCTCGAGATAGGGGATATAGTCATCGAGCCCTTGTCATGGTCAGATCACTCGCTCCTTCGCCTTGACCTTCGAACCGCAGCACCCCGCCGCAGGGAGGCGGAACCGGTAAGATGGTACCGCCCCAGGCGCCTGATGGAACCTGACAGGTTCCAGATGGAGCTTGGGCCAATCCCGGAGGTTCTGGCTCACGCCTCATCTGGGGACCTAGTGGCCGCCTGGGATAGGGCGGCTGCTGGAGCCCTGGATCGAGTCGTGCCTTTGCGGCCTCTGACCTGGCGCCGATCTCGCCTGGCTCCTTGGTTCACCGAGGAGCTGAGGGAGATGAAGCGCCAGAAAAGACGCCTAGAGAGCTGTTGGAGGGCTAGTCTTTCTGAATTTGACCGAACACTGGTAAGATCTCATATTAGGAGTTACCTAGTGGCGATAAAAGCAGCAAAATGTACTCATTTTACTGCTCTTATTGCGTCATCAGATAATCGCCCGGCCACCCTGTTTAGGGTGACCCGCTCCCTGCTCCACCAGGAAGCGCGGGAGGACCCCTTGGAGGGAAGAGCCGAGGATTTTGTTCAGTATCTGTATGACAAAATCACTCAGATTCGGGCAGGTCTGGACTCTGACGGGATAGATCCAGCGAGGGTGACGGGGACAGGCCTTGAGACTGTTATCTGGGATGAGTTTGATCCTGTGACCCCAGATGACGTGGACAGGATTCTGGGTAGATTGAACGCGACCACATGTTTGTTGGACCCGTGTCCCTCCTGGTTAGTGCTGGCTTCCCGGGAGGTGACGCGAGGCTGGCTCCAGGGGATTTTAAATGCTTCGTTGGGTGAGGGTGTCTTTCCCGCCGCCTTGAAAGAGGCGGTGGTAAGGCCTCTCCTCAAGAAGCCTTCCCTGGACCCGGCAGTATTGGCTAATTATCGTCCAGTCTCCAACCTTTGCTTCGTTGCGAAGGTTGTTGAGAGTGTGGTTACGCGACAGCTACCCCAGTACCTGGATGAAGCGTTGTATCTAGATCCGTTCCAGTCGGGCTTCAGGCCTGGGTACAGCACGGAAACGGCATTGGTCGCGTTGGCTGATGATCTCTGGAGGGCTCGGGACAGGGGTTGTTCCTCTGTCCTGGTCCTGTTAGACCTCTCAGCGGCTTTTGATACCATCGACCATGGTATCATGCTGCACCGGCTGGAGGGGTTGGGGGTAGGAGGCACCGTTTTACGGTGGTTCTCCTCCTTTCTCTCTGACCGGTCGCAGTCTGTGTTGACAGGGGGGCAGAGATCGACCCCGAGGCCCCTTATATGTGGGGTGCCGCAGGGATCGGTTCTCTCGCCCCTTCTGTTCAACATTTATGTAAAGCCGCTGGGCGAGATCATCCGTGGTTTCGGGTTGAAATACCATCTGTACGCTGATGACACCCAGCTGTACATCTCCACCCCGGACCACCCCAACGATGCCCTTGAAGTGATGTCCCAGTGCTTGGAGGCCGTACGGATCTGGATGGGGAGAAACAGGCTCAGGCTCAGCCCATCCAAGACCGAGTGGCTGTGGTTTCCGACGTCCCGATATAGTCAGCTGGCGCCATCACTGGCTATTGGGGGCGAATCATTGGCCCCCACGGAAAGGGTTCGTAACTTGGGCGTCCTCCTGGACTCACGGCTGTCTTTAGAAGAGCACTTGATGGCCGTGACCGGGAGGATTTTTCATCAGGTTCGCCTGATTCTCCAGTTGCGTCCCTTTCTAGATCGGGACTCGTTACGCACAGTCACTCATGCCCTCGTCACCTCTCGTCTGGACTATTGTAATGCTCTCTACATGGGGCTCCCCTTGAGGTGCACCCGGAGGCTCCAACTGGCGCAGAGTGCGGCTGCGCGGGTGGTTATGGGAGCAACATGGAGCTCCCATGTAACACCTCTCCTGCGCGAGCTGCACTGGCTCCCGGTGGTCTTCCGGATGCGCTTCAAGGTTTTGGTTACCACCTTTAAAGCGCTCCATGGCTTGGGACCTGGTTACTTACGGGACCGCCTGCTACCATCAACAGCCTCCCACCGACCAGTACGCTCCCACAGAGAGGGGCTCCTCCAGGTGCCGTCGGCCAAACAATGTCGGCTGTCGGCCCCTAGGGGGAGAGCCTTCTCTGTGGGGGCACCGACGATCTGGAATGAGCTCCCCCCAGAGATACGGAGGATTCCGGATCTGCGCACCTTCCGCCGCGAGTTGAAGACGCTTTTATTTCATCAAGCTGGCCTCGCCTAAATCTTCTCCCTTTTAAGTGTAAATTCTAAATTTTTAATGGATTTTAAAATATGGGTATTTTAAATTATGGGTATTAATTCAGCCAAATTTATTTAATTCATTTTATTCGATTTTAAATTTTGTATATCTATGTGTTTTATTTCATGGCTGTGCACCGCCCTGAGTCCTTCGGGAGTAGGGCGGTATAGAAATTCAATAAAATAAAATAAATAAAATAAATAAATATATGTATGACCGGGGGGCCTTCGCACAAGTACGCCTTGTGCGCCAGTTGCACCCTTTCCTAGATCGGGATGCCCTTGCCACGATCACTCATGCCCTTGTTACTTCTCGGTTGGACTACTGTAACGTCCTCTACATGGGGCTGCTCTTGGGATGCAGCTAGTCCAGAACGCAGCCACGCGGGTTGTTATGGGGGCTTCTCGTTACTCCCGTGTGACACCTCTCCTGCGTGAGCTGCACTAGCTACCGGTGGTCCTTCCGGTCCGTTTTAAGGTGCTGATGCTCACCTATAAAGCCTGAGGTACCTGCAGGATCATCTCCTGCCATCCTCCCATCATCCTGTGCTCTCCCATAGAGCGGGCCTCCTCAGGGTGCCGTCAGCCAGACAATGTTGGCTGGCGACCCCCAGGGGGAGAGCGTTCTCTGTGGGAGTGCCGACCCTCTGGAATGGGCTGCCCACGGCCTTAGGACGGCCCCTGACCTCCTTTCGCCGCGGATTGAAGATGTGGCTCTTTCATCAAATGGGCTGATCCGCAGGGGTGATTTTTAAATAATTTTAATCAATTTTAATTGGATTTTTAATGTAATTTTTGTTCCGTTCTTTTGTAAGCCGCCCTGAGTCCTTCGGGAGAAGGGCGGCATATAAATTACATACATACATACATACATACATACATACATACATACATACATTCATACATACACACACTAACTAACTAACTAACTAACTAACTAACACTAAGCATCTATTGAGACAGTGGCACCAAGCTAGAAATTGGGAGATCATCAGTCCTTGCCCTGCCTTGGGCACAAAACCAGTTGGATATCTTAGTCTACTCACTCCCTCTCTAGGAGGAAGACGCTAGCAAATGTCTTTCAAAAATGCTGCCAAAAAAACCTCTGGTGATTGCCGAGGGACAAAGCCGATTCGAAGGCTCACCCTTCCCCAAAGAAAAACCATATAGAGAGTTCAAGTAAAGAAGCAGATGTAACATTTAATTTGAAGCAAGAGCTTCAAATACAGGGTACAAAATTACCAGTGCAAACAGTGCTTTAGAGCTCAATAGAAACTTTCTGAACTCTTATCTACCTTAAAAAAGTACTGCTGATCCATAGCAAGATGATGGCCTATTTTATGTTTTTTAAATTACGAGCACAGAGTGATCTTTCTGTGCAAGAATGTAATTTAATGTACTAGTTTGAGGCATTCATAGACACATAATTTAATCTCCTAGGTGTGACACTAGCATTGTTTTTTAAAGGGCCGGGCATTCAAAAGTGGATTTTGCATTTCTATGCAGAGGCTGCAGATTTGAATCATCTTTGGGTTCCCTAAGTTACCTGTTACATACTTTTGTTTCCCATTCAATCAGCAGACCTGCTCTGCCAGGAGAAATATCCTCTCCCATTGAGGTTGCATGACACATAACAATAATCTCACCAACCCAAGGCCACCACCTCTCTCTTCAAAACTTGTTCAGAAAAACAGAAGCTGTTTTAAACAATGATGAGAAAGATTTTCTTCATTGACTACAAATGTATTTTGATTTCATCTTTTAAGAAGCTAACTTAAGCCATCGAGGGGTTGTTTATCTAATCTCCCTATTACATTTCTGCAGTTACTTCTTCACTTAACTTTGTTTGCCATAGAATTTAAGTATCCGTAGTGAAATATCCCGTAGTTATTTTATTTTCCTATAAATCTGCATTTTGAAACCTTTCTCTAGAGTGTTTTAAAATTCTGAGTTAAGGAAGAACAAAATCTACAACTCTTTAGGTTGTAACATACAAAGTAGTAAAGCATTGTGAAATGTGAATGGTGGTTGGAAATGTTTAGGCTGTATATATAAGTAAGTACTTGAAAATAAACCACTTAAGGGAACCTTGCTTCTGCGTAGAGGCAGAGACCTCTGCTGTTAAATTTTAATCAATAAAATCGTTTTACATCAGTGCATTCCTTCTAAGTACAGATAGTCCTCGACTTACAACCACAGTTGAGCCCAAAATTTCTGTTGCTAAGTGAGACATTTGTTAAGTGAATTTTGTCCCATTTTACGAGTTTTCTTGCCACAGTTGTTAAGTGAATCATTGCAGTTATTATGTTAGCAACATGGTTAGTTCTCGACTTAAGAAAATAGTTGAGTCCAAAATTTATGTTGCTAAGCGAGATAGTTAAATGAGTTTTGTTCCACTTTGTGACCTTTCTTGCCACAGTTGTTAAGGGAATAGTTGCAGTTATGTTAGTAACACAGTTGTTAAGTGAAACTGGCTTCCACATTGATTTTGCTTGCCACAAGGTTGCAAAAGTGATCATATGACTCTGCGACACTGCAAGCATCATAAACATGAACCAGTTGCCCAGCACCTGGATTTTGATCATATGGCCATGGGGATGCTGTAATGGCCATAAGTGTGAAAAACAGTCTGCATCACTGTTGTAACTTTGAATAGTCATTAAATGAACAGTTGTAAATCAAGGACTACCTGATACTGGTAATACAAAGCAGATGTGATATCTTTCATGGTATCTTGTATTGCTAAATTTCCAATAATATTGTTAGATTTCTGATTCGTGCTAATTATTTGAACAATTGTGAAAAAACCGGTTAGAAATGTTAGAGATTTCTTAGTTTTTATAGCTTCTTTTGGTTCCTTCTCCCATGCCATAACTCATGTAATTGTGGTGTGTGTGCTATCTATATGAATATGTGTGATGGAGAAATGTGCAGCTTTTAACTCTCCTTTCATTTATGCGCAGGGTGATATGCTGAGATCACTAGCCAACACAAAACCAACGGTAAATGAGCAGGACCTGGAAAAACTAAAGAAGTTCACAGAAGATTTTGGACAGGAAGGCTAATCCAAACAGCTCTCTAATCCTATTATTTCTTTATTTGGCATTATTGCCTCTATGTTGCCAATAAATAGATTGCTCATTCCTTCTTTTGCATATGAACTAAAGAGCCTCTTGCAAAGATCTTCAGGCTTATGTATATCACTTCCCAAAAATATCTATTAAATGTCATTTACTGGGAACACGATAATAGGACTTGTTGGCAAAAAAAATAATAATGGACAAATGTGGTATATATATATTTAAACATTTGACAGCCCCTTTGGAGAATTTCTCAGTAAGAAATAATATATGCTACCCCTAGTCAGAAGTATTTATAAGCTCCTATTGGCCTAAAAAATACTTCCAAGAGTATTTTTTTTAAACTGAATTCTATTTGGTTGTCAAGTGTTGATTTTTATAATTGGTGAATTTGCTTGCAAAACAAATGTTCTCTCTTGAATTACCATCTGGAACTTGGTAATCATATGATTAAAATGTTCCGATCAATACAGTCAATACTTAACTGAGTGCAGAATTGAAGTTCTGATTATTATTTTTTTTATTTCTGCAATATGGTATTGCCTTAAAAACATCAAGCATTGTTCTGAATAACTCACACACACTGTGCAACCTACCAGAGAATAGACTTGAAATGTAAATAGTGTGTGAGACAATTTCTCTTCCTGTCTGGTTTCATCTTGCTTTATTCTCTGTAGGAATTTAAATCAAGCAAGGGACATATTCTATTAAAATTCCATGGAGAAATCTGAAATCCACGTTTTTAGCCAGCCATTGCTTGACAGAAGTTATTTTCTGAACTGACCATTTTGAAAGACGTTCTTGGAACAACGTGCTAAACACCCTGAACTTCCCAAGGATGCTCAGGGGAGATGCTGTTCTTCAAGATCTACCTTTAAAAAATTAGAAAGAAAGAAAAATCTATATTGTTAGTTTAATAGATAAACTATATTAAGAATTAAGCACAGTGCATGTTTTGTTCCCAAAGCCTTTTGTTAAAAAGTATGCATTTTAAAGAAATTCTTAATGTGATCTATAATATTACAGCAGCCAGTTTCAACATCACATTAAAAAAAGTTTTACTGAACCTCAGGCTTAAAGTCTTCCTCCTTCCATATAATATAACGGAAGGTACAGTTACAAGTTTCTTGCTTCTGGATTACTTTTAACTGCAGTTTGCCTTGTCATCCAAAATCAACCAATTATAATTAATCTTATACATGCTTTAAAATAAGCAAGCTTAAAACCATGGATAATGAAGCTGCCTTATTAAATATGCCAGAGTTAAAATTAATCAGAATTTAAGATTCAAGAAACATTAGCCTCTGGTTAATAAGAAGCAGAAACTTCCAAAATTTTGGCCAGGGTTGTGAGGGAGGAAAAGGAAATATGCAAATCCAGGACATTGTTCTCATCATATCAAATTGTGTTCAAATGCAGCCATGACAGCACTGAATTTGTGCCTTGGAATTTTGCCCTGGTTGTAGATAAGTGAGTGCTGTAATATCTGTGTAACACAAATTACATTTCTGTTACGGAAATGTATCTTGTAGATGCTTATGTGTTGGAAATTTATGTGTAAAGTACTATATGGTCATCTTAGAGGTTTTATTTCTCATGTCTATATTTTGTGTACTTTCTAAAATCATAGGAATGGTTGAACTGATGAAATAAGTTGCAAGATACCATTAGTTTACATTCTAATGTTAGAATCATATATACCTTTATGTTAAATATATGGACTATTTTGCTCAATATGACTTTGCAAATTATACTTCGAAATCTCTGGAAAGGAACTTTTGAGAACATGTCCAAGTTGTTAAAGTCATGTACATTATCATCATGTCATTTTGTCAGATCTGTTTACTATCCCGTTTATGCATTTATTTATTGCCTTTATACCCTGCCTTTTCTCTGGGAACTCAAGCCAAAGTGCAAGGATCACATTTCATAATATCCCATGAACAACCCTGTGAGGTAGATTGTGCTGAAAGAAATGATTGGCCCCAAATTGCCCAATGAATTCCATGTAGAGTGGGATTTTGAACCTGAGTCTTCCTAATCTGTGTCCTACCATTTTTCCTTCAATTTTTCACATCTTGCTTCCTGTGCCTGTTGCAATATATTTGTTCTGAAAAATATAAGGTCTTGAAAACAAGTATAAAATTTCATAAAGAGTCACTACAGTACTGCTATATGTGCATATTTACTAAATATTCAGCACTTTTACCATGGAAACTGTAGGTCACCAAAGTTCTCAAATGATATAAAATCTAAACTAAAATAAATTTGGTATTAAATATGTATTTATGATAAAATTACTGCATTTTTTTTCAGCCAAGTGATTCTCAAGTGAGAGTTGTACCCAAAAAATTCTTAGTACCAATAGAGAACCGCTAGTTTTTCATCCACTGACTATAGAATTTGGAACCTTCCAAAAGGTAGGATTCCATCCTGTTTCTCCATGGGTGAAGAAACGGAAGATTTTGGGAAGGCAACATTCCATCATTCCTCTGTTCAAATTTGCAGTTTCTATATAGGAACTCTATTTTAGCATCAGTGAGGTGGATAATGCCTGGCTAGTGAAGATTGTTCTATTGTTCAACTCAATTTTAGAATTGAGGGTGTGTGACTTATGAATTTAACTACCTATCAATGCAGTCATAAAGCACAATGTCATGTGACCATCTCAGTGATGGCAATCCCAGCTGACCCAGTAGCTGTCACAACCGCAGGACATGCAGGTTGTTAAGCGGGAAGAGATTGGAGTCTCAAATAAGCAGAATAAAAGACAGTGGGAGACCCAGTAAAGGTCAAGTATGATTTGGGGAAGGCCAACTTCATGTGGGCAGTAAGATACTTCAGGTGTGAGTGACACTGGAGCAATCTAAGATCTTTCCTGCAGTGGGTTTTGATTGTGTTCATGGGAAGCCAGCAGGGAAGGTAACAAATAGCAATCACATGTCCTCAATGCTCTGCAATGCAGAAGTCATGAGCTGAGAATCTGGGCACCTAGATTGTGATCATGTGACTGCAAGATGCAATGGCCAGAACTTTGGCAATTGGTTGTGTGTCCATTTTTTCAGTGCTGTGCTAACTTTGAACATTGAACAAATGGTTGTAAGCTGAGGACTACCTGTACCTTTCCTTTCTGATCTTCCTCCCAAATAAGCTTATTTTCATATTATGGAATTCAGGTAAGAAAGTACAGAAAAGGAGATGAAAAGCATTTAGATGGTTAAGTAATTTGATGGCAGGCTGCCAGGAAATTGGGGGCCAAAAGTTAGCTGAGAAGTTTATCAAAACATCCTGAAAGAAAGTCACTTTTGTATGATTGTAAAGACAACTGTAGTAGTATGTGAGAATGGCCTTGAGAGACCAGGGGAAGAGATGTTGCTAGGGAACAAAGAGATGAAAGGGGGGAAAGCCCACAGCTAAATAACAGAAGAGAAGAAACAGAAAGGATCCACCCAAGCTTTTCAGGCAACAAGAGAGAGAACATAATATTTGTATTTTCAGACTTGCAAGATTCTGCTAATGCAGCTCTACAATAAAGTAGAATTTGGTTCATGTTTTTCTGTCTGATTTTGGCCTATTTGGGAGGCTGATAATGAACTTGTGAATATACTCCTCAGGAATCAAGCTTGTCTTTGAATATCTACCCTCACATCAATTTATAGTGCTAACATATTTGAATACTATTATGTATGGTTCAGAAAACTGCACCTTAACAAATATTTCCATTGCTGAAAATGGACCATGGAAATAATGAAACAACTCCTTTATGTGGGAAGGCAGGAAAGGTGGGGCATTTGTAATTTGGAAAAAAGCAATGTTTTGTTTTGAAGAATACTAAAACCTGGGTGCACCCTATAAAGCTGAATAGTGGAAAATCAAGGGCAGCAACACACTTCATATATCTTACCGTTAATCAGAGAGGTTCAGATGAAGTAATTGTCACCAATTTGGACAACTTTAACAGGGAATTAATCCTCAACAGTGGTAACTTTGTGTAAGAGTGAAAATAGGGATATGGATTGTCTTGATTTGGGAGGAACTGAGTGGAACTAGAGCAAAGATGTGGAGGGTGTAGAGAACAAAGGAACATTGGTACACTGAATTCAGTACTAGGAATTAGGGTTCATGGCACATTTTATTAAGAATCCTGATCATGCAGTGAGTTTTAAGAATCCATCTGATGCTGACAAATGATTGTTGGTGTACCATTGTCTCTGTTACCCAATGACATCCCTGCTGAGATGGGTATAATATTGAAGGACAGTTATTGTGAGGATTTAAACACAGATAGTTCTTGACTTACAACAGTTCATTTAGTGACCAAAGTTACAATGGCACTGAAAAAAGTAACTTATGACCATTGCAGCATCCCCATGATCACGTAATTAAAATTCAGACACTTGGCAACTGACTCATATTTATGATGGCTGCAGTATCCCAGGGACATGTGATCATCTTTTGAAACTATCTGACAAAGTCAATGGGGAAGCCAGATTTACTTAACAACCATGTTACTAATTGAAGAGTTGCAGTGATTCACTTAACAACTGGGGCAAGAAGTCATAAAATGGGGTAAATTTCACTTAATAAACATATCACTTAGCAACAGAAATTTTGGGCTCAATTGTGGTTGTAAGACAGGGATTACTTGTATTTATGATAAGGTTGCATTTAATAGTCCAACTTGTAGTTTCGTGATGGAGTTATCTCAATGCATAATTAGCCGGAAAGGTCAGATCCTTGATCAGGTCTTTGCCCTAGATGTGAAAAGAAAAGATCTGATTAAAGGAGGTGGAGTGAGAAATCAATGTATTGGCATAATCGGGCCGATTTCTAATGAAATTTGGTCTCATTGGGGCACAATTCAAAACCTGATATAATGAGTTATTTACTGTATCCTCTGATACTTATGTTCTTGATCAAGAACTCTAGTGCATTCTTCAGTGCTCTTCAAAAATTTCTGCCTGCTAAAGGCCGTGATCTAGTTGCCGCCTTAGTCTTAAAATGATATGGTGAGGCAAAGCAGGCCACCAACCAGAATGTTCTTTTAGCATCTTTCATAACACTGGAAAACATCAGATTTCCATATTCTTTGAGCCGATTGAACAAATCAGAACAACACCTGGGAGACTGAAACAGAACAGGTAACACCTAGAAGGCATCTGGTACACATTTGGGGTACAATAGATATAAAAAGTCTACACATCCCTGTTAAAATGCCAGGTTTTTGAGCTGTAAAAGAAATCAGACCAACATAAATCATGGCAATATTTTTTCCACCTTTGATATATAAGCTGTACAATTCAATTAAAAAAAACAAACTGAAACCTTTAACAAATAATAAAAACATATAATAATGAGGTTGAATCTGTGTGCACACCTTAAAATTAATACTTTGTTGAATCACATTTTGATTTTATGACAGGATTCAGTCTTTTCGGGATCAGCATGGCACATCTGCCTTGGGAATCTTTGCCGACTCTTCCTTGCAAAAATGCTCCAAATATTCAGATTAAGAACATCTCTGCACAGCCCTCATCAGGTCACCCCACAGATGTTCAATTGGATTCAGGTCTGGGCCATATCAAAACTTTGATCTTCTGGTGAAGCCATTCTTTTGTTGATTTGGAGGGATGCTTTGGGCTATTGTCGTGTTGAAAGGTGAAATTCCTCTTCAAGCATTTTAGCAGAGGCTTGAAGGTTTTGTGCCAAAATTGACTGATACTTGGAATCGGTCAAAATTCCCTCCACCTTGATTAAAGCCCCATTTCCAGCTGAAGAAAAACAGCCCCAAAACATAACACTGCCACCACCTGTCATGCCCCTGTTGGAGTCTGAATCTGAAGGGGAAGACAAACAGCTGACATAGAGAGCGAGAGAGTGGCTCTGTTGGCTGTGGAAGAAATTGGGGAAGGACAAAGTCAGGCTGGGCAGACCAGGGGAATGGTAGAACAAGGGAGAGGGGGTTCAGATGAAGAACAAGGCCCACCCCCTCCTCATCCTAGGCACACAGGGAAGAACAGAGAAGAGAGCAACGTAGGTTATGTGACTTATGAGGGAGGAAAGGGCCCCGATTCCCTTCACAAGGCACACCTGGGGATGGAGTTTAAAGGAGAGGCAAATGAGAGGGGCAGTTGTCAGGAACAAACATTGAGTTCATCTGTGTTCACTTTTTATCTGAGTTCCTGGCATCCTCCCAACTGATTTGATTTACTGCCGTGCTACTTCCCTTCTGGAACTCCTTATCTTGCTTGCCCTGCTGGATTAATTACCTTATCTAGTTTTCTGCTTACAACGTTTGGGACTGAAGTATTGTCAGCCAAAGACTAGCACAGGTTGGTGGAAGAGCTCTCTCCAAGCCAGAAAGTTGAAGGGGACATTGGGGGCACAGTTGGTGATAATAAAGGGACTCATACCGGTTCTCTGGCTGTGTTGCCTTTGTGTCATGCCCCGGGTCATCACACCACCATGTTTCACTGTGGGCATGGTGTACTTTTGGTGATGCACAGTGTTGTTTTTGCATCAATCATACTTTTGGGGAATCATGGCCAAAAAGTTCAACTTTGGTCTCATCAGACCATAACACATTTTCCTGCATGCTTTTGTCAGACTTGATGTAACTTTTTGCAAAACGAAGCCGGGCTTGGCTATTTTTCTTTGTAAGAAAAGGCTTCATCCTTGATCCCTACTGCACAGTCCAGATCTATGAAGAATATGGGAGATCATTGTCACATGTAGTACAAAACCAATACTTGCTAGAAATTCCTGCAGCTCCTTTAACGTTGCTGTAGGCCTCTGGGCAGCCTCTCAGACTCCTTTTCTTCTTGTTTTTTCATCAGCTTTGGAGGGACATTCAGTTCTTGGTCATGTAACTCATGTGCCATATTTTCTCCACTTGTTGATGACTGTCTTCATTATATTCCATGGTATATCCAACGCCTTGGAAATTGTTTTGTATTCTTCTCCCAAGTGATCCCTTCCAACAACGTGATCCCTTTTATGTTTTGTAAGCTCTTTGTAGATCATGGCTTTTGCTGTAAGAGGCAACTGAATAAATGTCAGAAAAATCCTACTTGAACAGCTGAACTTTATATGGGCTTAATCAGAGTCACTTTGATTGATGGCAGGTGTGTTCTGATTATTATTTAACATCCGTTTGAATATGATTGGCTATGGTTAATTCTGAAGACAGCCATATCCCTACTAATAAGATGGTGTGGATACTTAGGCAACCATGTTATTGTCTGTTTCTTATTGTTATTTCCCCCTGAAAGGTTTCGGTTTGTTTTTCAATTGAAATGTACAATTGTACATGTTATATGTTACATTAAAGGTGGGGGGGAAATTCTGAAGTGATTTAATTTGGTCTGGGTTTTTTTTTTTTTTTTTTTACATCTCTGGTGTTTTAACAGGGGTGTGTAGACTTTTTGCATCCACTGTAGGTTCATATTCAGGAGTAGGTTGTTTTTTATTTATCATTGGAGGCTCAAGTAGTCTTAGCGGTCAAAAATACCTATTACAAGTTTAGTTTGTACAACTAAAGGTTTTGCAGGATATAAGTAACCTTGTCAGAAAAAAAAACATTCATTGATGACTTCAGGATTGTATTATGTAATGCTGTCAAATTCCCAGCCCACCTCATGTGCTGGCCACGCCCACATCTGGTTTAGTGAAGGGGAAAAAAAGTCCCGATATATCACGTGACGACGTGAGTTTGACACCCCTGATGTAATGCATTATAGGTGGGGCTCTACTTAGAATGCTATACTGTACAGTAGCTTCAGTGGATCCCTTACCTGTAATGCCTATCCTGAAAAATCTGCCCTAGATAACTACTAAGCAGGGTATTTGTGTTGCCTTAAATGGGTCTAAAAGTTAAACACCAAGCTGTACAAGGAATACCCTGTTTTATTTTTGGCCTATTTTGTTTTTTATAATCTACAGAGAATATAATGGCTAATGGCACTGCTGATACCCAGTTTGAAACAGTGCAAAGTAGGAGTTCTAGGCACTGGTGTCAGTAATATTGGTAATCCTTGGAGGTTAGTCAAGCCTCCATTTAAAAAAAAAATCATGATTAAAATCTTTCCACTTTGCCCTAGGCCTTTTTCATAATTTTATTTTAATTGATCTAATAATTTTTTATGCAGTTCGTCTTGTTTCTTAGAATCACTTTTGAGGTTTTTTAATTCTGGTGCTTTTTTCTGTTTTATGACACTGCACGCATCAAAAGGTCATCATGTGCAGCAGAAGCCGAGTCCTAAAGGGAACCAGGCCACAAAAAGTTTGGAAATCTTTTGAAAGGCTTTTTGCCGACTGACTGACTGCATTTAGGATCCAGCTGTTCCTTTGCGGGACCATTTGCTGCACATTTTGCTGAATCTTTTCTTCAGATGCTACACCCACCCACCCACTGCAGAATGATTTTCTTCGCTTGCTTGCTTGCTTCCTTTCCTCTACTCTTCAGCCTAGGGCCAAAGTAACTTTTGTCACCCAATCTTTTGATTTAAATTTAGCAAATGAGATTTTTCAAAGGGATCATGATTGGCGGGTAAAGGCAAAACGTTCAGCTTCAGCATCTAATTGGCGGGTGGGGGAAACAAAGATCAACAAGTCTGTGACACCCAGCCAGCTTTTTTGTTTGTTTTCTTTATTGAAGAAATGTGGCTTTCTGGGAGAGGGAGGGGCTAAGCAAAGGCAGGTTTTAGGAAGCTGGTTTTGAAACTGTTGCCAGGCAGCTGGCTTTTCAAAGTCTAGCAGGAGTCAGGAGAAGTTTGTATGTAGTTTTGGAGCATCTGTCATAACTTCGAATGGTCATTAGGTGACCTGCTGTATTCTTTTTTTTTTTTTAATTTGATTTATATGCTGCCCTTCTCCGGAGACTCAGGGCGGCTTACAATGCGTTAAGCAATAGCCTTCATACTTTTGTATATTTTACAAAGTCAGCTTATTGCCCCCACAAACTGGGTCCTCAATTTATCTACCTTAGAAAGGATGGAAGGCTGAGTCAACCTTGAGCCTGGGGAGATTCGAACTTACTAATTGCAGACAGCTGGAGTTAAATTACAAGTCTTGAGGACTACCTGTATTTTATTACAGTCTTCATATTTAGCTTAAAACTACCAGTGGCTGATGATTCCTGTGATGGTGATGGTTTCATTTTTTACTAAGTAATACCATTAAAAAGATAAAAACTAATACAAACTAAAGAAAAAGGAAAATAGAAGGAAAAATAGAAAAGAAAAATAAGAAAATAATAAAGAAAAAGAAAAGAAATATATAAATTACTTCTCTCTTCATCCCAACTAATATAAACAATTTTAGTAACTTATCATCTTCTCTTGTCATTTTAAAAACCACGTTTAGATTTTCTCAGTACAGGCAGTCCTTGAATTACGACCACAATTTAGCTCAAAATTTGTTGCTAAGTGAAACATTTGTTAAGTGAATTTTGCCCCATTTTACAACTTTTATTGCCACAGTTCTTAAGTAAATTTGTTAAGTATTTGTTAAAGTAGTGACATGGTTGTTAAGTGAATCTGGCTTCCCCATTAACTTGCTTGTGAGACGGTCGCAAAAAGTGATCACATAGTCCCAGCACACTGTAACCACTGATACATGCCAGTTGCCAAGTATCTGAATTTTGATCACATGCCCATGGCAATGCTACAACAATTGTGTGAAAAATGGTCATACCTCACTTTTTTCAGTGCCGCTGTAACTTCAAATGGTCACTAAATGAATGGCTGCAAGTCAAGGGCTACCTGTAGTACATACAACATAAAATATGTGAGAAATTTTAGAACCAGGCCCCTAACATAGCATCTGGGAATATTAATATTCCCTTGATTCCTGACGGGCTTTCTGGCATAAATGACTTTCCCCACCCCAATCCCATTCCCCAAAATGAAATCCTGCACTGCTGAAAGTGACCAGCATGGCTTTTATTTCCAATTCATTTCACCTCCAAGTATTATAGATCATAAAACTTATTAAAAATATAAATATGCTTATACATATAAATAATCATGTAACAGTCCAGTGCTTTTTTGCTTGTTTATCCCCTTATCTGGAAATATTATAAACATAAACCTGGGTAGTAGGAAGAGGCTAGCAAATAGAATTCTGGTATAACTTTGTAACTTCTGGCAGATAATTTGGGCAAATTAGCCTCTAGGAGTCATTCAGGAAGAAGGCTCACCACGTTTTCAAAATTCCACACTCTTCACCAAGGCAAAAATAATATGGACTCAAAAAAACAAAAAAACATAGGCTTATGAAACTGGATTTCTTAAGGAAATGTAAGGTCCCAAAATACACTTGAGTCACCAGAATGCCAAAGAGAGAGACTCAAGACAAGGCTTGCAAAAAACCCAGATTTTATTTATGGCCAAAAACAAAATACTGGGTGGAACTATATCCAGAACATACAGATACAATGTATGCGAGGAGATAGCCACACCTTGAGGAAGGTATGGCGTCGTCAGCTTAGTACCCAATTCTGCCTCCTAATTTAGGTTTGTGTATTCCTTGTTGCCCTGCAAGGGGGAATAGAAACTTCCCAATTAGTCATCTTGAGCATTTCTTTGTTTATTCAATTGGCCACTTTGGCCCCCTGGCTCTGGAAAGCAGGAGTTTATCCAGATCAAACATAAATTAGGGCTGAGGTGTAAATTATCCCTTTGTTGATGGCTGTAGTTCCAACTGAGATAAGTACCATGCTTTTAGATAGATTGATATGAGTTCAGGTCAAATGGCAGGGACATACGTTTGACAAATACCAGATACATTACAGAGGCCTAATAACAGAATATGTTTGTTACAGGAGATACAAATATAAAGGCATAATATATGTGATACAAATACAAAGGCATATATGTATTACAGGAACCTAATGGTTACAGAATCTAGTATACCAGTATATCATATTCTAGTATTATTTATTATATCCTTATTATTGTTTCCCTTCACACATACCAGACTTATTTCAATAAATACTGTAAGTGGTTGATATTTCAGCTAGACCAAAGCAAGTACAATTTAAGACATTTGGATTTGGATTAATTCCAGCTTTTATTCATTTACAATACATATATCCTATCCTTCCTCAAAAGTAGTCATGGTTTCCTCAAGAAGCTTCTTCAGCTCTGACCAGCTGTCTGCAAGGAATAATAAATCCTTCCATTCCCCACCATCCAGTCAGAGCTGAAGAAGCTTCCTGGATGAAAAGCGAAACATCTTCAAAAACCCAAGAAAGTCCAGTTGCCTCCTGGGGGGGAAAAAAAAAGCACCTTTGGGAAAATGTTTTGTGGAGTTATTTAAGGCAACGATCCTAAGAGCATATCTGAATTTAGGAATTGGTCCCATTCTGGAGGAATGATTTTTGTAGGCATAGAAAGGACGAGGGGCCGCTTCGTCGCCCTGTTTGCAATGCGAAAGATCAGCTGCGCCACTGCCGCCGGGTTTCCGCCAGCTGCTTCTCCTCTCCTCCTTCTCCTCCAGCGGCGCCGGCGGGAATGGGAGCCAAACACACAAAACAATAAGCGGGCGAACCCTCCGCTGCCGCCGTCTTCTCCCCTCCCCACCCGCGCGTGCCAACCTTTCACAAGCCCGCTCTCCTTCGTCGTGCCCAATCTCGTGCGGGTATGTCATCGCGCTCCGTTCCTATTCCCTCCCCCCGCCACACAGGCAGCCAATCAGGACTTCCTTTCGGTCTCCTTCCCAATGAGAGAGCAGCTCTAGTTTTCTTCCCGTCCCCCTGGTCCTGGGGTTCGTTTCCTTGAAAAAGAAGCCTTGGTTGGCTGAACCGGGTCACTCGGTCGCCCGGCGGTCGCGGCACGGCGGTGGCTGGTGGGGGAAGAGGAACGTGCGTCAGTCGAGTCTGTGGCGTTCGGGGCGCAGTGATGCCGGGCACGGTTCTGCTAGTGGCGGCCACGGGAGTCGCTCTCGTTGTGGCCTTTCTGCTGCTGCTCTATCTATTGTCGCCGCTCAACCATCCCAAACCGCTGTCGTTATCCGGGGCTCACGTTGTGGTGAGAATCTAGCCGAGATGATTGCAGAGTTGGGGAGGGAAAAGGGAGGCTGGTGCGAAAAGATGACATTTTGCGGTCCTGCAAAATGGTTTGGTCTAAACCTCTGGTTTCTTTTCCCGCTTCTCTTCTCCACTCTTCCCAGCCTCTTTTACCGTATTAGATGCATGTTTGTACTCTGTGGGTTTTAACTCTGTCCACAATCCAATGGGGGTGAGTATCGGTTTCAAGATGCAGCCTTTCAAAAATGGTTTCTAGAATGGTTTCGGTTTATTATTAAAGTCGAAAAGGGTGTGAATGACCTCTGTTATTTTTAGCCTAAAGCGCAATACTACAGTACCAGGTGTTCCTTGAATTCATTCTTAAAGAAAAAAAAATGTGAATCGGTTAGGAAATGAACAGGATGTTGATGTGTTTTGATAGTTTTTTGCTGATTCCGCTTTTATGTTCTGGAATGTTTCACTTCGATAAATGAATACTCAGAATTGTAAGAGCATGATTATTATTATTATTATTATTATTATTATTATTATTATTGGTTAATTTTTAGTGAGATTCACAACCTTTGAGGCTGGTTAATAGCTCAGCAGCTCGAGTCTTAACCAAGGACCTAGGAATTGTTGTTGTTGTTATTATTATTATTAAAGATTTTGGTGAAAGAAATGCAAGCTGTAAATCCTAACCAAACATTTCTTAGCTGTATAGATTTTAATGTTGAACACTTGGTGTTCTTAAATTCAGTGTCATACATGCTTTAAAACAAGCCAATCTTATTTAGTCACAAAGGGGTGTTGGACTTCAGATGACTTTGTTTTATATTTGCGCTATTTAAAAAGTATGCCTAAACTGCATGTATACTTTATGACTGTTTTACCATCCTAAGAGTTTAGGATTGTAGACTGGCATGTAGGAATGTGAATTGCCTTCAGGTCAAAGCTAATTCTTGGGGTGAATTTAGGTTGTAGACCTGGGTAGACATTCTCGTCACTATTTCTTTTTTACTTTTATGAATAAGGCCTCAGGGGATCTTATAAACAATTTTATTGTACAATTGGCTTTGTAAAGAAGTGGATGCACTGCTTTGCTGACCAGAAGTTGGAAATCTCAGCATATCTGGAGGGTACCATGTTGAAGAATCTACTTTATATACAACCATTCTCTGAGAGGCCGAAATGAATTGAAAGTGTAATATAAATGAGGAGGAATAATACTTGCATGATCTAGACCTCGACATGAATCTGCCTCACACACACTAATTTATTCATTTATTGAATTTTTCCCTGCCACAATCAAGGAGACTCTTCTGCGTTATAGTATGCATCCAAACAACACAAAACAAAATACTTGTGGTGTTGTAGGCAGTCCATGAGATCTTAGTATATAAAGGGCTTTTCTCACAGATATATTTTTACTTTCTCCTTTTCCTGGATGTTTATGTATGTGTGGCTTAGAGGAAGCAAAGATCACAGAAGTGAAATGTCTAGACTTGAAAAAACTGAATACTAAGGATGCATGATAATAAGAACCTGTACAAAGCCTTATTAATCACGTTTTAACAGCATGTGTAGGCTTTTTATTTACATGAATGTAGCATATACAGCAGAGCAGGTGTTTTCTATTTCTAATAGCTTGAGAAAAAGTTTTCAAAGTTCATGCAAAATTTTGATTTTTTCAGACATGATTTGCATAAGTTAAACAAAAGTCAGAAGCTACAGTAATGGGTATAAATGAGGTAAATCCTTGAAAAAGAGCTCACGTTGCAATTATTTTATTCCTGTTCTCACATTACATTTTTTATACTTATTGTATTGATTTGCCACATTTAATAGAGATTCTTTTACTATATTTTTATAGTAAGTATCTGAAACCACTTTATATTCCACATGGACATACACCAACACACTTACCAGTGACACCCACGCCATTATTTTTCTAAGGAAGCGTGATGGAATCAAACTGGATTTTCTTGTTTCGTATATATAAGGATTATTGTAGAACAACAGATACTTGACAGCAAACAACCCCCTAATTCCATTTGCTCAAAAGAAGTTATTTTTTAACTAAGGTAAGGAATGAACAAATGCAGTAGTAACTCATACTCAAATTCTCAGATCATTACATAATGTTATACACAGATGTCCCTCTGTACAGTGGTTTAAAGCACCCTGTTATTAACACAGCTGCCTGCAATTACTGCAGGTTCGAATCTTACCAGGCTCAAGGTTGACTCAGCCTTCCATCCTTTCTAAGGTAGGTTAAATGAGGACCCAGTTTGTGGGGGCAATAAGCTGACTTTGTATAAATATACAAAAGTATGAAGGCTATTGCTTAACGCATTGTAAGCCGCCATATATATATATATATATATATGATGCGCCAACAATATTCTCACCATAGGAGATTAGATAATAGAATGCAGTCTTTACCTCTGTTCCTCTAGTAATATTCTCCAGGTTGTAATTTAGCTTACTTGGAACTTAATTTCTTTATTTGAAATTTATAAGAAAGTCAAAGACCAAAAAGAAGTGAAAAATCTCAGGTTTCAGTTCAGTTTGGTTACTTTTATAGAATTTTATTTAATATATTCACTGAAGTCAAGTTCTCATGAAAACCAAGCATGTTTTATACCGAAAGTCACTAGTGTCTTGGAGTTTTGCTGTGTTTTTAATTAAAAAACTGATTTGCATTTCCAACTTATAACCTGCAACTTCATCAGCATATTAATACGCATGTGGTGCAAAAATTACATGTACACATACTTTTGCATTTATCTAATGGATATAGTTTGCAGAAGAAAGCATACAGTAATGTAAAACTCAACCCCACACCAAAGAACTTGTTTTTTAAAAAGATCTACTGGGCATACAGTTGAGAACAGTCTTGCAGACAAGCCACTTGCAGTAGTAATTGAATGGGATCTTAAGTAACTGCTCTTTTCCCCCATTGCCCCAGCCAGACTTGGCCAGTAGGAGCAGCAGTACCAGCATAAACTGAAATTATTTAGTTGAACTTGAACTAGAAATTGAACTTAATTGCAGCAATCAAACCCGGCAGAACATTGGAAGCAATGCTATACATAATTTCCTTGTTTAGTCTCAAGGACTGAACAAAATCAAGGAATCATATAAAATATTACGGTCAAGACTAATGTAAAAATCAAAGAATTGTTACAAACTGTAAAAGAATACTTAGTGAATGCAAGTGACAGTGATGTACAGTATGATCAAGAATTAGCTGATTGCATAAATTGTCAGATGATAAGGCATAAATACTGAGAATTAAAATACTCTTAATTGGCATTAAGAGTTGGTCTGAGTATGAAGTTCTTTAAACACTTAAGTCCATTATATTAAACTTAGATATTATTACAAAATGTTTAGAGAATTTTTTTCAAAGGGATTTCATTCTGACATAGAGGTAGTCCTCGATTTATGACCACAATTGAGCCCAAAGTTTCCATTGCTAAGCAAGGCAGTTATTAAGTAAGTCATGTCCCCTTTTACTACCCTTTTTGCCACCATTGTGAATCATTGTAGTTCTTAAATGAATCATGTGGTCAGTAAGCGAATCTGGCTTCCCCCATTGACTTTGCTTGTCAGAAGCTGCCTGAGAAAGTCGCAAATGAAGGTCACATCACATCATTCTGGATCTCTGCAACCTTACATACGGTCAAGTGCCTGAATTTTGATCACCTAACTATGGGTCACTGTAATAGACATAAGTGCGAGAAGCGGCATTCGTCACTTTTTTTCAGTCCTGCTGTAACTTAGAACAGTCGCTAAATGAACAGTTTTAAGTTGAGGACAATGTGCAATATCAGATCTCCCAAACTATTGTGTTAATATTCATCCAGACTGTATGTAATGTGGTATGCATTTGTTTCTTTGTGTAATCGGTGGTTGTTTTTTTGAAGCAAGCATGAGTCACTAACGGTCATTGTTTTGCTGTCAGATTTGTTTTAATTTGCATTCATTGTATGTGACTAAATCTATTGTAGCTGTCCAGAGTTCAGTAAAATGGGCAGCATATAATTTTAACAAACAAAACAAAATCTGTTAAATCTTTGGGATATTATTTCTCTCTATAGATAACAAGATAGCAAGAGATGTCTGCCTGTTTGCCTTACAACAGTTCTTGGAGAAAAATGTTCAACTCTGAATATTCCTTCTGAGGGATGCCCTTTGGGGCAAGTTTCTGAAGCTAGGATCAAAATTGATATATTCTAGTATCACTTAAAGTCCTGAAAAATGGTAGGTGGTTGGATAGCCAGCTGCAGAATGAATTTTAAGAAATAAAAAGCTGGTCGGTGTGTTGTCTTACAAGATAACTGTGTTCCAACTTTATGCCTTTTTCCAACTAACTATGTTAGTTTTTCCAGCTAACGAAACAGATGCCTTTTGTTCCTTTTTTTAAAATGCAAATCTACCCTCCTGGGATTTTTATTTTTATTTTTATTTTTTTGTTGAACTGGATTATTTAAACGATAATTTGGAAAATGACTGCAGGCAGGAAAGGGTGTGTGGTAGAGGATAATTCTCTTAATTTGGTAACTACATAGATGGATTCCTGGATATATCTGTATTGATATACAAGATTCCAGTTTTCTTCTTATATTTATTACTTAATAGAATTTATTCAGTATAATGGATTTATACCCAACAGAGGTTTTATTAGACCAGCACTGATGATACCTGGTTTGGATAATGAAATGTCTACAAGAAAACAAGTAAGCTCAGAGAGAACCAAGGATCCCCAGAGGTTTTATTTCTGCTTATTATTATTTTAATATCTCAGTCTTTATTCAGGAGCTCAAGGCAGCCTATGTAATGTTCTCTCCTTATAACAGAGAGTTTAGAGTTTCCTAGCATACAGATAATTTTCAGCTTATGACCGGTTGCCTAACTTGATAGTGATTTTTAAATGTAGTCAGTCAACAATAGGCATGCCACAGGAAGGAAAACATACCCAGTTTTTTCCTACTTTTAGAATATTTATTCATAGTTACTAAGCTATTATATTATTTGACTTGAACCTACCTTGAACCAAAAATACTACCTTAAGAACCCATCTTTCGGTTGATAAAGTATTAACATGTGAATTTAAAAGATATTTCAGCTTCAACCAAGGTGGATTTGATTTAAATCGAGTTGATTTAAATCACAATTTAAATCATGATTTAAATCACTAGTAAAAAGGCTTGATTTAAATCAACTCGATTTAAATCATAATTTTTAAAGAGCAACTGTCATCTCTGCTACTCCTTTGACCCACTGTTGACTCACCGATAGTCCCAGTGTTGCAGAATATACAGCCTCATGCTACATAACTAAGTTCCATTTCATGCTGAATAAACTAAATTATTTATGTATCTTAAATAGAAAACTATCTTATGATAGATTTTTACCCCAAAAGTTTTTTATTAAAATAAATTCGATAAAAATCAAAAAAATCCAATTTAAATCAAAAAAATCCAATCTAAATTTTAAAAAATCTGATTTTTTTTATTTTTTTTAAAAAAATCATTGATTTTTATCCACCCTGGCTTCAACTATTGTTGACTGACTACATTTAAAAACCACTGTTTCCTATTTCTTTAGAACAATCAAGGAATACTGATTTACTTCTAAAATCAGTTTACAATATTAGGTCTATGTTTCAGGAAGTTTTATCCTGAAATCTATTACATGTTAGCATGTTACTGTGAGAGAAATTCTGACATTCATGAATTACATTTATTTTTTTCCTTTTGAACTTAATGTTAGTTTTAAAAAAGATAAAAGCAAGAATTTAAATAAATATAATACTTCCTTCTACAAGCTTTCTTTCTTTTTCTTCTTTAAAGAAGTACACTTCTCTTTTACAGGCCCAAATGTACATAGGAGTTTTTTTAGGAAACGTCTTCTGAAGTGGATCTGAACAGATTTTCAGAGCTGTTTTCATAGAGTTATCTCTTCAAACTTTCTTAAAGAGCCTAAGGAATTACTTAGATTTGGTAATGAATGCTCATATTCCCCAAACCAAATATTCATTATTTGGTAATAAATGTACAATATCTGTTACATCTATGTTTGATGACAAACATTTCTTCCTACTTCCATCCTTTCCTTCATTCCATCGTTAATAGATAATGCTAGATCAATATGCTAATTTTCCATTTTCAACAAGCTCCCAATAGCATCAGTTTAATTAAATCCTGAAGATGTTCAACTGGTTTAAAATGCAACTGAATTTGTATTTTAATCAATAAAATTGTTACTTTAAAATCCAAAGTTAAAATTTTAAAAAATTAAAATCATGTAATTCTAATTTTTTAAAAACATGGTAGTTTCCTGTTGCAGGAAAACAAGTATTCTGATATCTCAAAGAGACACTGTATGTTATGAATTACAGTCAATTTTATCAAATGCATCAGCTGTTATCTTTGGCAAAGAAAATATATATAAGAAGGCTGGAGTAAGAGGAAAAATAAAGAGGACAAAACAAAATCCAGAGTTGCACATAGTTATTATCCATTTTGACTGTAGATCAGCTATTGGGTATGTCAAACTGATGACATGGATAACACATACAAATATAATGACAGTGTATTGGCTCTTAAGAATATAATTGAAGCCATAAATTAAAGAAAAGTTAAAAATTATATTACATGATACACCCCCCAAAAAACTGTATGAATGTTGAAAAGAATTTATGAATATGAGAAAGATGTCACAAAAAACAAAAATAAAGAGTGATAAGATGTTGGGCAAGAACAGTGACTTTGAGATTAATCTATCATATTGCT
Organism: Pituophis catenifer annectens; assembly: GCF_029215685.1. NCBI lineage: Eukaryota > Metazoa > Chordata > Lepidosauria > Squamata > Colubridae > Pituophis > Pituophis catenifer. The sequence continues at coordinate 75,207,321 of NW_027256883.1, forward strand.
TTGCTCTGTTGTAAGATATGGAAGATATGAACATTTTGGACCAAAATGAAAACATCCTTGAATCTGCTACATCTATTACACCGCTGAAAAAAACACTTTGTTACAGTCAAAAATCTCTGATGAAACTATTGATTTAATGAAAAAATGATGGACAATGAAGAATACCGGAAGTTTCACTAATAAACAAGTTAGTTGAACCATAAGAAAATGTATTTAAGAAGAAACATGTCAGCATGTGAAAAAGGCAACTGAAGAAAACAAGGGATAAATAGAGCAAAATGCAAGCTTATAAATACAAGAAAGAAGGTTTTTGCATTAAAACATGAAGATGGCTCTGTGTGGAGAGCAAGTGAGGAAATGTTAGAAACAATTGGAAAATTCTTTTCAGAGCTATACAAAGATCAAGATCACTCAAAAGTAACAACACTCATGAAAGAGGAAATGCCAGATATTTTAGTGGAGAAAGTTTAAAGTGCCATAAAATCAATAAAAAATGACAAAACTTCAGGAAATGACTGAGAAAAAGAAGAAGAAGAAAAATACCCGATGCATGGAAAAATGCTGAAGTGATTCTTATACACAAGAAAGGGGGCCAAGATGATTTAAAGAATTATTGCCCAATAAGTCTTCTTTCAGTCATCTACAAGGTTTTCACCAAGAAGGAGAAACCAGAAGTGTCACGGCGAGACTGGCTGGAAATTAGTGGGCTCCAATGAGCCCGGTGAAAATCCAGCCAGACAAATCGCTGTCAGGGGGTCATCGGACCGGAACCATCTTGTAGGGAAAGTGAAGAAGGAGAAGAGCCTTGGACAACCAAGAGGAAGAGGCAAATTCCACGGAAGGTCAGAGGCAGCTCTTTGATCTGGCAGCGAGGGCAGCAGCCATTTAAAATGACCACTTTGAAGCTGGGGCAACTGGAATAAGATTTTGTGCAAGAGTGGTGTTTGGACGGAGTACTGATACCGGGTGAGTGATTGGCCAACTCACAGGTTAAAAAAGTAATTTTTTTCCCGGCGAGGAAACGAGCAGCTAATTGGCACCTGGGAATTTTAGTGGAGGGAGAAGAACAAAGAGGAAGTTAAAGTACTAAAGCCCAGGAAAGAAAACTTTATATTTGGATCTAAAATTGGATTTGGAGTAATTAAAATTAATTTTTAAAAAAGGAAACCCAAGGGAAAGTATTTTTTAATGAAGATTTGAAATAATTTTGACAGTTCTGAAGTTTGAAGGAAGAACAAAGAGGAGGTCAAAATATTAAACCCCAAGAAAAGAAATTTTACAACTGGATTTAAAACTGAATTTGGGAAAATTAAAAACAATAAAAGGAAAAGCAATTTGAGAGAAAGTATTTTTATGTGGATTTAAAGTACTTGTGTAAACTGGATACTTCGTTGTTTTGAGAATTGTGGATTGGAGAAAGACATCTGGTAGAAAGCACTACAACAATTGGCCTTAAAATTCAAGGAAATAATTACAGTGACCTTGATCATGATAAGAGCTGTGAGAAACTTTAAGGAGTATTTGTTTTTTCTTAAACTGCTTGGTCTCGACTTCTAAAGGAGGTGAACAATAATAAAGCATTAAATTGGAGTGGATTAGATAAACATTTGTACTGGATATTAGTTAGAAAGAAAAAAGAGACTATATGGACCTAAATCTTAATTAACATAAGTTGAAATACCAATAATGTTTTAAACTGACAATATGGAGTCTTGGATGTGTGAGGACTTAATTGAGATGCTTAAAAATGTGCATGAATCAATAAAAATAAGGGCAATAAAAAGTCAGAAATTTTCTAAGAGCATATAAAACAGAAAAAAGAGAACATAAATGAGAAACAAGAAAACAATGTTGAAGAAAGAATTGAAAGCAAAAAGTTAGATGATTACACTGGGATTTACAGTGGCAAAAAAAGAATGGATAAGGGGGAATCTTTTTCCCCCCAAAAAAAGCAATCTAAGGGAAGAGAAGGAAATGGGAAAAGATTAGGTAACAGTGGGGGGGGGGCCAAATTAAGCGAGTGATGGCTTAAAAGCCAGAGAAAGGATTCAAGAGAAAAGACACAATAAATATAAAAATAAAAAAGAAGAAGAAGAAGGAAAGAAAATCGGACGAAGGGAGAAAATTATTAAAAAATGGAATTCTGGAGAGACCAAGAGAAAATGGTTAAAAGGTGAAGAATAGTGGAAAGGAAGAAGGGAAATAAGGTATATATTAGTAGATCTAAGGGAACTGTATTAATATTAGTAATTGTGAATGCAAAAATTAAATACGATGATGTATAGTGTATTGTAAAATGGAACAGCAGATGAAATATGAAGTGGTAATTAGGTTTAATTATGAAAATGAAATTAAGATACAAAATGGGTAAAATAAAAAAAATAAAAAAAAGATATAAAATGGAAATGTAAAAAAAACTGATGGGGATTTTGAAATAATATGTTGTAAATGATGAAACAAAATAATTAATTGATGCTATAATAGAAATTAGGAATTAAGGGCAGATAGTGATATTACTTATTATGTATTAAGAAGAGATAAGATATGATGTGGAAGATCAATTAACTTAAAGGGTTTCAAAGTAAAAATTGAATAAGATGAAGTTTATTGTTTATAACCAAAAAAATGTATGGGGATTATAAGAAATATACTTTATAAATGGAGAAATAAGATAAATAATTGAAGTAAAGCTAAGAAATCAGTATTTAAAGGGCGGATTGTGATACTGTTTATATATTATGTATAAGAAGAGATTAAGATAAGATAAAAAAGTAGAGAAAAATAATATCATGGCAGAAAATGAAATATGTAAATTGTATCTGGAAAAAACAAAAAATATTGGAATAGGTTATAAAAATCAATATATAATTATGTTATAAGTTGCAAAAGATGTGACCCGGTCAATACTCTGTTCATAAAATATGTATGTAAAAGAAAAATTTAATAATACTTGTCTTTAAAAAAAGGTTTTCACCAAGATAATAGCAAAAAGAATATTGAAAACATTAAATGATGCACAGCCAAAGCAACAGGCAAGTTCAGAAGTGACTATAGCACAATGGATCACATCCAGATTGTTCAGCAAGCTAAGTATAATTTTCAAGAACAACCTCCCCCTATGCCTGAAGAGAAAAGTGTTCGATCAGTGTATGCTACCTACTCTAACGTGCTGGTGGAACATGGACACTAACCTCACAATCTATACAAAAGCTGTGAGTGGCGCGAAGAGCCATGGAAAGATACCATGCTCGGCATTACAAGACAAGATAGACCTGCACAGGGATTACAGAACAAAGTATACAATATCATAAAGAGAGTAAAAGAATTGACATGGAAATGGGCTGGTCACATAGCAAGAAGAACTGATGGCAGGTGGATCAAAGCAGTCATAGAATAAAAAGCATCCATGAAAAAGACCTAAAACAAGATGGATCGATGACATCAGCAAGTATTGTGAGCCCAGTTGAAAAAAGAAAGCTCATGACTGTATTGGTTGGAAACATGCAGAAGAGGCCTTCATCCTCCTGCAGTGGATAGGCAAAAGTGATGATGATGATGATGATGATGATGATGATGATGATGACACCCAAATACTCATCACTCAGAATAACATCCCACATGTTTGATAAAATGAGTTTTGAACATGCATGACAGGTATGAATTTAGCCAAATAAAGATGTATAGATAACACATTAACAAATCTTAGATATATCTGTATATACTTTTGTCCACAAAAAAGTTTGCTACCATTCAAGGATGCAGGGTGGGTTGAGCGAAAATTTTAATGTCTGCCTTAAAAGGCATGCTACTGAAAGCTGTAAAGCATTTTTGGTATTGAACAAAAATTTAAAATATGCAGGTTTTTGTATTGAATTCCATCAAGTGCTGAACTCCATTTCCAGCAATCGAGTTAGCTTGGATAAATAAGGATAATACAGTAGGAGTTGCAATTTAGCAGCATTTAAAGAACAATAAATGAAAATTGATGTATTGTTGGTATCAGAGAAATTTTCAAAAATATATTTATATTCCCTCAGATTCCCTGAGTTGCCCCTGAGGGACATTTTACCAGGCATGGTACATTTGTGAAAAAGCTAAGAAATTTTGGATACAAAATACAAATACATATAACAATATAAAGAATTTTAAAAGTCGATATTGCAACAAAAAAAAACCAGAAATTTTTACTTAGGACAAATTGATGTTAAACTGGAAAAGACTCATGGAAGGTTAATTTTATGTATGATAACAGCAGCAAGATTAGTATATACAGAAAGCTGGAAGGAAATTTCTACAATGAAGAAATGGATCGTAAAAATGTCAGAATTAGTGAAAATGACAAAACTGACATAATTTATCAGGGACAAAATAAGTATTTTTTTAAAGACTAAAAAACTTTAAAGGACTTTTTGCTAAATGAAGAAAATGTGAAATGATGTTTTATGAATTTAATGATAGAAACGTGTGAGATACAGGTAGTCCTCAATTTACAAGCATTTGTTTAGTGACCAAAGTTACAAGGGCACTGAAAAAGTGACCGAGGGCTGTTTTTCCCACTTATGACCATTGCAGCGTCCTCATGGTTATGTGATCAAAATTTGTATGCTTAGAAACTATATCATAATCTTGATGATTGTAGTGTCCTGGACCTTTGTTACCTTCTAACAAGCAAAGTCAATAGGTAAGCCAATTCCCTTAATAACTGTGTTACTAACTTAACAACTGCAGTTATTCACTTACCTGTGGCAAGAAAGGCTATAAAATGGGCAAAACTCACTTAACAACTGTCACCCTTAGCAAGAGAAATTTTGGGCTCAATTGTGATTGTAAATCAAAGTCTACCTGTAAGGGATTGAAGAGCTTTTTGGAAGAAGAGTTAAGGAGAGGAGATAATAGGTTTGTTAATATGTGTTGAAGAGAAGGTTGAAAGTCATACTTTATAACTTTCCCCTTATATTTTCTTGCACTTTTTTATTTTCTAAATTTTTATTTAGATTTCCTTTTTTACTTGATATAAAATCCTCAATAAATACAAATTTTTAAGAAGAGAGAACCTTAGATTCCTAGTTTGTGATTACATAACTATATGTCAATCTGCCTAGCTATCTGTAATTTGTCTTGAGTACAGTTACAGAGAAATACCTCAATGCAGTGATATGCAAATATACCCCAACTATATCATATTATGATTTATAAACAGAATAGTGGATTAGGGTGTAGATTAGGATGTAGATAGATTAGTAGTAGATTAGGATTCACAACTCAATTAAATAATTAAGTTTAAAATGAACTTGATTGTCCATGAAGGCAACCTGCAACCATTTATATTATTGTTTACCATCTTCATAGTATTAGCCATGGACCAGAAATGTCCCATTGTATATGGAAGGAAAATGCTGGTGCATGCAAATGTGTGGCTCCTACTTGGAATTCTTATTTCTAAGAGCTGTACAATGACAGATTATCAACTTCATGACTTTAATCCATATCTCCTTTACTTAAAGGTAACTGGTGGTTCCAGTGGCATTGGGAAAAGCATTGCTATTGAATGCTTCAAGCAGGGTGCTTTCATAACACTGATTGCAAGAAATGAGGTAAATTTTTAAGTTTATTTAGTAATTGTCGTGTTTTAAGCTAATTACAGATTATTAAACAACAGTGACCATATGGCACTGTTCTTTAATTAAATGCATTCTGGGATTCAAAATCAAGCACTGATGGCTGGAAAAAATAGAAATTAAATTAGTGATAGCAAACTCTAACTGAATTTGTGGCATTTCTAGTAGTTTTTTAAAAATAGAGACCTTACTCTTGTAAATTTGGGTCAGATGTAGGAAAATCAGGATAGGATCACATCAGTGGCAGCCATTTAAATAACATGGATTGTTAAAAAAAAAAAACATGGATTGAGTTTTGAGGAGGGAAAGCCAACATTCTATTTTTATAGAATGGTTTCTCAGTGCACAAGGAGCAATATTTTCTACTTCTTTGTGCATGTAACTCAGCAATCCAGAGGACAAAGCACAGAGCTGGCATTTTTTGTCCCACTTTTTCATGTGTGACTGGTCCTAATCTACTGTCTACTGTCAAACTTCAATTTTGCATATGGAGATGGGTAAGTTTTTATTGGTGGAATTCAGCAGGTCTCTACTGTAATTTTTCACTGTAGCCCCACAAGGCTTAAGAGTGAAATGGTTCGAAATCAGCCACTTTACTGCTGTAGAAACATTTCTATACTAAACAGAGTTTCTCATTCAGGGTGTGCAAAACATGAAGAGACATTAGTCATAGACTCAAAGAAATTGTGTCCATTTCTATTGAAAAGTAACCACAGTTCTACAAAGTTGAACAATAGCATGAGCAAACAGCCTCCACAGAGATATATCAATAGAGCAGAATAAGTACATTTAGTCCAGGGGTGTCGAACTCAATTTTATGGAGGGGCAGCATCAGGGTTCTGCTTGATTTGGGGGCCCAGGGGGGGCATGGTCAGCTTGATGTCACTTGTCGAGGCTCCGTTTTCAGCCATGACAGCCTCCTGCAGCCCTCTGCCAGCAAAAACAGAGCCCAGGGGGCTGTGCACGGCCTACCCGGGCTCCATTTTATTTTATTTATTTATTATTTTATTTATTTGATTTGTATACCGCCCTACTCCCGAAGGACTCAGGGCGGTGAACAGCCAACAATAAAATACATAAATACACAAAATTTAAAAACCCGATAAAATCAAATTAAACTTTTTGGCCCAGACAAATTAAAATACCCCAATAATTTAAAAACAGATTAAAATTTACATATTTAAAAAGGGAAGAGATCAGGCCAAGCCCGCTTGATGGAATAAAAAGATCTTCACAGCACGGCGGAAGGAGCGCAGATCCGGGATCCTCCGTATCTCCGGGGGGAGCTCATTCCAGATGGTAGGTGCCCCCACAGAGAAGGCTCTCCCCCTAGGGGCCGCCAGTCGACACTGTTTGGCTGACGGCACCCGGAGGAGTCCCTCTCTATGAGAGCGTACTGGCCGGTGGGAGGCTATTGGTGGTAGTAGGCGGTCCCGTAAATAACCAGGCCCTAAGCCATTTTCAGCCGCAACAGCCTCCTGCAGCCCTCTGTCAGTGAAAAAGGAGACCCTGGGGCTTTCTTTTTTTTCTTGAAAATGTTTTGATTCTCATCCAAAAAGCTTCCTCAGTTCTGAAAGCTTCTTCAGTTCTGGATTCATAACTGAAGAAGCAGCCTCCCTGTGCTCCATTTTCACTGGCAGAGGCACCGCAGGCCAGTCCTTTGCTGTTTCCAGGATGGCCCTGCGGGTCAGATCTAAGCACCCTATGGGTCAAATCTGGCCCGCAGACCTTGAGTTTGACACTCCTGATCTAGTCTCTGTATAGTAAGCCATCAAAGAACATTGTGACCAGTTCCAAGGCTCTAGATGGCATTTCCCCTTGCAGCATGAAACCTGGCAAAGGTTGATTGATTATTAGATTTTTATCCCACCTTCATGGCAGTGAACATATATAATACTCCTTTCTCCTATTTTCCCCGCAACAAGCCCATGAAGTGGGTTGGGCTAAGAGAGTGACTGGGCCAAAGCTGATTTTCACGCCTAGGATGGGACTAGCACTCACTCTCTCCTGATTTCTAGGCCAGAACTACACAACTCCAAAACATAGTTTTATGTAGTTGACATATCCTCATCTTAGTCAACACCAAGGCAGCTAATATGTTCACAGAAATAGGTCTCAGAAACAAACTCAGGTGAAGTTGTCAGGGCAATGCTCCCCTTTGGCCAGCTCTTCAACAAAGGCTGCCTAGGACTCATATCAGCTGATCTTGCTACAGTTGTCACTAGAGGCATTGTTACTTTTCATTAGCAGCTAGAAATAAAAGTGTAGGAAAAGGCTGGAGCTCTCAGATGTTTAGGGCTTCCATATCAAACCTCACATTTTTGGACAGTCATTGTATCCTCTTTCATTAAAGAAACAGTTATAGATGTTCCATATTTATTTATGTTGTTTTGTGGGTTTGAAACCATTATGTGGACTCTGTTTAGTGTTATGCAGCTACTTATTGTGCATTATATATTAAAAACCTTTTTAATTTTTATTTTGGAATTTGCAACCTCCAGCTTTTTATGATTGAATCAAAGAAGCACACATGTACTTTAATTAAAAACATTAATAATGGAACAAGCAACAATACAAAAGCACAAATATAACAATTTAAGAGCTGAAAATGAAATATTAATTTTTAAGTTAAAAATGTTAAAAAGAAATACAAAAATAATTTTATTTGCACTGGTGTGTATCTGATGCTACAGTATTATATTACTTTTTAAAAATCTTGAACAGTATTGGCTAGAATTCCAGCTCTTAACAGATTTGCATATAGTTCTGTGTTGGTGACATTTACAAACTAATAAAGTATGGATATGCAGTACATCTCACTATTTGGCATTGCTTAAAGTAGCTGCATCTCTTCCTGGAATGATATATGTCATGTGGATGCCTTATGATAATGATTGCTTGCTTCTTGGGAAGTAGAGATCTTAAGAAGAAAGATTACTCTACCGTAAACTTTTATATCTTAATAAGTCCCATGGAACACAATGAAACTTCTGAATATACATTGAAGGACTTGTATTGCACATGAATGTAGACATAAGCCCTCCCCACAGAGAGGGCCCGCAACTTGGGTGTCCTCCTGGATTCACGGCTATCTTTAGAAGATCATTTGACGGCCGTGGCAAGGGGTGCCTTTTATCAGGTTCGCCTGATCCGCCAGTTGCGTCCCTTTCTGGATCGGGACGCCTTGCGCACGGTCACTCATGCCCTAGTCACCTCCCGTATGGACTACTGTAATGCTCTCTACATGGGGCTCCCCTTGAAAAGCACCCGGAGGCTCCAACTGGTCCAGAATGTAGCCGCGCAGGTGATTATGGGCGCAGCTTGTTGTGCCCATGTAACACCTCTCCTACGCAAGCTGCACTGGCTCCCTGTGGTCTTCCGGGTGCGATTCAAGGTGTTAGTCATCACCTTTAAAGCGCTCCATGGCTTAGGACCTGGGTACCTACAAGACCGTCTTTTGCCACCAATAGCTTCCCACCAACCAGTTCGTTCTCACAGGGAGGGACTACTCAAGGTAACGTCAGTCAAATTATGCCGACTGGCGACTCCCAGGGGGAGGGCCTTCTCTGTGAAGGCTCCAACCCTTTGGAATGAACTGCCCCCTGAGATACGAAATATCCCTGATCTCCGTGCTTTCCGCCGTGCCCTCAAGACCCTGATGTTCCAACAGGCGGGGCTAAACATATGAACATGTGAATGATTTTAAAATGTTATCTAATTTTAGGTTCTGTTTAATTGGGCCAAACTATGTTATAATAATAATTTTAATTAGCAATTTTATGATGTTTGTATATCTATATTTTTTCTTGACTGTACACCGCCTTGAGTCCTACGGGAGAAAGGCAGTATAGAAATATAATAAATAAATAAATAACTCAAGTCAAACTTCTTAAAGTGGAGTTGAATGGTTGATTTAATCCTAATTGGCTGAAGAAGTTACTTACATAGTTATAGAACTTGTAATACATTATTTATATATAGATTTGTTATATGCTAGATGGTAATTTCTAAAATAATTTAAAATTTAAAAATTTAAATAATGCTATATTTTAACAAAATATTTTAGTTGCAAGTCCAAGATGTGCTTATTTAATTCCAGAAACGTCTCTTGGAGGCCAAAAAAGAAATTGAGACATTTTCAGTTAATGAGAAGCAGGTAAGTTTCCACTTTCACTTTTAACAATACACCTCTCCCACCCCCTCTCTCCTCCTCCTCCTCCTCCTCCTCCTCCACACACTCTAACTTAAAGTAAATGAAGTGTTGCTATCCTAACTGTCAGATGTTATAGATGAAATGTGATGTAATCGTTTCCTCATGAGTCATAAAACTAAAGTACTTGGCAAATAATTTCATAGATAATCTGAAGCTTGTTTGTTAAGGAAAAGGAAGTCCTAAATTATATAGCAGGCAGAAGGTAGAAATACACATTTATTTTGAGGGAGACATGTAAAAGTTCCCAGCAATATATTTTCTGAAACTAATGGGATTTGCATCCTTCAGTCAATGTCTTTAAGGCATAGGGAGTTCCCAGAATAATTATATTATTCATGGCAGAAGTAATAGGCTAACCGCTGTTATATCTTTGGAATGAATAACCCATAATAAGTACCACAAGTCAGGAGTGTAGGTGGCAGAAAACCTTAGAGATCTTCATAGCTTCCTACCTTATATCCACTAAATAAATGTGTTGAAATCGGAGAGGTGTTTATTAGTCAGTTCCAGAACACTGGAAGTTTCTAAGAAGAGACTGGAAAGCCATTTGTCTGGAATAAGGTTTCCTGCTTGAGCACGGGGTTGGACTAGAAGACCTCCAGGGACCCTTCCAGCACTTTTTTGTCTTAAGATACTGTCTGACTAATGGAGATTCTCAGTCATCATAAGAGCTCATAAGAGCCTTGGTGGCGCAGCGGGCTAAAGTGCTGTTAAAGTAGCACTTAGCTGCCAGCTGCCTGCAATTACTGCGAGTTCAAATCTCACCAGGCTCAAGGTTGACTCAGCCTTCCATCCTTCCGAGGTAGGTAAAATGAGGACCCGGATTGTGGGGGCAATAAGCTGACTTTGTATAAAAAAAGAACACCGCTTAGCGGGGGGGCCAAAAGCCCTACTAAACAGGTATATACAAAAGTATGAAGGCTATTGCTTAACGCATTGTAAGCCGCCCTGAGTCTCCAGAGAAGGGCGGCATATAAATTGAATAAATTAATTAATTAATTAATTAATTCCTTGTAAGCAGAATCAACAAGTACAGCAGAGTAATCTGCAGTAGCATATAGTGGATGATGACTACATGAATGCACAGTAATTCAAGGGAAATAGGGAACCTGTGACTCTTAGATTTCACTGAATTACTATTTTTCATTATTCACCATTTCATTCATTTGTTTGTTATTCATTATTTCACTGAATTACAATTTTTGATTATTGGTCAAGCTGCAGTTGATGGTAAGTAAACTGTGACCTCAAGAAGGCTACACTCTTTATTTCTTCTAGTTGTAGTTTACTTCTTCTACATTATAGTCAGGATGGGCAATTAATTTTCCCAAGGGGCCACATGAGAAATTGAGAAGGATGCCACCGGACCACCTCCTGCTGCCACCACTCTGCTGCCACTGCCTCCCCACCACTCCATCTGCTGCTTGCCACCGCAGGCCAGACGGGGGCAACCAAAGGGCCAGATGTGGCCTGCAGGCCATAAAATGTCCAATTCCATTTTAGATAATCCATGTAATGCATGGTGGTTCGTTTTACATTGTAAAAAGTCATAATTTGCCTTATTTTTGGTTTGTCAAACAAATCACATTTACACCATATGACAATCCAGATTATGTTTTAGAATGGTGCATAAACCAAATATGTACTGTATGTATAGTAATGGTAATCTTTGAAACAATGATATGTTTTGGATGCCAAGATGAATAAAGGAAAGGGAATAAAGGAAAGGAAAACATAAAAAAGGCAAATATGTAAATAAAGCACGATAAAATGAGATTAATAGAGAGGATAACATAAGGAAATAAACGAGTTGAAGAGCTGTAATACAGTAAAAGAAACAGCAATATAAAATGGGAGAGTGATTCTTCTGGGAAAGTTACAAAAACCTGTTATCTTTAAAGAAAGTGTTTCTTTATTAAAACAGAAGTTAAGTTGGGATTAGAGTTTTTACCAGATTGTGATATATATAAAATGTATACTCAGTGGTGAAATCCAATTTTTTTTACTACCGGTTCTGTGGGCATGGTGTGGCTTGGTGGGCGTGGCAAGGAAAGGATACTGCAAAATTTCCATTCCCACCCCACTCCAGGGAAAGGATACTGCAAAATCCCCATTCTCTCTCCACTCCTGGGGAAAGAATATTGCAAAATCTCCATTCCCTCCTCACTGGGGCCAGCCAGAGGTGGTATTTGCCGGTTCTCCGAATTACTCAAAATTTCTGCTACCAGTTCTCCAGAAGCTGTCAAAACCTGCTGGATTTCACACCTGTGTATACTGTACATTTATAAAAAATTATTCTGCCATCCTGGGCATTAGTAGGTTTTGCATTAAGAGGCAATTTTGTAATTATCAGTCCTTATAGACAGAAATATATATCTGCTTTTAATTCAAAAAGCATTATATGGACAAGAGCTTATTAATTAGAAAAAGAAATAATCAGTATTTAATTCTACTGCCTCGAGTGAGCCCTAAAAAATAAGAATATATTTCTTGTTGTTAGTCATGAAGTCGTGTCCGACCCACCATGGACAATGTTCTTCCAGGCCTTTCGGTCCTCTACCATCTCCCAGAGTCCATTTAAACTCATGCTGACTGCTTCAGTGACTCCATCCAGCCACCTCATTCTCTGTCGTTCCCTTCTTCTTTTGCCCTCAATCTTTCCCAACATTAGGCTCTTCTTCAGTGAGTCCTTCCTTCTCATTAGGTGGCCAAAGTATTTGAGTTTCATCTTCAGGATCTGGCCTTCTAAAGAACAGTAAGGATTGATCTCCTCTAGGTCTGACCAGTTTGATCACCTTGCAGTCCAAGGGATTCGCAGGAGTCTTCTCCAGCACCATAGTTCAAAGGCCTCAATTCTTTGGCGCTCAGCCTTCCTTATGGTCCAACTTTCACAGCCATACATTGCAATTGGGAAAACCATAGCCTTGATCTTAGTTTTCTTAATGTTGAGTTTCAAGCCAACTTTTGCACTCTCCTCCTTCATCTGCATCAAGAGGCTCTTTAGTTCCTCTTCACTTTCTGCCATTAGAGTGGTATCATCTGCATATCTGAGGTTGTTGATATTTCTCCTGGCAATTTTAATTCCAATTTACTGTGAAATGTCCCGTTTAATATCAAAAGTAAAAGATCAAGACTTTAGATTAAGTTATAGTTCAGAAAGATTTATTACTCAAGCTTAATCACAAGAATTTAACCAATTAATGGTTAGCATTAAATTGGTGCTAGATAAGGGCCAATGGAAATCAGGCTGAGGCTGGGCTTGGCAACACAAGGACTCTAAATAGATGACATCTTTAAATCCACCTCTGAGCTCATAGCTGTCTATTAATGCAAAACTTTTGCTGAGCTTCTTGATTTTAGAATGAATTAAATGGTTTACTATGACTTTGGCATTAAATGTATTATTTAGCCATATAAAGAACAAGAGATGAGCTAGCCCAACCCTATCTAATCAAAATTCCTACAGTGGTCAGCCATACATTAATAAGAAGCCCATAAATAAGACCCCTACATAATAATACCTTTCTATTTATTTTCTTAGCAGCTGTTTCCAGGAGGCTGTTCAAAACTGCTATTTTTCATTGATAAAATAGTTGCATCCTGCAGGAAATCTTTGTCCTGATAAAATAAAGCTTAGACATATATCTAATGTCCTAATGACTAGCCAAAATCTGTGCTTACTACCACACTTACACATTTTTTAAACAAGGAGGGTGGACTCAGGATGATGCCAATTTAGTTTTAGTAGTGCTCAAGGCATGAATGTTAATGTTTGTGGCTCATCAATGACACATCGGGGAAACATTATTTTGCTATCCACAAATAGTTTTCTTGAAAGTCTGTTTGAAACCAGTTTGTGTATAGTAATGGTTAAGGTGCTTGCCTAAAAACAGGAGACCAGTTCTCGTGCCATCTCAGGAATGCAAGCTAGCTGGGTGACTTTGGACCAATCACTCTCTCTCAGCCCAAACCACCTCACAGGATTGTTGCTGTGGGGAAAATAGGATGAAAAGGAATATTATGTATGAAAAACTTCCAGTGTTGAAGCACCCACAACTTCTTGAGGGAAGTAATTCCACTGATTAATTGTTCTGTCAGGAAATTTCTCCTTAGTTCTAGATTGCTTCTCTCCTTGATTAGTTTCCATCCATTGCTGCTGCTGCTTCTTTTTTAATAAATGTTTTATTTGCAGTTTTCCTTTAACAACCAACATTTTTTGTGGACAGTGTAATGACTGGGTTAACATATTTTTCACACAGTGCTCACGGTACTAATACAGTTACATATACAGAATTTTTGTCCAACTTCTAACGTTAATGTGCTCATTATAATTATAATATATTATTTTATGTATCAATCTATATTATACTATTTTCTTTATTTTTCCGATATGTTGGGGTTCTTCAATACCAATACTATTCTCTGTGATTTTTTATCACTTTCTCCAAAAAGTATATGTAAACATCAATAACATTTCTTTATACAATATACTTATTAACACCTGTTAAATCACTAATATTTTAATATTATAAAAATGTTCCACCACATTTTCAATATCTCAATTTTCTATAAACACCAATAAAACCAGTTGTCAATTAAATTTAATCAATCCCAAAATTATATCTCTAAGTCCCCTGAATTTATAGTCCTTGAAAACTATATTTTCTAATATATTTTTTCATGTTAATACATGAGTTGTTTTTTCTAAACTAAAACCTCAGTATTCAGGTTAAATTGCCGTGTTGACACTTTGCAATAAATAAGTGGGTTTTGGGTTGCAGTTTGGACACTCGGTCTCTAAAAGGTTCGCCATCACTGGTATAGGGTTTCCTCCCTGAGCAGGGGGTTGAACTAGAAGACCTCCAAGGCAGTGGTGAAATGCTACCAGATTGCACCAGTTGGGACGAAATGGTAGTGATAAAAACTACCAGTTCAGGCAAACCAGTATTTAAAAAAAGCTACCAGTTCCTCCAAACCAGTATTTCTGACGATCAGCTGTGCCGCGCGATTTAAAATCACTAGAAAGCAGGAAATCCTGCTTTCTAGTGAATCTAAATCGCGCGGCACAGCTGTTCCCCTCCTCGCTGTTCTACTTACCTTCCCAAGCATCCTTTTTCCATGTGCAGCACGCGTTTGGCATGTACTGTGTATGTGCGTGTGCACAGCATGCATTTGGTGCACACACAGCATGCATTTGGCGTACACCATGTATGCGCAGCCAGCGAACCGGTGGCAAACCGGTTCAGATTTCACCACTACTCCAAGGTCACTTCCAGCTCTTACTCTGTTAAGTAATAAGAGCAGGATAAAAATATAATAAAATAAACAAAGAAATATTGTTTCATATTTTAGATATGGTAACCTAAATATATATTTTATAAGTTTTTTTTTATGCTAGTAATAATTCTATAGCTTCTTACATAATATGGCATTTGGGAAAGTAGAAATAATTCAAAACAAATAAAATGGTAATTTAAAATGGTTGTAAATGATGAAATCAACAACATTACATTCAGTTGAATGGGGTCATATAATTCTTCTTCTTTTTTTCTCTCTTTTAGGTTGTGCATTCTATTTCTCTTGATGTTTCCAAAGATTATGCAAATGTGGAGAAGTTGCTTAAACAAGTAAGGGACCTGCTGGCTTTTATAAAGTTCATATTTTCATGTTATGATAGAGTTATTCTGTTCAAATAGTAGCATATAATTTGTGACACTGATGTCTTTTAGGCTCAAGAAAGATTGGGTCCTGTTGACATGCTTGTTAATTGTGCTGGAACATCAATAACTGGAAAATTTGAAGAAATTGATACCTATAGGTTTGAGGTAAGTGGTCCTAGCTTAATTCTTAAATGAATCCTTTTCTGTTGCATTATATTGATTATTTATATCTTATATGGAAGTGAAGTTACTAAAAATTAAAACTTCTCAAGGACCTTAAAGACAACTTATATAAATGCATCTGTACCTAAATTATATGAAATAAAACATTGAATGTTAATCTTTATATAAAGCAGGTATGTCCAACTATGGCCTTTGGATAGTAAGGAGCCCCACACAATTGTAAACTTTTAACATGATGTGTATTTATATAGATTAACTGTATCAGAGTTCTCCAACCTTTTTGGCTTTGCAGACTGACAGGAGGGAGAGAGGGGATGGTCCCATGCTCACACAGCTCCATTTGTGCGAGTAGCGGGTACACGCACAGTCGCTTGCGTGAGTGGGGATGTGCATGTGGTCACCCGCTGTTCACGTGGGTGGGGATGTGCACGCATGCGCGGTCACCCACCATTTCCGCAGCCCGGTTCCATAAGACTCAAGGTCCAGTAGTGGGCCATGGCCCAGGGTTGGGGACCCTGAACTCTATTGTATATTTTATATCTGGCCCAAGACAATTCCCCTTCACAGAATACAACCCAGGCAAGCCAAAATGTTGGACATGCCTGATATAAAGTATACCTGAGATTTGTTCTATTGTTACTACTTAATAAGGTCGAATCTTTCCTACTTACATTATAAACTAATAAATATTCTTGGATACTTTTTATGTGTCAACCAAATTTCAACCAATTTAATTGTTGAAAATGTTTTGTGGATGTGTGGTATATTAATTAAGGCAAAATACAACAGCATCATTTTTAGAAGACGAGGTCTTGTAGATACCGTATAGTTTTATAGTAGTTTCTCATTGATTCAATTAGTAATGAAGACCTATTGTTGGGAATGGAGTTAGGTTGCTTGTAACTACTGATAAACATGGGAAACTGACTAATAGTGGCTTTCCAGAACTACCCTTTCAAATGCTTTCTTGCACGCTTCTTCCTCTTGGGTGAAAACCCAAGAACATATATCCCATTGGGTATCAAAATGGCTATAGAACTGAGTGCAACAACACCATGGTGTGTTTTACAAGAGTTAAAGTCAGCACATTGCATGGAGCAATATTTTGTGGGGGTTTTATTATAGGTTTTGCATAGGATTATGCCACTATGTAATTTAGATTAATATTGCTGAAACCTAAGAGTGAAGTTACAGGCCAGCACCACACCTGTTTTAATCTACCTATACATTAATGCAACCTGTGCCAATTTTATTATGAAAGCAGCTGACACTAATATATGTTTATTTACAGCAATTAATGGCTATCAACTATCTGGGTAGTGTTTACCCAACTCGTGCAGTAGTTGGTAAAATGAAGGAGAGAAGAATGGGGAGGATTGTGTTTGTCTCATCTCAGGCTGGACAAGTTGGTGTTTATGGCTATTCGGCTTATTCTGCAACAAAATATGCTCTTAGAGGATTAGCTGAATCTTTACATATGGAGGTATGATTATCTCTCACCAGTATCTGTGGTACTTAAAGAAAATAGTCATAACTTGTTATAGCAATATTTAGACTTAAATATCACTTCCTAGTGCTTTACAGTCCTGTCTAAGCCCCATTCTGACCATACTTGGATTATTTATGGTGAACACAAAGTAGAAGATTATTCTACTTTGAAGACGATCAACCCTTCAACCAGGAAAACTTAATTTCTTAATTCTTATAGGACTTACCTCTCTCTTTTCCAGAAGGTTTTAAGGCTCAGAAGTTAGGGATAAGGACCAAATAATAAGTAAAGGCTGAACCAGAAGCAAAATAGGATCCTTAGATGAAGAAGGTTGCTTAGAGTAATTTATACTGTAGACTAGATCTCTCCTATTTATGAAATATTTCTGAATTACCACGTAATTCATTTAGTTGTTCATTTAACACAATATTGCTAAATTACGTCTCTTCCATTCTGTGCATTCTGTGGCAATGCTAATTGTCTCAGTCTGGCAACAGAATACTGATACTTTTCAAAAGTAGTAGCTGTTAATGGCATGAAAATAAACTTTCCCTATTCTATAGATGTATTCAAATAGTCGTGCCAACATTATGTCCAGGTTCAAAAGTAAGATTTTTTTTCTTTTTGTAAAATATAGATGAATAGCTGTATGCTCTTAAGTCAGCATCATTTCTTATGATAAAAGAATAGAATTTAACATCTTAAAAAAACACAAGCAGAACATAGAAGGTTGAAATTATAGTTCACATTCAATTCTAAGTTCATAGCTGTATTATTTTGTAACTTGCAGCAAACATCCCAGATTTTACTGGGATTTATACGTCTTATAGCCCCAGTAATATCCTACTTGCACCACTGATTTAATTTGTAGCGACAAATATATATTAGAATAAAATATGAAATAATTGTACAGAGTGTAAACTGAGAAGTATTTTTGGAGTATTACCAACTTCTTGGCAACTATAAGGCAAGTATATGCCTTTTCTTGCATCTCATCATCTATTTTTATGTAAGATTAGTAAGCATGAAGCTCTCAAACTACTATAACATAAACTGAGTATTTTTCTCAATAGGTAAAGCCATATAATATATGTGTGACCATTGCCTATCCTCCAGATACAGACACACCTGGCTTTGCAGAGGAAAGTCAGAACAAGGTAACTTCTTAGTTTCTTTCAATCAAATTCCAGATACACACATCAACATGTTTTCTCCAAACTCATTTTATGTTGCATAACAACTCTTATCATGTACACAACATTCACCACAGTTCTGAAAACTTTTATTTATTTTATTTTGATCTACAATGAAAGTATTTGGTTTATCTGAAAGTAAAAAGATTTGCAAAATGATTATTGGATTTATCTCTAATTAGACAGTGAACATTCCAGTTTTCCCCATTATTAGTGCCACAACTGTATACTATACCTTGTTTCCCCCCAAAATAAGACATCCCCTGATAATAAGACCAATCAGGCTTTTGAGTGCATGGCAATAAGGCCAAGGGCTTATTTGAGGGTTCAAAAAAAAAATATAAGACAGGGTCTTATTTTCAGGGAAACACAATAATAGCTGCAGTATCTGTTCTACCATGAATTTGAATGTGTATCTCTGTTCCAAAATCTAGCCCAAAATATTCTTTGTCAGAAAAAAAAATTGAGTTTCTTGCAGAAACAAAATAAAATCCCTGCCCTTTAGAAGTTTTGTAAAAAAAAAAAAAAAAAAAATCTTCTATATCTAATTCTCAACCTTTAGCATCCTTGATTTACAAAAGCCTATATATTTAAATAAAGAAAAATATATGATTTTATTTAGTTATTTGATTAGTTATAAACAACAATTTCTTACAATTGAAGCTTCATATTTAACAAAATAATTAATTTAGACAAGAAAAACTTAATCTGAAGATAATATATAATAATCACAAAATTGGAGGCCACTAAAGCCGTATTAACAACAACAAAAACTTACAGAAAAAAGTGAAGAAAATTATTACTTTTTTTTTAAAGGGAAACTAGACCTACAAAAATTTCTACCAGAGACATACCAGTGCAGGCATATATACCATTCTCTCTTCTCCCAGAGCTACATAAATGAGGGAAAGGAAAAACAATAACAAAATGGAAGGGAAGAAGCGTTTTCTGCCTCCAAGCTTTGCATCATAGAAAGTACTAAGGCAGTAAATGTCTCCTCAGTATCCCCCACTCCACCCAGTGGAAACATCACTTCAGTCAGGCCAATTTTCTGAGGTTAAGTGGACTGCCTCACAATATTGTAGTCTCAACCCTTTGCTATGCTCTTTTTTTATTTTATATGACCTGTGTACACGAGTAGATTATTTTTTAACATATTGAGTCTAGCCAAACGTACCTTAATATAGCTGGTGAAGGGTAAGAAAGTTCAAACTAATAGGAAATAGTATTTTGCTTCTATATGTAGGTAGTCCTCCACTTACAACCAAAATTGAGCCCCAAACTTGCATTGCTAAGTGAGAAATTTGTTAAGGGAGTTTTGCCCCATTTTACGACTTTTCTTGTCACATTTGTTAACTGCAGTTGTTAAATTGATAACATGGTTGTTAAGTGAATCTGGTTTCCCCTGTTGACTTTTCTTGTCAGAAGATTGCAAAGAGTGATCATGTGACCCTGGGACACTGCAACCATCATAAAGCCGAGTCAGTTGTCAAGCATCCTAATATAAATCATGGGACCATTGGGATGCTGGAATGGTCCTAAGTGTGAAAAATGGTCATAAGTCACTTTTTTCCGTGCCATCGTAACTTCGAATGGTCACTAAATGAACTATAAATCGAGGACCACCTGTACTTCTATACAGGTAGTCCTCTACCTAACAACAGTTCCTCTCCTATTCAAACTTACAACAGCATTGAAAAAAGTAACTTATGACCATTTTTCACATTTACAATCATTGCAGCATCCCCAGGGTCACGTGATCAAAATTCAAACATTTGGCAACTGACTCATATTTATGACAGTTGCAGTATCCCGGGATCATGTCTTCACCTTTTGTAACAAGAAAGATGGTGTAGGGTCTCCTGCTTGGGCAGGAGGTTGGATTAGATGACCTACAAGGTCCCTTCCAACTCTGTTAATCTGTAAGATTTTAAAATGGGGCAAAACTCACTTAAATGTCTCAATTAGCAACAACAATTTTGGTCTCAACTGTGATTGTAAATTGAGCACCACTTGTATCGAGGAGACATGTTCTGCCTGCTAAAGATGGAATGCAAGGGATTTGGATAATAAGGCAACCAGAAAGAGAAAGAATTCAGCTTCCTCGGTCATTCTGAAGGGCTAATCAACCAATATTTTAATCAGCACCATAGCTCTTACTAGCTTTGATGCTTGCAGACCGACCAATTGCTTCCCACTATGGCTGCTTCATACTACACAGGCACTTTGTTCACCTGGATGGTAGTTGGTGCGTCCAACTGCAACTTTACTGCAAACTGACAAAATGCCTTTTGAGAATGAAGCATTTAAAGAAACAGTCCTGGTTAGCTGTATGTCTTGAACTCCTCTCCCTCTTCCACTTTTCTTTGTTTCAGGTCTGCTAAAAAGTAAGATAGGATTAAGAATTTGAAGGGAGGATGCAATTTTTGAAGTTCCGTACATTTTCTTGTTTATATTGATTTGCTAACGGTATTTATATACTGTCATATTCCATTAGTCTCCAAGCAGTTATTTTGCAAATAAAGGGGGAAGTGTGGGGAGTCAATTTTTTGCTTCATAATCCAGCTGACCACGATTGCTATTTCTGTTCCGTCCCCATTATTTGGATGTGAAGAATATAACACATAATAGCATAAACTTTAATAATACAGGTATAGCTTTGCTTTTTTCAATGTTGGAATGGTTCACAGATGAACTAGGTTATGCAATAGTATATTTTTAGTGTTTGAATTTGAAAAGACAACATTGCTAGGAGAAATCTTACACTTCTACATGCTGGAAGCTGTGCACAGATCTGTGTGTATGTGCACACATGTGCAAGCATGCTCATCGAACCAATTACAACAGATTTACTTTTGTAAAGTAAAGTCCCATTACAACAGATAGTACTTTTCAAGATGGTATCCCCTGAAGCATTGACAAGATCCATCTATATGATAGCATTTGTCTCTCTCATTCTCTACGTCATCTCTGGGTTATTCAGTTTTCTGTTTGGCAGAGATCCTAACCTACATAACTTTTGAAATATACGCAATAGGATCTGTGAGAAGAAAACCGAAGTGGGTGTATTAGAACACAGTACGTTGTGTTTACATTACAAAGAAAACTACAAGCAACTTGAATTAAATGAGAGGGAGTGTTCTGTTGGGCATAAGGAAAGTTAATGCAAAGTGCTTTTCATGAAAAGGGAGAGGACAACCTGAGTTCTGCTGATCTTTGAAAGTTCACTGCATGGGACTTTCAGGAAAAATGGAGAACAGGAAAGTCAATGATTATAGTGGAATGAAGGACTGGCAAGTAGACTGGCTTTTTATATAGTTAGTACTTGACTTATTACCGCTCACTTAGTGAATATTAAACGTTACAGTGTATTCCCCCCCCCCCAAAAAAAATTTCTGCAGTCCCATTACCGCATTTTGGGCATTTGGCAACCAGCCCACATTTATGCATCCTGCAGTCATAACTGCAATTTACGATGTTTTTGACAAAAAGTGCCATTTGCTTCCATTTTCAGTGAACAATGGGTTTGCTTAACAACCATGGTATTTTGCTTAATGACTGCTGCACCAAAAGGTTGTGAAATCAGTCGGTCACATGGGTAACTCATTTTACAATTTTCATGACTAATGACTGTAAAGGCCAGACTCTATTATAGTCATACTGTAAGTCGAGGACTACCTGTAATTCCTCTGGTCAAGAACTTGCAATCACCCACAGATGTTCCATACAATTGCTTCTCATGAGGAGATTGCAAGACAGTGGTCTCTAGAGCAATGGCCCCCAACCTTTTGGGCACCAGAGACCGATTCTGTAGAGAGAGGCTTTTCTGCAAACGAGGGGATGTGATTTCACATGCTCCCTGCATCCCACAGATAGGTTTTGCTTGTTTGCCAGGCCCAGTTTCTGGCATGCTGTGGACTGGTGCCAGTCCATGGGTTGGGAACCCCTACTCAAGAGGATTTACAGGTGAAACTCGAAAAATAAAAGGTGAAACTAATATATGAGATACTCATTACATGCAAAGCGAGATAGTTCAAGCCTTGATTTGTCACAATTTTGATGATTATGGCTTACAGCTCATGAAAACCCCAAATTCACAATCTCAGAAAATTAGAATATTACATGAAATCAATAAAACAAGGATTGTACATAGAACAATATCGGACCTCTGAAAAGTTTAAGCATGCATACAGTCAGGTCCAGAAATATTGGGACATCGACACAATTCTAACATCTTTGGCTCTATACACCACCACAATGGAGTTGGAATGAAACAAACACAATGTGCGTTAACTGCAGACTGTCAGTTTTAATTTGAGGGTATGTACATCCAACTCAGGTGAACGGTGTAGGACTTACAGCAGTTTGCATATGTGCCTCCCACTTGTTAAGGGACCAAAAGTAATGGGACAGAATAATAATCATAAATCAAACTTTCCCTTCTTAATACTTGGTTGCAAATCCTTTGCAGTCAATCACAGCCTGAAGTCTGGAATGCATAGACATCACCAGACACTGGGTTTCATCCCTGGTGATGCTCTGCCAGGCCTCTACTGCAACTGTCTTCAGTTCCTGCTTGTTCTTGGGGCATTTTCCCTTCAGTTTTGTCTTCAGCAAGTGAAATGCATGCACAATGGGATTCAGGTCAGGTGATTGACTTGTCCATTGCATAACATTCCACTTCTGTCCCTTCAAAAACTCTTTGGTTGCTTTTGCAGTATGCTTTGGGTCATTGTCCATCTGCACTGTGAAGCGCCGTCCGATGAGTTCTGCAGCATTCAGCTGAATGTGAGCAGATAATATTGCCCGAAACATTTCAGAATTCATCCTGCTGCTTTTGTCAGCAGTCACATCATCAACAAGAGAACCAGTTCCATTGGCAGCCATACATGCCCACGCCATGACACTACCACCACCATGCTTCACTGATGAGGTGGTATGCTTAGGATCATGAGCAGTTCCTTTCCTTCTCCATACTTTTCTCTTCCCATCACTCTGGTACAAGTTGATCTTGGTCTCATCTGTCCATAGGATCTTGTTCCAGAACTGTGAAGGCTTTGTTAGATGTTGTTCGGCAAACTCTAATCTGGCCTTCCTGTTTTTGAGGCTCACCAATGGTTTACATCTTGTGGTGAACCCTCTGTATTCACTCTGGTGAAGTCTTCTCTTGATTGTTGACTTTGACACACATACACCTACCTCCTGGAGAGTGTTCTTGATCTGGCCAACTGTTGTGAAGGGTGTTTTTTTCACCAGGGAAAGAATTCTTCGGTCATCCACCACAGTTATTTTCCGTGGTCTCCTGGGTCTTTTGGTGTTGCTGAGCTCACCGGTGCGTTTCTTCTTTTTGAGAATGTTCCAAACAGTTGTTTTGGCCACGCCTAATGTTCTTGCTATCTCTCTGATGGGTTTGTTTTGTTTCTTCAGCCTAATGATGGCTTGCTTCACTGATAGTGACAGCTCTTTGGATCTTGAGAGTTGACAGCAACAGATTCCAAATGCAAATAGCACATTTGAAATGAACTCTGGGCCTTTTATCTGCACATTGTAATTGGGGTAATGAGGGAATATCACACACCTGACCATGGAACAGCTGAGAAGCCAATTGTCCCATTACCTTTGGTCCCTTAATAAGTGGGAGGCACATATGCAAACTGCTGTAAGTCCTACACCATTCACCTGAGTTGGATGTACATACCCTCAAATTAAAGCTGACAGTCTGCAGTTAAAGCACATTGTGTTTGTTTCATTCCAACTCCATTGTGGTGGTGTATAGAGCCAAAGATGTTAGAATTGTGTTGATGTCCCAATATTTCTGGACCTGACTGTATGTACTCAGTACTTGGTTTGGGCCCCTTTTGCATCAATTATTGCCTCAATGCGGCGTGGCATGGATACTATCAGCCTGTGGCACTGCTGAGGTGTTATGGAAGACCAGGATGCTTCAATAGCAGCCTTCAGCTCTTCTGCATTGTTCGATCTCATGTCTCTCAACTTTCTCTTGGCAATGCCCCATAGATTCTCTATAGGGTTCAGGTCAGGCGAGTTTGCTGGCCAATCAAACATAGTAATCCCATGGTCATTGAACCAGGTTTTGGTACTTTTGGCAGTGTGGGCAGGTGCCAAGTCCTGCTGGAAAATGAAGTCAGCATCCCCATAAAGCTCGTCTGCGGAAGGAAGCATGAAGTGCTCCAAAATCTCCTGGTCGACGGCTGCATTGACCCTGGACTTAATGAAGCACAGTGGACCAACACCAGCAGATGACATGACTCCCCAAATCAAAACAGACTGTGGAAACTTCACACTGGACTTTAAGCATCTTGCAGTGTGTGCCTCTCCATTCTTCCTCCAGACTCTGGGTCCTTGGTTTCCAAATGAGATGCAAAAGTTGCTCTCATCAGAAAAGAGGACTTTGGACCACTGAGCAACAGACCAGTTCTTTTTTTCTTTAGCCCAGGTAAGACGCTTCTGACATTGTTCAGGAGCAGCTTGACAAGAGGAATGCGACATTTCCATGTCCAGGATCCGTCTGTGTGTGGTAGCTCTTGATGCACTGACTCCAGCCTCAGTCCACTCCTTGTGAAAGTCCCCAACACTTTTGAATGGCCTTTTCCTGACAATCCTCTCCAGGCTGCGGTCATCCCTGCTGCTTGTGCACCTTTTTCTTCCACACTTTTCCCTTCCACATAACTTTCTATTAATGTGCTTTGATACAGCACTTTGGGAACATCCAACTTCTTTTGCAATGACCTTTTGAGGCTTTCCCTCCTTATGGAGGGTATCAATGATGGTTTTCTGCACAACTGTCAGGTCAGCAGTCTTTCCCATGATTGTGATTCCTATTGAACCAGACTGAGAGACCATTTAAAGGCTCAGGAACCCTTTGCAGGTGTTATGGCTTAATTAGCTGATTAGAGTGGGACACTTTGAGCCTAGTATATTGAACCTTTTCACAATATTCTAATTTTCTGAGATTGTGAATTTGGGGTTTTCATGAGCTGTAAGCCATAATCATCAAAAGTATGACAAATCAAGGCTTGAACTATCTCGCTTTGCATGTAATGAGTCTATCTCATATATTAGTTTCACCTTTTAAGTTGCATTACTGAAATAAATGAACTTTTGCACGATATTCTAATTTTTCGAGTTTCACCTGTAGAGTTCTTGGAGATGAAGGAGTACCCATCTTTTTCCTCAAACCATGTTTGGAAGGGACACTGGGTTCATTCACTTCCACAAAGTAATCACTTTCAGAAATTGCTTGTTAACTGCTTTTCAACTATTGGGATTGACAGGTTTTAAAGCTCCGGGTACATTTCCATCAATCCTTAGCAAAAGAAATTTTAAATAAAAGTTTTAAGGAGTGAGAAAAAATATTTCAGAATAAATAGCAAAGAGGTGATTAGAATTTGGAAAGTTACAGTACAAACAGATTAGGGGTCCAAATGGAATTGAAATAAGATTTTGAAATTAATTATAAGGATTCTTCCTGTGGGTTATTTACAATTCTATAGACAAATGAAGATTTTGAAATTAAGTATAAGAAATCTTCCTCATGGGAAAATGCTGTTGATTAAAAAAAAAAAGACATGATAAAAGAGACTTTGAAGGTTGGAGTCTAAAGGGAATCAGAAAAAAACTAAAAATTATAATTAAAAAAGAAGAGATCCAAAAACAGAATAAAACAAAATATTCTTAACTTTGGAAGAATTCAAAGGTATTTGGGGAGAATGAACTCAGAACTTTTAAGATTGTCTTCCACCATAAAAATGGAATTTAAAAAGATTACAGAAGAGGAACAGGTTTTACTGTGCAAGATTGAGATTCAAATGTGGATTTTAAAATGTCAGACCACAAGAATGATACAGATCATACAAAAAGATGTCATATTGGATTTACAAAGGAAACCAGTTGATGTCTTAACAATCAACAAGGATATACAAATGATAAACCAAAGAGTGACCTAGATTAACTTTTCTATATTGCATTTACAAGAGAGTTACATACATACACATACACATACACATACACATACACATACACATACACATACACTGTTTTTTTCTATTTTTTTCCTGCAATTTCTATTTTTTTCTTTTTCTTTTATTTTTTAAATAAATTTGTATTTCTTAATTTATGTTTTTAATTGTAAGGTTTAATAAAATTACTGTAAAACATAAAAGTTATTTTAAAAAAAAATTAAAAAGCTTGCTGAGTCAAAAAAGAATTATCCCTGGGTGCAGATATATGATTATAGAAATGGTCAGTGGGCACTATAAAACACTTCATTATTTTTAGTTTTACCCTCAGTATCTACAAAAAACAAATAATATATTTTAGGGTTTAGAGATATATACTGTTGGATCGCTCTTGATGCATCTGTTTCATTTAAGAGAAAGGTTTCAGAGGGGTGTTTTTTGTGGCTAGATTTGTCAATGCATTTATCTTTTATATACATACGATCTTTGTATTTCTATTCAAGGTGTTAGAAACCAAGCTTATTTCAGAATCATCATCAATCTGCCAACCTGACTATGTTGCCAAAATCATTGTTAAGAATGCTGTTGTAAGTAAAATATTGCATTTTTCCTGGATGACAAGCAAACATGGGTGCATTATTAGTTGGGAAAAAACAAAACAATTATACTTTTCAAAAAATTTATTCCATGCTTAGTAACTTTTCTCTCCCAAATATCAACATTGAAGATTTTAATACTACAATATTGAGTAGCATCAGAAATGTAGTGTCTTACATTGTTAAAAATAAAAAACTCTCTGTTCCAAAGGGTATCAAAAGCTAAAATGGATATATAAAAATATAAAAGGAGAAATGAAGTTGCGGCAGTACTATTTGTTATATATATATTATTTGTTTTTTCCCCCAAAGCTGTTCATACGATGATGGAATTGTTTTGATAATCTATTTGTGTTTTGCTTGGTTTTATGATTTCCCACAGCAAGGAAAATTTACTAGTTCTTTTGGTGCTGATGGTCACATGCTGACAATATTGACTAATGGATTGGCGCCAGTTTCTTCCATTGCTGAAATCCTAGAGTCGGTAAGAAATCAAGATAGAAGCATCGTTCTTGGAATTGTTGTGATGCTTTGTATTAGTCGAAGTTAATGATGGGGGTAAATCCAGTATTTATAGGGTTAGGGTTGATCTTTTTCATAAAGTTCCATGAAACTTCCTCTTGGTTTTCTCTAATTTGAATTTTTTCAAGTAGTAGTTCATATCTTACAGTGAAAGATAAGGCCCTCAATTTACTCTTGATTGGATTGAATTAAATTCAAATTTATAAAATATGTACTCATCCATACTTGAGGCTATTTTATTTTTTGCTTTTTAGCAACAACACCATCACTTAATTCAGGAAAGTAGAATATTTGGTCTTGTAGGCTAAGGCCCCTCCTCTCCACTTAAGAATTGTTCCATCCATCCCAGTGTCCTCCTGCATGAACAAACATGTTTAGGACAGAACCAAGTAGGTTAACCAAGTATTTTTATCTGTACAAGAGAACAAAGTTATTAACTAAAAGAGTCGTGCACGGAGGTATAGGTATTACTTGGTATAATTTCTTTCGACTCACCAAGGAAATTGGGATTTAGATTAAGCTCTTGGACTTTCATTTCTCTACACCTGATTTAATCCGTAAGAATTGTGAAATGCCTATTAGGCAAAATATGTCGAATTATATATTTCCTTTGCGTATAATGAAATATGTGATTTTGGTATTTAAAGAAATAAAACTTACATTGAATTAAATGTGATTCTTTCTCTCACAGGTTATGTTCCTGGGCATTTTTCGCTTGGCCAGCCTGTATTTTATAGCAGGTTTTGACAGCATTGTTCGTCGTTGCATGATAGAAAAAGAGAAATCTGAAAAGACAGACTGAAGTAAAACCACACTTTGAACTGAATCCTAATTAGAAAGGTGGACACTTTGTTGTTAAATATGCCTCATAGAGATATATATGCTGAAGTGATGGTAATCTTCAGTGGTGAAAGAAGGAAACAAATGAACAATTCCAGAAAAAGTGCTAATGAAGAAGACTGCTCTTTATTTTCTGTTATTTGAAATAATAGATGTTGCCTTAGAAATGAATTTATGAAAGAGCAGAGCTTCAGAGTGCTCTTTTTGCTGGTAATTCTGCACAAATACATTGTTTTAGCAGTGTTGAAGTATTTGTTCAATGGCAAATTTTATCCAGAACTGGAGTAAACAACTTGGTTTCTTTCAGTTATTGAGGACTACAATTCTCAGATGATTGCCATTGTCCCTGCCATTACCCCAACTTTCCCATCCCCTCCAAGCCTTGGAGAATGAAAGGTTGACTAACCAAATCTAAGATACAATTTACATGTTTCTGTGATGTAAAAGACAGCGCAACTGCCTCATATCTAATCCTTATTTTGTAGCTCCCCAAAGTCATGCAATTAAGTTGTCTGCCCATAATGACACTTTAAATAAACAAAAGTTGTTGTTTTTTTTTTTTACAATTTAAATTGCAGTTAGTTATATGAAGAAGATTATATCAAATTTGAGAACTAACCTTTCATAGGACGGTTCCGTTGGATTTAATACACCAGTCAAGAATTGATAGGTTTCCTCCTATGAGTTCTTGGGACCTGGTCTAATAAAATATGGTAATTTCTGCTCTTGAGTGTATAGTTTTGTGAAGTATTCTGTTTTATTAAGCGCTGTGCCTAGATGGCAGAATGTTATTAATATGTTCCAAAGTTCCCTGTGTCGGAACAATGAAGAATGTTTTAACTGTAACAAATCTTCGGGAAAAATGAAGGACACATGACTCTGAGAAACTGGATGTGTGTGTGTGTTTTTTTTCTGTTTATGCCTTACACCCGTGATAGCGAACCTATGGCACGCATGCCCGAGGTGGCATGGAAGGCCATCTTTCCGGGCATTCGAGCTGTCACCCAATTCACCTACAGTTCTGCATGCGCACCCGCCCCAGCTGGTGTTCAGGCCTCCAGTGCGCATGCACACAATTTAGGGGACCCAGCCGATCTTCAGAGCTCTCCTGCACATGCGTGCGTGTTTGCGCATGCACACAAGAGTACTTGCAAACAGCACACGCATATGTCGATGGCAGCACACGGGGGAGCCATGCAAAACATGTGTGCATGCACAGATGATGCGATTGCATGCACAGGGGGAGTAGCATGAAAGTCGTGCATATGCGCAGATGGTGCTCATGGAGAAGGAGCCGCATGGATAGCACCCAAGCTCACAAAGTGCGTACCTGTTTGGCACTTGGTAAGTAAAAGGTTTGCCACCACTGCCTTATGCCTTGACTATAACTAAAACAGATGTAATGTGTTGGTATAATTATAAACATTGTCTATAATTTAATTCATGCTTATTCTTTGCCAACTCAGGTGGGCTTACATTGTATAATACAAATGGAAATTATTAAGTTGTATGCTTGATACTTTTAAACATTATGCAAGAACACGCGTGGGTTAATCCAGTGTGGTAACATTACTTGCGATATTATCTTAAGGGTTTAAACATAGGATGTCAACATTTAATATTTTTAAAAAGCTTTTAGTGTAAAAATCCCCAACCTTTCCGCCTCTGCGGAGTGGCGGTTGGGGGCGAGGGGATGTTTTTGCATGCACAACCTAATTCCACGTGTGCAAAAACGAAGCTTTGCGCGTTCACCTGCTGCTTCCAGAACCCGGTTCTCAACGCGCCACAAACCAATGCTGATCCATGGACTGGGGGTTGGGGACCCCTGGTTTAGTGAACTTGTTTTGTTGCATATACTCTAATTGTTGCCAATTGTTTCTTGATTTGAACAGTTTCATACATAATTTCTGCTATATCTCTCGTTTCCAAATACCTTGGTATGTTTATTACATCCTTAATAGAGAAAGTTTATACGATCCAAAAGCCTTGCGTTGTCATGTTAAACATATAATAAAAATAAAGGGATGGTTGACAACAAAAAATAAAGGGAGTGTTGACGACAAAGAAGAGCTCACATTTTTAACGTTACTTGGAGGAAAGCAACTATGTTTTTGTTAGAATGTTTTAATTGGAACTGTTAAATTAGAACCTGTTAACCTGATTGCTATACTGACCGTATACCAGAGTAGGTGCAAGTAGCTATAGAAGACTACAGAAGCTAGTAAATAAGGCACTTGATTCAGCATTGAATTTTCAGTTATGTAAAAGATGTTAGAAATATCATAAACAATTCAAAGAAGCAAGACTCATTTGCATTTCTCCACAAGAGCATGTGATAAACTTGCTGAAACCGATGAGTTTTTTGTAAGATCCTTTATGGATGGATTAGCTTCTTCACTGTTGACCTAAAATCAGTTGCTCCATTTCTTCAACCTAAACAAAAAAAAAAAAAAGTTTTGTTATTTTCAAATTTCCCCCTAAATAGTTCTAACTGGCTTTAACCTTACTTAAAATTATGGCTCATATTTTATAAAAATAAAGTTAATAAAAGAGACAATAGGTCATATATAAATGTATACTGTGAAAAATGTTATGCACTTTTAATGTTGAATACAGCTAACATCCATTAGTGCTTAGCTTTTTGCTGTGGCAGAGTTATTATACATTGTAATATTTTGTATTTTATTAAATTTAAAAAAAAACTACATTCCTCTGTGCCTTTCTTTGAAACTGGTTCAACTTGTTCTCCTGATCCTGCTGTGTAAATGTGTTTTTATTAATGGCTGTCATAGTAGTAAGAATTTGGGATACTTTCCTAAACAGATTTTTAAAATGAAGTTCTGAGAGGAAGTGGGGACAGCTGGAAGGCTCCTTCTCTCTCATGTCTGCCATGAAAAATACGGGAAGGCATTTATGGGCCTTGTTCAGTGAACTGAGCAGATAGAGGAGATTGAAATGCATTAGATCCCATTTTAGAATCCCAAGTACTATAGTGATAAATGGGTGGAGACATCTTCTGGATTGCTAACCAAAAGTAAACTGCTGGGGCAGGTCCTGCTGGGAGCAATGCAATAATTAATTGATTAATGTGACGTCTATCCTGTTGTGCTCATTCGTTTCTCATGACCTAACATATTATGATACTAATCACAACATTTTTTAACAT
The DNA here is from genome assembly GCF_029215685.1 of Pituophis catenifer annectens. NCBI lineage: Eukaryota > Metazoa > Chordata > Lepidosauria > Squamata > Colubridae > Pituophis > Pituophis catenifer. The sequence continues at coordinate 75,238,780 of NW_027256883.1, forward strand.
CTTAACATTTTTTAAAGAAGATATTGAAACATTCTATTGCATAGCAGTTGGAATCAAATCTCTTTAAGCCATTTTTCTTGCTGGAAATCAACTCTTCCAATTATTTGATAGCCAGTACTCTAAGGGAGTTGAATTTTGGTAGGAAAATATTTTATATGATGGAATTATTTTTGTCCCCAAATTGTGATTCCCGGTTAAGGGAACCCCCTCCTCTCTTTATTTTATAGGGAAAAGAAAATGACACTGTCCTGTGCCAGATTTTAGTTTGCTTGCAATAGTGAAAAATTGGCAGATACAACTCCACAAGCCTCATACCATGGCTAGATGCACTGCCTCTTCTTAATTTTTTTTCTACAGTGATGCTAAGAATTGAATTATGATTGAATTATAAAGTCACATCAGGGATCTCATAGATAAGATGCACTGGGCATTTTTATATATTCTGCCTTTCCTTAACATTTCTTTGCTCATACAATTAAAAAAAATATTATTTTAGCTTTTATTTTAGAAAACAGGAGATTGCATGTGTACCACAAGTGAACAAAATTTGCTGATGAGTTTTGGCAGTTTTAAAAACCCAGCCACATTTTAAGCACTGACTGCAGTTACATTTGAACAGCAGAAATCCAGGTAATTGTTAACGGTAAAGGTTCCCTCACACATATGTGCTAGTCGTTCCTGACTCTAGGGGGCGGTACCCATCTCCGTTTCAAAGCCGAAGAGCCAGCGCTGTCCAAAGACATCTCCGTGATCATGTGGACGGCATGACTAAACACCAAAGGCACACGGAATGCTGTTACCTTCCCACCAAAGGTGGTCCCTATTTTTCTACTTGCATTTTTTACTTGCTTTCAAACTGCTAGGTTGGCAGAAGCTGGGACAAGTAACGGGAGTTCTCCCCATTACACGGCACTTGTTAATTGTTAGAGAAAGGTAAAGTGATGGACAAAATTCGGTTATGCTGGTTTTGCAGCTGAGACAGAATAACTCTTGTACTAGCAGACACTTTTTTTGTAAAAGTGTATTTCTTTGGTAGAGGGTTCAATACATTACAAGATAATATTGAGGTAGACTTCTGATGTGATTCAGTGTTCTGCCACAATCAATTCCCTGATCCAAAATAAGTTTCAAGTGACATAGTCAGAGAGCAGACATATTTTAATAGATTCTAAATGATTCTAATAGCCAGTGATGACAAACCTTCTAGGCACAGAGTGCCCAAACTGGAAGGTGCACACGCCAGAGCGCCGGAAACCCAACAACCAGCTGGCCAGCACACGTGCGCCTTGGAAACCCGATGACTAGCTGGCTGAGCTGGGGCGACGGCACGTGTGCCCACAGAGAAGGCTCTACGTGCCACCTCCTCAAACCCAGTTATGTAATTACATGTGTGATCAAAAGCTGAACACGAACATTAAGAAAGTATAATGATTTTTTAATTTAAGAGACCAAGTTTTTATTTTGATGTTTTTATAAATTATTGTCTTCAGAGTTAAAAATAAAAAAATTTGGTGTTAGGATTCAGCAAATAGCCCTTCAAATTACTGTGACTGGAAAGATGTTCAGATTGTTCAATTTCTTCCATTTTCATACACTATTCAAATGCTCATTTTTAAATCTTTGATTATAATATATAGCTAGATCTTAAGTAGTGTATTTACTGCATATTTTTCCCCAAAACATAATTAGGCACGTTTTCAAAATAAATGTGGAAGATGGTATAGATGGTTTGTAGGAATAGTCTTCTGTTTGGTTGTCTTCAATATTGTATTCAGGTGTCAAATGCTGAAACGGAGAGAATCTTTACCAGATTTGTAAATAATACAAAAATGGCCAGGATGGATGCTACACCCCTAAAAGATAGGATCAAACTCAAATGACAGAATTTTTAGAGGAATCCAAAGTCTGCTGAGACAAAAATAAATTTAAACTTCTTTCCAAAAAAATAAAAGAGAGTAATGGAAGATAACGTTGAATGATAGAATAAACACATCATATCTAAGCACATGCCGTAGATAACAGAAATTATGTTCCTCAAAGTAAAGATTGATTAGATCAGGTTGCCTTCTGAATTCAGCAGGCAATGATTTGCCTAAGCAGACTGAAGTTTAGGTTTAGAAGAGAGAGCTTTTAGTCACTTCTTTTTGGTCTAAACCTGTCTTTAATGAAAGACAGAAAAAGTCAGTTATATCAATTGACACGTCTTGTATCAGTAGAATTAAAATACTAATTCCACTAAAACTAATACAGGACACCTGCCCCCAAGGGGTTTTAAATGACTAAACAAATTCCTTGGATTTGTTAAACAGCATCTGACAAAGATGAAAGCAGCTGCATTTCTTTGAAAATATTTCCTTTGCCATTGGGAAAATCTTAAAATTAATTCACAGTGGCATAGATAAATAATTTTAGATCAGGGAAATAATGATTTCACACATACCCGTTAGATATCTTTAGTTTGTATTTGAGAAAAAGCATGCTTTCATGCAGGAAATATATTTCAAGAGAAAAAATAAGAGAGAGAACTGATCTGCCCAATAACTTTTTTTAAGAATTTTTTTTAAATGATCTTCAACATAATGTTAGTACAATGGGTATTGGGATATTTTGTCAGATCCTATATTGACTCAAGCTAGGACATTAACATTATTGGTAACCAGTTTGTTCTAGTGGTTAAGGCACCAGGCTAGAAACCAGGAAACTGAATTCTAATCCTGCTTTAGAAATGACAACTGGCTGATGACTTGGGCTTGTCATTCAACCATCTCACAGGGTTGTTGTGAAGAAAATAGGAAGAAGGACTATTAAGTATGTTTATCACTTTGAGTTGTTTATAAAAATAATACAGATGGGATAAAAATAAAATAAATATTGATAAGCAATATGGTTTATTCACATAACCCAACATAACAGAATCCATTAAAATACATTAAGTACATAAAACACATAAGAAAATACAATAAGATAAAATTCTCCAAACTGGAATACATAAGGCAATGGGAAAACATGCTACAGAAAGATAAAATTCTAATCAAGCTCTTTGAAAAGTATCAACAATAACAATATTAACCAGCTGTTTACACATTTATTCTGCCTTCAGGTTTCCATGAAATATCACTACTTGCTTTGGATTTAAAGATAGTTGTAATATGTACCACATTACTCAAGAGAACAAAAAAGGTTAATATTATACACCAGTAATGAAGAAAAATACATTGAAGTCCATTTCTCTTCAAGATAATCACAAATACACTTTTTAGTAGTTAATTCTTATAATATTTAGATTGGCAAAGTATTTATTAGCAAAAAGAGTGAACAAAAAAGGACTCTTCCTTTAAGCTATCTGGCATTTCATAGATTTTTTTTTCCCGAACGCCATCACTCTGCTAAACAAATAATTCCCTCAACACTGTCAAACTAGTTACTAAGTCTGCATTACTATTAATCTTCTCATTGTTCCTATCACCCATCTCCTCCCACTTATGACTGTAACCTTGCCGCTGGTATCCTTAAGATTTATATTGACTGTTTCCCTACGACTATCATTAAGTATTGTACCTTATGATTCTTGATGAATGTATCTTTTCTTTTATGTACTCCGAGAGCGTATGCACCAAGACAAATTCCTTGTGTGTCCAATCACACTTGGCCAATAAAGAATTCTATCTAATTTTTTTTCATGGTCTTTTAACTGAATTTGAACTGGGAGCCTTTTGTATTGTATTAGACAATGAAGAAAAAAGTTCAGCAGAGTGGAGAGTTCCATTTTCCTTCGAGTACTACTTCTACTATACTAGGCTCCTGTTCCAAAATGACTGGCATCCTGATTTGAGAGATTAAGTAAAAAGTGGGCTGTAAATTACAAAGTAGATTCTTTTATTTAAAAGTGTCTTCTACTTCTGTTTTTTTTTTTTTTTCCTTCTTCTTCAAATAATAGAGAAACAGAAGCTATGAGAAAAAGCAGGCTGGCTGGCAGTCTATGGTTGCATGCAGTACAGCAAAGGTAACCATGCATTTGTTTTGGTAGCACATTTCAAAAAGTCTGGCATAATGAGCCTGAGCGTAAGAGCTAAAAAAAAATAAAAGCCTAAAATAAAATATTTTCTTAGAAAAAAATTAAGGACAAATCTGAAAAAGGTTTGTAAGAATAAAAAAAAACCTTGAATGGTTTATAATGTTGCTTTACAAAGGAAAATCCAAGAGCAAAGCCAAGAAAAAATAATATAAGAAAGCATATTCCAATTAAAATATCTACAATCGAACAGTATATTTTTGAAAAGACAATTCTAACTTCCATATCTTTCACATGACTGTGAAAGACTGCATTTAGGGGTACCATTTGTATAGTAAAAGTTAAATGACCACAAAAAAAGGACAAAAGTGAGTTTTGAGGGGAGAAATAGGGTTGTATAGTCCCTATAATTATTTTTCATTATTTGGATATTTTACTTGGTTTAGGTTTAAGAAAATATTTAATCCTATAGAGGCAGATTCTGCTTCAGCCAGTTCTCTCCCCTTATTTCATAGAAGCATTCACAACTGTTATATTTTCTACATACAGTACTTAAAATGTACCATAACTGATGAATAACAAGATGCTTATGAGTTACAAGATGCATATTTCCTTAATTAAAAAGGCAGAGTTTCCTTTTCCTTATTGTTGGGAGCTGGGTTCTTATTAACTGGTGCAATTTTATATACAAACAGCTAAAAACTTGTGCAACTTGAAGAACTTGCCCTGTTCTGATCTATACAGAACAGGGCTTGTTTATTTAGAGATTAACATATGGATAGCATCAGGCAAAGCATGCTTCCTAATCTCCTGCACCATGAGATAAATTTGACTTTTATTAAAATACATTTTGCATAAATTTGCATATATTCATATTGAACAACATAAGCTGTTTTTGTGCGATTTGGCGCTCTTTTTTTATTATGCATTTCCTCTTTTTTGGTGGAGGGGGACATACTGTGTAGCAGACTAGATGGAGTCCACCCAGAGATGTCAGTGTTGGTGTCTTCACCAATGAAGAAAGCAGCATTGTACCATTGCAATGCAACCTCTACCCTTTTGTATATATGTCATGTCACATGATGAAAGGAGAAGTTGCATCATGACATATCCCTGCTTTTGTTATTTTGGTGCATGTTTTCAACCCTGCATTCATTTCCGAGTGTCTAGTTTTGTAGCAAATCCCTAACTGAAATATAAATTCAGATCTAGATTCAGCAGTAAAGGAAGACTTTAACTACCCTGATATCAACTGGGAGAATCTGCAGCGAGTGGGAGATCTAACAGATTTCTAACTAATTTAGCTGACAATTTTGTCATCCAAAAGGTAGAGGAGGGAACTAGAGGACCTAATTCTTACTAATAGAGAAGAAGTGATAGAGGGAGTTGAAATTGCCGGAACCTTAGGCGACAGTGACCACATCACATTGGAATTCAATGCAATGCAAACACAAGCAATAGAATATGATCCAGCCAATGTCTTAAACTTTAAAAGAACTGATTTTAACAAATTCAGAGAGAGCCTAAGAAAAATTCAATGGATAAAAATCCTAAAGGGGAAAACAAGAAGTGTGGAAAACTAAAAAGAGACAATCATAAAAGCCCAGTCCAACACAATACCACTGAAAAAGAAAAACAAAAAATCCAAGAAGAAAACCATCATGTTTGCACAAAGATATCTCTGATAAAGTAAAAGACAAAAAGGATAAGTACAAAAAATGGAAAGAGGAAAACATAAGGCAGAATATTAGGGATCTGACTTCTGATGACGTCAGAAAGCAAAGGTGCAGAATGAGCAAAGACTTGTAACAAAAGTCAAAGATAAAAAAAAATTCTTTCAACATATGAATAACAAGAAAAAAAGTCAAGGAAACAGTCGGCCCACTAAAGTGAGAAATGCAAGGAAGTAACAGGCATTGAAGAGAAAGCTGAGCTGCTTAACTCATTCTTTGCATCAATCTTCACACACACACAAAAAAACTATAGCCAAACTAGAAATAAAAATTAAAATAAGCAAGAAAATGGTAAGACACACCAGTTGGATCTTGATGAATATAAATCACTGGGACCTAATGGATTATATCCCAGAGTTCCGAAGGAGCTGGCAGATGTTATCTCAGAACCATTGTACCATATCTTTAAAAATCCTGGAGCACCGAGGAACTACCAGAGGATTGGAAAAGATCTGATGTAGTTCCCATCTTCAAAAAAGGAAGAAAAAAAACCAGACTCGGGAAACTACAGACCAATCAGCCTAACATTAATACCTGGGAAGATACTGGAAGAAATAATAATAATAATAAAATATGTGAAAATGTAGAAACAAATAAAGTTATAACTAGTAGCCAGCACGGGTTTGTTAAAAACCAATCATGCCAAACCAATCTTATTTCATTCTTTGACAAAGTGACTAAGTTAGTAGACCAGTAAAATGCTGAGGACATAGTATACTTAGACTTCAGCAAGGTTTTCAACAATGTAGACCACAACCTACTTCTTGGTAAACTAGAAAAATGTGGGATAGACAGTATCACCACCAGATAGATTTGTAACTGACTGACAAACCGTACTCAATGAGTAGTCCTTAATGGTACTACATCTACCTGGAGAGAAGTAATACCATAAGGTTCTGTCTTAGGCCCAGTACTCTTCAATATCTTCATAAATGACTTAGATGAGGGAATAGAAGGGGAACTCATCAAATTTGCACATGATACTAAGCTGGCAGGAATAGCCAACACTGCAGACGACAAGCTCAGGATCCAAAAAGATCTTGACAATGGGCCCTATCCAACAACATGAAATTTAATGTGGAAAAAAAAAATATACCTAAGCAGGAAAAACCAATGGTGCAAGTACTGATTAGGATAAATCTGACTCAAAAACAGCAACTGTGAGAGGAGTCCTAGTGGATGATCACTTAAACATGAGTCAGCACTGTGCAGCAGCACCCAAGAAAGCTAATACAATGTTTGGTTTAATAAACAGAGGTATAGAATCAAAATCATGGGAAGTATTAGTATCACTTTATAAAGCTTTAGTAAGACTACACCTGGAATGCTGCATCCAGTTTTGGTCACCACATTACAAAAAAGATGTTGAGACTTTGGAAAAAGTGCAAAGAAGAGCAACTAAGATGATTAAGGTTCTGGAGACAAAAATGTGAAGTATGGCAGGAGGAACTGGGTATGGCCACTCAGTCTAGAACAGGGATGTCAAACAGGATTTCTTCGAGGGCCAGATTGTAGTTCTCCGGGGGCTGGCCAAGGGGGGAGGGGAGACAGGACAGACGTTTTGGCTGGCAGAGTGCTGCAGGAGGCCATCCAGGTTGAAAAAGGGGTGCGAGGGGCCTGCATGCATTTTGGCTGCCAGAGGCACCGCAGGCCAGATTTAAGCACCCTGTGTGCCAGATCTGGCCCATGGGCCTTGTTTGACACCCCTGGTCTAGAGAAAAGAAGAGCTAAGGGTGACATCTTAGCAGTATTCCAGTATTTGAGGGGCTGCCACAAAGAAGACAGGGTCAACTTATTTTTCAAAGCATCAGAAGGTACGACAAGAAACAATTGATAGAAACTAATCAAGGAGAGAAGCAATCTGGAATTAAGGAGAAACTTCCCTAACAGTGAGAACCAGAGGTTGTATTCAGCTGGTAGTAGCAACCTTCAATCCCGTCCTATATTGCTGTGGCTTTGACACTGCACGCATGTGTGGATGGCACACGTGAGCCAATTCCCATGTTGTTTGATGCCGCACGCATGTGTGGATGGCGTGCACTCACATTTCTGGTGCTGGGCGAACCGGTGGTGACAGAATGTGAAGCCCACCTCTGGTGAGAACAATTAACCAGTGGAACAGTTTGCCTTCAGAAGTTGTGGGTGCTTCATCACTGGAGGTTTTTAAGAAAAGACTGGACAGTCACTTATCTGAAATGTTATAGGGACTGGACTCCTAAGGTCCCGCAGCTCTATTCTGACTGATTGATTTTAACAAAGTGTAAAAATATGAATGGCCACTAGGTGGTATCATAAAATAAGACTAATTTTCTGTAAAGGTAGGGAATGCATAGTTTCAAAATTCAAAAAGTATAATGGAAGAATCATTTTCTTCTTCACTCATTCTTACACTAAAGAACTAAAAATTGCCCAGACAGCTTGGGTTAATAACTCTATTTTATCTATTAGTATCTGTTTTATTCAAACCCATTAAAATTTTGTAAACAGGTAAAACCAGGAAACAAGAAATGGAAAGTTTTTGTAAAACATTCCCTTTAGTTGTAGCATGCTCTAGTTGCCTTTCCACTTTTATTTAAGTGAAATTAGAACATGCATACTATTATAATGATTTCCATTAGTCCCAGAGGATATTTTTAAACGGCATTTAAGAGATGACTTTTCATAATGTAGGCATCTGATTTTCTCTCCCCCCCCATTTTTAAACAGTTTGGCAATTAATCTTTCTTCCACTATTTAGTGATGCTGAAAAAAATTGTGAGCTTTTTAACATTTTTAATATTTCTGCATAAATATGAGCTAAAATGATCTGTTCTCCACACAAACTATATATAAAGAGAAACCAAACTTAACTATATAAAGAGAACCTAGTTAAATGAGTCAAAATATTATACTTGTTCATTTTTTTATTGAGGAAAATGATCCTCAAATCTACATATTTGTGTGTGGCAGTTCTTTGTTTTCAGTAACTGGTGAGACCTCTTAAACAGCAATAATGGCAACAAAATGTTTCCAAGATTCCTTGATCAGTACTGCACATTGTAGGAATTGTAGCCAATTGTAGGAATTTTGGGGTTGTCCTTGAAATTCATCCAAAAACCTCGTTAAGTCCAGAATGTAGCAGCCCACATACTGTTAGCCAGCTGTAGCTTTTGAGGTGTTTTCTAGGATGCTTTCTCCATGAAGGACCAATTTGCATTTTAATGTTTCCTGTGGACTGAGCAAAGTTTGTGATACCTCAGATCCTACAAGCAGTCAGGTATGTATTTTACCATGTCTGGCTTGATGGTGAATCTTGAAAACTCCAAAACTTATTTTTAACAGTTAAATGGCCTAATATACCTTTCTGCTTTTCTAACCAGAGTGCCCCAAAAAAGCAGAATGGTTTATCTATATATTAGGCCAATGATGGCTAACCTTTTCCAGACCGAGTGCCCAAAGCATGCACATGCTCATGCGCAGCCAAACCCCCAAAATGTAATGCACCCCCATGCATGCACCCCATCTCCACATGTGCGCAAAGGCCCCCGCATGCGCCCCACCCCATGCATGTGTGCGCGGCCCCAGCACCTGCCTCTACCCCCCCACATGCGCAGCAGAGACCCGAAGACCAGCTGGCAGGCGGGAGGTGCGTGTACATGGACAGCAAAGCTGAACTGGGGCAATGGCTCAGGTACCCACAGAGAGGGCGCTGCATGCCACCCCTGGCACACGTGCCATAGGTTCGCCATCACAGTATTAGGCCATCTAATATTGTGTTATAAACCGAGCTATTGATATTCAGGGGACCATTTCACACCCTAAATCAGCGGTGGCAAACCTTTTGGGCTCCATGTGTCAAAATTTGGAAAAGGCCTAACTTAACTCTGCCAGTGGCCCACACCCTCCCCCCAACAAGAGAAACAATTCTCTATCTCAATATCCCATCAAGCCCACCTTGAACATCAGCACTCTGCAGCAGCTCAGAGGCTGGGCCTGAAGTAGAGACTAATGCCAGAGTAGCCATTCAAAAAGGCCACCTTTTTTATTTAATTTATTTATTTATTTTATTTTATTTGTATACCGCACTTCTCCAACAGGACTCAGGGTGGTGAACAGCCACGGTAAAACAAACATATAAAATTTAAAAGCAGTTTAAAAGACATTAAATAATTTTGGCCATCGATTTAAAACAACCCAGTTAAAACCAATTACAAATTAAAACCGAAAGGATGGGATCAAGCCAGCCCAGCTAGATGAAATAGATGTGTTTTCAGGGCCCGATGAAAAGTCCGGAGGTCTGGTATCGTGCGTATCTCAGAGGGCAGGTGCTGCCACAGAGAAGGCTCTCCCCCTGGGGGGCCAGCCGACATTGTCTGGCCGACGGCACCCTGAGGAGGCCCTCTCTGTGCAAGCGAACTGGCCGGTGGGAGGCTATTGGCGGCAGAAGGCGGTCTCGTAAATACCCCGGCCCTAAGCCATGGAGCGCTTTAAAGATGGTCACCAATACCTTGAAGTGCACCTGGAAGACCACAGGAAGCCAGTGCAGCTCGCGCAGGAGAGGTGTCACATGGGAGCATCCCGTCGCTCCCATAATCCCCCACACGGCCGCATTCTGGACCAACTGGAGCCTCCGGGTACACCCCAAGGGAAGCCCCATGTAGACAGCATTGGAGTAGTCCAGGCGGGAAGTGACAAGTGCCTGAGTGACCGTGCATAGGGAGTCCCGATCTAGAAAGGGACGCAACTGGCATATCAGGCGGACCTGATAAAAAGCCCCCCTGGCCACAGCCGTCATATGCTCTTCTATAAACAGCTGTGTATCCAGGACGACGCCCAAGTTGCGAGCCCCCAATAACCAGCGATGGCACCAGCTAGCTATATTGGGACGCCGGAAGCCACAGCCACTCGGTCTTGGAAGGGTTGAGTCGGAGCCTGTTTCTCCCCATCCAGGCCCACACGGCCTCCAGGCACCGGGACATCACTTCAAGGGCATTGTTGGAGTGGCCTGGGGTGGAGATGTACAGCTGAGTGTCATCAGCGTACTGATGGAACTCCACCCCAAAGCCACGGATGATCTCACCCAGCGGCTTTACATAAATGTTGAACAGAAGAGGCGAGAGGACCGACCCTTGCGACACCCCACAAGCCAGGCGCCTCGGGGTCGACCGCTGCCCCCCTGCCAACACAGATTGCGACCGGTCAGAGAGGTAGGAGGAGAACCACTGCAAAACGGTGCCCCCCAACCCCAACCTCTCCAACCGGTGCAACATACCATGGTCGATGGTATCAAAAGCCGCTGAGTGATCTAACAGGACCAGGATAGAGGAAGAACCCCTATCCCGAGCCCTCCAGAGATCATCCACCAATGCGACCAATGCCGTTTCCGTGCTGTTCCCAGGCCTGAAGCCGGACTGGAGTGGATCTAGATAGACAGCTTCATCCAGCTACTGTGGAAGCTGCCGCGCCCCCACACTCTCAACAACCTTCCCAATAAAACGAAGGTTGGAGACTGGACGATAATTAGCCAAAACAGCCGGATCCAGAGAGGGCTTCTTGAGGAGGGGCCTCACCACCGCTTCTTTCAAGGCGGCCAGTAGGACACCCTCGCTCAAGGAAGCGTTAATAATCCTCTGGAGCCAGCCTCGTGTAACCTCCCGGGAAGCCAGCACCAACCAGGAGGGACATGGGTCCAATAAACATGTGGTCGTTTTCAGCCGTCCCAGAATCCTGTCCACGTCCTCGGGAGCTACAGGATCGAACTCCTCCCAGATAATACTCTCAAGACCTGCCTCAGTCGTCCCGTCTGGACTTACCCAGTCAGAGGCCAGGCCTTCCCGAATCTGAGCGATCTTGTCATGCAGATACTGCACAAAATCCTCAGCTCGACCCTGCAAGGGATCATCCCGTGCTCCCAGATGGAGGAGGAAGCGAGTCACCCTAAACAGGGTGGTTGGGCGATTATCTGATGATGCAATAAGGGCGGCAAAATAGTTAGATTTTGCCGCTTTTATCACCACTAGGTAGGTCTTAATATGAGACCTCACCAATGTTCGGTCGGACTCGGAACGGCTGGTCCTCCATCCGCTCTCCTGGCGTCTTTTCTGGCGCTTCATCTCCCTCAGCTCCTCGGAGAATCAAGGAGCTAGGTGAGCTAGGGTCAAAGGCCGCAAAGGCACGACGCGGTCCAAAGCCCCAGCAGCCACCAGGTCTTCAGCCAAATCATGAGCCAGAGTCTCAGGAAATGGCCCAAGCTCCATCTAGAACCTATCAAGATCAATCAGGTGCCTGGGGCGGAACCACCTAGTCAGTCCCGCCTCCCTGCGGCGGGGTGTAGCGGTTAGAAAGTCAAGTCGAAGGAGCGAGTGGTCAGACTATGACAAGGGTTCGATGACTATATCCCCTGTATCAAGGCCACTCGACCATTGACAAGAGATAAAAACTAAGTCCAGAGTGTGCCCGCCCGTGTGAGTAGGGCCATGAATTAACTGAGTCAGGTCCATGGCCGTCTTGGAAGCCATGAACTCCCGAGCCACCTCAGACGTTTCACCGATAGATGGCAGGTTGAAATCCCCCATGACCAAAAGTCTGGGGGTGTCAACCACCACCTCGGCTATGACGTTAAGCAGCTCAGGCAGGGTCGTTGCCACGTGGCAGGGAGCCAGGTACGTGCTATTCCCAAGGTGCATGAGCCTTGGGAAACAGCATGATTGCCCAGCAGTCCTCAGGATCTTCCGTATGCCACTTACCTTCAGGTGATGTTGTCTGTTGACAAAAAGACCCTCTGGCCTACCCAAAGCTGCTCCCAGTCACACTAGATCACACACTTGTTCTTGAAGCAGCTTCAGAGAATGCTCTTCTGCAGCTTCCAAAAACCAAGCAGAAGCGCACTCCATTCTCATGCATTTTTTGGAGGCTGTGTGACAGCACGACCCTCTTGCACCAACGTCTAGAAGCAATGCAGAACACCTCATTCCTGCACGGCCTCCCAAAATTGTGCAAAAATGGGGTGAACTGTCAAGAATAGTTGGTTGTTGTTGAGCGCTGGTGTATCACCCAAAATGCCATGGCGTGTTACTTTTAACACACATCCTACGTTTGCCACTGCTGGCCTAAATTATAAGAGATCTGAAGTGTTATTTCCAGATTATTATCTGCTAATGTGCACCAACGTATTTTCAACAATGCGAAGGTCAGGAGGGGGGAGTCAGAAGAACTGAGCAGCAATAAGAACTGGGGTTTAACAACAACCCTTGTTATTTTTTAGTACTGGAGGATGCTTTGTTAAGAGTCGGGATGTAAGGTGCATAATATGCCCTAGACCACAACATTTTTACCACAAGACCCAGAACAGAATTGGAGTGCTTGGTTTGGCGCCTTCCACCAGATGAAGACTACACAGCTCTTCTCAACCCACACCCTGACAGTATTACACATATAGTCCCTTCAAGAAAAGGCGGGAATAAACTGAGCAAGGAGATTCAAGGACAGATTCCAGCCTGAGGAAGGCATTCAGGCCGGACAGCAGGTGGCACCCTGTTGATACAAATAATATTTCCTCCCCTTCCCTCCCCCCCCAAAAAACGCGTGACAATCCCCATCAAGCCCACCTTGGTGACTTCTCCGCATCCCCCGCTCTGCTTTTCTAGGGGCAACTTTTGCTGGGAGACTCCAGCAGAGGGGAAGGGGGGGATGGGTGGGAAATCGGCTCTACTGCGTGGAGATGCCTGCTTCAAACGAATTAGGAACTATGAAGGACAGAGACACCCCCCTCCCTCCGCTTTGCAGACGCAGCTACATTTCCACTGATGGTTCATCGTGGCTGTTTAATTGGGTGGGTGGGGGGGGGAGACGACGCTTCCTAAACTTAAGTGGTTTAAAAAAAACACCAAAAAAACTGGATGCACATATTTTTGGCAGCTGGGACGTTACACAGCACGCTTCCTCAACTATATTATTCCCCCACTCCACCCCGCTTTAGAGTCCAACGTTGGTTTTTTTTTGTTTTTTTTTTTGCGAAGCTGGAGATGGGCTGCATTTTGTAGCTCCCATAATGGGAAGCTACTGGGTGGTCCCCGGCAGGTTGTGCCTCCTCTTCTTTCTCGGCCTCAGTTTCTTCTTTGGAGATCTAAGCGTCCTTGACCTGCCGCAGCGATGGGCCCCGGCCAGTTCCAACTCCAAAAGGCGCTTTGGGACACAATGTCTCCTTCCTCTCTCAGGGCGTTTTCGCCCTGAAAACAATCCCGGGACCGCTTCAAAGTCGATCCATCCCAACCATAAATATGAATGAAAAGCAACCAAGGGGAACGTCCTATCTTTTTTTTTTTTTTCCCGGTCCACCCTTCCTCGTCGTGGACCACCCACCCACCCGTCGGAGTCTGAAGCCCTGGCGGAGAAGCACGCAATTCCAAGGTCGAGAAAAGGCAGGTCAGCCGCACAACCGTGTGAGCCTCATCCGAGGCTGCAGCGGCGAAAAAGGCGAGAGTTGGCGCCCTCCCTCTGCGTCTTCTTTTCCCTCCCCCCCTCCCCTTTTCTTGAATGAAGAGCGAGGTGGGGCTAGAAGAAAGGCTGCCCCATTTGCCGAGCCTGAAGCGTTGGGAGCTCCCCTCCTCAGTCTCCTCCCCCCCGTGTGCGGCCGCATTGACTATGCCTTCCCCCGCCGCCGAGACCTCCCCATCGGCAGCTGGAGCCTCCGCGCCGAACGCAGCACATCCAATCTGGAGCCGACGCTGGAGAAGGAGGAGGCGCCTCGTGACTAGGAAGCTTTACGAGGCTGCCCGGGGTACCAAGGGCACCGGGGAGGGAGGGTGGTGGGGGGGAGGGGGGAATAATTAGGATCAATTAATACTTCAGACACCTCTTCTCTTTGCTTTTTTTTTTTTTTTTTTTTTTGCTTGAGACTTATTTGGCTCCTTCCCAATTATGGATGTGGGTCTGTCTGTCTGCCTGTCTGCCTCCTGGAGTTAAGCAGTGGAAGAAGGGAGGAGGGTGGGTGGTATAATTTCAGAGAATGATGATGATGGGTGATGGTGGTTTAGGGGTATTGGGTTCAAGATCCGTGGTCTGAATGAAACTACGTTGGTGGTGAAAAAAATCTATGGCCCTGGAGCACCCTACTTCATTCCAGAGCCTAAACTGAAAAATGCATTTCTCTGATGCTTTTCAGAATTTATTTTTACCCAAACCCTGCTGCCTCTGTTTTGGCTTGGTCTCCTTTTCTGAAGTTTCAGAACCAGGATTTGTGAGCTCTGACACATCTTTGGAAATGTCACCCAAACAGAAATCCAAGAAATATTTTTGGAAATCAAGCTAATTCAACAGGAGCTGAAGGCCTCTTTTGCTTCTTTATTTTTATTTTTTGGAATCCTCATCGAAAAATCCTTGTATTTAATATTTTAAGAAACCTGTGAAGTTTTTTGTTTGCTTTTTCTCCTGTAAGGACATTTGACAGGAAAGAACATTTCTAATTCAAGTAAGTATTTTCTACAGGGAATTTACTTCGTGTTAACTTTTCTTTAGGGAAAAAATAAAAGAGTTTTGTTAAACGTGCTTTACATGAATTTGCATTGGAAACTGCTCTAATCTGTAAATCATTTTGAAGGGCGGGAGGAGAATTGAAATGTATGCACAGCATCTTCTTCCCTATTCTAGATCAGCATCTAGAATGGAGGGAAAAAAAGCACCTGATTTTGAAAAAAGGTATTTGATCTTCTTTTTTCTTTTTAGATGTATTTTAACCCAAAGGAAGGAAGGATTCTGAACATTAATTTTGTAATAAATATTACATGTGGAATACAATATTGGCTTCATTTTAAATCTGATCTTCATCCCCTATCATATACGAAAGAAGAGACACTGGGAAGACAGAAATACATTTGAGATCTAAGGACTTCACCCCACCTCCACAAATGGAACTACACACAACAAAGCAACTGGATTCCATATAACACTGGCACTTATTATTACTGGCAGCTTTAATTTTTGGGTGGGGAGGGGGACATTTTGTCTTTCTTTTTATTCCCCTCCCAGCACTCTGTTGTAAATGATGGCTAATCCTGGGATAAGAGATTACAGTAACCGGGAGATAGTGCTGAGGTACATCCATTACAAGCTGTCACAGAAAGGATATGACTGGGTTGCCAGTGGAGACAGAGAAAATGTTTCTTCTGCTGTTGGGACCTTTCCTGCCCTTGGAGGACTGGTCCCTCTGCCTTCTGCTGCTGTTAGTAACTTGGCTGCCACTGAAGAACATCCTGTACCCCAAGTTGTTTATTCCACATTATGCCAAGCTGGTGATGAGTTTTCCCGAAGATATCAAAGGGACTTTACCCAGATGTCTGGTCAACTGCACTTGACTCCAGTCACTGCCAGAAGTCATTTCATGGCTGTTGTGGAAGAGCTGTTCCGAGACGGAGTAAATTGGGGAAGGATTGTGGCATTCTTTGAATTTGGTGGCATGCTGTGTGTGGAAAGTGTCAGTCGGGAGATGTCACCTCTTGTGGACAGTATTGCTGAATGGATGACTGAGTACATGAACAGGCACCTGCACAATTGGATCCAGGACAATGGAGGCTGGGTACGTGGCTGGTTGTGTCCTTTGACTGTGTTTGCTTTTCAAAATGTAGTAATCTCACTAGTTCAGGTTCACTTCACTGACATATTTGCAGTAGAATCAAGTGTGGCTTGCATGACTAGTATTTTCTGTTTGGGAACGTCATTGGTGTATTAATCTGTGTATAATGGTTTCAAGCAATTCAATTCTTGCAGACTAAATGCAACAGCCTGTTACCATAGAGTAGTTATTGAAATTTGTCATACTATTGACCTTCTGTTACCAGCATGATCATTTCAGGATAGAAAATACACCTTTTTTCACCATCCTGCTTACTTTGAATGAACATTAATTGTCCTATCAAGGTCAATGTAGAAAGTAATGTGTTCCAGCAATACGGACATGCAATCCCTTTTGGTTAACTGATGGCTGTATTGAGCTGTGCTCTTTCTGGTCAAAGGGAGTAAGTACTCCCTATCTTGTTTTAATCAACATTTAGTCACTGATGTCATTCACTGGTTGTGAAAGTTGCTGGTAAATGAGGTCACAAGCAGAGGAGAGAAAAGTTAGCAATGCAGCAGCTAATCATGGCATGTGCAGACATTTAAAAAAACAAACTTAGACCATGGGTGTCAAACTCGATCGTGTCATGTGACATATTGCAATATTTTTTGCGGAGCTGGGGTGGGCGTGGCCTGCGCGTGATGCATCTGGCCCGCGGGCCACCAGTTTGACACCTTGACTTAGACTGAAAAAAAGCAAAAAAACCCCAAACCCTGTCCAAAGTGGATTGTCATAGCATTGTAAAACCTTCATGTTTGTGATAGATTTCAGACTTTCACTTGCACAAAGATGGAATTCTGGAAAATATATTTCACAATACTTCAACTGTTTATGAACTTTTTCTAAGTTTGGAGTCCTTATTAAGTGTGTGGATAAATGTTCTTTATAAGAGCCACCTTAAGCAGTTAAGCTTACATAAAACAGCTTATACAAGTAAAGAAATTTGGAAATATGTCTGGGATAGCAAAGATATAACAACATTTTTATTTATTTTTAGCATGATGTTATTTGACTAATATTCAGGTGCATTTCCTTTAATTAGTTCTTTGATTGTTTATTGTGATAATTTTTAGAATATTTGAATTCTACATTGTGGGTAGAGATCTGTGTTTGTCTATGTGTCTAAACAACATGAGTCTAATTGTACTTTTTCTGAATAATAATTTTTTTAGTCAGATGAGGTGCTAACTAATTTACTTTAAAAGTATGTGGATTCAGGAAGGAACCATTTTTTTTAAAAATAATGGTATCTTTTCCCACCTGTTACAATATAAACTAAATATCTTTGTACAGATAAATATTGTCTTCTTAACTCTGACATGTTATCATCTTGGATAATCATATTAAACTGATTGGCTTTATTTGTTAGATTCAGTGCACAAGTAGAAAGTCTGCATGTTAAAATGAATTATATAAGAATCAAAGTAGAATTAGAAACAGGCAGAAAAGGGGTACAAAGGTGATTTACTTGGATTTTATAATCAACTATAACACCCATTTCCTCCTCAAAAAAATTAGGAAATCCTAAAAAGAATAGCAATGTTGAGTTAAGAGTATATGTCATTTTTCCCTTCTTATGAAAGAAATTGGGATGTTTGAAGAAATTAGAAGACAAGTTGTAAACCAACAAAAATACCCAAGACATATTTATTGAGTCAGTTGGGTCTAGAAAGTGAAGCCTTTATATTACTCAAATCAATCATATCCTCATCACATATTATACATGGAGTAACTGTCCATTTTGAAATTCCCTGGGTTTTCATTTTGAATCAATTTAGCATCTTTTTCATATTACAGTTAATAATGTATGCATTATCTCTATTTATACCAGGAATATAACATGACAGACTAGCAGCCTAATCCTATACCTAGTGTTGCCTACATTGTTTAGGAGAGAATAAATAGATATATACCTTCATGCAGCTTTGCTACCCATAATCAGATGCATGTTATGTATTTTTAGTTGGAAAACCCTAGTGCAAATATTAGATATAGTATTTCAAGAGCTTGCACACACACAGAACCTAAAAACAGAGCCATACAGTACTTGGAAGAACATAACAAAAGCAAGCTGAGAGTTAAGAAATACCAAACCAAATCCAAATCCAAATCCAAATTTTGTTGAGCTCTTATTGCTCAACAAAAGGCAAGGAGAGGACAATGTAAAACCCTCTTGAAAGATCATTCTTCTGGTAGCAGATGCTACTGCAGAAGACTCTCTTATCCATGTTCCGACCAGTTTAACATCTCATAGTCATTTGTTAATGAACAACCAATCTATAATTTTTTTCTAGTTACTCCTTCAAGATTTCCATACTCCTGGAAATGAGTTGAAAATATAGAGAACTGGGTGTCATTCTCATGTGATGTGACATACCATCAGATTACCTCTCAGAATGATTTCATGTAGAAGTTTAAAACATACCACAGAAAGCAATGGGCCAAATATAAGTTACAATGCCTCAGCAGTATCAGAAAGTAGTTAACTTACTGCAGAGCAATCCCCCAATGTTCTCATCTAGCTAACTGCCTTAGAAGGAGACCTGATCAACAGTATTGAATATCATCAAAAGGGTCAGCATAATCAACAGAGTATAGCAATAGCATTTAGACTTATATACCGCTTCATAGTGCTTTACAGCAGTGGTCCCCAACCCCCGGTCCGCGGACCGGTGCCGGGCCGTGGAGTACCTGGCACCGGGCCGCGCAGCGGCCGGGGGACATGAACGCTGCAGCGCAAAGGCTCCTGGGCCGTGCGCAATGGGCCGTGCGCAAAAGCTCCTGGGCCGTGCCCCCACCCCTGCGCGCGCTCAGCGGGCCGCGGTGATAAAAAGGTTGGGGACCACTGCTTTACAGCATTCTCTAAGCAGTTTACCGAGTCATCCTATTGCTCCCAAACTCTCTGGGTTCTCATTTACCAATCTCAGAAGGATAGAAAGCTGAGTCAACCTTCAGCAGGTCAAGATCAAACCACTGGCAGTCAGCAGAATTAGCCTGCAATACTGCATTCTAACCACAGCTGCGCTACCACAGCTCATCATTTTTTCCTCTTTTTTTTCTAAATTAGAAAGAAATACATAGTTGGACAGTTACTATTTCCTTTAGATCTTCCTGAAAAATGCAAAATGCGACTAATTATTATCCAAAATAATTTAACATAAGCTTTAGCCACACTCTTTTATTAAAGTGAGAATGGTCTCCTTCAAGAATCATCCACAATATCTATTAACACAGTTAGTCAAGTAATCTTTGGCAATTTCATTTATTTGCTTGTATGTTAGATTTATTTTTCATATCTATGGAGATTCACAGTCATCTAGGTCATGGTTGTCCCAAAGATGCTTTTTCAAGAGGCAACTGGACTTTCTTTGAAAACATTTCACTTCTCATCCAAGAAGCTTCTTCAGCTCAAATTTATTTTTCACCTTTCCTCTTGAAGTTCAAGATCGAGTACCTGGCACTCTCATCTCCAATTTTTTCCCTACATCATCTGGGACCAGATTAGACAAAGGCTGGCCCAAGGTCATCCAATCAATATTCGTATAGTAGATTTCAACTTGGGTTTTCTTAGTTCTAATCCAGCACAATATTCGTTACACTATACCACACATTAACAGCCAGGTAGGGAAAATCCAAGCAAGTTGGCCACTCCAGCCAATTTAACCACATTTTAAAGCAGCAAAATTCTGTATCATTTATTAAAACTGCACGATCAGGGATCCTCTCAAAATCTATCCTTTGCTTGGAGATTTAATTTTGAGAAAGCAGGAGCAATGTAACTTTCAAAGTATAGCACAAACATTTGACATTGAACTGCTGAAGATTCACCTGTAGTCTCTGCAGGGTTCAGAATGCAAGAAATGGTTCACTTGGCCGGATGACATTGTGCTGAAGCAGTAGATTGAGAGAAAAATAAATCTTTTGCTTCTTCTACTGCTATGGCATAAGCTTCAACAAGAGCTTATTCATGTGTGTCAAATATGGCCTTAATCTTTACCAGTGCACTTCTAATTGTATTCCCAACTCTTTCATTTTCTTCACCATCTGTCAGAAAGAAATAATCAATTGGAGTGACTGTGTTAACTACCTAGGTCCTAGACAGTCTATCTAATAATTGTGCAATGATGCCATGTCACATGTTGTCATTTCAACAGCCCTATTACAGATCCTATGCTAAAATACCATTTTCAGGTTGACACATTTATCTCTTAGTCATCAAATGCATTGCAATCCATCTGATGGCCATATCACGAAAGATAGGGGAATAATTTGAATTAACACATGTGTTGTGTATCAGAATTGACTTCCTTTAAATTAAATTAACATAATTTCTATACCTGGCATATCTTAACTTTAACTTTGGAAATACTTGTTCTCCTAGAGAACAGCTTTTCTTCTACCCCAAAACTAGTTTTTATCACTAGATGAAACAAAAACACATGACTTGCTTTCTGGGTGGCACAAGAGAGCACAAATTATTTGCATGCCAATTTAAAATACCACAGTATTAATTTTGCAAAAAAAAAAAACATTAGTAGCAATAGAAACTGAGTATTAGCTGTCTTGCTTCAAAGCTGCTAATAAGTAGGTTTTCCTGCATTGGGAAAAATAAATGTTTTCCAATTGTATCATTTGATGTTAATTGGTAGCGGCTGTGATTTCCCCCTTTTGCCCACTCCCTCTTCTAGAGAATTACTTTTTCTAGAAGTGATGAAAGCTGATCAGCCATTTATACATTAGAAATTTGACTTTGGTAGATACGGAGTGTGATTAACATCGAGTTTATATTTTTCTTGGAAGAGTCATCGTTTGACAAGTCAAGTGTGGAGATACTAGATAGATTGCATATTAGGAATGCTTGGTTATAGCCTAACATATGGCTCTTTTTTGCAGGGTTCAGATGTGCCAAAAAGATTAAATTTTAGATTCTGCTTTAGCAGCCCATCAGAGAAAGCTTGTTTTTGCTTCCATTACATAGCCTTTTAAATGTTGTTTTAACTGGAGGATGTTCATCTAATAATGTTCATCTAATAATAGTAATACTAGAGCTGTATTTTGGAAAGTCTTAGAGTGCTCTTCCTGGCTGTGCTGAGTACAGGGGACTAATTGCTCATTAAACATTTATTGAATAACTATTAATTGGTTCTTCTTATGAGTTTACCATATCTGCTATTTTCAAAGTCCATGTGCATGCCGTTATGTATGGAGTCAAAATGCATCACTTATACACAAGAGGGAGGTATTGGCAGAGTTCAAGGAATTTGAAGGCTTATAGAATTAAAGAAGTCATTAGGAAAAAACATCTCTTCTGAGGTAATTATTATCATTATGAGGAGGGAAAGAAAACTTTAAAAAAGTGCTTGTTCATCATAGAATTCTGATGGTTTGTTGAAATAAAACGAGAAAATCAGAAGGGATAGGGAATAGGGATGGGGACATGCCAGAATCTCAACCAAGAAGCACTTCACACTTCAACAGTTTCTTGCATTTGTATATACAAATATATAATAGTGATTTCAGTTTTCTGTGAACTGTTCCTGATGTAACCAGAGTAATATAATCTACGCCCCAGAGCAGTGTGTCTCAACCCTGGGACTTTAAAACGTGTGGACTTCAACTCCCAGAATACTCCAGCCAACATAGGAGTTGAAATCCACACATCTTAAAGGTCCCAGAGTTGAGGGAAGTCTGAGGAATCCTGAATCTTGCTGAAGTACAAAATGTACAAAGAAGAGAAAAATTTCAAAAGGAATACATGGCCATTAATTACTGGGGGGAGGGGTTGAAATAAAAAAAAGAAAAAATGGAAAAAATAATGCAATAGAGCAGTGGAAGCATTGCAGTCTACATTCTATTTTTGTTTTAGGTCCTGTACACTTAGGAGATTTTAGTGAGAACTTTATTAAAAGCATTCTGTGATGCTGAACAAAAGGTTGTAATATCCCTAGGTCTTCCAATAGCTGCTGAAATCCTAAAAAGAAAATGAGTAATAATAATCTTTAAGATTACTTGATGTAGATGTATCTTCTCACCTTGTTTGGGGACTCTCTTTCAGTTTGTGTTCACAATTGAGAAGTGTTTTAAGTAATATCCTTTGATTTCCTCATGCCCCTGGTAAGTGGAACTTGTGTTCTATGTATTCAACTGGCTGTGAATTTCTTTGGTTTTTTTATTTGTTTTTTTGTTTTTCTGTTTTGTTTTTGTTCTGGAAGACTGTTGAAGAGGAGACAGATATGTTTGATGAATCCAGGCTTATCAAGACAATATTTAAACTAGCATGTCTTTCAACTGGTTTCCTTCTGCAGTTGTTCCTATGAATAGACTCAACAAATAAAAACTGTTTTTGAGCTGTGAAAGTTATACAGTATAACTTTCCTCAATTCTTCATTGATAATCAGTTTGGCCATTTATATATTTACCTATTTCTCTCTTCACATACACCTGGGGGAGCCCAGATACCAGAAGCTAATTGGTTAATTTGTGATTGTAATCTCAAATTATTGGAAACAGATTGTGTCTTTACGTTTTTCCCTAGATCCTTCTGAATCCATTATGTAACTTGTTGGGTCTTGTGTGGTTTAACAGAGGATGGGGAGTACCTTTAAAACAAGTAAAGATTTTTAAATATTTACTTGTTTCTATATTTAGAACTTTAAACTGCAGATTTGATAGTTCACAATGTAGTATTATGACTCTGTTGATAAAGTAATGTTTATGCATATACACACACATACATACCAAAATGCTATTCCCTTTCAAAGTAAGCAACATTATGCAAAGTGAAGAAAAGGGGTATGTTGTAGTAAGCAAAATAAATTAAAGGCAGAAGATAACACCCAGCTGTACATCTCCACCCCAGGCCACCCCAACGATGCCCTTGAAGTGATGTCCCAGTGCCTGGAGGCCGTGCGGGCCTGGATGGGGAGAAACAGGCTCCGACTCAACCCCTCCAAGACCGAGTGGCTGTGGCTTCCGGCGTCCCGATATAGCCAGCTGACGCCATCGCTGGCTATTGGGGGCGAATCACTCGCCCCCACGGAGAGGGCTCGTAACTTGGGCGTCCTCCTGGACGCACGGCTGTCTTTAGAAGATCATTTGACGGCCGTGGCCAGGAGGGCTTTTTATCAGGTCCGCCTGATACGCCAGTTACGCCCCTTTCTAGATCGGGACTCCCTACGCACAGTCACTCAGGCACTTGTCACTTCCCGCCTGGACTACTGCAACGCTCTCTACATGGGGCTCCCCCTGGGGTGCACCCGGAGGCTCCAGCTGGTCCAGAACGCGGCCGCGCGGGGGATTATGGGGGCGACGAGGCGCTCCCATGTAACACCTCTCCTGCGCGAGCTGCACTGGCTCCCGGTGGTCTTCAGGGTGCGCTTCAAGGTGTTGGTGACCACCTTTAAAGCGCTCCATGGCTTAGGGCCGGGGTACTTACGAGACCGCCTTCTGCCACCAATAGCCTCCCACCGGCCAGTACGCTTGCACAGAGTGGGCCTCCTCAGGGTGCCGTCCGCCAGACAATGTCGGCTGACGACTCCCAGGGGGAGAGCCTTCTCTGTGGCGGCGCCCACCCTCTGGAACAACCTCCCCCCAGAGATACGTACAATAACAGACCTCTGGATTTTTCGTCGGGCCCTGAAAACCCATTTATTTCAACTAGCTGGGCTGGCTTGAGTTAAATTTTAAATTGATTTTAAATTGGGTTGTTTTAATTTACGGCCAAAATATTTAATTATTTTAAACTGCTTTTAAATTTTGTATGTATTGTTTTTTACTTTGGCTGTTCACCGCCCTGAGTCCTATTTGGAGAAGGGCGGTATAGAAATAAGAACAAACAAACAAACAAACAAACAAACAAACAAACAAACAAATAAAATACAAGGAAAGGAAATCTAAACCTAGTTTACTCCCAACATTATTCACTACAGCTGTCTATACTTTTCTATCCTTGCAATCCATTCTTACTTCTATCATGTCCATTTACTAATTCGTATGTAGTCTTCTACTTTTAAAATATCCCCAATTAATACATTTCTAATGACTTTTAAAAAAATCTTTATTTAGTTTTATATTCAACATAAAGCGAAGAATTATAAAAGCAGAATATGACTCATTTAATTGTTTAAATTGTTTTACTCCTAGCTCATTGTTGCACTGATCAGTATGCATACACTTTATTTCCAAGCATACCGTTCTTACCCCATTCACCTATCATCCTTCAGCTCAATAACAGCACAACCATGTTCCATAATTCAACTCCTACTATTATTTTTGCATTCACACAAATTTCTTTTCTTTTGGTATTAGGGACCGATAACAACATTCTTTGGAACATGAAGAAGAGATAGTCGCATAACTACTCCATAAGCAATCCGCATTCACATTTTAACATTTCAATAATTATGTCATCTTTATTTTCTTCACTATCTATTCTTCATTCTTACGGTTTTTCAACAGTCTCACCACATTTATGGCTTCCTTTTCATTATTTTTTTTGTTTGATTATGTCTTTCATGTCCATTTAAACCTATAAAATATTTCTTTCAACATTCATCCATTTTATTTTCTTCCCAAATACTTCTGCCACTTTTGTTTTTAAATGTGTTCACCTTCGTATAGTTTGCTTGTGTAAAGTCTACTGCTTTTCACCCACTTCAAAAATAATTTTATTTATATCAAAATTGTTCCATATTTTTCAGCCTCTTTTTATCTTAAGTTTTCTTGGGTTTTTTGGATACTTTGCAATTCTCCTTTTCTCTATGAAAATATATATTTTTTCATTTTTCATATTTCATTTATTGAAATATTCATTTACTGCAGAAATCATGCATCTTCTCATATGATTTTTACTATGATGGTATTCCAACATCTTTTTCATAGTTACTATAATGCCACATGCCTATTTGGTATTTTGGTAGGATAATATTTCTCAGGAACGTGGTGGCTCAGTGGCTAAGATGCTCAGCTTGTCAGTCGAAAGGTTGGCAGTTCAGGGGTTCAAATCCCTAGTGCTACATAATGGGGTGAGTTCCTGTTACATGCCTGAGCTTCTGCCAACCTAGAAGTTCGAAAGCACGTAAAAAATGCAAGTAGATAAATAGGGACCACTTTGATGGGAAGGTAACAGCATTCTGTGCACCTTTGGCATTTAGTCATGCCGGCCACATGACCACGGAGACATCTTCAGGCAGTGCTGGCTCTTCGGCTTTGAAACGGAGATGAGCACCGCCCCCTAGAGTCGGGAACAACTAGCACGTATGTGTGAGGGGAACCTTTACTTTAATATTTTTCACTTTATTGCAGAGAGCTGCTGCATCATTTTTCCTCTTGTCTAATTTATATTCATTTTGCTGGAAGATTAAGATTCCTTCTAATACTTTTTCATAAAAGACTTTAGCTTCCTCTTCCTGTAGTTGATTTAGCTTCTTTCCATCCATGTCCTTTTCCCTCCAAATTCCATCCTTTACTTCACCATTCTGTCCCAATTCTCTCATTATTTGCCACATATCATTTGTTTGTTTGTGATCTTATCATAAATACACATATTCATTATACATTCAAATATACTCAGTATGGTAGAAACCATGCCATGTTCTTAGTGTCAGTTAGTCCTTTAGCCCATAAACAGTGGACATAGTATTTGAATAAACTTTTGTCTGCTTTTCTACTGTTAGAATTAACTGTTGTATACTTATAATGAACTCTTCTAAAATAGTTGGCTGTAGTACTCTGTGAAGTTTTAAGATAAAAAGCTATTCACAACTTTTTAAAAATGTATACGAAAGCAAAGAGTCCAAATGTCCCCTGTGTTCTAATAATTCAGTTCTAGTGACTAATACTAGTTAATGTGTTCAGGTAGGAGAAGTGTTTATTGAAGGATCTTGTATCACCCAGGATCTTTGGGTTTTGATTTCCTACAGGAATCTCTCCCAATCTGCTGTTCTTCATTCTTGGCTCATGTCCTTTAAAGAACTAGGGTTTTGTTCTGTTTTGTTTTGTTTTTTTCTCAATGCCAAGCTTCTATGAACATTCCACTTAACACAAAATTGCAAATATTTGGCAACCTCTTTTCCATAGGCATTCAATATCCATAGCATGTAGAATATTGAGTAGTATCGATATTAGGGTGAAGAGAACAGATTCTAGAAATCTACAGAGAGTGAAAGATACAACAGGCAAATCCCCTTTTCTGCCCTAGGACTCTGAAAAAATCTGTGAAATTTTTTAATCTCCATGAGAAGAACTTCAGGATCCTGCTCATGAAGAATATAAATGTTTTGTTCTTTATATTCCAATTTTAATACATCGAATTTTAATATCCCACACGAGTCTCTGTAATTTATCCAGTTAAGTCCTGGATGAATAAATTTTGGTTGCTTCTGATTCTTGCCTTATGCTAAATCAGACTGTTGGCTTATCTAGTCTAGCGGTGTCAACTCTGACAGTGGTTAAGAATGGGAATTTTAGTCCTACCTGAGAATACCAGAGACTTAAACTTAGGATCTTTTTGTAATCAGAAAGAATTATGCTGTAATAATGCTGCAGTTTTATAATCACAAGGCATTGTGATTTGTATCTGTTTGTAAAAGAGAGTGGGAGTACAAAACTCAGTTGAAAAAGTGCTTTTAGAGTCATATGCTTACCCTGCTGACTTTATGTTTGGCTTGTTTTTACATGCTTTTATTCTGCTATTGCTAAATTGCAGTTCTCTTTTGTTCCAGTTGACTGACTGCCTAATGTGCTTTCCAACTCTCTGTTGTGCTTTCTAGTCATGACGCAGTTCCAGTCTCCTAAATGTCAATGGTCAGAGAGTACCATAAGAAATTGCAGCTGCATGCACCGTCCATTCCCCCTCCCCCTTTTTTCCCCCTGTTCGATTTTAACTTGAAAATCACACACATATACAGAGACATCGTGCATTGGCCCACCGTGTTTCAACATTTTTATCTTAGTCTCTCTCTGGACCTGAAGTTCAGCCATCCTACGATTCAGTTGAATGCATTTTTAATCATGATAGCAAATAGAGGTGTCTTTGTTGTTTCAGAGATGAAGTGTGTGGAGTTGAAAGCCTTACTGAGATTCTGTAATTGCACCTTTCTCATTCAGCTAATAATTCTCAATTTATTAAATACGATGGGAAGTTTTTAGTGGGCTACGGATGAAATCTGCAGAAATTAAATGTAAGACTTGTAAGTCAACATTTCCATCCACATAAGAATAGAGTAAATAAAACATAACTTTGCAAGTGTTTGCATATACAGAGATGGTGTAATACTAGCTCATAGAAAAGGAGAATCATGTTTGGGAAAAAAATATTTCAGGAAGAATAAAGAAAGATATGGATGGGAGGCTTGTGCTGCAAATGGTTGGAAAGAACATTATTAATAAATATAAATTAAATTGCCTTATTTGACAACACAATGAATATTTCTTATTAGAGAAAGAGATAGGGCCAGTCACTTTCAGTTTGTTGTAAGCTATTATTCAAGAAACAGTTGTACCCAGATAAATAATTCAATCATACCAAATGGCAGAGGGGCTTGGTTATTATGTATGGAGCCTTGAGCAGCCATAAGATTTCATTTCCTGGCCAAGAATATAATTCCTAAATGACCAATCAGTTATTCAACTTGAGTGATAAACTCCTTCTTTTGATGTTTGTGGTCTATTATACATCTCTTTCCTTTCTCACACAAACTGGAAAATAGGGTTTATGCATCATTTATAATCTTCATGCAGCAAATGCTGGTTCTGTGGGACTGTGACCAAACAGTAATAAATACCTTAGCTATGAGAAGGGAATTGAGCTTTTTGGCAACAAAGATACTGTTTTTCAGAGCCATTTTGGCACCATGTTTTTCATTCTGTGTCTAGCAAAATGATAGACTGAGATATGCAGCATTATAAGTCTTTTCTTCAGAAGCTGAATATCATCTATGAATATTTGGCATATGCATATGTTGATGATGAGTTGTTAAGAGTTTTACCGTACTCTGATTTTTTTGACTTCATTAATAATCTAAAAAATGTTTTTTGAAAATGGCATTGCTAGACAGTTTCTTTTTAAATGTCCTGCAAATTCATTTTTCCTTCCAAGTAGCAGCACTGTTGAAATAATACTGTGATTAACATTATAGATCCATTCTATTTTTAGTTTAATCATACTCATTTGGAGGTATGCTAGATAAATAATTTTTTCTAGGAATATAGAAAAGTGCTTCTCAAAACTATTCATTTTTTTCCCCCAATTGTTTCCGATTCTGGAAAAAAGTTTCTCCAGTTTTCTTGGCAAGATTTTTCAAAAGAGGTTTGTCATTGCCTCCTTACTAGAGCTGACAGAAAGTGACTAGCACAAAATACCCCAGCTGGCTTTGTACCTAAGGTGGAACTAGAACTCACAGCCTCCTAGATTCTAGCCTTATTCAAACTCATTACTTGACTATCAATAGTGTCTCAAGATTTCACATTTTTCCAGACCCAAGATATTGAACTAAGGACATTATAAAGACAAGCCATGTATGCTAAACACTGTACTAAAGGATTTCTTAATTTTCTTGACTTGTATAATACTTCCACAACAAGTAACAAGCTAAAATTAAACACATTAGCAGGGACAATCTATGCATAGTGGTTATATTTCTCATTTAAGCTAGTTAAGTAATTCATCCATTAAGGCTGGTGGGACAAGTTAAATAATTCAGCCAACTTAATTTTCTTAAACAAATTCATTATCCACACCCACCGGCAACATTATTGGAAAGTTTTGAGGATAGGTAATATATGTTTGTGTATCAAACAGCCAGTCGATTCAAATGTTGAGCAGTGCCAGGTGATTTGTTATTTTGGAAATATCTGTTTTGACTATTATGTGTTATTAGTCATTTGGGGCTTCTACTATATTAGTTAAACATTGAAGCTCACTACCATAGATTACTGAGTTCAAAGATACAAATTACACTGGTTTCAATTCAATCCGATTCAATTAAATCTTTGTTGCTCTTCTCTGCCCTCATTCCAGTTCCTCAGCATCCTTTTCGTATTGTGCTACAAAGTGATAGGCAAGTGAAATAAAATTATTAAACAATGTAAAATAAAATCTTGATCTACCAGACCTCAGTACAACAAACTTCTCATTGAATGAACCAGTGTACTACACACCTCATAAAGCAATAGATGCAAAAGATGCAAATTGGAACAAGTGATGTTATTTGTATTATTTGCATAATGGCATCATAAACATAGCTTTATGAATAATAGATATCTCTCTCCTAGTTACTCCAGTAAAACACGTATTCACTATAACATGTTCTCCTGAGAAGCAGATAACACATACTGTAGGTAGGTATGATATATTCCAGACAGAATTATCTTCCCCAAGTCAGAAGATACAAGACCCAAAAGACTACTGAAGGCTGAATGCACTTCTGGATGAGTTATTATCTCTTGTTTCTTTTGGGTGAAGACATGGCCTACCATCCACTTATTACAGGAGCTGTGAAGTTTAACCAATAAGTAGATAAAATGGAAAAAAAGAATAATGTCATATTTCTGCAGCAGGTTCATATATAAAAATCTTTCTGTTGCTTTCTTTATAACAAGCAATATTGTATGTTCTTGTAGTCCCCCTAATAGAGTATTGAAGCACTGTGTTCTCCTATTGTGTTAAATTATTGTAATTTAACACAATAAACAGGAACAGAATTGCTTCTTGGTGACAGGAGGAACCTAGGGAATCAGAAAGAGTGTAAACTTTTCTTCAGCACTTGAATCACTCCTCTAATGGGATGGCAATGAAATAAGATTATTCTGTGGTACAGAGGGTACAACTTCTGTTGGTTTGAGGGTCACAGCAGGCTTTGTGTGACATAATGCTTTCTAAACCAGATGGAACCAAGGCTACTTTGGGAAGATTAGTGCATTAATTTTAAGATGCCTATTTCTGTTTTTTTTTCTTTTTTGAATTTTTTCTTTTTTAAATAATAATTACATCTTCAATTAAACATCTTCATATTGCCCATACTATCATTGTCTCCTTCACTTGTTCATCTTCCAATTTAATTCCCAATAAGTAGCTATACATTTTCTTTATCAATTTTTCTTCTGTCCCTGTTAATATCTTCTCTAATTCTGTTAATTCATTATAAAAACCGTATAATGTAACATCTTTCTCATATCTAGAATGTATCTGCACTTGTGAGTACCATGCCATATCAATCCCTTGATTGCTTAATTCTTGTTTAGTTTTGAGTTCCCCCTTTTCATTGAAAATATATTTGTACCTAACAATATTTTCTATGTTAATAACATTTGGGTGAATCAGTGCTTCCATTGTTGATAGCCAAACTGGTATCCTCAAGTAATGTTGTTCTCTAATTTTCTCCCACACTAACAATAATGCATTCCTAATATAATGTCTTTGAAAGTAACCATGTATTTTTTCCCCCCATGCCACAAGAAGACACCTATTTCATCCTCTAAGCAAAGCTGTGACAATTCTCCTCCAGCCACATTTTTGCATCTTTGAAATAGACAACTTTTCCTTCTGGTTGATAAATACTTTAGATATCAGGCACTTTTGGAAAGGTGCATAATCAGTTTTGTATTTCCTTTTGTTGTCAATACAAATTTACCATGGTTTTTGACAGGGGGAATTTCTCCAATCTGATTTGCTATTCAGTTTGGAGAACTTGCTCCAAAATGACTCAGTCTTTGAGTTTGAGATACTTAGAAATAGTCCAGTCCAACTCATTGTCTGCATCTGGAGTGAAATTAGGAAAAAAAATGAACTCTTCTTCCATAATTTAGCATGGAAAAACATAAAAAGGTATAATATTATTGATATTAGTCAGAAATAGGACTATATATACTGTATATGGAAATGCTAAATTTTTGTAAGAATATGAAGCTTGCTGAATTATTGGATTGGGTTTTGAGCCATGTTCCTTTTTATCAGATTGTTTTTTAAAGCTAAAATTTTCTATGGGTTGAGTTCACTCTTAGTGATTAAATGGACACATCCACCTATAAATTTTCTTGAAGAATTGATTTACTAATGTCTTCTACATTGCTGTCCTTTGGAGAAGACTAGAATTCTTGTAACTGGAACTTTATGGAACTGTGAAGGTTCAAAGCCATTTTTTTCCTAGTATGGCAAGAGAAAAACCTGTTTTGAATTACCCTACTCTGCTTCATTATCTAAATCAAATGTGATCCATAGTCTCTGGATCAATTGTGCTTGGTATAATAAATAGTATCCATTAGAGGGAAAATGGCAGTCTTACTGTTTAAAAGTTAGATGGCTTAAAAAAGAAATCCAAAGAGTCAAATGGAATGAACTCAGGAAAAAAAATGTTTCTGAACTTCTGAAATTCAAAGCAAACCCCAGTGCTGTCAAATATCATTTGATAGGGAAGACAGCCTCACAGTGTATAAAATTTGTTTCCCCTCCCCCACCTCCTTATTTTGGAATGGTAATGATGTGAAACAAAAGCATTAAAGGGAGATTAGGGTTAGCAATGGGGACAGCGCATTTCATACTGGTATAGCTTTCTGCTGACTCAGCAATGGAGTAGGAAGCATATCAGCTCAGCAGTGGGGAAAGGCACTTTGATTATCAGGAAGATATTTCTATAGGCCTGAATTTGCCTAAGTAGTGAATTCATGTAGTTCAACCATCTTCGACAACAATATTTTTCATCTGAGCATTCTTGTTTTATTAAATTATGGAATCAGTTGTGCACTGGAATGCTCAATAGTTTGGAAGACTTCCAAGCAATTATATAAAAAGAAACTCAGTGCGTAGCTTGAAAGCTCAGTTCTATTGTTCATGCAATTAATTATAAGCAACTTATTGGGGGTTTTTTTTAGAGAAAGAGTTTTCATATATAAATCATTCTTTTTTTTTATTTATTTAGACTTCTATACTGCTTCATAGTGCTTTACAGCCCTCTCTAAGTGGTTTACAAAGTTAGCATATAGCATATTAGCATATTGCATTAGCATTAGCATATTGCCCCCAGCAATCTGGGTCCTCATTTTACCCACCTCGGAAGAATGGAAGGCTAAGTCAACCTTGAGCCGGTGAGATTTGATCTGCTGAACTAGCAGTCAGCTGAAGTAGCTGCAGTACTGCACTCTAACCACTGCGCCACCTCGGCTCTTGAATTCTTGAATATCTGTAAGATGAATTGTGGGATCCAAAAATTCATAAGGAATAGAATTGTTGGTTTTATTCTTCTGATTGAAAAAGCAACACAAATAGCGCACTATTTTTTAAAATTAAGGCTTATGTTTCGGAATGAGGAGAAATACCAATTCCACTAGTTGAGAGAGATTTTTTTGTTTTACTTGTTAACAAGGCTGTTTTTCTTAAGTAGTTATTAATCTTATTTTAGTTCCACCCTTCGTGTTCTTTCCACTGTACAGATAGTCCCAACGGGCTGTTGTTCACAATATTCTGATGTCTATTTTTATACTTTGCACTCTTCATAAACAAAGGCACCATTTGTCATCTCTACCTAGCCAGCAATATTATTTCCATTTTGTTTAATTTACAAACATTGGAGGATGAAGGGAAAAACTGTATTTTCATGCTATGCTGAAATGCAGACTGAAAATGAGCTTTGCCAAAAAACTTAAATTGAGGCAAGAAAGCTAATCAGGTTTTCAGCAACCAATACAATTTTGGAATATTTTGCCAATAAACTGTTAATAAGGTTTGTGAATCTTCATTATATTATTGCTCATCAACCAGTCATATGAAGACGCATGATGCTGTAAGCTAGTCAAGTGACATAGTGAGCACAGAGGATGACATTTGTAGAACAGAGGGAAGATCCATTCCCAAGGCAACGATCAGATAAATGAGGCCAAGAAAATGCCTTAACAAAAATGCCTGTCTCCCAGGCTTGCAAGATTTTGTTACTATGGCTCCGTGATGGCAAACCTATGGCACGCGTGCCAGAGGTGGCATGCAGAGCCCTCTCTGCTGGCACACGCACCATCGCCCCAGGTCAGATCTCCGTGTCATTTCTTTCATGAGCTTCTGTTTCCCTGCAAACAACGAAACAGAAGCTCACAAAAGAAAAAGATCTTACCTCTTGCTGCGCTGCCAGGGTTGGGATGCTCCACTTCCCGCTGGCCAGCTGGTCTTCGGATCTGTGCTGCGCATGTGTGCATGCCTGTGCATGCGCACATTTGTGCATGCCCACACATGCGCAAATGCGTGTACAGACCTTTCAGTTTAGGCATGCGCACATGCGTAGTTTGGACACTTGGTTCCTAAAAGGCTCATCATCTCTGCTATAGCTGTTCTAATAAAAGTAGATTCAGATCTGCACTGTTTCTTAGTCTGCTCTACCTTGTAGGGTTGACATGGACAGTGGGTACAGGTAGTCCTCAACTTACAACAGTTCATTTAGTGACTGTTCAAAGTTGCAATGGCACTGAAAAAAGTGACTTATGACCATTTTTCCAGTTATGGCCTTTGAAGCATTCTTATGATCATATGATCAAAATTCAGATGCTTGGCAACTGGTTCATACTTATGATGGTTGCTGTGTCATGTGATCATGTCATGTGATCAACTTTTACAGCCTTCTGACAAGCAAAGTCAATGGGGAAGCCAGATTCACTTAACAGCCAGGTTACTAACTTATCAGCTACAGGGATTCACTTAACAGCTGTGGCAAGAAAGGTCGTAAAATGGGGCAAAACTCACTTAACAAATGTCTCATTTAAAGATAGTGTCAATTGTGATGGTAAGTCGAGGACGACTTGTATTTATTACTAGTCATCTGCAGGCTACCAGAAGCTAACCATAGGCTCTACTATGAGATAACCGTGTGTTTTGCAACTAGTATATCAAATAGTCTTTGATTCTCTGGAACTATTAGCTGTACCAGCCTGAAGCAAATCTGTACTTACAGGAGGGAGTTTCTGGAAAGAAAAAACAAAACATAACTACACTGCCAAAGAAAAACAAAACATTGCTTTCTCCATCGGTAACAGGGTTCTGGATATACAGATGTACCATATTGCACTTCCATGATCTCAATTAGCATTGCTGTTCTGATAAACCTATGTTAGATCAAATTGCAAATCTTGGTTAGTAACAATTATATGACTATTTCTTCCCTCTGTTGGCAACATCTCAGAAGCCATTATCAGATAAAAGTTAGAGTTAGGCAATCTTGTGTCCTCCAGATGTTTTGGACTAAAATTTCCTATTGGTTATGTGACAGAGACTTCTGAGAGTTGTAAAATACAAGAAACACTCTTAAAATAAACACTGCAATTTGATTAAATATATTTAAATTGATTCACCACGCATATTATTATTATTTTAATCAGCTTTTAAAAGCAAAATAATATATATTAAAATACAGAATTTGCAAGAAAAAACTTGAAATAACAAACAAAAGCAACTGAAGGGGGAAAAACCCCCCCACAGAATTATCACACATACATGCTGTTCATGAAAAAGTATTCTCCCTTTTGAAATATTTTAAATCTTTGCCTATCTTTGCTATTGAATTATTATTAGACCTACAAATGTGTCCTATTGATATTATATAAAGGGATTATTAGTGCATTAAAAACATCAACATTTGGCGCTTGATTAAATAAACTCATCCAATGTGCCATGTGCCAGTGCGAAAAAAGTAATCTCCTTTTAGGTTTAATAACTGATTTTTACCACATTTAGTTATAATAACTACAACCAAATTGGCAAACATCTTTTGGCCCATTCCTTGACGACAAGCATGTATGTATGTAAGTACACATACACGTGAAGTTTATGGGCTACTTCACTTACAATTCATTCTATATGGCAACAACAAAAATAAATGCAAGCATTTTTAATATCCATTTGAGTATTTCTGTCCAGAATAACCTGTATGTAAGTTATAGTTAATGACTGATTAAATTCATTTGAAATAAATCATTACTCTTGATTTGTTTGCAGGAGTTTGTACAGATGTTTGTGAAAGAAGGAAAATTATATTAGGTTGCTGTTTCCCTTTTTTTATTATTTTACTTTTTAAATAAATGCCATAACTTTGATTAATTGGAATTTTAATGAATTAATCACGTGAGAAAACATTGCAATTTATCAAGCAATTAAACAGCAGATTGTTGTTGTTTCCTAATTTAAACCTGAATGCACCTAATAGGACTTTGCAGCTTCCTTCTGAGATCTGAAGTAGAACCTGTACTAAATTTTTCACAGTTTTAGATTCAGCGTGTATCAATATAGTACCTCAAAAATAATGTGGTAAAATTGCTTTGGATCTCAAACAAGGACGAGCACAGCATTTTTCTTTTATTCATAAAAACTGCCAATTCACATCAGCCTGAAAAAGGTGCAGCTAAAATAACATTAACTTTGATTCCATTGAGATGGAAGAGGAAAATGCCAAAATTCTCTTTGTCCCATCCTCCTCTCTTGCCCAGACATCAAAGATTCCAGAAAGTAAGCCCAAGCAACTGAGAAAATTTAGTCAACGCATACCAAGCCTATCTGGGTATTATGGGGAACCTGGACACATTGCACATGAAGATTCTTAAGGTGCTTCCCTTCTGAAGCATCAAGTAAGGGTCATACCTGAGAAAGGGGGCATTGCCCTTCCAATTTGACCTATTCGAAAATGAATCTATCCTAGACACCAGTGGCTCAGACTCAGAAGCACTTGGACATTAAGTAGAGCCCCCAAAATGAGATATTTTGTACCTTGGCATTTGTTCATCCCTGTTACTCTACAAGCCTAAATGGGCTCAGAAATACAACAGTAGGTTGTAGTAGATTCTGCCCCATAGCAATTTCATTGAATACTTATCACATGCTCTGTCCTTATCATGTGCTCTGCTCACTTAGCCTATACCCGTGATGGCGAACCTGTGGCACACGTATCGGAAGTGGCACGTAGAGCCATCTCTCTGGGCACGCCAGCTGTCATCCATTACTCTTCTGGCTTCCGGCGCACACATGCACACCAGCCAGCTGGTCTTCGCATGTGCGGGAAACTGGAAGAGCAGCTCCCTGGCACGCATGTGTGTGCCAGGAAGCTGAGCTTCCTACTAGCTGGTCTTCGTGTGTGCATGCGTGTCAGAAACTGGAAGACCAGGTGACTGGTGCTCATGCATATGCTGGAGAGCAGCTCCCCAGCGCACGCATGCACGCACCAGGAAGCTTCCTGGTGCGTGCATGCGTGCGCTGGGGAACTGCTCTTTCAGTTTCTGGTGCTCCCGCGTGTGTGTGCTGGGGAGCTGCTCTTCCGGTTTCCGGTGCTGCTCTGCGTGCGCGCTCCCGTTTTAGCACTCAGTGCCGAAAAGGTTCACCAACTCTGGCCTATACAATCCTCTGATAACCTGAGATTATTTATGTATAGCAGTTAACACTCAATTTCTCTCTTGCTCATCATCAGCAATCATTGGAAGTCTGAAACATTTTAGTTTTACCAACAGTCACTACATTTACAATATTTACAATCTATATTTCAACATTTAATATTTTTATTTAATATTTAATAAAATATTTAAATATTACCATTAAATAATAAATAACAATAAATATATCCTACTGCCCATCATCTTGTAGCAGCAAATCATTCTTACTTTGTCTGGTACTGTAATACTAAGTTTATATGTTTGAAAAGAGGTAGTGATATTTCCACCGCACCACCACCAATTTGGTGATTGAACTTATTTCAAGTCTTATTTCTGGACCTGAATTTCTGCACAAGGCCACTGTCTATTTATTTACAGATTTTATTCTTGAAGATGTTATGAAGCTATTGGGTTTGGATTTTGGGTAGCTACTCTGCCTGTGAGGTTTTATTGTTGAGAATTTATAGAAAGCTTTATCCACCATTCTTCTTTAACCATGTGTACGTTGGGCTTTGTTTTAAGAAGATTGACTCTAAACATTCATGATTACAGAACTAGAACTCTCTAACGATTAGGAACCACTCACCTGTTTCGCTCATTTTTGAGTTCTTGGAACAGATGCAGAAAGCATGCATTTTTACCAAATTAAATTGCAGAGGGACAATTGAGCACAACCAACTCGACATGGGCAACTTGCCATGGCCAACTCTCTTCAGGACAACTCATCAATTCACCGCAGGACAAGAGTTACACTAATATCGAAGAAATTGTGGAATAGATTTATTAAAAAAAAGATGCCAAAGGAGGGACAAAATGAAATGTGAATGACTGAAATTAAAATAATTTTTAAAATAATTTTAAATACTTTCATTTCATTTCATTTATTTAAATTTATATACCGCCCTTCTCCCGAAGGACTCAGGGCGGTGAACAGCCAAAGATACAATTCAAATACTTGAACTGAATTGTCCCACAGCCAGTTGTCCTGCAGTGAGTTGCCCAAGTGAGTTGTCCCATGGCATGTTGGCTACACTGAGTTAGCTGCGGCAAGTTGGCCACACCAAATTGTCCCATTCCGAAATTTACAGTGTGAGGGTAAACCAGAATATTCCTTTTACTTTCAGAACTCCGTCTCAAAACTTGCCTGCCTTCTGAGACATCTGGGGCCAGAGGAGAGATTCATTCCCTCACTTAATCGAATCTGTACTCTGCTGACTAGAAAGGCCCACCATTGCCAGTGACTTTCTACCAATTTTTACCCCATATACAGCATCTGCAAAGCTGGATATCAAATTTATTGGGTCATTTCTCATACTGGCATAGGTCAGTAGTGTAGCCTTTCATTTGCAGTTCCCAGACACATTGAAAACCCAGTCTTGTCTGCTCCCACTACTACCCAGTCTTTTGTGGGAAAGAATCTGACTTTGGTCTCTAAGTGCAGGAGCAGCAGACTGGAATATTCAATTCATTTGAATGGTTACCTGGATACAGACTGATTATGATAAGCAGCAGATGAGGTTCTTGCCCTTCACACGGTCTTGATGAAGACTAGAAGAGATGGAAACAACCCCCTCCTCCCTGATTTCTGATGTCAGGAGGATAGAGAGATAGAAAGGCCAGAAAGAAGAGAAACTTCTGATTATAGCCAAAGGAGTTAGAGAAATTCCTCTTTTCAAGATCTCCAGTTGAGATAAAGAAAGGATAGAGAATGTTGAAGGGCAGAAACAAAGAAATACTGTAGAAAAATCGCCCATAACTAGAGGTGGAGAAAGGAGATATGCAGACAACACTTTCATGTCC
This sequence comes from Pituophis catenifer annectens, assembly GCF_029215685.1. Classification (NCBI taxonomy): domain Eukaryota; kingdom Metazoa; phylum Chordata; class Lepidosauria; order Squamata; family Colubridae; genus Pituophis; species Pituophis catenifer. Next base: position 75,277,304 of record NW_027256883.1, read on the forward strand.
AAAGTGGGAGAAGAAGAAGAAAATGGGGTGATGATAAAAGTCTGAAACTGGTGAATTGAGACTCAACAGTTTTAAGGTCGAAACTATTTTGTGAATTTTAAGCAGGCATTCCACATTCTTGAGGCTATATAGGGATCAGCCAAATTTCCAATGACTCATAAAGACAGGAGGAAAGGTGTACAATTTAAATCCTAAAATGGAAATTGAGTTTTACATTTTGCTCTAGACAGACCTTCTGCACATCCATAATTCCTTCATATTGACAATAGCATGTTTAGCTATGCCAACTCCGTGAAGCTTCTGCTATCAACTAGTTACTGAATGTGGATTTGAATTTCTCGGGAGTGGAGATTTATTGCCACATTTGGAGTAAAGTTTGATGGCAAGCCTACCCCACATATTTTAGTGACTTATTTGTTATAATAACTAATTTGTTTTCAGAACTTGAGAGCAGCGGTCTCCAACCTTTTGGGCACCAGGGACAGGTTCTGTGGAGAAAGGTTTTTCCGTGGACCAAAGGGGGCATGGTTTCATGTGCTACCTGCATCCCATGGATGAGGCTTCACGTGTTTGCGCAGCCTGGTTTCTGGCATGCTGCAGCCTGGTGCCAGTCCATGGACCAAGGGTTAGGGACCCTGCTCTATAGAATTTCAATTATCTGAATGGCTCTTCCATCTGTTCTTTTATGGATGCTCTTGCTTGTATCTTTTATTATTACTATTAAGACATACTCCACACAGAACATTGTACTGAAAGGTTGTGTAGGAATAGTCCAGTTAAATAAATAAAAATTGTTGAGCTAAAAGTTGGAGGCGGAGGGCTAGAATGCTTTTAATACTGATAACCCACATTGAGAAACATTCTGATTGATCAACGTGGGTCATCAGTATTTAAAGTATTCTGGTCACCTGCCACCAATCCTTGAACTACATAGATTATTACTACTGTATCCTTCAAGATAAAAGATGAGGTTTATTTCAATCAGATTTGACATGGTTTTCTGCAGTGAGTTGTAGGAATTGTGATTTGGTGAGGGATACTATTAAATAGCTTTAAAATTTGCCCAGAATGAGAAATTAAGGAGAAGAACATAAAATTGCTAATGCTGCAATGTAATATGCCAGTAAAGTTATTTAATATACATAAATTGTTGTTGTCATTAGAATTATGATGTTTAAACCGGGACAAGGAAGAACTCAGGTTTAAGTTCATTCTAATCACTGTACCACCACAGCTCATGAAAGCTCACTGGATGACTGGATCAATCTCATCCCAGCCTAGCTCAAAAGGTTGTTTGTTATGAGGAAAGCTGGAGGTGGAAGTCTCTGCCTTGAGAGAAGAAAGAAAAGTAGAACATAATTTTACATGCAAATAAACGTAATTTGCTCCTTTTTAATCTCTGATAATTACATTGTCAGAGAAAAACTGACATACGTTTCAGTGAAAAGAAGTATAAATCAGCATGTAGTCACCTGCCTTGTTCGCAAAATGAGGGGATGTTCAATTAAACATGAGGATAACTAATTAAAAAGACTTAGATATTCCTAGGCAAAGGAGAAACATGGCATAGAAGAGGTTCTCCTCTCCACTCAAAAGTACTGTGAAAGGTATTGCTGCAACCACTAGCTCAGCAAAATGGAGTCTATTTTCTCATTTTAGACTGGTTTGAATGAAAATGAAAATCAGAAACCATGAAGCAGCAGCTTGTACAAGTAATAAAAACAATGAGCTATGGATTTTCCTAGTAAGGAATTTGTTCTTATTAGCCCAGTCACCATCTACTAAATCAACACGAACTGTTCCTCTGATTTGCAAAGAATTGTGGATTAAGCCTGGAGTGATCTCCAAACTGTGAATTGATTTTGTCTTAATGGAAAACCAAGTGCTATATCCTTTCCAGTCAGTTTCAGAAAAATTTGAGAATAAACCAGCTGAAAAAATGAAATGTTCCTTCCACCTTTTTTTGCTAGGTGAAATTCAATTAACTTCAAAAAAATCTTGAGTAAAAAGTTAATGTGAGTTGTCCTTTTTAGTTGTGGAGGTGTTTGTAGCTCTGATTTCAGGTAAAAATAAAGATGGAGCTACCAAGTAATACATTTAGTGTGTTACATTTAGAACCCTGGACTATCATAGTTTGGGTTATTAATAAATGTATTACACTTAAAGCAGAATTGTATTTATAGCAAACTCTGCTTCTGTGCCTGCTGTATCTTTGGCCCATAGCTAATTGGAATCAGATTGTGTAGGAGATAATAGAACATGAACACTACTATTCATACACTTGCTAAGTAATTGAGGAATGGGATGAGGAGGACTAAAAAAAAATCTCATACAGAGCCTAAAGAGAAAGCAGGAATAGAATTAACTGGGAAAGGCTTAAAGGTCATAAGGCAAGTATTTGTGGGCTGGAAAAGTAGAATTACATTTCTCAGATTGAGTTGAACTAATTAGTCATTTCTTGACTCTTCATGTCTAAAGATGACAATGTTCTGTGTAGTAGCACTCCAATACTTAAATGATTAATTTTCTCGATGCCCCTCTAAATAGCAGTCCAGTTTATCCAAATGATTCAGGCTGCCTTCATAGTTTTCAATCTTAAATGCATTCTATTGTCACCACACATTAATTTTTCACAATAGCCAGTGAGTCACTTTTTTTTTACCACAGCAAAAAGTACAGCCAAGTTAGGATTTATTTAATGCTATTGTTTATTTTTGTTTCAAGTTCTAAATAGACTTCCAGATCAATTTAAGGCTGTACAAATAATCATAAATCTAATAGGAGGTTCTTAGTTTAGCAGTGGATTAGTACATAGAATCATAGGGCTGGAAAGAACTTTGGAGGTCTTCTAGTCCAGGGGTGTCAAACTTGTGGGCCGTGGGCTGGATGCATCACATGATGGCCCAGCCCTGTTTAGCGAAGGGGAAAAAAGTCCCAATACGTCAGGTGATGACGCTGTAATGACGCGAATTTGACAACCCTGTTCTAGTCCAACCACCTGCCCAAGGCAAGAGTCCTATTCTGTCTCTGTGATGGCTTTTTGATGGCTTCCTCTATGGTGTTGGAGCATGGAGAAAGGATGTATAATTACAGATGATGGATTTGAACAGAAATAAGATTTGCACATAAAATATGAATTACTATTATTATTATTTTAGAAAGACATTGCTCATGAAGTGTGTGTGTGTGTGTGTGTGTGTGTGTGTGTGTGTTTATTTGTTTGAGAACTTGAAGCACTCTAGTCATCAAATCAAAACTGTAAATTCTCTGTTCTGGTTATTTTCTCCATCTTAAGATAGAGTCACCCGATCTATATGAATGTAACTCATTTTCTGGTGGGGAACCAGTTGTAAGGCAAATTATTGGAGATTCTGTTTAAATTGCAGTGGGTTGGATAATAAGCTCAGTTGGCTTACTTAGAGGAAAGCTAATAGGAGTTCACAGTTTGGGTTTTAATTTCCTATCAAATGTTTAGCTGTTGTTCTCTTGAGCTCGCCTCAGGGGAATATCATCAGAAAAGCCTCAAAATAAAGGACTGAAAAGGGCTCCAGCCATCCTATAGTCTTTGCTTCACTAGGATACATGGACTTCTTAAGAGTCTTTCTGGCATCATTCAATATGAGAAGGAAGCTGTGGCAAAGCTCCCACTTGTATACAGTTGAATTTGGCACCTTGAAAGCAGTCTTGAAAGTCTTTACATAGACAGACAAGTAATTAAATGGTCATATCATGTAGTCAAACCCAGTTAAGGAGACCATTTGTGTACACATATTTCTGCTTCTCATGTGCTAGGAAAGGCTTGAATAAAATGTTCAATCTTTCTTAGCATTAAAGCACCAGTAAATGTTTCTTTCAGATGAAGTTTTGAAGAGGGAGGAGATGCAAACTTTTCTCCTGAGAGTTTTGTCTGTCCCAGCTGCTTAATTAACAGGGGTGAGGAGAATTTTCTTGATTTATAATTTCTTTAATTTGCATTGCGAATTATGAAAAAGTTAGCTGCTGTGCAGATTTATAATTCAAAGTAAGGTATATAACTATTTTAATAAATTTGCATCTATTACTAGGATTTTGAGGGATTATCCATCAGAATAAGTGCATTAACATATCTGCTTTTCTGCTTTTTTAATTAAAAGAGAGAGAGTGGGGAACAGTTATGCTACTGAAGTTTGGTGACATGATTGTGAAGTTATAGAAATAGAGTAGGGATAGACATAGACATAGATAAGGACACAGCATATACTGTCTTCAATTTAAAAATGCATTCAAATATATATTGTATTTGCAAAAAAGTTTGGACATCTCACAAAGGGAAGTGAATATTTTATCAACTCCTTACTACAGTTCCTCCAGAAAATCAAAGACCTAAAAATAGAAGATGAAACGATGGTTTCATTCGATGCCATAGCATGTCCATAGGTCCAGAATTAATGAAAGAATCTGTGGCAGTACTACAAATACAGGTAATCCCCGGGTTATGAGCGTTCCCTTAGTGAATGTTTGAAGTTATGCGCTAAGCGCCTCCTAGCATTTATGAACAAGTCCCGAAAGTACGAATCTTGCAGCACCATGGCAGTTGTTCACCCTTACAAACAACCCCAGAGGCTCTTCAACATTTGGCCTGAACATTGCTGGCCAAAATGGAGCTTCCGAGGGGCAGATCCGCCCCTCCATCGCTCCGTTCAGGCCTCTAGAGGCCTCACCCAGCATGTTGCAGGCCGAAATGGAGCTCATGAAATACCTCATGTGCACTTAATGAGCCTCACATTTGATTAGCGAACGTGTGGGCAAAAGGAGGGAATGTTCCCATTTAAGGTATAAGATTTACTCTCACGAATCCTCAGGTTACGAATGGAATGGGCAGGCACCATTACATTCGTAAGTTGAGACTACCTGTACTCCCAACCAACAAACAATCAGAATATATGATGAAAATAGAGAGACTCAACCATAGTTTCAACTGGGAAACTGAACATCATAGACCAAGCTAAATCCAAAGTCAGTAGGGAATTCCTGAAAGCTAGACATTCAGGCAAATCAGTTTTTATCTGAACAAAAAATTGAGATAAACCACATTTATGTTCAAAAGAGAGACTAAAAAAATCTAAGAAAGTAATAAAAAGACTAAAACAGTTCCTCTCCTGCAACCAACACCCATATAAACAAGAACTAATACCAAGCAAACATTCAATCAGAAAAAAAAGCACACCCTAATCAAGGAACTATGGAGGACAAAACCACATCCCACCAATAATGATAAAGTAAGTTATTGTATATAAACAGAATAAATCCCACAGTTGCTAACATTGATGATATTATGTATGTTAATTAATGTATGTTAGCAAACAATCGAACTCAGAGAGCAGCAAATACTCCATATATTATATTTTGTTACTTTTTTGTTTAATTTTCATTACTGCTTATTTGTAAGGAAGAGCCTATTTACCAGAGCTTTGAAGCAGTGGTGAAATCCAAATTTTTTTACTACCGGTTCTGTGGGCGTGGCTTGGTGCGGGTAGCAGGGGAATGATACTGCAAAATCTCCATTCCCACCCCACTCCGGGGGGGAGGATATTGCAAAATCTCCATTCCCACCCCACTCTGGGGCCAGCCAGAAGTGGTATTTGCCGGTTCTCCGAACTACTCAAAATTTCTGCTACCGGTTCTCCAAACTGCTCAAAATTTCCACTATTGGTTCTCCAGAACCTGTCAGAACCTGCTGGATTTCACCCCTGCTCTGAAGTCAAAAATGGTATCTCAGAATGTTGCTTAAGATCTTTGGCAGATTTGGTTTCTTTGATGTGCTCATTTAGTCCCAAATTAGATATAATGTCATGTTTTATTTGACAAATAGAGAGCTAGAAATGGTTAGGTATGTCTAGGTAGATCTATGCCATGCTTTTAGTTATTGAAAAACATGCTTGAACAGATCTTTTAGAAGAACATTGGACAGAATATTTTGAATCTATAAAATATAATAATACTGTAGCAGAATAAGATCACTCCTTTTTCTGTGGAAAGTACAAAATATGAATGCAGTTCTGTGGGGTTGTTGAAATGTAACTTTAAACATTATAAGAACCTCATTTTACAACAATGTAGGAATGACTCCTGCTAATGGAGCTTTTAACATGGAGTTTAAAAGTTGATATTTGTGCCAATGAAGACCGCTATTTTCCACCCTGAGACATTGACTAAAAACAATTTTTATTCTCTTCCCACCTTTTTTAAATTTCCTTTTGAATATTATTGTTAATAGATGATTTGAGGGGGAAAAAACCTAGAAAAACAAGATATATGCTTTTTCTTTTCAACTGGCATGTTTTATGTCCCAAAGGAGGAATAAGAGGAGGGAAAAAATTCTTGTGTCTCCGGATTTTTTTTTATTCCACATTTGACAGAGAATGTTCTTGCCAGTGTTTACAGGAATTGAAAATTCTTTTTTCTTTCCATGCCATGTTTCGGTTAGTTCTCCTGGGATCTTTTCTGAAATAACTTCATTGTGCTGCACTGGATATCAGGATACGCGAAGGAGATGGCACCATCTGAAGGAGGAAATTTGATCAGTGTTGATGTCATAAGATATTAGATTCCACATATAATTAATCTGAGTAATAATAAGAAAGGAACACTGTTATCCCTTCACATGACATTTTTGTAATGGTAAAAGAATATCATTTATTTATTCTGGACAAATAGAATGGCATTTCCAGAAAAGTAATGTCATGATATAAGGGATATTTCATAGATGAGATTTATTTATTTTTTTTGCAAAGTGGCCAGTGTTTTTTTTTTACAATTTTATCTTGACTTTTTCTTTTGGAGTCAGAGGATATAGAAAAATATGTTTAAATAAAGGATATACAGGTAGTTTTCAACTTACAACTGTTCATTTAACAATGGTTCAAAGTTATGGTCGCCTTGGAAAAAGTGAAAGAATGGACAGTACAGAACTGATTTGTCATTGCTTTTTTCCAGGATATTTTTGCAACAAGCTTACCCTACATTAGAGTTCCTCAAACTTGCTGACTTTAAGATGTCATCTGGAGAATATGGAAGATGAAGGCCACACATCTTAAAGTCGGCTCGGTTGAGAAACACTGCATTATAATTTCATAATGGTCTCCCATCCAAGTATTTACCATTCCTAGTCTGCTTAGCTTTTAGAAGCTAGGTGAGCTTGATTCTGATCTGTTTTCCATGTGCAACTGAAGTTGTCTGATATGTCTCCAAAAAATAATCAAATCTATTTTTAAACAGCTAGGATTTTATAAATGTATCTAGATTTATGATCATCCCATATATCGAGAAATGCCTTCCATGGTGCAAGCATATACATGCCTACTCAGAAAGAAAGCTTTTCTTTTTTGACGATTTGCTGTAGATGAGTAATTTTGACTGCAGAATTGTTTCCCTATCCCTAGATTGTTTTTGCAGGTCAGATGTGCACTTGAAGATAATTATCATTTGCAAAATTCTCATTTAAAGTTCAGCTAAAAAGTTAGCTAACATGTGGCTTTTTACTCGGAGCAGAACAAAGTCAACTTGAAAATGGGGTCAACACCTCCCCAACCCCTATTTGGCAAAGTCCTTAGAGAAAGAGTGAGATATGAATAAGATAGGTAAGCCATTTGATACTCTATCCTAGTTCTAATTTTGTAGAGATTCTTCAACTCTTCTTTTTTCTAAAGACGTTATACCACTTATTATACAGATCAGGGGTGGGTTCTACTTACCTTTACTAACAGTTCGCACCATGCGCAGATGACCCATGATAACGTCGTGGCAGGTGGGCGGAGCCTCCCGCCGGTTTTACTACTGGTTCTATAGAACCAGACATAACCAGGAGCAACCCACTACTGATACAGATGAAAAAGACCATTTATTGAGAATTAGGAAGGTGTTTGTAACATTATAGTTATATGACAGAAGGATTTATCATGTTTTGAAAATGTTGATACATTTGATAACATTAGTTTCATTGACTTTAAGGGATAAGTTGTCAATTCTATAATGAATGCAACACTGCCAGATAATATTAAGTACTATCAAGAAGTAGATTTCGGAAGACATCTTTACAATTCCATTTTTAAACATGTGCTGGGGCTGCATTGCATAAAAACATGTAAAACTATAAAAGTTACATTTATGGATTGTGCCTATGCTTTTTATTTATTTGGGGAGAGCATCTCATTCTACATTTAAAAAGATTATGTGAGAATCAAGTTTAAAAAAACGAATGAATGTCTTGTCCAAAGCACATCAATAATTTATACAAACGTACTACTTTTTGTAATTCAGGGTTGAAATGAGTCTTGTTGCTCTTTGGTTGTTTTCTTACAGACATTTCATTGGCCAAACTAGGTAATATCATCAGTGTTACTTAGTTTGAAACATGAAACATCTGCAAGAAAACCAAGGTTAGAGAACACCAAGGATCCCTCAATACTACATTTTTCCTGAGCTAAACTTAACTGCTTGCCAACCAAATTATTTGACATTTTTCAGCCACTTCCCAAGCTCAGAACTATAGCAAAACCCATCCCAGATGCCTCCTGTACTTCAGGCAAGTGAGAAAACCTACCACTCTACTTTTATGTGGTGCCTTGTAGCAATGTCATGTTGAGAGATATAAGATATGAGGTTCACCTTTTATAGATAAACTGAAGGTGGTTCACATGAATAGTCTTTCGTAGATGATCTTCATCACCTTAGGGATAATCCTCTATATGACAGAGCATTTTCAAAAACTCTAAAATGTCATTGTTTTGATATATGGAATAGGAAACGGGTTTTTTTCCTCCCAAAATAGAGCTGTTTTAAAAATGGCCTATCTCCATTTTCTATCGAAGCTAGGTGAGCTTCAGATTAAAAACTGCCACTTTCTATCCTTGTTTTTGTTCTAAATAATAGACAGATTCATTTGAACAAATCAATTTCTAATTTGGAGAATCATATTTGATGAAAATTATAGTCCAGGAGTAGGTAATCCAAATACAGATTTATCAGTAATTTTCTTGCCATAATTTTGAGGATCATCAATTTGATGGTTTTAACGTTCTTGATTTTAAAGTATGCTATTGGGCAGATTTATTAATTTCAATAAAGTATTGGAATGAAGATGACGCTGAATATGGGGGCCAACTTGAGAGTTATGAACCTTGCATGGAATTCTAATTATAGTAAAAATAATATGTGATTTTTTTTCAAGCATTTGATACATTTGGTTTTTATTGGGAACAAAATAACATTTTATTCGGAAATCATGGTCTTGGATTATTATATTATATTGTGAAATCCTGGCCAACTATAAATAGTTTATTAGACTTAGTGTTCAAGAAGGTAACCAAAAGCTGTACTTTGATGGCTGTCATAAAAGTGCCTTTGGCCTTGAATGCACTTTTGCTAAAATCTGCAATTCATAACTTGTCAGACTCAGTTATATACGCTTTTCAACAGTCTTATAAAATTATAAAATCTGTCAAGTCTGATATTACAACGTTTTCTATCAGAAAAACAAAAAAATGTATATGTGTAAAACACCAAGGGAAATTAAAACCATTACCTCAAAAACAATTAACTAGTAATGCAGCTTTAGTTTTGCCAAATACTTTGTGTGGCTAACACCTGAGTGTAATTTATTTGCTTCAGGATAAAGAATGTCTGATCTTCAAAGAAGCAGTTAGATTGGTATTTATTTGTTTGTTGTTTTTATCTCACCTTTACTATTTTTATAAATAACTCAAGGTGGTTAACATATCCTCAGTCACAGAAACTCAGTATGTGACTTTGAGCTAATCACTCTTGGCCCAACACCCCATAGGATGTGGTTTGGGGATAAAATAAAGGGAGATCCATAGGCACTTGAGGTTCTAGATAAAAGTTGATATATAGATATGGATATTGTGACACAGAGATGGGTGGGTGGGTGGGTGGATAGGTAGGTAGGTAGGTAGGTAGGTAGGTAGATAGGTAGATAGGTAGATAGGTAGATAGGTAGATAGATAGATAGATAGATAGATAGATAGATAGATAGATAGATAGATAGATAGATATGGATGTTGATAGATATAGATATATCATAGAGACACTGGTGGTCACTATAATATATCTGGGTGGTCAACTAGCTGACCATCCAAATATATGTATTTGGCTGGTCAGCTAGTTGAACATTTACAGTATCTAGTTTATCATTCAAGAACAACCTTTGACAAATCTCAGCCTCACACTCTACTTTCCCTGTTTTTCTTGCAGTTGTGAATAGGAGCAATTGGATCTGTTTTAGACTGGATTGACAAATTTTGCTAAACTATAATGTGCTCTATTTGAGCTTAGCTTGCTGTGTGAATCCAGCCATTGTGGTTTGTTAACCACAGGTTATGACTAAGTACAGGCATAGACAAATTATGGCAGTCAGATACTGTTGAACTACTTCTTCCGGTATCCCCCATAGATAATTGGCTTTTCTTGATAGGCTATGTAATTCACACTAGTTGTCTACCCTCAGCTTGTGGTTCATTTAACAAGTCATATTGAAATACAGTTAATTGTCTTGACTTAGGCTGACGAATTGTATTTAATCCCGACCTGACCATGCTATAGTTTACTGTATATTTTCCCAATGTGCTGCCTTTTAAATATGTTCTCAATACAATTTCCAAAATTTTCAGCAAGAAAACTGCCAGAAATGGATAATGGAAAATATTTGTTTGTTTGTTTAGCTGTCCATCTTGCCGCCACATTCTACATCATTTGAGGGATATCAAGTTTTCTATCCTTGTCCAAGATATTTTGCTTTTTTTTAGGCATTCTCTGACTAGTATATCAGCTGTTCAAAAAAAATATTTTGTGCTCCCAATCTTTGTCTTGAAGGTATATGATGTAACTGCAAGTGCTTTTATAGCTATTCTCTCCTTCCTCTGAGCCGGCTAGCTAATGACTGACTGAAATATTTCTGCTTACCTAAGTTCTATCACACGTGAACCAAAATGTTTTGATCATTGGCACCATTACAAATATAGGCAGGTGGTAATAAATGAAAATACACATTTACCAGAAGCAAATGTGCTGGAAATTCAGCTGAGATCAACACGATGTATCGCAAACGCATAATCCTAGTAGTTTAACAAAACAGGGACTTTTTGTCCTTGTTTTTTAAGTAGATGTGAGGTATCATTTAAATGTATTGATCATCATAATTTATTTTAGCACCTGGAACTTTCCCTCCTAGTGTATGATGATAAATATTTTACCCGATCAAAACTCTGAGATATATGCAGTGGGAAAATCCCTTGTTGAATTTACAGCTGGCTGTTTTTTAACCTTTTTTATTTGTAACTGGTGTATATGGCAATTAGAACACAAAACATGAAAACTGTCAGTGTATCAAAGCTCCAATTTATATATCACCGTCTAAATTGCAACTGTTATTATAGTGATAAATTATCAAGATAGTTTAAATGTTTTCTATCCTTTTTTGGGTACAGTTAGAGATCATGGAAAGAGTGAATCATGAAAAGAATACTCCATAGAAAAACTACCAGTTTTGATAATGAATCATAAATGACAGAAATGACAGATTTGCTCATAACCACATCAGATTAGCTGGGGGAGGGGGGAATGGATAAGTAATTTATGAGATTATATCTCTATATTAGCTTTCCTGCATTGCATATTCAAGACTCTGGTAGAGCATAAGATGGAAGTTTCATACAGTTTGCTTCTCATTGGACAGTTCCCTTATTCTGGGGGGGGGGGGGGACCAACTGATCTGGTTCTGCTATTCTAATTTTATAAGAGGTGAAAGTGGAGGTAGGGAAGCTGCTAGAGATCTGGAGTATTTTTGAAAGTTTGTTTTGTAGAAAAACAAGCAAAGAAGAACATTTTCCAACCTGTTGCTTTCCAGTTTTGGATTTTATTTATTTAGACATCGCCAAACTATTTCAAGGATATCAATTACAATAAGATGTAGATTTGGTTGAAATGACATAAAAGGCTGAGTAACGATTAAATAAAAATAAAAAGTTAATTGCTCCTATTCATGAGCACATAGTCATTACTTTTATAAATTGATGAATTTTCAATTTACTTTTCCTACCCAAGTAATTAAAAAAAATAGCTACAATGATGCATGTTCATGCGTGAATAGCAATAGCAATAGCACTTAGATTTATATGCCATTTCATAGTGCTTTACAGCCCTCTCTAAGCCTTTTACAGAGTCAGCCTATTGCTCCCAATAAGCTGAGTCCTCATTTTACTAACCTTGGAAGAATGGAAGGCTGAGTCAGCCTTGAGCCATTGAAAAATGGACTGCTGGCAGTCAGCAGAGTTAGCCTGCAATACTGCATTCTAACTACAGTGTCAACACGGCTCACAGTTTCCAATGACTTCTAAATAAAGGTAGTCCTCAACTTACGACCACAACTGAGCCCCAAATTTGTTGGTAAGTGAGACATTTGTTAAGTGAATTTTGCCCCATTTTACGACCTTTCTTGCCACAGTTGTTAAGTGAATCACTGCAGTTGTTACATTAATGACACGATTGTTAAAGGAATCTGGCTTCCCCATTGACTTTGCTTGTCAGAAGTTCGCAAAAGGTGATCACATGACCCTGGGACACTGTAACCCTCATAAAAACGAGTCCGTTGCCAGGTTTTTGAATTTTGGTCATGTGAGCACAGGGATGGTGCAACACTCATAAGTGTGAAAAACTTACAAGTCATTTTTTTATCACTAAATGAACTGTTGCATGTCGTGGACTACCTGTATTTACCACATTTATGACAATTTCAGCATCTCAGGGACATGTGATCACCTTCTGCAACCTTCTGACAGGCAAAGTCAATGGGGAAACCAGATTCACTTAACAACGGTGTTACTAATTTAATAACCGCAGTGATTCACTTAACAAATGTGGCAAGAAAAGTTGTAAAATGAGGTAAAACTCACTTAACAAATTTCTCACTTGGCAACAATTTTGGGCTCAGTTGTGGTCATAAGTGGAGGACTACCTGTATGCAATTGTATCTGTGTGGAATTTTGAGCAGGAATTCTTAAAATAATTTACAAATATATCGAGAATTTGAAGCTCGAATTTAGAAAAAAAAATTACATTAGATTGCAGTTGCTCATTTCCAAACCCTATTGACCTTAGCTATTGGCAGCGTGGACTGGACTGATGATCACCTTGACATGTAGAGGTTCAATGATTTTATGCTTCAGATAAAATTATAGAAATATCGTATGATTCACCAAATTGTATAAACACTGTACCTCTGATGGAGATAGAGATTGTATATTTTCTTTTTATTATGGAAAAATTCAATAAAGTATTTTAAAAAAAATACAGAAATATCTATCTAGACTGTGGTCATATACAGAAATACCTATCCAACAGGTCCTTCTTGTGATTAAATATTCAAAGGATGACATGATTAAACATGATGATGTATTTAAATAGTATGAAGGCACTTGTAGAGATGGATTCATAGATATTTCTGTTTTGCAACCCAGTTTTTGCTACGTTTTATTTTCCTTTTCCAAAAGCTTGAAACCTATCTATGATAAATCATGTAATATTAACTGGTCTCATAACCATGCTTCCAGGTGAGGCACTTGCAATAAAGGTAAAGGTTCCCCTCACACATATGTGCTAGTCGTTCCCGACTCTAGCGGGTGGTGCTCATCTCCGTTTCAAAGCTGAAGAGCCAGCACTGTCCGAAGACATCTCCATGGTCATGTGGCCGGCATGACTAAACGTCAAAGATGCACAGAACGCTGTTACCTTCTCACCAAAGGTGGTCCCTATTTTTCTACTTGCATTTTTACATGCTTTCGAACTGCTAGGTTGGCAGGAGCTGGGACAAGTAACAAGCTCACCCCATTATGTGGCACTAGGGATTCGAACCACTGAACTGCTGACCTTTTGATCAACAAGCTCAGCGTCTTAGCCACTGAGCCATTGTGTCCCTTGCACTTGCAATACAATTATATAAAACCTGCCTTATTTATAGAAATTGGGGGGGTAGGTCCATCTTTTATTTATGTACTTTTGTATGTTCCTCTTTATTTCCTTATTACCCAAAAAAATCTATTAAGGAGAAAAGGATAGGATGCATTTAGGAACTGCTTATCTGAAAATACCTCTTGCAGAAAATTAATGCTTCAATGCTAATTGAAGCTTTGATTTTCCTGAACAGCATTTGTTCTATAGAAAACTATCCTTAAGTCACTAAAATGAGATATGTTCTTTCTGTTGAGCTGTTTGTAGAAAAATGGATTTTGTCAGTTTCTTAAATACATGTTGAACTAAAACCAATTGAGTTCACTCATTTTTACAGTTTTAAATTATACTCTTGGTTTCTATAGAATTCATTAAAACTAATATATATTTCTGAACAGAGCCTTATGTATGCCTGAGTCAAAATTGGAATTCAGTTCAGTGCTAAGATAAAGTGCCAGCTGAGATCTGTGAGAACTATTTTAAAAAGTTTATAAATATTCATTTTGAGGAATGAGTTATGATTACTATATGTTGCTCACCTTTCCTGGCACCATTAAACCAACCTTCCTTCCTCCCTCCCTTCCTTCTTTTCTTCTTTTCCTTCTTCTTTCCTTCTTTCCTTGTTATTTCACTACTGTTATTTCATGGTAGTTGCATTAGTTAATTAAACTGGATTATTCTGAAAATGCTTTGAATATTCTTGCTTGGGAGATGGAAAGGGAACACGTGCAAATGAATGTATTATTGCACAGTTTTACCTGGATGAAAATCATTCCATTTTAGTTCCAGTTAAATATATGGTATATTAATTATCTTAGTTTCTCATATGGCAGCTGGTATAATATTCATCAAGAATTAAATAATTTTTTTAAATAAACCAAAAAATAAGTTAAGTTTGGGAGATACACAAGCTGATTTTATACCCACATCTTGTACTTTCTTAATTTAATAATTCTGTCTTGGAATATTTATACAGTCTATAAAAATAAAACACATAGTTTGCTTGTGCTTTCATTTCAACTTCCTGCATAAAAACCATACTGCATGGATTAGTTTCATAATAATTTAAATTATAGAAAACTGATGGGATTTAATTCTGCAGTAATACCTTAAAAGAATGAAGTACTGTATTAACCATATATTTAGATAGTTGCTTTCATTTACTTCCTCTGTTCTTCTTCTCTCTTCTAAAAATGGACTAATAGAACCATGTGCTATGCTGTTATATAACTGAATTCCTACCCACTCATTGGACTGATGAAGTTGTGTTTGTTCTGTTATATAATAATAAGATTATTTTTTTCAGCAGAGTTTACTCTCCAAGACTTTTCCCCTTCTAGCACCCCAAGGCACAGTCCTACTGAATCAGTTACCGTCTGCTCCAATGTTTGCATTTAGCCTAGAGTGTTTGTGATCTCAGAAATATTTCCTGTAAATGGAATCTCTCATGCCTGGCATGTCACACAATAGATATATAATTGGATAAATTCTAAGCTGGGAACTTCAAAACAACAAGGAGAACTATATATTGTTCTGTACAAAGTGCATGGATCTCTCTCAGTTGAATGGCCTTTTGTTATTTGCACATGAAACTACTTAAGTATATTTTTCTTGCATAACATAAAAAATAATCCAATTTAATAATTAAGATCAATAGCAATTTTCTTCCTTTCCCCAGAACATAAGATCCTGGCTTGTTTCATTTAACTATAAATATATGTCACTAGAGGACCTGAAGTAACAAAAACATATGTTTGTTTTGTTATCTATAAGTAGATTTCTGGAGCAAGCTTGTAATAAAATGATACTTGAATCTTATCCACAAAATTTGAATGATACAATATAAGGGAAGTTATGAAATGCTGATATTCATTTCTATAAAGAATGAGCTATGTTTGTGATAATTAGAAATTATATTGAGTAGAAAGACATTTTCACCTGACACTTAAGAAACAGGGTAAAACCCGGTAAGCTTTCTTGGGGAAGACACTTTATAAATAGGTGCTGTCTCTGAAAAGGCCTTAGGGTACAAATAAAAAAGGCCTCCAGTAATAGGTTTTCTAGCTGGAATATAAGGAAAAATGATTCAATGCTGAACCCATTTTGAACTTGCAGGTATCAATAGGCAGATTAAACAGCACAGATGAAGGATAGGCTTTAGCAACTCTTTAAGTAAGAGTGTTCAAAGAGCAATTCTGGAATGGTGAAAGAATGGGTATCTGCTTTTGGGAAGTGGGAATGGGAAAGGAGCAGTGAACCAGTAAAGGAGACCATTCAATACTGAGAAAGTGGAAAGTATGAGAAAATTTAATATAAGATGGGCAGAAAGAAGTTCTGACAGGCTTTCAAGGATTATTATATCCCAACTTATAACAGTAAAGAACATTTCTGGGATTCATGTTGCTTCTGCTTCTTGAACCTACCAACCTTGAAGCACTGATAGGGCCAAACCAAAACCCCATGTTGCTTCTGTTTGGTTTGCACAAACCAAAATCTTTATGGGAAGTTTTGAGTAGAACCTAAATGCATCTTCTTCTACCTTAAGGCCTTTCAGTAAAGAGGTATTGAAAAAATAAAGCCATTTCCAGGAGTGAGGATGAAGGAATTTGTCACTTAAGGCAGATGGCTATTCCTTTACTCACACTGAATCTATAATGCCCAAAATGGCAGAACCAGCCTCTGGATACTAACAGATTAGGGTCAGAGGTGAGTTTCAGCAGGTTCTGACCAGTTCTGGAGAACCAGTAGCGGAAATTTTGAGTAGTTCGGAGAACTGGCAGTAAAAATTCTGACTGGCCCCGCCCCCATCTATTTTCTGCCTCCCAAGTCCCAGCTGATTGGGAGGAAATGGGGATTTTGCAGTAACCTTCCCCTGGATTGGGGAGGGAATGGAGATTTTACAGTATCCTTCTCCTGCCATGCCCACCAAGCCACGCCCACCAAGCCACGCCACGCCCACCAAGCCACACCCACAGAACTGGTAGCAAAAAAATTGAAACTCACCACTGATTAGGGTGCATCTGAAGCAGTGGTGGGTTGTCCCGGGTTCGGACCAGTTCTATAGAAACAGTAGTAAAACCAGCAGGAGGCTCCGTCCACCGACCCTGATGTCATCAGGAAGCTTCTGCTGCGCAGAAGCGAGCATGCACGGCCCCATTGCGAACTAGTAGTAAAGGTAAGTAGAACCCACCCCTGATCTGAAGACCATCTTCTGCAAAGGAGACATGATGCCAGGCCATGTGATGGACTATCCCAACCTCAGTGGAAAAATACCACACTATGCAGAAACAAGTTACTCAAAAAGAGACTACAATTACTTACAAGATCTGACACAATGAACACCCCATTACTAATAGCTAAGTGGAAGGCTGTATAGGTACATGAGTCTAACCAGAAAGATGCATAAACCAGCCTGTCCTAGTTCCCTAGTTACTGGAAGTAACTTCAGCATCTGCTTCCCACTCAGTGCTCCCAATCTAGGTTGTCTCTTGACAGCAACCAGATTCAACCTACTGCATTATGTTTATATGACTACACAATTCTCAAGAGCTATTCTGAGTGATTTATAGTTTGAAGAAACATAAAAGCAAGGAATGAAAAATAAAAACAATATAAAATAAAATAATAACCTTCGGTACATAAAAACCACAGAATAACATAAATAACTATAATATCAGAAGTTAATAATAATATAAGCAATAATATTCGTATTATAGGGAGTACCTTTTTTCACGTTCCCCTATTCTTAGGCTATCTGATCATGCTTCAACTCCATTTTCCTCTTCAACTTCAAAAATCCGCACAACTTCCTCTGTCGCCAACTGCATATACAAGTGTACCACACCCCACTTTCCTGGCCTTCCCCTTCTGTTCCTACAATTTTGTATGCAAGCGCACACTCGCCTGACTCCTGCTCTTTGTGCTAGCTTTGTGTTAGCTAGCTAACAGGCTTTTACACTTCATTGCTGGCCAGACCACAAAAAAAAAAAGTTATTTGTGCTACATGATCAGAATTTTGTCTATTTACACAAATACCATATTGTGGTAACTTGGATTGGGGAGTTCCGCTGGACTATTGCAGCCCTGACTTGACTTCAGCATTTTTCAGCCTTGAAACTGAAACTCATGGTCACCAAAACAGTTTTTCAGTGTAGTTTTATTGGCCATTCCACCTAATTCTGGAGAACCGAATCTGTACATTCTCCACATAAAACCTGGCGGTTGTGTATGCAAGCCACAAATCAAGAACAGTCCTGTTTTAAATTCTGTTCAGCATGTAACAACACATCTTTTTACATCAAGCAATAATTTAAACATTAACTTTTTCTTTCCACAGCAGTTAGACCTGGTATGAAGTTCCACTGTACCAAGCATAATATATTGGTAGTATGACTGTTAACAGTGTTAAAATAAACATGTGGGTACCTAGCATAAATATTTATTTTAGGACATGGTAAGCTTATTAGAAGTTCTAAGTGAAGTTTTCCCCATGTGGTACTTTCTTATAATTGAACCTATTGGCCATGAAATTTGTAGGTGACACATCTTGGAAGGCACCAGATTCAGAAAAGCTATCCCATTGAGAACTAGCTGTTGCATTTTTGTTGTGGGCTCATCCACCCATAGTTGCACTGATGTAACCATAATGTGACAGTGCCATGTTCCTGCAATAGTTAAAGAATTTATTTTCCCGGCAGTACAGCGCAGTTCACATTTGTGATGCTACAGTTCTAGAAGATTGGAGAGTGACATTTTCCCATTCGAGGGAACTTCCTCCGGCTGCTTGAGCTTAAATCTTTTTAATAGATTTGACAGGCAGATACATACATGAATCCAATCTTGATTCTTCTAATCAGGTTTAATAATCCTATTTGATTTTATTTGCTTACCTATGTAGCATGTCAGAAACTCTAGCCTCTGATTATATCCTGCTCTGTGGGTTTAGTGAGATATTATCTTCCTGATCTACCCTGTCCACACATGTAGAAATTGTAGTTTGTAACCTACATCCCTGGTTACAGCCTGTAGAAGAGTGCCTGGCTGGAGAATCATAGGCTCATAGCATTATTAAGGTGTTCAGTATAAATTTGTATGGAAGAGGAATTTTGTCTTGAATACTTACTCTCATATTCATACCTCCATTGTTAGCCAGTTACATACAGCATGTACTAAAAACATAAAGGGCAACAATTTATTTTTAATTCTTTCCATGTAGAGCAAAGGTGAGGGATTTCTATTGCTCCGGTAGCTATTCCATGTACCTCAAGAAACAGGACACTGAATGAGTAATGTCTTTGCATTCTCCAATCAGTTGGCCAAAAGGATCTTGATTATCTAATAGGGTTTGATGCCTTGTCTTCCAAGGTTGATAATGTCTGGGGTTGGTCTACTGGCTGGAAATTGAAGTCCATGGGGCTTCAAGTTGTTGAGTTTGAAAACACTGTTCTATAGAAACTAAAGACCATTTGTAGGCTAGATGATAAACACAAAGAGAAGACATTGGCCTGCTAAGCTTACACCTTAAAACTTTGTGGGAGAGTGGGAATCCAAATCCATCAGTAAAGGGGGACATTAGGTGGGAAGAAGAAGCTAAGTTTCATCCATTGCTTTAAGGTCATCACTAACTATGGATAACTTTGGGAAATAAGTTTAAGAAATATTGCAAATGGCGATCACATGCAACCATTGTAAATACATGCCCCAATTTTGCTCATGTGATCTTAAGGGTGCTATGACTGTCATTAATGCGAGTACCAATCATAAGTCACTTTTTTCAGTGACATAATAACTTCAAATGTTCACTAAGGGCCTGGTGGCTCAGCAGACTGATAGCATTGTGATTAACACCAGCTGTCTGCAATTACTGTAAGTTCGAATCTCACCAGGCTCAAGGTTGACAGCCTTCCATCCTTTCTAAGGTAGGTAAATTGAGGACCCAGTTTGTGGGGGCAATAAGCTGACTTTGTATAAATATACAAAAGTATGAAGGCTATTGCTTAACGCATTGTAAGCCGCCCTGAGTCTCCAGAGAAGGGCGGCATATAAATCAAATTAAAATAAATAAATAAATAAATAGATAAAAGTGAATGGACATATTTTGACAGTAGCGACATGCTAAAGGAATTATCCAATAATTTATTTTCAATATAATAAAAAGTAACAGGTTGCTTTTATGTCTGTCTGTCTGTCTGTCTGTCTGTCTGTCTGTCTGTCTGTCTCTGTCTCCTCTCCTCTCCTCTCAAAAATAACTCAAGACAGAAAATATCTCTTTTCCTGAAAATAAAAGCATTTTGTTTGGGTTTGAATGTTCTATCATAAATTAATCAAAACACCAATAAATAGAATGTCTGGATACTGCTGGATATTGCTTCCAGCCAGATTAATCACTGTCATTTAATGTACTATTTTAAACTTATTTGTGGAAAATATAGATGGTGAACCAACAGTTTAAACTTTCTAACCTCTTCAAAATTCAAAAATAAAAATATTAAATAATTTATCAGTGCTGTACATCTGCCTATTCCATAACAGCTTTTGCCATCTAGTTTTCCTGGAACTATTAAAACCTCTTAGATACTATTTCATGCATTAATGTAATTTGGCCACCACTTTAAAATGAAGCTTTTGAAATCTGTTTTTGAGAGAGGAGAACAGAACAACACTTCCTACAAAATATTTTCCATTCTCATCCAAGGCTGAAAAAAGTAATAAACTTGTTGATTCCATCCAGGAGAGAAAAAAATTAATGAACTAGAATAATAGTTTATGTATATGTTGCAGATCTATGTGCATATTTTTCAAAGTTCTACCAAAATGAGCAGTTACCGGCACTAGTGGATTTAATATAAAAAGGTTACATTTTTATGTCAACACACTGTTTTCCTCACTGATTCACTTTGACTCTTAATTTGTTCATTTTTTTCATGCATGTTAGTGTTTAGTGTGATAAATGATATGCTGTAACTTCAAAGGAGCAGTCAAAAATTGCAGATATATATTTGTTATGGGACATCCCCTGGTATGGCTGTGTGGTCATAGAGCATATATTTTACTGGTACTTTAATTGGGACTTTTCCTCATTTCCTTTTTATTTCCATTGACATAATTTCTTATTAGATTCTTGTGCTATATTATGTGTCTAGGAAAGTACCAAAATGTTAAACTTTTTGTTGTATCAAACTTTCTTTTCCCACTTAGAACTTAAGCAGTAAAACACTGATTTCCCCATATGATCTCAGGAACAATTCACTGTGTCTCTATGGAGATTCTCAGTCATCCAGGTCATGGTTGTCCCCAAGGTGCTTTTTCAAGAGGCAACTGAACTTTCTTGTTTTTCTTTGAAAAGTTTCTTTGATGGTTTCCCCACTATCCAATCAGAGCTGAAGAAGCTTCTTGGAAGAGAAGCAAAAGAAAGAACCAGAAAGTCCAGTTGCCTCTTGAAAAAGCACCTTGGGGACAATCCAGTACATCCTTATTCATGTACAGTACATTTCTCATTCATTAGGGGGAGGTGACATGTAGGAAATGGTGCAATGCCTCTTGAAGATAATGATGAGAGGATTGTATTGAAGCTAAGATGATCAAGCTCTTCAGTGGGTATATTTACTCATTTGTCATCATTACATTCATATGATTCTTATACCAATGTGACGGAAAAACACATTTACTTATAAGATTTATATAGCCACCCTTCTTAAAATTAATTCTGCGTAGCTCCCAATAAAAAGTTAAAACAGCATAAAAGCTCTATTAAAACTATAAAACTAAACACATGAAAACCTAATGCCAAGTCAAACTTCTGATGTATAGCCATCTAAATTTAGCTGAGCTCTTGGAGGAAGTCAGGTCCTCAAAACTTTACGGAAGTCTAGGAGAGTAGATGCCCGCCATACTTCCAGGGGAAGGGTGGTCCGTAGGGTAGGGGTTGCTGCTGAAAAGGCATACTTCCTAGCTTCCATCAGATGGCAATATTTAGGGGAAGGGACCAAGGATGCAGAATGGGACAGCTTGCTATGGCCATCTCGCCATGGCCGACTCACCACGGCCAACTCACCATGGGACAACTTGCTGCAGGACAATTCAACAATTCAATATTATTATTCAAAATAATTAAAAATATTTTAATGTTTGTCATTCACATTTCATTTTATCCTTCCTTTTGCATCCTTTTTTTTAATGATTTTATTCCACCATTTCTTTGATATTAGTATAACTCTTGTCCTGTGGCAAATTGTTCCATGGTGAGTTGGCTGTGGCAAGTTGTCTCTCAGTGAGTTGGCCGTGATGAATTGGCCATTATGAGTTGACCACAACAAGTTGTCCTAGACCCCAGAGTGCCTTGTGCTTACTTTATCTAATCTGATGTCCTTAGGGGAAGGCAGTCCTTCAGATAACATGGTTTTAGAGATGGCAGATGGCACCTTGAATTGCACCTGGAAAGCAATGCAGCTTGCACAACAGAAGTTATCATATAAATCTGGTGACACATTAATCTGTCACCATTCATGTGGAACTTAGAATGCTTTGCCACTGATTTCTTTGGGAACAAAGCTATAGAAAACATTTTATTTTGTTTATAACTAGCATCTTGCAGAAATAACCATAAATAATTTTGGTTCAGAGTAACAATCGCTACTTTTTTAAAAAAGAATTATTACTTTTCTCGCCCTTCTGATTAAACATTCTTGCCATTCTGACCTGGAAATGTAAAATTATATGTAAAGTTGTAAAAGAAAGAAAGTGAAAAATATATCTAAAAATGATTCATAATGGTTTTAAATGCTTTATTTTCTTTTACCATGATAATCTGATCTGCTAGGAGGCCAATTTTCAAGGACAGTAAGCAACAAAAAATAAATAGTCTATTGTTAGAAAAGAGGAATACACTGAAAGAGATTGAATGTTTTTTCCAAGTATCAAAAACCTCATCCTAATTAAAAAAATCTAACTGCTAGCAGAAAACATACAGCACTGATGTCATGCACAAAAATATTTATAGTTTGCAATAAAATAATTGCATTATATTGGAAAACATTTAGTGGTCAGGCCAGTCCTCCAAATTAAAAAGAGAAGCAGGGAAAATAAGAAAAGAAAAACTTGCAATTCCATAGAGTACAGTTGAGTACTAATAGGACCTTTTCCAGATTTTTTAAGTCAGAGTCCATTAACATGTTGATTCTTGGAGTTTTCATCTTGGAATCCTCACATTAAAATAGTCTTGTAAATTGCTCCATTGTCCTTTACTTGATTCTGCCTGAGGGAGAAAAGTAAGAAAAATGTTCTAAATGCCAGATCCAACTCAGGAAAATGTTTGTGAAATCAGCTTCAGATTGTATCCTGTTCGATATCCTTTTTCATTCACCAAGCAATTATGGACATCTTTCTGTAAAAATTTTCTGGAAAATTTTATATTTAAATAGTTGTGTTTTAAATTCAAGTCTCTTTCACAAACAGTAATTCTAATGTACCAGGGGCCCTTTAGTGGATTTTCACAGGTCATATTGGAAAAAAAAAATTGTAAGCATTTCTAATATTGCATTCTTGAATTCAACAGCAGAGAGAAAAAGTTAACCAGATCAGTATAACTTATTTATTTATTAAAAAAACCTTCATGAAACGTAAGCTAAGAAACTACTACTAGTAAGCACTCACTAGAATCCGCTATGAATAACTTATCCTTGTTTAACAACTGGTTGAAGTTTATGACTGACCTTCCTAAAAGCTACCCAATTCCAGAGTTCCAACAGCTGTACATACCCCCCACAGTCATATGACTGCATATCAAATACTTGCCAGAAGGCTTACTGGCAAAATACATTGATTTACTTAACAATTGTGGTGTTCACTTAATGACTACCACTAAAAAAAGCATAAAATTGGGTCTGATCACATGGGTGCATTCACTTATAACTCTCATGATGGAAATCCCAGGGTCCATTATGTTCTTATGTTAAGAACTACCTGTAAATCAGTTGCTTCGCTCTGCTAAGGATAATACCTGTATTGATGGGTGAACATTCCATTTGCCATTTGATAAACCAGGTAGAATTAATTACTAGCAAGTAGTTCTCTTGGTTAAATATCCTACCATCAATTTAAAAAAAAACATTAGCCTGAAATGTTAACACCCAAGAGCAGGTTAAGTCAAAAGTAAGCAATCCTGCCTGCGGTTAATCATTTCTGTATATCATCTAAGATCTAATTCATTCACTATTAGACATTACAGTGTTAGGCTGTAATTATTCAGAAATTAATCTACTAAGATTATATTTTGAAGAATGCTTTAGAGAAAGATTAGCCACTGAGGAATAGAATTGAGATATACAGTAATCTACAGTCCCTGGTAGGATGTGTTTATATGCGTGTATTTGTTTATCTGGTTAATTCATAGATGGAGGATGACTGTAAAATGCTAGGATAAACTGGAAAATAAAAAATGGAAGGAAGAGGAGGAGCAGCAGCAGCAATGGCAGCCCGTATATTGTTGTCCCAAATCACATGACCAAGGCCATTCCCATATAATGTTCAGGAAGTGGGATCAATTTGAAGGAGTCTTTATTTTGTTTTCTATCTGTAATCCCTGGCTAAATTTTCCCATAAGTATTATACACAACACCATTGCTAAGTAAGAGCATTGAAATCAGTGGGTTGTTGGTGTAATATGATAGGTGTTTTGTTATGCATAGAGTATTATCCCAGATGTGACCAGGTTACACCACCTGTTCCTGGTATACTATAAGTCAGGTGGCTGTTAAAGAGTTGCATATTCTTATCTAAAAATAGTTTTATAAATTTCATTTAAACTTAAATCTAATTTCACTTTAGATTGTTTGCATTCAGAAAGGTATGTTGTATTGCATTTTCAAGAGGAGCTTTTAAGCATGCATGTTTAATAGTCTAATAGATTATGCAATTTACTTCATATCAAATGAGAATGTTTTTTATTTAGTAGCAGTAATTCAGTGGGAATATTGTTTGACCAGAAGAGAAGAAAATGTACTTATCTTCTAATAACCTGCCTAGCTGACTGATTATAGTACAGGTTTCTGGAAGCAGACAGAAGCAGACATGAAAAGGATACCAAATTTATCTTTTCTGGCAATAATCACTGAGGAATGAAGCTGCCTTAGAATACTGGGCCCTGAAATTGGTTTAAAAATGCAATTACGTGGTGCTCTTGTATGTAAAATTAAAGTTTTGTGACATTTTAATTTGATTCTGCTGGTCATTCCCACTTGGTCAACTACAACACCCTATCATGCAGTTGCTCAAGCTTCCTTCAGTCTTTATTTAATGCTTCATTAAATAATGAATAATGTGTAAAGCCCATTTCCAGTTTTTAGTTATTCTGCTATAAAATGGTGGCAGGGCTGAATTAAAATTCCTGCATATCTGTAAGGTTCATCTGAAGTCCAACGCTATTTCTCAATCTTACAAGCTTGATGTAAAAACCAAATAGAAAACCAGGCTTGGTGCTCTGGACTGTCTGGAGAAAAGGTGGAACTTAAGTAAATGCTAGTTAAATTTATGTCTCATAAATTACTTTAAAAGGTAAAACAGGAATGTCATCAAAGACAGGATGGAAAGGCTTTGATTAGTTCAGGTTGTGAACCAATGCCACTTTTTATGCTAGCCGCTATAGTGCTGTGACTTTTCTTATGAAGTCCCTCAGCCCCATTTATGGAATTTAAGGAGAGGCAGACATTGATCTTCATCTGCAAATCTTCCATAGCATTTCTGTATTGCGTAAAAATGTGTAATAGAATAGAATACTAAAGCGCTATTCCATTTTACATAATCACAATATGTAAACCATAATGGTAAAAAGCTTTAATGAGTTAAAGTAAATATATTATCCCTAGTTACCAACACAGAAATACATGGATACTTTATTCGATATCAGTTTCTGGAAAGCTGAGATGCTGGTCCTGGAACATACCTAGATTTTATTATAATTTATTTTCCTAATAGCAAATACAGGGATTGTGGACTTATATTGAAATGTGACCCACATCTAACATTACTAATATGTTCAGGTGCTTTCATACTAGCTATTTTCTTGTGATCTGATATTAATGTCCTCCAAATCAGAGGTGGGTTTCAGCAAGTTCTGACCAGTTCTGGAGAACCGGTAGCGGAAATTTTGAGTAGTTCGGAGAACCGGTAGTAAAAATTCTGACTGGCCCGGTCCCATCTATTCTCTGCCTCCTAAGTCCCAGCTGATTGGAAGGAAATGGGGATTTTGCAGTAACCTTCCCTTGGAGTGGGGTGGGAATGGAGATTTTACAGTATCATTCCCCTGCCATGCCCACCAAGCCATGCCTACAGAACCAGTAGTAAAAAATTTTGAAACCCACCACTGGTCCAAATCATAGTTACTTCAAACCTTTTGTCTCTTTCCTAGTGTTGTCCTCTAAAACTATGTGCACAGCTGAAATCTTTTGAAAACTCAATCAGACAACAGATACCTTTGCTAAAGCCATATTGGTATGTTTTCAGTAAAAACTGGCTTTCCGTGGGCTTCTTAATTTTAGGCTTAAGGATATTCTCCCTAGCTAATCCAAAACAGTTATGAAAGTAAGAGGACGTCCTAGACCAGGGTTATCCAACCTTGGCAACTTTAAGACTTGTGGACTTCAACTCCCAGAATTCTGAGGAATTCTGAGAGTTGAAGCCCACAAGTCTTAAAGTTGCCAAGGTTGGAGACCGCTGTCCTAGACCACTCTTTAAAAATTGACCTATAATGAATGGCCTTCTTCCAGTCTTCTGTTATGGAATGTGTGGATGACCTTGAAGAATGAGGGGAAGAGATGCTGCCTAGGAAACAATCAGACAAAAGAGACAGGAGCCCCCAATGGGTCAAAGAAACCTAGGAAGGACCTGTCCTAATGAATCAAGCAATTAAAAGTGGCAGTGGGAAGTTGTACTTTCAGACTTGAAAGATTCTGTTGATGCAGTCTTACAATAAAGTAGAACAATTCATCTTTAGTTGTGTTTCCTGTCTGATTTACCCGGGAGGGATGTCAAGGGGCATAGGATCACTTTCTCTGATTTGCCCAGTTGGTATCTATGGCCACAATTGGATGACACAGAAGCAGCAGTGAGCAAGCTCTGCACGCCCTAAGTCATGCGGTTACATCAGTGAAGAACTGGTCATCCACAAACACATCATGAGTGTCTGTAGCAGGGAAGATTTGGCATTGAGATTTCTGTTATGTGCTGAAACCCTGTGCAGGAGACGATGCAGAGAATAAATAAAGGAATAGATCAGTTTTATGGTAAAATATTGTTCTAGGCCCAAGCCACTGTCTGGAGGAGGTGGCAGCTGTGCATATAATACTGGAAGAGGAAATGCAAATACAGTTGGATAATACATTATGGAGAGATTTATACATTTATTTTTGAAATCTACCTCTATCGATGAGGTCTTCTATCCGAGACTGCTTGATGCTGCTCCCACATGGTTATTTTTATTAATGCCAAATGAATTCAGAATATAGAAAACATCAACGTCCTTGGATGTTTAGACTAGACTAGATTTGGTTCAACAGATGAGTTTAAGAAAGGACTCAGGGCTGCAAATGATGAACAATAGTGATACAGAATAATATGGCCTCTAAAAAAAAAAGCTTTACTAATGAAATAGGTCTGGAAGAGAAAATAAATGGAAGCAATAAAAGGGGAAAAGAAAGAGATACAATAAAACTGAGATGAGGGAAAATGGTGTTGCAGGGAACATCACAGAAAAGGCACGGACACCAAGAGCATAAAAGACAGAATTGTGAAACAAATCATATGGAAAGGGTGGTGTACAGTGGCATACAGTCACTTGTACAGTCACTTGTTTGCTCCTGCTCGCCAAAGGAAGGAAGTGTGGGAGGAATTCCATAACTTTGGATCTTTGTATCTTTCCATGGAAATGTGGTAATTTAAAACACAACAATGCCAAAAAAAGAGAGTATGGAATCCAAGTACTATGGCAATACATAAAAATGTACATGTGATGAAAAAAAGCTGTGCTTCCAATAGAGAGTTGGTTGTACTTAGCAAAAAAGAAAAAAGAAAAGAAAATCTATAGCAAATGAAATCTATTTACAGTCAAAGCAATGAGGTGACTATTTAGAAATGACATTTGTGCGGGTTTTGCAAAGAACTTTATAGTCTTATTTGTGGATTCCTTTTACATGAGTACATTCTACTAAGTGTACTCACATCCTCATTACATTCCATGAGGAATATTTAAGTTTAGGAGGAAGTTTTCTGCTAGCATCAATGAATGTTTATTTCATTAATTTATGCTAGACCAATCTTAGAATATTGTTCAACTGTTTGGACAGTATATCTGACATCAATACAATTGAGCGGGTTCAGAAGTATTTCACGAGAAAAGTTTTGCACTCTTCTGTACACAATAGAATTCCCCATGCTACTAGGCTCAAAATTCTCGGTTTGGATAACTTAGAACTGCGTCACTTGCAGTCAGACCTGGGTATTGCATACAAAATTATACATAGTAACGTTTTACCTGTAAATGACTTTTTTTGTTTTAATCGCAATAATACGCGCTCTAACAACCGCTTTGAACTCAGTGTAAATCGTTCTAAACTTGACTATAAAAAATATGATTTCTGTAATAGAGTTGTCGAAGTCTGGAATGGTCTACCTGATTCAGTTGTTTCAGCTACAAATTTTCACAGTTCCAGTCATAAATTAACTTCCATGGACCTTAAATGGTCAGTAGAGGGGGCATGCATAAGTGCACTAACGTGCCTATCGTCCCAGTTATTGCATTTTTATTCTTTTATTCTTGCTCTTATTTTTGTTTGACAAATTCTAATAAATAAATAAATGTTAAATGTATTTTCTTCCATTTCGGTATGATTTTTACTGTTTATATCAAGAGGATAGTACCAAGGGTAGAATGTAAACACCTCTGATCCCTGCTTCTTGATCAAAGGAATTCTAGGAACCAAGCTTTTCTGAGTAAAGTCCTAGAGAGTCCAGTTGACCAGCTGCTGTTTGATAGTTCAGGAGTATTTAAATCTTAAAGAGGTGTTCTTTTCAGTTCTTCCAGGCCAGGGTTCAGTTCTTCTTGGCTTCCATTTTTCATTTCTATGTGTGCAAATTCCATTATTATTGAAAGTGCTCTATCTTTGTTGAGCTGGGTCTTTGGGGCAGGAACTACCTACACACACACACACACACACACACACACACACACACACACACACACAAAGAGAAAAAGAGGGGGACGCACATAAAATATCTGGATACTTTGGAATAAGATTTCTCTTTGTAGTCCAATTTTGATTTTCACATCAGTGGTACTAGTGTTAATTTTATAGAGAACATTATTTTTTATATTAGTACTACCAAAGTAGAAACTTTAAAGATCTCTTAATCTCAGTGGAAAAGTTTAATTGAAATATATACTATAACTTTTTACTGAAATTGTGGAATCATACTGTTGGACATGATTATTTCATCCAACTCCCTGCTCAATAAAGTTAAAATTCAAGCTCAATCCTTGCGGACCACATAGAGATGTCTATGTACTCTACTTGCAGTCTAAATTATGTATCCCAAAGGTATAGCTATCTAGTGAGCTACAAACATGCAATAAATGGGGGATTTATTGTTGTTGTTGTTGTTGTTGTTGTTGTTGTTGTTGTTGTTATTATTATTATTATTATTATTATTATTATTATTATTATTATTATTATTATTGCAAATTTTCTGACACCTTTTTCCCATCCATGGTATAGAGAAGAAATACATCCAATAATGAAAATTGTATTTTATTCCTCAAATAAGGTGTTTCTTTAAATCATGTGAGGATGAGTGGGTTCCTTTGGGGATAAGTAATTTGTATCTACTCTAGATGAATTCCAAAGGAAACCCTTCCTAGCCTACAAAAGATTAATGCTTTCCATGAATTTATATTACACTATAATAAAAATAGACCCACAATCCCCTAACCAGAGGGTTATTAGAATACAGAACAGTCACTCAGTTGCTTGATATCTTTCCTGAGAGCTCCTGATCTGTGTATGAAAAGTTTCCCAGATGCAGATCTGTAGCTGGCAGTATCAGTAATAGGCTTCAAACCAGATTTGATAATAGGGTTGAAGATAATCTATGGTTTTAGAATTCAAACTAATTCATTTTATGATAAGCTCCCATAAAAGAAGCCTTTGGAGCTCTCCGAGCTTGGTTCTTTTCTTGCACACATTTCATTACCCAAACTAGGTAACACCATTTATCTAGTATATAGTTATACGTAGTATAACCATTTGTGACCGGACCAAGACTTCGTTCTTTGGGGGGGGGGTAATTGTTTATGTTTGGAAAAAAAAAATTACAAAAAAAACCCCACTAGAGAATGTGTAAAGTAGCCTGGCATTCTGACAAATTAGCCATTAATAGACACATAGACGTAAACAACATATATAAGCAATGCAAAAGAGACAATGAACAAGCCAAAATGGAACAAAAAGACCTATGCACCACACCACCAGCAATCAACACCCAGATGGGCATTGATTAACTCCAAGATTAGTATTAGACCAACAATCAAGTAAAACAATACCCCAATCAAGAAACAAGTCAACAATAAACAGCCCAACCAAAGAATCTTTAAGATCACCCTACCAACATTGGCAGGGCAAGCCACTAGAATATAAATTGAGAGCAAACCCCACTCCTTGCTAGCCCTGATGATGTTACCTAGTTTGGGTAATGAAACATCTGCAAGAAAACAACCAAGCTCAAGAGACGCACCAAAGACCCCTTATTTCAACCCTGAGATACAGATATTATCCTTTATTGGTACAAAAGAAGCCATTATCTACATCAACTTGGAGTTAACAAGAATATGCCTTCCCCATTGAAATAAGAGGTGGAAAAAAACCATGAAAACAAAAACAACAGCTGGGTAGAGTTTTTGGCAAAACCCACCATCAGTTTGGCCAACAGTGACATATTTCCTATTCTTTCACTGTCCCTCACCATTCTTTAGGGATTACTTTATACTTCACTTTGAGAAACGATGCTATGTAAATCTTTTCAGCTGTTCGCTTATTAACATTTAACAACTTTCCTTATATAAAGTATAAAACTTTAGTCTGCCCTTCCCTAATTTGATGCCCTCCAGATATTGTCCTTAATGGCTGGTTGTGATAGGTATAGAATAGGGGTGGGTTCTACTTACCTTTACTACCAGTTCGCAACGGGGCTGCGCATATGCGCAGAAGCGTTCTGATGATGTTGGAGTTGGTGGGCGGAGCCTCCTGCCAGTTTTACTACCGGTTCTATAGAACCAGTGCGAACCGGGGGCAACCCACCACTGGTATATTTATTTATTATTTATTTATTAATTTAATTTTTATACCGCCCTTCTCCCAGAAGGGACTCAGGGCGGTGAAACAGCCAAAATTAAAAAACATACAAATACAAAAGTTAAGATAATTAAAAAGAATTAAATCATTAGCTTCCCAATTTAAAACCACCAAGTCCATAAAATTTAAAATCCTAATTAAGAACCATTTAGGCTAGGCCGGCTTGGTGGAATAAATAAGTATAAAAGCTGATAGTATATCTGATTGGTTATGTGCCATCAAACAATTTTCAACTCTTAGTGACCACTTATAGATCTTAATGATAGTATCAAAATCTCTCTCTATTGAAAGTCACCTGGTAACGATTGGCTGCCAATAGCTACCACAATTCATTGTTTATATCAGGGGTCCACAACTCCCAGGCCACCACCCACTACCAGGCCTTGAGCCTTTTGGAACTGGACCGCAGAACTGGCAGGCAAGTGCACAGGTATCACCACTCACATGTGCAGCAGGCATGCATGCCTGCCGCTCGTGCAAATGGAGCTATGCATGCTTGCCCATCCTATGCATGGAACCATCATCCCTCCCCCACGGTCCGCAAAGCCGAAAAAATTGGAGAAGTCTGGTTTATATCATGGTATACATGAGGTGCCATAGATATTTAGTTCTTCAGTGCAATGAACTCTCAAATTTTCATCTGTTGCCTTTCATTGTATAACCTGGAAAATAGTTTGTGCTGTAAACATAAAGCTTACAGCATCAAGGTTTATTTGGATGTTTGTTAAAAATGTTGTTAGGGTACATAAGCAGAACATGACTTGCAGATATAAAAATACAGGAAGTCCTCAACTTACAACAATTCATTTAGTGACCACTCGAAGTTAAAACGGCACTGCAAAAAGTGATTCGTGACCATTTTTCACACTTATGACTGTTGCAGCCTCCCCATGGTCATGTGATTTACAGCTGGTTCCTATTTATGATGGTTGCAGTGTCCTGTGATCAACTTTTCCAACCTTCTCATGAGCAAAGTCAATGGGGAAGGCAGATTCCCTTAACAACCGTGCTACTAATTTAACAACTTCAGTGACTCACTTAACAAATGTGGCAAGACAAGTCGTAAAATGGGGCAAAATTCATTTAACAAATTTCTCCATTGTGGTCATAAATTGAGGACTACCTGTATAAAGCTGCTTGAATGTGTAGGTGAACATCGAAAAAGATTGCAATCAAAATATGATTTCTACAAGAAAGGAGGCATCAAATATTAGTTTCAACAATACTTTAGATAATTGTATCTACACTAATGATGCCTAATTTTACAGAAAGGTAGGCAGCCACATCAGGCCAGGAGAAACTCTAAACCAAGTGGTCCATGGCATGCCAGCAACTGGACTGCACAAAGAAGCAAAGGCCCATCCGCTGAATGCAGGCAGCACATGAAACCACACCAATCCGTGGAAAAACCTTTCTCCATGGAACTGGTCCCTGGTGCCCAAAACATTGGGGGCAGCTGCCATAAAGCACTTTCAAGGCATAACAAACACATCTTGTAATCTATCTTTGCTAGAATACCTGAAGCCCAAGCATTTGATGTCTCACATCTATAGCAAAAGGTGATCTTCATTTTTTTTTTTAAACTATCAAGTAAGGGAAGGATAATCTTAACAATAAGAAAACATATGGGAGTCAGCAGCACTGTAACTAAATCCAGATTCTCTTCTGAATGAAGGGAATGTTCCAATAAAGTTCACGTAATAAAAATCTGAAGTGTGTTTCCCCTCCTCGGTTAAACGTGGATTCACATATGTAGGATTTCTTGGGGCTTTCATGTGGCTTGACTTTAGCACCATATACAATCATACTGTGAGCGGAAAAAAGAATCCCCTCCCTAAGCGTGGAAGTATAAAAGTCATACTGTCTTTAAAGGCCTGCCCGAAATCTATAATGCAAAACCAATATAGAATAGTTATTCTAGCGGAAATAGGATGATAATCTGAACTGGAACACAACCAACAGAACTTAATCTCTCAACAATGTACTATGTATGCTTACATGACTTGGAGTAAAATCAATAGCTAACAAGTGATTAATGTTATTTATAATAAACAGAAATACACATAGTTTGTTTGGAATATCTTTGCAGAGACTGCCAGTTCCTCTTTATTATCTTTGCTGGCTTGTTATGTAAACTCCAGATTCCAGAATTCCCCAATTAGCATAGCATCAGTTGGGAAAACTTTGATATAAATGTTCATTTATTTCCTCAACCTTTGCCACGTCTGTTCAATAAACCATAGTGCATCTCAATCAACTGCCCTCTGGGTTTTTTTAGATTTGAGTCCCACTATTTTGGGCCCAAATTTTCCCCTTATAAGTATTTTTGCATTAAAAAACTGCAAGACTGCAAGAAGTTATAGATAAAGCAATTGGGCTGACATAACACCAAGAGCTTTGGTGGCACAGGAGACTAAAGTGCTATTAAATAGCACCAGCTGCCTGCAATTACTGCAAGTTCAAATTTCACCAGGCCCAACGTTGACTCAGCCTTCCATCCTTTCGAGGTAGGTAAAATGAGGATTGTGGGGGCAATAAGCTGACTTTGTATAAAAAAAGAACACCGCTTGGGGGGGCCGAAAGCCCTACTAAGCAGGTATATACAAAAGTATGAAGGCTATTGCTTAATGCATTATAAGCCGCCCTGAGTCTCTGGAGAAGGGCGGCATATAAATCGAAATAATCAATCAATCAATCAATCAATCAATCAATTTATACACAATTCACCATTAGCAATTGTAGTGATGGCCACCAACATACATACATTTGTTGGTTTGTTTGTTTATTTATTTACTCCCTCACTCATTCTTCTCTGCCACAATACATCCTAGGAAAGATAGAAGAATACTGCATCAATTTTCCATCAGATTCCAACTGCTATTATTAATAATCCAGGAGTCAAAATTTGTGTGGCGGCAGTAAAAATGTGGTACATTTTCCAATCTTGTTTTAGTAATTATATTAATTTAATTACCTTAATTTTATCCTCTTTTTAAAACTTATTTTAGTGTTTCTGATCTTTGATCTTAACAATAAATTAGATTTGAATTTATTTATTTATTTAAAGGAACAAAACAAATTTGTAGAAAGATTATTTTTATATTTTATTTTTATTCAGTAAATTTTAGTCTTGGCAGTTTTCGCTGTTTAATTTTTAAATTCTGCCATTACGTAACCAAGCATTATATTTAATAAATAAGATACTTAAATCAGAAAGCAATTTGATTTCATAGAACTTTTAGTTTTATAACACTTGATTTTAGCTGGATTATAGTCTGTTTAATTTCCTATGCATTTGTTTAAGGCATTTATGTCAGGGTTATTTACATAAAAAGAAAACCCAGAATAATTAAATTTAAATTACATTAATTAATGTGTATTTTTATTGTTTTACATACTTTTTATGTGCAGTTTTATAACTGAAAATTGAAAGTTATTCGTTATCTGGTGAATCGGTTTGTTGAGCCAACTAAGAGCACCCCAAATTCTCTTCTACCGTTATGTCATACTATTTATGTAATATTTATTTGTTTGATTTCTATAGCCAGCCATCTCAATAAGTGACTCTGGGTGACGTACATCATAATTTTTTTTAAAAAAAATAAAACGATGCAAATAAATATGGTTGCAGAATAAAACTATTGTCATAGGTGTTATTTATTTAATTCAGATGTGTTCTCTCCTTATTCCTTTTGTCATATTTCAGCTAGGCCATCTAGAAGATGCTTATATGATCTTTGAGTATAATTTGTGTCATCCTAGTAGACTACTAGTAGCATACAAAGTGATGCACGTAGTTCAGCTTTGCATAGCTTTCTTATATTTTCCTGAAAAATACCTACTGTCTGGGTGAGATAGATGTGGTGCTTGTTATTTCTTTCTGAGATGCTTGTTACATCAATAAAACCATTAAGATGCACACAAGAAGCAGCTTATATAGCGAAGTTGACAACGTCTTGCCACAGAACATTGCTATCTGTTGCTAATCAATATGGATGTTATTTCTGGAGTGCTGAAAAGATATTGGACTTATATAAGCTACAGAATGCTTCAATCATTCTGCCCACAAGCCTATGAAACATCAACTCTCATCAGATAACAATGTCTATGTTTTAATAATGCAGGTTGTATCCTTCAGCTAGGCCCTGTGAACCCAAATAATACTAATTTATGAAGCTTCTTCTGACATAAGGCAGAAGGCTATTTGATAACATCAAGATGCAAAAACATGAATCGAATCTTAAGTTAGAAGGAGGTTTTTTGCAACCATCTAGTCCATCTTTGATAAAGAAAATCCAGTGCTGGAAAATTTCCAATAGACAGTATTTTGAATACCTCCAAGGAGACTGGAGCCATAAATCAGAGAACATTTTTCCTTGTTGAAAAACTTAGTATTGAGCAATGGAACCCATTATTTACAAGAGCTATGAGTTCCTCTTACAACATAGATGTGAAACAAATGTTGTAACTGCTTTCATAAAATGACTATAGGCCATGCATGTCTTTGAGAATTTGGCAGAGGTGAGGGAAAAAGTTTAATATTGAGTTTTTCTCCTTTAGAGTAGACTATACAGCACAATCATGGCACAAACATCCTTGGCAAGCAACCCTTTTCTATTGTATCCCCATAACACTAGCTTTATTTTTTCTCCAGCCCACAAATGAGACAATGGTTTAAATAGCTTTAGGGTTGAAGTAGTATTCTCCTCCTTATTCTGACACTATTCAAAGAGCCTCAAGGTATATAAAACGTAGGTTTGTCTCCTTCTTACACAGGAGAGAAGTCTAATGATTGTAGTTTCTTGAGAGGAAACACACAGAGGCAAAATAAGGATTGATAGGAACCCAGCATCAAAAGTTTCTTTAAAAGTCATTAGTGTTTATACGTGATAATACTGTTTGTATTCACTGTTTGTAATTGTTCAAAGAAAATATTTAAATTAATGGCAAAGAACTACTTAGACCTGTTGAAACAGAGGCTTGTTTTTGTTTCTTTTCTTTTCTAATGGAGTGAATAAAGATTTCAACTTAACTGAGACCTCTGTGTTTCTGACATATGTGTTGGCTACAAAGGATGTTACAGAAATACAGTAGTAACTTTCATGCTGGTGTAATTTTTTTTTGCTAATTCAAGGATAAATGCATAGTATTTCAGTTCAGCAATGGTGGCACCATTTATATCAAGCCATGATATCAAAATGACATGGGTCATGATGTCATCACACAAATAATATGGCTGTGATGAGTCATACAATTTTCAAATTGATATTGTGACACAGAATACCAGAATAACTGAGTTGGAAGGGACCTTAGAAGTCTTCCCCTGCTCAAGCAGGAGACTCTATACCCGTGATGGCGAACCTATGGCACGTGTGACACAAGTGGCACACGGAGCCATATCTGTGGGCACGCGAGTGTTGCCCTAACTCAGCTCCAGCGTGCATGCGCACACTGGCCAGCTGATTTTCGGGCCTTCTGGGCCCACCAGAAGTCAGGAAATGGGCCGTTTCCGGCTTCTGGAGGGCCTCGGGGTGGGAGTGGGGAAGACCATTTTCGCCCTCCCCAGGCTCCAAGAAAGCTTCTGGAGCCTGGGGAGGGCGAAAAAAAGGGCCTACTGGGCCCTCTGGCCTTTTTGCCATTGCGTGCAAAAAGTGGGCGGAGCATGGGGGGCATTGAATTATGGATGTGGGCACGTACAAAGGCGACCCCCCCCACTCCCTCCGCTTTTGGCACGTGACAGCAAAAAGGTTAGCCATCCCTGCCCTATACCATTCTAGACAAGTGACTATTCAGTCTCTTCTTAAAAGCCTTCAGCGATGGAGCACATACAACTTCTGAAGGCAAGCTGTTCCACCGGTTAATCGTTCTCACTGTTGGGAAGTTTCTCCTTAATTCCAAGTTGCTTCTCTCCTTGATTAGTTTCCATCCATTGCATCTTGTCTTGCCTTCTGGTGTTTTGGAAAATGGGTTGACCCCAAAGCACCAGCAGGCAGATACTGTATCATTTGCTTGTGAGCAGCAGTGGGAAAATTCCTTTTGTATTGTTCTAGTAAATATATTAAATACTTTAACATATGAAGTTCGACTCATCTTCCTAGAAAGCAAGAATCTAGAGTTCTACTACCTCTTAATTGTTTGAAAGTTGATATGCATTTGTAGGCAGATAGATATTTTTACAAAGTTTGTCTATTTGTGAAAAGTACAGAGTTTTCAGTTTGAAAATATGAATTCACTCATAGTACTAAGGCATAATATTTGTTTGTGGCTTGGTGAAATTGAGAACCCAGCCATTATGGTTTTATGCTATGTCTGAATCTATCAGTGTTGGTTTAATCTAGAAATTGTAATTAGAAATTGTGTTGTAGGGCCATGTGTGAACCCAGTTATAGGCTAAATTGTAATTCTTAAGAAAATTTATCAACACATTTTGATCCTTTGTAATTTAAACTGGTGATAGGGGCACAGGGTCTGGAATCCAATTTGAAGGAATTGAGATTTGTGAAGCTGTGCATAAGAAAGGAATAGATGGTAGTCATATTCTCATGTCCTGGCCTTCAATTTTATTTCTCACTGACTTCACATTGGCTATTTCTTTTGTTTTCCAAAGATGCATGAGTATGAATTACAATAACTCGATAATATCTAAATTGTGAGTAATAGGGATGTCTACTCTTCATCCCAAGACAATAGGCAGATCATGTTGAGAACGATAGAGAAATAGTCCCAGATTCCCCCAGCAAATCCTTATTGAAGATGCATTTTGACAAGAAATCCATTCTAGGTCTGTGATCCATACTGTGACCAAGTAGAGCATATGCAGCCCACCCTATGTTTCTAGTGCAAACATGCATACACGGTTGCAACACAAGAGACCAGCAATATATGCAGATACAGCTCATTGCTTCATTACTCATTGCTCATTGTTCAGTTCAGACATCTCTTATAGTTAGTGCTGATAATCCAGAATCATGTATGTCTGTATGTACACACACACACTCACCCAGACATACCTATCTAAAATTGGAATGTACCGATAATTTAACATAATACATAAAAATTACAAAAATTAGTGAGGGCTGTTAGTCACACATGATGTAACATAGAACTAATCTCAAACTCTCCTTATGAGTCCCTTTCCTTCTCTTTCTAGACATATATTTCAGAGTTAAGATTTAAATAAAATACTTCCATATGTTCCTTATTAACAGACACTTAGCTGCATAGAGACTGGGGAAATTCTACACTACAAATTTAAACCACTTTAAAAGAATCTTGATTCCCCCCTACCTTGCCTTGGAACCTGGAGAATTGTAAACCTAGCATAGTGTTGAGAACTCTCAGCAACTCTACAACATTGTAATTCCCACAGTTCCTTACAGGAAGGAGAGATGGGGAGACTGTTAAACAAATTTAGCAGTATCTCGGGTCAATAGTACAGATCCAGGCACCCTAAGCCAAAGCAATATAGCACAGTGGAATTGCATTCTGAAAGTGAGATTGAGTTTTCTGATCGAACAGAAGAATGCAGGAATGGCTGGCAGATTTCTTGTTATTTCAGTATACATAATTGAGAATTGCTACCACCATCCATCTGTCTTCCTTATGGTATGTTAGCCCTTTGAGGTAGTCCATACAAGAAGCGCAAGAGTGAATATTAACTCTATCTTTATTGTAAGGTTACATTAACAGAATCTTGCATATCTTCCCTCCTGTCAAGCGCCAGGGAAATCAGGAGATCCAGGCAGTTTAAATCAGTATAAAGATTTATTGCAAGCTTAAACTCTCTACAAGAATCTGAACTACTAGCGATCCAAGCAAATTGGCGATAGATAAGAGTCACAGGAATTCAAATTAAATTTCTTGTGGGTACAAAGGGACTCATGACTGATGACACGTTTGACCCCTCCCTCGGGCTCAGCCTGGTCATCTCCTACATCTCTTTTCCTTTTATTCCCCAGAAAATGAATACTGACATCTTATTTATAACTGCAACTTTTCACTTTAGTTAAATAATAAGGAATATTATTTTGGTAATTAGTTCTGAGAATCACAATTTGATGTAAAGTTTAGACACTAGCTAGAAATTGGGAGACTTTAGGGATCCTTGTCTCTCAGCCCTAGGAAGAAGACAGTGGCAAAGTACTTATGAAAATTGCAGGGACTTGTGGGGGCAATTGCCGCAAATCAGAATTGACTCAAAGATGCACATACATATACATACACATAGCCAAAACAAAATATCTAATTAAAAAAAAAAATATTGATACTTCAAATATAATGTGTTGGAAGAATCAAGCTTTTACTCCTCAGTTTTAAGTATAGTGTCCCAAGAAAACACATGAAAAATGCCATGATGTTTTGCCTTAATTCCAATATGTTTACAATGACAACACTTTCAATTTGTACCTCAAATGCAGAACTATTTTTTTTATTTGAACATACTATCTTTCTTCATCAGGGACAATATTGTTGACTCATAATTATAGGTCATAATTCAGAATACATTAGATTTTTTTTTTAAAGATGCTTTTTTGTTCCCAATCTTTACATCTCAACTGATGTGGGAATTATAGTTGGATTCCAAAGATTAAACACTCCTGGTCAAATTGTATGTTTCAGTGAATCTGAAAACAAAGAAAAGCTGACTCAGTCTTTGCATGGTAAGAGGATCAGTGATATCTTTCTGTAAATTTTAATACATACATACCACGTATGTTTAGCTGCTTATGGAATCAAAATAAGAACATAGTGCATAAAACAGGTTCATTCAGTCCTTTATAATCCTTTAAATGAAATAATAGCTTCCAAATTTTTCTTGTAACTTGCTATAGGTCTTCCTATTCTTGCTTTTAAACAATTTTCCACTCTTCTAGCTCAGAAATATTCTTAGATCTCCTTGTATGCACTATATGCTTACCACATCTGTATCATACCACACATTTTCAATCATATTCAAATGTGGGAACAGTGCAGGTCATTCCAAAGACTTTATCTTTCTTTCTTGAAAGTATTACAAGGGTTGAATTGGAAGTATGCTTTGGAACATTGTTTTAAGGCCTGAGCCACAGGTTTAACTAATTGTTGTTTTACCTTAAGACTTCATCCCTTATCCCGCCCATCCTAAGCAGCAAGATCAGTTCTTTCTGCTGCAATACCTAACTTGAAAACATGTATTTATTATCAAATATATATAGCTGCCAGTCTCACAAGAAATATGCACGTAAGCTAATTCAGCAGTCATCAACCTTTTTGGGATCGATTTTATGGAAGATAGGGGGTGAGGGTGGGAGAAGGAGCGTGCAACCTAGATCCCTCACATACAGAGTTTATAATACGCTTCGTGGTCCTATGAGAATCTAATGACCGATGTTCTGAGGTAGAGCTGAGGTGGTGATGTTAGTGCTTGGGAGCGGCTGCAACTATAGATGAAACTTTGCTCGCTCACCCACCACTCACCTCCAGCATTGTGACCCAGTTCCTAACAGGCCATGGACCGGTATTGGTCCATGGACTGGAGATTGGGGACCCCTGAGCTAATCAAAGCCACAAAACTCTAATTACTATGCTGAGAACACTCAAAACAGTGTCTTTCAAAATCTTTTTCTTCTTAGTACACTCACTTGGGTTGAACTTAGATGATAAAAGAATGGAAGAATACATTGTATTGGATCATAGCTATGTGACAGGGAATTTTAAACCCTACCCTTCTGAATATTGAAGCAAATTACCTGCTCCATCTTATTTCTGAGTTTGCATAAGTAGCAGGAGGGCAATTTTCAGCTATCTCATCCCAGAATTAAAGTATGCTGGAATGAGACAAGAGGAAACAGCTTCTCAGCTAATATTATCACATCAGTGTGTTTTATTTTTTTTTTTGTTGATTAAGATAATATTATTGTGGCAAGCTTTTGTGGTATGTGGCAGATGTGATGTTTCTATATATTGGTGTACAGTACAATATATATATATATGCTTGAAGCTATCATTCACGTTGTCAACCCAGGACGATAATTTGAATAACTTGCTTTTTAAAATCCCTGTTTTTATATTAAATTGAATGAGGGGTCTTAGGCCACTGCCCACGAAAGCATCTTTACTCCATTATCCAACCACTGTTGAAATTATTTAAAACCTATCCTCATTATTTTTAGTTTGTCAGAAAAACAGTTAAGTAACAACAAATGGTATTAAGTAATTAGTGGGGAAGCATACATAGATCACTCGCTTGCTCTAACTTTTGTAAATTTTGAAGATGGCTTTTTAACTTCCCCAAAGAAAGAGAACGGGTATAAATGTTTTCACAGCATTTGTTTTATTTTGATATATTTACCACTATTTGGATCTTAAAATGTCGCCTACACCAATGTTAAAATAACCATTTCTGAACCAAGATTGGTCCAGTGAAATTATGAAACTATGGATATTCACACCATTTTGTTATCATTGTTTCATATAATTATAGTCTGCATTCTGCAAAAATATTCTTTAGATATTTTGCCAAGCAAAAGCTACTTGTATAAGTCACAAAATTCATCCAGATGGAATCAAAGTTTCTATAAATGGCACAAAGGAAGGAAAAGACTATTCTTAGGAGTCAAAAAAGGAAAGCTGAACTGTTGAAATCCAAACTATAAGATGAATGTTGTTATTTAGAGGACTTTTAATTGTATTTATAGCTTATGCAAATGGCTAATTAGGGGCATTCCCTCCCCCCCTCAAGAACATGCTATTTTTGGAACTTTGGCCATTTTTCAACATGGAATGCTTCTCCTAGGAACTACTGCTACATATAAAAGTTATGTTTTATTGACTGGGAAATACTAGACAATGTTATATAAGTAGAGACATTTTTGGGGGGGTTGACCACAAAAATGTGTGGTATTTGCTTCCTATTCCCTGAATAGTAAGATCCCTTTTTTCTCTCTCTCCATGATGATTATTTCAAAATAGTTGAAAATCCAATACTGTGCAACCCAAAAACTTGTATTATTCTGTTTTTTGCATTGAAACTTGGATCCAGAATATTCCTTTCAGAATAACT
Organism: Pituophis catenifer annectens; assembly: GCF_029215685.1. Taxonomy (NCBI): domain Eukaryota; kingdom Metazoa; phylum Chordata; class Lepidosauria; order Squamata; family Colubridae; genus Pituophis; species Pituophis catenifer. The sequence continues at coordinate 75,319,742 of NW_027256883.1, forward strand.
CTTTTTCAACCATAAAAGTCACTGGAGAAAAGCCAGTGGGGCTGAAAAGGTATGGTTTTTGCAATTCCTTTACCCCTTTTTCCAGACTCTTCTGGAGAGTCCCCTGGCCCTCTCCATGAGATCTAAAGGGAAAAACCAGTCAGGGAAAACATTTTCTCATTTCCCATCGGAATAAATCTTTTCACTATAATTCTCTGCACCTGGGAACATTGGTTTGACTTAAGGCAATTGCAGAAATATTTTTTGCTCGCAATAAAGCTAGATAAATACCCAAAGTTCCCCTCCTTGCTAATTTCTTTCATTAATTTGCTTCAAAGAAAGCAATTTAAGTCAAGCATTTTATTTTTCAATTCCTGTATTTCTGAAGCAAGGAGGCAGGGAGTTTTACTAATATATAATAGATTTGCAGCTTCTGCTGTGACCTGGTCTTTGACTTGGGAAGTGGAAAGTTGTTGTTTTTCTCTCTCTCTCACTTCATTGTACAGTAAAAGGAAAAGAAGAAACAGGAATAAAAACTGTTGTCTAGAAACAGACGGATCTGTGAGGGATAATGAAGACTTGAATTACAGGATCCTTGCTAAAAGTTCTGAAACAAAGCTATCTCTGGGATGTTTGCTATTCAAACTGTGGAGGAAGCCAAGAAAGGACGACCTAATATATTTGCTGAAGGCTTATTGTTGAGTTTGCAAGTACAGACACGAACTGTTACATTTCAATCCTGTCCTTTTGTGCCATCCCGTAGATGGTTGCGACTTTCTTGGTTCACTTACCCTGTTAAATCACTTGCTGTTTGTCAAGTTTGTGGCAGTGCTTTTGCTGGAACATATTAGTGTATTGTTAACACTGACATGTCTTTACTTCTTGCCTCCAGCCTTGATTATAAAGGCAAACTACTGGTTTATTTGGGGATGGGGGGGAAATGCTACAACTCTTAAACCGTATCAGCTTGCAGCTATGTTGTTCTTTTATGCAACCCAAGAGAATAATCCAAATCTTTTTGGCTCATTACTTAATTTTTGCATTGCAGAATTTGGTCTGCTGAGGGAGAGAAAATATAATTTCTTTGTGACACATTCTACAAAGAAGGTTATTTACTTATTTATTTTATTACACCGTTCTTCACTTATATTCCCATTGGTGGTTTGCCAGATCACTTCCTATAAGATTTAGAATGCAGTTCTATGTATACTTACTACAGTAAATTTCATTGCAAAAATAAGATTTAATTCCAAGTAAACATGGATTGGCTCAAGCTACATGTAAGTTTCCTTAAAAAAAATGGGAGGAGACTGAATTGAGGCAGTCAATTTATTATTGTGACCACATGTCATAAGAAGTTTACATAGATTTTTTTAAAAAATCAGTAATACTAAGAAAAAAGAAAAGAAAAAGAAAAGGCACGTAGGGGGCTTAAGCTAAGATCAAACCAACAGTTTCAAACTTAGAAAGAGATCGTGGAAAAGGTGACAAGTTGAGTACTAACAGTTGATATCACATTCACAAGGAAGTACCATCTTCTTCTAAAGCTGCCTGCAACTTCCAGGAAGGAGAGAAGGTTGATGGCTAGAAATAATGCTTGACATGTAAGCTACAGCAATTTACCTGTCCTAATATTGGTATTGGAAATGCTAATGTTATTATTGGAAATTTTAAAATATAATATTTCTTTTCTGACCAGTTCTTTTGAGAGGGGAAAAATCAGTAAGTTTTTCCAGTATAGCTAAAGCCTGTTATCATTGTTTCCACTGCACTTGTTGAGAAAGATTAAACACATTTATTTTTGGTGCAAACGTTCAGAGGGAGGCTTTCAGTTTAATCACTCTGTCTTGTTGCCCTGCTGTCTCACTTGCTCAATTAATCTTAACTCTCCGTCTGACAAATACTTAATTGTTTCTCTTCCCTTCAGAAGTTTTAATTGCTTGGATGTGAAGATACTGGCGGGGCATATGTGTATGTACTCCTGTGCAATTTATCTTTCAAACATAAAAGATCAATGAGTTTAAAATAGAAAGGAATCTTTAACGTGTTAATGTCCAGGCCCGGGGAAAGGATGAAAAGCCCATTTTTCAATTCTCAATTGTTTCAAATATTGTTGTCATTCTCACATGTTAATTGTGGATTGGTATTCTGGGGAAATATTAAAACACACCAGAAGTCCTTTTTGTTTTCCTTTGTTTTAAGGATCAGCTTACTCCAGTCATATGAAAATGACCTCTGAAAGGAATGGCTTTATCATACATTGTAAATCAGATGCCATATTTTAATTTCCACAGGATCAGCAATATGTCTTTTTTTTTTTCTTTTGAGTGAAATTGTTCTCTGTCTTTTTTCAGACTAGGAAGGAAGCTGGTATAAGAGCTGCAATCCTAGACTCCTTTTAAACCTGGATTGCTGCCAGAAAAAATGTGCAAAATAAAGAAATCAACCACAGTTTTAAGGTGCAAGGATATCAAATGAAATGGGGGATAGGTACATAGTAATTAGAGTGCCGAATTACATAATTTTCATAATTATCAGACATTTTATTTTAGATTTCCAATACTTCATGCCTGCATTCCAAATACTAGAAAATATTAAAAGCCTTTGTTATTTCTAATGATCTCTTGCAGTTATTGGGATGCTTTTCTAGTAGTTGATACAATTACAATAGTAAGGATTCATTACGTGGTTAAATAATGCCAAAATGATGATGTAAATAATGCAGTTATGTCATTTGCATTGAGGCATCATGATGCAAGTACATAATTTACATAATGTATGCAGACGTCTTGACACAGCTCCTGCTAGTTGTCTTGCCTTCCCTGTGGACTTCCATGCTGTGACTGATGATAATGATAATAGTGATGGTTTCAGGTATTCTAGATAAACTGTGAAAGATAAAACATACATGATTTGAATCACTGTGATTGATCTGATGACAGAAGATAGAATCATAGAGCGAACCCTGGTTAATGGTTTTATTTCTGTTTTTTAATTTAGATTAAGTAGGTTAAGATGATCTGATCAGAGATTGTCCCCCTTAAACCATATGAGTAAACTAACCATGAATTATATCATAATGGTCTTGTGGCTCAATCATCGTGTTATGAGGAAATAGAGTTAACTTATATGTGCCTTGACCAATCATAGCAGCTAAAGTTTCTTTTCAACCTCTTCAGTATGGTGTTGCTTTTTTGTGCTCATCAAAGTTCTGCCTGATCCCCTGTCAGATGTCTCAGGAATGAGGTGGCATAAGAATAAATGAGCCTAAAATGAAGATTTCAAGAGACTTGTGGTTGACAATTTCTGTTATATCAATTTTTCCCTCTAACAAATTATGTGATTTTTCTTGTTTGGAATGCAAGATTTTAAACAGGTACATCGGTTGCTTTACCTGGTGGCTGTCTTTTAAAGTGAATGACAGTTTGGGCTTTTCAGAAAAAAATTGAATGCATATTCATTTCAAATCAACCTATTGTAGACCTAAGGCCTGTGCTAGATTATGAGAGTCTGTGGTTTAGTGGTAGATCACATCTTTTAAGTGAAGAAGATTTTGAGCATGCTAGGAAAAGATCCCTTTATGAAATTTTAAAAGGGCATTGCCAATCAGGACAAATGTTTGGTTGCGATGGAACGATAATCTAACTCAATAGAACACAACTTTTTTTAGTGCATGCTTCTGATTTATTGAAAGGATAGGCAACATGTGCCTTTAGTTGTTGAGGTTTAGCTTCCATGACCTGGTTGTGTCCAACAATATTAGAAAACCAAATATTCCTGCACTGATTATGTTCAAAGCAGAGGTGATATTCAGCAAGTTCTGACCAGTTCTGGAGAACCGGTAGCAGAAATTTTGAGTAGTTTGGAGAACTGGTAAATACCACCTCTGACTATTCTCTGCCCCCATCTATTCTCTGCCTCCCGAGTCCCAGCTGATCAGGAGGAAATGGGGATTTTGCAGGAATCTTTCCCTGGAGTGGGGAGGGAATGGAGATTTTACAGTATCCTTCCCCTGCCACTCCCACCAAGCCATGCCATGCCCTCCAAGCCACGCCCACAGAACCGGTAGTAAAAAAAATAGAATCCAGTCACTGGTCCAAAGTGGTCCAGACTTTCTTCTGTTATTTTTATTATATCATATACCAGACATAATGAATCTGTTGCATGTAGGACCTCTTCATCTTAAGTATGAATTTCCATACTTCATTTAAGTTATATTATGATTTCCTGTGCTCCCAGCCAACGTAATATGAATGCCACGGCCCTTTAAAAGATTTTCTTTCATCCTCAAAAATTGCTACTTTTGTGAAATCAGTGTTCCTCCAGCTTTATGAAAGAGTCGATGGTTGTAGAAGCAATTAAATATTAAAGAAGAAATAAAGCAGGGAATAGAGTCACATAAGTACTAAAAATGACCCAGTTAAAAAACTTTTTGTAGCCTAGTTGTATATTTTCTGTGGAAACAGTGCTAAATTTTTAATATGGATATTTATAGAGAACAAAATGAAAAGCCTAGGATTACAACCACAATGCCATAAAAATATATCCGGATTGCAGTCTGGTGCTAACTTAACTCAGTGAGTATAAGGATATCTAAACTTCCACTTACTTGTTACAACATGGTGAGTATTTCATTGCTGACATCATTTTTCCCCCTGGACATTCACACAGTTGGTGCAATGTCTGTAGGAGAAAATCTTTTATTAACTAAGTGTTGGCGTCATCCTGAACCAAGCTATGCAGTATAAGGATCCTGATGCACTTGAAAACCAATAGTTGTTTATACAAACTTTTCAGTGATTTGGGGACCAGGCAAGGATTAATTGTAGAATTGTAAAAGTCACTGTGCTCTGGATTTCATAACAAGTGAAGAAAATGTAGCTTATAGGGGACTTACCAGTAGTTAATTTATTGTTGAATGAACATGCATATGCAACAGTCTCCTTCATCAGATTCATGTGGGACATATGGTTTGCAAACATTAACTGATATACTGGTAATTTATTTATTTGTTTAGGACTAAAAGTTTATGCGTCTTAAGTATCGCCATATTTTTTTAATCAAAAAGTAAACTGGAGTCTTCTATTTAGCAAGAATTTTTCTGAAAATAATGTTTTACTCACTGGATTTCACAATCTTCCAGGCTATTGCAGCTTTTTAAGCAGAAATGTTTAGTTTAGAATACATTATTTTCCAATATGAATGCACTTCTGGAAAAAAAAATGGAATCAAATCATTTTTAGGGATCTGGAAAGTGGGTGAGGTGGAAGTAGGAAAATGGCCAGCTGCAAAGCAAAATGCTAGGATTTGGCCTGTTATTTATAATAATATTGTGGAGTGCCAAATGGACTCTATATGTTGGATGAGTGACTACAGGCCACTCATTGATAGTTCTACCTTTGCCACTTGTGGTTGAGATGTAGATCTTATAGTGGATAAAGCATCTCAGTAGCCCACAACAGTAGCCCTCAAATGACCAACAAGAACTTACCAAAGTGCCTACTATGCCAATAAGATTAAGAACCCCTCTTTTGGATCAGAGATGGGGAATCTGTCCAGTCCTAGCAATCCTATCCTATATTTTTAATTGTGTGAGATGCTGGGAACTTGATTCAGTAACATCTAGCAGATCATGCAACAGGGCCTGTTGTAAGTTATCTATATAATATTATAAAACCAACTTTATAATTTAATACTAAGATGTACTATACTTTTTAATTTAATATATTACTCTGGTTTTATTGGTCTTGTACATTATGTTCAGATGATTGAAATTATCATCCAGGCTTCTTGTAGTCATCAATATGTGCTATGAAGCATTAGGCTTTCTGTAGTTGGTCAACTGAAATCATGTATTAATATTGGTAGGATAGTATTGTAGCCTGCCTAAGTAAGAATAGTGTAATGTCCATATAATGGATGAAGGAATAACTTACTGGGCAGTTGGTGAAAAATACATGTAAGGTTGCATTCCTTTAAAAGCATGGTTGGAGCAGGACACAACAAAGTAAAACACAATATTGTGGCATAATGTGACCAAAATATTGTTTTTGTTTTGCTATTTTGTTTTAAAAGAGCTGGTTAGGTAGTCCTCCTTTGGACTGTTGCATCCGTAGCGATGCCACTAAAAAAAATAAAACCTATCATGGTTTGAACATGGAAGTTCTTTTCAGTTACCGCTATTAATATTCATTGTGCCATGTAAAAAAAAGTAGGGAGCTGCCTTATTATCACATCAGTCTGCTTATCCTTTCAGCTCAGCATTTCTTCTCTAATTTGCAGAAGCTACCCAAGGTCTCAAATGCAATCTTTTCCCTGACCTGTCATCAGCTTTTTAAAAACTGATATATCAGATCTTGAACTTACTGTACAGTATGCAAAACTTCCTGAAAGATGCATTATTCCTGAGAGACATATTATTTCTGAAATCCTTTTCCAAAGATTGTCACAATATTAATGAACACAAAAATTGAGTGAAGACTAGTATTTTCCGACGCCGAGAATATAGTTCCTTGATTTTAGGGAAATATAGTACCTTAAGAACAGTTTTGCTACCACAAGGCAAAGTATTTCACAAGCTGTATAGTCTACAGAGTTGTTCATATTCATCACAAAAGTTAACATTTTCCAAATGTAATCAGATATTGCCAAGCAAAATGCAACATCATCAACAGGAATCGTGTTGTACAATGCCAAATTTATATTTTGCAATCAAGTGTAGTCCAAAATCTCCAGGTCTGTAAAACTCTATATTCAGTGCTGTGCTAACATGCCTGCTAAAGAAACCACAAGATTGTGTTCAGATCTATATTTGTATTCAGGTAACTCTTGTGGTACCTGACATGTATTCATATTATTTTATCAGTAATTATGCAAATCAAGTAGAGCAGCTTCTAATTCTGTTTTAAGAACATAGGGAGTGCAGGTAACTGTTTGCTATGATTCAATCATTCTTATTCTTTGTGACCTAATTAACATGATTTCACCAGAACCATCTCTAATTACTTCTTGGAGTTTGTATAAACTCGTGCCTCTGTCGTTAGTGATACTATCTTGCCATTTTGCTTTCTGCTGGCCTCCTTTTCGATTGGTTTAAATTTATCTAAAAAATAGAGACTTCTGCATTGATTCGTACCATTGTATTATGTATTAGAAATATTTAGCTTCTTTATTAGTGCTTCTAGTAAGCAGTCTGGTTTTACTTCCCCTGGTACTGAACGATTTCTTCGTGCAGTATTCATAACTTCACTTAAACCTCATTTGTTGTAAATGTGATAATAATTATGTCATAGGTTTGATTGGGAAGAATAATGTTGATTTTTTCCCCCTATAACACAGATTTGATTGAACACCTCAGTCCTCATTTATTAAAAAACTATCTGGTTATACCGAATGTAGTTGTTATAAACCTGTAGCAATTGATGACACAATGCAGTAGGAACTGCTCGGCAGACAAATTTAACCACGAAGGTTGTAGGATGTTTTTGACACCCATCTACTACTCCACATTGCTGATTAAGAAAGTAAGTTAAGAGTGAAGATTTGCTTAAAGCCATCAATCTGAATTTGTTCCTGAATTCAACTGTATATACTGTAGTAGGCACTCTACCAGTGGTGGATTTCAAAAAATTTTACTACCAGTTCTGTGGGTGTGGCTTGGTGGGTGTGGCAGGGAAAGGATACTGTAAAATCTCCATTCCCTCCCCAATCCAGGGGAAGGTTACTGCAAGATCCCCTTTTTCTCCCAATCAGCTGGGACTCTGGACACAGAGAGACCAGTCAGAGGTAGTATTTACTGGTTCTCCGAACTACTCAAAATTTCCACTACTGGTTCTCCAGAACTGGTCAGAACCTGCTGAAACCCACCTCTGCTCTCTACCCTCCCTTCATTTTTCAAATGCAGCCTGCACAGAAACAAAACTAACTTTACACATTCAAAAACTGGTTTCTAGGAAGGATAGTTGTTGTTTTTTAAAATTATATTGGCTTTGGGAATATTTGAGTGAAGTTAAACCAGAATTGATCCCACATCCCTGGGTTTGGTGACTTCTCTGGCTGGCAGACTGAATTTTATTTCATTTAAAGCAGTCTGTGGGCTTTGTTTTTGCCCAGCTCGCGGCATTCCTGACATTTTTTTTCCACAGGCTTTTAGCTAGATCATCTGACAGTAACCAGCAAGTCAATGAACTTTATACACAATTAAGCAGCAGAAGCTGGGAGAATTCCTGACTGAATATGTGTTTTCTCCATTCCTTTTGGAAAGCATATGCTGTATGTTGATCTTCCAGTGGTGGAATGAATGTCGCGTAGAGTAATTGAGCTGGTTTCACTTGATTTAATACCAAACAGACTAAGAAAGAAGAATGATTGCATCCTTTACATGGGCCTCACAGAACAGTCACCTCCCACACTGTTTATTCAGACTCAGAACTCAGCCATTCACTATTTAAACTAGAGGTTTGGGGTGGGGGAAAAAATCAGTCATGAACAATCCCAAAGCATGTATTTTTTCAGGGCAAAGTAGAACATTTTTATATCATTTAAATAAGGATTTATAATTACACACACACACACACACACACACACACACACACACACACACACACACTTGCAACAAACCAGAATTTTTTCTTCAATGCAGAGCAATATGTGATCCCGACACTTAAAAAAAAAAAGTAACCGAAATTTTGCCTCAAATTAAATTACTGGGATAGAAGTAGAATTGTTCCTCTTGTTTGCATTTTGGGAAAATTAAAACTAGTTATCTCAAAAAAAGTTTGGCATCAAATCAAATTGAAGCAATTAGAGTTCTTTGAAAGTCTATTTAGCAACTTCTCTGAGTTCAAAGTATGTCTCTGAAGTTGTGTTAATAGACGCTGATTAAAATTAAAATAAGTTTGTAAGAGCAACTACCGAGAATAGGTTTTTCACATGTAAGCAAGCATATTAAATATCAGTTAATAGTATATGTTGCTGCAACACCAGATGCATACATTATTTTTTGGAGGGATGGCCCAAGGAGGAAACAAAATCAAGTTTTTTGGATCCTCTTGAGGTGCCATCTTTTTATTATTTTTATTGAGTTTAAAATAATAACAATTGTATATGTTGTATATGCAATCTATGGTGCTCTTACAGAAAGTATTACATACATAAAAGGAAAATCCTAGGAATGCTTTAGGAAAAGATATATTTTAAAAACTAGGAAAAAATTCAAAATGTTAAGTATTCCTTACTTTTCCTTTGATATAGAACTCTTAAGTTATTCAGATTTTAAATATAAACCTAGACCATTAAGAAACTTATCCAATCTTGATTCTCCATTGAAACAAAGGCTAAGAGTTGCAAATTTCATTGAACCAAGATTTGTAATTCGATACATAAAAACTTTCTTGGAATATAGTACGTGTCTTCTTCACAAGCATCAAAGCACAGTTTATTCAAAGTCCTTGATAAATTAATGCAGTTCAAAACTTTGGAGCATAGTTTAATAGTAGATTAGTATCTGTCAGATTTTACACGTCCTTCCAAGAATCCACAACAACAACAACAACAATAATAATATCAATATGGAATTCCTCAGTTACAATCACAATTCATGGTTTGAAAATATTGACAGTGGTGAGTTACAGTTTGTGAAAGTGTGGCTTAGATATTCTGAATTATCTTGTGATCAGTAGAATTAGAAACTATTTCCCTGTAAAGTATTTTGAACATTTAAAAATTAGCAATTAATGGGAGGAGAAAAAGGAAAACATACATTTACAATGACGAGCCTAACACAAATGTGGAAATGTATCATAAGGCTTTAAATGTACGTTTAAAATCAAGGACTGTTCAGCTCAAACGGAGATTGGTTCTGGATACAATAAAATATGGCTGTTGCAGTTCCAGTTTTTAATAGTTTCCTAATTCATTTAATCAGACTTGTTTTTCCAGTTTATTTTTTCACATATTGTTCAACAAGAGGTATAATTTTCAAGGAATCTCCGTATATGTATCATATACATGAAAAACTATTTCATATTATATATACATGAAAAACTATTTCATACCATGTCAGAATATTTGCATTTCTTTCAGAATCCGAAGTTTCTCAGATGTGCTGCTCTCCAACCAGGATGGATTATAACATCATGCTAGCTGGGTCAAGCTCAGTCTGAAGAAGGCTAGCTTCTTCAACTAACATGACTTTCCCCAAAGTTTTAACAGAAATTGCTATTCACATCTGATTTTTTTTAAACCAGACATTACGACAAAGTTGGAATTTCAGATAGATCATTGTCCAGTGTCTCGAAAGCCTCCAGTAATGGAGCACCAACAATTTCTGAAGGCAAGTTGTTCTACTGGTTGATTGCTCTCTCCTTTGTAGGTGCTCCTCAGATATTGCAACACTGCTATCATGTCTCCCCTGGTCCTTCGTTTTGTTAGACTTGACATACCCAATTCCTGTAACTGTTCTTTGTATGTTTTAGCCTTCAGTCCCCTAATCATTTTTGTTGCTTTTCTCTGCACTCTTTCCAGAGTCTCAACATCTTTTTTTATAATGTGGTGATCAGAATCATGGAAACCTGTGTTTGTTCATGATTTATTCATATATGTAGTAATATAATTGCTACATCCCTGATCATTTTACTTAAACAATCATGTTTTGAAGTGCAGTGAATTTAATCAATATGGGTAAATACTGTTGTCAGAAAATACAGAAGATGCAAAATATGAACAAAACAGTACTAATAGAACTAGAATTCAGACTAAAGCAAACATTAAAATAAACGAGTTAACTCTTCAAACCTCGGTGGAAAAGAATTGTTTTTACCAACATCCTCATAGCTGGAAGAGTAGGAACCAAGTACTTTCTGGAAACTACAATAGTGGAGACCCTTTCTTACGTACTTGATAGTAGTAGGGCATCTTTAGAAATGCTTCTCCTGTTAATCTGACTAGACAAGTGTAAGGGAGGATTTTTTAAAAAATAAAGGTTTTATAATTGCCTCCTTAAGACATACAGGAATACATCCTTTGCTTGAGAAGGCATTGATCACATCCCTTAACCATAGGGCCAGCTCAACCTAGCTGGTTTAATTAGCCAGGAAGGGCAAGGGTTGAGTAAGCAAGTAATGGCCCTTATTTCTCCACACACTCTGGATACATCCTTCAGATCTACAAGCTGAAAGGAATGAACCTGACAAGTGGTTACCATGGTTACTTTCTTATGACCTCCCCCAATATTGCAGTCCAAATTGAGGTGAATCAGGTCAACTTTACCTGCAAAGAATGATGAAAATCATTCTCAGCAAGTTCTGACAGTTCTCATTTCCCTGCCCCAACACCTTGATGGAGATGCATTGCTGACTTAGTCTGCCGGTCCGGGCAGATGGAATGGAGGCAGAGAATCAGAACTTCTTTGCTGTGTCCACTATCGCCCAATAACGCTTCAGTTGGGCCTGAAGAAAAGCCCTCATTGTATGTTAAAACCTTTTCAGTGTCAGAGTCCCTCCATTTGAGTTCTTTGACTTCAATTAATGAACTTCAGAACAACCCATTCAAATATTTCATAGAATAAATGGGAGTGCAACATATATCCTTGCATTATATCTCCTTAACAATGGCAATGCATACTATACAACTATAACTTTGCTTGTGTCTGTGATTTTCTTCAATATCACATGAAAACTTAAATGTGTCACATTGCTGACACTGGTAATCATGGGCTTTATAGACTACATTTGATTACCCTCATTGTACTTGTTATTATTTATTTAGGAACCTATTATGATTTACATTGATTGCTTATGTAGTATCCTATGACTATCAAAGTCTTGTATGATATGATTTATGATTATAGTATTTTATTATCATGATTTATCAATTGTGGCTTGTATGTACGCTGAAAGCTTATGAACCGGAGATAAATTTCTTGTGTGTCTAATCACACTTCGCCAATAAAGAATTCTATTCTGTTCTTCTTCTAAAGAATCTTAGGGACCATGGGAGCTATTGGCATACTTTGGTGTTTTCTTTCACAGCAGTGCTATAATCTGCTGCGTTCATGTATTCCTGTTTAGCATGCAGAAGTATACCTAGTATTGCAATGAGAAATTCCATCATGACAATGACTTCTGTGCCCTCCATTACCAGCCGGTCTATGAATCTTGCTGCAGCTACTTTGACGTGGACTCTAGCCCTCTATTTGCCTTCCCTGAGAAATTTATCAGTATGGTTGTTAAAAGATCAGCAATGATGGTAATAAATGATGAAGGCATCAAAGAATTTAAATCTCACGTTATTGGAATAATTAATGGTGGGGAAAGAGGATATGAGCCTAAGAGTTTATTGCTGGACATAGGCCTTCCCTACCTTACGGAGGCTGGGTTGGAAGAGGAGGAGAAGGGTGGGGGAGTATGACTTCCAATACTGCACTATATAAAAAAACCTTATTCTTGTGGTTTAATGTGCACGGTAATGTGAACCCAGTAGCTGTTGCGGTTTATCAGTTACTGAGAACGATGCTTTTCTAAGAATATGGTCTCTTCCTGCTCCACATCTCAGGCAAGAGCCTTTTGTTGGCAGTTTGACAGCTGGTAGATTTTGGTTTGAAGTAACTGTTTGGTAGTAATAAGACCAAACAGTCCCTCGATTCACACTGCAGGTGACCTGGACAGAAATTATATTGACTGAAGCAGCATTTAAACACATGACACCAACATTACATTTGAGCATGTGCCAAGAAAAATGCAAGCGTGGCTAAAATTGGCAGCAAGGATAAGGAATTAACTTGTCCTTCTAGGTCTGTAAATGAGGCCCTCAGATGCTCTTTCCACTTGGGAGCAAGAACGCCATGTGTTTATGGTGCTAAATAAAATATAATAAATAACGTTCATTTATTAAGTCAGCAAAAAGCTGAATACCTGCTATTCCCTTGTTCTAGTTCCAATAAGTGGGACATTCAATCTCCCATTCATTTTCTCAATGTTCTCTGCCGCTTGTCTTGCTTTGTTGGGAGATTACAAAATAATTTTACACACAAACATGCACGCACGCGCAGTCGCGCGCGCACACACACACACACACACACACTGTTCATACTAAAAAATAAACTGGCTAATTGAAACCACAGTCTGTATTAGACAGTTTTTTAAATCGCTTACTTATCTTTGAAAATACACCCTGACATAAATAGTTTTCTTTTTAACCTGCAAAATCAATGGATGTTAAAATAAAACAGCACTGAGTAGGTTAGAGGGTTGAGTCTCGTAGGAAATAAAAAAGAGCGGATGCTATTAGCTCATATCAATAAATTAATATCGACAAAATGTTTTTGTTTCTTTGCAACTAGAAAAAATAATGGCATGTATACATTTGAACTGCCCTGGAGGAATGGGATGTCATTTGTCAAGCTTAATATCAAATGTTTGGATTTAGGATTGCCAAATTCTAAAAGATGTTTAAAAGTTCCATAGACTATATGAGGCTTACTCCTCATCTTCAGCTATAATGAGGGTTCATAGTGAATTGTCAACAACGACGTATTTAATTTCTTCCTCTTTTTTTTGGAATGCCATTCATCCATATAAGAAAAAACTGCTTATACAGTGATGTATTGCTCCCATGTAGCCCTCCGTCTGCCCAGAAAAAACATTATAGTGATGCAGAAAAAGCCCATAGCAATTTCTTAAAGGCACCTTCTTTTCCATCTAGTAAGAATAGAAAATTTAACTTTACTTCTAAGATTAAATCACATTTTCATTTTTCTGCCTATTGTATCAACCAAGCTCCTGGCTTTGACTTGTTCTTCAAAACACTGTCACCTCGAGCAACAGAGTTTCCCATCAGTGTTCATTTGTTTTTTCAAGTCAAATACTTTAACCAACTTTCTGATGGTCCATTTCTGTATAAGAGAGTTCTGTGCAATCTGTAATTCTCCACCAACCCAATCTACTGGCCCACATGGCTCAGTAAGCATCTCGTGGTTGTTCCTTGCTTGAACCTGTGATTACAGAATGGGAAATTTCTTAAATGAACTACATGTAGTTGCTTTCAGTAGTGGGTTTCAATTTCGGCTGCTACTGGTTCGCTCATGGGCGCGCATGTACTTCTGCACATGCGCAGAGACATCCAGGTGGGTGGGTGGAGCCTCCCGCCGCTGCTACCAGTGCGCCCGATCTGGGGCGAGCCGGTAGCAACCGACCACTGGTTGCTTTACCACACAGTATGCAGATCTGATACAGATAAAATTAATTGTCCGTGGTTGAGAATATATAGTCCAAGGAATTTCCTTATACAGCCTGCTGGTCTCTTTCTGCCTGTAGATCCTACCTGGCATCACACTCCAATAAGTTGTTGAAGAATAAGTAATTCTCCCCAATGTTTAAACTCTTTAAATTAATATTAATCAACCCCGTACCCAATAATCTCTATGCTTTTGTCCATTTAATCCTTCCTCGCCATAAATTCTTTGAATAAATTGAATGTGACTGTGGAAAGTTTTAATTACTTCTCATTTATCATGCCCATACCTACTAAGACCATTTGCTTCCTATCTTTGTATTCCATATATTGGCTTTCTTAATACAATGATATAACTCAACTTTCTGGGTTTTGGAATACGGTACCAAATAATGCTTGCCTTTCCCTAGTTCTTCACAGTAAGGTGCAATCAGATGCTAACCACAATCTAGTTATACCACTGCAGAGTAGTCATTTTAAGAGTGTTCCAATGTAAAGTAATTGCATGTAGAGTTGGAATGCCTGCTGCACTTTATTTTGTCTCTAAGGAAAAGGCGTTAATGACTCTAAGCTAGTGTTTTCAGGGAAAATATGTCTTATATTATACTCTGAACTCCAAGAACACCGGTAGTGGTGCATGTCTACTTCTAAGAATTAAATCAAGTGGTATATATTTATGTTCTAAGAATCGAATCATCCTGCCCCATCTATTGAGGCTTCCTGCTCTTAAAATAAGAAGAAAGCCAAAGGAAATAAAAATGTCTGAAACAGAAACTGTATGTGTCTGAACAGTGTTATGATTTCCCTACTCTCAAGACAGTAAGCCAGCTACAGAAGGCTCTGGAACCATCGTTTTAAATAGTTTGTTCTCTTGTGTACATCAAAACTCATCACTCAGGTATGTCCACAACTGGACCTTTTTTTTTTAACAGACAAGCCTTTCCATATTAAGCCCAGATGTTCAGTCTTGAAGGAAATACAAGCTATATATGTTAGAGGTATCTACAGTATCTGGAGGAAAGCTCATTGGGGGACTTTGGACAACTCCCTCACTCTAGCCCAATGTATCTTAAAGTGTTTTTATTGTGGGGAAAAGTAAAAGGAGGCTCAGGTTTGAACTGTGAAGTCCTCTCTGAGCTTGCTTCTTTCTTTCTTTCTTTCTTTCTTTCTTTCTTTCTTTCTTTCTTTCTTTCTTTCTTTCTTTCTTTCTTTCTTTCTTTCCTTCCTTCCTTCCTTCCTTCCTTCCTTCCTTCCTTCCTTCCTTCTATCCTACCTTTATTATTTTTACAAATAACTCAAGACAGCGAACATATTCAACACACCTTCCGGTTCCAACTTTCTCCACAACAACAACCCTGTGAGGTAGGCTGGAATAATAGTTATTGGCCCGGAGTCACTTGGGTGGCTTTCATAACTAAGCCACGACTTGAACTCAAGATCTCTTAGTTTATAGCCTGATGCTTTAACTACTAGCAGAAGCTCTTTGCTTGTGAACCTTTTATTACCTGACTAGATAACATCATCAGTGCCAGTGAGTGTAAAGTTTGGTCCTTAGAGAAACCACAGCCCCACCAACATTTTTCTTACTGTATAAAAAATAATAATAAACATGGTGCAAAGCCCACACTCACTAGTACTGGCCTAGTCAGGTAATGAAATACCTGCAAGCAAATGAGCAAGCTCAGAGAGCATCAAGGACTTCAAAGTACTGTACAAGCTGCCTGGAGATCCTATATCAAAAGACAGATGTTATTTGACTTTCACTGGCCCAGACAACATGGCCACTTGTTACAATTATGGAAGTTGAAATGTGGCTATATTTGGAAGTTCACAAGTTTCAAACCCTATGTTAATCAGTTTTATGTAAGACTGGTCTCTTTGAGTTAGGATATCTGTGATTTGGCCTGTCTGCTTTCTCTGATGCATAGTCTTTTATCTGGAGGGAGTGATGTAATATAAGGAAACATTCAAGCCATTTTCATTCATTATGTTATTCCCACTCACAAATAAAGCCAAGCGGGAAAGGAAAGGCCTGGTGCTATTGCATGAAAGAAACTGTTGAACATCTGTATGATGTTCAAAACAGCCACCAGTTTCTTTATTCATGAACACAGTAAAGATGTTAGAAGTCTGAACAAATATGACTATGACTATTACGTTCACATTGAGAAATTAACCTTAAGAAAAGAATGAGGAGAAGGTAGTCCAGCACCTACTAGCAGATATATGAGTAATGCTATGGGAAAGCTGAGATAGCAATTTATTAAATGGAACATTCCATCTCAGTACAAGGGTATAGAGTAGATTTGGGGTTTTTTAATGTGTCATTACTGCCTTAATTCACCTTCCTCATTGAACCTTGTAATTAAATAATTAAATAATCCAACAGCTCAAGGACCACCAAATTCCTGTAAGGCACCCTTCTTCAGTCTGATGTTCTTTAAATATTTTGGACTTGACTGGAAAGGAGAGGTTTTTAATTTATTTTTTATTGCTTTCATAAAAATAACAAAAAAAAAGCAAAAAACAAAGATACATAAAAATATTACAGTTTTTTTAAAAAGTCTGGACCACAATCTGTTTGGAACATTGCTTCTATGGAAAGTTTCTGACTAATTTTACAATATTATAGCTGTAGTATCTATAGCATCCATACTCTGACTCACAGCCCTGTTAATTTTTTATCTAACAGAATCTTTAAATAAGTGTAACTTGAACTTAATAATAATAAAGGAGGATTGGTAAAGAATCAGATGATTTGTAATTTGTACCAATAAACTAGAAGCCTATGTTAGTTGTGTGGTGCAGTGGTTAGAATGCAGTATTGCAGGTTGACTCTGCCTACTGCCAGGAGTTCGATCCTGACCTGCTCAAGGTAGACTCAGCCTTCCATCTTTCTGAGGTGGGTAAAATGTGGGCCCAGATGGTTGGGGGCAATATGCCGATGTTGTAAACCACTCAGAGAGTCCTGTAAAACATTGTGGAACAGTATATAAGTCTAAGTGCTATTGCTACTGCTATGCTATGTTGAAATAGATCCTGGCTATCATTCTTCACTAGAGCAAAAAATATTTCAGATTTGGTCTTCCCTATTATAAATGGGATGAATGCCATAAGTAATGTCATCTTCTGTACATTTGTATATTTTATTTAATCCTGATGACTGTGTTTGATGTAATCTCTCCTTTATGACTTGACTTACTTTTTTTTTTTTTTACTTCTTAGCTATGACATTTTAAAAGTCTGATCAGATTGGAAACCCTGAGGTTTTGATGGTGTGGGGCCTGACTCTATGCAATGCTGTTTCAGTGGCTTTGCTGGCTGGGACTGCTGAAATTATGGATCAGTAACATCTGAATCACTACTGGTTCCCACATAGTATGTTATATAACCTAGGCAACAACTTGCTCCAACAATAATGTTAGCCTATACAGATCACTTTAGGAGAAAGACCTCATGAGATGCCATGGAATTTACTTCTAGGAAAGCATAGGTACGGCTGCAAGCTAAAAGCAGCCCCTCCTGTATTTCTGAGTGCAGTAGGTAGCAGTATACTAGATACCAGATTTCCCCAGCACTTTTCTTTTCTACCTGATTTTGGCAGGTTTGCACTGCTCCTTCACTTGCTGCACAATTACATCTGAAATTCTGATTACCTCCTCATCCAAGAAGCTCAGGTCTTATGTCTGTCTACTCTATGAAGCACAGAAGAATTGAGAGTACTCTACTCTGTTCCCAATGAAATTATGTTAAAAGTCTGACAACTGAAACCCCATCTCTGAGTGAGAAGAAGCCATTCTCTTGTTGTAACTCTAAGGAGCCTCAGTGTTGAATGTTCACCAAGGTAATGTAGTTGAGTGGAAAGCATAGAATCATAGGGACCTCGGAGATCTTTTAGCCCAACCCCCTGTTCAAGGCAGGAGAGATTTATCATCCCAATCAAATGGTTGTTCAGTCTATTTTTGAAAATCTCCAGTAATGGAGCAGGTTAAGCCCAGGAGGCAAGCTATTCCATTGATTAATCGCTCTTATTGTCTGAAAATTTATCCTTATTTCTTAGGTTTGACAAGCTTCTACCCATTACTTCTTGTCCTGCCCTCTGGTGCCCTAGAGAATAAGTCAATACCCTATTCTTTGTGGCAGCCCCTCAAGTATGATCATCCAGAGTCTGTTCTCCACTTACATGAAGACTGTCTCAAATCTCAGGGTGGCATCAGAAACACATTTTGGGACTTGAAGGATCAACTTCAAACATTTGGATTAAACAAGTTCTAATGGTGCAAAATTGGATAAGAGGCCCAGCTGGGTACTATAAAGAAGTTGTGTTATTGGCTTGGCTTTGAATAGTTTGAGTTCCACAGATATATAGCAGCCACTTTTTGTCTTGGAGAATTTGAGGATGCCAGTTGAGCTCCTCTATGCGTTTTCATCAACTGACTTTGAGCACACTACTTGTCAGTTTCTAGAGATACTGTATGCATGTGTTTCTGTGTACAAATGTAGACTTTTATTGTGCAAAGACCATGTGTGTACAGGGACATGTTTATTTAGGACCAGGAAGACCTAAAAGCATGGTTCAAATCCTAGTAATTATGTTCCATGTAGATGAGCAGTATATGAATTCATGGTCCCTGGTGGATTTGTGAAGGAGATTGGACTTTTTCTTGTGGATGTGGTGGGCAACTTGACAAAGGCCTCAGTTGCCTCCTAGAATGGGGAATCAAGAGCTGTGGGTCACATTCTTCTTATGCAACCTCTCCGTTATTGATCTTGGGGCTCTGTGGTTTTCCTGGGAGATGAAACAACATAGAAGAAATGCCCAGACTACCCCTAGAGAAAGACAAAAAGTGAATCTATCCAAACAATTGTAAAAGCCTATAATAGATCTTGGCAATGAAAGCAGTAAAACATACTTATTTTTTTCAAAGATGTACTCACTTTGAGTGTTAGTTCCTATTGTGTGAGATAAGCCTGCCATTTTGAAAAATGTGTATAAGGGTCATAATTAAAATTATTTGAACTTGAAGTTCAAATTATGGCAACATATGGGATTTATGATCATGGTATGTGCAGTGCAACTCCTATCTTGTAGAATTTTCCATTCTTCTGTCCCAATTCCCTCTTTTTAAGTCATATAAAATCATTTCTTTTCCTGTAATTTGCACAGATTTCACCTGTATCTAGTTAAGTTTTGGACAATGTTGGTTTCATTGCATTAAATTTGTTTACAGTAATTTTCTATGAAAACCAATAAAAATTAAACAGATATTTCTTCTTTCATACCAATAAAACCTGATAATATCATACAAATTAAAAATAATATACCATAGATTTTTCTATTTTTATGGCACTTTCCTTTGCTCACTCAGGTCCACAGAGTAAGATCTAATAAACCATGGTGGAAAACTTCAGATCATCTTCCTCCAGAAGAAGCAAGAACTTTCTAAATATCTTGGCTGGGAATTCTAAGACTTAATCCCAAACTTCTGGAGGACATCAAGTTGAATAAACCTTCTCTAGGCTTCAAGTAATTAAATTATCCAATCTACTTAATTTAATTTGATTCCACCATTTCTTTACCAAATACTATTGAACTCTTTTAAAGTCTGGATTGAAATGTGGAATTTAATAACATTACTTTTAATTAGGAGGACAGTTTCAGCAGATGACAACATACCTTACTTGTAAACTTCTATCTGATATTAAGACAATTGAATGTAAAGATTGGTTAATGCTGCTTTGTAATTCACCTAGTTTAGGCTTAATCACTGGACTATGAATAAGTCCATCTGGGACAGAGGATAGTTGCGTAGTTGAGTGATGACCAGAGGCTCCAAAAATAGAATGGCTGAAGTCAAGATCTTCACTTGTTTAACGAACAACTCTAAAGATCTTGTAATGTTACAAGCTCATTAAAGCTGCGGTGAATTGGCTGCAGCGAGTTGTCCTAGACCAGATATTTATGGTACACATCCTTTTATACTACTCTTTTCATGAAGGTATCTATGAGGATATTGTAGCCCTATAATCTCTAATTTTCCTGGAAATTCTTATGGCTTTTTATGTCTGACATTTACTTGAGAATCATAACTTTAACAGCATATCACTTTTTTTTTTTTTGCTAGGTAACTTATATTGCCCAATTAATTTATGAAGTTAGGAGGAAAAAATATGGCAATGCTTTAGAATTAGCGTAGCATTTTAGCATTTCATTATTTTAGTAGTCCAATAATCATTCATTCTAGAATTGTAGTTTTTGAAACTTTGGGCAAGTGTCAGTGTCTTAGAACTCGTATTTTTATTCAGTTAATATTAATTCCATTTAATTTGTCTACTAAGGGTTTTTCTTTCTCTTCTTGTATCATTGATCTGGGGGAGAAAAAGTCCAGTCATGATTGTTTGCTAATAGGGATGTGGACCATTTCAGTTCTGAAGCCAAAATACTGACTGTTTCCATGGTTTATATTGCACTGAACGGTCACTGAACAAACAGTTGTAAACTGGGCACTACCTCTATTAAATTCAGCCACTGTTTCCCTTCAATATTCCAGCATATGGCTTTATCAGAGACACTATGGATGATCTCTGGAGGGCTCAGGACAGGGGTTGCTCCTCTGTCCTAGTCCTATTAGATCTCTCAGTGGCTTTTGATACCATCGACCATGGTATCATGCTGCAGCGGTTGAGGGGGTTAGGAATAGGGGGCACCGTTTTGCGGTGGTTCTCCTCCTTCCTCTCCGACCGCTCGCAGTTCGTGTTGGCAGGCGGACAGAGGTTGACCTCGAGGCGTCTCGCATGGGGAGTGCCGCAAGGGTCGGTCCTCTCGCCCCTCCTGTTCAACATTTATGTGAAGCCGCTGGGTGAGATCATCCGTGGTTTTGGGGTGAAGTGCCATCTGTACGCTGATGATACTCAGCTGTACATCTCCACCCCAGACCACCCCAACGATGCCCTTGATGTGATGTCTCGCTGCCTAGAGGCCGTGCGGGTCTGGATGGGGAGGAACAGGCTCAGACTCAACCCCTCCAAGACCGAGTGGCTGTGGCTTCCGGCGCTCCGATATAGTCAGCAGGTGCCGTCGCTGACTATTGGGGGTGAATCTTTGCCCCCCACGGAGAGGGCTCGCAATCTGGGTGTCCTCCTGGACGCGCGGCTGTCTTTAGAAGAGCATATGACGGCCGTGGCCAGGGGGGCCTTTTATCAGGTTCGCCTGATTCGCCAGTTGCAGCCCTTTCTGGATCGGGACACCCTGCGCACGGTCACTCATGCCCTTGTTACTTCCCGGTTGGACTATTGTAATGCTCTCTACATGGGGCTCCCCTTGAAGAGCACTCGGAGGCTCCAACTGGTCCAGAATGCGGCCGCGCGGGTGGTTATGGGCGCAACCCGTTGTGCCCATGTGACACCTCTCCTGTGCGAGCTGCACTGGCTCCCAGTGGTCTTCCGGGTGCGATTCAAGGTGTTGGTTACCATCTTTAAAGGGCTCCATGGCATAGGACCCGGGTACCTCCGAGACTGTCTTCTGCCATCAATAGCCTCCCACCGACCAGTTCGCTCCCACAGAGAGGGTCTCCTCAGGGTGCCATCGGCCAAGTTATGTTGGCTGGTGACATCCAGGGGGAGGGCCTTCTCTGTGGGAGCCCCAGCCCTGTGGAACGAACTGCCCCCGGAAATTCGTAAGATCTCCGACCTCCGGGTGTTTCGCTGCGCACTGAAGACCCTTTTGTTCCGCCAGGCCGGACTATCAACACAATAGTTTTAAATTGGGGTATTTAAATTTTTTGGGGTTTTAAATCTGAGCCAATTTATTTAATTATTTTAAATTTTACATTGTTGTTTTGTCTGTGTTTTTAAATAGGCTGTACACCTTTAAATAGGCTGAGTCCTTCGGGAGAAGGGCGGTATAGAAATAAAATTATTATTATTATTACTATGGAAAATGAATTAGGTAAAAGTTCAATGTTGCTCAGAATATCAAACTGAAAGACTATTAATTTGTTAGTTTAAAAGAACACCTACTAAGGCATTGTGTTTGAGCAGTTCCATAGCCTCTTTATTAGAATAACCTTTAGTTAGGTATTATTCACATGAACAGAGATATTACAGGTATCCTCGATATACAACCACAATTGAGCCCAACATTTATGTTGCTAAGTGAGACATTTGTGAAGTGAGTTTTGTCTCTTTTTCTGACCTTTCTTGCCAAAGTTGTTAAGTGAATCACTGCAGTTCTTAAGTTAGTAACACGGTTGTTAAGTGAATCTGGCTTCACTTTGACTTTGCTTGTCAGAAGGTCGCAAAAGGTTATCATATGACCCTGGGACACTGCAACCGTCATAAATTTGAGTCAGCTACCAAGCATCTGAATTTTGATCACGTGACCATGGGGATGCTGCAACAGTCATGAGTGAAAAATGGTCATAAGTCACTTTTTTTCTATAACTTCAAACAGTCACTAAACAAACTGTTGTAAATTGAGGACTACCTGTATTCCAATAAATTTCCATATTGTCAATGAACTATGGAAGAAATAGTCCGCTCCTCTGGAGTGCAATAAATTGAGAAAAGAAGATCCATAGATAAATGTGTTGCCAAGATCTTTATTAAATTCTGAGGGTAATGTTTAGAATGTCCCTTTAAGATACCCGGAAGCAGAATAGCATGCAGTTAGGTTGATTATTGACTGGATAATAATTTACTGACTGATTTGTTCAGTTGGTGCACGTTTTCTTTCATCAAATCAGTGTTCTTGTATATTATCCATGTTGTTCATGTAGGAAATTTATTCATATTACCAAGCTTCTCAAGACAAATGGGAAAACATTGGAAAGCGCATTTTAAAAAAATTAGATAACCAAAATATTGAAATCAGATCTGACAATTTTAGTGTTTGGTGTTATAACAGTCTATAGCATGTATATAAAATCATTCATCATTCAATAACATTTCAGACAGCGGGTTTAATTATTTAACTTTGGCTTGATTTTGTCTGGCATTTGCTAGAAGGATTAATATGGTTTTCCTCCAGCGCTTAGATTTGCGGAAAATTACTGCCATACTTAAATTTCTTTGTTGCCGTTACTTTTCAAATCATTCTAATTTTATTACTGATTTTCACTCAATACAATAGCCTTGCTTTTCGTTTACATAGTGCTTTTCTCAGCTTTCCTTTTAATTTGCCTCATGGCCTTACGAGAGATACGAAAAGAGTTTTCATAATGTATCTCAGAGGTAAACATAGAAGTTCAGCAAAAAAAAATATGCTCTATTAAAGAAATTTGAGAAATACCCTCCTGCTAACAGAAGCTAGATAACTCTTCTTCCGATTATGTGCAAAATAATGAGCAGTGATATCTCATTAAAAGCTGGCTGAGACCAGCCTACACCCCTACTAATTCAACCTCTGGACCCATTTATGCTGAATAAATATGGATTATAGTGGGGTGCGTATGCATTTCAGCACTTTTTCAGCATTTTTGGCTAAGTAAGCAATAGGACATCATTATAGATACAGTTATAGTGAAATTTATTATTCTTCCTACATTTTATGATCCCACTGCACATGTTGGGAATAGTAAATGGACCTTGAAGTAATCACTGCTATAAATAGCAACAACCTTTTCTCTTTAATGGGTTTTTTTAAAAAATGGATGTAAGATAGAAATGGTTATAAATGGAATGTAGAATTATCTAGGCCTTGTAAATAAGTCCTTAATAAAATAGGCTAATTCACAATAGTTTTGTCCACCAAAGATGAAGAGTTTTGAGTAGAGATGGAAGGGATGAAGCGTTTTGAGTACAGATGGGTTAGTAGAGGCAGAACTCTTTCTCTGGAAGTCACGGTGCCATTCAGATACCAATTTTTGATATGGCGCCTTCTATATCTCTTCTTTTACCACTTCGAGCGTTGAGAGAGATAGAAAGTTCTGGTTCTTGCTCTTCTGGCGGCCTCAACCATTGTTATTTGATGCTGTAGTGTTGTAGTGTGGCTTTGATGTTGTCTCCCCTTTTTTTTCTGGGTGTGCATCTTGTTCTTTGACCTTCTTTTCTTTTTGTAAATGTCTTGTACGGAAGGGAATCCCAAGACAGTCCTCTTCAAGTGAGCAAACCATTTTATATGATGTTTTGGGAAGTAGTTTAGGATTACTTTTTCTTTTTTTCATATGGCACTACCTGTTTCATTTTCAAAAACCAAGAGCACCAATGAAAATGCATATGAATTTTCATTGAAATTTTTTTAATAAAAAGTATGTGGACATTGGAGAAAATGAACTTATGAATGGAAAAAAATGAGAAACTAAATGAGACTGAGCTTTAGGGGCTCGCTCATTTCTAAATATCTCTGCATGACATGTTAATATAACCTTTAATTAAGTGATTTGTACTGTTTCTTAAATCATATCACCTTTCTATATTAATGATAGAAGCACTTCCTCATTGACATACGCTTGAGACTCATTATTTTTCTCAATCAAAATTGGAAGCATAGCTTGTTCTGTTACATTAAAAGTTTACTTTTAGAGCAGAGATACAAAAATAGAAGTCTCAACCTGAAAAAATTATTAATTTAATGCAACTATAGTTTATCCACTGCAGCTCAATATAAAATGGCCAAGGCTCAAAAAAAAATATGTATTCCTATTTGTAATGGTAGGTATGAATTACCTTTGGGGGAGATGTGGGAGATGCTACCTAGATTATGATCAGATAAGAGAGGTAGCTGCATAATAGTCAGAGAAAGAAACTCAAAAGGACCCTTCCTAATTTATCAGGCTGATAATTATCCTGTATTGGATAACCTAAAGTATTACATTTCTTTGTTGACATATTGCTTCAAAACAGAGAGTTTCACAGCAGTTATCAAATAGTTACCATGTTTCCCCGAAAATAAGACCCTGTCTTATATTTTTTTGAAATAAGTGCTTGGCCTTATTTTCCGGGAGATCTTATTATGATTATGATTTCCAGCTCTGCGTTTAAATATTTTTGGGGAGGGCTTATTTTTGGGGGAGGCTTATTTTAGCACATGTGCTCAAAAGCCCAATTGGGTTTATTATCAGGGGATGTCTTATTTTCGAGGAAACAGGGTAAATAAGATAGTTAGAGAGTTGGTTGGTTGGATCGATCCCTTATTGGGAATGGAATCCTTAAAAGAATTGCAGAAAGAGTTGTCTTTCTAAACTCAGGGCTTTGTAACTGCAAAATAAAATATAACAATTTCATCCTTACTCTTCTGTTGTCATTACACCTGTTCTACAAAGTCATACATTTTATGATTTCTCCAACACAGATCTAAACATGTGCTGAAATTGCATTTTACATTGCGCTTAAAAGTCATAATTTTGGCCTAAGTGTTTATGTGAATCATATTGTTATCACAGTGCAGTTATCCAAAAGTAGGTTCAAGGAACCACAGGTATAGCTAGAATCCTTTGATCTGGATTGCCAAGAAATAACAGTGTTGTCAAAGTTCATATTTATCCTGATAGTCATGATGCTTAATGCTGTTCTTTAGGCTTCAGTTCTTGGAGCTATTTAACTGCAAGTAACTACTGGATTTATTTAGTTCCTTCCTTCCTTTCCGAAGAATATTGGACTAATGGTTGCCATGGAAAATATTAGTATCATTTAGAGCTGGCTAAACATTTAAAATCAGAAGGCAAAATGAAATCAGCTCTATATCTAATGTATATAATTGGGGGCAGAAGGACTGACTCATAATTTTTTCAGTATGTGGTTCTGGCCAAGACCACAAAATAGACCTGTGTTTACTACATATTTTCATATTGCTTGTTCCGGGCTTTAAGCACCTGGTAAAGGGCAACTTTCTGTCTGAAACATCTCAGCAGCTCAAGTTAATTTCTGCAGATGTTTTCCTAGAATCATCATAAACCATTTAATTCAGTGGTTTAGTTTAGTTTTAGTTTAGTTTTATTAAATTTCTATACCGCCCTTCTCCCGAGGGACTCAGGGCGGTGTACAGCCATATTAAAACACATAAATTTATAAAATTTAAAACCAATTAAAATCAGATATATAAAATTTGGCCATCAATTTAAAACACATATACACCCATTTAAAATTCATATTAGGCCAGTCCGGCTTGCTGAAACAGTAGAGCCTTAAGGGCGCGGCGAAAAGTACGCAGGTCAGGGCTAAGACGAAGCTCTAGGGGCAGCTCATTCCAAAGGGCTGGTGCCCCCACAGAGAAGGCTCTGCCCCTGGGTGTCGCCAGTCGGCATTGTTTGGCCAATGGCACCCTGAGGAGCCCCTCTCTGTGGGAGCGTATTGGCCGGTGGGAGGTTGTTGCTGGCAGAAGGCGGTCTCGTATATACCCTGGTCCTAAGCCATGGAGCGCTTTAAAGGTGGTAACCAACACCTTGAATCGCACTCGGAAGACCAAGGGGAGGCAATGCAGCTCACGCAGGAGAGGTGTTACATGGGTACGCCGAGTCGCACCCATAACCACCCGCGCAGCCTCATTCTGGACCAGCTGGAGCCTCCGAGTGCTCTTCAAAGGGAGCCCCATGTAGAGAGCATTGCAGTAGTCCAGACAGGACGTGACGAGGGCATGAGTGACTGTGCGCAGGGCATCCCGGTCCAGAAAGGGACGCAACTGGTGTACCAGGCGAACCCGATAAAAAGCTCCCCTGGCCACGGCCATCATATGATCTTCCAAAGACAGCCGTGCATCCAGTAGAACACCCAAGTTGCGAGCCCTCTCTGTGGGGGCCAAGGTTTCACCCCCAATAGTTAGCGATGGTGCCAGCTGACTATACCGGGCCGCCGGAAGCCACAGCCACTCAGTCTTGGAGGGGTTGAGTTTGAGCCTGTTTCTCCCCATCCAGATCCGCACGGCCTCCAGGCACCAGGACATCACATCAAGGGCATCATTGGGGTGGTTCGGGGTGGAAATGTATAGCTGAGTATCTGTTCCCAGTTTGTAGTTAGGAATTACTGGAACTATATAAATCTGCTGGCAATTATTTCTGCAGTGTGTGTTGGTGTTTATATATAACAAATCTTGAAAAATTATGGACTTTGACATTTGGAATTTTTGTCTCAAAGATCAAGGATTTCAAGGGAGAAGGCACAATTATCTCATGAGATTTTAGGCGTCTCACAAAATTTTACTCAACATTCATTTTCTGTGAAAATGTGTCTAAATTGCAGAACTCTGGGCAGCATCTAGTTGATAACAAAGGGAATTTTCTATATCTCTTTGCAGTCATTTAGGGATAATTTAATTGGTAGCCCAGATACAATAGCCCTCGCATAAAGGAAATGTTGGACTATTGCCTTAATTCATTTCAATATAGATAACTCTATACTGAATGCTATTGCTTTTCAACATTCCTCTTTTTTTGTATTTTTTCATATTTGCGAGGTTTTCTTTTAAAGTGTATTAATTCAAAAGTTCTATATATTTCCTTCCATGCTCTAAGCTTTCTTGAAAAACAGTTTTCTATTTTATATACACAACACAAGGAACAGGAAAAGCTTGTTTAGATTAGCTAAAAGAAACTGACAAATGAAGCCAAGTAAAGAATACTGAATGTTCAGGTAAAATCTAATTTCCAGTTTCTACTCAAAACAAGCTCTTCTTCTTCTGTTATTTTAACCTGATTAGCTGCCTGCCTAAAATAAAATAGAAAAGGCAATTCAGTACAGCCTAATAGCATAACTAGCTTCTTCGTCAAAGGCTGGTTTGTAACCAAATTGTGTCCTAGCTTTCCCTCTGTGGCTAGGTATAAAGATCCCATTCATTGTCAACCTTACTCTCTTTAATGAAGGCCTGTTGGTTGGATGATCAAAAGAAGACCATTTTCATAGGAACTGTGCTTCGTAATAGAGAACATTTGCTTTAATCTTACTTTTAGGTGGAACTTGTGACTGAATTGGTCCATTGCTCTTCACTTGACCATCTCATGTTTGATTGGACCATGTTCAACATTTCTCTTTAATTCATCTTTCTCCAATCTGGATGAATTGGCCTATGACTCCCATCACATGTTTTTACTCCATTTGTACTTTTGGAAGGAGGGGGTTATATAATGCTATATATCTGGAGGGCCTTGAGTTGGAAAAGGCTGCTCTCGCTATTCCAGAATAGATGCATGCTGAATTTTCCAGGAAAAAAAAAAATACATAACAGTGTATAGTACATTGCTTGCAGAGGTTTGTTGATGCATAGAGATGGTCAGGCAAATTCATATATATTGACACCGGAGCTTATTTCGCTGAGCTCATTCGCTATCCCACATCCACACTCATTCATTATACATGTCCCAGAAGAACAAGTGCTATAAGCCTTCCTAAGTCTTGCAGCTGAATTGATGGCTTAGGATAAATGTAAAAGAAATCACAATTTTTCCAGTTCAGGCTCTGTTCCCTTTAACAAAACATAACAGTAAAATCTAAATTAAGGCAGAATATTAATGTACCATTCTGGTCTCTCTCCTTTATTCTTGTTTTATCCCACCTTCCTAATAGATTCATCTCTGTGACATTGACAAAAGGCAGAGATATTCTCATTCCATCCTGTCTTAACACACTGATCAGTTCCTGTAATCTCAGCCTTGTTTGCTCAGCAATGAATCTCTTCCATTCACACTGTCAGTGTACAGGAACTGAATAGATCCAATAACAGTGCAAAAACATCAGTAGGATATTTAAAACCTTTTTTGACACCTTGACTGAATTCTTTTTATTTCCGATAAAAGAGCAAAAGCCTATTTTGCTAGACATCAAAATCCTATCTCTGTTACATCAATAGGGTGATTACCCAATGGTGGGTTTCAAATTTTTTTACTACCGGATCTGTGGGCGTAGCTTGGTGGGCGTGGCTTGGTGGGCGTGGCAGGGGAAGGATACTATAAAATCTCCATTCCCTTCCCACTTCAGAGGAAGGTTACTGCAAAATCCCCATTTCCTGCTGAAACCTACCTCTGGTGATTGCCCTATGAAAATGTTATAATATAAACATATAATATAAAATATATAAATAAACACTAGAAGATAGGTGTACGTTTCTTCACCAAATATGCACAAATTAGGATGTGGTCAGCCCAATGGAGGGAGGGCAATCAAGAATGATATGACATTTTGGAGGGGGGATTTGAAATTCAAACACATTTGTAATTTGTTAATGAAAGATTTTGAGAGTGACATATCTGTGATTATGTTTTTTTTCCCCTCTAATTGCCAAATCCACTATGCATTTTCCCAATGTATATTAGTTGTTTCCTAGTTTTTTTTTTTTTAAAAAAATGAGATATTATGGCTGAATCTGGCATCTTCTAATGAGCAAAAACTAATTCCCATTTTTCCCCTTAAAAATGCAGATAAATCACCAAATCCCTGAGACTCTAGAGCAGGGCTGTCAAACTCCCGGCCAATGGGCCGGATGCGTCATGCGCTGGCCATGCCCACGCCCAGTTTAGCATAGGAGGAAAAAGTCCCAATTCGTCACATGACGATGTTGTGACGACATGAGTTTGACACCCCTGCTCTAGGGAGCCATTCATGGTAGACAAATATTGGGTTAAATTGACAAAGCTTCTGATCTAGTAAAAGGTAAATATTCTGTGGTTTATAACCATCTCCGTTTTCCTCTCCCAATCTATTTTATAGAGACAATTAGACTTCCATTTACAATAATTATATTTAATTAGGAATTAATTGAATTAGGAAAATATTGTTAATAGGATTTTGATTCATTTTTATACTATCAAATCAACGTTAATATTTAGCAACCATCTAGAAGGAGCTTCCCTAGGATAACCTGTCTCCACTCAGGCCCCTCACGTCTTCCAATGGTGCACCCATTGCTGCTGTAATAGAGTCCATCCACCTTGCTGCTGGTCATCTTCTTCCTTTCTTTCCACTTTTCCCAGCGTTATAGACTTCTCCAGAGAGCTTGGTCTTTGCATAATGTATCCAAAGTATAATAATTTGAACCTGGTAATTTGTACTTTAAATTAGAAGTCTGGAACAATTTGTTCTGTGGTCCATTTGTTTGTTTGTTTGCTTTTGGCTGTCCATTGTTATTCTCAAGAGCCTTCTCCAACCTCACAGTTCAAATGTGTCAATATTCTCTCCTGCTTCTTCAAAGTCCAATTTTCATTTCCTTGGAATGTCCTAATGCAGTTACTTCTCCCCATATTTAATTATTTCCACCATTCTATCACATTAAAAATTACAATTAGAGATATCTTTTGAAATAGTTCTTGGAATACACCCAAGACTTTGAGAAAGTACTTGTTTCTTAAAGTGGATGGATATTATTTGTTATGTTATTCTACTAGTGTTTCTTCCCTTCTCCATCTCAAGTTTTTTAAAAATGTAATTATCTAGAAATTTGCTATTCCTAAACCATCTTTTTTAATCGAATGGGAAAGGTTGCTGAAGGCAGCTCTAAACCAATTCCAAAAAAATTTAACAGAGACAATTATCAGAGCAGTAATATCTTTGGTTTTCATTTTACATAAAGAATCAATACAGTATCTAGGATTGTTCTGATTTACACACATGGAACAAAATAAGAATTGCCCTTATAACACTTGCAACATACCTAGAGTATTGGATCCCATATTAAAAGAAACCTAGCTGTCGCTTTACAGAATAAATCTAAGCTGTGATGAAGTGAACGAGATAATCCATATGGATAAATTGTATTAACACATGACAGCATATGTCATTAGGGAACTTTCTCAAAGAGAAAGCTCTGACTAGGAAAACACAACATATTTATTGTGGGCAAATAAATATGACCAGGAAAATGACCAGGTTTTAGGGTGGTTTATGCTTCATATAAATTATTTAAAATATTGGATAGAAAAAAAAACCTGTGCGGTACTTAGATCTATTCTATAATGTCTAGGAAAGTACCAGCTTTGTTGGATTAGTTGAATGACCTTAGAATTCTCTGGCTACATCATGAACGAGTTGGCCAGATTCTTTTCATGTGTAAAGATTTGATTCAATTAAAAAGCATTGCTTAGGTTGGGATTTTGCTTTAATTTCTTTTATTGAGTCCAGCTGACTAGATTGAATATTGTTAACAATGGCACTTCCTCCCTTCAACATAATATAGCATTTTAAGTAGCTAAACTACATGTGGGTCTAATAAACTGTTGTCTCACCCTATTCTTGTGGGAATGAACTTCCCCTCTAACAAGACACTGTATATACTTACAATTGTGTTTGCTTCTCATTCTGACAAATCTGTGTATACCAACATACACATTATGCTGAATATTAACTTACATTTTGTTTTATCTGAATCCCTTTTTTATATATCAAATATGTTTTGCTTTCCTAATCACAATGTTCCCTTTGAGAAAATTCCCTAATCCATGCACCAATAATACTAGGGGAAAGATTTGGCTGCCTTCACAAAACTACTACAAGGCTTATTCATCTACATATGTGAAACACATGGGAAATATACTATATTTTTTTATACTAAATTATTACCGAAAATTGGAGTCCTACTGAACATTGTTTTGTTTAAAATATTTATGTGCCATTCTCGTGTTTGATCTCAGACATCCTTGGTGGCCTATGACACAACTTAACAAAATATTTTAACCATAATATAAAAATGTTTTCAACCTGTGATCAGGAAACTTCTCACGGTCACTAGCACAGGCCAAAGTAAAAATAATCCTTAGAAAATGCCTTGAAGATGAGAACATGGAAAGATGGACTAGAATTCACTAAGTTTTTCATTTTGCACTATACATTGTCCACTTTTGCTTCTTAAAAGCCAATATTTAGCACACAGGTAGTCTTCGACTTACAAGAATTTGTTTAGTGACAGTTCAAAGTTACTGTGGAAATGAAAAATGTGCCTTATGACCATTTTTCACAGTTACAACCTTTCAGATGCTTGGCAACTGGTTGGTATTTATGACTGTTACTGTGTCCCAAGGTCACCTTCTGACAAGCAAAATCAATGGAGAAGCCAGATTCACCCAACAACTGGGCTGCTAACTTATCAACCGCAGTGATTCACTTAACAACTGTGACTAGAAAGGATGTAAAATGGGGAAAAGCTCACTTAAATCTCTCTTAAGAACAGAGATTTTGAGCTCAATTGTGGTCATAAGTCGAGGACTACCTTATGATTCAGGAAGTGGTGAATAGCCTTAGAAATTAGTTGTGACTGTTAACACGTCCTTCAAGAATCTATCCAGTCCCTTCTTCAAACCATCCCCTTTAGCTAACATTACCACAACAGCTAGCAACTAATTTTCCAGTGCGCTGTGTCTACACTCCATAGCTGGGTTACTTCCTCATGTGTCTGACATCAACTGAGTGGGACTTTTTTAAAAAAATCCGATCCTCTCCTCTCTCTCTCCGTGCCCTGGCCATGCCCTCTTGTCCCATGATGCCTCAGTCTTTCACTCAGTTGCTGACAGACTGAGGTGGATTTTCTCTCTGTGCTTAAATCTTTACCTTTTGGATAGTTTGTATAGGTCATTTTGTTATTTTTGATTTGTTTTTTTGGTTGCGGTGAAGAGCTGGAGATTTCACTTTCTTTCGAGCCGACAGTCAGCTGTAAGGCGCAGCGACGTGTCTGGGCGCTCCGGGCCGTCCCGTGCCGCGGCGCTTTGCGCAATGACAGCCGCCGGATTCTGACCCTCAGGGCGGATCCGGCTTGACTCCCAGCCGCCAGTGGGCAAGTGGGCGAGACGATTCGCAGTCATAGCCCCCTCCACCTTTGGATCATCCTTCGCGGTTTTCCTTTAGCAAGGTGGCTTGGTGCGAAGCGCGCGCTCGCTCCGTATTTTGCTGTGGTGTGCCGGCATTCGGTGACTGTCCCATCAGTGTTCCTGCAGGCGGCGCCAACTGTAGCGAGGAGTAACGATCGGTGCCGTGGCCCTAATCATCTCACGGGCCTGACAGCATGGACAGTGGAGACGTGAGTCCGCCATTTTGCCGACAGTCGTGGCCGCCATTTTGGGTTGTCTGTTCGAAGGGCCCACCACTTTGTGGGTCAGTTGCCAACACTCTGTTCGGTCAGCTATCGTAGGTGGATGCCCCTGGCTTGTGCTGGAACTCCAGCACCCACAAAGGATTACCAAGCGCCAGGCCAGGTGCTGGCTTGTTTTAGTTGGAGGTCATGTCAAGCCTGAAGCCTGCTCGTTCCAGCTCTCCGCCCTTTCCAGTGCATGGCCTATCAACATCGGCACGCTGTTGGTTGAACTTTGGGGGTCCTCAGTCCCACCTGTCGTTGGCTAGTGTTCCGCTGACCCACCCACCCTTCTGTTAAAAAAAAAAAGACTCCGCGAGGGTCTTTGTCTCGCATTGCTATGGCCGATTCCTTTCATCTGACCTCAAACAGGAGGAGAGCCCTCCCAGGGCCAAGGGGCACAAGAAGGGGGCGGGTAAGCGGTCTACTCCTGTCAGCTGCAAGACCCATCGCCCTAAGGCGGCTGCGCCTCTTGACAAGGATGCCTTGAGGCCTTGAGGCACCACAAGGCATTTGAGAGACAATATGATAAGGCTAGGCAGGCGGCATCCGCTTCTTCTGCCTTGGACTCTAGGCCACGTCAGCCGACTCCTCCTTCAACGGGACCGGCCACATCTCGGGATACTTCACCAACTCCACAGCCATTAGTCAAAGACATCTCACAGTCTATGCCGGACGTCTCTTCTGCAGGGTTGGCCTCTGTTCAGCCTCATCGCAGGCAGCTTCCCGAGGCCACTTTAATACCCATGGCAGCGGAACTCCACACAGTGGAACCGCCACCGGCAGGCCCACAGTTTGATCTTCAGACCGTGCTGTCGTTGGCTTTATCAACCATTCTAGCAGCTGGTCTACAGCAAGCTTCACTGGTCCCACCTCCGGTGCCTACCCAGGGAGTAGCTCCCAGTCAATCTACACACAGGTCTCGTTCGCCTCAAAGACAGGAGTCTGACTCTTCCGCGGAATCGGACCAAGCCAATGATTATCCTGAGGACCTTGAGTTTTCAGAAGATGAGGGCTTGACACCAGATTCCCCAGTTTTCACTGGGCTCTTTCGCCCAGCATTGTTTAAGTCGCTCTTACACAAAGCGCGCCTGACAACCAATTTGGGGACGGTTGGTGCACAGGCCGCCACCCCTCAACCTGAGGCAGGCCCTCATGATGCTTTATTCAAGCAAGCCAAGCAGGAGAAGGACTACATTCCGTGCCCACAATTGTTCACAGATGCCCTTCAAACACCGTGGGGTCAAGCGGGCTCCTTAACCACCCCCAGCAATCTGGACAAAAAGCTCTATTGTCCAGCACCCAAACTGGAGGCACTCCTGGAATTGCCGGTCGTTGATGCTCCGGTGGCAGCCCTTGCTTCATCTTCAGTCCTTTTTTCTGACCCCTTGGACAGTCTGAAATCTGAGGATAGACGAGCCAAGCTCGCTCTCCACAAATCACATCAAGCAGTGGCCTGGGCGATACGGACTGCGAATGCCACGTCATTCTTTAACCGTGCGTCGCTGATCTGGCTGCGACAATTGCAAGAAAGGCTCCCCCGGAGGAGACCAGGCTGCACCAAGATGTTAATAAAATCATCACAGCCACCGAATACTCAGCCGACGCTTCCTTGAATTCAGTCAAGTTCGCCTTTCGGGGTCTCGCCTCCTTGATTACATCTCGGCGTCTTTTCTGACTTAGGCACTGGAAGGCCGATGTCAAGACCAAATGGAAGCTCGCGGTGGCTCCATATAAGGCTCCCAACCTGTTTGGACCCGCGCTCGTCCCAGTCCTCGTTGAGGACAAAGATAAGCGCAAAGTCCTCCCGTCGGCCTACCATAAACAAGACAGACGTTATACTCCTTATGGCCAGTGGCAGCCCTTTCAGAACTACCCCGGGCCCAGGGGGTCCTCTACCTACCAACAATTGGCCCAGGCAGCTGACCATTTCACGGACAGACAGCACTTCTGCAACAAGGGGAGACCTCAACAATTTTCAAAATGCTCCTTCCAGGCTCCGGCTCCAAGTCCTTCCGGTGGGGCAAATGACTCAGGGTTGCTGGGTCCGATCGGCGGTCGGTTCCAAGCCTTTCGCTTCCAATGGGACTTGACTCCAGATGCCTGGGTACGTCGCACGGTCTCCCAAGGCCTATCTATCGAGTTCACCGACCTTCCCCCGAGTTGCTTCCTCAGGTGCCCTGTACCTCGGTCTGTGGATCTGCGCAGTCTCATGTCGGCAGAGATCGAACATCTATTGAACATCAATGCAATGGAGCCTGTTCCCAGGGATCAATTAGGCACCGGATTCTACTTGGTGCTATTTTTGGTGCCCAAACACTCAGGAGGTTACAGGGAGATCCTCAACCTGAAGCATCTGAATCTGGCGGTCCGCTACCGCCGATTCAAAATGCACTCGCTTCGGTCGATTCTCTCATCTGTCCAACAAGGGGACTTCATGCAGTCCATGGATCTATGGGAGGCGTACCTACACGTCCCGGTGCATCCCTCTCATCGTCGTTTCCTGAGATTTGAGTTTGCGGGGAGTCATTACCAGTACTGTGCCATGCCATTCGGGCTCTCGTCAGCGCCCCATACCTTCACCAAGCTGGTGGCAGCCACCCTCAGGTTGGCCCCGGTGAGAGTCCTTTGTTACCTGGATGATGTC
Source organism: Pituophis catenifer annectens (assembly GCF_029215685.1). NCBI lineage: Eukaryota > Metazoa > Chordata > Lepidosauria > Squamata > Colubridae > Pituophis > Pituophis catenifer. The sequence continues at coordinate 75,355,576 of NW_027256883.1, forward strand.
CTGGTTCTCTCGGCATCCTGGCATTGAGCAGCTCACGACATGGACCTGGTTCTCTCAGCGTTTCAAACCCATGGCTTTTCAATAAACTGGGACAAGAGTCTTCTCGTCTCCTCTACATCCATTCTTCATCTGGGGTCTCTAATAGACTCCATCAAAGGGCAGGTTTTTCTGTCCCTGGACAGGGTCCAGAGCATCAGGGACTTAGTAGACCGGAGGTTCTACTAAGGAGGTTCCTTACTGACCGGAGGTTCTACTAAGGAGGTTCCTTACTGACTCTCTCTCAACTGCTCGGGAAATTAGAGTCCTGCTTCAACATTGTTCCTTGGGCACGGAGACACTCCCAGCCCTTGCAATGGCTCCTTCTTCCCTATCAGCGGAGAGGCTGTTCCAGCACGACGAAGAAAATATTTGTGCCGCCTCAAGTCCGTCTTTCTCTTCGATGGTGGAGGTCGCCGGCTCTCCGGCAAGGCTGCCACTTCCTAGAGCTCAACCGCCCCGTTCTGACTACCGATGCCAGTCTCCAGAGCTGGGGTGCCCACCTTGCCAACCAGGTGGCTCAGGGACAGTGGTCACCGTTGGAGAAACTCAACAGTATCAATTTCCTCGAGCTGCACGCGATTCGGCTGGCTCTTCATCACTTCCGCTTCATGCTGCAGGGAAGCCACGTCCTAGTCCTCACGGACAACACCTCGGCCAAGGCCCACGTAAATCGGGAAGGGGGCACAAGGTCCCGCTCACTGATGCTCGAGTCGGAGAAACTCTTCAACTGGGTGGAGCGCCACCTCCTCTCGATACGGGCGGACCATATTTCTGGAACGGCCAACATTCGTGCGGACTGGCTCAGCCGGGAGCTGATCGACCCTGCCGAATGGCAGCTTCAGCCTCAGTTGTTCTGGTAACTGTCGGTCCGATTCGGGACCCCGCTCATCGATCTGTTTGCAAGTCCGGCGAACGCCCAGCTCCCACGGTACATAACTGGTTACCCGAGTCCACTGGTGGAGGACACGGACGCGTTGTGGTGTCGTTGGCCTCCCGGGCTGTTATATGCGTTCCCTCCGATTCCACTCATCCAGCAAGTTGATCCAGCAAGTCCAGAAGATGATCACCGATGGGGCCGAGTTATTGTTGGTGGCCCCCAATTGGCCACATCACCAGTGGTTCGCCGACCTCGTGGAGTTCTCCGTCGAGAGCCAAGGGTGAGCCCTCCTCATCGGATCTCCCTGTGCCAGGGGGCCATCTGTCATCCAGAGCCTCAGTGGCTCCAATTGGCCGTCTGGCATTTGAATGGGTCATCCTGAAGAGAGGTAGGTTTTCGGACAAGGTGATCGGCACAATCCAGGCTTCCAGGCAGCCGTCTACGACACGAATTTATGAGGTGACTTGGAGGTCCTTTTGTCGTTGGTATGTGAGCCACCATGTGGATCCGATTTCGGCAAATATTCACGATATTCTTGACTTTCTCCAGGCGGGTTTTGACAACGTCTTGGCCACAGCCACCTTGAGGCATCAAACTGCTCCCCTGTCTACAGTTCTTTCCTGCCCGCCTTATCAGTCCTTGTCTCATCACCCCTGGGTGCGGGGGTTCCTCCACGGGGCTACAAATTTACGACCTCCCACAGTGCACCGATATCCCTCCTGGAATCTTTCACTCATCTTACAAGCGCTCACCACATCGCCGTTTGAACCTCTGGCCTCTGTTTCGCTCAAATTTCTCTCCTTCAAGGTGGCTTTCCTCCTGGCCATCACCTCGGCCAAGAGGATCTCGGAGCTCTCTGCCTTATCTATTAGGAAAAATCTTTGCATATTCCATACCAACACGGTGGTACTTAGACTTGATATGGCTTTCACCCCCAAGGTGAACTTGTGGTTCCACCGAGCCCAAGGGATCATCCTACCGGATTTCTGCCATTCTCTGAGACATCCCCGTGAGGTCCTCTGACACACACTGGATGTCCGTCAGGCCCTTCGGTGTTATATCCGTCGGACGGCTTCTTTTAGGAAGACGGAGGCCCTTCTAGTCTCTTTTCACCCTGCCTCCATGGGACAGAAGGTTTCCTCGTCCACGGTGGGCTGCTGGATCATCTCATCTGCCTACGATCTGCAAGCGTGGCTTCTTCCGGGCAGGGTTTTGCCGCATTCCACCCGCAGTGCTGCCACGTCAGCGGCGTGGGCAACACAAGCGTCAGTGGCGGGCATATGTCGGGCGGCCACGTGGACATCCTTGTCTCCCTTCATTCGTCACTATCGGATAGATACTTACGCTTCAGCAGAGGCTTCCTTCGGGTGAAGGGTTTTACAGAGTGTCCTTTCGGCCTCAACTGCGGGGAGCAGTCAGCCTCCCACCCCAGAGGTTTAAGCTTGGGTAGGTCCCAGCTATGGAATGTAGACGCAGCACACTGGAAAACGGATGTTGTCCTACCTGAACGTCCATTTTCTGGGCGCTGCGGCTACACTCCATTACCCCCCTTCTTCGTTGTTGGGGCTTCTTATTCTGTTCCCTGTTGTTCCTTTTCAGACCCAGCTTCGTTTGTTCCTGTTTTTGTTGACTTGGATGGGTCCTTGTTTGCTGTGCTGCGCCTTCGTTCAAGACTGAGGCATCATGGGACAAGAGGGCATAGCCAGGGCACGGAGAGAGAGGAGAGGAGAGGATCGGATTTAAAAAAAAAAGTTCCACTCAGTTGATGTCAGACACATGAGGAAGTAACCCAGCTATGGAGTCTAGCGCAGCGCCCAGAAAATGGACGTTCAGGTAGGACAATGTCCGTTCCACAGTGTATAACCATGCACTGTGTGAATAAGTATTTCCTTGTCTTTATTCCCAATCTCCAAGCTTTAGCTTCACTGGATGGCCCTGTATTCTGGCACTTTGCAGGAGGGGAAAGAACTTCCTACTTGTGTTATCTGTGTATAATTTTATGTATTCCAGTCATATCATTCCTACCCTCCCTTTATTCCAACCTAAAGTCCCCAGCTGCTATGGACTTTCCTCAGAAGCGAGTTACTCAGCCCAAATCCTTAATAATTCCAAGTGGCCCTTTTGAACAACCTCTAGTTTGGTGGTACAGGGAGTCCTTGACTTACAACCATGTCTTTAGCAACTGTTCAAAGTTACAGCAGCAATGAAAAAGTGACCTGCGACTGGTCCTTGCACTATTGTAGTATCCCCACAGTCACATGATCAAATTTAGGCCCATGGAAACCATCATGTATTTATGGCAGTTGTAGCATGACAGGGTCATGTGATTGCCATTCGCAACCTTTCCAGCTGGCTTCCAACAAGCAATAATCAATGGGAAAAGTTGAATTTGCATGATTCTTGTAACAACTTCAGTGATTTGCTTAACAACCGTGGCAAAAAAAGCTTGTAAACTTGGGCTCAACTCACTTAACAACTGGCTTGCTTAGCAACAGGAATTCTGTTTCCATAAGCCAAGGATTGTATTCTTTGCAAGGTGCAGAGTAGTTGCACAATAGTTCTGTGCTTTCACCATGGATAACATAAAGAGATAATTATATCTGTAGGTTTATTTTCAGTTTCCTTCCTAATGATGCCAAACATAGAATTTGCCTTTGTTATTGTTTTGAAAAGCAGTTGCAGCCTAGTCAGGCAATTCGTAGAGATCCTTTGAAGCTTTTCACATTCCTTTATTGGTGATATCACCCTGACTAAATATAACAAATTTACAGTAACTGCAAATCTTGTACATGTATTCATATTTATCCTAAAACTCGTCTTTGAAGGATCTGACTTTGCATATCTTACCAGTACATTGTCTATATATTACTACCCTTGTTTCCTATATTTTAACTAGTTACTAATCCATGGGAGAACTTAGCTTCTTATCCCAGAGCAGCTTAAATACTTAATTAGAGATTGATAACTGGGCTAAATAGAATCTAAAATTCTCTCAGTTGGTATCTCAGAGGCAAATATGGCATTAGAAAGCTCACAGAATAAAAGAACTGAAGCAAGAGGACCTGTCAGGCCGTCATCCTTAAAGGCCATTGAACCTTTCTCTGACTAGGAATTTGTTATGGATGAAATGATGATAAATTATTAAGTTCTAATTGTGACTGTAGGGATACCGTGATGGTCATAAGTACAAAGACCATCCTAAGTCATTTTTTTCATCATTATCAAAACTTTGAACAGTTGTTAAACAAATGGTCATAAGTCAAGAACTACCTCTATTCACAGCCATGCTAAAAGGATACAACATTCATTCCTCCAGTGCTTTTGATTAATACTGATAACTACAGAATTGAAGAAGCTTCTTGGATGAGAAGCAAAATGTCTTCAGAGAAAAACCAGAGAGGTCAGTTGCCTCTTGAAAAAGCACCTTTGGGGCAACCATGACCTGGATGACTGAGAATCTCCATAGCCATTGATCACTATAGATCAGTGATGGCTAATCTTTTCCGGATGGAGTTCCCAAAGCGTGCACGTGCCCGAACCTCCAAAATGCAATGCACTCATGGCCCTGCGCATGCACCCCTCCCCATGTGTGTGTGTCCCCCTGCATGTGCCCCACCCCTGTGCATGCACGTGTGGCCCCTGCATGTGCCCCCGCGCCCTACCCTTGTGCATGCGCACATGGGCCCACCGCACACGCCACATCCCATCTGCATGCACAACAGAGACCTGGCAACCAGCTGGCTGGTGGGAGGCACGCGCGCATGTGTGGCAGAGCTAAACTGGGGCAACGGCTCACGTGCCCACAGAGAGGGCGCTGCGTGCCACCTATGGCACACTTGCCATAGGTTCGCCATCATGGCTATAGATTATCTGATACATTTCTTTGAAGGAAGTAATAAAGGTCCTACCAGTGATGTTAGATGAAAGCATACAAACCTTCAAGTATAGCAAGTATACAAACCTTCAAAATTAAAATGTGAACGTAAACAGGCAGAATAGAACAAGTGTTTGTTTTAGAGAAGCACAGAAGCTACATTTAGAAATCACGTTTCGCCTGGGGAAATATCAGCGCAGGACTTACTTACTAAATCAGGCCCATGCAGGGATTTCACCAAATGCAAATGAGATAAGGAACAATAGGTATGATTCAACATATCCTCTGTGCTTTCAATGCTCAGGGCGGAGGGGGTGACCTTTCAGAACAACACATTAAAAAACCACATTGTTATGATCAGACGTTCTGAAGGGCCTGTTCTCACAGAGTAGGCTAGGAAGTGTGAGCAAGGCTTTTGATTTTGCTGAGATGGTAACTATAGTTTGTTTATTTTTATTTTTTTCTTCAGCTCACCTGTTTCTTGCTCATGCCCTCAGTCTAACTTTTCTTCAGCATAAATTCAGTATTGCTGCATCATTGGAGTTTATCTCAATGATGCACACAGGAAGCTGTCTTGCTTGATACTTTTTCTTGGCTGGAACTAACTACTATCACCCTTCTAGTCTTCCTGCTTTTCGTATGTAACAGGAAGCTCCTGTTAGCTGGGATTTTATGGAATTGCAATCCAAAATACAGGTAGCCCTCGATTTACGACCACAATGGAGGTCCATTGCTAAGTGAGACAGTTGTTAAGTGAGTTTTGCCCCAGTCTACATTCTTTTTTTTTTTTGCCACATTTATTAAGTGAATCACTGCAGTTGTTAAATTAATAACATGGTTGTTAAGTGAAACTGGCTTCCCGGTTGAGGTTGCTTGTCAGAAGGTTGCAAAAGGTGAACACATGAAACACTGCAACCGTCATAAATATGAATCAGTTGCCAAGGTTCTGAATTTTGGTCACATGACCATAGGAATGATGCAAAAAAGGTCTGTGAAAGTAACTGTGAAAAACGGCCATAAGTCACATTTTTCAGTGCCGTTGTGATTTTAAATGATCATTAAACAAACTGTTGTAAGTGGAGGACTACCTGATCTGGAGGTCACCAAGTTGTAAAAGGCTGATCTACTTTAGTTGCATCTTTGTGGAGTTATATACAAAGGACTCATGCCAAAGGTGGGGGGATAGCAGTGGTGAAATTCAGCTGGATCTATCCGGATCACATGATCCGGTAGGGCCGGCAGCAGGAGGCTCCGCCCACCCGCCCAGATGTCATCATGTCCCATTTTTTACTCTCTGCACATGCGCAGAAGGTTCTGCCATGCGTGGAGGAGGCGTGGGCGCTCACATTTGCAAGCCAATAGGGAAAGGTAAATGAATTTCACCCCTGGGGGATAGATTTTGTGTTTTCTTTATATAAGCCACTGATATTGCCTCTATATGTAGTGACAGAGAATGGTTTCATATCGCTAAATTGATTAATCCACAAATGCTACAAAGTTCAGTATGATTTCAGGATGCAAATAAGCTACAGAAATAACTGTAGAAAAAAAAAACTGTTCTAAAGTACTGTAACATCACAAATAGTGGTTTCCACTTTGGGAAGATGAAGAAGATGTCTGAGGTTTGGTAGCATTACTTTTCAGTAACAGCACTGGCCCTCTGGAATGATCTCCTGGTAGGTATTAGGTGAGCTTCCATTTTGGCTATCCATTAGAAGCAGGTGAAAATGGAGCTTTTCTAGGGCATGTTATCTGGGTTGTACACTGATGGCTGCTGCACTATTGCTCCGTGGAGGTTCACAATGTTTTGTGTGCTTCAATTTTGTATTGAATTTGATGTTACTTGCTTTGAGCTGCTGTGGATCCTTTGGGATCTGAATACGATAAGCAATCAAGCAAACAAACAAACATTCTCAAACGCCAAAGCGTGGTGATGGATCTGGCAGTGTGTGTGTGTGTGTGTGTATTACCATAAGAGAATGGCATTAACAAAAATAAAAAGAACCTGAGCAATAGAGAGATATTCATAATGGTTATATGAGAAGTGGAGGTAGTTATGTTTTTGTTTTGATTTTGGGGTGTTTTTTGCCAGATGTGTCAGATGTGACTACAGGCAAGTCCCTGCAGTTTCCATAACAAGGTTTTCAGAAGCCGTTTGCCATTGTATTCATCTAAGAGTTGAGAGGGACTGAACTGATCCAGGATCAGCCAGATGTCTTTGTGCTGAAGGTGGGACATTCCTGGTTCCTAAGCTGATGCCTAACCATTAAACCAAACTAATGTTCATGTAGTCGAGATAGATAGATAGATAGATAGATAGATAGATAGATAGATAGATAGATAGATAGATAGATAGATGGATGGATGGATGGATGGATGGATGGATGGATGGATGGATGGACAGACAATGTGCCTTCAAGATGTTTTCAACTCTTAACTACACAGATGTTCTCCAGGGCATTGACAATCTAAGGTATTCTTTCACATCTTTCAGCAATTGTATTCATTGCCTCTGTAACTGATTCCATTCACTTTGCTGTTACAGGCAGTCCTTGATTTACAACCCCAACTAAGCCTGGAATTTATGTTGCTAAGTGAGAAATTTAAGAGAGTTTTGCCCCATTCTACGACTTTCCTTGCCACATGAGTCGTGGTGGCGCAGTGGTTAGAGTGCAGTACTGTAGGCCACTTCTGCTGACTGAACTTATGACTGCAATTTGGCAGTTCAAATCTCACCAGGCTCAAGGTTGACTCAGCCTCCTATCCTTCCAAGGTGGGTAAAATGAGAACCCAAATTGTTGGGGGCAATATGCTGACTCTGTAAATCGATTAGAGAGGGCTATAAAGCACTGTAAAGCAGTATATAAATCTAAGTGCTATTGCTATTTTGGTTAAGTGAATCACTGCAGTTGTTAAATTAGCAACATGGTTGTTAAGTGAATCTGGCTTCCCCATTGAATTTGCTTGTCAGAGGGTCGCAAAAGGGGACCACGTGACCCCGGGATGCTGCAAGCAGTTGCCAAGCATCCGAATGAAAATCACGTGACGATGGGGATGCTGCAAAGGTCATAAGTGTGAAAAATGGTCATAAGACACTTTTTTTCAGTGGCGTTGTAACTTTGAACCGTCACTAAACGAACTGTTGTAAGTCGAGGACTACTTGTAGTCATATTCTTCTTCTCCTCTTTCCTTCTATTTTTTCCAACACTACAGCCTTTTCTAGAGAGCTGGGACTTTGCATAATTTGTCCTAAGTAGAATAATTTGAATCTGGTCATTTGTGCCTCAAGTGAGAACCCTTATTCCGTGATCCATCCTTTTTTTCGTAGCCATCCAGGAAACTTCTCCAACACCAAAGTTCAAAAGCATCAATACTCTTCCTATCCTGCTTTTTTAAATTTAAACTTTCGCATCCATTAAGACTGTCACAGGGAATATCATGATATAATTAGGGCTGGTAGGAAAAAATGGAGGGAAATTATTCTGCTATTATTCACATTGATCTACTCCAGGCATAATAATATAGTAATAATAATAATATATAAATGTGTTTGGTCTGATTTTGGCTTAGTGTGATTTTTGAACTAGGCTATTTTGGGTTGCTCAACAAGCAATAATTTAAAACATGGGTTAACATCAACCCCCCCCTCCCCGTTTGCTCTATACAACAGTGCTGGGGCAAACGTAATTTTATATAAAAGCTGGAAGTATTCTGCAGCTGATGTAAATCTGTCTCCTGAATGTCTAAAAGCTTAGTTTATGAGAACAGGATTATTTCATCCATCCAGCTTTCACTGCATTTACGGTGTCTCCATGATCGTAGTATCTCTATAAATCATTATAGTCTGCCGAACATCCCAAGTGATCTATCAATGAAGGACTGCATGTAAGCATCCAGAATAGAACCAAATCTTTCTTCTCATTTGCCAAAAATATCCTGCAGTTATGATGGAAGAATCATCAGTCTGATTTCATCTTGTTTGGTTGATAAGATCCAGCCTGTTTTTAGTTTCCTTGTCACAAATTCAGTGACATCTGCAAAGTTTCATTTTAAAATCCAGGACCTATAGCTCTTTTACCATATTGTTGATTTGCAAGGTTGTTCTGAAATATAACTTTAACTTTACAGACAGATTGATTATCTGAAGCATTTGGCATTAGTACAAAGGTGTACTAATACTGAATTCCAAAAGGAAAAGAAAACTCAGCTGATTTTCTTAAAATTCTCAGCCACCAAACCTTTCCACATAAATATGCAAAAGCCTCAGAGATCCAAGCCTTGGCTTATGTTATTTTATATATATATATATACCAGTTAAAATAAGTTCAGCCATAAATCATATCAATATGGCTTAGGCAATTGAAAACAGCCTAAGCATATTGAATACCATAAAATAGCAAGAACATAAGCAAGTACACATATTTTTATTTAATAGTTTGAAAAGTTTGTTTGGGCAAGGGGAGGGAGGGAGGTGCCTATTGCTTCATGAAAAAAAAATATTTTTGTGTACAGATATGGGAATCCCCTAGGCCACTCTGTACAAATTTGCAAATTAGCTCAGAGAGTTTCATTTTTTATGACAAATCAGCCTTTTAAAATAATTCCTCTTGAAACTAGAAAAGGCAGTAAAAAGGGTAGTGGTGACACTTGGAAATACCCTTTTTCATAAATTATAGTTTATGAAATTATAATAAGGGTTTTTAAAATTATACTTGTATATTATCAGATTGTTCTGCACAAAGGATTAATTGCGATAATCTGTAACGGGTTTTTCCCTCTTTTTCTTTTCTTTCTTTCTTTCTTTCTTTCTTTCTTTCTTTCTTTCTTTCTTTCTTTTTTCTTTTTTTTTTTTTTTGCTAAACTGAAGAAAAGTCTCAAGCTACAGACAAAATTTCCACTGAATCAGAAAAAAAATCCAGTTTCTGTGTTTTGATATTAGAAACGAATAAACAAGAGATTTAAATCATTTTAATAGTATCATTTGCTATTAGTCTATAGGCTGAATCTCTCTTGATCATTCACAGGAGAACCAATAACAAAGTTCATAATTGTAGCCATCCCAGACTACATTTTAAAACTTGTGATCATGTTTCCTATTTCAACCGGCGGTAATTAATATGATCAACAAGAAATGAATCAAATGTTTACCTGTACAGAGTACAGTGAGTCCCTGTTTTCGTCTAAATGAAGGTAGAATGGTGCCAAGAGGACAAGATTCAAACTAGAACCATAGCAAAACTAGGAAACTTCAAAGCCCAGAAGAACATAAATATAAGGGTAAATAACATCTCAAACCATTCTGCAAAATCTGAATATGCTTGGTAGATGAGAAAGACTTTCTTTTTCCTAAGAAAGATAGCAAAAGGACACTGAATGAATGTTGGGGGAACCCTGAATAGGAACAGTTCACACTGCAACATTTTATTGCAGATGAAATATATTTTCATGGGCACTTTACATCTCATTTTTTAATTTATGGCATCTCTTAAAATGTCATGGGCATAATGCAGCCACTGTTATCCTATTGAGTCCCACTTATGACGGGAAATACATTAGCATATTGTGTATCATTTCTATTAAATTGGTTTTTTTTATAAGTATTAATCTTGGAAGGAATATGTCTGTCTGTCTGTCTGTCTGTCTGTCCGTCCGTTCATCCATCCATCCATCCATCCATCCATCCATCCATCCATCCAGGCACACAAACACACACACACACACACACACACACACACACACACACACACACACACACACATTTTCAAATAATATAATACAGTGATAGTATAAAAGACAGTTTAAGTAATAAAATTATCACAATATTAGACAGTTTTAAAATTCATTGTCTTCATACGGCAAACATTTATTTTCTAAATAAAAAGAAAATCCATCTGGACATGTGTAGTAAAGTAAAACAATAAGGACAATCCATGTCTGTAGGCAGGCAGTTGCCACCTATTATCCCCACTGTTTATTCAAAAACACTGCCCTCCTCCTTGACCTCAATCATAAATCCAGGTTAAACAGATACATCTTGTGGCTCTTTCTATTCTTAGACAAAGCACTGCTGAAGACAGCATCATCTTGATGTTGAAGGACATATTATTTCTTAAATATGTGTAGCTTCCTCACATCTGGGCCTTGTTTTGAGATAGGCTGCAGAGATGCTTGGCTTTAATAGCCCACTGTTGATCAGTGAATACACTTCATGTATACAGTATCATCTCAGAAATCTCAAAGACACTTCTAAAAATTATTATTCTTATCCTCGGAGGGCAGGTAGTATTGTCATTAGGCAGCAATGGTGGGTTGCTCCCGGTTCGGTGCGGTTCCATAGAACCGGTAGTAAAACTGGCAGGAGGCTCCACCCACCCGCCACAACATCATCATGGATGATCTGTGCATGCGCAGAAGCACACGTGCGCTCCCGTTGTGAACCAGTAGTAAAGGTAAGTACAACCGACCCCTGCTAGAGAGTCAGAGTGACCGGCTTGTCCAAGGCCAACCATTTGGTCAAGTCTGGGAGGTCCTTGGTGCTCTCTGAGGTTGGTTGTTTTCTTGCAGACGTTTCCTTACCCAACTAGGTAACTTCATCAGTACTAGAAGGGGGTGGGGTTTGCTCTCTGTTTATATGCAAATGGCTTGCCCTGTCAGTGTCAGAGGTGTGTTTGTGGTAGTTCGAATCTGATTAGAAATTTGGAAAAAAATTCCTAAACTTCAGCACTCACTATTAATAGGCCCCTGGAGAACTGTTTGGCTTCTGCCCTCTCCTTCCCATCATGCCCATAATTCTCCAGCTCTTACTCCATGTACACTTCCCACATTATCTATTTCAGCAAAATTTCTTCACCAGGAGATTCAGGCAAAGGGTTTTTACACCTCCGTTCTCTTTATTTGCCTGAGTCTTCCCCGTATGTATCTTTGCCAGACACTCCTGTTTGCAAGGCAATACACAAAAGCCAACACTGTTTTCTAAGGAAGGATGGGTAGAACCTTCTTGGTGGTGGTAGCTCATCTTCTTCCAAGGCAAACTTAACCTGGAAACTTTTGTACAGCTTTCTCACTTAAAAAAAGATAATTGGAATGTTTGTGTTTGTGTTCTTTTTTTGTTTGCTTGAGTATTGTGATTTTGTTGTGGATCTGCTACATGATATTTTCTGATTAGAAAGGAATGAAAGAATACTTCTAAATTGTCCACATTTAGCAATACATGTGTCCCTTTTCAGCATTTGGTGCCCCCCGCACGCGTGCTCCCTGTTTGGCCAACTCAGTGCCAAAATGTTTCGCCATCACTGACTTATCCTATATTGTCTCGATTTCTTGTAGTTAGTTACATTTGAAACACTAACAAAAGATTTTAGTTTTATTATTCACTCGTCATATCAAACAAAACTATCTGTGGATATTCTGTCCTTGAGTGGTGCAGTGGCTCATTGGTTAAAGACACGGGGCTTATCGGCTGGGAAGTCAGCTGCCAGGGTTCAAGACCCGTGAGTCATGCAATGGGATGAGTTCCCGTCCTCTCCCCAGCTCCTGCCAAACTAGCAGTTTGAAACAAGCAAATGTGAGTAGATAAATAGGTATCCTTTTGGTGGGAAAGTAACAGCGCTCCGTGACATCATGCTGGCCACGCGACCACGGAAATGTCTTCATACAGCACTGTCTCAATAGCCTTGAAACAGAGATGAGTGCCATCCCCTAAGGTTGGCTATGGTTAGTGGAGTAAAATCCACAGGGACTCCTTTATTATGCCCTTAGTTTACTCATTCCTACCTATACTGTTTTATAATTATTTTGCATTTGTGCAATTAGAATACTCCCCACCCCCCCATATTGGCAACATATAAATGATTCAATAGGTTAAAACTTCCATTGTTGATGCTGGTAGTTTGTGTCACTAGAATTAATTTAATGTATATTTACATTATGAACTTTTGTATGGGCTTTGCACCAGATTTATAGCCAGGCTTCTACAGCATCGATGGTGAAAATGCTGAGAGGTCCCAAATTCCACATGCACAGAGATATTCCCAGTTTTCTGTATGGAAAGAAACAATTATTACATCACCTGTGATTTGGGTATGCCATGAATCAGCCCCAGACATAATGGCCATCCATCCAGATAGAGTGTTGAGAACCAAATTCTGTATTATGAGACTTAGGTTGGGAATCATAAGGTAATATAGAAGCATGAAGTTTTTCAACCCTCACCTCAAAAATGATAAAAACATTTTCCTATCCAGTATTCCAAAACTCTTAGAACACTTGCATCAAGACTCCTTCGGCCTCTTATAATATTCGACATTTTTAGCCATGGATTTTTGTGCTTTCTTTCTCTACAGGTGTATACCGTGATATAATCATATTTATGAATGGTTAATTAGCTCCAAAGAATGAGTGCAATGTACTGCATTTTCGTTTCACAATTAATACTGAATGGAGGGAAAGGCTTGGCAGAACAAGCACTTCTTTTGTCTTATTTCTATAAAACAATGCTGCCAGGCAGATCCCTTTTCCCCTCCTTTTAAGGTACTCTTTGTTGTCTAATTAGATTTCTGAATTCCCATTATATTGTTGTCAATCTGAGGTCATAAATAGTTTTCTGTTGTTGTGAAATCTGAATCACATTAGTTAATTCCTTGGAATGTTCAATGTCAAGCTGCAAAGAGCAAATTTGGCATTGTAATCAAATAGCGCTGAACAAAAAGAAACATAGAAATTGCCTTGCCAAATCAGACCAAGATCCATTTAATCCAGCATTCTCTTTCCCATGGCTAGCTAAAACAGAAAAGTCATTTTAAAATGTGGGACTCCACTTCTGATAGTTAGCGCAGATGTGACAGAAAAATCTAGCAACAGAACATACCTTTTACATTATGTCTGTTTCCTCTATATCTTGTCATTTCTCTCTCTTACTCTCTCAGGTTACATACATAAAACATTTCTTACAACCTGCCCATCATAAAGTGATGTCAAGATGATGAAAAAATATGGCATGCTTAGAAAATAGTTTTTTCTTTTTGATCTCTTGATTCAAATTGGCTTGACCCCATAGGTATCAGATGCACATCGTACTAGTTGTTTTTAAGATGCAAATATTCAGGGTGTACGTGCATTTAAATTATTATATATTTTAATATTATATATTATATATATAATTATTATATATTTCAGTATCTTTCAGCTACAGAGGATTAATGCCCATTACAAATGACACATACCCTGCCTGTCTACCTATTATTAAAGTTACTAAGGGCTGTCAGATAATACTTTATATAAGAAGAATCAAAGGTTGTCAGCTACAATCATATAAAGGATTTATCTGGGCAGACTTGAAGGTTTTAGTACATGAAGTGTTTTTGATGGAAAACCTCTAAACTATAAAATTGCATGGGTTCATGTTATGCAGAAACCACTTCTGAAACTATCTTGATATATATTGCTGTTTAGTATTGCTTTAATTTCTGGTTTATGTCCTCTTTTTTGTTTTTTTGCGTCTTGCCCTCTTTTTGATCTGATATCTAATACTAACATTTTATCCACAGTGGTGGAAGCCAAACAAATAAGATAAATTACACCATGTTCTCTTGCCAAGATAATCAAATTTAGCTGGAAGATCAAAATGGCAGGTTTAAATTCTGCTACACATATCCTTATTTGTTCCTCTAAGGACATGATTGTGATATGCATACTTGGGCTTTTCTCCAGTAATATGTAAGTCTACCCATCCATCAAAAAAACCAGAAACAGACACATTATCTTTTATTATGAACAATAGTATTTATTCTTGTACAAGATTGTTTTTATATCCAGTCTTTATTTAGAGAACAGGAGACCTGTACATGTAGCATTGGTGAACATGCTCCATTTTCATCCACTCAAAAATAAAATCAGAATCAGAATCGAGCTGGAAGGTACCTTGGAGGTCTTCTAGTGCAACCCCCTGCACAAGCAGGAGATCCTATACAAGTGATGATGAACCCTTTTGGCACCAAGTTCCCAAACCGGAATGTGCGTGCACGGCACGCATGTGTACGCGTGTGCGCTGGAGCCCCAGAAACTTGAAGACCAGCTGATCTTCTGGTTTCCTGCATGCATATGCGTGCCGGCCAGCTGCTTTTCACACGCACCGGAGCCCTGGAAACTCGAAGACCAGCTGGCCGGCATGCATTTGTGCGCCAGCCCCCTTGTCTTCTGGTTTCTGGCGCATGCCAGCTTTTGGATATTGAGTTTATTTTCTGGGGTGTTGGCTATTCCTGCCACTTTAGTGTTATCTGCAAATTTGATGAGTTCACCTTCTATTCCCTAATCTAAGTCATTTATGAAGATATTAAAGAGTATTGGGACTAAGACAGAACCTTGTGGTACCCACTGGCTACTTCCCTTCATGTAGTATCAGATGTAGTATCAAGACCTACTTGTTGGGTATGATTTATCAGCCAATTGCAAATCCATCTGGTGCTGTCTATGCCACATTTTTTTAGCTTACCTAGAAGTAGGTTGTGGTCTACTTTGTTGAATGCCTTACTGAAGTCTAAGTCTACTATGTCCACAGCATTTCACTGGTCTACTAATTTAGTCACTTTGTCAAGGAAATAGGATTGATTTGGCATGATCTGTTTTTAACAAACTTCTAGTTTTAACTTTGTTTCTAAATGTTTGCAGATCTGTTTTTTTATTATATTTTCCAGGATTTTCCCAAGTATTGATGTTAGGCTGATTAGTCTGTAGTTTCCTGGATCTTCCCCCCCCCTCTTTTTTGAAGATGGGAACTGTATCAACTCTTTTCCAAGTTGTCTCTAGTTCTGTTTTGACATATGCACTACTAAAATGTGCATTGCAGCAATCAAAGAAATTGAGTGCAAAAAACAAACAAACAAACCCCAAGACTTTTCACATAGCAGTACTTAAAGTTTAATATTACATCCAGAGATAAAGAGAAGCTATGATTTAATGCTAAATTCAGACTCTGGTAGAAGCTTGGTGATGTTTTCACTGATTTGCTGCAATACTGTTAAAATGGGGGACAATTCCAAAGAGTTCATTCTTCAAGAAATAAAAGTCAGCCAATACTGAAGAGCAATCTATGTTCTTGCTAACCCATAAATGCATAGGGATAATTCATTGCTCACTTTTGCAAGCCAGTCTTCAGTTGTCTTTGAAGGTACTGTATGAATAAATATAACAGTCATACCCAGTGGATTACAAATATAAATGCAAATAATTGATGGGGCCATTTGAATAACAAATGCAGAGTTCTCAGTTTCCATATGCACCGCGG
Organism: Pituophis catenifer annectens; assembly: GCF_029215685.1. Lineage (NCBI taxonomy): Eukaryota > Metazoa > Chordata > Lepidosauria > Squamata > Colubridae > Pituophis > Pituophis catenifer. Next base: position 75,371,647 of record NW_027256883.1, read on the forward strand.
TCTATTATTACAGGATGTTGATCTGTATTCTGTTTACAGTGTCTGATGGCATTCCATCTGCTGTTGTTATTCATTTATACAGCCCCAGCGCGATGTGTGGTACATTGCCAAATAAGATAAGTTTAAAAAAAGGCAGGTTCATATTCCCAAAAGCTGGCAATCAGAACAATGGTAGAGGAGAGGAGACGAGGGGGTGGGGGGGAAAGAGAGTAATTGTAACATAGATTGTTAGGTTGTTTGGATGAAATGGTATGTATTTCTACTAACCACTTTCAAAAACACTCATAATGCTCGTAACACAGATGCTTTGTGTTTAATACGCTTAATAATTCCACATATCTTTTTCTTCTAAGTTGCAACAGATAGCTGCCTTCCTTAACTGGAAATCATGTTCCTAAACCACAACAGCAGAGAAGTTCAAGGAGTTTCTCTAATCAACCCATGCTGTACTTTTATTTTATGTCTGAGGTGTCAGTAAACAAGGCCTCTGGAAGTTTGGTTATGATATAAGTCGCAGAAGAGTGGTCAAGAATCTAGCCACAAAGTGAGTTTTGTCCTTGAGTGAGAAGAAAACAAGAGAGCGTTCATACAATTGTTTTTAGTTGCTCCCCGGCCTTGAATACCGGGGCAAATCCCAAGAACTGTTCCCATGACATCGGTGCCAGAAACCAAGGCTGAATACTGTAATATGTTTTTCCCCTTATAAATGAAAAATGGATGCAGTGTTCAGTAAGTATCTTCAGTAAGACAACCAGATCCCCAATTAAATGTTGATAGGGAAATGACATTCTCCACAGTGTCTACGGGCAATAGATTTGTTGAAAAAGCACTGGGATAGCCACATATTGAATGTAACTCTATCCTCCAATATCCTCTTACTACTTCATTTCTGTCGGTATGGACTGCCTCTGACGACTGCCACAGGCAGCCCTGTTAGGTGCAGTAGCAAAGCTAGGTATAGTAGCAGTAGAACTCCTTCCTCATCTTAGAATAGCCGAGATAGCTGGCTGTGTCTCCACCCATGTATAAGCTCTTTAAGGTTCAATGCATTGCGCTGTTGCTTAAATGCACATAGGATTTGTTCCAAGGTAAAGTATTGCTTAGAGATACATTGTGGGCAGCAGCGAAGATCTCTAGGAGAGAAAAAAAAAAAAAGATCAACTCTTTGAATTGTGTTTGATAAGACAGCAGCAATTAATGAGGGATTCTTCCGCGTGTCACTGAAAGCAGCCTTTAAAAAAATCCAATCAGGGGCCAGTCTAGTTCATTCTGCAATGATTTGCAGTTGCTTTTTATAGTTTTGGACTGGAATGTTTCCTAGCCCTGCTTGGAAATTGAATTGGGGATTCTTTATATGCAAGGCTTGCATATGTAAGGGACGCGGTGGCTCAGAGGCTAAGACGCTGAGCTTGTCGATCAAAAGGTCGGCAGTTCAGCGGTTTGAATCCCTAGTGCCACGTAACGGGGTGAGCTCCCGTTACTTGTCGCAGCTTCTGCCAACCTAGCAGTTCGAAAGCACATAAAAAATGCAAGTAGAAAAAATAGGGGCCACCTTTGGTGGGAAGGTAACAGCGCTCCATGCGCCTTTGGTGCTGAGTGATGTCAGCCACAGGACCACGGAGACATCTTTGGATAGCGCTGGCTTTTCGGCTTTGAAATGGAGATGAGCACTGCCCCTAGAGTCGGGAACGACTAGCACATATGTGTGAGGGGAACTTTTACCTTTACCTATATGCAAGGCAACTAAGCCATGGTCCTTTCATAAGAAAATGTTTTTATATTAAAAAAATAGTTTGGTTACAATTCTAAATATTAATAGGGAATAAGTAATTATTTTAAAAAATGTAATGGGATTTACTCTGAGAAGGAGAACAGCAGACCAAAACAGAATGACACGTTAGGATACACAATGTTCAGTATTTAGGGTTTCCATTTATATATCCCTTAATTGTATTGAGGTTTCCATGTTCATATGTTTTCTGTTTTCTTCTGTAGTACAGCAAATAAAAGGTTTTGGAGATCCAGTGGGAGGGGTAGAAGTAATAGGGGAAAATAATGTGATGAATTGGAGTTTTAAATGAGTTTATGGCATGGTGTAGGTAAATGGATTATTTAGGTGTTTAAGGATAGGGCATAGTTGGAACTGGCATGTAAAGGAAGGTACAGTCAGGGGTGAAATCCAGCAGGTTCTGACAGGTTCTGGAGAACCGGTAGCAGAAATTTTGAGCAGTTCGGAGAACCGGTAGCGGAAATTTTGAGTAGTTCGGCTGGCCCCAGAGTGGGGTGGGAATGGAGATTTTGCAATATCCTTCCTCCTGGAGTGGGGAAGGAATGGGGATTTTGCAGTATCCTTCCCCTGGAGTGGGGTGGGAATGGAGATTTTGCAGTATCCTTCCCTTGCCACACCCACCAAGCCACGCCCACAGAACCAGTAATAAAAAAAAATTGGGATTTCACCACTGGGTACAATGTAGTAGAATATGCAGAGATGTAAGTGGTAAGGAATGACCCAAGTCACAGATTCTGCTCTGCTCTCTGACATTCTATATTGTTTTTTATTTCTCAATCTCAGCAAACTTTTATTAGAAATATGACACTCTATTGTAATTGCTTTTTTATTATTATTTTTTAATGGCTGTTTCTGTTGACTTATTTACATTAATGTCATTCTGCATTAATTGGTTCCAGAAATTTAACAGGGATATCAGTTTATGTTTTTCTTCTGTATGCCAAATTGCTGGAATGAGCCGAAACTTTGTCGGATAACTAGAATTTGCCTGTCAAACATGTTTGGAAGGACTATCTTGTCTAATTTTGGAAAGCATAAAAAGAGTGAAATGACTTTTCATTAGATCCTTGATTATGCATCCAGTAGTTTTTTTTAAAAAAAAAATTATTCGTCTGCATAGTTTACTAAAACTCAGAGGAGGGAGCTTTCAAAATTTTGTTCTGCCTTTGTCTTAGATAGTAAAAGGTCTGCAGTTATGGGCAGTGGCCATCAATAAACCTTGAATATATTTAATGAATAAACCCCATTCTTGCTGCTGCTGCAGCCTGCTGACAGCAACTGTGAACCCAAATTACTTTGGAGACATTTGACTTAATGGAGACTTTCAGTTCTCATTTCTTAAATTGCTCTGCAAATTTACTGTTTTTATGATCATTTGAAGGTAGTAAGTGCTGGCATTTTCTAAAATGTAAGAAGCAAAAGTGATTTGAATTTATTCAAGAGAAGAAAAATTCTTACCTGCAGTTTTACATCGGGGGGAGGGGACTTCCAAGTCAATATAGGCAGTGGTGGGTTCCTCCCAGTTCCGCCTGGTTCCGCCGAGCAGGTAGCAGTGACGATATGACATCACCGAACCAGTTCTCCTCCCCCGTCCCGCCACCCGCGTTATTCTTACCTTTTATTTGGCCTCACCCCCAATCTATTGCTGCCTCCTGAGTCCCAGCTGATCGGCTAGAAGGAAAAAAACTGTTTAAACTCTTGCCGCAGGGCTTCAAAGGGCCGCCCTACAGCTGATCAGTGTTAAAAGGCAGTGGTAGACCAGTGCCTCCAAAAACAAATGAGTAGACCGGTGCCTGCAAAAATAAATGGATGGACCAATGCCTGCAAAAATAAATGGATAGACCAGTACAGCTCTGCAAGCAGTTAAAAGCCTGGTAGACCAGTACCTCTGCTAAATCCTAAAGAATTGTCACATGACAATCAAGCCACGCCCACAAAATAAGCCACGCCCACAGAACCGGTAGTAAAAAAAATGTTAGAACCCATCCCTGAATACAGGTAATCCTCAATTTACGATCGCAATTGACCCCAAAATTTCTGTTGCTAAGTGAGACATTTGTTAATTTTGCCCCATTTTATGACCTTTCTTTCCGCAGTTGGTAAATGACTATCATGGTTGTTAAGTGAATCTGGCTTCCCCATTGAGTTTGCTTGTCAGAAAGTTGCAAAAGGTGATCACATGACCCCAGGACACTACAAGTGTCATAAATATAAATATGAACCAGTTGCCAGGCATCCAAATTTTGATCATCTGACCATGGGGATCAGTGGTGGGTTGCCCCCGATTTGGACTGGTTCTATAGAACTGGTAGTAAAACCGGTGGGTGGCAGATCATAAGTGATCTGCGCATGCACAGAAAAACATGCGCATGGGCACGATGCGAACCGGTAGTAAAGGTAAGTAGAACCCACCCCTGATGGGGATTCTGCAGTGGTCGTTAAGTCCCTTTTTTCAATGCCGTTGTAACTTTGAACGATCACTAAATGAATTGTCGTAAGTCAAGGACTACCTGGACTACCTGATTTGGGAATTGTTATCTTTCTACGATCCCATGCAAAACAGAATTGTAATAACACGGCTTTTATTCATTCTGTGTTTGTGTGTGTGTCTCTTTCTCTGTGTTGCTGCTGTTAAAATTTTGGGGGTTAACATTGATCCCATCATGTGGATTTTCATCCTAGACAACCATGATTAACTACTGATTTCTTAATGCTGTTGCAGCTGCTATCCTAGTGTCAGATATATAATCTCATTTTTGAGGTGGCTTTTCCAAGAATGGAAACAAAAGGGGGGGGGAGAGAAAGAACGTCCCCCCCTCCCTTCACGGGAGCTGTCTTTTCGATATTGCAAAACAGTGTGTAAGTGAATTAAGTTGGAGACGCCAAGACTAATTGCTGTAACGTTTCCCAGGCGGGCTTGGTTTAGCCAGCATCAGGCTGGAGTGAGGGGGGGAGTTCTCAGACTGTCATAGAAGGATATTCACCACCTCCTCACCACTCATAATCAAGAAATTTCAGCCTCTCCAAACAGTGCAGGTTCCTTGCTCTCATCTAGTAGCCCTGAAGTGTTATATAGTGTTGCTTCCATGGAACAATGGCAATGCAGATTCCCTGGAGTAATGTAATCAGAAACCACAGATATTTCTGAATTTCATAGCCTATCTCCTACTGCAGCTTGCACACGAAGCCTAAAGGTAGAAACTTGTCAAAGGACTGTCCCCAAACTTCTTGTTCTGGATGCACACAGAGTTGCTAAACATAGGACTTTCCAATTGTACAGATTGGCACCAATGTCCGTAGAGGATGTGATAAAGAAAGGTAAGATGATAGTCACCACAATGTGGTCCAAGCCTTGCCCCCTTTGGAGGTGTGCCAATGTCCCATGTCCCATGATAAAGGGGCTGGGCTTCTTCAATCACATTGTGGTTTTTATAAAAAAAAGTCCTTGCCTTTTTTTATACCTCCCCATCGATGCCGTGTGGACCAGTGAGGATAGTCCCTCCCTCACCAATGAGGGCAGTTGTCAAAGTTTTTTATTTTTGCGATGCTTGTTAAGCAAATCACTGCAGTTATTAATGAATCATGTGGTTGTTAAAACTAATCCGACTTCCCCCATTGAATTTTGCTTGCCGGAAGCCGGCTGGGATGGTTTTCAGATGGGGATCATGTGACCCAGTGATCCTGCAACCGTCGTAAATACACGCCAGTTGCCCAGGGCCCAAATTTTGATCACGTGACTGTGATGGCTGTGATGGTCGTAAGTGCAAGAACTGGTTGTAAGTCACTTTTTTCAATGCCATTGTAACATCATCAAACAGTCATTTGAAAAATTGGTTAAGTGCGTTTTGCCCCATTTTACGACTTTTCTTGCCACATTTGTTAAGTGAATCACTGCAGTTGTTAAATTAGTAATTTAGCATTTGTTAAGTGAATCTGGTTTCCCTATTGATTTTGCTTGTCAGAAGTTCACAAAAGTATATCACATGACCCAACTATCATAAATGTGAATCAGTTCTCAAACATCTGAAGGTAAATCACATGACCATGGGGATGCTGCAATGGTCATAAGTCTGAAAAATGATTATAAATCACTTTTTTCAGTGTAATTGTAACTTCGTTGTAACTTCGAACTGTCACTAGGTGAACTGTTGTAAGTCGAGGACTACCTGTATTTTATGTGGAACATCCACATTCTGAAATATTTTAAAAATCTGTTTTAATCTGTGTAGATAAAATATGTAAAGCATAGCATAGCACAGCACTCCAAATCACTCTACTTTTTATTGTAATACTAGCTGGATATTGAAGTATGAACATACATGTCATGTGTTTATTTCAAAACTGCCTATATTTTAGTAATTAAGATGTAATGCAGTCATTTTTCTGTAAATGACAGAAGCACAAGGCACCTCTTCAAGCAAACCATGTTCTAGAGATCTACCCTAATTTGTATATGTGGCATATATTTTCATGAAAACTTATATAGGCCATTGTTTGAAATGACATCACTAAACCCATAGCAGTTGTACATATAACATTTTCAGAAGATTCAGGTGAAAAATGGCCCAAAAAATGGCATGAAATGAAAATGGCCTGAAAACAGCCCCGAAAACAGGCCATTTTCCGGGCCTTTTTCGGTCCAAAAATGGCCTGAAAATGGCCCAAAAAAGCTGTCTGTGAGAGGAAGAGAAGCCAGGTGAGCTGGACCCAGGCGTGTCCTAGGTCCCCTCATCCCAGAAGCAGAAACCTCACACTCTTCCCCCCTCTGCTAGCTCCTTTCTTCTCATGGGATCGCCCAGCAATGGAAACAGAGAGGGAGAAGGGGGTGGTGTTTCTGTGTGCTCCTGTTTCTGTGTGGCACTCCCCTCAATGCTAGCGGCTGCCGCTACCCCCTTCTCCCTCTCTGTCTCCGCTGCTGGCCGATCCCGTGTGAAGAAGGGGGTAGCAGAGGGGGGAAGAGTGTGAGGTTTCTGCTTCTGGGATGAGGGGACTTGGGAAGCGTCTGGGTCCAGCTCACCTGGCTTCTCTTCCTCTCGCAGCCAGCTTTCCCAGTCTAGCAGTTTCTCTCTCTCTCTCTCTCTCTCTCTCTCTCTCTCTCTCTCTCTCTCTCTCTCTCTCTCTCTCTCTCTCACACACACACACACACACACACACACACACACACAGGTTGGATCTTTCTTTCCTCCCATTCCCCCCACCAGAGGCCCCCTAACCCTGCCTGTCCCTCTCCAACCCCGCCTGTCCCATACAGGTACCACCTCAGTGGTGGGTTGCTCCCGGTTCGGTCCAGTTCTTGCAAACTGGCAGTAATGGCGGTGGGAGGCTCTGCCTACCCACCCTGACATCATCACTGATGAACTGCGCATACGTAGAAGCGCGCACTTGCGCACAAGCAAAGCGAGTGCGCGCACACACTCCCGTTGCTAACTGGTAGTAAAGGTAAGTGGAACCCACCTCTGTACCATCTGCACAAGTGACATAGAGTTGGCCATGCCCATTCAGTCACATGACATCCCCCCCGCCACATCCACCCAGCCACGCCCACCCAGCCAGTCATTAGGGCAGAGAACCGGTTGTTAAAAAATTTGGAGACCACCACTGCATTATACCCTATTTCACCCATTTGGACTCATGGATGTGAATGTAACGGTTGTATCACCCGATCCTTATGTGGGCTTCCGGAAAAGTTGGCATGAGCAGTGTTTGCTTGTGAATCATAGAGAAGGCAGCAAGAAAGCGTTACAAGGCGAGCGAGCAGTTGTGTTCCATCAAGCCTTGGAAGGCTTGCCAACTCTTCATTCAGCACAGTGTGGTCAAAAAGGATATCCTGTTGGACCAGTGATAATGAGGGAAATAAAATCACTTCCTCACCATCTGTTTGATTCAGGTAGAAAAGAAAAGAAAAAGAAAAAAAAAGGAAGTCGGCTTCCTCTGGGTGTAAACTCTGCCCAACACCCACTCATAAATGCAAACTGCAGCACCAAGGAAACCATTTATTTAACTCCAGTTTTATGTTTGGTGCCGATCTGTAACAGAGCACTGAAGTGCAGCTAATAGGTTGAGGCTTTGCAAACTGGGAGCTGCATTTTAGCCTGTGGTAGCAATCTGAGCGCCAGTCATAAGAGAAGGTATGAAACTGAGATTGGTCCATTGAGATAGCATCAGCTAGAAATGTCAGGGGCTAAACTATACATAGAGGATACGCTCCACATTTTTAACACAGAACTTCGGTGCTAAAGACATTTAGTAAATGCAGTCTCACTTGATTTAAGCTCAACTCCTAAGGAAGCGTGTCTGTGCTGTTTTCTAAGCAACAAAAAGCAGCCATTTGCCATCATGTGCCTTCTGGGACTTCTTGACTTTCCAATGCAAAGTCCTAGGATTTCCTGGTGGTTTCCCATCCAAGTACAAATCAGGACAGACTAACTTTCTTTAAGCTAACCAACTTTGGCTAGGTACTGCCATCTACTGTAACTATGTACCCACTTAGTAAAAATCATCATGCACTTAACCAAGGTCTTTGACATACTCAGGTACAGGCCCTTTGTAGTAAGAACCCATTAAATTGTGACTGTATATGAAAGAGCTCATATAAATAATGGAGATTCTTTTGCTATTATTTAAATTAGGAATGCTATAACCCTTTCAATGAACTTAAGAGCCTTTAATAAATGGCATATAATCATAGTTTGCAACATGCTATGTAGAAAGGGGTGGTGAGATTTCCAACAAGGCTACTTTTAGATCAATTCCAGTTTCCTTGCAACTGGACGGATTGATTATAAAGTAGAACCCATTGTGCTCTCTGAGCTTGTTTGTTTGCTTGCAGATATTTCATTACCTGACTAGCTAAAATCATCAGTACTAGTAAGTGTGGCTTGCCTCCCTGTTTATATACAGTAGCTTCCTCTGTCAGTGTTGGTGGGGGTGTCATTTTCTCTTTGGTAGTTGAGTCATGTACTATTTTCTGCTTGATAGTTTATCTGGTGTTAATCCTTACTTATCTGAGGATAGGAATTGATGTGTTCTGTTCTGTTCTGTTTCCTTCTTAGCTTTTTTATTGTCTCTTTTGAATGGTATGTAAATGTACTTTATCTTGGTGTGTAAATTGATGGCTGATTTATCTGAATGTGAATCTTCTAGGAATTCCTTAGTATTTTTGGATTGGATTGGTTATTATAAAAGAAAAGGCTGAATGTCCATTTCTCACCTCTAATCCACAAAAGCCCATTCCTGCCTAGATCACAGATACCCAATTAACATAGCACTGCTATAAACTGTTTACAGTGGCATTCTCACAACATACTTAATCTGGCTACTGAATTAACCTATTCTGAGAGTTCACACAATGCATTGAACCATAAACTACCAAAACAGGGCTAGGTTTGCACAATGTAGTAAAACCGCAAAAAATTTAACCAGAGTTAATATTGATCAAATATGTTAGGCAAAATGTCTTTATCTGAACCAGTTAAATGTATTCTGTGAACACAACAAAGCCATCTAAGACACTAGGCTTATTTGGGGATTAGCTGCATTGAATTTAATAAGACTTTACCGATTTTGCAGCATTCAGCTGAATATCTGTACTATGAATCAAGCTAATGTTGCTTTCACTTGACACGTTTGTATCTCACATTATAACAGTGGCGTTAATCCTTGTGGTAATGCTTCTGTAATGGCATTAGTCCTTGTTGGAAAAGATTGTAGCTTGTATGCAGAATAGCAGGAGTACACTTCATTGTCAATTCTATTTGGTTCTTTTTATTATTATTATTAAGACCCTAAGATCCATTACTCTTGGTATAAACGAACATTTGACCCCATAAATTTGTTTGGCTGTTCCACCTAAAAATCTACTACTTATTCCACATTTTATTGAACAGTTTTAACATTTGGGCAGCCATAGACAAGGGTTTGCTGTCACTCTTATGCAATTATGAATAATAAATTCTCCCAGTTACTGCAAATCATCCAAAATCTACATAATATCTAGATCTGCATTCTACTAATGTACAGCATATTCTTGATATACAATCATCTGATGTTGATTCCCTGGAATCTCCAAGAAATGATATTAGAAAGCATAAAGCCAGTGCCAGGCGTAGCAGAGTTACTTTAAAGTAAAAGGGACCAGTAATGTCATTTGATAGGAAGTTTTTTTATGACCAGCCTAAGAAGTCAGCATAATGAAACAATAACAGGTTAGAATTTACTTGACTCTAGATGCTAGAGGTTTTGCAGCTTCCCTTCCCAATCACCTTTCTCCACTTCCGACTTCTGTCTTTGGCACTCTGTTGGTGTAATGCATAAAATACTATAAGTGGGGATGTTTGTTTAAATCAGGTTTCAGACTTAAACAAATAGTGACTGGCTGTTCAAACAAGCTTCGGAAATAAGTCTAATCAGGATGTTTGAGAAAGCACCAAAGAGGAAAGGAAGGACCCATAAAATATTTACTTCCAAATATATGGAGCAGCAACAGCCATAAGATAGACATTGATGTTATTGTTGTCAGTAAGAACTGCAATTTCCCATTGTGTATTTTCTTATACATCGCCAGAATTCTGAGCTTTGACACTCTTCTTTGTGTCAATACAATGCATCTTTGGTGTGCATGTCTTCAGGCTAGGCACAAACCACACGCTTGTGATTGCGATTAATGGGGCACAGAGGTATCACAAAAATATTAAAATTAATGCTGTAATGAGTTCTCCTTGAAGTAGGAATCCGGGAGTTAAAGCTTTTGTCCTCTCGCTGCGAATTCATTTGAACGTAAAATTAGCCTGGCTTTTCTTCTTCATCAAGTTCTTCCACTTCCTGATCAGAACAAAGTGCTAAATGAAATCATCAAGGGAGGAAAAGTCTGCAGCAAGGGCATTGAAGTTCTGCACAATTTGCTTGTACTCCAGATTGTACATTAGGGTATCAATATTAATGATTCAGGAAAGGGATGTAATATGAGGCATCTGTTAGCCAGATTATGCAGCAAACTCAATCCGTTTTGCAACCCAGCAACAGAGCCGCCGGATAGAAGATAGGCTGACTGGTCAAATGATTAAAAGCTATGCATCAATCCTGACTGAATTAAGAAAAGGTGACTTGCAACATTCGGGAGTGCTTCCTTAGCACCTCTCATCACTTCGGTAAAGAAGCAGGGTCTTCTCCAAAATTCACACAATCTTGCAGCACAATCCTAACACAGACGAAATTGATTTAAGAAAGAGCTAGCAGGTGCTATGTGTCCAATCCACAACCACCCCTAATCACCTTTTCCTCGTCAAATCCAGATCGTGTAGATGTGATGTGGATATGAAGAAGGGAGAAGGTATAGATAAGATGGCTTTCCATCAGTCAAACTGACCCTACATCAACATAATTAAGACAATGCAATTTATGCTGCATCACAATTCCACAAATTCAGAGTCCTGAAGAGCAAGGCAATAATTTCACATTTTAAGCATTTCTTTAATTAAATTAGCATCAATAGGGCAGGTTCACCCACCCACCCACTCACTCACCCACCCACACATAAATAATAAAATAATAAATGTAAAATGTAATGGGATTTACAAAAAGTAGTGGGCTATATTTTTATTATTTTTACAAATAACTCAAGGCAGCAAACACATCCAACACACCTTTCTCCTCCTAGGTTTCCAACAACAACAACCCTATGAGGTAGGTTGGGCTGAGAGAATGTGAAAATATGGTACTTCCCAGGAAGAGGTGCAGCTGCTTTAAAAAGTTAAGAATAAACACTACATTCATGCATTTCTGATGCACCTTGGAAGAATCAAATTCAGAGTCTTTTTAAGTAGTAAACAAGCTGTATAGAGACAATTCTGTATAGTGGTTAAGGCAAATGCTAGAAACCAGAAGACTGTGAAATCTAATCTAGTCTTAGGACAGAGCCAGTTGGGTGACCTGGGCCAGTCACTCTCTCTTGGCCCTAGGAAAAAGGCAAGGGCAGCCAACCCCAAACAATCCTGCCGAGAAAAGTGTAGACAATCAACCACCAAAAGTCAAAAATGTACTCAAAAGCCCAAAAAGGCTATTCTATACAACAGTAACTAGGGTACACAATGACATTTATATACATCTTTAACACAAGGCTGTGTATCACAAGGCAGTACTGCCTGTTCATGATTCATACATCAGAACATCAACATCATAGATGGAAATAATTACGTAGTAAATCCTGTAAGAATCTCCCACTTCATACCATGCCATAACTGCATTCAATTACATACCAGGGTAAATCTTCTAGATAATTGATGGCACAGTAAACCTGAAGACGGTTGGCTAAGGAGATGCTGGAATTTGGTTTGGACAGATAGTACGGTACTTTATACAAATATATGTGGCCTGAACCCTTTTATTTGCCAGCAAGCATGTAGCTTAGATTGCATATCTCTATTATAACCAGCCCTCAAGCTTTGAAAGGTACAGGGATGCCCTTGACAATATACAAAATGTAGTGTTATTTTAGAATACTAAAGCTTTTCCCATTCTGTTTCTTGATGCCTTGAAAAGCAAGCCTAGAGAAAAGTGTTTAACTTTGTACTATCCTTGGCAGAAGGACAGATAGTAAAATTGCTAATGAAAGATTGTACATAGATGCTACAAACAAGGAAATGTAAGTAGTTTTGATTTCAGGCCATTTTAGTGGTATTAAAGGCTCCTAATCCTGGTATGAAAGGTATAATGGTTTCCTCTCCCTCCCCCAAAAAAACCAGAATACAAGCTAGCCTGCTTGTTATTTGTTCCTCCTTTTGGGAAGATAAATTTTAAAAATTGACTGTTTCTTTATGTAAGCATTTCTCCTTCAGATTTTAATTCACTCGATTTTGAACTGCATGGCATAAGAAGGATGATGCGCCATCTTGTGTCTGCTGTTAAATGCGCCAGCAAGAATAATTGCTGGCTTAGGCATTTAGCAGAGTTGTGGAAACTTGTAACATGCTCATCTTTAGAGCTGCTGTCACTTCTAAAAGCTATTGATGCTTCTCTCGGTTAGGAGAGTGGACAGAGGAGAAGGAGTTGTGCGGCTAAAGTGGAGAGAAGATTTATTCTCATCATTTGTATTTATTACCTTGCTAGTAAGGCACATTCTCAAGGCTCCTTGAATTACCTGAGTGGCACGGCTGCTCAGAGGGCTAAACCAAAATTCAGATGTGGGAGATAGTTACTGGCATTAATCCCCAAAGGCAAACTTGCATTTTTGTGTCCACTTGGGTAGATATAATACAATTTTGGTGGCAACAGCAGCAAATAAGAATGTCTGGTTTCAAGAAGGCATTGCTGTTGGATAACAAGCGTGATTTGGAAGAAGAGGCGATTCCAGGGAACCTACCTGGGAGGGTGGGAGGTTTAGAAAAGCTATACAATATAGAATATTTTTTTGGCTCAGAGAATTTGTATGGAATAAACATTGGAAACTAATATTTAAGCAAATTATCATGCCAGCTTCATTGTCCAATGGAAGCATCCAAATCTAATAGAGGAATAATTCTTCTTCCTCCTCCTCTTCTTCCTCTTCTTCTTCTTCTTCTTCTTCTTCTTCTCCTCCTCCTCCTCCTCCTCCTCCTCCTCCTCCTCCTCTTCTTCTTCTTCCTCTTCCTCTTCCTCTTCCTCTTCCTCTTCCTCTTCCTCTTCTTCTTCTTCTTCTTCTTCTTCTTCTTCTTCTTCTTCTTCTTCTTCCGAAAAGAAGGTGAAGCCTTCCGAAAAATGGTGAAGACTCTTGTGATCTGGCAAGATCCGGCCATGAATGGAGTGAATGAGTTTTTAATGTTTTTAATTTTTAGATGTTTTTATAATGATTTTTTAAAATGTATTGTGAGCCGCCCTGAGTCTTCGGAGAGGGGCGGCATATAAATTGAATTGAATTGAATTGAATTGAATTGAATTGAATTGAATTGAATTGAATTGAATTGAATTGAATTGAATTCTCCTCCTCCTCCTCCTCCTCCTCCTTCTCTTTCTCCTCCTTCCTCCTTCCTCCTTTTTCCTCTTCCTCCTTCTCCTCCTCTTCTTCCCCTTTCCCATTCCAGGTATTGATACCAAGCAACTTCCTAGATAAGTCCCTGCAGTTTTCGTGATAAGATTTCAGAAGTGGTTTCCCTTGCCTTTTTCCTAGGGCTGAGAGAGTGTGACTGGCCCAAGATCACCAACCAGCTGGCCCAAGATGCATTTATTTAAGTCAGGGCTAGAATTTATTATTTATTTATTTATTTATTATTTAAATTTTTATACCGCCCTTCTCCTGAAGGACTCAGGGCGGTGCACAGCCAACACTAAAACACACATATACAAAAAATTTAAAAGCAATTTAAAAATATATTAAATAATTTGGCCCCGATATTATTAAAAAACTAAAACAACCATTAAAATTCATGTTTAGGCCAGCCCAGCTTGTTGGAACAATAATGTCTTGAGGGCACGGCGAAAGGCGCGTAGGTCAGGGATCATCCATATCTCCGGGGGCAATTCATTCCAGAGGGCAGGTGCCCCCATATAGAATTAATGGTCTCCTGGTTTTTAGCTAGTGTCTTAACCACTAGACCAAACTGCCCTTATTATATTGCTTGACAGTTAAGAATGCCAATGGCTCAATCTTGGCTAAAAGGCAGGTGATTCTTCCGTCGCACCTGGCAGGAGTTTCTTCCACAATTCAAGAGATTCCTCCAGGAATGAGAATGAAAAGGTCATATTTGATACTTGTTTTGTAGGCTGGTTTGGTTTTAACGGTCACAAATACCAACTATGCCTATTCATGTTTTATAGCATGTACTCTCCTGTTTCTCATCATTTTCCCTATCCTTTTCTTTTATACAGGATGCCTTTGTGGAGTTGTACAGCAACAACATCAGGCCTTTGTTCGATTTGTCATGGCTGCCTCTGAAGACGATCCTTAGTCTGGCAGTGGTGGGCGCCTGCATCACCCTGGGGGCTTACCTGGGACATAAGTGACTTTCGACTTCATCCAACTGGTGATGGACTGATGGGAAATCTTGATTTCAGAAACTGAAAAAAGAGGAGTGTTGAAAGAAGAAAATAATATGAGGTGTTTTTCTCCCCCCGTGTCAAATAATGCTATTATTTTATGAGCCAAGTATCTTTCTATATATGTGTTCGGGTGTGTTTGGGTGTACACAGACACACGAGTGTGCATATACACACACATGCGCGCGCAAGCACACACACATATTTGTGTGTATATATAAATGCACACACACACACACACACATACACATATTATATATATATATATATATATATATATATATATATATATATATATATATATATATATCTGCTATTACTGCCAAAGGGAATATTCATTTATTTTTTACATTGCAGAGGAGTTATTTATTAAAAGTATTTTACATTTAACCCACTATTTTCCTAAAATTCTGGAACACAAGCATTGTATATTTTTTAATGAAGATTCCAAAGATCTTCGGCTTCCTTATAAAGCATCATTCCACAGACTATTTTATCACAATAGGCTGAAGAACTGTAGGTATAGAGACATACCCTAACCCTTAGGAAGAGTGATGATAAAGTGGCATAATTTTGTAGGTAAGATTTCAGAGCCGCCTATGAATAAGGTGATTTAAAAAGGCAACAGGATGAGAAGACAATGATTTGGTGGTTCGGCATGGTACCTATTCAGAATGAGAAACAATGCCAGATTCAGGCCAGTAATAAGACCATATGGTTCAACCCTCTGTCCCTACAGCCGACAGCTGTTTTTGGAAAAATGCCCAGCAGAGCAACAGCTGGAAATAGTGATTCATGCAGTATTTTGTTACATGAGTGCTGTGCCATTACATACCACAATTGGCCATCGTTATAAGGAAGCTATTTGTGGGTCCTCAAACTGTGATTTAAAAGGCTGAAATGAAATACATTGGAATGGGCAGAAACAGTTTCATTAAATATTTCATCGGTAAAATTGCCGTTTTTCGTGCAATTATCAGGAAAACCAAAAGTGCCTGTGCCTGGCTTGCAGAACTGAAGCCTCAAAGTCAGCCGTGGCTCACATTCCCAGTAGAATGAGGGTTTGCTCGCAATAGAGCCTGCCTTCCTTGGTTAATTTTTCTTAGGGTCT
The DNA here is from genome assembly GCF_029215685.1 of Pituophis catenifer annectens. NCBI lineage: Eukaryota > Metazoa > Chordata > Lepidosauria > Squamata > Colubridae > Pituophis > Pituophis catenifer. The sequence goes on from NW_027256883.1 coordinate 75,387,552, forward strand.
TAAATGTAATTTTCTTTGTTAATTAATAACATCTCAAAGTCGAAAACAGGCTCAAGGTTCATTTGGCCAGAAGAAGCGATTAGCTGGTGGAGATTAGGTATGGCTTCCTCTTTGTACCAAAATTAACACCCAGATTGCATTCTTAGCCCTGGGCCAGTCCCAGATTGGAAGTGTATTTGCCTCAGAAGTGATGCACACTATTTATTCCTTCAGATGTCTTCGAAAAGAAAAGAAGATAAAGAAATGGTCCAACGCCTCCATCTGGTATGACTCATAGACATTCAACCCTTTGAGATGCCAAGTGTTTTTGCATGGAAATCTGGAAAGGAAAGAGAATGGAAAATTTGTTACAATAACTTTCAGCAAAATGAATATGAAACTCTCCATGCCTACACTTGGGTTCTTTGATTATAAATATCAAAGGTGGCTTATAGGCAGAGCTTCTGGCACCTTAACTCAACATCATCAGGCATCAACCCAGGTTTACGTTGAAGGTGTCCCACCCCAACCGACTGAGCACCTGTCACTTGATTACTGTTCCTGTGAATTCATCTATTATCCAAAGAATACCAAGTACCAATGAAGCAAAGAGAAGTTGAAGCTGCCTCCCCTTATCTTGACTTCTCCTTCTGGCCCTTGGTTCAAATTAGGCTCAGATGGAGAAGGCAAATAAATGAGGCAGTGGTGATGACAAAGATCCTGAGCCTTCCTGAGTATGTGTGTGTGTGTGTGTGTGTGCTTGCTTACTGGGCATTATACCTCTAAACCCCCAAAATAAAAAAATTGGCAATATCTAAGAATGTAACCAAGAATGCAGTGGACTCGGTTCATGAAGTTGTTTAACGGCAGCATAGATATCAACTTGCTGGACTGCCTAAGGTGGACTTAGTCCCTGAAGAAGGCAAATTGTCAGGATGATTGTCACTTGGACAAAAGCAGCTGTGGTATTCATTCCAGTAGTCCATTGTTCCATCTTAACAATCCATTTATATCACCAGATTAAATAAATGGCCACAGTGAAAAGCTGCGTGTCTACACAGCTGGGACTTCTGTAGTTGTTCCGGACTTTGCTGTTGGGTTCAACACTGAAGATTTTCTGCAATGCTTTGATTATCTTGCAAAGGTGTTTGGGATGTTGCAGAGGAAGGACTCATCAAGTTCAAAGATACCAACTTATAATTTGTTCCTTGGATCCTAGGCAATGTATTTCAGATTTGTGAGTGAGCTATTACATGAGGGGCATCATAGACTCTGGGATGAAAATCAAAAACTGAAAGGATCAAAAGGTTAAATTAAATGAGATGGACATATTTGACATGAATGAATTTTTATCTTGTTTATTTTTTTAAAGCTTTCCTTTCCATTTTTTTTAAAAAATGTCTGTAAAACTGTAAAGTAGTAGAAGTTATGAAATAATATTAATTCAGTGATAAAATGTCAGGACTGAAGTACAGTCATCAAAAGCTTTGTATTCAAAAGAATGTAGCAAAATAATTAACAGATACAACATATGTAAGAAGCGAAATAACTTGATTTTGTGGCATTATATGCAAAAAAAAAAACAACTAATGAGATCAGCCTTCTCTAACCTGGTACTTGCTAACATGGATTAGATAACACAATCACCTTCAGAGTTCTTACTGACTGGAAAGCCAGCATGTAAGTTTAATAAAGAAATAATAACCAGCTTCCATTGACTACAACTACAGTGACTGTAGTTGTAGTCCCAAAACAATAGTTGGGCACCAAGCTGGAAAAGCTGGTCTCAAAAATGTAGTACTTTTAAACTTAAAATGTAGTTCAGTCTTCCCCAACCTGCTGCATTCCAAATGTATTGGATTCCCCCATAATCAAAGGGAATTCTGGGAGCTGAAGCCTCATCATATCTGAAGATCACCATGGTTCGGGAAGGCTGCTGTAATTCATACCATGTTTTCAAAGCTGCTTTAAAAAGTAAATGGGCCAAGTCCACCAGAAAGCCACCTTTTCTCAGCTTTTTCTCCTGCCAATGGAGCATGCACACGAGAACTTTCTGGTAGGCTGAGCCCAGAGTTTTTATGCATGTTAAAACGTGGCTGTAGCTACTATATACAATTATGGCCTTTGCATCCAGCATTTCAAGAGCATCCGTGAAATGAGCGCTTTAATTTCATAGCAAAAAGAAACCTATAGAGATATGTGGTTGAATTCTAATTTCTAGATACTGGGCAATGTGTGTTACGGCTTCACTTTATTTAGCTTTGCTAAGCCTAAAAATGTTTATTAACATATATTAAAAGTGTAGATTTATAAATAGCAATTCTGTATAAGTCAGGTGCATTTAGATTCTGTAGCATTTCAGGCATTTGAACTGTGCCTAAAAACGACTGGAATGTCCAAAGAGTCCAAACATATAAGAAAACCACACAATGTTTTTCCAACTAGCCTTCAGTTAAAATATTTGGTGTAGAGAAGGAATGCCACAAAAGCTGTGCCTTTGCATTCCACAAACAAGCTTCAGGTCCTTGAAACTCCAAGGTGCAGTGATTCACCAGGCTTAAAGTTTTACCAAAGAACTGGTTCACACATCCTAAACTGAGACTAGCTCATCCAACTGACTTACGGAAAACTGTGCATAGAATCAGACTATTCCTTCAGTGTAAGAGCTCTCCTGATACCGGAAAATACGAATAGGATTAAGTTGTGATACACGTCAGTGTCAAAATAGTAATAAGCATGTATGTTTGAACTAGGTTCCTTAATACAACCCCTTGGGCAAGTCTTAAAATGCTGTCCAGAAGCTTGAGGAGAATGACAAAAAATAATGTGTGGTCAGTGCTGCGTCAGAGGCTACATGCTTTCAAATATGTCATGGAAGAACATGGAGCAAGGCATGAGATGGTTCTAAGCTATAGTAACAAGTAACTGCCCTACCATTCTCACCATTGAGAGGTAGGAAGAAACTCAGATCTGGTGTAGTGGCTCACCTCATATGGAAGAAAGTCATTATAAATGAGCCAAATGAAATACTTTCAAGAAACTGCTTAATTGGTGTGGCTAGAATAGAAATATGGGAATATCCATCATCTATAGCAGGGGTCTCTCCAAAACTTGGCAACTTTAAGACTTGTGGACTTCAACTCTCAGAATTCCTCAGCCAGCCTCGGATGGCTGAGGAATTCTGGGAGTTGAAGTCCACAAGTCTTAAAAGTTGTCTAATTTGGAGGACCCCTGTTCTGTTGACTAGGGCAGAATAATGATGTTCCTCCAAAAGAGGTTGTGCGAGCATCTGAGCATAATGGCTTACGGGACAAGAAAGCATGGAGCATTCTCAGCACTTTCTCTTCTTAATTTCCAGATTCCTCTTCTTTAAAAAAATCATACTACAGGTCTCAAGCACCATCCAGTAAGAACAGAGTGTTTTTGAATGAAACGTTTACATTATCAAAATAGAACGCTATCTGAGCTAGGAATGGCTATGCTGCTAGAAAATAGTAATTATTGGAACAAAGTTCATTTTCTTGTATTGCCTAATGCTGCGATTGTTTTTCAGAGCTGCTTCACATTGCAGGCATGTAAATAGATGCTACTGCTGGGTGTTTTCCTGTTGTTTTTGTCCCCTTGGGCTTCTTGGTATTGTAAGTGTCTACATACCAGAGAAGTCCAAATGTCTGTCAATTGTCTTTAATAGATGGCCAGTAGTGTGTACCCCACTTCCCACCCCTCGATTGCTGCAAATTGTATAATACTGTGGCTGCACTAGCTCTAAGGATTGTTAATATTAATACTGTACTATTCAAGTTGAACGTATTTTAGAGATGTTAAATGTACATAAAAGCTTGATTTTGCCTATCTTCTCAGTTGTTTCACCATGATTGATAATCCTTCCGTTTTTTTTGGATACTTTGTTTTGATTTAAGGGGAAAATCCTGCAAAACACAGCTTTTAGAGCTGAAAATGATGTAACATTATACAGATATTTTCATCTGCTTATGCTTTGAAATAACTCATCCCATTTCCCTCTCATCTCATCTTGTGGAGTATTTCACATTGTGTCTGGAAAACAGAAATTCAACCTTATGTCCTTATGTCCACTTACGGATATAAAAGACTTGTTGAACTGAACTTCTTAAGGGTTGAATAGAATTGGGCTGACAGATATTCCTTCCAAGATAAATTACGGGCTCACAGCAAGGCTGAGATTTGCACTTGAGTCTTTTGATGACAGTATTCATCCACTCAGCCATATTGTAGTAATAGCTTAGGATAGGAGCGCTTAAGTCATCCAACTGTGATTCCTCTGCCATAAGAAACTGAAAGTGCATCAATACACAACATCAAGCAATGAATGTTTTGGATGATGGTTTCCCAAGGGAAAAAATATTGGGGGTGAGGTTGACCAAAACATCCCCCTAATTTACCTTCTCCAGTATAACCTTGGTTTAGTATAATATACTGCATATTTACAATGTTTCAAAATGACATTCATTTCCAAGTCCAGTACCCCTTCTTCTATTCTGCATAAATTCTAAATATATAGAAACCTTCTCAGATCTCCAGTGAAAGATCATTCATTTCATTTCATTTTATTAAATTTGTATACCGCCCTACTCCCAAAGGACTCAGGGCAGTGAACAGCCATAAAATAAAACATATAAATACAAAATTTAAAATAGAGATAAAACAAATTAAATAAATTTGGCTGAACCATATTTAAAACCCCAATAATTTAAAACCAAATTTAAAATTCCCATTTAAAAGAGGAGAAGTTTAGGTCAGGCCGGCTTGCTGGAATAGGAACGTCTTAAGCGTGCGACGGAAGGTACGCAGATCCAGAATCCTCCGTATCTCGGGGGGGGAGCTCGTTCCAGATAGTAGGTGCCCCCACAGAGAAGGCTCTCCCCCTGGGGGCCGCCAGTCGACATTGTTTGGCCGACGGCACCCGGAGGAGCCCCTCTCTGTGGGAGCGTACTGGTCGGTGGGAGGCTATTGGTGGTAGCAGGCAGTCCCGTAAATAACCAGGTCCTAAGCCATGGAGCGCTCTAAAGGTGATAACCAGAACCTTGAAGCGCACTCGGAAGACCACCAGGAGCCAGTGCAGCTCGCGCAGGAGAGGCGTTACATGGGAGCGCCACGTCGCTCCCATCACCACCCGCGCGGCCGCACTCTGCGCCAGTTGGAGCCTCCGGGTGCTCCTCAAGGGGAGCCCCATGTAGAGAGCGTTACAATAGTCCAGACGGGAGGTGACGAGGGCATGAGTGACCGTGCGTAACGAGTCCCGATCCAGAAAGGGACGCAACTGGCGGATCAGGCGAACCTGATGAAAAATCCTCCCGGTCACGGCCGTCAAGTGCTCTTCTAAAGACAGCTGTGAATCCTGGAGGACACCCAAGTTGCGAACCCTCTCCGTGGGGGCCAATGCTTCGCCCCCAATAGTCAGCGATGGCACCAGCTGACTATATCGGGACGTCGGAAACCACAGCCACTCGGTCTTGGATGGGTTGAGTCTGAGCCTGTTTCTCCCCATCCAGATCCATATGGCCTCCAGGCACTGGGACATCACTTCAAGGGCATCGTTGGGGTGGTCTGGGGTGGAGATGTACAGATGGGTGTCGTCAGCGTACTGATGGTACTCCACCCCGAAACCACGGATCAATAAAACTAATACACTGGGTTGTCGTTTATTTTGGGATTGGGGAAGGAATTCCTTCTATCCCAACTAGTTTCTAAGGGCCAAATGAATTTCAGTATTTAAAAGTGTAAACGTAGTTCACATATCTTGATTACCTTTCCTGGAAGCAATGAAATTCAGTATATGAAAAGGGTATTTATTACTCTTACGATACCAATTTTAAAATGATACTCGGTTGCGATTGCTTTTGACCCAGGGGTGAAATCCAGCAGGTTCTGACAGGTTCTGGAGAACCGGTAGTGGAAATTTTGAGCAGTTCGGAGAACCGGTAGCGGAAATTTTGAGTAGTTCAGAGAACTGGCAAATACCACCTCTGGCTGGCCCCAGAGTGGGGTGGGAATGGAGATTTTGCAATATCCTTTCCCCCCAGGAGTGGGGAGGGAATGGGGATTTTGTAGTATCCTTCCTCTGCCATGCCCGCCAAGCCACGCCCACCAAGCCACACCACACCCACCAAGCCACGCCCACAGAACCGATAGTAAAAAAAGTTGAATTTCACCACTGCTTTTGACCCCAAGCATTTGATGATAATGGAAGCTTGTCTCTTAGTAACTGTGAGGAAGTGAGTTTTACGGAGACCCTGAGGAGTGAGGGACAGTGTTAAATCACCCTTCCGTGTGCACCGTAATTGTTGAGAGATTGTAGATTTACTGCAAACACATCATTGAGAGATTGTAGATTTACTGCAAACATTATGTCTCAATGGAGGCACAGAGTGAGCTGAAGTTGAGGCGCAATGCACAGCGTTGTGTCTAAAAGTATGCCGATTTCAAATAATCAATGGCAAATGAAAGAACCATGTGTGTTTCTTCACCAAGGGTGATTTACCTTTTTAGTAAATTTGCTAAATTCATAATGCAACCATTCTACATAGTAACATTTTCTTTTTGGACCTAATGTAGTTAACTTTCCACATATTTCATCAGAAATCAAGCAGCCATTCAGCTTTTCATGGAGCCAGCTATTTTTGGTTAGAAAAGCATATTGGTTGATGGTGATATTTCCCCTCCCCCAATTAACAAGATTCTTATAAGTTTTGTGGTCTGATACTTAAAACTAAGATAACAATTTCCACTTGGCAATAACACTCATCTAACATTGTAAGAAACAGATCGCATGTGCTTTCAGCCCCTAATTATATGGATCAGGTTAAGGTGATACATATAATTTACAACTCTATACAGCAGTCTTCCTCTGTCTGCTGTGTTTTTGATGTTTTGAGTCTTCAGTTCCCAACTAATATGGAGGGTTGACGAGGAAGACTACTCTGTCTTAAATATAAACTACCCAGAGGGTGTAGTAAAGCACTGTGTTGCATGGTATATAAATCTAAATGCTATTGCTATTGCTAGATGTAGCTGAGTTTCTGATAAAAGTATAAGCAAAGTCAGTTAGTTTGGGTGATAGTTTGATTCTGTCATATTCACAGAGTCAGCAATGCTCGAACAAGATAATTTATTGATTTAAATATATGCTCTATTATTTCTGCCTTTTAGATTGCAAAATCATTTATTATATTTATTACATCACAAATGCAATCCAATTAGTAACAGAGAGTTAAATTATAGATTTTAAACAAAATAATGGCATGCCTCTTGAAGATAAACATGCAGCTTTTGCTGACCCCAAATGCAACTGAAATTGCTACAGAATGAGCCAGAATTGGGATGACCATTAAAAAAAAAAGTTGATTGTATCTTCACAAGTATAGAAGAGTTATCTAGTTCTAGAGATCCACTTGGAGAGGTCTATCAGAGTAAATTCTGTTTTAAGGAATCCCACAGTATATTTTCCTCTGTTTTCACTAGAAGTCATATGGAAACTGTTAAATGATGTCAGTGTTCCATGTAATAATTAATTCTTAAAATCACTTATGGCCAATTTCAGACTGAAGAAAACTTTAGAACATGCCTTCCTTTGGGCCTTTCGATTCCAGAGTAGATGACATGGAAGCTATAAGCCATTTGCTTAAAGGTTCCAGTTAACTATGATTTGGAGCCCAAAACAGATCATTAGGCTACACTGGAAGAAAGCCATATGATTATAGGATGCGTAGCCTGACATTATTTCTAATGGTCTTGGCAATTATCCAATTACGCAAGAGCTGAAACTAGGCCCAGAAACGCTGCAAAGCAAAATCATTTGCAATGAAATTCCCATTATGCCTTTAATAGAGTCTGCCCTCCAATTAGTTATATCTGTTTGAATAGCTTAGAAAAAATATGTTCATATATCCTATCTAAAAAGAACCATCTTCCCTGTTGACCTGGCTCTTGAGGAAATTCCATTCCCACATTCTTGCTTGACTATAAGAAACGTCCATAACCAATATCAAATTGTCTTTCCAACTATCTCATCCAGATGTCCTTCAAATAGGTTAAAGTAAAATTCCTTAGAATTCTCAACAACTATACAGCTTGGCAATTCTGTGAGATGTACTCACAATGTATTTAGAGAGCAAAAGACTGAGGAAAACTGAGGTAGCTCAGTTAAAATTCTGGACCAAGAAATACTTCACATTTTAAACTCCCAAATGATCAATCCCTGTTGAATTTTACCAGGCAGATGATGATGTCTCTCATCTTAGTAATTGTTTGAAAGGAACTTTGACTCCATAATCATCTTGCATTTGCAATTATGCAAAAACAGGATTGGCAGAAAATCAAACTGCTCTCTCGTGAGCCTGCAAATGGATGTAACTGAGGGAAACTCCTCTGAATCCATATTTTGCTCAACATCTGGAGTCTTTAACATTGAATTCCCCCAACATGTATGGATAAAGCAGGTGAAGGGTTCTCTCCCTTTTAACATCCTCTCCTCATTACCGACTTCCTCCTGTCCAAGTTCCTGAATTTTACAAGATAGATTTTCTTGATTTTTACATTCTGAATTTGCAGAAACAGCTGTTTTGTCTCCAAAGGAACATTAGATAAAGAATTCCCTCCTTTTGGAAGCTCCCATGCACTTTCCATTGTTCAGTTCAATTTTTAACAAAACACAAATGCTTCTCCTATACATGACTCTTAACAAAATCTCTTAGACTTTAAACATTTAAACGTGGCTTGAACTGAGAAAGATGTATATTCACCATATGTTATGTCTGAGACTTCCAACAACATTCTTACGAAGATTTTGAAGTCTGTTTTCCATGTAACAGTTGCATAGGGGTGAAATGCTCCCAGTTCGGCCCAGTTCGGCCGAACCGGTAGCAATGGCAGCCGGTGGTTCGGACAACTGGTAGCGATGGCGGCCGGTGGTTCGGACAACTGGTAGTGATGGCGGCCGGTGGTTCGGACAACCGGTAGCGATGGCGACGTGAGGCTCCACCCACCCACCCGGTCATCATTACTTCCTGGTTTTAATCAGGAAGTAACCTGTTTTTTACCCTCTGCGCATACGGAGAAGGATTTGTGCATGCACAGAGAGTCTGCATGCGTGCAGGGTGCGTGCACTTCCAAACCAGTTGGGAACATAAGTAGATTTCACCCCTGCGTTGCAGTGTACATGCATAAAAGCACTGTAATAAAACTTAGAGTCAGAATGAAAGAATGAAATGATCAGGGGTGAGGAAATAGTTTACCAAGTTAGAATAAACTTGGTAAACTGTTTACAGTTAAAATAATTGATTATATTTTTCTGCAACCTACTGGACAAATTCTGTGTTGGTATCACTGATAATTCAGTTGCATATCCATATTTTCCCTTTGGCTCAACTACTGCATTAGTTGACTGGCTCTTTCAATTAGACTTTGAAGTAGAATAATTGCCTCCTACATAATGAAGTACCACATGCAGGCTGCCAGTAGAAGTAGGGGAAAGATTGCTTTTGATGCAGAGTAAGACATGATGGGAGGAAGACACTGTTGCAATGGTCTGGGGAGAGCTTTTGAGTGCAACTTCACCTTTTTACTTCTTAAACAAATGGTTTGTGCCAGGGCAAGCAGGATTTGCAGATGAACCCAGGGAGAATCTATCTGGGACTGATAGAAATGTATGCCAAGCTCAAAGGTGGATGGATGTTCTTCGGACTTGAAGAGCATTGGGTGAATGTGTGGTAGCATCTGAAAACATCTGGGAATATCAAACGTTAGGAGCAGCCAGAGCTCATGTAAATACTAAGAGATACTTGGCTTTTGCAATTAATGAGAAGTACTTTTCCCACCCCCAAAGAAACCCAAAATGTTTTTGGGGTTTTTTGCATTTTAGCTAAAGGAAGAAAAATTATCTTAAACGCCATAATGGTTTGTAGATTTGACAGTAAGCAGGACAGCTTTCAGAGAAGAAAAAGAAGGCGGAAAAAGATGGTGGGGCTGCCAAAGAGAGGAACGAAAACACTTCACAAGATGTGAGTGTATTTCAGCTATAATCAAAGAGATCAGCGAGATCAGAGAGAAGAGGGGAGACCAGTTATTAACTTCAGACTGTTTTTAAACCAATGCTGTTATACATTTTAAGTACAGCTGCATTTAATAGGTTTGTGCAAAAGCAGACATCGTTCAGATTGGGGGGGGGAAGCAAGAGTTTTCCATCGAGTCAGATAACCGACTTGGCAGCCAGCCACTTGTGATCAGAAAAAGATGCCATCCAATCCCTGAGACGGAAGCTAATCAAAAAATATATTGTCTGTCTCCCTCTCTAGATATCTATATTTGTACCTGCAATTATTAAGAAAGTGCATTCTCGTAGAAAGCCATTTTCTGCCTAGGCTAATTTGATTGCACTAATGCATTTGCCAAAGGCAGAAATGCTCACGATAAATTTTTTGAGAGTGGGATGGAAGAGACATTCTGTTGCTGCCCGTCCATAAATAAAGGGGTTATATCTGTCGATATTCTCCTCCCGTCCAGTCCGCAAGAACTGTATTTCATTAAACGTAGTGTTAATAAAGAAGGGTAGAGTAGGGGTGTGCAGAAAAATCAGTTGTGAAATAGCATACTCTAGTTAAATCCATGGCTCAACCCTAAATAGTCAGTATTCATTTATTGCCCACACCCCTTCAACGGAAAAAAAAAACATTGTCTAGAGAATTATTTTGTGTTATATTTACCGACAAAGAAATAAAGGGCGACTACTATAGATCTATTTCGAGCTATTTAACTCTCGTCAGCTAGCCCGTGATGACGAACCTATGGCACGCGTGCCAGAGGTGGCACGCAGAGCCCTCTCTGTGGGCACGCACACCGTCGCCAGCTGCTCTTCTGGTTTCTGAAAAACAGCCCCAAAACAGCCTGAAAATGGCCCAAAAAACGGCCTGAAAACAGGCCAAAAAATGGCCAAAAACAGGTACGTATACGCCGGCCAGCTGGTCTTCGGGTTTCCGGCGCTCTGGCATGCGCGTTCCAGTTTGGGCACTCAGTGCCAAAAAGGTTCACCATTACTGAGCTAGCCATACCTTCTGAGATTCAAACCCAGACTGCTTACATATTAGGTAGATGTATTAACCTCTAAGCCATGGGCTCTCCTAGCTTTGTCAGCTATGCCAGGGGAGAGAGTAAGTGGAAGCAGTATGCTCTGTCCCATATTTGGGTAAACCAGATTGCCCCTATAAAAAACACTTATTGTCTAGATAAACCAGGGGTGAAATCCAGCAGGTTCTGACAGATTCTGAAGAACCAGTAGCAGAAATTTTGAGCAGTTCGGAGAACCGGCAAATACCACTTCTGGCTGGCCCCAGAATGGAGTGGGAATGGAGATTTTGCAGTATCTTTCCCCTGCCACACCCACCAAGCCATGCCCACCAAGCACACCACGCCCACCAAGTCACGCCCACAGAACCGGTAGTAAAAAAAATTGGATTTCACCATTGAGATAAACTACTCTTTTTTTTAGGAAGCCTACGAATTTGGATAACACGATTCACTAAAAAAGCCTAAATGTTGCTTCAGTTAAACTCCTCCAGTTTTCCACACCTGTAAGAGACTAATGATAGATCCGGCAAACTGCATAATCCTGCCTTGGATCATAACTTTACAGTTAAGTGTCTAGGAATTAACTCCTCATGCTGAGAACTCTTGAATATAGACATAAAGGAGATGACTGGAAGACAGATAATGGCTTACTTTATCTCTAGATGAAACACACAAGTTGGAAAGAGTAGAATGTGTATACATTTCAGAAGCTGAATTTGGTGAGAACCAGGTTTTTCAAAAAATGCAATGAAGATAATACCTTGTAAGAGAACAGGAAAAAATAACCAAAATATGAAATGACACATCTGCAATTTGGTGGAGATAGCGAACAAGAAAACAAACCTCAAAAGAGCAGTACTATATACAGGTAGTCCTTGACTTACAACCACAATTGAACCCAAAACGTCTGTTGCTAAGCGAATCAGTTAACTGAATTTTGCCCTATTTACGATCTTTCTTGCCACAGTTGTTAAGTGAATCACTGCAGTTGTTAAATTGTTAACACCGTTGTTAAGTGAATCTGGCTTCCCCATTGACTTTGCTGGTTAGAAGATGGCGAAAGGGGAATCACATGGGCCCGGGACACTGCAACGGTCGTAACTATGAGTCAGTTGCCAAGCATCTGAATTTTGATCACGTGACCATGGGGATGCTGCAATGGTCGTAAGTGTGAAAAACGGTCATAAGTCCCTTTTTTCAGTGCCGTTGTAACTTCAAACGGATACTGAACAAACTGTTGTAAATCATGGACTACTTGTATACAGAAGGGAAATGTGCATATGTGTCAGTGGTGGGTTGCCCCGGGTTCGGACCAGTTTGCAAGAACCGGTAGTAAAACCGGCGGGAGGCTCTGCCCACTGACCCAGATGTCATCAGGAAGTTTCTGCACATGCACAGAAGTGCTCGCACGTGCGCGGTCCCATTGCAAACTGGTAGTAAAGGTAAGTAGAACCCACCCCGATATGTGTGCATATGAGCCATCTAATAAGAATCATTATGCCAATTATAGAGGTATGAGAAAAATAAGAGAGGGGCATTCAGCAATATAAAGCACAAAAAAGTAAAATAATTCAACACTGCAATCTAAGTATAGTATGGGTATTTAAATGCCTGGGGAAACCTGATGGTGGGAAGACAGTGATGGAAGTACCAAGTGATCCTCTTTAGGGAAAGTGTTCCACCGTCAGGGTTCCAGGTGAAAAGGCAGCTGAGCCTTACTTGACAGGTGCACCACTTATGATTCCAAGTTGCATCTGAAAAAGAACTCTTTACGGCAGACAAAAATGTCCCTAAGCACTCAACAATGTCAGAGTTGAATGCTAAAAGGCTTTTTTCCTTCCCTCTCCCTTGTTTTGGAACTATGTGCATAAACCAGACCAACATATCCAAGGCTTATTGAATGACTATTGATATAGTTATGGGGGAGGTAGGGAAAACCATTGAAATTCCTTACTTGAGCTTGGAACTGGGAATGAACTTTCTATCATAAATTCATGGTGAGGCACATTTTCCAACATGTGTATAAGAATATGCTGTTTTGTAAAAGCAGTGTTAATGTCAGCCAAAGGCTAAAACCTCCACAAAGTATACACAACCAAGTGTCTGTATTTCCATGTTCAGATGCTGAATGGATCAGCAGGTCAAGCTTATTTCCATAATGGCAACAATAGAAACGTTTGGGACAGCAGTTCAGCCTAGCATAATGCACACTCTATCTCCATGAAAAACTGTACTGTGTGTATCAGAGGTGGTATACAGCAGGTTCTGACCAGTTTTGGAGAACCGGTTGCGGAAATTTTGAGTAGTTCGGAGAACCGGTAAATACCACCTCTGACTGGCCCCGCCCCCATCTATTCTCTGCCTCCCGAGTCCCAGCTGATAGGGAGGAAATGGGGATTTTGCAGTAACCTTCCCCTAGAGTGGGGAGGGAATGGAGATTTTACAGTATCCTTCCCCTGCCATGCCCACCAAGCCATGCCACGCCCACCAAGCTTCTCCCACAGAACCAGTAGTAAAAAAATGTGAATCCCACCACTGGTGTGTATACAACAACACAATATACCGGTAACTACTCAATCGAATGCTGTCCTGTAATTTGAGGGAGACGAGCAGTTTAGAAATATAAATTTTAAAAAATTACCCACAAAAAGTGAATTTCAGCCCTATCCAACAAGGTCAATCAAAGGGATTTTATCATTCGGAGACCACCAAAACACCATCTAATAGGACAAGGAATGGCTGGAGGGCAGTGTTGTGATTTCCACAACCTTTTGCATTGAAGTCACACAACTCACACGCCCTCCTTGCGGAAAATATTTGAAAATACAGGTTCTTAATTAAAATAACACGGTGAGTAATATGTTGACTGATTTAGAGAAGCAAGGAACTCCATGCTGCCCATGGTCTGACGCCTATTGTACTGAATAAGCATTTGGCTTATTAAATCATCCCACAGTGGGAAACTGAAAACAGAAAATAAACAGAAGCTCCAGCAGGCCCATTAAGACCTAAGCAAACTATTAAACTATCACCTTCTATGTATCTCTCTGTCCAACCCTCTGGAAACATCTCGAGCTGCTGCTGAGTTAACGGTCAAAAATCACTCAGTCCTTTTGTCCAAGAAACAATCCCATTTTAATAGTGAACATGGGAACCAACTTCTCTATTGTAACTTTTTCAATAGAGACTCAAATCACTCTGACAAGGGGTGGGAGGAGAGGTGCCTAGGCCCACTTTTAAAATGCCACAGAGAAGCTTGATGGGTGGATGTTTAATAATCTTCGGCCCATAAAGAGCTTCAAGGGTAAAATTGATAGATTTGATAATGTTGGCCATTCTGTAGACATGAATTTAACTTGAATGGCAAAAAAAAGAGAGAGACCTCAACATTGGTAAAAGAGTCATTCTCACGCATGGAATTGACTGGAATGTGGTCTTGAGCAAGTATCCATAATAAAAGTATGTCACAAACAAAAATGTACAAAGAGATAATCTCCAGATATCGGGTTGAAAACCCCAGATCAACAAGATGGGGAATTGGGCATTACATAGAACTTTTGTCATTTTTTAATGTCTTTTTCTATCAATTCTTTCTTTGATTGATGGGTGGTGAGAGGGGGAAATTGGCTTAAGTTCAGTGTTATTTTTATTCCAGTAAATATAGTCAATTCATGCCATTGAGACCTAAGTCAGTCATTCTCAAAGTTTTTCAGCAAAATGATAAGTGAATTTGTGTGATCCTTCTTTTGAATAAAATTATTCAAATTATTACTGATTGAAAATGGATCAGCCAATTAGCTATGGTAATTGCTACATTGGCATGAAAAGCAGTGGTGAGTTGCCCCTGGTTCAGACCGGTTCGCAAGAACCGGTAGTAAAACTGGCAGGAGGCTCCGCCCACTGCCCCGGATGTCATCATAGGCAATCTGCACATGAGCAGAAGCAAGCACGTGATCCCATTGCAAACTGGTAGTAAAGGTAAGTAAAACCCACCCCTGATGAAAAGGCAAGAAGGAAAACCTGAGTGACTTTCACAATCTTGCTCCAACCATCCCTATCTGCATGCAGCCCAGAATGATGTTGCTTTGGCTGCATGATACACACACACACACACACACACACACACACACACACACACGGCTGGGATTTAATACCACCTCTGGCTAGCCTCAGAGTGGGGTGGGAATGGAGATTTTGCAATATCCTTCCCCCAGGAGTGGGGAGGGAATGGGGATTTTGCAGTATTCTTCCCCTGGAGTGGGGTAGGAATGGAGATTTTGCAGTATCCTTCCCCTGCCATGCCTACCAAGCCACGCTTACCACGCCATATCACGCCCACCAAGCCATGCCCACAGAACCAGTAGTAAAAAAATTGGATTTCACCACTGTGTTGAATCCATGTTTATTTATTGCAAAATCTTTATATACTGCAAAATCTCCATTCCCACCCCACTCTGGGGCCAGCCAGAGGTGGTATTTGCCGGTTCCCCGAACTACCCAAAATTTCCTCTACCGGTTCTCCAGAACCTGTCAGAACCAGCTGGATTTCACCCCTGATTCAACACTTTAGTTTTGAAAGAGGTATGTTGGGTGGCTTGGACACACAGAGAAGAAACAATGTCCATTGCAAAACAAATATGTGAAGAAAGAATAAACGGTTCAAGACGAAAGGAAAGATTGAGAAAGTTGTTGCTGAAGGAGTTGATGTAATCCTCAAAGAGATAGTGGTGAGACAAATAAAAGACACTGTACAAAGTTGTTCATGGGCATATCGGAAGCATGGATAGTTTGAAAGGATGTGCAACAGGTATGGTGTTAGTGTAAACATTATTCATTTCGTTTTCATTTTTTACATGAATTTCATACCTTTGTTTTGATTACTATTCTTTTATTCTTTTCCACTTTTTGTGGGAAAGTGGAACTTTTTGTTTAATCAAAAAGTGGATCACATGATGAATCTGCATATATGTTAACTGAATCATTTTGTATTTGTTTGAGACTACATGGACAGAAAGGTTGGAAACAGAACAAACAAACAAATATTCCACCTTGATCGCTTTCTAGATTTGTCCCTGTTCTATCCCTTTCTGTGCTGAGCATCTCCTATCGTATATCATAGATTAGATTTTATTTAGACTTTAATCACAAGCTAAGATTTTGCACACAGAGCACCCCTCTGAAGCCCACCATATAAAAAGAATGGGGACATTTTCCTATACTGTAGTAAAATGGACTCCTTCACAGTTGGCGCCACCTAGTGGTACAACACGAACATTGCCTGAGAACTAAGAAACCAAAGGCTACAACCATGATGGCGAACCTATGGCACATGTGGGCACATGAGTGTTGCCATAGCTCAGCTCCAGCACACATGTGTGCGCCAGCCACCTGATTTTCAGCCCTTCTGGGCCCACCGGAAGTTGGGAAATGGGCTGTTTCCGGCCTCTGGAGGGCCTCTGGGAGTGTGGGGAAGGCAGTTTTTGCCCTCCCAGGCTCCTAGAAAGCTTCTGGAGCCTGGGGAGGGCAAAAAACAGGCCTTCCAAATCCAGCGAAAGTCGGGAAACAGGCTGTTTCCAGCCTCTGGAGGGCCTCCGGGGGAGGGAAGCCGTTTTGGCCCTCCCCAGGCTCCAAGAAAGCCTCTAGACAGCCTGGGGAGGTTGAAAAATGGGCCTACCGGCCCACCAGGCCATCACGTGCCAAAAGCGGGGGGAGCCCAGAGAGGGTCATGCGTGCATGTGCAGGGGGATGGGGCGCATTGAATTATGGGTGTGGGCACGTACGCACATAAACCCCCCATGCTCCCCCTGTTTTTGGCACATGACGGGAAAAAGGTTAGCCATCACTGGGCTACAAGGTGGGAGTTTGCATCTTTGGTTCTTGTAGGGATTAGTGAACTCTGTACACCCAGTAAGTAAGGTAGGGTTCTGACTTGCAATTGTTCCTTGGCTGATAGAGGAAGAAACTGTATGCAGCACCTGACCAGTTTGCTCTTAGTGCAGTGATGCTTTGGACATGCTGGAGAAATCGAATCTAAACATGATAAGGAATGCACGCAGTGCCTGACTGGAGAAGCTTCTTGGATAAGCAGCAAAACATATCAAGCCTAAAAGTCCAGTTTCCATGACTCACCTTTCACACAACTCTATCTGGAGGACTGTGTGTTTGGACTCTATCCTCATGTTATGTTTACTATGCATGTGCATGTATGTGTTGGAAGAAATATTCTTCTGGGTTCAGTTCCAAGTGGGGAAAAAGACACTGGATTCATGGAAGTTGCTTGGAAAGAAGGTTTATTGATGAACAGGATCACATGGCTTGAGTTCCTGAACAAAAAAAAAGGCCGAGATGTTGAGAGTGCCTTGGTTTTATGCCTTCTGTTGGGCTTTGAATTTGAGCTTGTATTCTGATTGGTTGTCAGACTCCCCCGGGGCCATGCAGGGGCAACTCTGTAAGCTGTCCTGAGTCGCAAGCAGGGGTGAAATGCTCCCGGTTCAGACCAGATCTCCCGATCCGGTAGCGATGGAGGCGGATGGTTTGAAAAACTGGTAGCAAAAATCTCTGCCCTCCCCCATTGCCCAGCTGAGCCGCGCAATCATCAGAGGCTTTTTTTTAATTTTTAAAAGCATTTTATCTAAAACCTCTTTGGCCGAAAAAATGCTTTTAAAAGTAAAAAAAAAAGCCTGATGATCGCATGGCTCAGCTGGGATCATCAGTGGCTTTTAAAAGCATTTTTTCTATAACTTCTTCGGCCGAAGAGATTATAGAAAAAATGTTTTTAAAAGGAAAAAAAGCCTCTGCTGATCAGCCAAGTCAGCTGGGATTGTCAGAGGGTTTTTTTTTTTTTAAAAAAAGCTTCTGCCAATCAGGCAATTCAGCTGGGATCGTCAGAGGCTTAAAAAAAAAAGCCTCTGCCGATCAGGCAAGTCAGCTGGGATTGTCAGAGGCTTTTAAAAAAAGAAAGAAAGCCTCTGCAATCAGGCAAGTCAGCTGGGATTGTCAGAGGCTTTAAAAGCATTTTTTTTACAACCTCTTCAGCCGAAGAGGTTGTAGAAAAAATGATTTTAAAAGTTAAAAAAAAAAATTGGCCACGCCCACTCAGTCATATTATCCCACCACCACCAAGCCACACCCACAGAACCTGTAGTAACAAATTTTACATTTCACCACTGGTCCCAAGCTTGCTTGAGCCTTGCTGGGTGATGTAATCTGCCCAGGTGCCATGTGGTGAGTTCTGTTGCTAGATGGGTAGAGGGCTAATCCTACCTTTTTTTGGATCTTGGGTGAGGGCATTTGCCTGTGAATAGACCTAGCTATCTCTTTATCTCTTAAGTGTGGACATCTGCTGTGGGCTATTGAGGATGGTGGGGGCTATTAAGAGTGTTTCCTGCCTAAAAACATGTTTCTCAATTTCTCATCCAGGGAAATATAATATTCTGCCTTTTTAATATTTCCTAGAATATGTCATTTTCCTAGGAGAGGGGTGGGTGCCAACTTCCTACATATGTACAGGATGGGCTATATATACTCCAGTCTGGGAGTGAGGCTTAGAATGGATCAGTCAACAGCCTTTCAAGTTGCTACCCAACTATCCCTTAGGGATGTATTGGAGAATTATTCCCTGGAACGTCCAGCTCAGTTTTGGTTTGCCACTTCTCCCTTGTTCCAAATTTGATTGTGTTTTATTCAACTTTTGGAAAGATTTTCTGCCAATGGGCAGTACAAGTGTGGCCCTTTTAATAATTTCCTCCTGCACTGCTGATCTTAGTAGAGATCTGTTGTTTTTCTTTTTTAATTACAAAACCAATAAAGTATATTAAAAAAAATAATAATAATTTCCTCCCAATATTGTGTTGGATTGCCAAGAATAAAAAGAAAGCCGAATTACGGGGACAAAAGGTGTTTATAGAGTTGATTTGATTTGATTTGATTGTCACATTATCCTGTCTTTACTATCAGAGAAGCATTGGTAGTTCCGAGTCTCAAAAATTCAAGGACCACTAGAAATGGTCAAGAGGTAGAGAAAATCCCTAACACTTTGCTGCCATCTAGTGGCCCATCAGATCCTTGCAGACTATATCTGGTAGCTTTAGGATTAGATTTGTGAAATAATTGATTATCCTTTTAATCAGATACAATTTGCTTGTGGCATTTTGCCTAATGATTTTGTTTTTGCCAAGTAAAGGTGCTTGGCAAAAACAAACATTTCTCCATTCATTCATACAGCTAAGTTTGAATTTTGTAAAGATAGGATTTCAAGAACAACCTCGCAATATGTGCCTAGGTGCCTGCCTCATCTGATTTTATGTTTTTATAATTTTCCTTTATTTAAAAAAAATCTGAAGACAACATACTGCAATGGAAAGAGTCAAGTCTGTAACATTCTCTTTATTTTTATTAAAAAAAAAAAACCTTTGGTATTTCCAATGATTCTATAGGCTTTCCCAGAAAATAAAGCAATGGTTAGCTGCAGTCAGTTATTTTGTTTAGATATGTGCCCACTTGCTGAGAATAAAAAGAGTTCAACTACTGGCAAATGTCTGTTTTGTAATTGGCCATGTCACATCCCCAAAACATGGCTATTTCCAAAATAAATGTCCACAACACACAATGAGAATACTAAATCTGCTCATGGTTATAATTTCGATATCTATCAGCTAATATGGTACATTGCAACAACAAACATTCCCTTCTTTGTATTTTTATTTATATCAATACTCAATCATAAAGAGTAATTTGGATGTTTGATTAAGCTAAAAACAAAGCAACCACATTAGGGCTTACGGTTAACTAAAAACAAGCTAAGTTATTAATCATAATATCAACCAAGAACCACAGCAATGTTAACCCAAGAGTTTATTTTTTGTTATTGTTGTTGAAACAATACAGATACACTGGATTTCAGATGTATGAATAGAATTTTAATCTATTCCAGACTTCTGAGATTATCTCATGCAAACAACCAGATGCAGGGGTAAAAAGTTCAAAGTAATTTATTATTACTGTCTATTATTTTTTTTTAATTTGATTTATATGCCGCCCTTCTCCGGAGACTCAGGGCGGCTTACAATGCGCTAAGCAATAGCCTTCATCCTTTTGTATATTTATACAAAGTCAGCTTATTGCCCCCACAACTGGGTCCTCAATTTACCTACCTTAGAAAGGATGGAAGGCTGAGTCAACCTTGAGCCTTGGCGAGATTCGAACCTGCAGTAATTGCAGGAAGCTGGTCTTAATAACCAGCTTAATAACAGGGTGCCTTAGACCACTGTACTACCAAGGCTCTTGGTAATACAGTGGTCTACTACCTATAATACAGGAATCTCTCCAATGTTTGCCTGGGAAAGACCATATAAGGCTCTAAGGCCTTTAAAGGGGGGTGGGGTCAAACATAGCCCTCTTGCATTTAGGTACTGAGCCTAGATTGATTCCTCTCTTGAGCCCTCCTCCCATCCAGGTTGGTTGCTGCCCCACAGAGATATCATTTGAAATAAAGCTTCCCTCAAGTTGAGCTCACTTTCTGGTACCTACAAGTATATACCGTATTTTTCAGAGTATAAGACGCCCCTATTTCCCCCCTAAAAGGGAGTGAAAATTTAGGTGCGTCTTATACACCGAATGTAGCCCCGCCCACCCACTGGCCCCCATCCTTTGGCCTCTGCCTCCCAGCAGTTACCTCCTTGCAGCAAACAGCAAGAATAAACAGTCCCTTTCAGCTTCAGCACAGGCTAATTAGCACAAGTTGATTGGATCAGCCTCCCAACTCTCAGCTGATTTGCTCTCAGCTGTTTTGCCAGGGCTCTGCTGCTTGCTGCAAAGAGGTAAATTGCTGGAGCAGATTTTTTTTTCCTTGTGCTAATCAAGCTATGCTGAAAATGAAAATGAAAGTATAGCAGGCTGTTTGCTGTTTGCTGCAACGAGGCAAAATTGCTCAGAGGCAGAGGGAGATTTCTTTTTCTTCTTTTCCTCACCAAAAAAGGTAGGTGCATCTTATACTCCGGTGCGTCTTATACTCTGAAAAATACGGTATTTGCTTATATTGATTAACTTCACCAAACTAGCATTAGCATATTCGAATTATGCCATAAATCTTACAAACACATAATATTTTGCAGTGCTTCCCAACTTCAGTTCTCAACAGCTTTAGCATTTTAGCTAGTATCAAGGAAATATGGAATTCTGATCCAAAGCAATTGAAAATTAACAGATTTCTTTCCCTTGTCCTGTATCAGTATATATGAAGGTACTTTGTGTAGTTTCCCCATGAATAACCAAAAGTACTCTGTATCTCCTCAATCAGGGCTGTTGAGTGATTTTCCTGTCTGAGACAAAGTGGTGTCCTTTTTTCCATTCCTTAAACCCAACACAATTGCTGCCTGAATTTTAGTTCATTTCTGACAATGGATGGTGCCCTCTCTGCACCATTGAAGAGCGTAAAACTTAAAAGCACTGGCCAGACTTTAAGGTACATTGTGTTTTGTCCTCTAATACAGGGGTCCCCAACCCCTGACTCACAGCCCACTAACGGGAGGAGACCAATTTGGAAGTGGGCCATGCAAGAGGTGGACCAGCATGCGTGCACACACACACCAGTGGTGGGATTCAAAAAATTTTACTACTGGTTCTGTGGGTGTGGCTTGGTGGGTGTGGCATGGCTTGGTGGACGTGGTTTGGTGGGCATGGCAGGGGAAGGATACTGTAAAATCTCCATTCCCACCCCGCTCCAGGGGAAGGTTACTGCAAAATCCCCATTTCCTCCCAATCAGCTGGGACTCGGGAGGCAGAGAATAGACGGGGACAGGGCCAGTCAGAGGTGATATTTACCGGTTCTCCGAATTACTTAACATTTCCGCTCTGGTTCTCCAAAACTGGTCAGAACATGCTGAATACCACCTCTGACACACATGCCGGCCCACTGCTTGCATGGACCAGTTCCCCTCTCCCCCTCCATCAATTCCACACCGCCAGGCTGCTAAGCCATAAGGGTTGGGGACTGCTGCTCTAATATCTTGTCATCTCCTTTTAGTGTCTGTCACCAAGATTAGCTATGTCCCTGTCTAATGTTTGGACTGGGCCACTTGTTCACGCTCTCTTTTTTTTTCATAGGGTTTGAACCCTGAAGACACTAAAAACAGAAATTAAAGCTAACTGTACCTTCTGAAGAATATAAAGCAATTCCTTGCAATGCCGTTTTCTCTTTGCTAATCAGAGGCAATTTAAATCATAACTGGTTTTGAACATCATCACCAATATTTTTTAAAATGGTAATATGGCTTAAAGTGAACATGTATAAGGTTAGAATAATATTACTGCAAGTTAAATAAATTAAAACACTCTGAATAATAGTACCCAACGCATATTAGGATTCTGTATGTCATCTGGTCATTTCACACATTCACAAACCTCCCTGGAATTTTGTAAAAGGATGTTTTATGGTTCTGGGCCGGAATCAGCTCCAGTGAATAGCACTGTGCCTGCAAAATATTTTGCAATTTTAAATTTGTCGTGCCTTTTTCACATAAGCAAGCACAGTGTTACTTTCCATATGAATAAAAATACAAAGAAAGAAATGTTCATTGTTTTATATGCAGATGCCACTAGATGTCACAATTGGATTTTCTTTACAATATTTCTACTGAGGTTAAAAACATAATATTGGTGCACACAAGTGCACACAATTTGAATGACTTTGGAGATCAGATGAAACCTGCCCCACATGAACCATACAGAGTGCATGCATGATTGTTCATCTATTTTCATTTGTTCTTTGGGAAAACCCAAAATAACCATAGTCCATTCCATAAAGGAGTGGGAGAATGTCTGCTGCACTATAACCCTCTTCATGTCCGAAGATTGCAGTTCATGTGAAGAATGTTCCATGTTACTCACATTTTCACTGGATTAAAGTTGCATTGCTCAACCTATCACCAGTGGTAAAATCCAAATTTTTTTACTACCGGTTCTGTGGGTGTGGCTTGGTGGGCGTGTCTTGGTGGCATGGCAGGGAAAGAATACTGCAAAATCTCCATTCCCACCTTACTCTGGGGCCAGCCAGAGGTGGTATTTACCGGTTCTCCGAACTGCTCAAAATTTCTGCTACCGGTTCTCTAGAACCTGTCAGAACCTGCTGGATTTCACCCCTGTCTACTGCCATATTAGGCATGTATTCTAGTCATGCCCCATACTACACACCTATGCATTGGCAAGGAATAGCCCCATATAGAGAACATTTCAGTAATCCATTCAGGAGGTAACCAGCACATGAATGAGAACAGAACCTCCTGATCCAGGAACAGTTGCAACTGCCATAAAGCACAAAGGCCCTCCTGAACGTGACTGTCATCAGACCATCACCAAGGAAAACCCTCGACTTACAAACTGAGTCTTTTTGGGGAAGTGCTAGCCCATCTAGAACCTGAGATGATCAAATCCCTGGAGCCTAAACCCAAAACTATTCTGCCTTGCTAGGGTTGAGCTGAAGCCTGTAATTTCACATCCAACCCCCTTCAATTTGCAGACATCAAGATAGGAACCGACAGTTTAATGCATGTATTTATTTACATGGTTAATTTAATGCATAATTAACGTAGCTATTTCCTAGGAACAATCATCTTTGTTGTACTGTAACTCTTTATAAATGCAACCCGTAGAACAATCTTTACAGAAAGAAATATCCCCACAAAACTCAATCCTTTTGGGTTTCGGTTGCTGAAAGTTACAAATATTTGATGACTTTATTGATTTTACTTCTGCACATTTTTTAAAAACACAGATAAAATATACATTTCAACAGTAAGTTACATTCCTGCAAAAGATAAGAAAGTATCTACCTTGTAGATTTTGATGCATGCAAGAAGGGGCAACAATGTAAACATTCAGTTCAAGGAATAATCTCAGTTAAAACGGACAAGCTTGATTTAAAAAATTGGCTATGTTCATGCTTTGTCTCAGTGTTTTTTTCAACCTTTGGCAACTTGAAGATGTATGGATTTCAATTCCCAGAATTCCCCAGCCAGCTGTGATAGCTGAGGAATTCTGGGAGTTGAAGTCCACAAGCCTTAAAGTTGCCAGGATTGAGAAACACTGCTTTAAATATATATAACCTAAAACAGAGGTCTTCAAACTTGGCAGCTTTAAGACTTGTGGACTTCAACTCCCAGAATTCTTCAGCCAGCATAGCATAACATAGCATAGCATAGCATAGCATAGCATAGCATAGCATAGCATAGCATAGCATAGCATAGCATAGCATAGCATAGCATAGCTGGCTGGATAATTCTGGGAGTTGAAGTCCACAAGTCTTAAAGCTGCCAAGTTTGAAGACCTAAAGCATAATGACTGTATTTGCCAAACATCTCAGTATTGTTTGGTTTATTTATTTATTTATTTATTTATTTATTTATTTATTTATTTAATTGATTGATTGATTGATTGATTAATTAATTAATTTTATACCGCCCTTCTCCCGAAGGACTCAGGGCAGTGAACAGTTAAATAACATACATATAAAATGTGAATATAAGATGATTAAGCCAATTTGGTTCATCGGTTAACAATCTTCAGCATAAAGATTTAGAACAATTAGAAGAGATTTATGCCAGCCCGGCTTGGTGAAATAGAAAGGTCTTAAGTGCACGACGGAAAGTACGAAGATCTGGGATCATTCGTATCCCTGGGGGTAACCTGTTCCAAAGGGTAGGTGCCTCCACAGAAAAGGCTCTTTCTCTGGGAACCCCCAGTCGACATTGCTTTAGTGATGGCACCCTGAGGAGGCCCACCCTGTGGGAGCGTGCTGGTTGGGGGGAGGTTATTGGCTGCAGAAGGTGGTCTCGTAGGTACCCAGGTCCTAAGCTATGGAGCACTTTAAAGGTAAGAACCAACACCTTGAAGCACACTCGGAAGACCACCGGGAGCCAGTGCAGCTTGCGTAGGAGAGGTGTTACATGTGAACGCCATGTCGCTCCCAATATCACCCGCGCAGCTGCATTCTGGACCAGTTGGATCCTCCGCGTGCACCTCAAGGGGAGCCCCATGTAGAGAGCATTGCAGTAGTCCAGACGGGAAGTGATGAGGGCATGAGTGACTGTGCGTAAGGAGTCCCGATCTAGAAAGGATCGCAACTGGCGAATCAGGCAAATCTGATAGAAAGCTCCCCTGGCCACGGCTGTCATATGCTCTTCTAAAGATAGCCGTGTGTCCAGGAAGACACCTAAATTGCGAGCCCTCTCCGTGGGGGCCAATGACTCGCTGACCATATTGTGCAAACCCACAACATGGGCTAATTCAGGGATCCAAGGGCTATGAGAATACAGCCGTTTTGTACGAAACTGGAGCCAGCCTTCTGCAGATCAAACCATCAACCGTAGGTCCTTAAGGAGGAGTACAGCCAGGTAGCCTAAGGAGCCCTCCAGCCATGTTCTTCTCTCAGACATCTACATTGCAACATTACCAATACAGGCAGTCCTTGACTCACAACAGTTCATTTAGTGACCATTCAAAGTTACAATGGCACTGAAAAAAAGTGACTTATTATGACTGTTTTTCACACTTGCGACCTTTCCGGCATCCTCGCGATCAAAAATTCAGATGCATGGCAACTGGTTCCTACTTATGATCATCGCTGCATCCCAAGGTCACGCGATCCAGTTTTCCAACCTTTTGACAAGCCACGTCAATGGGGAAGCCAGATTCCCTTAACAACCATGTCGCTAAGTCATCGACCCCAGCCATTCACTTCACAAGGGAGGCAAAGAAAGCTCGTCAAACGGGGCAAAATTCACTTCACTTAACAACAGAAATTTGGAGGGCTCAGTTGTGGTTGTAAGACTAGGACAGGGGGTCCCCAAACTTGGCAACTTGAAGACTTGTGGACTTCAACTCCCAGAATTCTCCAGCCAGCATAGCTGGCTGGAGAATTCTGGGAGTTGTAGTCCACAAGTCTTCAAGCTGCCAAGTTTAAAGACCTCTCTGGTCTAAGATCACCTAATACTGCCCCGTCTTGTCACACACAAAACCCCTTTATTCTCTCCCTTAAGCGCAGGTGCGTCCACCTCTGCAAAAGAAAGCCAACGACCCCACATTTGACACTTTCGGACGTTATTCCTCTTACGCTTCTTCCGCGGGCGCTCTTTTCTCCTCAGCGCCTCGGAGAAGCGGCCACCTTCGGGCGCTCCGGGCACCGCGCTCCGCCCCTTCAGGTTGGGCAAGGTAGCTCCCATTTGCTTTTGAGCCGTCTCCGAAACCTGCGGACGCTTACAGACTGAAACTTGACCCTCCCCCGACTTCGGAAGGTTTGGCTGGGCGGGCTGGTTGTACGTGACCAAGGTAAGTTTCACCTTTTCTCTCGCCGCCGCACCAACCAGGAAACGCCGAGATCCTGTCGGAAGGACTCTCGGCTGGGAAGAGACAAAGCTGCGCCCGATCCCTGGAAAATAGTTCCCGTGAACTCCGGCGCGTTGCTGTGAACGTGTGGATTCCCTTCAGCAGCTCTGGGGTGAGTTGGGAAAATAAAATATCTCGGGCACACAAACAGCTTCGTATATGTATATTAAGGGGCGTGCATAAGTGCACCAGCTTGCCTACCGTCCCTGTCCTAATATTCCTTTTTTACTTACTCTTTTCATTATGTTTATACTTTTACCTGTTACCTTATATATGCTTGACAAAATAAATTTATGATTATGATTGTGTAGTAAAGAAGGCTGGCTGGATTCACGTAAGTTCTCCTCCCCTTTCTGTCTTTGAAGATCTGGGATTTGTAAACAAAACGCCCCAGAAACTTATCCGGCTTTGTTCTGCTCGAATACGATACCTTTAAATCAGTACAGGTAGTCCTCCGCTTATTACAATAGCTCGCTTAGCGACCGTTCGAAGTTACAACAAACTGACTTAACGTACAACCGGTTTTCATGACCTGTTGCAGCATCCCCAGGGTCACGTGATTTACATTTGGGGGGTGGCTTGCAACCGACTCTCGTTTCTGATGGTTGCAAGGTCCCGGGGGTCATGCCATCCATCTTTTGTAACCTTCTGACAAGCAAAAGTCAACCAGATTCATTTAACAACTGTGTTACTAATTGAACAACTGCAGTGGAAACCAGAGTCACTTAACAGTTGTGTTACTAGTTTAACAACTGCAGTGATACGCTTAACAAATTTGTCCAGAAAAGTCATAAAATGGGGCAAAATTCACTTAATGGATGTTTCACTTAGCAACATACATTTTTGGGCTCAAATCTGGTCGTAAGTTGAGGACGACCTGTATTCATCAACCTGGTGTCCTCCAAAACTGTTTGAGGTACTCGCCCTAGGCAGTTTAGTCAGTGGTGGCCATGCTAGCTGCAAAGGAAGGGACCTCTAGAGAGGGACCCTTGGTGCTCTCTGAGTTTTCTTGTTTTCTTGCAGATGTTTCATTAATCCAAGCTAGATAACATCATCAGTGCTACTGAAGGGACCTCTAGCCCAGCAAAGCATCAGGTTGCAGAAGGCTTACTAAATCCTTGGCTGCCTGTTGGCCTTGTTTTCAGACTGAAGATAGATTTCAGGAAAAAAGCCTTTAAAAATTCCTGCTTTTGCACTCAGAGCTTCAATGCTGAATGAGGAGCACCTTGTTGGAAAGGTTAGGTGATTGTAGACCACCTGGGGAAAAGATAGGATGCAATTAAAATGGCTCAACTTAGACTAAGGCAAGCACATTCTCAGAATATACAGTCTCTCTCATCATAAGTCAAGTTTAGGCAGTCTAATCGTAGTCCTTTCTGATCCCAGATGGGACTTTGTAGCATAGATACAGTTGGGCTAAAATGGTATCATCTTTGACTGTTGGCTGGAGCTGATGAGAGTTGGGAGTTCAGTTACATCTGGAAGATGTGTAACTTAATCCCATCGCAAGATCAAACCTGAATATAATCTTGGGTTTACCATTCCTGGCAATACAGTGAAAGATGGAGATAAATTTTATGAGATTAGGCTGTTTTTGTCAGTTCATTTATAAAATAGTGAACATAATATGAAACAGTCCAAAGCTGGGGTACAGTCCATTAAAAATAAACATAACTTACTGTAAGTAAGTTATGTAGTTGTAGTTGTAGCTGTAGTTGTAAAGCAAAACTAAGATAACTCAGTAGAAGTGTTGACATCATAAACTGTCTTGGTTCAGTCAGTACATTTATTTTTTAATGGAAATCTAAAGGATCAAAATCAAGATAGAGTAAAACCCAGCAATTCCTAAGGCAGCAGGAACCCTGAGTGGGCTTTAATTCTGTGGCTTATGATAAATGAAAAGGAGAGAAAGCTGCAATGCAGGAGATCAGAATTGGTATTATATCACATCCTCCCTGTGTGACTATAGCATTATCTGGTCATTTGCATGTTAGCCTTATGCCCGAAACACAGATTCCTCCTTTTCTTGAACATGACACAGTTAACGCATCAGCTCTGATATAAAGGAGGAATGAAAGATGCACTGGGCATGTGCGAACCAGTTGACAGGTGCAGCTGACTGAATTAAAATTCATCCTAGAGAGAATTATATTTTCCCAAGAAGAGGTATAGCAGACATTGGTAAAATAATCCATTCTCCTATTAAACTATGTAATTTTAAAACATTTGAGTGATTTTTTCCATGAGGTTGTCATGATCTCTCTACAGGTAGTTCTCGATTTATGGCTATTCATTAGGGACTCTTTCAGGTTACAATTCAGAGGTGGTATTCAGCAGATTCTGACCAGTTCTGGAGAACCGATAGCGGAAATTTTGAGTAATTCGGAGAACCTGTAAATACCACCTCTGACTGGCCCCGCCCCCATCTATTCTCTGCCTCCTGAGTCTCAGCTGATCGTGAGGGAATGGGGATTTTGTAGTAATTTTCCCCTGGAGTGAGGTGGGAATGGAGATTTTACAGTATCCTTCCCCTGCCACGCCCACTAAGCCACACCCATCAAACCATGCCACGCCCACCAAGCCACACTCACAGAACCGGTTGTAAAAATTTTTGAATCCCGCCACTGTTACAATTGCATTGAAAAAAGTGACTTGTGACCATTTTTCACGCTTACAACTATTGCAGCACCCCCATGGTCATGTGATCAAAATTCGGACCCTTAGCAACTGGCTCACATTTATGATGGTTGCAGTGCCCTGAGGTCATGTGACCTTCTGACAAGCAAAGTCAATGTGGTAGTCAGATTCACTTAACAATCATGTTATTAACTGAACAACTGCCGTGATTCACTTAACACTTGTGTCAAGAAAGGTCATAAAATGGAGGAAAACTCATTTAAAATTGTCTCACTTAGCAATGGAAATTTTAGGCTCAATTGTGGTCATAAGTTGACGGCTACCTATATTCCGTAAACTTTGCTGATCTCTTAAAACAGCAACATTTTAATGTTGCGTTCCTTTGATTTTTGCCATTTGTTGTATTCCTTTGGTTTTTTTTAAATCTATAGCATTATAATTTGATCTAATCATTTAGTTTAGGAACTCCCTGCCTCGCTGTACATTTTGTTCCCCAACCAGTGCTCTCTAAATTTTTGGGGCTAATATTCTATTGTTATTGACCAAATTGACAAGTATGTATTTTGGGCAGCTGTTATCCAAAATTTTGGGATGGTATTGAATTGGGAAAGGATGCCCTAACCTATACTATATAGCAAGTAATAAAACCTACTAAGTCACTTTCTTTTTTTATAGATCACCTTCGTGCCTTATTTTGTGTTTCTAACCAAGTAACAAAATTGTTGACTGAATGTTCGCCATTCATCAAATTGAAGCAGAAGCAAGTTCCACTTGTGGGTAACTTCAACAAAATAGAAGATGCCCCATTCTGGGAAATTTCATCAAGACAGAGGCTACATTCCCAGGGAGAATCCCAATTATTTTGATAAAAGAAGTAGGCCACCAAATTCTTCAGGTGGACGGTAAGTTTAAGAAATCATCCTTTACATAGAATAGAGATTTTAACGCTCTCTCTTTCCCTCTCATTTCCACATAATTTACTCCTGTTAAGGTTTCCTATCAAACTGCTGATAAGTAGTAGACCAGTGTTTTAATGTTCTCTCAGGAAGAGTAGGGAAAGAGCACAGTATTTTGGGTACGTGCAAAGTGTTTTCCCACACCAAAAAAGCCCTCATTTAATGGGCCAAGGCATACTTTTCTAAACTGAATAGCATTGCATGTAAAGGGGAGGGGGTGGAGGAGGGAGTGATGTCTTACCTCAGTTAAGCTTGAGTGGGAGTTTCCATTAGTGCCAGTGCCAGTGATTTTTCTAAGCTTAATTGTTATTCACAGCATATCCGATTTCAGGAAGAGTTGTAGTACACAGGGAAGGGGAGAGAGCATTCTCTTTCAAATTTCTTCCCACAGGGCTGTAAGCAGTAGAGAAACACTTGCAAACACTAATGGAAGATGGATTCCCCCCTCCTAAACTTAATTGTCCAGCTTAGGGAGTGGGATATTTTGGTCTTTGCAAGATGTGGTACCTAACATGCTCCTTCCCCAATCATCTTCTTCATAGAAGTTAAGATCTAGGAGAGAAAATTATACATTGGTACCAATAGCTACTTGAAGCTCCAGTGGGTTGGGGGGAAGCTTGGAAGTTAAGTGTGTCTTGGCAGCAAATATATTTACACCTCCCCCCCCCACACACACACACCACAAATCCCTGGTATCCTCTCCATTTTTTTGTGTGGAATTATCCTAAATCTGAAGTAAAATGCTTTTTCTCTCCGCTCCAGTTATGCCAGATTTTCCAACTCCTTCCTCAACTCTATTTATAATTTCTGTCTTACTTTTTACTTTTATCAGTAACTTGGTTTAGATCTGCAGGCAGTTGCCTTAGGGTTTTTTTTTTAAACTTCTTCTGCCAGATCTTTTTTTTTTTTTATCCCTGCAAATCATTCTTCCATTTCCATTTTTAAAAAAATTATTGCGGTCATTTCTGCCAAATTCTTCAACCATTTTCTGCAATAAATCTGGTGAAATGTCTTTATCTGTAAGTTGTTCTAGTGAACCCCTGCATCCTTTTCCCCAATTTGGCAACTTTCCTTGTGGTTACCATGGTGAGAAAGTGAAAGTATGTCAATTATAGTACTAGTTATAGTTCGTAAAAGATAGGCTCCCCCCCTTCCATTTTGCTTCTCTCTATCGTTAACATTTTAGTCCCAATTAGTTTTCTGCAGTTGCAGTCTCACAACTTAGCTCATATTAGCCTTATGTTCTTATTTTGCAAAATTAACCAACTGCTATTGTCCTTAAAACAAACAATCAGCATTCCCACAAAGGTCCAGTCTGCTAGTCTAATTAATTTTACTGTTTTCCAAGGCAGTTTTGTAAAAAAAACAAACAAAAAAACCCCCAAATCTTCTTTTTTAAAAAAATCACTGTCCCCTTTGTTCATTGGAAACTTTCTTAGATCACGATCTTGTTAAGCTTTTTGTTTTAAAATTGAAATCTTTTAAAATAGCTGATTCCCTCCCCCCTTCTTAATTTCAAAAAGAAGGCAGCCACCAAGGGTCTTTGATCTTCAATGCCATTGAGAATATCTCTCTTAGCTTGCAAAGTAATTAAATCGTCAAGTGTTTAAGAAGTTTATGTTCTTGCTAGTCAATATCCATGAAGGCTGCCCAGCAATTAGGGACACCTTGTAAACCCCTTAGCGCCCAAACCTTGACCCACAATTGATAGCAAAAAACTAAATCTCGTGAGGAGCAGCTCTTTCAGAGCACAAATGGGTGCTCCCCAATTTGTCCTTCCTCCAAAGAAATTTCTGTCAATTCCACCACTATGTTGTCTCTACTTAAGAAACCTCTTGCAGAGATATCTAATCCACCGTAACATTTCACCCATAAACCTGCCGAGGTTCAACTCTGACCTAGGACAAAAGGTTTGCTTAACTTTTATTTACTTAATATTACTTAATATTCCCCACAACGTGGGTAGGTTCATCCTCTGGAAAACACCAACTTCCTCCCATGGAGGCACCACATAAGAAGTCTTCCAATTTTTTTGTCCCTCTGCAGAAAAACAGAAGTTTATTGTTCTGACTTGGCTCCCAAACATGACAAGTAGTTGTGTTAGTTGTGTAGTTAAATAAATGTTCCCTTTATTAGGAGCTCCAGGAGCCCTGGCAAAAAGTCTCTGTCTCACACACACAGCAGGCTAACAAGTCTGTCCAGCAGGGAGATGAATAGTTGTCTGCCACACTTATTCATCTCCGCCCCATGCCTTTTATCCCCAGAGCTAGCAGCAGTGGCTCTTCCATCCCAAGGATTGGCCCATAGATTTCCACTGCTCTCCTCTCCTCTGCATTCTGCGCATCTGCACGTCAGGCACTGGACCCAGCTATTCCCCCTCTTTCTCATCAGCCACCTCCAGATCTGGGGGCTGTTGACTCTCCATCTGAGGGCTGATGGACGGCCCAGGCTCCGCCTCTGTATCTGTCTCTGACAGCTCCATTCCCTCTTCCCTCTCGGAGCTCTCAAGTTACCTTGATACTGTCCCTGACTCCCATGCTGACTCCTCATCTGATTCAGCTGCTGGAGGGGCCGGCATCTGACAGGCCACAACATTTATGATAGTAGCCCTCTGTCACAGATTTGATGAAGTCATTTCCAAATTTGAAATAATCTCCCAGTATAGTCAGGTAGTTGACTGGGAGGGATGCTGCCATTGTGTTGGTACAGGAATAAAAGCTGTTGCTGAAGGGAGAGGAAATTGCTGATGATCCTAACAGGCTGATCTATCACAAAGACATCCGGGTTTTTTTTTCTGCCTTTCTATCTGTCCATAGGTTGTCGCAAGGAACAACTGAACATTCAAGATCTTCCTCGGCTTTTGCAGACCCAGAGCCGAACCATCTGGGACCAAGGCAGGGCTATGACAATCCCCCGCTTCCCTACTATCATTCCAAAAAGACTTTTTCGGAGAAATGTTCAAACCTGTGCTCCCGAAGAGGTAGGCAAGCCTTTTCCTGTATCCATTTCATTACAGGTAGTCCTCGACTTACGACCACAATGGAGCCCAAAATTTATGTTGCTAAGCGAGACGTTTGTTAAGTGAGTTTTGCCCCCATTTTACAACCTTTCTTGCCACAGTTGTTAAGTGAATCAGGGCAGTTGTCAAGTTAGTTACAGGGTTGTTAAGTGAATCTGGTTTACTCATGGACTTCTTTTGTCTGAAAGGTCGCAAAAGGTAGGTCACATGATCCCGGGACACTACAACCGTCATAAACATGAATCAGTTGCCAACTCTCTGATCACACAACCATTGGGATGCTGCAATGGTCATAAGTGTTAAAAATGGTCATAACTCAATTCTTTTCAGTGATGTTGTAACTTTGAACGGTCACTAAATGAACTGTTGTAAGTTGAGGACCACCGTGTTTCCCCGAAAATAAGACCCTGTCTTATATTTTTTGAACCCTGAAATAAGCGCTTGGCCTTATTTTTGGGGAGGTCTTATTATTTTGGGGCACATGGACCAAGATGGGGCTCCTCTTACCATCTTACCTGGTTTCCAGCTCTGCGTTTAAATATTTTCGGGGAGGGCTTAATTTAGCGCACGCGCTCAAAAGCCCGATTGGGCTTATTATCAGGGGATGTCTTATTTTCTGGGAAACAGGGTACCTGTATTAACTTGTATTCAAGGGGGTTTATAAAGATACTACATTTTATTATGGCCAGCTTTTTTTCCCCTTGTGAATAGAATAAGAGAGAAGGGGGGAGAGAGAAAACTGTCTGAACTTTTTAAAGGCAGAGTGAAGAATAGAAGGCAATGTAATTTAAACTTATATCTTGGAGTAAAATTTGTCTTGTAAACAAATGTTCTAAAACAGGGGTGTCAAACTCAAGGGCCGGGGGTTGCATCCGACCTGGGGGGTGCTTAGATCTGCCCCACAGGGCTGCCCTGGAAACAGTGAAGGACCGGCCCATGGTGCCTTTGCCAGTGAAAATGGAGCTTGCGAGGGCCATGGGCGGCCTTCCTGAGCTCCGTTTTCACTGGCAGAGGATTGCAGGAGGCCGTTGCAGGTGAAAATGGAGCTCGGAAGTCCGTTTTCGCTGGCAGAGCTCTCAAGTCACCACAGTTGCCCCCAACATGAGTGAAGTTGAGCTGGCCACGCCCACCCTGGCACACACACCCCGCCCTGCCCCCCAAGGTCAAACACAACCTTCATTGATGCGGCCCTCAATGAAATCAAGTTTGACACTCCTGTTTTAAAATAATTGCAAATTTTCACATGAGATGCAATGCTAATAAGCAGACTTTTTTTTTATTAGTCTCTTACTCGGGAATGCAGCACGGTTATAAATTTCATGTTCTTCCATGAATTAAACTGGCATGAGATTCTTCCTTTTTTTTTTCCTGATTTCTTTTTTTTTTTTTTCCCTCTCAGTCTAAGAGTTGCAAAAACTGCGTGTGGGGTTCATGGCTAGTCATGACATCTTAAAATGATTTTCTTACTCTTTGCTGTCTCTGTCACATCAGCTGTTGAATTATATCCTGCTTTTCTGACTATAAGGCACCAATCATAAAACCTCAGAAATTCTGTGAAATCAGAGTTAAATTGATCTCAGACGGAGAAAGCTTGGCTAATGATTAAGGCCCTGATTTCTTTTTCGAAACAGACAGGGTAGGAGCTGACACAATAGTCAAGATGTACATTTCTTAAATAAAGATGGTGTTTTTCACCATGCAAAGCACGATTTGTCTTTTTAAATAAAAATAATATACTGTATAATTGAATATTGCAGGTTATAATATTGCAAGCTCGGGAGACTTTAGGATAAAAACTAAATGCAAATTAATATTAAAACCAAAAATTAACTACAAAGAAAAAAAAAACAGAAAGCAAGGCAAAATGTGAGATGGATTCCCATTGTCAGCTAGTTGGAGTCCAGATTATTATAGAGTTCCAGAAAAGTAAGAATTGCATGTATTTCTGGGGGAAGAATAATCTATAATATAGAGACTACTGCAAATAAGAAAAGCTCTTTTGAAAATTTACCTCTGTAGCAGTGGTGGGTTGCCCCCGGTTCGGACCGGTTCACAAGAACCGGTAGTAAAACTGGCGGGACGTCCCGCCCACTGCCCCGGATGTTGTCATCAGTGATCTGCGCATGCGCAGAAGCAAGGCGTGTGAGCGAAGCAAGCACGCGTAATCCCATTGCGAACCGGTGGTAAAGATAAGTAGAATCCACCCCTGCTCTGTAGAGTGAAGTTTTATCACTGACATGCCAGTTTAATCTCGGCATTTGTCCTTTTCTCTGTTATTTCATAAATGTTCATAGCATCTTAAGCGATAGCAATTTGGGATTTCAAGCATTCCTTTATTAACAGATTTTGGCTGTGAAGGAAGTACAGGTAGTCCTCGACTTACAACAGTTCACTTAGTGACCGTTCAAAGTTACGAAAGCACTGGAAAAAAGTGACTTATGACCATTTTTCACACATATGACCGTCGCAGCATCCCCATGGTTATGCGATCAAAATTCAGATGCTTGGTGACTGGGGCATATTGATGAACAGTTGCAGTATCCCGGGGTCATCTGATCATCTTCTGACAAGCAAAATCAATGGAGAAGCCAGATTCACTTAACAACTGGGTTACTAATTTAACAACTGCAATGATTCGCTTAACAACCATGGCAAGAAAAGTTGTAAAATGGGAGAAGACTCATTTAACAAACGTCTCGCTTAGCAACATAAATTTTGGGCTCAATTGTGGTCATAAATCGAGAACTACCTGTAGTCCTCTTCTCTTAGATATAGCTAATTGGCCATTTGTCAAAGATGCTGCCTTGTCCATCTTGCATCGAGCAAGGAGATATTTAGGCTTCTCTTAGGGGCCCCTCTGGAGAGTGCATTTAAATTTCCTGACTTCCTGAGACTTATACAAGCCAATATTTTTTATAGACAATTTGGGATCATCTAAATGTGCCTTCCTAATAAGTGACTTCAAAACCTAGTAATTATCAGCCATGAGCACTGACTGGGGAACTCAGGAAGTTTAATACAGTCATGGTTGATAATTCAATTACTAGGTTTTGAAGTTACATATTGGGAAGGCTCATTTAGATGATTTCAAGTTCTCTATAAAAATATTGGCTTGCAAAACTCTCCCACATTTGGCTAATTAGAACTCTTGAGGGTTCTCTCCAACAGCATCTTCAGTTATAGTTCACTCTTTACTGCTTTGGGGTTTTTTTAATGAGATTTTCCTTGATAGGGAATAAAATAATTTTCTCTACCATTGCGGGGAGTGAAATGTCTTAGATTAGCTTGTTTTATTGTCAGAAGTTAAGATGGGGGTGAATCAGGGGTGAAATGCTCCCGATTTGGACCGGATCACCTGATCCGGTAGCGATGGCTGCGGGTGGTTCGGAGAACCGATAGCAAAAATCCCTGCACCCCCCCCCCATGCCTAGCAGAGCCGCACGATCATCAGAGGCTTTTTTTTTTAACTTTTAAAAGCATTTTTTCTACAACTTCTTCCGATGAATAAATGCTTTTAAAAGTAAAAAAAAAAAAGCCTCTGATGATCACGCGGCTCAGCTGGGATCATTGGAGGCTTTTCAAAGCATTTTTTTCTGCAACCTCTTGGCCGAAGAGGTGGTTAAAAAAAATGCTTTCAAAGCATTCTGACGATCCCAGCTGAGTTCCCTGATGGCAGAGAGGCATTTTTAAAAGAGCCTCTCTGACGATCCCAGCTGAGTTCCCTGATCTGCAGAGGCATTTTTTAAAAAGCCTCTCTAACGATCCCAGCTGAGTTCCTGATCAGCAGAAAGGCTTTTCAAAGCATTAGAAAAAATGCTTTGAAAAGTTTTTTTTTTTAAAGTTGGCCACGCCCACCCAGTCACACTACCCCCTCCCCACCAAGCCACACCCACAGAACCGGTAGTAACAGATTTTACATTTCACCCCTAGGGTAGAATAGAGTATTCTAAATTCCTACCAGAAAAAGGAGGGCTTGTGTAGAAACGTAAACATAGATTGAATTAAACTGATTTTTACTTAATTTCAAGAAGATTAATTGAAGCTAATTGATTTAGGTAATATTGAATGGTAGGATAGCTACATAATACTTTCTAGAAGAGCATATGATTGGTGGCGCAGCAGACTAAAGCACTGTTAAGTAACACCAGCTGCCTGCACTTACTGCAAGTTCAAATTATTTTCACATAAATGTTTGGGGAGGGTGTCAATGCACAATCTGAAACCTCACGAAGAGTCAATGAGCTGAAGTGTCTGGGGGCCCCTGTTTTAGATGTTGTTGAACTAAAGCTGTCAATAGTCCAATAAATGTTGTGAGTCTACAACACTGACAGCATAAAAGTTCCTCAGATCTCATTGTTTGACTTTAAGAAAAAATAGAGCACTGGAGACCTGGTATTGTGTGTTTTAATCTCTAGTGTTCAGTTATAAGGTAGTAAAGATCCTAATGGATACAGTCCGGTTACAGATTAATAAATATATATTACTTCATAAAAAATTATACAACCCCCACAAAGACAATTAACCATATTTCAAACTTCTTCCCTGATATATTCAGAAATCAAAATGGACCTGGGAATTTCATTAAATGGTCTTGCACATCCCCTGGGTTTTTTTTCCAACATTTTGAACCATTACATGATCTATCTATATATCTATATACATATATTGTATTTTGAGTGATCTTTTAAACCAGTTTTAAACAAAAATAATCATATTTAATGGTCTAATTTTGTTTACTTAGAGAATGCGTTCTTGACAGAATGAGGACAAACCTCAGAGGGTACTACTGGAGGGAATTAAGAACATTTTCAGTAATTTAATAACACCACAAGAAAAGGAAAACCTTTCAAAGTATTATGCATATTGCATATCTATAGATTTCTTAAAATAAGCTCCGTTGAACTCAATGAGACCAACTTCTTAGTAGTCAAATGTATGATTGCATATTAGTTTTCTTTTTCAAGGACAGTAACACAATTTTCTGCAATTCAAATTTAAAAATGTTCTCCAGTGTTTTATTTTAGCTTTTCCATATAGCTGAGGGCCAAACTAAAAACAAGAGCAATACATTTTTATCTCTTTATTCCCCCCCCCTTTGGTTAAAATAATTGCAAAGTTGAAAGATTGATGGGGGTGGGGATAGATTTGAAATAGATTCTAGAAGCTTAAATGTAAATGCATTTTTATGCAGAAAAGATTTTTTAAAATGCAAATTTTAATTGTCAAGCTTGTCCAGACTGTTTCCATCATCGGTACTGTGAGTGGGAGGGGTAGATATGGCGGGAGCAGGGGGCCATATCATGTTAAGGCAGCACACACCTGCTGTCTTCAAGCGGTAGGGTGCTCCGGCCCCCAAAGCTCTAGTCGTTTTCCAGGTTGCACAGATCCTCAGGGCCTGGGCCTTCGTCTGATGTTGTGCAACGCCAGGTCTGTAGTAAATAAAGCCCCCCTCATTTGTGATCTTATTCAGGAGGGGGGAGCAGACCTGGCGGGTATTACGGAGACCTGGTTGGACCCGGAGGGAGGGGTCCCTCTGGTAGAAATGTGCCCACCAGGTTTCCACGCATTCCATCAGCCGAGGCCTCAGGGGAGGGGTGGGGGAGTAGCGGTTATTATTAGAGAAGGCCTTAGGCCGAGGGAGACCACTGTTCCTCAGACGGCCGGTTGTGAGTCCCTCCTTGTGAAGTGGGGTCATGGGGTTCAGATGGGCTTGTTGATCACGTACCTGGCTCCCTGCCACGTGGCTGCAGCCCTGCCCGAGCTACTCAATGTTATCGCCATGGTGGCGGTTGATACCCCCAGACTTATGGTCATGGGGGATTTTAATCTGCCGTCCACGGGTGAGGCATCTGAGATGGCTCGGGAGTTCATGGCTTCCATGACGGCCATGGATCTGACCCAGCTAATTCATGGCCCTACGCACAGGGGGGGGAAAACACACTGGACCTGGTTTTTGTCTCTGGACAGTGGTTGAGTGATCTTGAGATAGGGGACATAGTCATTGAGCCCTTGTCATGGTCGGATCACTCTCTCCTTCGCCTTGACCTTCGAACCGCGGTACCCCGCCGTAGGGAGGCAGAACCGGTAAGATGGTACCGCCCCAGGTGCCTGATGGAACCTGATAGGTTCCAGATGGAGCTTGGGCCAATCCCCGAGGATCTTGCACACGCCTCGACTGGAGACCTAGTGGCCTCCTGGGATAGAGCGGCCGCTGGAGCTCTGGATCAAGTCGTGCCTTTGCGGCCTCTGACCCGGCGCCGTTCTCACCTGGCTCCTTGGTTTACCGAGGAGCTGAGGGAGATGAAGCGCCGGAAAAGACGCCTAGAGAGTAGTTGGAGGGCTAGTCTTTCTGAATCAGACCGGACACTGGTAAGATCTCATATTAAGAATTACCTAGTGGCGATAAAAGCAGCAAAATGTACTCATTTTGCTGCTCTTATTGCGTCATCAGATAATCGCCCGGCCGCCCTGTTTAGGGTGACCCGCTCCCTGCTCCACCAGGGAGCACATGTCCCCTGTGCTATTCCTCTTCCTGGTCATGGCCCAGATGAGTGCTCCCTTTTTGGCACTTGGTGCCGTGCATGCACGCTCCCTTTTCGGCACTTGGTGCTGAAAAGGTTCACCATCACTGATCTATAGGCAATCCACTTATAAGTAGCAAGCATAATCAGGTCTTCAATTCATTGACTGAATGAGGTCATACATTTAACTTTCCAATGTTCCAATATAAGTCTTCCTTAAAATATATATATTTTACAGTGTCCTACACTAAATAAATTTTTGGACGAAATTCCGGACTATATAAATGTAGCTGAGCAACAAAAGCTAAAATTCTCAGAGGATAACACCTAGGATAACATGCCTCCTCTATGGAACTTGATAACTGGACAATGTAAATGGTTTCTCCATGCCCTTACTATGATTAAAAGATTGATATTATTTTTTTTCCATTGAATTAGGCTTCTGTTACACCTTTAGTAACTTCAGAGAAATTGAATTAGTGGTCCCTTCTTCAGACAGCTCCATCTCAATATCTCCTTTGCAAAAGCTGCTCTTAAATTATTCGCTCCCCTGTTTTGGTTTTTCAATAAGCAAGCTGGGCAGACTTCATCTTTCCCTGAAACAGTGACTAAGGTTGTCATTTATGAATGGGTAAGGTTAACTGACAGTGGGCTTAATATGCATATACTCACTTGTCTTCTTGTGGCATGCTTTAGTTAGGTTCCAAGGATATTGATTTTTGAGGAGGTCTTTAATTTTGACTTAAGATTCGTAGGTCCCCTAAATGCTGTATTTGACTGAATATCTTGACGGACTGTAGTTTAGCAATTGCCTAAATTGAATTCTCATAAAAGTACAATGGCTGTGCTTCAGTTCCAGCCTTCCCTTCTTTTCTCAACAAGGTCATTTGCAAATTAGCAAGTAAGTAAATTGAATTTCATCAGCAAAAACAGCCCTAAATGGTTTTTTTTCCCTCCACTGGAATACACTAATTTGTAATAAACTCGCCTGCGTAATGTGTGCATATGTGTGTGTTTTATACTGGGGATAATTTAATTTATTTTGGAAGTGTTTCTGTTAAATGATACTGTGGTAATTTAGGACTGAAACCAACTAACCTATTTATTGGCTTCTTCCTGAAATCTATAACTATTTTTCTAGCTGCAATTGGCTTATCGTGGATTTTTACTTTTCATGAGGAAAATCTTCTCACACCCTGAAAGAGTACATAACCTTTTCATTAAAAAACAGAAGTATGTATATAGTATGTATATCTAGGGAGCAGTTGTAATCAGAGTGTATATAAGATAGTGTGGAATATCTGTTGAACAAACAGTGATAATTCAAATACTTTGATTAGAATAAAGTCTTTATACAAAACTATACACACACGCACGCACACAATTCACTGTTACACTTTGCTCTATCTGGTGGTCAAATATTAAAGCATTTTTGTCCCTGCTGGGTGAAATGACAGAAGTGTAATCTAAGCAATTCCAAGAAGGGGGAGCATTGGGGAAAAGTGATCTGAACACAAATCTGTGCCTTGATCCATCTCCGATCGGTTTTCTTTTTGAACAAATTAAATTCATTTTAATAGGATCTTCTCCTGTTTGTGAAGCTTTATATGATGTTTTGGGGCCCTCTTTTCACATACGCCGATCAAAAATAGAAATGCCGGTCCAAACCGGTATTAAGCCTTTGATAGGTTTTCATTCTTTTCCTGCAGAATTTGAATTTAATTCTAGTTAAATCAGCCACATAACCTTCAGCTCCATTCTAATTATTTTGCATTTGAAGATCTTTCACCCTCTTTAGCCTTTTACCTCCACCTCCTCCTCCTCGTCCAATTTCTTTATCTAACAAGATTGCTTTAGCTTACTCTGAGACTAGGCTTTGTACATGAGCCACCTCTGAGAATTAGTGCTATCAATATATGTTGCCAGGAAAATAGCGGAGAGCTAGCTGGCCTCTTGATTCCCACCGACAGGCTTTGTAGCAGCTAGCTGACTTGAATGGCCTTTTGAAAGGAATAATCAAACGGCCTTTAACTCTTGAGCAGGTGCCAAACTTCTCGGATTCCAGGACAGAAAGTGCTACTGTTTGTTCCAGCCTTCCCCAACCTGTGCCCTCAGGATGTGTTGACTACAGTATATTTCCAGAGATTAACAGAGTTGGAAGGGACCTTGTAGGTCATCTAGTCCAACCCCCCCTCCACCCAAGCAGGTGACCCTACACCATTTCTGACAAATGGCAGTCCAATCTCTTCTTGAAAGTGATGAAGCTCCCACAACTTCCAAAGGCAAGCTATTCCACTGGTTGATTGTTCTCACTGTCAGAAAATTTCTCCTTATTTCCAGGTTAAATCTCTCCTTGATCAGTTTCCATCTATTATTCCTTGTCTGGCCTACAGGTGCTTTAGAAAATAACTCAACCCCTTCCTCTGTGGCAGCTCCTCAAATATTGGAAGACTGCTATCATGTCTCCCCTGGTCCTTCTCTTCACTAGACTAGCCATGCCCAGTTCCTGCAACCGTTCTTCATATGTTTTAGTCTCCAGTCCCCTAATCATCCTGGTTGCTCTTTTCTGCACTTTTTCTAGAGTCTCAACATCTTTTTTATAGTATGGTGACCAAAACTGGATATAGTATTCTAGGTGTGGTCTTACTATGGCTTTACAGAGTGGTATTAGTACCTCACTTGATCTTGATTGTATCCCTCTGTTAGATTGTATCCCTACTGCATGTAGTGACTATTCAGAGTTACAGCTGCACTGAAAAAGTGACTTGTGACCATTTTTCACACTTATGGCTGTTGCTGTAAGGGGTCACGTGATTTACATTCAGATGCTTGACAACTGAGT
The DNA here is from genome assembly GCF_029215685.1 of Pituophis catenifer annectens. NCBI lineage: Eukaryota > Metazoa > Chordata > Lepidosauria > Squamata > Colubridae > Pituophis > Pituophis catenifer. Next base: position 75,429,984 of record NW_027256883.1, read on the forward strand.
CACATTTATGACGGTGGCAGCGTCCCGGGCTCATGTGATCATAGTTTGCAACCTTCTGACAAGCAAAGTCAATGGGGAAGCCAGATTCCCTTAACAACCCGTGTTATTAATTTAACAACTGCAGTGATTCACATAACAACTGCGGCAAGAAAAGTCGTAAAATGAGGCAAAAGTCATTTAACGAATGTCTCACTTAGCAACACAAATTTTGGGCTCAATTGTGGTTGTAAGTCGAGGACTACCTGTACAGTTTTACAACAGTTCATTTAGTGACTATCCGAAGTTACAGTGGCCCTTAAAAAAGTGACTTATGACTGTTCTTCACACTTACGTTTGTAGCATTCCCATGGTCACATGGTCAAAATTCAGACTATGGCAACTTGACTCATAGTTATGACGGTTGCAGTATCCCTGGGTCATGTGATCTCCTTTCGCAGCCTTCTGACGAGCAAAATCAATAGGAAGCCAAATTCACTTAACAACTGTCTTACTAGCTTAACAACTGCAGTGATTCACTTAACAAATGGAGCAAAATTCTCTTAACAAATGTCTCACTTAGCAACAAAAATTTTGGGCTGAATTGTGGTCATAAATTGAGGACTACCTGTACTATAAAGTTTCTAGGTAAGATTTCTGTTTAAAAATGCCACAATAACTTGATGGGCTTATGTTGATATTAGTAGCTTACGTGCTGATTATCGTGTTCACATTCATGTCCTGGACATACTGTATAAACTAGTACACAATAATAAGACATGTGGCTCATTTGGCACAGGATAATCTTATATAAAAAGCAACTCTTGTTTAAAAGATTATCTAGTATAAATTGGATTTAAGTATAATCAGAGCAAAGGAAAGCAAAGATTGCTTTCTAGAAAAGATTGCTGGACCACAAACTGAGTAGGGGTAAGGATCATTTTGTCATAGACCTCACTCTGGTGAGATAGAGCCATTCAAAATATAATACTTTTGTTTACCTTTGCATCTGTCTATCCATATAGATAACTAGTTTTGAAGTGAGTTGCTACGTGAGCTGTCCCATTGTTAATTATAGTTTGTTTTTAAGGACATGTACATATAGCCAAACACAAGCAAAGCAATTTTACAGTGGGTTGCTTGATAATTCTAGATCAGTGATGGCTAAGCTTTTTGCCGTTGTGTGCCAAAAGTGGGGGGTGCGCAGGGGGGTTGCGCACACGCGTGCCCACACCCATAATTCAATGCCCCTCGCCTGCTGTGCATGCACATAGACACCCCCCCGTGCAACACCCGCTTTTGGCACGTGATGGCACAGTGGGCCCGTTAGGCCCGTTTTTTCGCCCTCCCTAGGCTACGGAGGCTTTCTTAGAGCCTGGGGAGGGCGAAAACAGCCTTCCCCACCCCCCTGGAAGCCCTCCGGAGGCCAGAAACAGATTGTTTCCCGACTTCCGATGGACCCAGAAGGCCGAAAAATCAGCTGGCCGGCGCACACATGCACGCTGGAGCTGAGCTAGGGAAATGCTCACGTGCCCACAGATATGGTTCTGCGTGCCATAGGTTCGCCATCACAGTTCTAGATTAATTCTAGACCTGCTTGTCAAGTCAGCCCCATCCTTTTTCACAGACAGCTGTCCAAGACCCCCCTTCTTGGCTATTTCTGCCTCCGTGTATTCAGCAGTAGTCAGCTGGCTGCTCTACCTACTGGGTCCTGCCTTGGCTCCCCGTTTCTACACCAGATGCGTGAAAATGGCTAAAAACTATTTTTATTTTTAAAAAGCATACAAGTAGAAATAGCAACAAGAATACTAAAATTCAGGAAACTAACAATAGTAAACAGATGCACTGGTCTTAAGTGCAATTATTGTTTGTCTACGAACCAAAAAATAAATCTGTGACTAGAAAATCCAACGATCAATATGTACAATGTATATGTAAAAGTGAGATTTTGTTAGTGGGAGAGCACCATCCTCACCTCTAGTCCTTTTCTACTGAAATGAAATATTTCTATTGAAGATTATTTTGGACTAGTAAATTTGTGCTAAGGGGTGTTACAATATGTTACAAAAGTGATTAAAGGTTTTAAAGGTTTTAATCACTTTTAATCTCAAGTGCTTAAAAATACTTAATTTTGAATTAATATTTTCATATGCAAAGTGTAATCTAAAAAGGTCTTTAAAAATAGCCGGGATGGCAACTACAGGTAGTTCTTGACTTACAATCAGTCATGTAATGACGATTCAAATTTACAACAGCACCGAGAAAGGTGACATATGATTGTTTTTCACACAACCGTTGCAGCATCTTCATGGTCGCATGATCAAAATTTGAATGTTCGTCAACTGACTCATAGTTATGACGTTTGCAATGTCCCAGGGTCATGTCATCACCTTTGGTGACCTTCTGACAAGCAAAGTTAATGGGAAGCCAGATTCACTTAACAACCATGTTACAAACTTAGCAACTGCCATGATTCACTTAACAACTGTGGCAAGAAAGAAAGGTTGTAAAATGGGGCCAAACTCATTTAACAACTGTCTCACTTCGCAATAGAAATTTTGGACTCAATTGTGGCTGTATGTCGAGGATTACCTGTATAATAATTGTATTAAAATTGATGAATCCCCATTTCTTAAAATGGAGCAGGTGTTTGTTTAATGGGCGCTCACATTTTCTGAAAATTTAATAGTCCACGGTTGCAGAAAGTTTGAGAAACGCTGCCTTAGAGAGGTTTCTTTTTAAATTCTCAACTTGCCTCACGTCAACAAGCAGTTCAACACACATGAATCACTGATGAAACCTCTTTGAACTGGGGATGCATTTTGGCACTAATAAAAATCACTCTGGGGATAAATATTGCCGCTATTGTCGTGTCAAGTCCTTATTTGAACTTATTTGAGTGGAATTTTTAGCACAGCTGAAGTATTTGATAGGCTACATCAGGAAGCTGGCATCAGATCTTGTAGTTTTCAACATTTTAACTTTCTCAGAGGGATTGTATGAAAGAGTACAATTTACAGAGGGAGTGGATCTAGTTTAATCTAGTTTAATTCATCTAGTTTAATGTAATTCCCATTAAAATAAGTCATTTAGGAAGAGTTGGTGATTTCTTGGCTTCCAGTAAGCTAAAAAAAGTAGGACTGCAGTTCTACCATTGAGTTGTAGTTGTAATTGTGTGTCTCTACATCTAGACAGAAAGAGAGACTGGCAAGTTCTCTATGACTCAGTTGCCCAAAGTTGGTTTGGATAACGAGATGGGTGGCAAAAAAAATTTAATAAATAAATTCATACAAGGGTTGAGGACAGGGGTGGGTTCTACTTACCTTTACTACCGGTTCGCATCAGGGCCACACACGCAGAAGCATTCTGATGACGTCGGGGTCAGTGGGCAAAGCCTCCCACCGGTTTTACTACCGATTCTATAGAACCGGTGCGAACCGGGGGCAACCCACCACTAGTTGAGGATTATTGTTGTGCTACCCAGTTAAGGAATCAGGCCTTTTGAAAGAACACTTATTCAAGGAGAAAGTAAGCAAAAGGATGGCAAGCAGCGGAGGACAAAAAAGTTAAGTGAACTCCTGAGCTGGATAGTAGAAAGAAAACTTTCGTCTATAGCACACTATTATCATATTTTCTTGCTATTATGTGTGTCCGATAGCTGCCAAAAGTGCAGTTTGACTAAATTAACAGCTACAGCAATTCACTTAACAACTGTAGCAAGAAAGAAAAGTCGTAAAATGGGGGAAATTCACTTAACAAATATTACACTTAGCAACAGAAATTTTTGACTTAATTATGGTCATAAATTGAGCATTACCTGTACTGAAGATTGAGGGAGGGGAGAAATAACACAATTATAATTTTTTTAAAAAATACAGTGTCTTGGCATGGAACATACCATTTTTTAAAAAAATAAAATTAACTTTAAACAAAAAATCCATCCAGCTGTTGAAGTTGAAAAACTTTTAAAAAGTAGCCGCTCTAAAATATTATTTTAAAAAAGAAGCAAATTAATGCTTACTTTGCTTAGCAGCAGTTAATCAAATCCAAGACTAGTATAGCAAGCTTTTCTTAACAGAGAAAGTAAAGAAATGATTCGGAAATCAAGCTCTCTTAAGTTTTGATTGAGATATGATAATGTGAAGAATAGTTGGCAGGACATTTCATTTAGCTCAATCTGCCCTGGTCCTTAATTCTTAAGCATGACTCTATGTAGTTTTAATAGGAAAGGCCTCAGATATACTTACATTAAACGAAGTTTGCATAAAGTTTCCAGAATGTAATCACTGCGGCTATTACACCCTTCAATTTATACTTAGTCTTGAGCACGACTGGGTAATACATTTGTATAATTATAATTGTGTAATTATAATTAGTATAATTATTCGGGTTTATTTTTCTCAATTTTCACTCTGCCGGCTTAGATTCATTTAATTTATTCAAATTGCGCAAACTAAAATTTAATCATTTTTTTTTTTCAGTTTTGAGATTATTACCCTAGTTAAGAGCTTTTGCTCATGTCTTCTTTAATCTTGTTGCTTTTGTTTTATTCCAGAATCTGTTTTGGGCTTCGGCCCTCACTCTTGTGAGTGAGGGCTGGCATTTTAAAAAGCGAGAGGAGCCAAGATTAAAAAACAAATCAACCAGAAAGAGATTGAATTTAAATTACATTAATACAACCAGTCTCTGTATATTTAATAAATTCCCTTTCTATCACATCAACAATTCAAATTTAGCACTGATTTTTGCAGATGCTTTGGAATCCCAGGAATAAAATTTCTACACCCCTGCATTAGTGGATTTATAATATTTACATTATTGTAGTTATCCTTGCTGCATCTAGCTAACTGAAAAAGATGGCAAACATTCCATAGAATTTAAATCTGTTAATTCATCTGGTAAGTAACAGAATTGTGTACTGGTTAAGTTGTATTGTACACTATGTCATTGTAGGAGCTGAATGTGATATGGCCACAATATGGGAAAAACAAAGTGCTATCGCATGTGATATTGAAATGTGTGCTCTTTGATCATAATGTATGTAATTAAACTCCCAACAGATAATGTGTCATATAAATTTCCAATTACTAAGAAATGAAAGATTTCCTGCACATCTGAATATGAAGAAGTTCCAAACTATTCATACTCTGCAGGTGAGGGTGGAGAAAAATCTTTCTCTTCCTTCTCTCTAAGTGTTTGCTTCTCTTTGCAAACAAAGAGGGGAGTGGAGAGGAGGAGAAAGTACAGTTTACGTCAGTTCTAAGTCTTGTATAAGTCATCCCAGGAAGCAACGTGTGTGGAACTTTGACCATTCAAAGTTACAGTGGCACTGAAAAAAGTTGACTTATGACCATTTTTCATACTTGCGACCATTGCAGTATCCCCATAGTCACGTGATCAAAATTCGGATGCTTGGCAACTGACTCATAATGGTTGCAGTGTCCCAGGGGTCATGTGACACCCCCCCTTCTGTGACTTTGTTAGAAGCAAAGTCAATGGGGAAGCCAGATTCACTTAACAACTGTGTCACTAACTTGACAACTGCAGTGATTGACTTAACAACTATAATGCATATTAATGCATTATGCATTTCCTCTACATGGTATAAGATTCCTGCCCTGAACAAAAGGTTGGACTAGAAGAAATCTTGAGGTCCCTTCCAGCTCTATAATTCTATGATTCAACTCTGGCACAAAAGGTCATAGAATGGAGAAAATTCACTTAACAAATGTTTCACTTAGCAACAAAAATTTGGGGTTCAGTTATGGTTGTAAGTCAAGGACTACCTGAATTGAATCACAGCTATTCCTGAAATATACCTTCTCCGGCTCCCATCTGCACACTAATTACCCCTAGAATGTCTGATACAGGGGTTTTGTACCCATTGTCCTATAGCCGTGATGGCGAACCTATGGCACACGTGCCAGAGGTGGCATGCAACGCCCTCTCTGTGGGCACGCAAGCTGTCGCCCCAGTTCAGCTCTGCCCAGTTCAGCTCCTGCTGGCCAGCCAGTCTTCGGGTCTCTGCCATGCATGCATGCGTGGGGGTGTGCGGGGGAGCGTGCACACATGCGAGGGAGATGGGGCATATGGGAGTGCGTGTGCATGCGCGGGGATTGGGGCGCATGCACATGCACATGCGCGGGGCGCATGCAGAGGCCATACGCATGCACGGGGATGGAGTGCATGCATGGGGGCCACACGTGCATTGCATTTTGGGGGTTCATGCGCGCACATGCACGCTTTGGGCACTCGGTCTGGAAAAGGTTAGCCGTCACTGTCCTATAGAGATTCACCAAATTAAAAAGGACTTTTTCTTTTACTGAGCTGGCAATCTCACCAAGTTTGTGTTGCTTTTTCATTAGTTCATTGTTCAGTTGTGATTTATTTCACCCTTTGCAGTACTTTTTCTGTCTTACATGCTGGTGTTTCTTCATCCTTTTGTATGTTACATATAAAGCTTTAAATTTTTGGAACTTTGGGAAAGTAAACATGTGATGTTGAATCACATGAGGGTGAAACTGTCAGATGGCATGTTGTTCTGAGAGAGTGAAGCTATCACATGATAAATGAAGTTGTGAAGAATTCTTCTTTTGAATTGTAGCAACATGTATAACACATTATAAAGATGTTCCATTATCAAGGCAGAGCTGAGGAAGCATCTTAGATGAGAAGCGAAACAACTTCAAAGAAAAAACAGGAAGTCCAGTTGCTTCTTGAAAAAAGCACCTTTGGGACATGTTCCATTATAGTTAATTTGAAAAAAGTTAAATCATGTGGGCTCAGTCCAGTTGGGGCCAAAAGATCCTATTATATGGTTCTGTATTGTTCTATTCACAGAATAAAGTGCAGATTGTATCTGTGAGTGGACACTACAGAAATAAGTCTATTTAGATGAGCCTAGTATACAGGACATGACATCTCAACTTTTGCAGTATATGTAGCAGTTTTACTAAAAATAAGGAGACGGCACCCAAATATAAAATCCTTCCATCTTTGATCTTTAGCAGTAAGTGCCAGTATCAGTTATTCAATCCATTAACTTTTTTTTATAAAAAGTTTTTTATTTTTCAGTTACAAAGATAAACATTCCATCTTTCCTTAAGCAGTGTGTCATCTGGGTACAAGCATCTCTGTGCAACTTCTTTCACCATTTGCTACATCGTTCGCATTCGCTTTAACATTATTTCTCTAAATTTAATGTTATAGTAAACGATTAAACATTGTAAAGCTCTTCATTTTCTTCTTAATATCTTCTAGCGATAATACCATATTAACATTAAACATCATTATTCTCATCATACATGTACTAACTTTCTGTTATAGGAGATACTTGTGGGTATAAGAACCCACCTCAAAGTTCTGCAGAAAGAGAGATAGAGCTGTAGCAATAATAAACTGCCCAATTATACAATATTATTGCATTAGTTTCTAGATGCATTTTTACAGAATGAAAGATAACCACATCCAACGGATTTATGGCGGTGTTGATTCCCCATTTCTTTTCCTCCCGCAGGTGTCTTGCAGTTTATCGAAGTCACAGTCAACATTTTGGTGCTGATCTGCATAGGAGCAACCCAGGCGGGGATCTCTGGTTTCACTTCTCTGGGAGGCCTAGGCTCTTTCAACATTAACTCATTCTATAGTCCATTTCAGGGGACTGAACTCCAAGAGGTGACTGAGCTGGACATGCAGTACAGCCAGATGAGAGCCCCTTGTGTTTATGGAGGGGTAGCCTTCAGTCTGACAATGATGTGCCTAACGCTTCTGTTTCTCATTAGTGGAGCAAAGCCTATCCATCGCCTTTCCCTTGGACGGCTTGCCGCCGAGTGTCTCTTTGACATCCTCGCCTGCCTTGGTTATATAGTAGCTGTTGGCCTCTATCTCCACTTCGTCATTCAAGTCAACGCCACGGATGTGTGCCTGAAGAGAGAAAGACTATACGCAAGGCGAGGTTACACCTCAATGAATTGCAGCGTGCAAGGCGGGGATGCATCCGTGGCCCTTTTCGGCCTGGTGGCTGCTTGCCTGTATTTTGGAAGCTTGGTGGTCTGCATTCTCACCATTCGGGAGGTCCGGCAGTTTCAAAAGCAGCGGGACAACAGTCGTTATAATCTTGAGAGAACCTACAGGGAAGACAACCATCCGAAACCCTACAGGAGCAAAGAAAACATACACCCCGAAAGGACTTTTGGCACACTTGTGTAATCTACACCAGGTAGCTCAATGAAGCCAGACTTTAAAAAAAAGATATATATTTTTTGCACAGACAATAGTTGTATAATATAATATCAAAGGTGTATTTTAAAAGTTCTTCTTCCTAGCTAGGAACTTAGTTCTGTAGTTAGTTCCGTAACTATCTTTTTGGAAAAAGGGAAGGAATTGCAGAAATGATTTTCAGGGTTTTTTTACCTGGATATATGTTTTTTCAATAAGAGCTCTTCTGTATCATTGTCTTAAGATCTCACCCGGACGTGTCCCTGAAATTACCCAAGAACTTAAATTTGCCTTGAAGATATCTAACCGTAAAGATAGTAAGATAGTTATTGCAAAGAGTGAATATGTGGAAGATCAGTTGTTTTAATTATGTATTGATTATACTATTTGTAAATGATCCAGAAATCAGTTACTGGCTCCAGATTGAAACTTAATGGTGTTGACCCATCAACACCATTAACACCATATTCAGAAATTTCTTCTTTCTAAGTGCCTGACTGAATAGGAAATCTGGGCATTAGTTCTCTATCATTTAAGTACATTGATATAGTACATCTTGCCTGCCTTTGTGCTCTTAAAGTGCCTGAGACAAATCCCCAGCTATGATCTAGGCTTGTTATTAGGTTAAACGCAGTTCTCACTAGTAATTGAGACAGATTTGGGGCTGGTAGAATGCTCCGGCATCTGATCTGCTGATTGCTTTGGCAAGGCTCCCATGGCCCACGGACACTTAGGAGATGCTTGATAGAGCCATGGGGAGAGGGGTTGTATTATTCTTAGGATTGTCAGGTTGAAAATAGAGCCAATAATAAGTTGAAATTTACAGTGCTTGGTCTTTTCTTTTAGTTCCATTCTGGGAAATATTTGAATGTCTGGACAATTTAAACTGGGAAAGACATTTTCTCTGTATCTTCAGGGTTGCGTGTAAACGCCTCACTTCAACAGTGTCGGGTGACCGAAAGTCAGAAAGCCACTGGGAAAAGGGAAGGGGGCTGCCCCAAATTAATTCATCCTAAATTAATTCAAAACCATTCTGACTGGAGGTCATTGGTCCTGGCCTTATTGCTTTTTAAATGGATAGATCAGCCTTTATACACAAAGACTGCGTTATAGCCACAACTTCCTAATTTCCAAGAAAGTCAGGAAAGTGGAGACATTCTGGGCCATGCCTCATACATTACTCTGTTGCCTGAAGCAGCTTTGTTTGCTGCCTTTATAGAACTTAAAGAGGGTTTTGATTCAGTATCTAAGGAAATACTTTCATACTAATATTCCAGGCTAGAAACTGGGAGATTGTGAGTTCTAGTCCCGCCTTAGCTATGAAAGCCACCTGGGTGACCTTGGACCAGTCACTCTCTCTCAGCCCAACTCACCTCACAGGGTTGTTGCTGTAATAAGAGGAAGGCATATTAGATGTGTTCGCCACCTTGAGCCATTTATAAAGAAACATAAAGATATAAATTAAGTAAGCCTCCTGTGGGCGCATCATTTCTACTCCTCATACATGCATTAAATTATGGCGCCTGTCTGAGGTAAATTTGTAATGCAGCAGGACGTCTTTTAGAAGCAGGAAAATGAGGAAACAACGGTCTCATTATTATTCGGTTTTTATGGCGAGGGTGTTATTTACCCAAGGAACATTATGTCCTCAAGTATCTCAGAAACCCGCTACAACATTGCAGTTTGCTGCCAAACATCAATTTTTATATTGAATATTTTATCATTCTGTAAACTGCCCAGATTCACTCCAAAAGTAATATCAAGAGCATATAAATTTAATAAATAAATTAAAAACCATTTATCTGTTGTAACTACTGTGTTTTATTATTTTATTATTGATGATTGCAGTGTTGTAGGGATTAAGGCACCAAGCCTGAGAGTGGGAATTCTAGGTCTACCTCAGGCACAAAGTTATGTGAGGAACTTTGGGCCAGTCATTCCATTGCAGCCCTAGGAAGAAGGCAACAGCAATTTGGTTCTGAAAATCTTGTGAAGAAAACTATAGGGCCGTGATGGTGAACCTATGGTACGCATGCCAGAGGTGGCACACAGGGCCCTCTCTGTGGGCACATGAGCCGTCGGCCCATTTCAGTTCAGCCACGCATGCACACGTACCTCCTGCTGGCCAGCAGGTCTTCGGGTCTCTGCCACACATGCGGGGGTGCATGTGGGGGCCACACACACATGCATGGGGGGTGCATGCACACATGCAAGGAGGATGGGGCATATGGGGGCATGTGTGCATGTTTGGGAGATGGGGCACATGCGCGGGGGGTGGGGCACATGCGGGGACCATACTTGCATGCACGGGGATGGGGCGCATGCATGGTGGGGCCACACACACATTGCATTTTGGGGATTCATGCACTCACACGAGCGTTTTGGGCACTTGGTCTGGAAAAGGTTAGCCATCACTGCTATAGGGACTTGCTTAGGCGATTGCCAGAAGTCAAGAGTAACTCAGTCTGTTTTTAAAAAAAGGTGATAGCTATAGAAACCATTTGCTTGAATTTCAGACACAAGCTTGGTCAGTAGTCAGCACCCAAGACCCTTCATCTGTTGCTAAATTACTATTTTGAAGATCTCATTGCATGTGATCATCCACTCAATTTCCAGCTGGGGCTGCAGGACGTTGTAATTCAATTGAACAATCGTACTTCATGTTTGGCACGGCAGGGTTTATTATTGTGCAAAATATTTCAACTTTGAAGTTTCAGAGTAGGAAATTGTAAGTTCCAACATTAGTGGCCTGGAGGTGGTGGTGGGTTTTTTTTTTTTGCAAAATTTAATTAAGTTTATTATAATATAAAATATGGATAGAAACAAAAATTCAGAAAAGGACAATAGAAAAGAGAAACAGTGCAAAAATACAGAAAGAAAAAAAGCAGTGACTGCTGACTTTTTTCAATGCAATAGAATACAAAAAGAAGTTACAACCTCAACTTTTGGCTTTGTGTTTCTATTAAAGCAGGCGGTACAGTAGCACTTAACCACGATTGGGTCCAGAATCTCTAAGCCATGGTTGTTAAATGAGTTGTGCCCGAGTTTACAACCTTTTTGGTCATGGTCATTAAGCAAATCACTGAAATCATTAAATAAAAGTGGCTGTTTAGCGAATATGTCTTTTCCCATTGAATGCTTTTTTTTAAGAAGATCCCTGGGAAGGTTCCAAATGGCAATCAGGTGACCCCAGAAATTATGCAATTATTCTAAATACATGCCAGTTGCCAAGCGCCGGACTTTTGATCAGGTGACCACAGGAATGCCGCGGCAGTTGTAAGTGCAAGGATAGGTTGTAAGTGTTCTGACCTAGGCTTCCTGAGAAATCATAAATCACAATTTTAGTCCCAAAAAACCTCTTCTATTGAGACAGCTGTGAATTATGGCCATTCACAACCCATAAGGATTCACAAACAAGTCTATGAAGGTTCCGACAGATGTCTGCTCAAGTTGACAGTGTCTTTCAGGGTAATGTTGATAAGCACCCACCTTTATCTTCCTTGAAAAGCTGCCAGAGACCTAATTGCCAATTAATTTTGCAAGGCCAAATGAATACAGAGTCAAACGGACTTCTCAGAGCTTGAATTGACTATATGAACTAATTGCTTCCTGCAAAGGCTCACGGTCTTATGGGAGGGGCCAATCAACTCCAAGCCTTACTCCTGAGTCACCCTTTTTTCCTTAATTGTTCTTGCCTTCTGGCAGCTTTGCGCATGCGTGCACTGGGAACAGGCTCACACTGTTCTTCTGTCTCTCTGATGTCAGATTCCGGAGGCTCTGGAGGCAGCACATAACTACCAGATGGCCCTGGCCCCCTCTTTGCCTCCGATGCAGAGCCTTCGTCCGAGCTTCCACCAGACTCCAGGACTGGCCCATGTTCCTCTCCAACCTCCTCACTGTCTGACTCTGCTGCCAGCTCCACAAGCCGCCGGCCGACCACAACAGTAAGTCCCTTTAACCAGCCCTATGGTAATTTTGAACAGTTGTCAAACAAATGGCCGCAAGTCAAAGACTTCCTGTATTAGGGAGAGTCTTGATAGACATGGATTCCCATCCACTCTGGGTTCATTCCTTAGCATAGAATGGAGATCAGATTGGCCCATTCCTTGTGGATGAGTTGTGGCAGCTCCTACATGGGAGGAATGGTCCCATCATTGTCTTGCTTTCTTTCTCAAAAACATTTTAAACCATCCATCAAAATTCTTTTTAGCTGCCTCCAAGGGTTGCGGCTCTTTTATAAAAAAGTCCCAATCTCCCTGGATAGTCAGTAGGAAATCTTGTTAGGGAATGGGAACGTTGCGTGGCGGAGTAGCTCCAGGCTCAGTCCTCTCCAATTTTCTTCAGCGTTCATATGAAGCTCCAGGGCAGGTCATCTTGTCAGTTTGCGTAGCGATATTGTCAATCTAAAATAAAACCCTACCTACTATTACAAGACCACAAGCTACGGCGTTTGGCGAAGCATTTGACATCCCTGTTCTCTTGTCGCACAAAGAGAAGCAGATCCGCAGTGACTCATTCCAAGATTAAGCCGATTCTGTTTAGCACATTGTCATGGCAAAAAAGAAAAACGAACATAAACTTATCTTCATTCATCTCCTGTGGGGGAATAGTTTCCATGCAATATGTAACATGTTTGGATTGAAATTAAAATTCCCTAGATAAAAAATCTCAGCTTTAAATCATTTAAAATTGATTCTCATTGGGATTGTTAAAGCATAGTCCTTTTAAAGTCCTACATGGATTCCCTCTGTCCCCTGCTCAGTTTCTCTCTTTTTCCCCAGTCTTTCACATTTTTTTCTTTTGTCTTCCTTTTCACTTTTCCCCTTGTCTCCTCTCTTCTTTCCTCAGTTGTCTTTCTCCCTCTGTATTCTATCCAATCCAAGAGAATGCTAGAATGAAATGATGTAACGGAGCTTGGCCATTATCTACCCTCAGGACGACAAACATGGGTCAGTATAAAAGATGTATACTGAAATGGAAATAAATTAGAAGGCCAACCAATGTCTTTGGACTACCTTTCAGGGAACCTCCCATATTTTACTCAGAACCCTATGGGATGCAAAAGAGTAGTATTTCCAAAAAAAATTAAAATTGTTTTTTCTAACAGATAATTGGGTTCTTTTTGTGCTCCGTGCATTACTCCGACTGACCCACTCAGTTTGACTAACTAAAGCAGGGGTTTCAAACTCGCGGCCTCTGGGCCGGATGCGTCACATGTTGGCCACCCCCACCCCCATTTAGCGAAGGGGGGGAGTTGCAATATGTCATGTGATGTGATGCCGCGAGTTTGACACCCATGAACTAGTGTCTTCTTCCACACCATGGAAAACTGGTATCTCTTTCTGTCTTTTACAACATACCTTGATCCCTTCTTGGCACTTCTAATTTCTAGGCTTGTTCCATTATCTCATGTGTATCTCAAATGACAAAGTTGGGAATGAAGTAAAACTGGCTGTTAAGCACAAATCTGGGGGGGGGGATCCACTTTCATTCAATCCTTCCCATGCAACTAAATGTCCTTTCCACAATTTAACTTTGTTTATATTCAGTTTTTATTGCAAGAAGCTCAAGGCTCCTGACCCATTTATTCTCAGAACTTATGTGTTGAATGCTACCAACTGGCCCAAGATCATTTAATGAGCTTCATGGCTCTTTGCAGCTTTAAACTCAAAGCTTTCACCATTTATTCTTGTATTTCCAGTTTGTTGGCAACATGGCAATTTCCACAATTTCTTCTTGATAGCAAAATACTATCTTCTTCACTCTTGAAATAAGAGTATCTTTCCTCTTTCCAATGTGGTAATTCTTTAATACTGAGGACAGGGTAATGTTAGTTTAGTTCATCAACAACTGTTGTGATAAAAATGTGAGAATCTGAACTTTTCACTGTCAAGCCTGCAGATTATACACATGCACATGTGTGTTTATATAGACATATCAGAAGGCAGCAAATATTTGTAAATTTTTATATTTATTATAACAAAAATTATGACATGTTCATTTGTGCATTCTTCTTTAATATAACTCTTGGTATGTAAATGATCTACAGTAAATGAACTCTATACAATCATGCTGGTTGTGACAGCAGGGAGGAACACACAAAAATGTGCCAAAAAAGTTAATGGTGAAGACTGAAAAAAAATTAACACAAGGATCTGTAGCCCACTGAAGTCTACCCAGCTTGTTACAGCTGCTCCTGCTAATTTTGTGTGGATCGGAATCCAAAAATGTCGTCATTTGTAGGCAACTTCACATGAGAACACAGTCCCCCCCCCCCTGCTGACTTGGGCCCAGCCAAATCAAATGGCAACCGGACATGGTGGTACAGACACAGTAGGTCATCAGGGCTTCCACACATTTCATCACCTTCACCCACTGAGAGGGCTATACGTTGATAGCATTTTCCTGCCCTCCCAATTTGGTGGCATGAATGTTAGCTTTGACATACATGCGAAAGCTCCCGGGTGTAAATGGAAACAGGTGTGTGTGTGTGTGGGGGGGGGGCAAATGTCAGTTTATTAGGTTGTGCCCTCCTGCCAGGTCTACAAAAACATGTGAAGCATCACTATACAACACTGAGTTATTTACAGGAATTTCCCAATCAGCTGTTCTCTCAGAGAAAATTAGTGAGTCTCAGTGACTTAAAGTCACCTGAAAGAGTAAAAGCAACTCCTAGGAGTTAGTCTCCATAATTCTACAAATGTCTATCCATTTTCAAGACCAAAAAAGCCTTTTTTTTTCTCTCAAAGAAATAACAGTATTACAATATTACTTAATCATTTAGCACTGGCAATACTGCCCTGTTTTCCAAACAGACAGAGGAAAGAAAAAAAAAAAGAACAATTTTAAAAAATATTACATCAACGTCATCATCAGTTTCTTTGTAATATATTAAACCTTTTGTATTTTAATTTTTCTCCACTTGTTTTGTACACATCTGATATGTTAAGGAAGGGGAAGAGTTAAACTAGATTAATTTCTAACCAGTGAAGCATCACTAGAAAAAGGGGAAAAAAGAGAGAGAGTTGGTGATCATTACAGCTAACAAACAAGAAGCAGCTGCACTTCTCAGTTAAAGGGAAGGATCTGGAAGAGAAAGTGGAACAAAAGCTTTCTTCCTTCCTCACCTCATTAGTGTAATACAAACCTAAGGAGCTTCCAGCTCTTAATGTCTTGTTAGCTTGTTTCCCAAAGCTCCGTCATAGTGGCGTGTCGTAATAATCGGGCAGTTGGTCCAGCTGATATTGACGCTGTTGCTGCTGCTGCTGTTGTTGCTGCTGCTGTTGCTGTTGTTGTTGTTGTTGCTGCTGCTGCTGTTGTTGTTGTTGCTGCTCGTGATGTTGCTTCATTATCTCCTTCACCTCCTCTTCAAGCTCTGGTGGGATGATGAACTGATCGTCTGGATCTGGCTGAGCTGGAGCGGCAAAATAGCCCCCCATCTTCCTGAGTGGTGCATCGGCTGCTACTTCAATTAGATTGTGGCTCCTCTCCGGAGGAGCCACTGAGCCGTTGCCTCGGCGGCGCCCAATCGTGCCAGTGGCAGAAGCGTCGGCCTTCCGAAGTAGGCACGTGTCTTCTTCATTCGCACTGATGACGATGCCTTCGTCAGTGACTTCCACCGGGGCCTGCAACACCATCTGCTTCTCCTTTGCCCGGCCACAGTGGATGTCCACTTCCACTTCAACTCTGCTGCCATTAGAAAAGACCCCTTCAATTGGTTCCTCGTCATCGCTGTCAAGGCCATTGTCTGAAAAGGCGCTGGAAAACGTAGCGCTGGACAGCTGCCTTTGGAAGGAGTTGGAGAGGCAAACTGGGTGGAGCATGCAGCGCTGTTCATTAGGGTAAGCGGGGCTGTTTTCGTTCATGGTTACCTGAGGTGGCTCGTCGGAGGCCGTGGATCCAACCTCGCTGCTCATTTCGGAAGTGGAGATCTCGCTGCTGATCTCAGAGGCCATGCCGCTGCTCGATGAAGGCATCCCCAAAGCATCAGAAGGCTTATCTTTGATTACTACGTTGACAGACTGGGGGAAGCTACCTGGGCTGGGAGGAGGGACCCCATTTAACTCACAGCAGCAGAAGCTGTCCTCAGTTACGTTGAGCTGAACCACCACGGCACTGAGGCTATCATTGCAGCCATAGCTCTGAGCCAACGTGCAAAGTTTCTTGGCAGCTCCAAGGGCATCGGGCACGTTCCTGACAGCCTCCACAGCTTCTTCAATGGAAAGACTGTCCCATAGGCCTTTGCTGCCCAGAATGAAGAATTCATCCTGAGGAGTCAAAGTAATGGACTGTACGTGGGGGCGTGGAACAACACTTGGGTGAAGAAAGGTATATCCCAAAATTCTTGTTGAGTCTGTTACACCATTCACTTTGCCATCCTAGAGGAAGGGGAAAACATGTTAATTGCTTAATGTTGTTTTAAGAGCTAAATAGCAGCTCTTACTTGGGGGAGAGGAGGGATAAGGTTTGAGTAAAGAGTTGGATTTAGAATCAATCCAAGCTGTTAGTACCTCTGAGTAGTGTGGACCATCATTCTGGTCCTCTGGCAACTCATCTAAGAGAAATGTAATATTTGCAATATCTAGGATGTCTAATAATTTTAAAAGAGGCAGAGGGGTGCTCTGTGACTTCAGAATGGATGGTCAATGTTAGTCTAACAGCAGGAAGTGATTTTTGTTGGAAGTGGTTAAAGGGAGAAGGGAACTTTATCATATCTCCCTTCCTGCCACTTTTGAGACATGAAGTTGAATTTCTATTACTAATAGCAATAGAAAAGTAACAGATCTGCACCATGACCGATATTGGGCAGATTAAAACTATAGGGCTTTTTCTCTCTGTAGATCTTTCACATTGGAAGTATGCAAAACCTTTCAAATTCAAAACATTCTGACCTCAAAAGCCTGTCCAACTTTGGTAATTTTAAGACTTGTGAACTTTAACTCCCAGAATTCCCCAGCCAGCCATCTTGTGGAGTTGAAGTCCACAAATCTTAAAAGTTGCTCAAGGTTGGACACCTCTGCTCTACGTGGATTGTTCCAACTTTACCAAAAGTGTTCCAATGTTGATCAATTCCTCTGGAAATGTTCTGAGTTTGGACAAGACCTTTTCTGAGCTTCAATTTTATTTATTTTTTTAAATGTATCATAAACTTCTACTTGTTACCTGCTGCCAGTAGGCTTGTGGGAAAACAGGAATCCACAATTGGCCCACTGACCAGTTTAATAATTATTTGTCACTTCTGCATTTTTTTAAATGTTTGCATCTCTTTGTCATTGAATATCATCGCTTCTTCTGAATCCTACTGATATGTAGAACCTAGAGAGTGTCGAGACTCAGAAGGTAGATCGTTCAATCAATCAGAATGTAATGCTTAGTTTCTATGAAACATAACACCAATCATTCAACCACTGATTTCTGCATATTTCTGTAAAATATTTCAACAGAGGTCTTTAGTGGTTTGTGGCAATCTAGAAATGAGCATCAACATTCTGGTATTTGCCTTGCTACTTTCACACAAATTCCACTTTGCCTGCTACTTTTCTAAAAACAGTCTAGAGAAGCAAGCAGATTCCTGAATGTTGTTTAGAAGTTTTCTGTGACTTCCTGGACAACTTTATGTTGAGATCTTGGAAGGATTTTTTTTTTTTCCAGGAGAGCCACTCTTGATAAGATTTGCTATTGTCCTAAATCATCTCCATTTCATGAATATGACACTGACTGGTTCTGGAGTTTTACAGATGATGTTGTAAAATGAAGCCTTCAGAAATGCCTCTTTAGGGACATGACATGTCTCTGGCATCTACATAATAAGAACTTCATTGTGATGAAGGAAATCAAAGTTTATACCATATATACTTCAACTCTTATTGTTCACTGATGTACTCACATAACTGGCCCTAGTTATCCCTTTAATTGGATGGATTTTAGATTCTGGCACCCCACATGTTGGATGACATCATTAACGATATAAATATTATCGAGTGATTTCTTCTTCTCTTCTGAAGAAGTCCCTTTCTATGTTAGTAGGAAGCACTATGTCCATGATGGCAAACGTATGGCATACGTGCCACAGGTGGCACACCTAGCCATATCAGTGGGCACGTGAGCTCAGCTCTAGCGCGCATGTGCATGCCGGCCAGCTGATTTTCGGGCCTTCTGGGCCCACCAGAAGTAGGGAAACACGTTGTTTCCTGCCTCTGGAGGGCCTCGGGGTGGGGGGTGGGGAAGGCCTGTTTTTCTCTATTACCTGGCTCCAGAGCCTTTCTAGGAGTCTGGGGATGGTAAAAACGGCCTCCCCCCCCCCGAGGCCTTCCAGTGGCCAGAAACAGCCATTTTCCAACTTCTGGTGGGACTGGAAGGCCCGTTTTTTTGCTGTCCCCAGCCTCCAGAGCCTCTCTAGTAGTCTGGGGAGGACAAAAACGGCCTTCTTCACTGGAAGTTGGCAAACGGGCTGTTTCTGGCCTCTGGAAGGCCTCCGGGGGTGTGGGGAATGCCATTTTCGCCCTCCCCAGACTCCTAGAAAGGCTTTGGAACCAGGTGAGAGAGAAAAACGGGCCTACCGGGCCATCGTGTGCCAGGAGTGGGGGGGGGGGTGGGAGGTTCATGCACACATGTGCGGGGAGCATAGAATTATGGGTATGGGCACATGTGTGTGTGAACACCCCTGCTACCCCCCCCCCGGCATGCGATGGCAAAAAGGTTAGCCATTACTGCCCTATGTGATTGTGAAGCTCTGATAACATTCAGTGGCAAAGAGATGCAAAAATCCAGATGACTTAAAAGTGAAAAAGTAATTTTTCACAGAACTGTAGCTGGTGAGAAAAAGTGGCAATATCAGCTGCATGAAATAAAGCAGCGGACTGCTTACCGAAGCAGAAATTAAGGACACTACAGGTAGTGGTCGACTTAATGACCACAATTGAACCCAAAATTTCTGTGACTAACCAAGATAGTTGTTGAGTGAGTTTTGCCACATTTCATGACCTCTCTTGTCACAGTTGTTAAGTGAATCACTGAAGTTGTTAAGTAACACGGTTGTTAAATGAATCTGGCTTCCCATTGACTCTGCTTTGAAAAAGTGATCACATAACCTCAGGACACTACGAATGTCATAAAATGAACCAGTTGCCAAGGGTGTAAATTTTGATCACGTGAGCATGGGGATGCTACAATAGTGCTAAGCGTGAACAATGTTCACAAGTTGATTTTTTTCAATCCGTTGTAGCTACAAATGTTCACTAACGGAACTGTTGTAAGTCAAGGACTACATGGCAACTGATACTCAGCATCAAATAACTCTTAACATACCATCCCTATATATGTGGCTTCTGCACTGCATAGCATTAAAAGAAGGAAAAATTAACAAGTTGTGGGTTTCTTTTCTATAGCCCTACCATACCAAACTCATATTTCTAGGCTTAGAAAATGCAGATTTACTGTAATCATATAGTTTGGAAGAGGAAATGAATTATGCCTGGACTCTTGTTTGTTTTCAGGAAATTGCTCTGCAGAAAAACTGTTTTCACATGCCCCAATTACATGTCTTTCAGATATGTTACTTCCCCTCAGGGGAAAAAAAAGATTAATATCAGAAAGGAAAAACATTCTTTTTAAAAATTAAAATAAGTAGTATTCATATTCTCAAGTTCTGGCTAGGTTTGACTTTAAACAAAATCAGGGAATTTTTAACATCCTGTATTCATTTAAAGACTGGATCAAACATGAAAAAGGAAGTAGGAATGGGGAAAGAGGAAAGTAAAACTGAAGGAAATGTCTTGTATTCCATACCTTTACATGCTTTAATTTTAAAAATGTTATAAATGGTAGAAATGTGCAAAATGAAGAAAGTACCTTTGGTTTGGGAAGGATACCTCTGATATTAATTAAAATTATGGGCATTATAGTGGCTGTCCATAACAGCATTTTAGGAAACTTTGCTGTATATTTCTTTTAGGATGGCCTCCCAACGATCTTGACTTTTCTCTAACCTTTGGGTTAGTTTGATGGTAAAGCTATTAGATGCATATTTCATGACGGATTGTGATATATGTTTTCTTTCATATGTGAGGTTTCTTCTCTGTTCAATTTTGTCCGTTTTTTAAAAGACATTAGATTGGTTTTTCAGTATATGCTGTGCAGAGTCATTTTTGAATTGAACTGTCCTTATAAATCTAAATTATATATACCATGTTTCTCCAAAAAGAAGGCCGGGTCTTATTTTCTTTTGACCCCCGAAAAAACGGCTAGGCCTTCTTTTTCAAGAGTTCTAATTATTGATTCACCTCGCGGCGGTGGCACCAACAGCCCCGCCCAGCAGGAGCCCGCTGCTGCCCCACTTCTTCTGCGGCCCTTGCCGCCACTCACACGCATCGCCCCGGCCTCTGTTTCATCTTCAGATGCCTTTCGGCAGGCATCTGAAGGCAAAATGGAGGCTGGGGCAATACGTGCGAGTAGTGGCAAGCAGCCACAGAAGAAGCAGCCGCAGAAGAAGGCGAGGCAGGTAAGTAGGCAGGTGTTGGGGTGTGCGAGGCCTGGTAAGTAGGGCAGCTCCACACACACACCCATCCCTACCCTAGCTTATTTTTTACCTGTGTGCCTCGCCCCACCTCCTGCACCCCAGGGTGGGCAGGGTCTTAATTAGGGCTAATTTTGTAGGTGGGGCTTAATTCGATCACATGTGCTCAAAAATGTGATAGGGCTTCTTTTCAAGGTGGGTCATCTTTTTGGAGAAACACAGTATATATGTACTTGCATACATGCATTTATAAAAATTTGGGATAGGGATGGGTAGAAAATTAGAATAGAATAGAATAGAATAGAATAGAATAGAATAGAATAGAATAGAATAGAATAGAATAGAATAGAATAGAATAGAATAGAATGCTCAGTGTACGTAAAAACAACAAAGTGATAGGTCATAGATCATAGATCGTAGTTACAATCATTAATCATAAGAATGTGGGCAAGATGTCAGAAGGAAATTCTGCCTTATTGGCAGGGTTCTGAAACAGATTTGCAAAGAAGCACCTGCATTTTATTAACCTGATCCCTCCCTCCGTCACCCTCTCTGGAGCTGACAACCCAGTGTCTTACTTCTGTAATAATGGCCTTGTGCTGCTTGATCCTCCTTAGCTCTTCCTCACAGCTCATCATATAAGACCTAGACAAAGGCAGAGGCTTCCCGTTCCTGCAGAGAACGGATTGGCACTTTCCCACATTTGCTGAGGTTAATGTGAAGCATCCACCTGGATCTAATGGGTCATGTTTGATGTGGCAAAGGACAGCGGAACCTCCGAGTTTCTGCCCAGCAGTTCCAAGCTTCCTGGTATTTCAAAAAAAAAACAACATTAAGAGATTAAACAGGGAGAAGCAATGATCGTGCATATAGAATTAAGGTCAACACACACACATACACTTATTTTCAAGATTCAGCAGAAAAAATGAGGGATTCATAGACAGAAAGCAATTAAGACACCTACAATTGAAATTTGATGCATTCTATTAGAGCTGCTGATGGAATTTTTACAGTTTAGTGCTCAGCCAGATGGTAGCAGTAGTTGACCTTGGCTGATTTTCAAAAGCTAAGCAGTGCTGGACCTTATTAGTAACCAGATGGGAGACAACCAGGACATACTAGGGCTGTAGGCTCAATTGGAATTTTTTTTTAATATCCAGAAAGGGGATATATTCTTGCCAATATGTTTATGAAGTCAGTAGCTGTTGAAGCTCTACCTGAAGATTACTTTTACAGTTAATTGGTACAGTTTGTGTGGCTCTTTGATTGATTTCCTAACCTTCCCAGTTAAATAACTACATCGGTGGTGAAATTCAATTTTTTTACTACCGGTTCTGTGGGAGGGGCTTGGTGAGTGTCATGTGGCTTGGTGGGTGTGGCAGGGGAAGGATACTGCAAAATCTCCATTCCCATCCCACTCTGGGACCAGCCATAGGTGGTATTTGCCAATTCTCTGAACTACTCAAAATTTCCGCTACCGGTTCTCCAGAATCTGTCAGAAACTACTGAATTTTACCTCTGGACTACATTAGAAAGAAACAGGAACCCTTCATCAAAACTCCAGAGAACCAAAGCCATTCTGGTGCCCTCCAACTAGGAGGATCACAGAGACAACACTGTACTATGTATGCAAACAGGCCAATTCAATAGAAGGTATCTCTTCCAACATTCCTAACGCAAATTCCCCTCAGAAAAATGGAAGATCTGACATTCCAATAGTTCAATAATAGGGATGCCCAAAATGTACTGAACTGGGATAGCTTTGACATTTAAAATTATTTTTTGAGTGCAAAACAGCAACTTCAATTATTCTGGAAGAGTTTCAAGCTTGAAACAGCACACTTGAACTAGAGTGTTCCAAATTTGAAACAGTTCAAATTTCTTATGTTTTGCATGCCCCTCGTCCAGAACTTTTCTAAATAGGCAAACTATTAGAAAAGAAAAATAAGAAAGGCATTCTAGTTTTCCATTCCCTTTGCAAACCCACTGGATCAGATAAACATGAGTGCAGAAAACTGTCATGAAATCCCAATTAAGTCCAAACTCACATATTAATTACATCCTCCCAACTGTACAGTTCTCCAAAATTGGCTGTTTCCAGTTCATCTCCGAACTGTGAAGCCTATATAAATAATGCATAAAAATCCATCTATCTTCTTCCAAAAGCCATATCTGGTTATAATTTAAACAATTTGCTTTTGATTATTCAGTCTGGAGTAATAGTGGAAATGAACTGCTACAGAGCTATGTATCTATAAATAAAATTAATCCCATCAGTATATCTATATACAGACTGTTCTCTCCTTTTTTTAAAGGGGGGGTATACAAGAAGAAATGTATGATCTTCGTAATATTTTAAAAGAGTTATATCTGAGGATTTAGGTAATTTAATGGAAGAAGAGAGCTGTGACAAATAGCATTTGAATGTGTATATGCAAAGCACCAGAGCCAGGTCATTTTCGTGCAAACGAAACAGAAGATAGAAATGGCAGAAACCTAGCAATGAAGTCATTATTGTTTCTAGCAAAATGGTAACTAGCTTCTGTCCAATTCACATTTGGAATTAAACTCTCGTAAATTAAATGCAGCTTACTGTATTATTAATGTTCTCCAATTATAGTCAAACGTTAAATATAAAAACATGATTTCAAGGGGAACAACAGTGTTAATTCATTGATCTGGAGAATTCCCCCAAATTTTGCTGAAGTGTAAGCAGAAATGTTCAGCAGTGGCAAGCAAATCCCTTAGCTATCACTTATGATACATGGGAAATGCTGAATGTATCATCTAAGCGGCCAGTTTTCAAGCTCTTTCTGTTAAAGAGTTTACTTAACGGTAATGTAAGAACTAAGCTGATGCTATAATATTCTTCTTCAAATATCAACAACTGCAGGTAAAGGTAAAGGTAAAGGTTTTCCACTGTCAAGTCATGTCAAACTCCAAGAGGTGGTGCTCATCTCTGTTTCTTAGATATGCGTTGTCTGAGGACGACTCCATGGTCATGTGTATAGCATGACTATACAAGGCGCACGGAATGCTGTTACTTTCCCACTGAAGTGGTACCTATTTATCTACTGGCATTTGTGAGCTTTCAAACTGTTTGGTGGGCAGGAGCTGGAGCAAATAACGGGAACTCATCCTGTCACGCAGCTCTTGGGTCTCAAACCTGGGCTGTCAACTTGTCTCAGCTGACAAGCTCAACATGTTTAACCGCTGAGCTATTGCAGGGTCTGCAGGGATAAAAGATCTAAAATCAGGGAACTGCGATCATTTCAACAGCGTGTCAGAGAGAGCAAGGGGTAAGTGGTTAACCCGGTCACATAAGTCATGTTCTTGAAAAGCCTTTCTTTCTGGTTAATGACAGAAGACCTGAAAACCCTAGGATTCAATCTGCGTCCTCTGCTAAAAGAATAACACATTCGCCGGTAAAGATTTTCTCTTGAAAGCTGCAGTCAGGCAGAATAGATAATTCTAGGCTGTATGTCAATGATCTGAGTCACTAGTAAGCCATTTTCAACATTCATAGCTGGCATGGTAAGTAAGAATGTCAGTTCTTGTCTCATGTCAAAACTCAGATGCCAGCAGAATCTTTGGATGCACCCAACGCACACAATGCTGTGCCAATCCAAATTGGACTTTCCAGGGGAACAAGTGAAAAGGGACTCCAAAAAGAGTGAAGAAGAAGAAATGGGATATGTTCAGGATTGGAAAACAGATCCTTGCTTATCTTTACAAATATCAACTTTGCAAATACAACTGACCTCTGCATTACAATGAAAGTGTTGATCATGTATTCCTCTTCATTCTTGGTTTTCTGCAGCTCTTCTGCCAAGATATCACTCATGGTACATTGTAGAAGGTAGGGTATTTCCACGTTGCGGTCCCCATCAAAGACTCCATAGAGGGCCTCCCTGTTCTCACAGAAGTTATTGGCGGAAAGAGCTGCCACACAGAGTCTGTCAAAAGAAACAAACAAACAAATAAATAAAAGTGTGGAGCAATCCAAGCCAGTTTAGCATGAGGGCAACTGACTGGGCAATTTTCTACAAAGCTCTCTCCATCCACATGCCATCAAGTTTCACTCCCACATTTTCTAGGTATTAACATAAGCAGCTTTCACATTTCTTACAGTTCATTTTGAAAAGAAAGGTCTTAATCCAAAGAGGATGGAGAATGTAGTGCTTTGTTGAAAAATCTGAATCCATCTAAACAATTCTACAGTAGAAGCAAAATAGAGTATATCCTATTCTCTCACCAAGCTAATTATACGTGTACTCAATCTACTGGCCTTTTTGCCATGCAGTACTTCTGTTGCAGAACAACTAATAATTTCCTTTGGGCATGACACAGAAAAAAGCATTGGGTGTTAATATCAAGAATACGTAATATACAATAAGAAAACCACCATCTCATTTAATTACAAAAACACTACAATCATAAAGGACAAGACACATTTTTCCTAGATGTGTCTCAATGGAATTCAGTTATACTTGATTGCTCAGTTATACTTGATTGTTAACCCAATTATTTTTCCATTCAGCAAATTACCTGATATAAAGCAATATATAGAAGAGACAAAAATATTATAGCTTAAATGGCATTCATCCTCTAGACCACGGGTGTCAAACTCGCAGTGTCACGTTGCCATCACGTAATGTTTTGCGATGTTTTTCCCCTTTGCGGAGCTGTAGTGGGTGTGGCCTGCGTGTGACACATACGGGCCATAGGCCACTAGTTTGACACCCCTGCTCTAGACCTGTGAACAAAAGCTGTTACTGTTCACTGTGACTTTCTTGCCAATTTAAAATCACAGTACAGGGATGTCCAACCCTGTCAACTTTAAAACCTGTGGGCTTCAACTCCCAGAATTCCCTAGCCAGCTGGGGATTTCTGGAAGTTCAAGTCCACAAGTCTTAAAGTTATGAAGGTTGGACATATCAGACTTAGTGTGAAGTATAACTTCAATTGTTTTAAAGATGATTCTACACATAACTGGCTTGAGTTTTCATTATCATACTAGAAATAGTTCAGCAAAGTTTAAGAAAAATTACAGTGTCACTGTCTTCCCCCAAAAAACTAGGAAGGAAATAGGGAAGAGATTTAAATAGAAAAAAGAACAGAAACTATATTAAACTTCCTTGGATATTTCTAACTTTGGGATCCCAATATCACTGTTGGTCTTTTAAAATTTATATATTTATGATATATAAATAAATAAAATAGAAACCCCAAATCAGTCAACTTAATATTTGAACCTGCTGGTTCCCACTGCTATCCTGCTACTTTTTTTAAAAAAAAATCCAACATATAATTTGTACCTTCTATCTACCTGAAAGGTGACTAAGGAGAAATATAATTTAAAAATTTCCACAAAAACATATTACAAATTAAACACACAAAAACACAGGATGAAAATGTACCAAGAAACTATTGAGAGCATTATTAAAATTAAAAAGGATATTATGTCCAATGTCAAAAGTTCAAGCGACAGAACACTAAATATATAAAATGACACATAAAGAAACTAGGACATTTCCAAAATTGAAGCGATGCCGCCACAAAAGCTTGTCTCAAACACCAATCTAGGAAACTCTTTTTTTTTTTTTTTTTTGGCTTAGCAAAAATACAGCAACCATCACGACGTCTTTAAATTGTATTCCTGATTATTATATTTGTCTCTTGACTTTTCTTGAGGCATTTAAGGTAGCACAGAGGAAGAACTCTGCTCCTTTTATCCTCACATCCTGGTGGGGTAGTGAAATATTGACTAGCTCAAAGTTCATGCTGTGATGTTCATGCAAATCATGTTTGTGAAATGCAGAATTCAGTTCAGAATCTTGGAGTTGTTGTTTTAAAAGAAAAAACAATGGCAAATTTCTCATCCTTGCATATTCATGCCAGAGGTTAAGGATCAAATGTATTTTTTTACTCACTGCCACTCCTAATGATTACGAAACCGAGAATTTTGCAATGTAAGATATCATTATGCTCAGTTTGATAAGGAACAAAAGACCCAGAATTCTGTTTTTAGAAAAAAATGAACACAGAACATTTAACTTTTTAATAGCCATATTTTTTACAGTCCAGGGTGGATAAAAATTGATGATTTTTTTTTTTTTAAAAATCAGATTTTTAAAAAATTTAAATTGGATTTATTTTTTATTTTTATCAAATTTATTTTAATAAAATGCTTTTGGAGTAAAAATCTATCTAAATATAGTTTTCTATTTAAGATACATTAATAATTTAGTTTATTCAGCATGAAATGGAGGTTAGTTATGAAGCTTGAAGCTGTATATTCTGCAATATTTACGTTTTTGGTACACTCATTCAATGAATCTAAGCTCTGCAAGCTAAATAGGAAACCTTTATTTTGTTTGCAAATAATATTAAAGATTCTAACGACCAGCAAGAATGAGTCCTTACATTTAAAGAGCACCTGTCATTTCATATCCATCACGGCAGAGCCTGTTAGCGGCCATCTACTCACCTCTGCCCACTACGTCCCTCTCCTTGTTGTGCCACTGCCACATCACCAGCCGTCCCATTGAAGTGAATGGGACTGTCGGTGAGTCAACAGTGGGTCAGAGGAGGAGCTGCTGCGGGACAGAGATGACAGTTGCTCTTTAAAAATTATAATTTAAATTGAGTTGGTTTAAATCAAGCCTTTTTACTAGTGATTTAAATCATGATTTAAATCGACTTGATTTAAATCAAATCCACTCTGTTATAGTCATTCACTCTCAACATCACTGGGTGTGTAATGTATGTGTGTCCTTTTATTTTCAATCTCATCCTTGTTAATTTGGATTTGTTTGTTTGCTTGCTTCATGCCATTAGCTTTCCTTCTGTACCAGAGAAAAACGTCTCAAAATAGTTCTTTGGAGGATAAGCAGAGCCATTAGGATAATGGTGAAACAATCAAAAGAGATTCTTACAGAAAAGGGACCTGACAAATAAGGAGAGCCCAGGAAAACAGCTCACAGTTTTGATCCGAAAAATGAAAATATTTCAATCAGCGGGGAACTTGATGTGGCTGGACTGCAGGACTCTGCAAATAGGCTTGATCCACACATTTCACTGGTTCACTTAATCATTATGTATGGAATAAAGGACAACTGGCCAGGTTCACATAAGCCAATCCACAAACCTTGCCTACAGACCTCAAAGGCTAAAATAGTTAATCCAAGAATCAAGCAAACCACATTCTTATTTAATGCAACATGTTAATTTCATTAAGCAAGAGTAAATTGCTACCAAGGCAACAAATGTCACACAGCCTCTACTGAGACCCAGGTATTTACAAGGATAAAATGAAGAGAGAATATGTATAATTTAAACACTGTCAACATTTAATTTTCATTGCCATGAAGAGTCAAGGTATTCTCCAGTAATGGAGATGGCATGTTTCAGTACCAATACCCAGAAAAAGTGAGTGGGAATATACTAGTGCAGCTATATCCTGTGTTTGTAGCATTGGCCTCTGACTGGCACCATGAGAATAAAATACTAGTGTGCCCATGGTTAATCAGCTTCATTAGGAATGACAGTTTATACATGTTGAGCAACAAAATCCCTTAGCAAAAACTCTGAAGCGGTGAATACTAACTTCTCAGCTAATCCTCTTGGCTGAAACTGACTTTACAGGTAGTCCTCGACTTACGACTGCAATTGAGTCCAAAATTTATGTTGTTAAGTGACAAATTTGTTAATTGAGTGTTGCCCCATTTTAGGATTTTTTCCTTGCCATATTTGCTAAGTGAATCACTGCAATTGCTAAGTTAGTAATACGGTTGAATCTGTTTCCCCACTGACTTTGCTGGTCAGAAGGTCGCAAAAGAGGATCACATGACTGCAACTGTCATAAATGTGAGTCAGCTGTCAAGCATCCAAATGCAAATCACATGACCATGGGATTCTGCAACGGTCGTAAGTATGAAAAATGGCCATAAGTCACTTTTTCAGTGCCGATGTAACTTCGAACGGTGACAAAACAAACTGTTGTAAGTCAAGGACTACCTATACTATAGATCAGTGATGGCTAACCTTTTTGCCATTGCATGCCAAGAGCAAGGGGGGGGGTTTGCACGCGCGCATGCCCACACCCATAATTTTATGCACCCCACCCCCGCACATGTGACACCCCCTCCCCCTGCTCCTGGCAAACAATGGCCTGGTAGGCCTGTTTTTCTCTCTCACCAGGCTCCAGAGCCTTTCTAGGAGTCTGGGGAGGGCAAAAACGGCCTTCCCCACCCCCCCGGAGGCCCTCCAGAGGCCAGAAACTGCCCATTTGCCAACTTCCAGTGGGACCGGAAGGCTTGTTTTTTGCTGTCCCCAGGCTCCAGAGCCTCTCTAGGAGTCTGGGGAGGGCGAAAATGGCCTTCCCCATCACCCCTCTGGAGGCCAACTTCCGGTCCCACCAGAACTGGTAGAGGCGGCGATGGGAGGCTCCACCCACCCACCTGGACATCTCTGCACATGCGCAGAAGCATCATGCACGCACACCCACGAGCAAACCGGTAGCGGCCAAAATTGAAACCCACTACTGAGGTAGTCCTTGACTTAAAATCATAATTGAGACTGGAATTTCTGTAATATGTTGTGGTTATAAAAGTTAAGTTGGACTCAATTTCACAGCGGCCCTTAAGTGAATCATATGAACACCAAAAAAGTCATATATTACAATTGCATGACCGCAGGACACTGCAACTATCACAAATGTGAGCTACTTGCCAAGTGCCTGAATTATGATCCCTTGACCGCAAGAGTGGTATAATGGTTGTAAATGCGAGTACAAGTTGTAAGATACTTTTTTTGAGGCTGTTATAATTTTGAATCATTGTTAAATGGTCATAAATCAAGAACGACCTATAAAATATTTTGTAAGGTTTTTCTAAATATTTTGTAAAGACAATCATGAATAATCAATCATAGCCTCAAAGGGGGTGAAAAAGAGATCCTTTCTCAAAAGTTTAATAGTTTTTATCAACTCTATATCTGATCATGAGGTCTAGCCTTCTTACTCCCATATCGGCGGGTTTTTGGATTGAGAGAGATACATGCTTCCAAGACTCAATTAAACTGGACACTTTCTTCCACCCAATGCCCAATATCATTCTCAACAAAATCTACCATCTCGGCAGCAGCTTCATAAAGTGTGTTTTCTCATGTATAAGCCTATTTTGGGACATAAAGATCCTTATAGAATATACGTTACATAAATTTTACAACAGATGGACAGACTTAACCATAGTTTCTACTGGGAAACTGTGAGTATCATAGATAAGGTGACCAGACGTCCCGCTTTTGGCGGGACAGTCCCGCTTTTGAGCAATTTGTCCCGCGTCCCGCGGCGTTTTAAAAAAGTCCCGATTTTTCATTCTGCCTCCCGAGTCCCCGCTGATGGCTAGAGGGAAAAAAAAACTGTTTGAACTCTTGCTGCAGGGCTTCAAAGGGCCGACCTACAGCTGATCAGTGTTAAAAAAAAAAAACCTTGGTATATTTGCGGCGCAAGGCAGCCCTCGTTTCCTGCCGACTCGGAGCGGTAAACAGCGTCTGGTTCAGGGAGCAGCCGGATTTTGCTCTCCATTACTCTCTCGGCCCCCTGCAAGCTCTCATCTCTCGAGAAGCCCAACCAAAGTTTCCCGCGCCATTTCAGGGAGCGCTCCTCGAGAGACGAGAGCTTGCAGGGGGCTGAGAGAGCAATGGAGAGCAAAATCCGGCTGCTCCCCGAACCAGACACTGTTTACCGCTCCAAGTCCCAAGCTGCAAGAGAGGAGGGCTGCCTTGTGCTGCAAATATACCAAGGTGGAATCCTGATGCCGCCCTTACAGCGGAGAGAAGAAGCCGGATTTTGCTCTCCATTGCAGACACCAGATCGTAATGCACCACCTGCAAAAATGCGAAAATTTCCAAATGTAGCCCTGCCCTCTTACAGCTCTCCTGATGTTCAACTGTTGTCTCTCAAGGAGGATACTTGGCCAGCCTCATGCTTGATGTCTCCCACCTTGGCAGCTTTAAGACTTGTGGACTTCAACTCCCAGAATTCTCCACAATTCCCCAGAATGGGCTCGGCGGGAGTTGAAGTCCAAACGTTGTAAAAGAGCCACAATTGCCCAGCCCTGGGCTAGGGTAGGCTGATGCCGCGCGGATGGGAGGAGGGGCGGGCGACCCAGCAATTAAGTTGTGGTTTGGAGGAATATATGGGGGAAATTATTTGGTTTATTATTATTGGTAAATATAATTAATTGATTTGTAAGAAATTGGATTGCATGGAAATAATTGGAATATTCATGTTCATATTGATTAATATACAAAAAAGATAGTTATATAACTAATTGATTTATATTAAAATGTTGAATTTGTATTAAAGAACTGTATTACATAATTACATAATTAACCAATGTGAGGATGGATATAAAAATAGATGACAATGGGAAGGGGTATAATATAGAATAGAAGGGAAAAATTGAATTTGATTAAGATTAGAGATGAGGATGAAGGGTAATATTGGTTTTTAAAAAAAATAGATGAGGAATAAATATGGCAAAAAGGAAATATAGAAATTGTAAATTTAATTGAAATGACTAAACGCTGTTTAAATTTGTGAACCAGCCAACTATTCTGTTCAAAGAAAATACATTGTATGTTTGTATGTGTGTTTCTAATTATTGCTATTTATTCATATTTGTTCTCTTTTATTCTTTAAAGTTTAACAATTCATTATCTTAATATCTTTATATTTGCTTGGGGTTGGCTTTCTTCCCTTTCATCTTTTTTATTGTACAGCAGTCTTTCTCCTCAAACCTACCACCTCTCTCTTTTCTTTCCTTCTTACTTTCTCTTCCCCCCACCCTCTTTTTCTCCTCCCTACTTCCTCTTCCTTTCTCCTTCTCCTCCTCTCTTCCTCCCTCTCTTACCCTCACTCCTACTCTAATTTCCCTTCCTTCATCCCTCTCTATTGCTGTATCCTTTAATGCATATGGACTACTCAGAGGGCTGAAAAAGTTATTTTTGACTGGTCCTCACACTTTTGACCAGTCCTCGAACTTACGACTGTCCTCACATTTTACATTTTTGCCCTATCTTGTCATCATGGTGAAGAGAAGCAGTTGTGAAATGAGTGACATGGTTGTTAAGAATGCTGCACGGGCATAAATGTGAGGATGGTCATAAGTGTGAGGACCAGTCAAAAGTGCGAGGACCTGTCAGAAATGACTTTTTTCAGCCCTCTGGTTAGTCCTTTTGTGCATATGGACTACTCAGAGGGCTGAAAAAGTTATTTTTGACTGGTCCTCGCACTTTTGACCAGTCCTCGAACTTACGACTGTCCTCACATTTTACATTTTTGCCCTATCTTGTCATCATGGTGAAGAGAAGCAGTTGTGAAATGAGTGACATGGTTGTTAAGAATGCTGCACGGGCATAAATATGAGGATGGTCATAAGTGTGAGGACCAGTCAAAAGTGCGAGGACCTGTCAGAAATGACTTTTTTCAGCCCTCTGGTTAGTCCTTTTGTGCATATGGACTACTTGGAGGGCTGAAAAAGTTATTTTTGACTGGTCCTCGCACTTTTGACCAGTCCTCGAACTTACGACTGTCCTCAAATTTTACGTTTTTGCCCTATCTTGTCACCATGGTGAAGAGAAGCAGTTGTGAAATGAGTGACATGGTTGTTAAGAATGCTGCACGGGCATAAATGTGAGGATGGTCATAAGTGTGAGGACCAGTCAAAAGTGTGAGGACCTGTCAGAAATGACTTTTCAGCCCTCTGAGTAGTCCCTATACACATAGCCATGGCCACCCGGTCACATGACCAGCTAGCCACGCCCACCCAGTCACATGGCCTCAAAGCCACGCCCACACAATAAGCCACGCCCACAATGGTGTCCTTCTTACCAATGTTAAAATCTGTTCACCTTATCCTATACACATAGCCATGGCCACCCGGTCACATGGCCAGCTAGCCACGCCCACCCAGTCACATGACCAGCTAGCCACGCCCACAAAATAAGCCATGCCCACAATGTCCCTCTTTACCAATGTTAAAATCTGGTCACCTTAATCATAGACCAAGCTGGAAGTTTGGAACTCAGACAAATCAGCCATCAACAAGCCCATAGAGATAAACAACATGTATATACTATTTAAAAGACACAATAAAAAAGCTAAAAAGATCAGAACAACTCCTTACCAGTAATCAGCACCCAGAGAAGTGGGGATTAACACCAAAAATTGTTACTTACTCTGCTAACAAAAGAATTAAGATTGGAATGCACCAAGGACTCTACATTTCCATACTATAGCAAAGCAATACAAATGTAACCTTGGGAACCAGTCCCCAAATGGAGCATTATAAATAGAAATGATATATAATTTGCACTTAAGGCTTTTTTCAAACCATAACTAGTGAATTGCAACTCAAGGGTTCCACTGCATTCTGAAAATGAGGAATAGCTTCAAGTGAACAGATTCACGTTTGTAAATCAGTGAGTTCAATTTCACAGCGGCTATTCAAAAGCATCATATCCGTACCCGACACACTCTCCTTATTCATGTTAACATAGGCACACGCAAGAATTCGCCACTCTGCACTCAGAGAATGATCTTCCTCCAGTTCCTTTACTGTAGAGAGAGGGATAGTAGGCTCCCCTCAGTCTGTTCTCATCTCAGTCATTCACTGCACTTTTCAAACTTGGTTTGTCCAGGAAGGCTGAGACCAACATATCCTCAAAGGCTCACCATATTTAAATTTGGATTTGTAGGGGAGGAAAAAAGTAACCTCATGTGACTTACCTGAGTATAGTGCAGGGGTCTGTAACCTTAAACACTCAAATAGCCATTTGGACCCATTTCCCACAGAAAAGAAAACACCAGGAGCCACAAAACCCTTCCCGTGCCTGACTATTTCTTGAGTGGCCACAAAACTAGCGTATGTAGTTGAATTAAACATTCTGTTTTCTTCTGAAACTTTTCTTTTCATGGATTTATCCATGGTTAGCCTACTGGGGGTTGAAAAGCTCAATAAATCATGTGCTGGCGGGTGTCGCACATTGGTGGTTGGATGCATATTTTGAGTGACAGGGAGCCGCAGCAGAGGGGTGAAAGAGCCACATGCGGCTCCGGAGCCGCAGGTTGCTGACCTCTGGTATAGTGCAATGCTGAGGAAGTCATGTTTGTTAAAGCTGTCAGAAATACTAACTTGTGTAGGAAACGTAATCGGTGAGACTAAATAATCCATGAATCTTTTAGAAAAGAAAGGGGGCACCCTTGAAGTAAAGATACTGGTGTCAGTAGGCCTGGAATTCCTCAGTTTTGCCACCTGGGTTAAAAATAGCTCCCTAGCAAAGAATGTGAGGAATAGTAGCTGTGCCAAGTTGTAAGGAACTTCAAAGCAGCTTAATTGGTCCTCCCTCTAACAGGAATGCACAAGCTGACTCTCCGGCATCGTTAAAATATGGCTAAAGAACTTTTTTTTTTTTTTGCAGGACAAGAGGGCCAAAATGAATAAATACAGGGAAAGCCGTGTCAATATGAAGCTTAATTGAATACCTATCAGATCAATCCACTTTTAGACCTGACCTTGTCTAGTACACCATTTCATTCTGAAAAATTTTTATGGCCTGCTCTAAAAGCATAGAGAGTGTTTTACACAAAGAGAAGAGAGGAGGTGGCAACATGGCCTTTGGGACCACTATCAAATGACTCCCCCCCCACCCCGACTTTCCCATTCATACACACATGCACACACAATTTGTGAGCATGTAAGATTAAATCTCTTTCTAATTAAGATATTTTTTTTAAAATTTTAACAGGTATGCTTGTTTATTTTATTGCACCCTTACATTTTTACACTGCTGCCTGCAAAGATTTCTGAATGTTATATTTATCATCCCTCCAGATCTGGTTGCTCAGTAGCCCATCCAATGCCACGGTTAAACTAGATCCAACAGAAGTGCCCCCTCCCACACAGGTGAATATACTGATAAGGGGAAAGTCAGGCTAAAAGCCTTGCAAGTGATTTTGAACAGCTTACTTGTTCTTAACTCCGGATGCTTCAGTGTAACCATGGCTCCACACTGCTGGGGCTCCAGAGGCATCTCCGGCAGAAGGCTGGTCAATCTTGAAGCAACGAATATTACTACAAAGAGAAACAAAAACGCTCAAGCATCCATGCTTCAAAAGAAAAGGAAATAGTCCCCGTTATCTTCTGCTAATCTTGTGTCATGTTTGTAGGTTTTATTTTAAGTCACTAGGCGAGAATGTATTTACGATAGTAGTGATGAGAGTCCCTGAATACGCAAGAAAAAAGACCATTTAATAGTTAGAGTACTATATTCTTTACTCTGCTTTGCTAAAAAAGTGTTGTCAAATATGATATTTAAAAAAAGAAATTAGAAATGTTAATAATAAGGTAAGTTAATTAGTTGCCTGAATAGGGTATTACAAAAAATAAACAGCTATGCACAGATGAAAATGGTTTTCCCTCCCACGCGTTCTGGCATAATTGCCTTTTTTAATTCCTGCATTTCACCGTTTTTTGGGTTTATTTTTCAGTAAAAGTATTTAACTTGTATTCATCCAAAGTCATTTTTGTGTGTCTATGTTTCTGTAAGTGTTTGTTTGTATGTGTATAGTCATAAATCCACACCCATGTACCCTGCTTAAGTTGGCCGCACTTACACACTTTCTCTTTGCCCATGAGCAACCTTTTATCTTGCAATCCAGAACTCTGATGGCAAACTTCACCCACATACTTGTCTGAATTTTAGCTGCCACCCGACAAAAAAAGCCCCTGGAACTGTTTAAATGCTAGCGCTTAAGACAAATATAGAGTGCAATAGGCTGAATGAATCAATGTTTATTTTTATAAACTATTTTTATTTAAAAAAAAAAGGAGAGTAAAACAAAGCATATAATTTAACCTGCTTTATATAAATATATGACTCTTGCAGTTTTGGATGCTACTGCTGCTGATCCTGAGATATAGTTCAAAACAAGCAAATAATTCTTAGTTCAGGAGCCGTGGTGGCACAGTGGTTGGAATGCAGTACTGCAGGCTGTTTCTGCTAACTGCTGGCTGCCAGCAGTTCGGCAGTTTGAGTCTCACTGGCTTCAAGGTTGACTCAGCCTTCCATCCTTCTGAGGTCAGTAAAATGAGGACCCAGATTGTTGGGGGCAATATGCTGACTTTGTAAAACCGCTTAGAGAGGGTTGTAAGGCACTGTGAAGCGGTATATAAGTCTAAGTGCTATTGCTATTCATGATGATCTTTCCGAAGGAGGCAAATAACTCAGCTAGGCAACATGAGCAAGGAGTTAAAAAAGCATTCATTGCAAACATCCGAGGAAGGGCAAGGGAAGGCATTACGGTTTGTGTGTATATCTAAAGACAGTTTAGCATAATTTAGCCTGATTAAGCTGAAATTCTATCACTTTAAAGAAAGTGAGAGCCTCTTTCTAAGTTCAATAATGCAAATTTTTTTACTACTGGTTCTGTGAGTGTGGCTTGGTAGGTGCGGCATTGCTTGGTGGGCGTGGCAGGGGAAGGATACTGTAAAATCTCCATTCCCACCCCACTCCAAGGAAAGATTACTGCAAAATCCCCATTTCCTCCCTATTAGCTGGGACTTGGGAGGCAGAGAATAGATGGGGGCGGGGGCAGTCAGAATTTTTACTACCGGTTCTCTGAACTACTCAAAATTTCTGCTACCGGTTCTCTAGAACTGGTCAGAACCTGCTGAAACCCACCTCTGCCGCCACCCCTCCAGCGTGGCTCCTGGCCACTGAAAGAAAGTAAGCAGGGCCACCATCAGCTTGCCTAAGAAGTCAATTCCACCGGCGTGGAATAGTGAGAAGAAGGGAAGAGAAAAGAATAAGGGTTTTCTTATGTACCTTGCCCTTTTTCATCACTCTTTTCTTTCCCATGTATCATATCATTTTAGCTCAAGCATAGCTAACCATTTTTGGACAGGAGGCCATACTTTGTTCTTATGTCCTACCTGTAGGTAGAGAGGGTGTGGCATCAGCAGCAGCAGCATGCTAAACTTTTCTGGCCTAAGTTTTTTCAATTTGGACAACTATAAAAGATTATAATGCAATCTGAGGGAGATGTAAGGTGTTTCAGGCGCTTGCTTTGCTCCTATAGATCCCCTAAACGCTTCTTTCAAGGCTCTGAAAATTCTGCCCTTTGTCCCCTCCACCAGTCCTACTGCTGACCTGCAATCTGTTAGCCACGTTAGGTGGTAAATATGAAGCTTTATAGTACTTGGGGGGGAGGGGGGGATGATGAGCTTCTGCTGCTCAGCAATTGGTTGAGAAGTTTGCATTCCTGCCCCACCTCCCAAAAGCTGGGGTAATCAGAAGTATATTGTAGCACATTAAACGGGATGACAGGGAAGGATTTTTTTAAAAAAAAGCAGCAGAGAGCACTACAGGAACTTGGTGTCTTCTAGAGTGAGCAAAATCATTTGTTTCAAACCATTCTGAGCAACAAATGTCATAAAATGCCTTGTCTCAAGTGGCAAACATCCCGTTTTAAGCACGTTGAATACTTTCAAGCTCAAAAGAGAAGATTTCAAGCTTGGAACCTGTTGGCTTTGAGCTCAAACCAAAATGCCAAATCATCCCATGTTCCACTGAAATCAAAAGTTAAGCGCTGAAGCCAAGTCTTTCTTAAAATGCTGCACTTAAAAACTTTTCAAAATGAAAATGTTTTGCACATCCCTAATATTATTAATGTGCTCCCTGTTAATTAAGTCTATCTAGAAGTCATTTTGGAAGACTGCTCAAAAACATAGAGGTAAGTCCTCACCTTACAACACAGTTCATTTAGTGACTGTTCAAAGTTACAATGGGACTAGATTGTTTTTCACACTTACAACCGTTGCACCATCCCCATGGTTGCGTGATCAAAATTCAGATGCTTGGCAACTGACTCATATTTATGATGGTTGCAGTGTTCTAAGTGATCACTTTTTGCAACCTTCTGACAAGCGAAGTCAATGAGGAAGCCAGATTCACTTAACAACCGCAATGATCCAGTTAACAACTGTGGCAAGGAAGGTCATAAAATGGGGCAAAATTCACTTAGTACTGCCTACTACTTAGCAACAGAAATTTTAGACTGAGTTGTGGTCGAAGGTCAAGGACTACCTTTACTTCAAATTAAAAAGTTTGATAATTCCCGCTCTAGATTATAGTTTCTATCAGTCCTGTCCGCTTCTGTTAGCTAAGGGAAAAAAATGTTTCTTTAAAAACAGGCAACTCTTTTGACAAGAGACCTTACAAATTTTCTACTTTCCCCTCCTCTCTCCCTCTTTCTCTCCTCTCCATTTTTTGGTAGTGGGCAATCTAGTAACTTTGGGATATTGCATATCTTTGGATTGTTTTTTTCTTATCATACTGATGTGACGGGGAAAGAACTAACCTAATAATGGTAAAAAATACCACTCAGGATGGCTTTACCTTCTCTCTCCTGGTGGTTCCAACACTAGGAATGAGAAGGGGTTTGAGCCTATTTGCTAGAGTCTATTTAACTCGGTCATGCAGAACTTAGGAAAAGTCGCTGCATGTTAAGATAAGATTCTTTATGCATGACCTGAATGACACAATCCTATGCAAAAACGGCGTGTTATCTGGGCCCTGAACTGGAAGCAGGGGATAATTAATTGTTGGCAGGCAGCACAGTATGCCAAGGGTTGGGCTTTGACAAGTTTGTCAAAAGGAGTGGAGTTTCCAGAAGTGTCTGAAGGTACTTACTAAACTGAACAGGAAGATTCTGTTCTAGGCAACTATATTGTGTTAATTGTAATTCATGCAGGATATGTTTATACAAGTTCATAAAATGACTGAAAGTAATGTAGAGATTTACAGAGAACTGAGAAAGTGATCTCTGACAAAACTCTTTGAAAAATGACAGATATACATTTGCTGACAATCTCATCCCTTGTAACCAGGGGTTTACAATGGCCACAGAAGACTGATTTTTGGAGCAGTCAGAGAAAGACAAGGAGCAGAAATCTTCACAGCAATATGACAGCGCCACAAGGAAGCCGTTGTGCAATTCAAGAATGCAGTCAAAAACCGCACAATTATTTCCTTGTACAGATATAGTGGAAATAAAGTTCACCAAAAGAGAACTTTGACCGTGACAAGTCATGAGTCAGCAAATTCAGATCACGTCATATTTGAAAGTTATGAGAGACAAAGTCCTTTTGCTCAAAATAGCATATCTTTCAATATTTCATAAAGAGGCTTATCCCATTTTAGTATGCTGTGCAAAAGAAAAAAAAAGAAAAAGAAAGAATATGTGCTGTGTACATAAGACCTTGCAACTCACACAAGAAACTTGACATTTTCTTGATAGGGCTAGTAGATTTAGCTGAAAAATCAGGGGTGAAATGCTCCCGGTTTGGACCGGATCACCAGATCCGGTAGGGTGGTTCGGAGAACCGGTAGCAAAAATCCCTGCCCCCCCCCCCATGCCCAGCTGAGCCGCACAATCATCAGAGGCTTTTTTTTTTAACTTTTAAAAGCATTTTTTCTACAACCTCTTTCATTGAAAAAATGCTTTTAAAAGTAAAAAAAAAAAGCCTCTGATGATCGCGCGGCTCAGCTGGGATGATCAAAGGCTTTTAAAAGAAAAAAAGCCTCTCTGCTCAGGCAACACAACTTGGATTCTCAGAGGCATTTAAAAGAAAAAAACCCTTTTTTTCTTTTAAATGTCTCTGACAATCCAAGCTGAATTGCCTGATCGTCAGAGGCATTTAAAAGAAAAAAAGCCTCTGCCAATCAGGCAACTCAGCTGGGATCGTCAGAGCCTTTTGAAAGCATTTTTT
The DNA here is from genome assembly GCF_029215685.1 of Pituophis catenifer annectens. NCBI lineage: Eukaryota > Metazoa > Chordata > Lepidosauria > Squamata > Colubridae > Pituophis > Pituophis catenifer. Next base: position 75,469,530 of record NW_027256883.1, read on the forward strand.
TTACAATCTCTTCGCCGAACAAGAGGTTGTAGAAAAAATGGTTTTAAAAGTTTTTTTTTAAAAAAAAATTGGCCACGCCCACCGTCACATTACACCCCCCCCAAGCCATGCCCACAGTAGTAACCAATAGTAACCAATAGTAACAAATTTTAGACTTCACCACTGTGAAAAATGTATGCAGCAATAGAGCTATTGGGATCATAGGAGATATGTCAGGCTCATAAATATGTAAATATATAATCACTTTGGAAGGGACAAAGACATTTTGTTTCCTTTAGTTCTTCAGGATGCAGGGATGGGCAGCAGCCACTTCTCCTGCAGGGCGCCCATGGCAGTCATGCCTGGGTAATGACACGGCTGTCATCCAATGACCGAGTCTCCTGGAACTTTCAGCACCGCCCCTTCCTGCTGTATTCCAGTTTTTCGACTCGGTCTGTTCCTGACAGTCGTGTCTGTAGATTTCTCTTAGTTCCTTACTAATTTAAAACATTAACTTCTGATGCAGTTTTGGGTTTGACTGAGACTGCAGCTTCCCTCAAAATTGCCTGCGCACGAGCTCGCTTTGCTTGCTCCGCCGCAAGGATCGTCAGGAGGTTTTTACAGCGGCGGTTGGGAGCGCCCCCTCCCTGAAAGCGCTGAACAGCTGAGGGGCTCTATTACAAGCGCACGAGCTCAATCGCTGGCTCCGCCGCAATTATCGCACTAAGGAGCCCTTAACGACGGCGATTGGAGGCGCCTCCCCCCCCTCCCCAAAGCGCTTCTCAGCTGACGAGCGCTACAGGAGTTTCGCGCCCTTTTAGTGCCGCCTTTCAAATCCGGGCGGCATTTGCATACTCGAGCGAGCAGTCCTTTCGCTTCAAGCGCGACGCTGATCTCCGCGCTCCTGCTCCTTCCGCTCGGTGTGTGTGTGAGAGTGAGGACTCCGAGCAGAAGGGCAAGCCTCTCCTCAGGTATCGGAGGGTTTTTTTTTAGTCGGGCGGAATCTCCCCTCTCCAGCTGGTTGGCGCGAGGGAAATCCCCGCGCCACTTGAGAGCCTCGCCTTCAAGCCTCCAGGCTAGCGAGAAGCCGGCGCCATAAAAATTGTTTATTGGAGAGTCTCGGCGCCATTTTAAGAGCCGCAGTCATTCAAGATGGCGGACGTTCCCTCTCGGTCCAAATCTAAAGGGAAGCGTCGCCATAATGACGATCCTGAAGAGGGCCCTTCTACTGGCCACAGGGGCAAAATCAGGGCTACCTCCTCTCACCGTTCTGCCCCCTCTAGGTCCTCAGCCCCTACCAGGGACGAAGACAGGCGCCACAAGGCCATGGAGAAGGCCTTCGAGAGGGCGCATTCCAAAGCAATTCAAGGTCAACCTGCCCCTCCTCCCATTGAACCTCCTACCCATTCTGGCTCTTCTCGTGACTTGTCGCCTGACAGGTCTATTCAGGGCGATGGCATTAATACAGTGGAGGTGGCATCCGTCTTCCCATCTGAGACGGTGGATAATCAGGCACAAAACGAGTGCTCACCACTTCCTGAGCAAGAACCGCAGGGTTCCTGTCTATCTAATACTGTTCCTCAAGCCTTCTTGCAAGCAACTAACTTGCCTCAGGACATGCAGGCTCCCCTGGCTGAACTTATTTCAGAGGCCATTCGGCAGGGAATTGCCCAGGGCCTTCAACAACATCATTCCAGGGGGCATTCCTCCTTCAATAGGAAGGCTGACAGAGTGTCCTCTCACTCCCGCCTTCGATCTTCTCTCGAGGAATCCACTGCCGATGCTTCTGACCAAGATTCCGTTAGTCAGGATTCTCTGTCTGAGGAAGGGGAGTTACCTGACCAGGACTTGTCTGAGGATGAAGGGCTGGAACCTGATCAACCAGCCTTTGTGGGGCTGTTTAAACCCCATATGTTTCGATCTTTACTTTATAAGGCTAAAACAACAACTCGTCTAGGGATTGAGGGATCTTCCTCTTCTTCCTCTTCTGTGCCGGCTGATCCTACATCGATCCTCTTCCAGGAACCTAAGGTGCAGTCCGACACTGTTCCAGCTCCAAAATTATTTTCTGAGGTCTTGAGACGCCAGTGGTCCTCTCCTAGCTCCGGACCTATTCCGAACAACTTAGATAAAAAATTCTACAACATGGCATCGGAATTCTCCTCCCTTTTACAGGTTCCTACGGTAGACCCTGCCATCGTCTCATTGGCTACGTCCTCGCCTCCCACAGGTCCTTCGGAGGAATATTTACGGCCTGATGAAAAGAAGGCTGAGAGGACCCTCATCAAAGGTCACCAAGCATCTGCTTGGTCTATCCAAGCATCCTCAGCCGCATCTTTCTTTAACCGTGCATCTATATTGTGGTTACGTCAGCTGCAAGATCGCATCCCTGCCTCGGACCATCGATCACACCAGGACATTAATAAAATCATCGCGGCGACCGAGTTCTCCGCTGATGCGACACTTAATGCCTCCCGATTTTCAGCCAAGGCCATTGGCACTTCTATTACATCAAGACGCCTTCTGTGGCTCCGAAATTGGCAGGCGGATGCCCGAAATAAATGGCGCCTGGCATCCTCTCCCTACGCAGCTGACAAATTATTTGGAGCTCCTCTGGATCCTCTATTAATTGAGACAAAAGACCACCGCAAAATCCTTCCCTCCATGACTCGTAGGTCTGATCACCGATCTCAAGGCTCCTTTCGTCCTTCTTCCTTTCGAGGTTCCGACCCCACCTACTTTCAGCACCGGCCTCACCGCTCCTTTACTTCCAGGCCTCCCCAGCAATTCGGAAACCAGGTCAGACAAGGGCCCCGTTTCGCTTCTAAGTCCCCCTTTCGGGGAGGGAGGGGTCGCCCCTTTAGGCGGGCACGCTAATGATCGTGCGGATCCTTCACTGGGCGGCCGATTATCTCTTTTTTCAGACCAGTGGGATTTATCCGTCTCTGATGTTTGGGTTAGGGACACTATTCGATTTGGCCTTAGGATTGAATTTCGTTCCTCCCCTCCTACCCATTTTATCCGTTGCCCTGTTTCTCTGGACCCCGTTAAAAGGGCTAGAGTTTCTCAAGCTATCCAACACCTCCGGGCCATTAAAGCCATTCAACCTGTTCCACCTCAAGAACGTGGCCAGGGCTTTTATTCCCGCCTTTTTCTAGTCCCCAAATCTTCGGGAGGTTGGAGGGCTATCCTTGACTTGAAGTCTCTAAATCGGCACGTTAAATACCGCCGTTTTAAAATGCAGTCACTCCGAACTATTCTGCTCTGCATTAGAACCGGGGACTTCATGTCTTCCATTGATTTGACGGAGGCTTACCTCCATATCCCCATACTTCCGGCCCACCGCAAATTTCTTAGGTTTTCATATAATGGTCAGCATTTCCAGTATGCTGCCTTACCCTTTGGCCTTTCCTCTGCTCCCAGGGTATTTACTAAGGTGATGGCAGCCCTTATGGCCCACATTAGTTCGATCCCTATTCGTACTCTTTTTTATTTGGATGATATCCTCATCCTCTCTAAATCTCTACCTTCGGCCCATGAGGACATAGCTTCGGTGGTGTCCATTCTACAAAGGCATGGTTTTTCCATTAATTGGTCCAAAAGCCATCTGGCTCCTTCTACGTCCCTGCAACATCTGGGGGCCGTCATTAATTCAGCCACTCTCCAAGTTTCCCTGTCTCAGGACCGCCAGACAAGCCTTTCTGACATGGCTTTGAGGTTCCGGAGGCGGGGCTCCGCCTCTCTTCTGGGTCTCTCGACCCTTCTGGGTAAAATGGTCTCTACTTACGACATCGTGCCATGGTCTCGTCTCCACAGCAGGGAGCTGCAGTGGCTGTTACTTCCTTACCAGCGGCGGTTCACCAGCACCTCGGCCTCCAGAATTGCTCTTCCTCCATCGGTCCTAGACTCTCTCGATTGGTGGACATCGTCAGCCATATCCCGGGGCTCTTCGTTCGGAGACCAGCTCAGGACTGTAGTCACCACAGATGCCAGCCTTTCGGGCTGGGGGGCTCATCTGGAGTCACACATAGCCCAGGGCCTCTGGTCCCGGCACGAACGACGCATGAATATCAACACCCTGGAACTGAAGGCTATCCGTCTCGCTCTCCTCAAGTTCGAGCCTCATGTCCTTGGTCGGGATGTCCTCGTCCTCACGGACAATGTCTCGGCCAAGGCTCATGTCAACCGCCAGGGGGGAACTCGCTCACGTCACCTGATGCAGGAGTCCCTCCAGCTGTGTCTCTGGGCGGAGTCTCACCTGTCTTCGCTACGGGCCGAGCACATTTCGGGAGCTACAAACATCCAAGCGGACTCCTTAAGCCGTTCTCTCATCAATCCGGCCGAATGGAGCCTGCACCCTCTCCTGTTCAAAGACCTGTGCACCCGGTACGGTTCCCCGTCGGTGGACCTGTTTGCAGCTCCCGGCAATCAACAGCTTCCCCGCTTTTTCTCTCGGTTCCCCTGTCCGGGAGCGGAGGCGGTGGACGCACTCCGGAGTCCTTGGCCATGGAATCAGCTGCTCTACGCCTTCCCTCCTCTGCCTCTGGTTCCCAAGGTCGTCCGGAAGATAGTAGCGGAGCAAGCGGAAGTTCTCCTGTTGGCACCACACTGGCCACGCCAACCGTGGTTTGCCGACCTCTTGGACCTGTCCGTCGCTCCACACTGGAGAATCCCAGACGATCGGATCTCTCTCCACCAGGGGCCCATCCTCCACCCGAATCCTCAGTCCTTTCAACTGACCGTATGGAGACTGAGCGGCTCCTTTTAGTGAGGGCTCACGTTCCTCCGGGGGCAATCCCCATCATTCAGGCCGCACGCCGACCATCCACACTGCGGATCTATGGCTCCACCTGGCGGGTGTTCTCCTCTTGGTGTCGAAAAAAAGGGATTTCCCCTACGGAAGCATCTATTCCTCACCTACTGGAATTCCTTCACCATGGTTTCGATGCGGGCCTCGCACCTAACACCCTTCGACGCCAGGTGGCTGCTTTATCGTCGATCCTTTCATGCTCATCCTCCTCTCCTATCTCCACAGATCCTCTAATTCGATCTTTTTTGAAGGGTGCTACCAATCTCCGCCCTCCAACGGTTCACCGCTTCCCTTCGTGGGACCTGAACAAAGTTCTTTCTGCTCTGACGGGTCCCCCGTTTGAACCCTTGAGAGATGTTGGACTCAAGTTTTTATCGTTCAAAGTTTCCTTCCTAGTTGCTGTTACTTCCGCCAGGCGGATTTCTGAGCTCGCTGCCCTGTCGGTGCGGTCCGACCTCTGCATATTTCATACGGACAGGGTGGTGCTTCGCCTCGACCCGGCTTTCGTGCCGAAGATCAACACCATCTTCCACAGGTCACAGGAGCTCACACTTCCGAACTTCTGCCCTTCGCCTCGCTGTCGTCAGGAATTCATATGGCATAAGCTGGACGTCCGCAGGGCTCTCAAGATTTATGTGGCTCGTACTGCTACCTTTCGGAGGTCAGAAGCTCTTTTCCTGTCCTTTCAACCTTCGACTATGGGATCTCGGGTCTCCTCTGTTGCCATTGGACGGTGGATCAGAGCTACGATTGCATTAGCCTACGAGGCTCAGTCCCTACAGGTCCCTGCGAATATTACAGCACATTCCACAAGAAGCGCCTCCACCACCGCCGCCTGGTCCACGCAGGCTCCTTTGGACGAGATTTGTCGGGCCGCTACGTGGTCGTCTGTCTCTCCCTTCATCCGGCATTACCGTCTGGATGTCTACGCGTCGGCGGACGCTGCCTTTGGCAGGAGAGTTCTACAGCAGGTCCGGCCTCTCCCTCCCTAGGAGACACCATGCTTTGGTATGTCCCAGGCATGACTGCCATGGGCGCCCTGCAGGAGAATGGGCGTTGGACTTACCTGATACGCCTCTTCTCTGTCTGGCGCCCATGGCAGTCAGCCCCACCCGTTCCGGCCGTCCCTGGGTCCTGGGGGTGGGAAGGTGCTTTTACTATCTGCTTTATCTCTACAGACACTCCAGTCTTCTGGACAGCCTCGCCTCAAAACTGGAATACAGCAGGAAGGGGCGGTGCTGAAAGTTCCAGGAGACTCGGTCATTGGATGACAGCCGTGTCATTACCCAGGCATGACTGCCATGGGCGCCAGACAGAGAAGAGGCGTATCAGGTAAGTCCAACGCCCATTTTATCATAAGCCAAGAAACACAGTTGAGGGCTTGAGCATTCAGCACAGCAAAACAGGAGTAAAGGGACATGATCAGAGTTCAAATCTCCAACCAGGAAACTCACTGGATGACCTTGAGAGCTGGTCACTCTCTCAACTTAACTGGGAAAAAGACAGACATGAACAGAATCAAAAATTACTGGAAGGGGGGAAAGTAAAAAATAAATTAAAAAATACTAGTTTTTGCTCCTGCTTCTTAATTCTCTGAGTGGAAGGTGGGGGGAAGTGCTCCCTATCTTCAAAATGGAAGGGTGAAGGTCAAGAGCAAAAAGAAACCATTGTTTGGGTTCAAGGTGATCTTGGACAAGCAGGGACCATTAAAGTATAAGAACTGGGCTCTGGGCTCTTATTTACCAAACCAGTTATTTACTGAGTTTCAAAAGAAAAACAGTCCTCCTGAACATAGTCATTACAAAAAAAAATTATGGGCAGTTAATGTTTACATAACAAGTGCTTTTCCCCAAGTGCATCGTGTACCCTTTTGCCTATTGTGTAATAACATGGACGGCTCCTTACTTCAGCAGCTCCAAGGTTTTGTGATCCAGAACTAGTCTGGGGTTTCCAGTCAGGTCTAGTTCCTGCAGCTTCGGAGGCAAAGTTTCAGGCAACGTGACTTCGGTCAGCTCATTACAGCTCAGGTCCACACACTGAAGAACGAGGGGAGAGTTAACGTAAACAGGCCATGGGTCTTCGGAACACAGATGGCTAATTGTTACATAAGACTATAGTAAGAAATCAGAGTTCCAACTGTCACAAGTAACATGCACAATAATAAACCAAGATCTGGACTGTACCATTTCAGACCAGAGGTTGGTGCACAGATAATGGAAGGCTCCACCCACCACTCGGAAACTTCACTATTGAGAAAATTATTGCATAAATCAAGAATGTAGAATAAGCTTTATTCCTTAATATCTCATTTCCGGTGGGTAAGTATTGTCATTTAGCAGAGGGAGTAACCCAATAAATATGCAGCTGCAGTCTGAAGTGGCAGAGCTGAGAGCCTTTTCCTGCCGTTTAATAGAATTAAGCCAACCTCCTCCTCCATCACCCTCTATTGAGCAAATTCTACAATGGCCTCAACAACACACAAGATATGATTATTTAATATAAACATTCCTTGAAGTAATCCTCCTTTAATCTAACATGCCATCATGAAATGTTAAAAATAAAGCAGAGAGCAGCTGATATTCTAACTAATGTACATGACTGGTTAACAGCTGTATTTTTCCCCTTTCTTCTATGTCTGATTTCTGAAAATCCTGGAAGGTTGCACACTATTTAATGACTCTGAGTGAGCCTAATTTAATTCTGTAACTTTTCTAAACTTTATGCTTCATTAAATAACCTCCATGTTTGTTGCAGAATGAATAGTGATTTGTCTACTGTCTGTGTTAAGAGGGTAATTATTATCCTTAAGCTAATAGAGCACATCAGTGTTAAGTGAGTTTTAATTAAAAGTAATTTTATAAATACATAGATTAGAAGCCAATTGCGGAAAGGGACTGTCATAATTCTGACAGAGCTGTTATTATTCACCACCAGCTTTTAATACAGAGCTATGTTGTGAATTTAAAGGTGCATTTAAAATCAATTTCAAAATGCAGGCTGCACTGAAAACCAAAATTTTAAGTTGTCACAAAATAACAGATAATGAATGCCAATGAACTGGAATACTGCTGAAGACATTAAAATATCCAGTTGGGTCTAATATTGGGAGTACAGTGATAGGTAGAAAGGAAAGAAGACAGGGCTAAATCATGGTAATTATTAAAAGTTTTAAAATTACTTGTTTTAAAACTACTTATTTTACACAACAGAGAATTTCATTGAATTTTAATTTGTGTTCAGGGTAACAGGGCAATTGTTTTCCAGAAAAAATTGGAAAAGCAGAGCACTTGAAACAAAAGTTGGAAATATAACAGCATGAATACTACTATCAACCTAGCGAAGTTTTAGAAATGCATCAAACAAGTAATGCAATCTCACATGGCCAACTCAGAGCAAAAGGTTGTCTTGACATCTTAAGGAAGATGGAATAATTGTACTGCTACCTTAAGCATTGATGTAAGATGTCTCACTTTACAAAAACTTTTAGTATTTAAGTTGTTCTCTCCCTCTCCTTCTCTCTCTCTCTCTCTCTGTCACACTGCTCCAGTCACAATACCAATATTTCAAATATCTATTAGTGCTCCGAACTCTTCCAGGAACCATCTTTCTCTTTGAATGGAGAATACACGATTTTCTATATAGAACATGGACAGAATGTAACTTCATCACCACCAAGCTCAAGGTTGATTCAGCCTTCTATCCTTTCGAGGTCGGTAAAATGAGGGCCCAGATTGTTGGGGGCAATATGCTGACTCTTTAAACAGCTTAGAGAGGACTGTAAAGTACCGTGAAGCGGTATATAAGTCTCAGTGCTATTGCTATTTAAATACACATGAGAAATCCATGAAAAATCCTATCCTAATTGGAGATATGAAAAAAAAAAAAAAAAAAGCTCTATTTTCACAATGGATGATTACCTCCAAGCAACTAGAAGAAGCTTTAGGAGTAAATTCTTATGAAACCCCTACCTTGATCTCGCCAAGTTGCATGACTTCTGGAAAGACTTCGATGCAGTTGGAGTGTGCAATCACAGTATGCATGCGGCGACAATTCATGATCGTCGTTGGAATAGATTTCAGCTTATTGCCACTAACGTCGATTTCTTCCAACTCTTCAAGTTTGGCCATTTTACTACACACAAAGGAAACAGAAAGATTTTGAGCATAAAAACCAAAGTATTCCCTTAGAATAATGACTTTAAAGGCCAAAGTACAGGTGGTTCTTGACTTACAACCATCCATTTACTGACCATTCAAAGTTACAACGGCACTGAAAAAAGTGACTTAGGTCTGTTTTTCACACTTACAACCATTGTAGCATCCCCGTGGTCACATGATCAAAATTCAGACACTTGGCACTGACTCATATATATGACGGTTGCTGTTTCCTAGGGTCACCATTGCGACCTTCTGATAAACAAAATCAATGGGGAAGCCAGATTCACTTAACGACCATCTTACTAACTTAACAACTGCAGTGATCCTCTTAAGAACTGTGGCAAGAAAGGTCATAAAATAGGGGAAAGCTCACTTAACAAATGTTTCACTTAGAAACCTAAATTTTAGGCTCAATTATGGTCATATGTCGAGGACAACCTGTATCCTGAAGCCTTTCCATGCTTGGCTTGTACAAAATAGTATGTGACAATTGATATGTCCATTGCAGAAAATGTCTGCTCTATTGCCTTTATGATATTTTAAAATGTTATTTTGGGCAAAACTGAAAAAATAAAAAATGGTCATTTGTATGGATATTTATAATTAGACAATTCAATAAATTTAATGTGTATTTTCATATCACATTTTGGGATGTTTCAGATATTAATATTTTAAGAAGTGGAAGTGGAAAAACATGGAAGAACAAACATATACAACTATATAAGCAGATAATATATCTAACTAGTCTTCCATGTGAGACTCCTGAAAACACATCTTACATTTTAAAAAATCTAAGTAGAGAAATTCTTCACTGTATAACAGATGGAGAATGAGGGTTTTCCTATCCCTGTGATATTAACTTTTTTACAATTATAACCTCTGGTTACTTTTCTTATCATTAGTCTTCTAAAATAATTGGATTCCAAAGCCATTCAATTTTTAAGACATGCAGATATAGCTGATTCCAAAATAGCCCATGAAACAGTTTCCAACAGACAAAACTTGGCATTCGTTGACCCTAAACAAAAGACATGCCTTGTGATTTAAACTTAAATCTGGAAGATTACATTTCCTTCTCTAATTGACAATTAGGGCTTCCTGAGTGAAAGATCAGAGACAAATTTCCTCCAAATAAACCCTGAAACTGTGTTCAACTTTCAAAGACATGTTTTACAAATATATAAATATAGATTATTTCCCATGACAAATCTTTTTCAAGTGCATACTAATTTTACACTACAAACTTAAACTGAGTTCAGTCTATATATCCAAACTAACGCTATTTCTGCCAATGAATACACAAATATTTGAATTCAGTCTGATCTTCTTGAAATATACCGCAAGACATTTTCAATTCAAGCAAGGTAAGTTATAATCCATCAGAACTCTTTTAAGTTATGCTTCTTCATATAATTGCACATGGTTTATAAATGATGGCTATCCTCATCCATGATTTGTTTAGTATGTCATCCAAAGATGGATGAAAGAAGAAGCATAATGAAACTCTGGTATGCTACTCATTTGGTAGCAAGTCCAATTGCACAGGGTCAGTACTATATTTACTCAAAAAGAAGCTACCATTTAGTGAAATATCTAACAACCTTTAAATAATCATATAAATAACTCAAATGTATTTGATTAAGAAAAGAGTCAGCTACTACCATGCTTTTTTACCTTGCGGGAAAGCTTTGCAAGCGATTATAAGCCATATGTAGTATCTTCAGGTGAGGATGACCGGTTAACAAGGGGACACTTTTATCTGTGAGGTGATTGTTGGTCAAATACAGTTCTTGTAAAATACTATGGGTCTCCTCTGAAAGAGTGGCTGGAGGTAACATTTCCAGTTTGTTGGCAGAAGCATTCAAGTACCTTAAGCTGCAAAAAATTATTAGAGATAACTTTAGCTATACATTTTCAATGACCTTTTTAATGATTTAGTAGCACTATTGCTGAAAATTTGTTTAAAATTGATCAACTTCTTTTTCCTACCTTCATCAGAGATAGCCTTACTATCAAAAGAGAATTTAAATTGACGGAAATATGAGATAAGGGCCTCCTCTACAGATCCAATTGATCCTGGAGATGTAACAGGGCAGACAAAACAGTTCTATTCTGCTTGGTTTACCACTATTTTAATAGGGTTCTCTGGTTAAGCATTTTCATTTTCTTTTAAGTGACTGATTGATACACACTGATGTGAATTATTCATCTGTTTGAGAGGACTGATAAACAAAAACAGGTACTGGAATGGAATGGAATGGAATGGAATGGAATGGAACGGAACGGAACGGAACGGAACGGAACGGAACGGAACAGAACAGAACGTTATTGGCCAAGTGTGACTGGACACACAAGAAATTTGTCTCTGGTGCATAAACTCTCAGTGAACATAGGCAACATATGATAAAGCATGATCATAATCATAAAATACAAAATACAATAATCATAAATCATAAATCATGACACAACACTTAGTGATAGCCATAGGACACTAAATAAGCAATCAATATAAATCATAATAGGATATTAAATAAAAGCAATCAACAAAAATCATAAACAACAAAGTTATTATAGTCATAAGAAACTAAGGAAATAGGTAATATATGGTTTCATTAGACAGAAATAATGTTACTAAGGGAAAAAAAGTGTAAACAGCCAGTTCTGCTCAGTTTCTAAGATCCTCAGTAGTGCTTTGCTTTGTTTAATTTCCAAAATTCTCAGCTGCCGTAGTGCAATCAGAAGTTTAAGAAGAACACATTCTTCAAAAAGTTTTAAAATAGACTAGAAGTGAATTCATATTATTTTTATATTAGTTTCCTCACACACATGGAAGGTTGTCTCAAGATATTTATGTTTAGTCTTTAAAAGCTTACACAGAAAAATATGGTTATAGTGAGAGTGATGTGTTTTTGAAAGTAGCAATTTCATTTATTTTAAATCAGGAAGCATTTGGCTCTATTCAGAGAAATATCTTCAGCAGCAGACACCTTGGTAGACAAAAGAAATGGCATTGCTTTTGTAAACCACTTATTATTTGGAGAGAACTGAGGAGGGGATTGGGATCCAATTTAAAATGGAATGGCAGTGAGGAGATACCTTAATCCCTTTTCTCCTGCCCATTCTCCTTTCCCAGCTGCACTGGGAAAATTGTTTTTTGTAATAAATTTAATGGATGCCAAATCATATATTATGACCTTGGTCAGCTAAACATAGAATTAAAAACCAAGAACCAGGCTAACAAGATAAAAAGAACACAAAATAAAACATAATGGAACTGAACCCAACCCAAGATCAATTCCATTTCAAATCATAACAATGGAGTCACCCTGCTGTATGGGAAACATCCAGGTCTTACAGAAGGCCTACAAGGTTGGGGCCATCCAAATCTCAGGTTTCAGATGCAAGCGTGACCCACCTAAACATACTATTGGAATAAAAGTGGCTTGGGAAACAATAGGTAATATTAATCAGGAAGAAAGCAAAGGAAGAAAAAGAAATTAAGCATTTGCTGCTCTGCACCTGTTTTCTATCAACTATGGTGTCAGAGGCGTATTCCCAGTCAATCAATGCAATTGACAAATGGCAGTGTAGATATACTATCTTAATTTATAATATAGCATGATATGGATGAATAAGAACAGACTACTTAAATTTTCCCGTTGATTAAGTGTTTGGATTGAAATGGATTGCCAGCTTTTTTTAATCACACGTTGCTATATCATCTAGAGCAGAGGTGTCAAACTCGTGACTTTTTTGCCCTTTGCTAAACTGGGGGTGAGCGTGGCCAGTGCGTGACGCATCCGGCCTGCGGGCCGCAAGTTTGACACTCCTGATCTAGAGTCTACACGTTGAATTTTAGTTGACACTAACTCTTGATAATTTTAGATAAGATAGCTTCATATAGTTTAAAATTAGTCTGTCTTAAACCAACCAAAGTCCAATTAAATGCGTAGTTGTCCTGGCGTAGTTGCTGAAGAAGCTCCACTACTGATTCCCATTATTATCTTGAAAGAATGGAGAATATAATAATATTATAATGCTAGAAAAGCAGAAGTTATATTATAGAGCCAGCTTAAATCTCTTGCACTTTGGAAAGTTCAGTAGGAAATGTTTAATGAGAACAATATCAATTGCATTTTAAAATCAGAACGGACAATTCTAGTCAAACTCTAGTGCAACATCATATGTTCAAAATGTACAAGCTCAGACTGGATTTATTCAGGTTATCAAGCTTTTAATGATAGGAGATTTTTAATCAACACTCTTACTGTAATTAAAAAGAGGCAAGAGCCAACAGCTATAATATCTTTGAGTGTTAAGTTTTTGATATGGTTTCCTGAAAGTTTCTGAGGAAGGTTTTGACGATTTGGCTTTCCAAATTATATCTTTTTATCTGTCTATATCCTTTATTTAACTCTTAAATTGCAAAGGATCATTGCGTGCCTTATTATTATTTTTTTGTTGGGAGGGGGGGAACTCAGTTTTGACTCCTGGTAACTCCTTGGATTAATCCCTGTAGTTTTATTGGCAAGATTTTGGAAGTAGTTGCCCACTATCTTCTTCCTAAGGCTTCCCAGGGCTAAGAGAGTGATTGGTCTAAGGCCACCCAGTCAGCTTCATGCCTAATATAGGACTAGAGCTCACGATCTCCTGGCTTCTAGTCTAGCGCACTTAACTACAACCTCAAACAGGCTATTGTCCTCTTCTCAATTAAACTTATGTTTAACTTGGAATATGCAAAGGAAGTTCTTGTACTCTTTGGAACCTTGGACCCCCTTTAAGAATCTGTTGAAACCTACAGATGCCGTTTGTCCCCTAATACAGTTATTAAAGTGTTGAAAAAATAACAAAAAATTAATATAGTAATATATTAATTAAAATTAATATTTAATTAATTAAAAGTAAAAGTAAAATTAAAGTTATAGTTTTTCTCATTCAAATTTAGAGACCCTTTAAAATCTATCCACGGGCCTGTAAAGCGCTAGTAAACCATAGATTAAAACTTCTATTAAAGAACAACTTGCAGGCGTAATTTAAACTTTTCAGAACTTCAATAAAATGACAGCAAGGGGTCAAAAAGGTATTTTACTAAACAGTGAAAGTATTATATATTTTGGAGATAGATCAGATTAGGAATAATCTAGTTTGTTTAAAAAAATAGTTTGGGAACCTTGTAATTGTAATAACATCGTAAAGGAGAGAACCAGAGCATTAAATTATATTTTATATAATTATATCTTAGCCAATTTATGTGATCATCCATATCAGGAATATTATTTTGGGCAGCACCAAATATGAAAATGAAAATAAGTAAAAAGCCTATACCCGTGATGGCGAACCTATGGCACGCATGCCACAGGTGGCATACATAGCCATATCAGTGGGCACGCCAGCTCAGCTCTGGCGTGCATGCACACGCCGGCCAGCTGATTTTCGGCCTTCTGGGCCCACCAGAAGTAGGGAAACAGGCTATTTCCTGCCTCCGGAGGGCCTGGTGGGGGGGCGTGAGGAAGGCCCGTTTTTCTTTCTTACCTGGCTCCAGATCTTCTCTATGTATCTGCGGAGGGTGAAAACAGCCTTTCCCACTCCTTCGGAGGCCCTCCAAAGGCCTGAAACGGCCCATTTCCCAACTCCCGGTGGGACAGGAAGTGACATTTTTTTGCTGTCCCCAGAGGCTCTGGAGGCTTCCTGTCCCACCGGAAGTTGGGAAATGGGCCGTTTCAGGCCTTTGGAGGGCCTCCGAGGGACTGAGAAAGGCTGTTTTCGCCCTTCCCAGATAAATAGAGAGGATCTGGCACCAGGTAAGAAAGAAAAACGTGCCTACCAGCGCAGGGGGGGGGGTTGTGCGCGCATGCGCAGGGCACATAGAATTATCAGTGTGGGCACACACGCGCACGACCCTCCCCCGCCCCCCCCTCTCCTGGCACGTGATGGCAAAAAGGTTAGCCATCACTGGCCTATACAATAAAGATAGACAGACAGACAGACAGACACCCCATATAGCAGCTAGAAAATCCATAAAAACTTCCAACAACACAAGCAGGAGACCAGTATAACCACCAAGCTTTTTTTCTGATGGTAAATTTGAGTTTACTTCATTATGATGTAAACAAAAGATCTAGAGCAGGGGTGTCAAACTCGCGGCCAAGGGGCAAGATGTGTCATGCACTGGCCACCCCCACCCCCAGTATAGCAAGGGGGGGGGAAAGTAGTGATACTTTATGTGACGACAACATGATGCTTTGAGTTTGACACCCCTGATCTAGAGTAACAGATGGTCTAGAATTAATGTGACTATTTGAGGGTAAATTATAAAGTATTTGAGTATTTGGGGGTAAATTGGCAGAATATTACAGAGTATTATAGCTCCAAAGTCAGTTTACATTTTGAGAAAATTACTCGTGTTTATTTTATCACATTACTTTAAACAGGATATTTGGGGGGGAGGGACTTTGTCAAAGTCATCCTGAGGAGATTTTCATTTTGCAAATTTCATTTTCACTGTGCAGATTGCAAAAATATGTTGAGGAAAATGGATTTAACTTTCTATTTTTTCAAGTTTATTTCTGGAGATTAATTCTAGCTTTAGCTTCTGACTAGATTAAATCTACTGACTAGATAAACTTCAGAACCGAGTTTCTTCTTAATCACTTAAACTCATATTTATGGAATAATACCTATTTAGCATCAAAGTGTTTGGGGGAAGATTAGGTAAATTGGGCTGTTTAGAATTGGATCAATTCAGTTCTAAAACAGTTCTTTTAAAAACCTTTTCAATAATTGTTTGGAGACAGATTATTAAATTGGTATTAGTTATTTGCAGGAGCTATACAATAATTAGCATGAACATTCCTCCTCAAAAACAATGGAAGGCCCCTTTAAAATAATATGTAATTAATTTCCTATTATCTAAAAACAAGAGGGATGCAACAACAAAAATTGTTTTGTGTATAAGGAATACCTTAGATAAGGCCTGGTTTCAATCATTGCTGGAGATAAAACTCAGGAGTTGGAACTTTTAACTTATATGACTTTACCTATTCCATAGCTGTCATCTTTTGGGCTGAATCAACAGAATTGTTAGCATGATGTAAGCTTGTTGATATCTTTTGATAGCAACATATGTTCTTAGTTACAGTATATATTCAGAATTTTTAATCTACCAAGAGGCCAATAATTGTGAATATTACAGACATGGTGATTGCCTTACATAATAATTCATAATATAATGAATTTTTTAAAGGAATGTGATATGAAAAAAAAAAAAAGAATACACATTCTTGGAGACAAATAATTTAGGAAAGTAGTCTTGGAACAACTAACCCTAGAAATAGTTTGGCTATAATTGAAAAATATTTACAGATTTTTTTTTATTTGCCACTGGAGAAAAAGAAGACATTATTAAGATGAGTTGCTTTAGATAGATTACCCAGATGCATGCTCCAAATAGTGAGCAAATGTTCTATTAAATTCAATCCCACCTCGACTTTCACCCTAGCTGGACACATGACTGAATAGCTATATTTTCTTGTGTTTGTGTGTCTATGTGTAAAAGCTTTTCCATGAAAGATAATAATATTCTGAGGCACTCAAGGCACCCTACACATCTCAAGGAAGTCTTTTTTGAAAAATACTGTTTAATAACTGTGACTATTCATTGTTTACCAAAAGCATTTTGGAAGGAGGCTGAAAGGTATGAGGAAAAAGTGATAGAGGGATGTTCCTTGATTTAATCCTTCTATCTAGCTATGAAAATGCTAATTTCCATTCACAACTGGACAAAAAACCAGGCTGCTGTTCTTTGAACACCTCCTATAGTACAATAAACCTCAAATAAGATTAAAACAAGAACCTACCTCTGTCTTTAGATCTAAAATGGCAATAAATATTTTTAAAAATGAGAAATAAAATGCTTATATTATTAATTTGTTCTTTATTTCATGTTTTATTAATTCAATTTTGAGGTCATTTGAGTCAACAGTGACTTTCAATGACTTACAATTAAAAAAATTAAAACAACATATGTCAAAGAAAAGGAATAGAGCTGGCAGGAAGAGAGAATCACCCCCCCACCCAAACCCCAAAGAGCTTCAAGGCCTGGGAGAATAGCCTGGGTTTTAACTATTGTGCAAAGTTAAAAGGATGGACGAAAACAGATCTTGGAGGGAATATCATTCCATATTTGCAAATGGTTTTATTAACTAGCATCAATGAATAAACTGCATAGTACACAAGATCAAATGCCTCCACTAACAATATTTATTGTTTAGCATTAAATCCTCCCATACTATATAGCATCAAATTCCCAAGATGGCAATGAGATGAATTCCTTCAATGACAAATGACCAAGCGTCCTCAAAATATATGGTAATGAACATTCGTACAAGACTTAATAAAGACTTTAAACATCACATGGGAAAACGCTGATGTACTCGTCCAAAACTGAAAATACCAGAACAATATTTAGACAATAATTGAATAGTCTAGCCACCAAATGAGTATTTTCAATATCTGATCACGGACTTAAGTAGAGGAATGGAAGTAATCTGGTCTTTATTTCTTAAAAGAAAACTGTTGCAGTAGTAAATTGTGAAGAAAATGAGATACATTTCTAATTGTCTACTAGTTGAGAAATCCTCTATTTTCAGGACACCATCTGTTTAAATAAGCAGGCTGATTACCTATAGATCCCTGGTGAGATATTTCCATCACCCTAACATGGAGATTTTTGCTAAATGTGTACAAAACATTTCATTTCACTGAATGAAAACATGCTGACCGTGTATTTGTCCATTCAGTGAGAACGGAATGAAAATTGCTAATATTAACAACTCCAAAGATGATTTACTGAGCATGATAATTTCAGGATGATGGCAATAGAGATTATAATATGCCTTTATTTTAAATGTGTAGAGTTTTAAAATATATTTGTATATTTGCACTTAGATCCTGAATGCAAAAAAACAAAACAAAAAAACCCAAGAAATCTTAACAATCAATACCACAGATTACAATGGAATAGATCCTGGAAAGTATGGAAATTTTAGAAAATTTGCATGGTCAAAGGACAATATTGTATTTTAAACCACCTTGAGTGCTGTCTGTACTGTGACAGGCTGCAAAGTCATTTAGAAGCCATAAATATTAGTCTTCTCTTCTCCTACATCCTCTCTTCCAACCACAGAACAAATAGGCTGTGAAATAAAAGAATTTAATTTATCATCTAGATTTTAGCCATCTGCTCTACAAATAAATGGCCCAAGGGATAGATGGCATATTCCCACATAGACACTAATGATGCTGTTCAAGAAATAACAAAAAATGAAGTCAACCCTACTATGAGTAATCCTAGTCTTCAGAACACCTCTACCTATAACTCACAATCATAATATCTCAAGCATAAATCCTTAAGATCCATGAAAAATATATTTCAGTTAACTTCAGTCCTCCTTAAAAATGTGAAAAATTTGAAAGAATGTGCTTTAGAATAAAAGGCTGGTGTTCTTCCACTTAAAATCTTTAACTGCAGAAAGATCAATTTTAAGTTGAACTAACAGGATGCAATATTTATTCTTTCAACAGGTAGCTCAGAAGCTGATAAAAATTGAGCATCAAATTAAAAGTTTTCAGTTTCTTCGATTCCATAATTTTAGAGCTGGAGTCTAAAATTAAAAAACGAATCAGTCTATGGATTAATTGACCATTTTATAATTCCTGAAATTTCTGAATATAGAGTATCCAAAAGTACCTGAGGGCAAGACAAGAAGTAATGGATGGAAATTTATCACAGAGAGATCCAACCTAGAATTAAGAAGAAATTTTCTGACAGGGAGAACAATTAATCAGTGGAATGGCTTGCCTTCAGAAGTTGTGGGTGCTCCAACTCTGGAGGATTTTAAGAAGAGATTTGACAGCCATTTGTCTGGAATTCTATAGGGTTTCCTTCTATAGGGATTGGACTAGGAAACCTCCAAAGTCCCAACTCTGTTACTCTGAATAGATAAGCACAGAGGCCTGGTGTGCTTCTGATCATTTTCAAGAAATGAAATTACTTTAGGTGGTAATGCCTAAAAATTCCTATAAAATAAATGTACACACTGAAGAAGAAATTGATTTAGCTTGACTCTGCAAAAGGAAAAATTCAGAATAATAAAGAGCTAACCTTCCCCTGTTGTAACTGAATGAGCCAATGCAAAGAGGCTTCCTTAATTGAGTAACTTTCTTGTTTTTGATAAAAGCAACTATCCACTGTCGCTTGCAGAGATAAGGTGCTCTGTGCTTACTGCCACTTGGTCACAAAACTCAAACAGTGACTTGTACAGTCACATGACAGAGCAACATCTTTAAGGCATCAGTTTTTACTTTGGGGTTTGAAAACTAGACTGCATCTGACTCCAGAAATGTTGTACTCCTCTAAATATATTTGATAACTTGATATTTTTAGATAAAATTAAGAAAAGAATACTAGCTTTTATTAAGTTAACTATTAGTATTTTAATATATTGTATAGATTGGCATTGAGGGTGTCCTGACATACGGCATTCTTGCATGGTATGGGAGCAGCTCTGTAGCGGACAAAAACCCTCTGCAGAGAATCATTAAAACTGCCCAGAATATTATCGGACTCCAGCTACCAGCCCTGGACAACATCTTCGAATCTCGCTTTTTGAGGAAGTTGCATAACATTCTCAGAGACTCTTCCCATCCTGCTTACAATCTTTTTGGAATGTTGCTTTCTGGCAGAACAATTAAAACTCGGACCACACGTTTTCTGAATAGTTTTTATCCCAGAGCTATAATTGCACTCAACAATGAACTAAAGGGCCACCATCAGTGAGCTGTTGGACAGTATTACCTGGTCTGTTGTGTGGATGTTTAGTGGTTTAGGGGTGGGGAATTGGGGTAGGTGGGAGTGTACTGGGGATTATGTGTGTTGGACCTGGTCTTTGGGTGTTAAGTGAATTTCGTTGTATGTGTATACACATACAATGACAATAAAGTTTATTTATTATTTATTTATTATTACTTCTTTAAACTTAAAGATAGGTGATTGTATTGTTAATATCTCTGTATAAAAGAAAGTTGGAGGTCACTTTTGTTATATTTGGTAGATGTATTTTCTTTGGGATTTTTAATGTGCTTTGTCATTCCTTTTCCTGTCATGTTACTTTGTATTTTAATGTAGATGTTGAAATTTAAGAGATATTATTAAAAATACCTATAAGGGATGGTAATTTTTTCTATTTCACTCTCCATAAATAAACATTTGGAGGATTAAGAGTGCATTGCCTGATGTTATTTACTTCAGTTTTTTAAATTGAAATAAAAAACACATTTGAATTAACAGTAGAAGTTATACAACTTGGAAATTACGTTTATACTATTCTATTCTCTTGGTGGATTTTTGGATTACCTGTCAGCTTTTAGCAGCAGATTAGAAGGCAGCTCCACAAGTTGGTTGTGTTGCACATCCAGCACTTCCACATGAGTTCGTTCAATCCTCTCTGGTAGTCTTGCCAACTGATTGTGCCCAGCAAGTAATTTTCGCAAGCTGATATTGCAAAATAACCTTAAAATATACAAATAGCAGTAAAATTTACAGCTCTAATTAAAGCAAGCCTATTTCAGAGAAGCTGAGAAAAACTTCAACAACATTCTGATTATGAGACAGGGTCTAGAAGTAGCCAAACAGTCACTGTGAGAATGAATCTATTAATTAAAAATAAAGGGGAGGAATCAATGTACAGGTAGTCCTCAACTTACAACAGTTCATTTAGTAACCGTTCAAAGTTATAACAGCACTGAAAAAACTAACTTATGACTGTTTTTCACAGTTACGACCTTTGAAACATCCCCATAATCAGAATTCAGATGCTTGGCAACTGATTCATTCTTATGACTGTTGCTGTGGACAAGATCATGTAACTACCTTTTGCAACCTCCTGACAAGCAAAGTTAATGGGGAAGCCAGATTCATTTAACAACCAGATTGCTAACTTACCAAATGCAGTAATTCACTTAACAACTGTGGCAAGCAAGGTCGTAAAAATGGGACAAAACTCACCTAATGTATGTTTCACTTAACAACAGAAATTTTGGGCTCCATTGTGGTTGTAAGTCGAGGACTACCTGTACTTTTCCATACAGATCATCCTTGACTTATGACAATGATGAAACCTTACCGTGATGATTGTAAAGCAGGTCACTCACGTGACTGACTCAATTTTACAACCTCTTTTGCATCAACTGTTAAGTAAATCTGCAATCTTTAAGTGAATGCCATGGTCATTAAGGGGCGATTTTGCTAAAAACTGGGAATAAACACAGGTTTTTTGGCATAAATTGTGGTCATGTTACTGCCGGATGTTGTAAGCAGTATAAATGTGGGCCAACTGCTAAGCACCCAACATGTGGCAATGTGTCCGGAGGATGATGAGGCGGCCATGAGAACGTTGTAAAAATCTTCTGAGGATTATTTTCAAATGCAAATATCCCCTGGATATTTTTCTAAGAGGATAAGTGATCCCCCATGTTTTCTTAGGAAATTACATTGAACTTTCGATAATATCCTGAAATCAAAAGTATATTTTGCCAGGCTACACAAGCATCATATCTAAAAGATGACACTGTAAGGTTGGGAAAAGATGCATGACTTTCTTTAGAACTTCTGCCTGGAAATCTGAGAAATTGTTTACATCTGCATAAAGAAAACTGTTCTGGCTCGATGACACTCCACGAAGAAAACATTAAACAGAAGAAAAAGACAAAATCACATGGAACACAGTTCTGTCACTAAGCAAGCTAGAAACTGATTCAATGCAAACAATTCTCTACTTTGCATCTTGTTTCTGGTTGTTTTAAAGGTAGGACTCACCTAGCGGGAAGTTCATGTATGTGATTGTGGCCCAGATCCAGTACTTCTAACTTTCGGCTATCACAAACCCATTCTGGAAGGCTTTCCAAGTGATTTCTGCACAAAAGGAAGACAAATGAAAAAAAAAATGATAATATTATTAAGGAATGTTTACATATTACATCACATGTGGTTTAAAATGTACAAAAATATTAGATGCCCTGTCAGCTACAGCACTTAAGCAGCTGGGATTGACTGCAACTACATGTGGCATGCTTATAGAATGGCAAACACAGATTGCCATGAAGCATACGGAATAACCCTTAAAATCTTGAATTAACCAACCTCACCACATAACATTATGCTATTTTTGTTAAACCACAAAAATAATTCCTGGTGCCAATTTATATGAAGGAGCCATCTTTAGCGAAGAGATATATAAAATAGAACATTTCAAAGCCACCCTAATGGATAAAACATTGTGTGCAGTATGTACGCATGCACATTTTCTCATTCAGCAGCTATTTTTTTAAAAAAATCTATCATTCCCACTCAGTCTCTCTTGCTTCAGTCTCTCTGGAAACAGATTGAGGCATACAATTCACTGACGTTTAGGAAGTGAAAAGATTTAGCAGGAGGCTAAAACCTTCATATCTGGCAATGGGTCCTTCAACTTCACCCCACCAAGATACCCAAAACCTGTTCTGAAAGAAAGCTTGCTAGACTAAGTGAGATTATCTGCTATCATATCTGCTCTCCTTCTTAACCTTTAACTCTCAGGGCCATATTATTAAAATACTTTCTACTCTGAACAGTAAGAAGAAAATCTAATTACTTATGAGGTAATATGAATATTGGGTTCAAAGTTGTGGCATTTGCTTAGCAGCTCAACAAATCAGAAGTAAGTGGAATGCAGAAAAGGGGATTCAATGTGTAATGCAGAAAAGGGGATACAATTCACTGACGTTTAGGAAGTAGTAGCAAGCCGCAGGAACATAATGTGGGCTTAGAAATGTCCTAGGATTATTTTCTCATAAGTCATGGCAGCAGCTGCATATATATAACATGTTGACATCTCTATTACAGATAGTACTTGGGTTACAATGGGAATTGGTACTGGAATTTCCATTGCTAAGCGATGTGCTTGTAAAACTTGATGTCACATGACCACGTTGTTTACCAACATCAATTCTGGCAGCCCTGGTTGCTATTATTAAACAAATTGCCTTAGATGAGGATCCACCCCCATCTAAGCCACTTCCAGCTTTGGTCCCTCCCAACATTGAGCCTTGGTAAGGTATAGGACTGCCTCCTTTTTAATTACCTTAACCTGCCTAACTTTCCACCCCTCACTGTCCTTTTAACCACCTACTCCACTGCCTCTGACAGCCTTACTGCCTGTTCCTGCTGCCCTTGCCAACCTTGTTGCTCCAAGATGACCTTCTTTGTCTTCTTCCTGCCATTGCTGAGGTGCACCTGGCCTCGTCTTTCGTGAGGCAGCTACTGGCCATGCCATGCCTGCTTCCTGAGGCTGCACCACTCCTTGTCTAAATGTGGTATGGTCTTCTCATAAGGTTTGGAAGACAGGCACATGAAAGAAGGCCACTGAGCTGGCAGAAAAGGAGGACTTTTCTAACTGGGGATCTTATTTCATGAAAGAAGGCCCTGGCTGGGGCGTTGGAAAGGCCCCATTGGCATCAGTGTGAAAGACGGTAATGTAAAGGCCTCATTCAGTGCAGTCGTGGTTTGCCATGTAGCAGACATGGTGGCAAGCAGAGCTAGGCAGTGGAGGCAGCTGGCAGCAGTAGGTAGGCAGAGGGCCAAAAGGTGGCAGGTGCTCCCAAGTAGGCCCAAATTTTGTTTACATGACTGCAGAAGACAGGAACTATTGAGGACTGGTCATAAATCCCTTAGCTCAATGCCTTCGTAATTTCAAACAGTCGTTGAACAAATGGACACTAAGCAAGGACTACATTAGTCAACATCATCAGACATAGGAGATGGGGAAGTGAGATTCTTCTTTCACTGAATAAGCTCTCTATACTAAAGCAGTAAAACCACAGAATTAGATACAACACAATTTAGAAATATTGGCAGTTTCATATGAAATTGCACAACTTGCAAAATCCCGTTGCTTCAAGCATTTACTTTGTTTGTTTGTTTTGATGCCTATGGCCTGAAAAGATTTAACAGGAGGCTAAAACCTTCATATCTGGCAATGGGTCCTTCAACTCCACCCCACCAAGATACCCAAAACCTGTTCTGAAAGAAAGCTTGCTAGACTAAGTGGAGATTATCTGCTATCATATCTGCTCTCCTTCTTAACCTTTAATTCTCAGGGCCATATTATTAAAATACTTTCTACTCTGAACAGTAAGAAGAAAATCTAATTACTTATGAGGTAATATGAATATTGGGTTCAAAGTTGTGGCATTTGCTTAGCAGCTCAACAAATCAGAAGTAAGTGTAATGCAGAAAAGGGGATTCAATGTGTTGAGGTTGTATTAAAAATCACTCCTCCAGTTTATACAGAAACATTTGTGACAATCTCTGCTTCTAAGTAAAGAAATATGACAGACCAAATAAGTTACTCTCAATATTCCAGGGTCACCAGGAAAATTCACGCAATCTCTTCAGTCAAAGAGATCACTTTATTAGTCTTCAAGTGCTCCAGTTTCTTCTCATGTTTTCACTAATGCCACATTTAGAACCAGTATCTTTCAAGGATATGCTTACCTAGAAACATCCAAATAAATTAGATAATTTGGAACTGGATACACATCAAGGTGAACGAGTTCTGGAAGAGAAAGACAAATATTGCATTGCAAAGATCAATTTAATTTCAAGCTACTAAAAGTAGACCACCCCATGTTGCCCAGGTTTATTGAAACAATAATACAAATCATAGCATAGAGGACAAAATACAAGTAGTCCTCAATTTACAACAGTTCATTTAGCGACCTTTCAAAGTTACAACAGCACTGAAAAAAGTAATTTAGGACCGTTTTTCACACTTATGATTGCAAAATCCCCATGGTCATGTGATCAAAATTCAGACACTTGGCAACTGACTCATATTTATGACAGTTGCAGTGTCCCAGGGTCACGTGATCCCCTTTTGTGACCTCCTGACAAGCAAAGTCAATCAGAAAGCCAGATTCACTTAACAACCATGTTACTAATTTAACCACTGTAGTGATTCACTTAACTGTGGCAAGAAAGGTCGTAAAATGGGGTAAAATTCACTTAACAAATGTCTCACTTTGCAACAAAAATTTGGGGCTCAATTGTAGTTGTAGGTTGAGAACTACCTGCAAACTACACTAGATCACAGCTGAAACAACTGAACAGTTAAAAACAGCAAATATGAATCTAGTAAAAAATAAAGAGCATTTTAACATTTGAAGACATTTTTTAAAAAAAATTGATTTATATGCCGCTCTTCTCCGGAGACTCAGGACGGCTTACAATGCATTAAACAATAGCCTTCATACTTTTGTATATTTATACAAAGTCATCTTATTGCCCCCATAATCTGATTTTACTGAAATAGATGGGATTTTCTTATTTGCCTTTACCTTACATAAAATATGGCTCTGTTGTAAAGAAAAAGTATTCATCCTTTATTTTGTAAACTATAGTTTTGCTTTAACAATTGTAATTCATAGTGTGTGTTTTGGGAGTACATGAAATATCTTTCTCCCCAAGAGCTCTATGATATATCTCTGATCAGTAAAAAAAAATGTATTGCGGTTTTATCACTTCACAATGCTATAGTTGGTATAGCTCAGTGAAGTGGAATGCAGCGCCCTCTCTGATGGCATGTGAGCCATCGCCTCAGTTCAGCGCATGCACACGTGCCTCCCCCCGACCAGCTGGTCTTTGGGTCTCTGCCACACATACGTGGGGGCAGGAGTGTGTGTGGGGAGCTGTGTGGGGGGGACCACACGTGCATTGCATTTTGGGGGTTCAGGGGCACGTGTGTGCAGGCTTTGGGCACTCAGTCCGGAAAAGATTAGCCATTACTGGTATAGCTTGTCTAGTATAACTAAGTTGAAAAGAAAATCTCTTCATGTCGAAAATCAGCTTCAGTAGATTTAATCTCGGTAAGGACACCAACACCAAAAAACCTCTGGCTAAATTTTAAAAAGCTTCTCTAAACGGTCAAATGTTAGGCAAGAACAAGCAAACCTTCTCCTAATAGTCACTAGACAGAAATATGTTGAGTGGAGTTGGGCACTGCAAATAGGCAGAATGAAAATTGCATTCTGATGTTATGCAGCCCTTGATTTTGATCTAAATCCTTCTCCCAACACCTAGCTCTCTTGACAAGTGTTTTTGTTGTTGTTGTTGTTAGTGAAATGGAGGTGCATTCAATCATATAACCCTTCATTTGCAGAGTCTGCATTTGCAATACTACCCAGGCACAAATTAATCTCTTTGGTGAGAATGAGTCCTCTGGATAAATAAAAAATCTCTCACTTGATTATTTCACCAAGGACATCCCCTAAAAAAGAATTCACAGTACATTTACAGGTAGTCCTTGAGTTATGACCACAATTGAGCCCAAAAATTAGTTTGCCAAGTAAAACATCTGTTAAGTGAGTTTGTCTTGTTTTACGACTTTTCATGCCACGGTTGTTAAGGGAATCATTTCATTTGTTAGGTTAGCAATATGGTTGTTAAACAAACTTGGCTTTCTTTATCAGAAGGTCGCAAAGGGGGATCACATGACCCTGGGACGCTGCAACCGTCATAAATATGAACCAGTTTGCCAAGCATCTGAATTTTGATCATGTGACCATGGGGATGCTGTAATGATCGTAAATGTGGAAAAACAGTCATAAATCAACTTTTTTCAGTGCCGTTGTAATCTTGAACGGTCACTAAATGAACTACTGTAAATTGAGGACTACCTGTACTATGTTCACTTCTAGACATGCAATCTATTGAAATGTCCTCTGGACCCCATGTCAAACCTTTACCATGCCTAGTAGCTGTAACCATTTTTGTACACTAATCTATATTATCTTCCACAGTTGCAACTCATCCATTCATCGAGCTACTATACAAATAATTATTTCAAAAAGCCTGATTTTTGCTACTACTCATTTTGCAATCTGCCCCACCACTCAACGGTATGTTATGCATATTGGAGATGCAGGCAGATGAACTAAAATCAGAGGTTTAAAAAAGAATCAGTCAGGGAAGGATAGGTTGTGAATCAATCACAACACAGAGATCATGAAGCTAGGATTTACTTTTCGATCAGGGGTGTCAAACTCAAGGCCCAGGGGCCGGATATGGCCCCCGGGATGCTTAGATCTGGCCCGCGGGGCCGCCCTGGAAACAGCAAAGGATTGGCACGCGGTGCCTCTGCCAGCAAAAACAGAGCTTCGGAGGGCCTCACATGGCCTCCCGAACTCCCTTTTCGCTGGCAGAGGGTTGCAGGAGGCCATCGCAGGCAAAAAGGGAGCTCAGGAGCCCTTTTTCTCTGGCACAGCGCTTGAGCCACCACAGGCGCCCCTGACACGAATGACATTGAGCTGGCCATGCCCACCCTGGTCACACCCTCCCTGGCCCCTGAGGTCAAACACAACCCTGATGTGGCCCTCAATGAAATCAAATTTGACACCCTTGCTCTAGATCAATGGTTAGGGAAGTAAAAAATAAGAGAAATGAACTGTTGCACAGCATAAATGTGTATTTCAAGTAATCAATCAGGATTTCCAGCTAAGGAGAGCTTCAAGATTTGATGGAAATCTTTCCCCCCCCTACTAGTAATATTATGCAAAGCAAAAGTATGCACAATGTACTCAAACTGGTCCCGGAGGGAGGGGAGTTTTGTTTTCAGAATATAACACATTTGGCCAATTTTAAATTCAAAGTTAATTTAATAACTTTTCTAGCTGTATCCTGCTGATTGCTTTCAGCAAAAAAAAACAACCCCAAAAGGGTCTGAAATATTATTCAAAAGACATGTGTGTATCTTTGTTCTGAATCAGCTTCTCAGCACTGTCACTCATCAGTACAGTGACCATAAACCTCTTATTATAAAGAATTTCATACAGCTGTCCTTTACATTTATTTTTCAAAAATTCACTTTTGTCCTTTATTTTAGTCATTAGCATTTACTGTATAAATGATAGCACTTAATGCAGAATCTTTCTTCATGTAAAAAATATAGAAACTGAACTGTCTTTTTAAAATAAGTTTACATACACTGATTTTAGATATTTTGATTAGAATGTGGGTTTTGTAAAGTTTTTCTTGATTTTGCTTTGAATTTTCCTTTGTAAAGCAAAGTTATAAATTTTTATCTTTATGAACGTCATCCAAATTTGTCCCTTTTTCAGGCTTATTCTTATTTTTCCCAAGGAAATATGGCCACTGTACTCATAAGCCACATCGGTTGCTGATTTGGTCCTTATCATTTTAAATATCAGCACTAAACTGTCAACAATGAAACAGTGGCAAACTGTGGCGTTCCCAAAATGAATGTGAAAAGACAAGGATACGTGGGAAAAAGCGGACAGAGAATCAATCTTTTGATAACAGGAAGATAAAAGGAAGATTGAGGCTGTTTCAGATCTGAGCCTGTTTCAGATCAACTCAAAGTATAGAAATCTAGAAGTTCTCCCTTGGCTTCTGCTGAGTGATATGGGCCCCTTATCAGAGTATATTGTTAGCATGAGAAAGCTCTCTATACATGTTGCTAAACTCCATAGGAAAAAAGCATTGTAGAGTTAGATGCTGCTTTACTAGCTACTAGCAATGGAAGTACTTCTCCCTCTATGTATTCAATGCAGGAATCCTCTGAACCTGTCAGCCTTATTAGGCAGTCCAGAAAGGAAAACAGATGTGCTAAATCTATTTTATGGTCAGGCTACATTAACAGGCTTTTGCCAGTAAAAGTGCAATTCTCCTCCTTTACAGCTTAGGAAACTAGGGAGGGTCTCTTCTGGACCCCTTGTCCCACTTATTATGCAGCTGGAGCTATGCAGTCTCACCGTTTGTCCAGAGCCTTTCCAAGTACCATTACATAATCGTTTTCAAAGAAGCTGAACTGGCTGGTGAAAGAAATAGATTGCTTTCAAAAAGTGGAAAAAGAGAACAAGAAAGTGGAAATGGACACCTGAGAAAACATCCCGCAAAGTGTCTAGCAACATGAACATATGATATCAATATAAATGGAACATAGGGAAAATATTAAGGACTTTAATGAGAAAGAATTGATAATGTATCTTCTCAACCCCTAACCATAACCATAACCCAACATAAACTGTAGATTAGAATATTATTATTCAATGGAATAGATAGTCCTTGATTTATGATCATTTCTTTAACATGTCTTGAAGTTACAACTGGAAAACTCACAACATGTCCTTGAAGTTACAATCACTGTAGCATCCCTGCAATCACATGATCTCAATTTAGGAGCTTGGCAACCAGCTTAAGCTATACAACATTATAGGCAACCAGCTTAAACTATACAACATTTGTAGCATCTGTGGTCATGTGATCATTTTGCGACCTTCCCAGCTGGTTTCCGACAAGCAAAGTCAATTGGGGAACCTGGATTTGCTTAATGACAGTGGAATTCACTTAACTATGTGATTCACTTAACGTCAGCAGTGATTTGCTTAATGACATGGGGAAAATGGTAGTAAAATTGCGTCTGGTCACATGATAATATAATTAATAACCACATCACTTAGTGACCAAAATTCCAGTTCCAATTGTGGACATAAGTTAAGGACTACCTGTATAAAATTTATAGCTCTCTAGACCGGTCACTTTATTTTATCTCACAAAGAATATACGGATTTGTGAGACAATGTAGGAGATTTAAAACTTGCATTTCCACTTTACAACACTCTAAAAGAGCATGTAAGCACCACTCTACAAGCTTCGAAAATTCTGCTGCTAAATGTTTTATGTAAAGCCAGATGGTTAAGGACTGGATTCATCCACAATTTAATATTGCATATAAATCCAGTTGAAGAAGAAAAGGCTAGGAACATCAATTCCTATTTGAACTACCTTCAAAGTAAACATACCATTTGAAGTGGCATAAAGAGCTTTAAGTAAGTATCCACTGATTTTGAGGGTTACCAGCTGGTTTCTTTCACAGTGTAGTATTTCAATGTTATTGAAGATGGTTGCATCTAACTCTCCTAGCTTATTATCCCGAAGATCGAGCTGGGTCACATGATGTAGGAAGTCACTCTCATCTCCCATCAATCTTCTAATCACATTTAACCTGGGATAGAAATGGGAAGGGGGGAAAAAGAGCTGGGATCAGTTATTTAGCCTCCTTTTTTTAGAAGGCTGGAAAACAAAATTTGGCTTTTAATTTATCAGTTCCAAGTATCCTTGGCCAAAAAGACCAAGTTCAATTTTTCTAGTTATACTTGCATTTCTCTGAAAAGTTTGCACTGATTTATGAGAATGCCTTCTTATTTTGTATTCAATACCCAATTATTTTTAATACCATCCAAGTCAGATGCCCTCCCCAATTAACCATTGCTCACTTTAATGTTCCAAGGCAAATTATCATTTGCATTTTTAGTGTTTATCATTTTTGGGTCATAACAATTTTAAAGACTATAGTAAAGTGATGGCTTCCTAACTCGTCTCAATACAAAAATGTATGGAATTAATATCTGTTAAACATTAGTGGCAGATGAAGACACATTAACAAAGTTTTGATGATTCAATAGGGATTATCCATATTCACAACAAAGAAATGCTGACCGACATCAGATTTAGGAATTTCTTCAGAAAATGCCAACATATATAGAATTTAAAACATTATTATAAATTCCCTTGGAGTAAACAATGACAAAGAGAGTAAAGAGAATGAATAACGTGAGGCTCTTCAAGTTTTCTACCATTGGCAAAGCATTATGTGAATATACAGTTATGTGAAAAAGAAAGTACACGCTCTTTGAATTCTATAATTTTATGTATTAGAACATGGTAAAAATCATCTGGTCCTTAGCATGGCTTTTGTGTGTGTGTGTGTGTGTGTGTGTGTGTGTGTGTGTGTGTGTGTAAAATAAATGATGACATGGTGTATGTAATAAGTCATGTGTTATTGTTCAACTTCATTTTTATCTATTTAGAATAACAGAGTTGGAAGGGACCTTAGAGGTCTTCTAGTCCAACCCCCTGCTTAGGCAGGAAACTCTACACCACTTCAGACAAATTGTTATCCAAATATCTTCCTAAAAACTTCCAGTGTTGGAGCATTCATAATTTTTGGAGGCAAGTTGTTCCACTGATTAATTGTTCTAACTGTCAGGAAATTTCTCCTTAGTTTTAAGTTGCTTCTCTCCTTGATTAGTTTCCACCCATTGCTTCTTGTCCTACCCTCAGGTGCTTTGGAGAATAGCTTGACTCCCTCTTCTTATACAATCTGAAGTTGTATTTACTTTTAAGAATGGTTAAACACCAGATGATTTTTACTATTTCCTGATATGTAAAACCAGAGAACTCAAAGAGGGTGTACTTTTTTATTCACGTGACTGTATGTATATAGTGACAATATCATGATCCAAAGCTCATTGCTGAAAGAGTAGGACAGATTTTGCACCAAACCAGTTCATACTGAACCCCAAATAAACAAGAAAAGAAAACTTGTGACTTTTTACATAAATAAAAGTTATCTGCAGAAAGCCATCACACTGGCTACCTAAAATGTCTCTGAATTTTAATTCTCAGGGCTAACCAGGAGAGATGGATGACTAAATTGCCTAATTAAAACACTGCTTTGGGATAAAAAGAAAAGTTATAAAAAACTAAGAAAATAATTGTATCATATTAAAAAAATACTACATTATTTTTTTTCCTAAAATGCAGCATATGTCTTCTTTGTGAAATCAATATCCACTAGTAAAAAGGAGTTAATGGTGCTTTAAGAAGCAGGTTATTCCTGCAAACAGAAAAACAAATTGAAGCACTTCAGCAAAAAAAATGCAGAAATAAAATGATGCAGTCCAATCTTACTGATAAATTTTGGGCAAATTAATATAGCTCCAATGTATATAATTATTTCAAGTTCAAAACTGCCACTGCGTGTGTATCCAATCCCTCAAAATTAAATTAGAATAATAGAACAGGAAAGAGGTCTTACACAAATATAGATAAGGGAGAACTGCCTGGTCTATTATCATATGCATGTCCTGAAAAGCTTGTAAAGTTCTGAGTTTCCGACTCTACCAATTTCCACTAAACACGTTTAAAAGCTAATAAGGAGCTGCATAATAATTACATTTTAACAATAATATGAAATAATATTTTAACAATGGGCTACATTAGCCTTCTCTTTTCTCATCTTTTCCAAAGTTTTCAACAATCGTTCCAATTGTCCCTAGTTAGAGGTCAGAATTAATTTCTAAGCCTATTTGGAAGTCAAAGAAAAGGTAAGGCAAGCTAAAGCTTTGGCTAATAATCAGAGTTCCTACAGAACCAATTCATCATGACAAATCTGTCATCAAAGGAAAGGAAAAATTAATATCTAACTAAATAAGTCAGCAAGACTGAATTCGAAAAGTACTGGTAAATATTTCTGCTTAATACATTTCTCAATTGAAAGTACAGACCATTTAATAACAACAAGCAATAATCTTGCCATAAAGTGATGAATTATGTCAAAAATCAACTGAAAACTCGACCATATGAATAAAAAAGCAAGGAAACAAACAAGGTAATTAATTGGCAAGGAATACTCTGGCTGGAAAGTTTAATCATATGTTTCAAAGTATATGCTAATCACAACTAGTATCTTGAAAATATATTTTTTTTTTACGAAAGATAAATTAATCTTGGCTTGACACCATCTGTTAAAATAGTCATTTAACATTGATACATATCTTTTTTCTCAGATGATACATACCTTAGATCTATATGTTTTATGTGTGGCATTTTCTTTAGTATTGGCAAACTTAGTATCTCCATACAATTTCCAGACATGCAGAGTTTGTCCATGGCAGTCAGTTTCTCCAGGACTTCAGGAATGTCACTGAATTCATTGAAAGAGAGGCCTAAATAACTAAGCTGATGCATCCTTTCCAACTCAGCTGGAAGGCTCTGGAGGAAGTTCCCATCCAACAAGAAGGTCTGTAAACTTTTGATAAAAAGGAGGAAGAAAATTTTAAAAAATCACTTGTGAAAACTTTAGGTCATTAATCAATCATTTACGTCATGATTCAGATTGCTTTTAAATATCAGGCTCAAGATGAATGTCTAGATCGGGTGTCAAATTCGATCGCATCATGTTATGTCGTGATTTCATGTGATGTATCACAACATTTTTTTTTTTGCCTTTGCGGAACTGGGGTGGGCATGGCCTGCGCGTGACACATCTGGCCCACGGGCCGCCAGTTTGACACCCCTGGTCTAGAGCAAGGATTTCCACTCCAGCCTTATTATGAGATGGAATTGCAGAGCTGGAAGAAAAGATGATCATCCTCATTCAATAGGATCCATTCCAGGTATTCCTGCTCTTCAACTAAGCTCCCAATCAGTCTTCACATTCTCTCTAGAGTGGTTCTCTTTATGGGAGGAACCCACTAACCATTTTGTAGGCACAGGCCATATCATTTTCTCCACAACCAAACACAGTTTGACAACCTACTGAGGGAAACTGCCATGCCTGAGATTCAAACCGCTTTTACCATCTTTGTTCTAGACCTACTTGTTCATATCTCCAACAGCTGCTGGTATACTTCTGAGTGTGTTGCAGGACACATTGAGCTCAGTTAAGGTTGGAATGCTGCACACCGCCAAAGGGAAATCTCCTAAATGATTGTTGGAAAGGTTTAAGCTCCTCAGCTTACTGAATCTAGAATAGAGAGGAAAAACCAGAACAGGCATAACAGATTAATAAAAATAGTATCATAGAAGAAACATATAACTTAGAATACCTTAATACAATTGAAACATCAGCCAGCTATTATTTCTCCCAGTACTAGCTAAAGAGGCTAGGGTGATTTCCATTGTTGACTCTTTATTGATCTCTCATCACTTATAAAAGCTGTGGGCTTAAATGAAAAAAGGTATGTGCAGATATTAATTTTGTACCAAGTAAGGCAGCAGTGATCAAAATGCATAATGCTCAAGGGTGCACTAAAAGTCCCAGAACTATCCCAATAAAACCTATAGCCTATTTTAAGATAGCAAATACAGAATTTTTAGAGCCAGTTATGTAGAAGCTTGCCTTGCATAGATACTCTTGGAGGTAAATAAAGATTAAAAATCACTCAAACTCTGGTCATCTCACACATGGGTCTATTGCAACAAACTCTACATGGGCATATCTTTGAAGAGTATTCAGAAGCTATAAAGCTGTACAACTGACACAGTATGTAGTTGCACAGACAGTTCTTGGGCCCCCTAGCGCGGCCCATGCTACACCGCTGTTCTGTGAGCTGCACTGGTTGCCACTTTGCTTCCAAGTCCAATTCAAAATGTTGGTTCTTACCTTTAAAGCCCTTCATGGTATGGGTCCAAGTTATCTAAGGAACCATCTCACCCCAATGGGATTGGCCCACCCAATGCATGCATGGGCAGAAGGGACATGCTGAGGACTTTGTTGGTCAAGTAATTCTGGCAGGGGGTGGGAACGGGACAGGAGAAAAGCCTTTTCTGCTATGGCTCCCAGGCCCCAAAACATCATGTTCCTTGAGATGAGATCTGTAACCCCCTCCTCTTTTGACCTTCCAAAAGAGTCTGAAGACTTTGTGCTGCCAACTGGCCTAGACCCAATGGGGTCATGTCATTCTGGACATTGACTAAAACAAAATCTCCTCCTCATGTACATCTTGCTCCCTTTTCCCCCATCTTTGTGAATTTTAAATTTAGTGTTACTATTTATTGTTTTAATGTTATATATATATGAGCTGTCTAGAGTCACCTGTAGGCAAAATGGACAGCATATTTAATAAATAAAATAAAATAAAATAAACATAATAGCAGTAGTATCACAGTTACAAAATTGGTCAAATTGGAAACTTATTATGATTGGATGAGCAGATGTTTAGACTGAAGGATCGTTGGTCTTACCTGATACGTTCCTTCTCGTTGAGTGGAGACAGCAGCCAGCGTGGGTAGTGCCCATCCAATCAGCTTGAAGGACTGAGCCTGCCAATGATTTTTAGTCCCGCCTTGTTGCCGGGCATGCCCAGCTTTTGGTGAAGACTGGAAGACAGGCTCGGTGTGTGGGACAAAGGAAACAAAGACAGAAAGACAGAAAAAAATTCCTATGTCGATCCCAGCGTGAAGAAAAGGGAGGGTCTGGCTGCTGTCTCCACTCAACGAGAAGGAACGTATCAGGTAAGACCAACGATCCTTCTCCATTGAGAGTGGAGACAGCAGCCAGCGTGGGACATACCCAAGTTCACTGTCCCGATGTTAGGGGGGGATCACGCTGGGTTGTAATGTCCTCTCCGGCAACAACCCTTTGTAGAACCCGGCGTCCAAATGAAGCTTCGGCCGATGCAAACTGGTCGAGTTTGTAGTGTCGGATGAAAGGACTAGGAGACGTCCACGTGGCCGCCCTACAAATTTCCAGCAAGGAAGCCTGTGTCGCCCAAGCTGCCGTCGTAGCTGCGCTGCGGGTGGAGTGAGCTGTTAATCCTGAAGGACGTGGAAGGGATCTGACATCATAAGCCGTGGCGATAGTTTGTCGAATCCAACGACCGATGGTGGAGGACGAAACTTTACTGCCCTGAGAAGTAGGTAAGAAGGAGACAAAGAGAGACTCCGTGCGTCGGAAAGGAGCCGTCCTCTTCAGGTAAATCCGTAGTGCCCGTCGGACGTCAAGGGAGTGCCAACGACGTTCCCGTGGGTGAGAAGGCCGAGGGCAGAAATTAGGCAGGATAAGCTCTTGGGTACGGTGGAACACAGAGTTGACCTTCGGGACGAATGTAGGGTCCAAACGGAGTACCACACGGTCCGTGTGGAACACGCAAAGGTCAGGACGAGTGGACAAGGCAGCAAGCTCCGATATGCGGCGAGCTGAAGTAATGGCCACTAGGAAGGCAACCTTGCAGGTGAGGAGTCTGAGGCTGGTAGACTGAAGAGGCTCGTATGGAGAACTCGTA
Organism: Pituophis catenifer annectens; assembly: GCF_029215685.1. Taxonomy (NCBI): domain Eukaryota; kingdom Metazoa; phylum Chordata; class Lepidosauria; order Squamata; family Colubridae; genus Pituophis; species Pituophis catenifer. Next base: position 75,505,437 of record NW_027256883.1, read on the forward strand.
AGAGACTGCAAGACGAGAGGAAGATCCCAGGTGGGATAGCGATGCAGAACAGGAGGACACAAATTCTTTGCCCCCCGAAGAAAACGGCGGATCAAGGGATGTTGAGCCAGAGACGACAAGGATCCGCAGGTAAGGACCGAAGATAAAGCTGCAATGTGCCGGCGGAGAGTGTTAGGGGAGAGACCCCGGGAGAGGCCTGTTTGCAAAAACATCAGGATATGAATGATAGACGGGTGAAGAGGACTGACATCGGCCTGATTACACCAGGTACAGAAATTCCGCCAGGTGGCAGAGTAAATGTGTTCCGTAGAAGGACGTCGGGAGGAAAGTAAGGTATGTACTACATCCGCCGGGATTTGTACCTCTCTCAAAGTGCACCGCTCAACCTCCAAACGGTTAGATTGAGCCAGGCCGGGTCTGGGTGCTTCAGGATGCCTTGTAGGAGAATGTCGTCCGAGAGAGGAATGCGCCACGATGGGGTCACCGATAGTGACACGAGGTCCGCAAACCAGGGTCTCCGAGGCCAATGAGGAGCTACAAGGATCACTTCCGCTCGCTCGGATAGAATCTTGCGGATGACCCTGGGAAGGAGAACCGTCGGAGGAAATGCGTACAGAAGGCCCGACGGCCATGGAGTTCGAAGGGCGTCGACGCCGGCCGCTCGAGGATGTGGGTACCGGGAGAAAAACAGCGGAAGTTGAGTGTTCTCGTGAGTTGCGAATAGGTCGATTACTGGATGACCGAAGCGAAGAGACAACTCTTGGAAGAGGAGCGGAAGTAGACGCCATTCCGCATTGTCTATCTGCCGTCGACTCAACCAGTCCGCTTGAACATTCTGTACCCCGGAGATGTGTTCCGCCCGAAGTGAACACAGATGGCGCTCTGACCAGACCCCCAACGCGACTGCCAGGGTGAGCAGAGACTTCGATCTGGTGCCCCCCAGTTTGTTCAAATGTGCCTTTGCGGCGACGTTGTCCGTGAGGACAAGGACGTGGGCACCTGAGACTAGATGGCGGAATGCCCTTAGAGCTAGAAACACCGCCTTCAGTTCCAGCCAATTGATGGGATGTCGAGCTTCCGAGGCTGTCCAAGTCCCTTGAGCCAGTTGACCTTGGCAATGGGCCCCCCAGCCCTGAAGACTGGCATCTGTCGTTACAACCACCCTCGAGGGTTCGAGGAAAAAGCAACCCGCCGAGAGAGCAGGGGAGCGCCACCAGCGGAGGGATCTTCGTACCGCAGGAGGGAGTGGAATCGGCTTCAGTGAAGTGCCTCTGCCGGCCTTCTGTAAAGGTAAGAGAAACCATTGTAGTTCCCTGGCATGAAGCTGGGCCCAGGGAACGATAGCTATCGCCGATATCATCTTACCTAAGAGTTGAGACAAGACATAGGGGGAAACCACCCGACTCCGCTCAACCTGGGAAATTAACTGCCTCAGACTAGCTTGCCTATCGGGAGAAAGAAAAACTTTGCCCTGAAGAGAGTCAATCAGGGCACCCAGGTGCACTAATCTAGTGGAGGGGGAGAGATGACTCTTCTCCAAATTAACGGAGAAACCGTGAGCCGCTAGCGCCTCAACTGTCAGACGAATATCAGAGGCAGCCTGCTGCACAGAAGGAGACAATAGCAGAATATCATCTAAATAACACATGAGGCGAACTGAACGTAGACGGAGTCGAGCCGCCAAGGCAGCCAGTACCTTCGTAAAGGTGCGAGGGGCAGAAGAAAGACCAAACGGGAGAGCCCTATATTGGTAGTGTGCTCCATCATAACAAAACCTCAAAAACTGTCTATGGGATGGGAGGATAGGGATATGAAGGTAGGCCTCAGTTAGATCAATGGAAGAGAGGAGGTCGCCCCTCCGAACACCGTCGAGAATCGACTTTAATGACTGCATTTTAAACTTTCGGTACACAACATATCTGTTCAAACGTTTGAGGTCCAGAATAGGACGCCACCCGCCTGAAGATTTTGGGACTAGAAACACTCTTGAATAGAATCCCGAACCCTCCTGACCGGGAGGTACAGGTTGAATAGCCCTGATAGCCAGAAGATGCTGAACCGATGAATCCATAAGGGACCTCCTGACAGGATTACGAGAAATCGGACAGCAAACAAAAGTGCGAGGGGGGGGGGGCAATAAATTCAATGGCCAACCCGGATCTTAAGGTGGCCTGGACCCACTTGTCCGAAGTGGATTCTTCCCAGATAGCGGCAAAAAGACCCAATCTACCGCCAATGGGAGGATCCAGAAGGCAGTCAGCGACGGCGACGGGTGAAACGACCTCCTCCCCCTCGAAAGGGCCGCTTAAAGTTAAAGGGGCGCCCTCTAAATGACTTGTCGGAAGAACCCCGCAACCTGCTGAAAGACCCATCTCTCCTAAATGAGGGAAAAGGAGAAGAAGAGGAGGACCCCCCATCCGCACCTCTGGAGTAAGAGCGAGGAGGGTAAGGAGAGAAGCGGGGCGGTCCTCTCCGGAAGGCAGCAGCTAACACCTTCTTTTTGTCCCTAGTTTCTGTGAGGAAAGGATCTAAGGCGTCCCCGAAAAGCTTCGTGCCTTTAAAGGGAACCGAAGCCAATCGCCACTTGTGTCTGGCATCTGCCTGCCAGTGACGGAGGTACAACAAACGACGAGCCGTGACTGTCGAAGCTAAAGATTTTGCGGAGAACTTGGCAGCATTCAGAGTAGAGTCAGCTGAAAATTGAAGAGCAGCCACAATTTTATTCAGGTCTTGCTTGATACGAGTATCCCCGGGGGTTAGCTTCTCTTGTAACTGACGCAACCAAAGCAACGTTGTCCGATTAAAGAAGGAAGCCGTAGTGGTTGCTTTAATCGCCCAGGAGGAACTTAGAAAGGCCTTTTGAAGAACCTGATCAGATCTGCGTTCATCAGGTCGAAGACCTTCGTCCGGCTCACCCGGAACATTGGAGTTAGGAAGAAGAGCGGCTACTGGGGCATCCACCGAAGGGATTTGAAGAAGAGCCTCGAGATCCGAGGAGACCTGAAAGTTTCTCTTGTCATTAGACGAAGGTAGGGGAGCAGATGCCGGGGATTCCCACTGTCGTTTCACTACGTCCAGAAAGAGAGGAGGAGTAGGAACGGATGTTATAGGTCTAGCTGGTTCCGCGAACATCGGGTCCAAGCATCCAGAGGAAGATGAAGGTGGTACCGGATCAGCGTTTGGAGAGGAAAGACGGGCTGTGTTAACCGCCTTGAAAAGCAATGATTTGAACAAGGCTTGAGGAAAAAGACCCGTGAAGGCTGGCTGATCCGGGGGAAGATTCTCATCCTCCGACAGGTCAGAATCAGGATCTCCTTTGTCGATAAAGGCAGAAGGATGACTGTAGTGAGAAGAAGTAGGAGAGGTGGAGCGAACTGAATGAGAACACCCTTCGTCACTGCGGCCCGCAGAAAAGGGGGAAGCCTCTCTTACCGACCCTTGTCGACTGGAAAGACCCGAACGGGCGGCCAAGGACCTTTGAACCGCCGCCTCAATCATTTGTTGCAGTTGATCTGGAGGGACGACTGAATCCAAGGCGCGGGCAGGCACAGGGTCAGATGAAGAAGCCGTCTGTGTCGTTGGTGGATCAGGGACCGGTTGTTGAGCCACTGAGTCAGCACCCCACAAATTTTCCTCAGAGATAGTCACTGGACAATCTTGCAGAGATAGTTGATCAGGAGAAGGCGAATGTGGTACGGAGATTGGAGGTGGAATAGAAGGGGCAGGTTGAGGAATGGGGGAAGGCAACTGGGCACATGCCTTGTCACATAATCTGGTCAAAACTTTGTCTCTACGTTGTTCCGCTTTGGAAGAAGAGGATGACAAGTCACGAGAGGAAGACTTGTGATGAGAACGAGAGGGTTGAGAGGATCTGGACCGAGGCCTAGAATCTTCCATGGGAGATTGCTGGGTAGCAGACATGGAGTCTGATTGGCCAACCTCACGTGCACTGGCCTTCCGGCCGTGCTTGGATTTAGAAAGAGCCTTAGGCATGGCAACAATAAAATTGAAGTAACACCCCCACACACCGTTTATATTTGATGTGTCAGTAATCAGGTTCTGAATTGGCAGAGGGAGCGAGAGGAACTCCACAGAAGGAATTTTCGTAAAAATAACACTTATTGATACCAATTAAGGCCAGACCAACTAAGTTGGGAGCGAAAACTCCACGAACTGGAATTATGGTGGTAGTGGGGGGGGGGAGGAAGGCCTTTGAAATGTTGAAAGGGAGGCAAGACCAATCAAATAAGTAAACAAAGAAGTCACAGACTTGTGACCGTTGTAAATGAAACACTCTGGTGGGGGCGTGAAGCTCCACTAAATTTTAATGGCCAGCAGCTGACGCTGACTACTGCACAGAGTAAGGGGGCGTAAAGCTCCACTGGGCTGAAGTAAACAAACCTCCGGATCAAAGCCCTGCAGCACCGAAGGTGGGGGGGGGGCGCGAAGCTCCTCAGCTGCAATCTTGCCGCCAGCAATAAATTCGGAATAGAGCGACCACGAGTTAAATTCCAATAGGCCGCAACTGCCGGCTAGTAAGCAGAGGTGGGGGCGCGAGGCTCCTCAGAAGAATTATTTAGCCCGCCACGCTCAGCAAGTAAATAAGGCAGTCCGAGCAGAGCGGCTGCAAAAGGAAGCGTTTCGGCAGTAATAGAGTGAGGAGGAATGCAGGACGCCAATCTAGTGCTCTCCCCCAACGGCGGCAAAAATTTTTAGAAATTCAAAATGGCGGGCGCCGCTCAGGAATGCCTCCCGAAACGGCCGATAATTAACGGAGGCAAAATAAGCGAAGGGCAAGAGGAACGCTATAGCAGAGAAAGTCCCCCGAAGATCAAATGTCCAAAAAGCCCTCCCTTGGGGAGATCGAGGGCAAAGAACCCCACGCCCTTAGCAGAGGCAGGAGAGATCGCTGTTAGCTTAGGCCTGGTTCTTTACTCAAACTCACAAATACGAAGTCTAGACGGTCCAAGTCAGCCAGAATGAATCAGTCAGTGTCCCAGTCGAATCACGAAGGCAAAGTCAAACAGTCCAAGTCAATTTTTTCGAAAAAACACCAATATTAAAGAGAGAAAAAGAGAATATTTGGCCAGAGAAAAGTCCCACACACCAGTCAGCGCTGAAGGACTGAGCCAAAAGCTGGGCATGCCCGGCAACAAGGCGGGACTAAAAATCATTGGCAGGCTCAGTCCTTCAAGCTGATTGGATGGGCACTACCCACGCTGGCTGCTGTCTCCACTCTCAATGGAGAATTTGGCATTTTTACCCACCTATCGAGTCCTTTACCTAGACTTGGGATAGGCAGATGTTATTATGGTTTTAAAGGTATCATCACAGGTTGTAAGCTGTTCCAAGTAAAGCTGCCTTTTGCTATTATTATTATTATTTTCATTGTTACAATCTGTCAGATGTTTAGATTGGATTTGGCATTAGATAGTTCTCAATTTACAATCACAATCTGGGCCAGAACTTCCATCGCTAAGCGATGCAATTATGTGGTCATTTAGCTGACCAGTTTTGCTGATGTCATTAAGTAAATTACTGCAGTCAAGTGAATCACACAGTTGTTAAGTGAATCTTGTTTTCCCCATTGACTTTGCTTGTTGGAAGCTTCCTGGGGAAAGTCACAAATGGTGATCACATGACCTAAGACTCTTAACAGTCGTAGATACCTTCTAGTTGCCAAGTGCCTGTATTTTGATCACATGACCATGGGGATGCTGCAACAGCTGTACATTAAGGTGTAACTGCCCACTCTAACCACTATTATTAATTCATTTACAAAAATACTGTACAATTCTCCCTTCCCCCAAGTTTTCTTCTGCAACCATGGGACAAAAATTCTATTTGATTTTTAAACAAAAACTCAAGGAACTGTTGCTATTCTATGGTTGTCTGAGCACCTCAAGATAGGATCCATGATTGGGAGCATAACTATGAACTTACACATTCCCTAGATTCCCTCACCCCAACAATTGCCTACGTTACGAGTATTAAATGAGTTAAACATTCTCTGGGCAAAAAACATACTGCCTGGCTCATCAGAAACATACTGCAAGCTTCATTAAAATGAGAAACTCATCATTAAGTTTTCAATTAGTAGCACTCATTAAAAAACAGTTTCTTAGTGAGAAGTTTTCTACACAGGGTGACTCCTTTTTTTACAAGTTAATTTCATAACATTTTTAAAACCTCTCCTTCAAACCTACCCAAGTAGAAATAATCCTTTTAATCCTTCTCAAAAATTTGCACACCTCGAACCTGTGATAGCATCCTAAGAAGGACTCAATTTCAGGTAAAAGTGGAACAGGGAAGAGGCTATGAAGAGATTACTCAAGAAAGCTAGAGGATAACCAAGTTATCAGGCCTGTTTCTGTACCCCACATTACTCAGATTAACTAACAACACAGATTGTGAGGTGTGTCACTGAGATTAATGGCTCAATGAAATGGTTAAAGGACCCAACTGTACCAGGTTCAGATGGAGAGAGGTTCAAAGTTCATCAAAAGGTTTTATTTTCCCTTCATTAAATCCCACATGATAAGGGAATTAATACACATATGCAGCTAACAACTGCAGTATCAAAAAAGCACTTTGAAAAATCAGCCACCTGAGGGGACTCTCTCAAACTTAGCATCCTTCCTTCCCAGCTTGACCCCTTTTCGGTCACAAAAAACTAGGGCAAATATGAAAGGAATATAGTTCAGTGCTAATGTTTAGGAAAATCCTACAGGAAAAAAAAAAAACAATGGAGCAGAAAGATACCTCTCAAGAGGCCAGCCAGGTCAGAGAAATACAATCTTTCTATCTCCCAGAAAACATTTAGGAATCTCAGGAAATCACAACTTCAAAACAGTTTTCATAGGGACCCAGCTAATAATCAAACAAGAAAGAACAAATTAAAATAAAGTAAAAAAAAAAAAAGCTTAATTGTAACAACAACAAAAAACACCTGAAGTATACAAAAACATGGATCATAATTCCACCACACAGACCCACATCAACTCAAAATAACATCATCGTGCAGCAGCCCAACCTGGGGAAACGGTCATGAAACTTTCCACCCTGCTCCACCCCATATTTGTGTTGTTGTTAGTTGCAACATAAACAAAGCAATGCATTTCTGGTTGCCTCTTTCTTCTTCAGATAATCCTATGTACTGCCCATTAACTGAGACAGGCAACGGAAATGCTGGATAGGCCACTTAATTCAGATGCAGCAGAATGCCAATTTATCGTGAAACTTTTTTCTCTGACTTTGTAATTTATCTGTTAATGTACTGTGGATGTGACTGTAAAGAAAGTGGGTAAATGTTCTAGGTCGCTTTAGGTTTCAAAATTAAAATTTGAATTGTGTGGCAGTTTTTGTTTGTTTGTTGAGGCCATGCTAGCAAGCTGTGGGCACTACAGCACCACAGACTCCACCATTCAACCCAGAAATCAGGTTAAACTCAGCCTCGTTATATTGGGCTAATAAAACATAATGTACTTGAAGAAGTAAATCATGTCAGCAGGCTTAATCTTTCTTTTGAATGACTGGCTTCAGTAAGGAGATCTGACTTTGTTCAAGCCACAGTGTAATGGTTCTGCTGGACAAAGAAATCTCAAGAAGTAAGCATTTTATTCAAATGTATTTCAAATGATTTTCTGCACAATCAGTAAATCTCAACCTCACATTTAATTTTGAAATTTCCCCAGTATTTTTCAACCTAAGGTCCATTTTTCTTTTATCATTCTTCACTTCTTCTCCTTATCGTAAGAATATTAATGGTACATTATTGAATCTATCTTGAATCCATCAATTATTTTTTCTTTAATTCAATATGTCTGGTTCTCAGAGTCTGCCTGGACAAGTCCTTGCAGTTTTCTTGGCTAGTTTTTCAGAAATGGTTTGCCAGTTTCCTTTCTAGGACTGAGAGAAAGTGACTGGCTGGCCAAAAGTCACCAAGCTGGCTTTGTGCCTATGGTAGGACTAGAACTCATAGCCTCCTAGTTTCTAACTTGATGCCTTAGCCACTACTCCAAACTGGCTCTCTGTCAAATATATATCCAAACCATTAAATCAAAATTTCAATGTACTTCACTTAAACATTATCTGATTTCAAAGGAATGGAATTAGGGAGATTTCTCTACCCTCACACATTGCTAGTATTTTCAAGCTACATGCTATGTTTATCCAGGAAAAAAAATCTAACATTCTAAAAATCAACAATATGCTTGAGCATCTTCCTGAATTTACCATCTTTCTAAATTGATTTCAGAATAACAGAATTTGATGAACTAAGACAAAAGTTAAATCTGAAGGAAGAAAATGTTCAGGAAGTATGGTAAATCCTGGGAAGCAAGACATTGATTGGGCAGTTGTGAGCAATTCCTAGTAGAAGAAAATATGAGAGTTATCTAAAGAGTCTAGCATAAATACATACAGAGCTTTCTAAAATGCTGAGGGGGGAAAAGGGAAATGCGTATGAAAAGACCTAGGGGTAAATAGCCAAGGCACATACTAAAAAGTGTAGGTACTCAGTCTCAGAAAAACTAGAATGCAGAATATGCTGAAAAAAAAAATAGCTTTTCAGGTTCCCCATTATAATATGTTATATTATATATCTCAACCTCAGCAATATCCCATTAACTTACACATTTTATAAGAAATTTAATAAAAATTTATAGCTTTATAAAATTCTACATACTCAAGCATTTCCTAGGCTCTCTAAATTGGGAAGATATAGCCTTCCTGGGTGCAAAGTGTAAAGAAAGAGGTAGGCATTGCTCTGAATATCGATCAGAATATATAGCATCAAAATAACCTGAGAATTATTCCCTTTCCAGCTGTGTCTGACTCTAGGGTGCATTGCTCATCTCTTGGCCAAGGGAATCAGCATTGTTCAAAGACATTTTATATGGTCATGTGGCCAGCATGATTGTATGCGAAAGATGCATGGAAAGTTGTTACCTTCCACTGAAGTGGTACCTATTAATCTATTCACATTTGCATGCTTTCAAACTGCTAGATGGGCAGGAGCTGGGACAGAAACGGGAGCTCATTCTGTTGCATGGTGCTCAGGTCTCAAACTTGAGTTGTCAACTTTCTGGTTGAAAAGCTCAGTGTCTTTAACCATTGAGCCATGGCGGCCCCTTTAAAAATATGGAATGTTTCATGAATTTGTGTGTCATCCTTGCTTATATTGTTTAGGAAGTTGTTAAATTGGAGAATGAATGGATTTGGATAGTGGAATAACATAAATACTTTGAATAAACTTTGCAAAGACTAGTTTATCCTATTCTAATGCCATCCACAATTGTTGGGACTAGAAAAACTAGAATTCCCAACCATTTGGGGCAATATATTTTGTTTCAACATGATACTAGATTGGGGAAGGCTGCAGTACATTGATAAAGAGATATTTGAGTCACGGGTAAAATGTGGTGTTTTTTTAACATCTTAAATGACTATTCTTAAGCAGCTGTCATGAAAACAACCAGAGAAGCAGCAACTAAAGATAATCCTACATGGTGGCCTGCACTAGTGAAAGATGCGAGATTTACTGAATTGACTGAAAACAGTGACCGGTGTCATCAAAATAGGAACTAGAATGTTGAAAAGGTAAACATCGAGATTTGTTTTCCACCCCTCACGTAATACAGAACTTAAAGGTCATTAAATGACATTGAGACGCAGAAGATCTAGGATAGACAAATCTGATTTCAAAGGAATGGAATTAGGGAGATTTCTCTACCCTCACACATTGCTAGTATTTTCAAGCTACATGCTATGTTTATCCAGGAAAAAAAATCTAACATTCTAAAAATCATATTTTTTTTTATAAAAGTTCTGAAATATTCCTAGTATAAAATAATAACATCCAATCTTAATAGCAATAAAATGGATTGCAAAAAAGCAAATGGAGGTCACTAGGAAACCTGTCATATCTTATTAGAATCTCTAATGTATAATATTTATTGGGAATACAAGTGAGAGAGTGTTATTGCACCATGCTTACAAGTTTCCCCTTTAAATCTACTTAGACAATGTGGGAGAAGAAAATTTTGGATTATAAGGCCCTTGATATCCAATAATTTGACCAAAATATTCAGTCCATCCCATGCAGATTAAGATCCATATAAATTACAAGTTTTGCCCCAAGTGTTTTGTGTGTGTATTTTTGTGTGTGTGAGTCCACAGCCTATCAGAAAGCCACATTCTTTTACACTGAAATTTCAAGAAAGACAGTTTAAACTCCTCAGGATAAGTTGATTGCAATATTTCACTTTAACATGTTATTTTCCTTATCGCAGCAGGTTTAGGGTTACTAAAAGATAAAGCTCAAGGAATATAATATACTGCAACAACAAAAACCTAATTGCTTTCTTTTTGAAGCAGACAAATCACCACAGATGAGAGATGAAAGCAGGAGTCCATCCAAAGTGCAAGTGTTTTCTCTCTAGACAACAGAACCTTTGTACTCATGACAAGAACAGTCTTACAATAAGAAAGGAGAGTGGTTGGATACAGGAGGCATTGTATTTATGTAAGTAAAATGAAACAGCACAAGGATTATTTTATTATTCAGCTGCAAAAAGATTCCCTTGATCAGACATACGCAACCTCTAAAAGCAGGACATTTACAGAATAACAATTTGTGGCTATATCCAGCCAAGCTGCTCTACTGAGTTTAGGTCTAAAGCCAAGCCGCCAATCAACTGCGCTCTCCTTTATTGTGCACTAGTGTGTTTCCTAAACAGAGAAGAATAAGTTGTCCTTTTATGTGCACACAGTACAAAAGCTCCCTACCTCTTTGACAGCACACCTTTCTACTGTGTTGTAGCAATTCAAAAGAAGTGTTTTAATGCAGCACAATTTTCAGTTTCTTTAGTCCAAACTGGCCACCGTAAATCAGGAAAGCTGTAGCAGTTAAAACATTTTGGGCATGAAGCTTTTTCATTAGAAAGCTGCAGTCACTGTTCCTTCTACAAAGCATACACATTACCACTATGAGCATGGGGAACATGCATGCATTCACACGCACAAAGGATAGCTTTGTGGTCGATATCTTTTAACGCTCGATATAGTCACAGAATGCAAGAGATGGAAATGCATTTAATCCAGACTCTGTCCAAGGAACAATTAACCACTTTGTTAAATAATAATTTTTGAATATTACAATTAATAAGAAAAGAATCAATACAAATAAATAGAAAGAAACAGAAAGAAAAAAATAGAAAGTGCAAAAAAGAAAAAAAAAGATACAAAAATAACTTTCCCCTTCATAACAAGTATAGGTAGTTCTCGACTAACAACAGTTCATTTAGTGACCATTCAAAATTACAATGGCACTGAAAAAGGTGACTAATTACCAGTTTTTATATTTATGACCCTTGCAACATCCCCATGATCATGTGATCAAAATCCAAATGTTTGGCAACTGACTCACATTTATGACTATTGCAGTGTACAGGAGTCATGTGATCACCTTTTACGATTTTCTGGCAAGTAAAATCAATGGGAAAGCCAAATTCACTTAACAACCATATTACTAATTTAACAGCTGCAGTGATTCCCTTAACAACTGTGGTAAGAAAGATCGTAAAATGAGACAAAATTCACATTTAACAAATGTGTCACTTAGCAACAAAAAGTTTGGGCTCAGTTGTGGTCAAAAGTCGAGAACTATCTATATAGACAATATTTATCACCTTCTCTTAAAATATAACAAATATCTCTTCTTCTCATAGCTCATCTCTTATATATAAATAAATCTGTAAAATTCAGTCCTGACAGTCTTTTTTTCAAAAAATTTTCAAAAATTTTAATAGGTCTCTTGTAAATTCCATATGAGAAAATTATTCCAGATCACTCTTTTGGTTGGTTAAGACATTTCATTTGTATATCCAGTCTATCTAGCATCTCCTTCCACATCATTCCCATAATCTGTCATTTCCAAATCAGTTTCAGACCTATTCAGAAAAGCTTGTTCCTCTTCCGTATCATCTTCCAAATACAGTGTCTATAATGGCATACATGACATATTTTTTAAAATTAACTTCTGGGTTCATTGTTCGCAAATATCCTTCAATATGTCCGATGTTAAATTATTTTGCTCCATTCTGTATTAGTAAGTCAAATCTAAATGCTCTTCTCCTTCAATTGTAATATTTAATTCCTTATACAAAAATGGTGCCTCCAACCGAGCCTAACAAAAACTGAAGTAGCCGTATTCCAAGTCAGCAATAGTTACACAAATTACCAGCCTTCAGTGAAGTTAGAAAACTGTATTTTACAATGTAATAACTCTCTGAAGTACCTGGAGGTAACACTGGACAGATCACTAACCTTCTAACAACACTTGGAAAAAACAGCTGTAAAATTGAAAAGTTGCAACACTTCACTGAACCGACTGGCTAAAACATCTAGAGGTGCTGATACTAACACCCTACGAACAAGTCTTGGCTTTGGTTTATTCTACAACTGACTATTGTGCCAGTGTGTGGATTAACAGTGCCCACACCCAAAAGATCCTCCAATTCTGCCAGACAATATGTATCATCTCTGTCACACTGCATCCCACTCCTGGGCACTGGTTACCAATACTTAATAATTTCATACTGCCCCATGTTAAAAGACAACAAGCTCTCGTTCGACTGTAGCCAAGGATGCTGACAACAAGGCCCTCCTTATTCACCAGGACAATGCATAGTCCATCACAAGATTGAAATCATGTAGGCCTGCAGGGAAAACAGCTATTCACTTAGCATATACCTAATTTAATTCTGAGAATGCCTGGACAGAGGAATGGTCCAAGGTACCTTCTTGTGGCCTGACCATTAGTGATTCCTCTATCAAACCACCTGATTTCGACTTGCCTCATTCTGTCTGGATGAAATTGAACATAATTAGGTGTGATATTGAAAGAAGTGCCTCAGTCCTGTATCAGTGGAGATGGAAAGATTCTCCTTGTTGCAACTGTGGTCGGCTGTCCTGGCAGACTGAGTCGAAAAACTGGAGCTGATCAGCAGGAGGCGGAGCTTATGAGCTTCCAGTAGACTCGGTCCTATTGGCCAGCTACCTGTCTCCTACCCAAGCCTGACTGCCGTGACAGCCTTGTAGGAGAAGGAAAGATTCTCCTTGTTGCAACTGTGGTGCTAATATGCAAACTACTAAACATATTTTGCAAGACTGTGCACAATTTGTATTCTTTGGTTCCTAGAAGATCTGCATGAAGCAATGCCAAAGGTGATTTCCTGGATAGCTGAATTGAAGTTATGGAGCCACTGCCATACCCACATAAAAGCTTTGTATATAATTATGTGGATTGTGTGTATATGTTTAGTTCTCTTATGTTGTGTTCTCACATACACTAAATAAATAATAATAATACATAATTCCTTCGAATGTCCAAATTTCAAAATCCCATTTTATATATTCTTATCAAATATTCAAAACAATAACATTTTTCACAGGAAGCATTCTCATAATGAGTTTCAAAATTTTATTTCAAATCCAGCTGGACCTTTAATCTGTTTGTAACTTTCCAAAATCAACATTCCAATCACCCTTCTATTGTTTATTCCAAAAAGAGAGAATAGAATATTCTCTTAACTCCTTAAACTTATATTCAACTTCTTCCAGTAAGGAATTGAAAGTTCTGAGAAAGTATCTCCACTCCAGGCTCAAAGGTGAAGCTCCAAGTAGTTTTCTAGACTTTTGCACACATATAATAAAGAAGTACTGGAAGGAGCCCAGCGAAGCTCAGGCCATCAATCATTCTGGGAGATAAAATGCAATCTTCCACCTAAATATATTTGAAATGATTACTACATCCAAGTTGGTAGCAACCTTAATCTCAATATCCAATAGAAGGAGAAGAGGCACCCACAGACCCAACCAAAATAGAACGAAGTGCTGAAGTGGTTTCATGAAGTAGTGGCACAGGAAATCAGGACAGGCATATCTGAAAATCGTTTGTAATTTGCAGAGTGGTTGAAAACATGATGGTGGCATAACAGGGCCTATGGCTGATCACTGAAAAGTAAATCAAGAGCCAACTACACAACAAAGTCCTTCTTAGAAAATAAGCTACTTAGGAAGCTAATTGAATTGTTTTATTTAGAGACCAATTGCCCAATATGTAGTACGCTTGGGGAAAAAAAATAAAAGAGAGGAGGAACAACCAAATAATAATTATCTAGGCTATATAATAGGCTAAACAAACTATTCCATGTTCAGACAGCATATATGTCGTTAACAATGCCGGTGTTAAGCACCTTTACAGCAATAGCAATTGAGAAGAACTTAGAAACTCTGATGGAGATTCTGTACAAGAAGCTAACAGAAAGGATGTTATTTTCCTCAGCTGACCTGCTGGCAGAATTGGCCAATAAAAGCGTTATTAAGCCACCACAAAATGGGCAATGCAGTAAGGCAGGTGAGATAGAATTGATCACCCCTTCCAAATAGGAGCAATATATATATTGCCATCACAAAATGGGCAATGCAGTAAAGCATATGATCTTATAATGAATTATATTTCCCATTTAAATCCTTTGACGGCAAGGATTCTTTATCCTGCATCTAGACCAGGATACAGTTGTCCTGTGCAAGATGACATTATTAATAAAAGAGATATTTTTGGGATAAAAGGTTTTCCAAGCAAGATTCCTTTATAGCAATACTGGAGTGTTTATTTATATTTGCTTGCTGTAATGTCGCAGGCCAAACATCAACATAAAAATTAAAACAAGCTACACGAAGGTAATTTGGCAATTTTGTAATTATGTATATGTATCAAAGCCACCAAAAAAATGCAACAATGCAAAATTTTATGACTTTCACATAAATTTTACTAAAGTGTTCACTTAGTAAAGAAGCACATGATTTACATTTGCTTTCATTCTTATTTACAGAGGGATCAGGAATCTCTTTTTTATCCTTACTTTCTATTAGGACTAAAGAGAGCTGACTGAGATATAAAACAATGTCTTGACTCAGATCTCCAGAAAGACCAGAATTTAAACTCAATATCACAGATGCAGAATTGATACCACTGCAGATGTTCTGCGGAGTTGTCCTCCATATACCATGCTTAGTGTTCCTGAATTAATGTCGGCCTCCATTAACAGATGTTTGGCATAACTTAGACACGTGCAGGGCTCCCAGGATATACCTCAAAAGAATTCTAAAGAGAAGAAAGGCTGTCTATTTGTTTCCTACAGGACAAGATAGTCAAGGATATATTAGTAGATGGATTACAGAATGTCTTTCTGTACATTTAGCTATAAGAAGCAACCAGATGGCTTTGTGTCTATATTTACAGTTTTAGATTACACTGTATGGTATTTGAATTACTACATTGACCTTCCCTAAGAATATAGTACTTCCATGGTATACAGGTGGACCTCGGCTTACGGCCACAATTGAGACTGGAATTTCAGTCATAAAACGTTACAATCATAAATTGAGTCATCACGTGACCTGACTCAATTTTACCATGTGGGGTGAAGGGTTTTTGTACAACGGTTAAGCGAATCACATGGTCATCCTCTGAATCCAGCTTATTCGCTGGTTTGTTTTTTGCTGGAAAATGGCAAAGGTTGCAAAATGCAATCATGTGACCATGGGAAGCGGCAATCAGGTGTAAATGGAGCTGGTTGCCAAGTCAAAATGCAATCAAGTGACCGCACAGGTGATGTGTCAGACATAATTCTGAGAACAGGTTGTAACTTTTTTGAGTCTGCCATAACTTTAAAGGGTCATTAACCAACCGCTTGTAAGTTAAGGGCCACCTGTATTCCGTTTCCTGTTGTGTCCAATTAAGAATGGTAGCTGGCATATTTATAAAGAACCATCCTGGTCACTGAAACCTGGTTGTAACAATCTCACCCTACTCAAGTTGGAAACAAACTCAGAGACAATTTAAATGTCAAGGCACAAACCACTAACTGCTTTATTATGTTTGTTAACTAATATATCTTATTCCTACATTTTATGTGTGTTCTGGCCACTAGAGAGTCCTGTGGCTATAATGAATTATTCAGTAACAAAGTTGAAGTGCAGTCAACCAAAATCAGTACATGGAACTAAAAGGAAGTTTTTTCCTCCCTGGGACAGGAAGAAGCTTTAATCCTTCCTTCTAGTCTGAAGTGTACTTTTCTGGCAAATCCACTTGAAGTGAACAGAAAGATAATTAAATCCAACTAACGTTCTCTTCAAAAGGGACATGGTGGCTCAGTGGCTAAGACGCTGAGCTTGTCAATTGAAAGGTCGGCAGTTCAGCGGTTCGAATCCCTAGTGCCGCATAACGGGGTGAGCTCCTGTTACTTGTCCCAGCTTCTGCCAACCTAGCAGTTCGAAAGCATGTAAAAAATGCAAGTAGAAAAATAGGAACCACCTTTGGTGGGAAGATAACAGCATTCCGTGCGCCTTTGGCATTTAGTCATGCTGGCCACATGACCACGGAGACATCTTCGGACAGCGCTGGCTCTTCGGCTTTGAAACGGAGATGAGCACCGCCCCCTAGAGTCAGGAACGACCAGCACATATGTGCGAGGGGAACCTTTACCTTTACCTAACGTTCTCTTCGATAGTAAAGTCTGTTCAAATTACATCACAAAAAATGCAAATAGTTTTAGAGGCAGCTATTTGAATACAGTAAAGAAGGAATAGGCACTATGTACTGTGTAAAGTAGAGGCATACTACTTTAGTATGTAAGATTCCAACTAGCATTCAGCCTTGCAAGCAACCATTTGAATAGCTAAAAGTCTTTAACAGAGACACCCCCCCCCCAAAAAAAAGTAAATATTTCACATGGAAAAAGAATTGATTCTCTATCTTTTGCAAGTAATCAACACCATATAAATAAAAGCATATGCAGACAAGCAGAGTGGCAAAATCTGTGGGCCATTTGTCATTTTGTTTTGCAAGTATAATTCGGTTAAACATGGTCAATGGATCATTGTGGTTTTCTCTTTAGCCTCTACCCATTTTTAACAATGTGTCCTACCCACAAATTCACCCACTGTAAAATATTGTTGCAACAGTCAGTTCCCACGATACCATCAAGTTATGTAAAATGGGTTGGGCTCTTGGAAATCACTCTGGGCACACACACTTGAGGGTTCAGGTGAAACACAGGGACTTAATACAGCTAAAAACTTTTAAGGCATGGTTTAAGAGAATTTAAAGCAACTGCAATTTCCCCCCCCCTCCCCAAGGGAAAACGAAATAGATTAACAAGCTGTTTTACCTTTGTAGGTCGTCAAGTCCTCTGACCATTGATGAGCTAGGGTTCAGCCTGAGGAAATTTTGCTTCAAATTGAGATGAGTGAGGTCCTGGCTATAAAAAAGATTGGCAGGCATATCCTCCAGGCTGCAGCATGAGAGATCCACTGAGCTTATTCGCTGGGATGCAATCTAAAAACAAACATTTTTTTTTTTAAAAAAAGTTAAAAGTGCTTATTGGCTAAGTAAGGATACTTTCCTGCTTATCAAATTAGTTCAGCTATAAAACTAAGTATGTCCAAGGCTATTTTCAGAAAACAATGAGGGAGGAGAGTGTCTCCTTAAATATTAATCTTTCAATAAAGTCTCATATTTATTTCACAGTTACTTTTAAGTTTCTCTATACCTGTGTCCTTCTGAATGGCCTCCACATGTTTATCAGCTAGAGGTGTCTGCATGTGGGAAGCCAAAGGAGATTAAAATGATGGAAATAGTGTCATATTGTTGCACTGTAAGCTCCATCCCTTTTGCATATGTGTTGTAACATCACACATGTAAAAGAGGGCAATTCTTTGTAGCCTGCGGATGTCTCTGTAGAAACATTTATTTTTCTGTAGTTGTCTCTATTCTGCTCAATATACTTCATCCACTCAAAAGTATCCTACTCCCTAGAACTTCACCTATTTTCTCTTGTTGTTTATGCTTGGAAATGTACTTCTGAATGCAACAAGCCTCCTTTATTTCCTTTAAGTTCCTCTTTCAAACTCATTTTGTTCAGGAACACTTTAGAGCAGGGGTGTCAAACTCAAGGCCCGGGGGACGGATCTGACCCATGGGGTATTTAGATCTGGCCCGCGGGCTGTCCTGGAAACAGCAAAGAACCTGCCTGTGGTGCTTCTGCCAGCAAAAACAGGCTCCCAGGCTCAGTTTTCAGCTGCCACGGTCTCCTGCAACCCTCTGCCAGTGAAAGCGGCCCTCCCAAACTCCTTTTTCACTGGCAGAGGGTTGCAGGAGGCCATGGCAGCCGAAAACTGAGCCTGGGAGTCTGTTTTCGCTGGCAGAGCACTCGGGCCACCACAGGTGCCCCCAACAGGACTGATGTTGAGCTGGTCATGCCCACCCTGGCCACGCCCACCCTGACCCCTTTGAGGTCAAACACAACCCTGATGTGGTCCTCAATGAAATTAAGTTTGACACCCCTGCTTTAGGGTATTACCCTAGTTCCTATACTATAGCTAAACAAAACACACATGAATGAAACAGTCATATACAGTAGTGGCCAAAATTGTGGAAACCTTTTGGGAAAAGTGTATTTTCTAAAACTAGCTAATAACACTACTTTTTTTGCGGGGGGAGTAGTACCATAAAATTATATATCAATGGAAAGATAATTTAATCAAGAATATAATGCAATAACTTTTATGAAGGATTTGCTATTAGAATAGCATTTACAGTATAAAGAAGAAAAGTGAAACACAGGGAAAAAACGAGATATACAAAAATTATCACCATAGAAAAAACAAGATATGCAAAAATCATCACCATGTCAGTTAATACTTAGTTGGGTAACCTTTAGCATGAATTACGGCCTTACAATGTCTTCCCATGGAGTGAACCAAGTCTTTTAGTTCTGCAGCTATTATAATGTGAAACCAAGATTGAATGATTGCTTCTATTAACTGGGTTTTATTGCTGGGTCGCTTCCGACTAACAAGTTTCTTTAGTCAGCTCCATAGATTTTCAATTGGGTTAAGGTCTGGGCTATTCCCAGGCCATTCCAGCAGTGGAATATGATTATCTTGAAACTCCAAAAAAAAGTTGTCTTATTAGCCATCAAACCTCAAAAATACACTTTTCCCAAAAGGTTTCCACAATTTTGGCCACTACTATATACCGGCTTGGTTTATCTCTGCGTCCTTCTTCCCTCTCTCTTGTTTGTGTGTATTTTTTATTAGAAAAACCCATGAGTAAAGAGCTTGGGGTTTTTGTAAAGCATTATGTATTTAGATCATTGTATATAAGCAAGTGAAACCACAAGTTTTTTTCTCATCCAAAAGAGAGCAGCTTTATGGATGAAACTGCAAAGAAATACAAATTGTCCTTTGTTAAAGTTCCATATGCTATCTCTGTTCTGCGTAGTTTTTTTTTTTTCTTTGATCAAAGAAAAATAAGCAGAGAAAATATAGATGCATCCTCTGTAGCTAGAGGCTCACAAGCAGAATCCCATCCATTGAGTTTAAAGAGTTCTTCAACTACCATTGGATTTCTCTAAGTAATGAGAAAAGTATAGGCCTGGCATTGTTTCCAATACAGGTAGTCCTCGACTTACAACCGCAATTGAGCCCAAAATTTCCATTGCTAAGCAAGACATTTGTTAAGTGAGTTTTGCCACACTTTATGACCTTTTCTTGACAGAGTTGTTAAGTGAACCAATGCAGGTGTTCAGTTAGAAAACATGGTTGTTAAATGAATCTGGCTTCAGTATTCAGGTTGCTTGTCAGAAAGTCACAAACGATGATCACATGACCCCGGAGTATCGCAACCATCATAAATACATGCCAGTTGACAAGCATCTGAATTTTGATCGCATGATCATGGGGATGCTGCAACGTAAGTGTGAAAAACTATTGTAAATCACTTTTTTTCAATGTGTTGTAACTTCGAATGGTCACTAAATAAATGGTTTTAAGTTGAGAACTACCTGTACTATTTCTCTGAGTTCTCTTCTCTAACTACTAATACAATCTAAAGGGATGGGGTAAGATTTGATTTGATTTGATTTGATTGAGTGACTGATTTACATTATTATTATTATTATTATTATTATTATTATTATTATTATTATTATTATTATTATTATTATTATTTATATGCTGCCCATCTTGCTATCCAAAGTGACTCCAAAGACAAAGTGGGTTAGAGAGCAGTGAAAGAACAAAACAAACAAACCCTACAAAAGACAGCTTAGGTATGATTTCCTGAAGCACATGAAGAAGATGATTAACTATCATACTAGGAGTTTCATTAGTTTATTTCCAACTCAGTTAATGAGAGGGTAATAAAAGGTAAACTTAAAAAAAGAGAAGATTCAGCACCATTGCCTGGGGATTGGATGTTTCTCTACAGCAAATACTAGTAATAAGTGTAACAGACGCTTTCATGGGTGCACCAAGGGAACGTAATTAATCTGATTTATTATAGTCTCCAACTTTGTTACTTGGTTCAATCCTCTATCACTTAACTAAAAGCTGAATATAAATAACAATTTATTACAGAGGACACACACAATAATCATTGAAAGCTATCCAAATGGCTGGGGGGAATTTTGTAAATGCTCAAAACTGCTCAAAATGGTTGCTAGGAGTTAAAAATGATTTAGTGGCATATAATTAATCAACGGCAAGTATGTTCTAGCTGCAGCATTATAATATTGGCTAAGTTGTGTTCACACTAGAACCAACAAAGGAGAAAAAACTGGAAAGGTAACCCAGTATGGCTTTGAGGACCAAAGGTGATGATACAATATTCATAATTTTTTGTCTGTCCATCCATCTGTCTGTCCGTACGTCCGTACATCAATCCCCTTATTATTATCCTTTACCCTCAGTATTTATCATTCCGTCAAACAATGGGCTATATGTATATAGTTGTATGTGAGCACATGCACACACTCAGGAGAAATATGCTTAAAATTAAATAAAATCTTTCTTGAACCTGATAATGTAGTTTATATTAGATATAAACATCAGGCTGCAGTCCTTTTTTTTTCTCCAAAGGCAACAATCAAGGATATATGTCTTTAGCAACAATCTAAGAACGATCTTTAATACTATAAAATTAAGGAAGAATGTCTAACCTCAGGACAAGATGTGATGACTCACAATACCTTTTGAATTGGATTTAACTCTGTGTGTATTTAGCTTCATTTGTTGCTTACCGCACAAGTTCTGTACTGTACAATGTATTTTCTAGCTCAAATTTTACTAGTATTACCACTACTACTAAATTATTACTATTTAGTAATGCGCATGCATTACTAAATTAATCTTCTCATCGTTCCTATCACCCATCTCCTCCCATTTATGACTGTATGACTGTAACCTTGTTGCTGGTATCTTTAAGATTTATACTGACTGTTTCCCTATGACCGTGATGGCAAACCTATGGCACGTGTGCCACAGGTGGCACTCGGTGCCATATTGGTGGGCACGCAAGCTCAGCTCCTGCCACCTGATTTTCAGTCCTTCTGGGCCTACCAGAAGTAGGGAAACAGGCTGTTTTCGGCCTCCGGAGGGCCTCCATGTGGGTGAGGAAGGCCATTTTTGCCCTCCCCAGGCTCCTAGAAAGGCTCTGGAGCTGGGGAGAGCAAAAAATGGGCCCACTGTGCCATCATATGCCAAAAGCGGAGGGAGCACGGGGGGGGGGGGGTCTTGCACGCATGCGCAGGGGGTGGGGTGTGTAAAATTATGGGTGTGGGCATGCATGCGGGTGCCCCCCCATACTCCCCCTGCTTTTGGCACACAATGGCAAAAAGGTTAGCCATCACTGCCCTATAACTATCATTAAGTGTTGTACCTTATGATTCTTGACGAATGTATCTTTTCTTTTATGTACACCGAGAGTTTATGCACCAAGACAAATTCCTTGTGTGGCCAATCACACTTGGCCAGTAAAGAATTCAATTCAATCCTATCCTATCCTATCCTATCCTATCCTATCCTATCCTATCCTATCCTATCCTATCCTATCCTATCCTATCCTATCCCATTCCATTCTTAATAGCAATAATCAATGCATTGTAATTAATGTTACTAAATTGAAAAATATAACTTCAGTGCAAGATTTGTTTAAAGAATGCAGTTTTAAAAGCTTAATCCTTAGCATTGACCCGGGTGATAGAGCTAGATTAGCAAATTAGATTAGCAAATCAAAGCTAAACCACAAAGCCCCTCTCAAAACCCAATGGAAATACAGGTTGTCCTTACTTAGCAACACTCATTCAGCAACTGCTTGAAGTCACAATGGTGCTGATTGAGGAGATTTATAATTGGTCCTCAAAACTGCGGCCGTCACAGCGTGCTTGCAATCACATGATTATGATTCGGATGTTTAGCAACCACTGCACAATTACAATGGTCACAGTGAACCACAGTCATGTGATCATTATTTGTGACCTTTATTGCTGGCTTCTGAGAAGTCAAGTCAATAGGGAAGCCATCAGCAGTCACATGATATCGCATCGCACTTAACTGAATTGCTGTTGTAAGTTGACACAGTCATGTGACTTTTACTTTACAATCGCACTGCATAGTGACAAAGTTCCTGCTCCCAATTACAGCTCACTGAGGCCCTGTGAATTTGGTTCAGAGGCCTCAATGTCTAAGATCTGCAGGCATTCTTACCTTCCAGGAAATTAAGGATGCCAAAAATTGCTCCATTAAGGGTCAGTTTTAACCAGACTTTAAAGTGAGAAAATGTTAAGGGAGGTTTGACAGACTCTAGCCATGATTTGAAGTCTAGAAGAATTTGATGACACATTGCAGAACCTAAAGGAAGCTCTTAATGAACTTGGGCTGTTACTGTGAAGGTTCTCAGAACTTTATAATAGGGCTGTAAATCTTGAAACTGTAGGCTCGTTATCTTGACTTGAAATAAATTTAGGGACACCAGGAGGCAATTATTGTTGCCACTGCTGATGGATCATAAAATTGCATTGGCAGTTTTATGGGTCCAAGCAGAAACATCTTTCATCTGTTTCTTCTCTGACAAAAATATTGGAAGGTAATACCCAGATATTTGAAATCTTTTTATTTGGTAAGTATTGCTGCTGATAAACTTCCAACGACTGTAGGTTACATTTTGCTTGTTGCTTGATGATCAGTACTAACCAGTGGTGGGTTCCTCCCGGTTCCGCCGAGCCGGTAACGGTGACGATATGACATCACCAAACCAGTTCTCTTTGTTCGGGAGCTGCCAGCCACCGCATTATTTTTACCTTTTATTTGGGGCCGCCCCCAATCTATTTGCTGCCTCCCGAGTCCCAGCTGATCGGCTAGTAGGAAAAAAACTGTTTAAACTCTTGTCGCGGGGCTTCAAAGGACCGTCCTACAGCTGATCAGTGTTAAAAGGCAGTGTGGTAGTAGACCGGTGCCTCCAAGAACAAATGAGTAGACCGGTGCCTCCAAGAACAAATGGGTAGACCGGTGCCTCCAAGAACAAATGGGTAGACTGGTGCCTCCAAAAACAAATGAGTAGACCGGTGCCTCCAAGAACAAATGGGTAGACCAGTACCTCTGCTAAATCCTAAAGAATTATCACATGACCATCAAACCACGCCCACAAAATAAGTCACACCCACAGAACCGATAGTAAAAAAATTTAGAACCCACCCCTGGTACTAACAGTTTTAGAGTAGCTGAAGGCCACTTCTTCCTTACTATAAAACATGAGAAGCACTTGAAAGCTCTATCTTAGGCCTGCCAGTGTTGTACAAACCACATCTGCAATACAGGTAGTCCTCAATTTACAACAGTTCATTTAATGACCCGTTCAAAGTTACAATGGCACTGAAAACAGTGACTTATGATCATTTTTCACACTTATGACCGTTGCAGCATCCTCATGGTCATGTGATCAAAATTTCAGACCCTTGGCAACTGACTCATATTTATGACGGTTGCAATGTCTTGGGGTCATATGATCCCCTTTTGTGACATTCTGCTATCAATGGGGAAGCCACTTTCCCTTAACAACCATGTTATAAGCTTAACAACTGCAGTGATTCACTTAACAGCTCTGGCAAGAAAGGTTGTACAATGGGGGCAAAACTCACTTAACAAATGTGTCACTTAGCAGCAGAAATGAAAGTCGAGGACTACCTGTATTGGCTTACAAAGGAATGGAAATTCACAACATTGGAGGAAATTGTTTTCTAACTGAAGCTGATGAATCTAGAAACCTTGGACAAATATAAGTCTAATGGAGCACTGCATTCTGGTATACAGGTAGTCCTCGACTTACAACCACAAGTGAGCCCAAAATTTATGTTGTTAAGTGAGTTTTGCCCTATTTTACAACCTTTCTTGTCCCATTTGTTAAGTGAATCCCTGTAATTCATAAGTTAGTAACACGATTATTAAGTGAATTTGGCTTCCCCATTGACTTTGCTGGTCAGAAGGTTGCAAAAGGGGATCACATGATCTTGGGGCACAGAAACAGTCATAAGTATGAACCAATTGCCAAGCATCTGAATTTTGATCACATGATCGTGAGGCTGCTACAAAGGTCGTAAATGTGAAAAATGGTCATAAGTCACTTTTTTCAGCGCCATTGTAACTTTAAACAGTCACTAAATGAACTGTTGTAAGTTGAGGACTACCTGTATATTATACACAATTATTATTTTTTTCAAAATCCTATTTTGAGTAAGTTCAATGTTTACTTACCGTATTTTTCAGAGTATAAGATGCACCTTTTTCCCTTCCAAAAAGAGGGTGAAAATCTGGGTGCGTTTTATAATCTGAATGTAGCCCGCCCAGCTTCTCAAACAACGAAGCTTCAGAAAAAAAGCCTCCAAACAGAGCTTTGGAAAAGAAGCCCCCAAACAGAGCTTCAGAGGCTTTTTCTGAAGCTCTGTTTCGGAGGCTTTCAGAGGCAGAAAAGAAAGTTTTTTCTAAAACTGAGTTTCAGAAGTTTTGCTTTCAAAAAAAAGCAAAAAAAAAAAAAAAAAAAAGCAAGACACAGATCTCATAACCAAGGAACTTGTTGCTAAAATTCACCTCTGGGAACAGCTGATTGGGGGTATTCCGGGAGGCCGATCCACCTGCCAATCAGCTTTTTTCTTATTTTCCTCCCCAAAAACTAAGGTGGGTCTTACACTCTGAAAATACGGTATGTGATTAACCCTAACCAAGTGAGTATGTGAGTGAAAAGGAATCACCATTCTATCCATCAGTGTCCCTCAAAAGATTACAAATTTCCAGTTATTCAGTTCCATAACAAACAAAGCCACACCGTTAACTTGACATTTTTATCGCCGTGGCTTTCTGAAACCTCAAATGAGAATGCAATTAATCACAGCATCTAAACGGGACAGGGGGGAAAAAAGAGGAGCTGAAACACTAATTGCTTCTCAAGCCAACACCCAGAGAGAGCAAACAAGAACTCATTCCTTTACTTAATACTTAATAACTCACAGCCAGTTAAAACTGTTTTTGGTTTGCTTATTTTGAAGCAGGGTCACAAAACACCAGCAATAATGGCCTTCAAGTCTCTAATCGAAAGGCATAATCTAGATAACGTTAGAAATTAGAGGCCAGCGATAGAAGTTGACGTTTCTACAACTTCTTCATGGTCTCAGCTTCATGGTCTCAATAGCCTTGTATGCCTTCCTGTATTTTAGAGAACAATAAAAAATAAAATAAAATAAATAAAAACATGGGTGTCTGTGGGATTCAGGATGGCTCAGTTTCTTTCCCCATTATCTCGTACATTTATAGAAAGCTGCCCTAATTCTTTAAAAATCAGTTTTCCTTTGATGTCTGAAGCAGCTGTGTTATGAACCACTTTTCAGAGCAGAATATTTTAGTTTGCCCTTAACTAGGTATGGAATTTGAAGCCTTCCAAATATTGTTGAATTGCAAATCCCATCATTTCTCTCCAGGGGCTCTGTTCCTAGGGTTTGTAGGAATTCACTCCATCACTAATCCACTGTTTCTTAGTTTAAATGTCACCAGTTTAAGAATCAAAAGTAAAATCCCACATGAGCAGACACATACATAGTCTATCCTCAGACAGCTAAACTAAATTTGAACTTGGCGATAGGATTCTCAGTTTAGAGAGACATAAATCTGATAGACATCCAGGATCTCAGCTCAGCTTAATTGCGACCTATACTGTGACACCTTTCAAGTGATGTTTAAGGTGGCAAAAAAAGATCGCTGACAGGAAAACAACGTGTAACTTAGGTTCAAGTGAAGCATGAAAGCAAAACCGGTACTTCAAATTTTATAATGGCATTGCCTCTAATGCATAAAGAAATCCTGTATCACACACACACAAAAATCTCTTTGAACGCTTTGTGTGTATTGCATGATTACTGCCCCAATTAAAACAGCAAAGAAGTGCAATTCGAAAACAACAAAGTTTTTTTAAAAATGCCAGAAAACAAAAGCAGTCTTTTAAACCAGATGAATATTCTAACCAATGCGCCTTTTCATTTGTACCATTCTGAGATGATGAAGACAAATCGGAGCTACCATTTTGAGGTGGGGGGTGGGGTCCTATCTCTGGAGAGCCATATCCTTGCTGTGGACCTTTTTTTTAATCTACTACCTTCCTGTAGAAGGACGATTCAGTTGAGATAAGAATTAATCTATCAGTGTTTTATAAAGCAGGACACGGAGGACTATATAGGATCCCTGCAAATGTCTTGGGGGAAGGGGTACATTATTTTATGTAGTAGTAACAGTAGTAGTACCAGCAGCATCAAGGCCAGCAAAGGTAGCTACTAGGGGACTGAACCATAATTCACCGAAAGAGAGACTTATTCAGAATCTTTCAAGTTTATTGTAGAACTTGGTATCCCTTGACTGAGGAAACTTTGTGGTCAAGGTGGAGCCCTTGAAAAGACACTAGGTATCACAGCTTCAACCAAGAAATGGTAGCAGAGTTTGTTCAAGACCACTTCCAGCTCCCCAAGAAGACCTAAGAGAAATGTGCTTAACTGCTGACACTAGAAGTGCTAGTAACACAGCAGACAAGCTGTGCTTCCGGAACAAGAAATTCAACCTGCTATATATAACAGCCCCTTGTTGTTAAATTTTAGGTCTCTTTCACCTATCCTAAAAAGGCAATGGACTTCTTGTTGCTTGTTTCTTGACCATGAGTGTGGAAGGCACCTGGACTGTCTTTTGATAAAAGGTTGTATCTTATCTATGGCTCTTAGTAGTCAGGCTTGGCAGCTTCAGTCTCTCACCAGGAGGCTGAGACTCTGAATTCCTCTGTCTGCTCAGGGAGATCTTGATAATTTTGTCTAAAGTTCAGTGTGTGCCACCCTTCTCTAATTTGGGGTTGGAGCACTGCAAAGGCTCTCCTAGCCACAGTTGCCTTATGAATCTTTTAAAACACACACACTCATTTGTTTAATCTGCTCTCCATTCGTAGAACTGATATATACATAAATCCAATATAGATAGATCGATCTGGTATAGATAGATCAGAGACAGGTAGCCAGATAGTATTCTAAATGTTAATTATTTCATGGAGGGCTTCCCAATTTTAAAGTCTACAACATCTGTGCCAGAATTGGAAGGGAAAAGTAACAGCTGCAGTATAGTAGTAACCAAGACCTGCAAAGCTGATGGCAGAACACACCTCTCTCATCATTTCACACTTTTTTCTTCAGAGAACAAATAAGCAACTGCATGGAAAGCAAGGCAAATTATATTATCAGCATTATTTTTCAATAAAAAGAAATTAGGAAAAGAAATAATACAATGCAACATCTAAAATACAGCTGAAAGATGAGATTAATTCAGACTCGCTCATTTGCTAGTATGAACTCTTGAGTGCAGTTTTCCAATATTTACACTTTTTAAAACCACTATAGCCATGATGGCGAACCTATAGCACGCGTCCCCGAGGTGGCACACAGAGCCATCTTTCTGGGCACGCGAGCTGTCAACCAACTCACCTGCAGCTGCGCATGCGCGTGTGCCCAAGCTGGTGTTCGGGCCTCTGGTGTGCATGCGCACAATTCAGGGGACACAGATGGTCTTCGGAGCTCTCCTGCGCATACATGTGTGTTTGCGTATGCACGCAAGAGAACTTGTGTGCAGTGCACGCATGTGTAGACAACGATTACATGCACAGCACACAGGGGGAACCATGCGAAACCTGTGCACATGTGCAGACTGCAACTGTGTGCGCAGCGCATGGAGAGCTGTGTAAAAGCCATGCACATATGGTGTGGTTGCATGCGCTGCGCACAGGGGGTGCACGCAAAAGCCGTGCACATGCACAGATGGTGCAGTTGCATACGCAGCGCACGAGCTGCTTCATTAGCTGTTTGGCACTCGGTGAGTAAAAGGTTCACCACCACTGCACTATAGTATCCCCCAAAAAACAAAGCTTTAACCACATCCTCATTTGGACATTTCTAGAGAGCAAGTATGGATAACAGTAGGGATAAAAAAACAAAACACAAATATTAGCAGAGAAATTGGGTCTAGCTCTGGTCAGAAATCTCACATGATAATTCTGAGCTGGTCCATTATGGAACATTTATTTTAAAAAAGATATTTTGTCTGCAGGTAATCCAGGGCATAGGACGGATCATAAGGGCCAGACAATCCTCTAATTGGGTATACAACTTTGCCCTTAAAACCATGCACAAAAAAGAAACTCTTGAGGCATATGGTAGCATATGAAAAGGAGTTTTTTTAAAAAATAATAGCTCTCAAAGAAGAGTCCCAGTATTGAAAGCTTGACATAAAAGTATTCTACAATGCCTGCTATTCTGTACTTCTTCCCCTTGTATTCTCAATGGGCAGCCTGCAACAGGCTATGCATGTAAATATGCGGTACATGTATGGGGAACAGCCATCTAATCTCAGCCTTTTCAAGTAAGTGAATAATTGTTCAAGTGGCAATACTTAGAATTCTGCATAATTTATGCTGTCTTGTATTGTAACAGAGGACAATCAAGTTGCCGAGTACTGTATCTTAATATGCCTTTGTGGAGCTCGGGTACAATGGTATGAGCTTTATTCCATGTATACTAATATTTTCAGAAAAGAATAAGGAAAGTATTACATAATTACTCCCTTCTTCTAATTAGTCTGAGACATTTCCTTTCTAAATTTAATTAACCTATTTACTATGATGTCCAAATTCTATACTCTATTGAACACTAACTAATCACATTAACTATGGCAGCTTCAGCAAGTAAGCTTCACAATCCATCACATGAGGTTATACATGGCTTGATTTAAAAAATAATCAATATTAAGTATAGTCTGTCGGGCTTTGAGGCGTGAATAAGAATTAGCTAACCAAAGCCACAGTGAATGTTTTCATATTCTTTCTCATAACGCTCCCCAAGAACAAAGGATTAGATTTCATACAACTCCATTCTTTCCAATAGTCTATTTATTTATTTAGGAAATTTATATGGCCGCCTACTCCCTCACAGTGACTCTAGGTGGCTTACAAGCAACAAGAACACAATATACTTAACTGAGGGGTGGGTTCTAAATTTTTTTACTACCAGTTCTGTGGGCGTGGCTTATTTTGTGGGTGTGGCTTATTTTGTGGGTGTGGCTTGTGGGGGTTAATATGACTGGGCGTGGGCAACTTTTTTTTTTTAACTTTTAAAAGCATTTTTTCTACAACCTTAAGAGGTTGCAGAAAAAAATGCTTTTAGAAGCCTCTGACAATCAGGCAAGTCACTTCCCATCTTGACTATTGCAACACGCTCTACATGGGGCTGCCCTTGAAGAGCATCCTGAAGCTCCAGTTGCTGCAAAATGCAGTGGCCCACAGAGTTTTGTGCAGATATGTTACCTCTCCTGTGGGAGCTGCATTGGCTGCCGATTTGCTTCCGGGTGCAATTCAAGGTGCTGGTTGTCATCTTTAAAGCCCTTCATGGCTTGGGACCAGATTATCTCAGGGACCATCTCCTGCTGGTCACATCTACCCAACCTATTAGAGTGGGGAGACAGGGAATGCTGCAGGTCCCATCCCCGAGGGAGATATACCTGGTGGGACCCAGAAGAACGGCCTTTTCTGTGGTGGCTCCCTCTCTCTGGAACATCATTCCCCCAGAGATTAGAACTGCCCCCACCCTAATTCTCTTCCGGAAGGCACTGAAGACCTGGTTCTGCCAGCGGACCTGGGGAACCCAGAGCGGGATGGAGCCCATTAAATGGTTCATGTGATCGGCTGTCGCTGGGGCGGGAGGGGCGGGTCAGGGATGATTTTATTACATTAATTTATTTGATTTTTTATGAGTTTTAGTTTTTTAAATGTGGTTTTTTATATTCTGTAAGCTGCCTTGAGTCGCCATGGGTGAATAAGCGGCAATATAAATCTAATAAATAAATAAATAAATACAAAAAAGAATAAAAAAACCAATAACCCCTCACTCATCCCTGGTGACAACACACAGTCAAACAAGCCATTTGATGGGTTCCATCCCACTCTGGGTTCCCCAGGCCTGCTGGCAAAACCAAATCTTCAGGGCCTTATGAAAGAGTGTCAAAGTGGGGGCTGGTCTAATTTCTGAAGAGATAATGTTCCAAAGGGAGAAAGTCACCACGGAGAAGGCCCTTTTTCTGGGTCCCACCAGATGTACCTCTTTAGGGGGTGGGACTTGCTGTATTCCTTGCCTCTTCTCTCTGGTGTGTTGGGTGGATATGACCGGCAAGAGATGGCCCCTCAGATAACCCGGCCCCAAGCCATGAAGCCTTTAAAGGTGGCACCCAGAATCAATTGGCAACCAATGAAGCTCCTGCAGGAGAGGAAATACAAAACTGGGATGGCCGCTGCATTTTGAACCAACTGGAGCTTTGGGATGCTTTTTCCAATCTTTTGTGGTAAGTTGCCTACAACTCCCATTATTCCCTGTTAGTACTGTGAGACTGGAAAACATGAAGTTTAACACATCAAAAAGGTAACATGTTGTAGAAGTCTGATTTAGCATGATATGATGGAACCGGGTAGGTTCCAGATGGAGCTTGGGCCAATTCCTGAGGTTCTGGCTCACGCCTCGACTGGAGACCTAGTGGCCGCCTGGGATAGGGCGGCCGCTGGAGCTCTGGACCGAGTCGTGCCTTTGCGGCCTCTGACCCGACGCCGATCTCACCTGGCTCCTTGGTTTACTGAGGAGCTGAGGGAGATGAAGCGCCGGAAAAGACGCCTGGAGAGTAGTTGGAGGGCCAGTCGTACTGAATCTGACCGGACACTGGTAAGATCTCATATTAAGAATTACCTAGTGGCAATAAAAGCAGCAAAATGCACTTATCTTGCTGCTCTTATTGCGTCATCAGATAACCGCCCGGCCGCCCTGTTTAGGGTGACCCGCTCCCTGCTCCACCAGGAAGCGAGGGAGGACCCCTTGGAGGGAAGAGCCAAGGATTTTGTTCAGTATCTGTATTACAAAATCACTCAGATTCGGGAAAATCTGGACTCCAACTGGGTAGATCCAGCGGGGATGACGGAGGCAGGTCCTGACAATGTTATCTGGGATGAGTTTGATTCTGTGACCCCTGAGGACGTGGACAGGATTCTGGGTAGACTGAATGCGACCACATGTTTGTTGGACCTGTGCCCCTCCTGGTTAGTGCTGGCTTCCCGGGAGGTGACGCGAGGCTGGCTCCAGGGGATTATAAATGCTTCATTGGGCGAGGGTGTCTTTCCCGCCGCCTTGAAAGAGGCGGTGGTGAGACCTCTCCTCAAGAAGCCTTCCCTGGACCCGGCAATATTGGCTAACTATCGTCCAGTCTCCAACCTTCGCTTTGTGGTGAAGGTTGTTGAGAGTGTGGTTGCACGACAGCTTCCCCAGTACCTGGATGAAACGATGTATCTAGATCCGTTCCAGTCGGGTTTCAGGCCTGGGTACAGCACGGAAACGGCACTGGTCGCGTTGGTGGATGATCTCTGGAGGGCTCGGGACAGGGGTTGCTCCTCTATCCTGGTCCTATTAGATCTCTCAGCGGCTTTTGATACCATCAACCATGGTATCATGCTGCACCGGTTGGAAGAGTTGGGGGTGGGAGGCACCATATTACGGTGGTTCTCCTCCTTTCTCTCCGACCGGTCGCAGTCTGTGTTGACAGGGGGGCAGAGGTTGACCCCGAGGCCCCTTATATGTGGGGTGCCACAAGGATCGGTCCTCTCGCCCCTTTTGTTCAACATTTATGTGAAGCCGCTGGGCGAGATCATCCGTGGTTTCGGGGTGGAGTACCATCAGTACGCTGACGACACCCAGCTGTACATCTCCACCCCAGACCACCCCAACGATGCCCTTGAAGTGATGTCCCGGTGCCTGGAGGCCGTACAGATCTGGATGGGGAGGAACAGACTCAGGCTCAACCCATCCAAGACCGAGTGGCTGTGGTTTCCGACGTCCCGATATAGACAGCTGGTGCCATTGCTGACTATTGGGGGCGAAGCACTGGCCCCCACAGAAAGGGCTCGCAACTTGGGTGTCCTCCTGGATTCACGGCTCTCTTTAGAAGAGCACTTGACAGCCGTGACCGGGAGGATTTTTCATCAGGTCCGCCTGATCCGCCAGTTGCATCCCTTTCTGGATCGGGACTCGTTACGCACGGTCACTCATGCCTTCGTCACCTCCCGTTTGGACTATTGTAACGCTCTCTACATGGGGCTCCCCTTGAGGAGCACTTGGAGGCTCCAACTGGCGCAGAGTGCGGCCACGCGGGTGGTGATGGGAGCGACGTGGCGCTCCCATGTAACGCCTCTCCTGCGCGAGCTGCACTGGCTCCCGGTGGTCTTCCGAGTGCGCTTCAAGGTTTTGGTCATCACCTTTAGAGCGCTCCATGGCTTAGGACCTGGCTATTTACGGGACCGCCTGCTGCCACCAATAGCCTCCCACCAACCAGTACGCTCCCATAGAGAGGGGCTCCTCCGGGTGCCGTCGGCCAAACAATGTCGACTGGCGGCCCCCAGGGGGAGAGCCTTCTCTGTGGGGGCACCTACGATCTGGAACGAGCTCCCCCCGGAGATACGGAGGATTCCGGATCTGCGTACCTTCCGTCGCGCGCTTAAGACGTTCTTATTTCATCAAGCTGGCCTGACCTAAATTTTTCCTCTTTTTAAATGGAAATTTTAAATTTGGTTTTAATTTATTGGGGTTTTAGAATTGGTTCAGCCAAATTTATTTAATTAGTTTTATCTCTATTTTAAATTTTGTATCTATATGTTTTATTTTATGGCTGTTCACCGCCCTGA
The DNA here is from genome assembly GCF_029215685.1 of Pituophis catenifer annectens. Taxonomy (NCBI): domain Eukaryota; kingdom Metazoa; phylum Chordata; class Lepidosauria; order Squamata; family Colubridae; genus Pituophis; species Pituophis catenifer. The sequence continues at coordinate 75,538,621 of NW_027256883.1, forward strand.
GTCCTTCGGGAGTAGGGCAGTATACAAATTTAATAAAATGAAATGAAATGAAAAAATGAAATGATATATGATCTGGTACAATGACTCCCAGCCTGGGCTTCTGGGATTTATAGATAAATGAAACTTTCCCCTAGGCCAAATTCAACATTTAACATTTTAGAATATTATGCCCTACAGATTTCTGATGCTAGCAGAATTGGGAAAAAATGCACATATTAATTGCAAAATTGTCACTTTAAGACACATATATGAAAGCTAACGAAACACAGCATTATAAATTGACAGGGATATGTGTTTTATCCTGCAATGTCAAAATTCTCAATATCAGTAACCAACAAGTTTTTCACAAGCAAGCATTGTAATGAAATTTTCTTTTAAAAAATCCTAAAACACTTTTGCCTCAATAGCCAGGGATTTATTCCCTTGGGAACAAAAAAAATTAGTTTCCCCCACCTGTTCTTGCTTATGTAATGAAAATAAGTGACTAAATTTAAGTGACCCAAAGATATTGATATTTAGCACTATCAATTTATGTCTTGATAAGCAGTTGATTTGCTAGCAGAATCAAACTAATTAAAATGTCTACTTAGAAAGAATCAAAGTTCAATTAGATTAAATAGGTTTGTTTTTCTCTCAACGTAAAGCTTGATTACTGGTAATGTTTACATTAGTCTAGTAAACAGCAGGATTTTTTTTTACCAAATTGTAACAGTTTAAATTCTCTTAAATTTAGAAGACCATAATTCCAATTAGAATTATTTCAAGGGAACTGATTTATTTTCCTTTCCTGTTCTGTTTTATTAGAATTCATCTAGTAGAACTACCGGTAGATGAATTATTCATCCAGCATAATTATTTTTACATCATACCCATGCCCAACTGTGAACCATTTTATCATTCGGTGGACTGTCCTCAAATTATATCTTAATATTTTCAACCATGAAGGTGAATTCTTTTTTTTCCTGTTAAAGAAGAATCATCCATACGTTCAATGCATTTGCAGAAATGAAAGTTCAGTGTCATGTTAACTTTGCTAATTTGCAAGGTAGCACAAGCAACATAAAGCAAAGGCAAATGCACGAACCCACTTTTTTTCATTTACCATTATGGATATAATGTGGCTTATTCAACAAGTCATGTGAAAATATTCTGCTTTAGCATTGCGTGTGAATACAGCATGAAGAAAGTGATTTACTCCCAATGTTAAGGGTTTAAATTTGTTAAGAATACTGATTGGCTGACTGTGTTAAACAAAGATAAGGAGGGGAAAAAAACTAAAATAACATTTTAGAGAAGATAATGTGATTATAGAAGTATAGAGTGCTGAAAAAGACTCAAAGTGCTAGGTACATGAAGGGGAAATTCTCTCTTTTCTTTATTTACTCCCCTCTTATAGATTACAAATTTGAAATAAAGAAAAATATATTATTAAAGGGAGTTAAAGTTATACAAGGAAGGAGGGAATTTTTGAATCACTCCGGAAAGTATATTTGCATATGACAGAAAAAAATTAACAGAACAAAATAGTATTCTATCAGCCAGCAACAATATTACATGTCTATAAAATGGAGATATATTGAAGTTCTCCTGTCAGGGTGGTCACGGCAGTCAGGATGGGAGGCGACACGGGTGAGAGCTGTTTAGGACCGAGTCTGCAGAGGAAACGAAGCCCCGCCTCCCTGCTCCAGGAGTCAGTTTTTTCGACTCGGTGGAGTAGGACAGGCGTGTCTGTCATCCTTTCCTCTTCAGACCCGGTTCTCTACAGGCTATTTCCAGCGTGAACGTTTTAGGACTCCGCTGAAGACCGCTAGTCGGTGGGGCTGTCGGCTGACAAGCCCCTTAGCGAAGACGAGCTCGTTCTCCCGCTCTTCACCGCTTGCGGCGATTGCTCACTTGGGCTGCGACTCGGGCTCTGCCCTGCAGCCGGAAGGCGCGAAGGACATTCCGCGCCCCTTCTCAGCTCTCCCTCTTGCCGCCGCTGAGAGACAGCCGCTCCCTCCATTTGGAGGCTCTACCGGCGTTTTCTTTCGCTTCGGAGACCCGAATTGGCAGCGGTGGGCTCTAGTCTGAACAGCGCAGTGAGTTTACTTGCCTCCCCTCAGTTTAAATTTTGCCGCCCGTTCGGGAGAGTTCCAAGATGGCGGACGCCATTTCTAGCGCCGTTTCCCGCTCAAAAAAGAGTAGAGAGAAACGAGCCCGGGATCCCGACCCTGAGGAAGGTTGCTCTGGGACCCAATATTCTAAGAGAGCCAAGAAGCAGGTCACCCCTAGACCATCAGGGATTCACTCCTCGTCGTCCTCCAAGCCCTCGAAGGACGAAGAGCGTCGTCATAAGGCCATGGAGAGGGCCTTCAATAAGGCTTCTTCCTCTTCCTCCTCGGCTCGAGGCAGAGCCCAAACCACAGCAGTAGCCTTGGAGGGGAGTCACCCAGTGGGTCAATCACCTACCCCTCCAGCTCCTTCTCTCTCTCCTGACCGTTCCACTCAGGAGGATTTGGTCTCGTATTCCGACGCGGCAGCTGTCTTTCAAGGGGACCAAAGTGTGTCCCCGGGGGTCCCTGAGATAAGACAGGCCCCTCCGGTGGCAGGCCCTCTTCCGCAGGGACAGACGGCTCCTTTGGCCACATCTGTTGCCAACCAGGCACAAACTATTTCCCCGGAGCTGGCCAAGTTAATAGCGCATTCCATCAAGCAAGGCATCGCCCAGGGGCTGCAAGAAAGGGCCTCTTCGCGGGTCTCTGAGTATCTGGACGACCAGCCTCTTTCTCTTCGTTCTGAACCCATGGAGTCCATCCATCCCCATCAGGATAGACCTGTCTCACCTTCCGGGGTCAGTCAGGGTTCCATTTCTGCAGAAGAGGAAGGAGAGATTTTGGTAGACCAGGATCTATCAGACGATGAAGGGTTACAACCTGACCAACCTCCCTTCGTTGGTCTCTTTCGACCACAGATGTTCAGGTCTCTTTTGTTTAAGGCCCAGATTACCACTCGCTTGGGCATTCCAGGGGCTAATCCGACAAATCAGACTTCCGCATCTGATCCAGCATCGGCCTTGTTCGAGGTTCCTTCGGTTATGGCTGAGACCATTCCCGCGCCCAAACTGTTCTCGGATGTCTTGCAGAGACAATGGAAGTTTCCAAGCTCGGGTCCGTCGCCTAATTCCTTAGATCGTCGGTTTTATCATCTAGCAGCTGAATTTTCTGATCTTCTGCAAGTGCCTAATGTGGATGCCCCTATTGTTGCTCTAGCATCTCCGAACCCCTTGTCGGGTCCTTCGGAGGAATCTCTTCGGCCGGAGGATCGTAAAGCAGAGAGATCTCTGATTAGAGCTCATCAATCTTCAGCATGGTCTACCCAAGCCTCCTCGGCGGCCTCCTTTTTTAATAGAGCCTCGATCCTCTGGCTTAAACAATTGCAAAAGCGCATTCCGGTCTCGGATGTCCGTTCCCACCAAGATATAAACAAGATCCTGGCAGCGGTGGAATTTTCGGCCGACGCCACCTTGAATGCTGCTCGTTTTTCGGCCAAGGCCATTGGTTCCACAGTTACATCTCGAAGGCTGCTCTGGCTCAAGAACTGGCAGGCCGACATCCGCCACAAGTGGCGCCTGGCTTCTTCTCCTTATGCCGGGGTCAATCTGTTTGGAGCACCCCTGGACCCACTTCTGGTGGAAACCCGCGACCATCGCAAAGTTTTACCGTCCCTATCTCGTAGATCAGACTACCGTCAGACAAGTTCCTTTCGTCCTTCTGCCTTTCGTTCCTCAGATTCAACAGCCTTCCACCATCGCTATAACCGTTCCTTCCAGAACAGGGGACCTCCTTTCCAGGATAATCAGGTCAGACAGGGTTCCCGATTCCCCTCCAGGAGAAATCAGCGTGGGGGACGTGGCAGGCCCTTTCGCAGAGCTCGCTAACTTTCCCCAGTCTTCTGCGATTGGAGGGCGTTTAGCCCTTTTTGCCTCCAAATGGGAGTCTACTATTTCAGATAATTGGGTTAAGAACGTGGTTAAATTCGGCCTTCCCCTTGAGTTCAAATCCTCTCCCCCTCAGTTGTTTTTGCGTTGCCCAGTTTCCCTTGATAGGTCTAAGAGGGCTAGGGTGGAGGCTTCCATCAGGCACCTTTTAACATCTAGATCCATTCAACCGGTTCCGGCCTCAGAGTTTGGGAAGGGTTTCTATTCCCGTTTATTTCTCGTCCAGAAGTCCTCGGGGGATTGGCGCCCCATCCTCGACCTTAAATCCTTGAACCGGCACCTAACTTATCGCCGGTTCAAGATGCAATCCCTTCAAACTATTTTGCTGTCCCTTCAGGTGGGAGACTTCATGTCTTCTATTGACTTGACCGAGGCCTACCTTCATGTCCCTATCCTTCCGGAACACCGTAGATATCTGCGTTTTTATTATAATGGGAAACATTATCAATACCGTGCCCTCCCCTTTGGCCTTTCCTCAGCACCCAGGGTCTTCACCAAGATTATGGCAGCCCTTATGGCCTACGTCAGTAATATCCCCATACGAGTTTTGTTTTATCTGGACGATATTTTAATTTTGTCCCGGTCTTCGGCTCAAGCCCACCAGGATCTCAGTTTGGCCCTTAAAATTTTGCAGGAGCACGGCTTTTCTATTAATTGGCGGAAAAGCCACTTAACCCCTTCCACTAGACTTCAGCATTTGGGGGCTATAATAGATACTGTTTCCTCGGAGGTTTTTCTCTCCCCAGACCGCGTCTTAAGTTTAAGATCACTAGCTACCCGGGTACAGGGCCAACGTTCAACTTCTCTCCTCACCTTATCTTGTCTGCTCGGCAAAATGGTGTCTTCGTTTGGAATCGTCCCTTGGTCCAGGCTGCACAGCAGGGACCTCCAGTGGTACCTACTGCCATTTCAGCGCTCCGCCAGGGCTCATCGACCTTAAGGGTAATCCTCCCCTCACGAGTATTACAGTCTCTGACTTGGTGGACTTCCGACAAGATCTCCAAGGGCAGTCCCTTCCGCGAACCCCATCGTCTAATCTTAACAACGGATGCCAGCCTCTCAGGTTGGGGCGCTCATCTAGAGACCCATCTGGCGCAAGGGCTTTGGTCCGCGCAGGAGTCGAAGCTCAACATCAATATCTTGGAGCTTCGTGCCATTTTCCTCGCCCTGCAAAGGTTTCAGCCCCTTCTTCAGGGCCGGGACGTCCTCGTCCTAACGGACAATGTCTCGGCCAAAGCCCATATCAACCGGTGGGGCGGAACGCGGTCTCGCCCCCTCATGCGGGAGACGCACAAGCTAGGCACCTGGGCGGAGGCCAATCTGGCCTCCATCAAATCAGCGCACATATCGGGGATCGACAACAGAACGGCGGACGCCCTCAGCCGGTCCACGATCGATCCAGCGGAGTGGAGTCTACATCCGGACCTCTTCCAGGAGCTAGTGCAGAGATTCGGCCTCCCGGCCATAGACCTTTTTGCCTCGGGGTCCAATCATCAAACGCCTCGGTTCTTCTCAAGATTTCCGACCCCGGGGTCGGAGGCAGTGGACGCTCTTCGCAGCAGTTGGCCCCCGAATCTTCTCTTATACGCATTTCCCCCGGTTCCGCTCATTCCTCTAGTCATCAGAAAGCTTCTTCAGGAACGGGCGGAACTCATCCTACTGGCTCCCTTTTGGAACCGCCGCCCTTGGTTCGCGGACCTGCGGGCCCTCTCGATTCAACCACCCTGGCGGATACCGGAAGATCGAATTGTACTTCTGCAAGGGTCTCTGACTCACCCGGACCCACAATGGCTCCACTTAACCGCGTGGAGGCTGAGCGGCTCATTTTGAAGAACATTCCCCTCTCACAAGGTGTCATCAGCCTTATTCAGGCTTCCAGAAGGGACTCTACAAACAAAATTTATGAGGCTACCTGGCGGTCTTTCTCGACCTGGTGTCGGCAGCGTAGCCAGTTACCAACGTCCGCTTCCCTGGAGCAAGTCTTGGAATTTCTGCACGAGGGATTCGTGTCAGGCCTCTCGCCTAATACCCTGCGTCGGCAGGTAGCTGCGCTCTCATCTGTCCTCTCCTGCGGTTCGAGGGATTCTGTTTCTCGCCACCCCCTGGTTCGCCAGTTCCTGAGGGGCGCCGCTAACGTCCGTCCTCCTCCGGTTCGCCGCTTCCCGACGTGGGATCTACCGAGAGTCCTTTCAGCTCTTACGAAGCCTCCCTTCGAGCCCTTGCGGGAGGTTTCCCTACGTTTTCTCTCTCTGAAGGTTGCCCTTTTAGTGGCTGTCACGTCCGCTCGAAGGATCTCAGAGCTGAACTCACTTTCGGTTCGCAAGGAGCTCTGCACCTTCTTCCCGGACAGGGTTGTCCTCAGGCTGGACCCTTCGTTCGTCCCGAAGGTGAACTCCTTATTCCACAGATCCCAAGAGTTAATTTTACCGAACTTCTGTCCTCGACCACGACATCGTTTGGAACAAGAATGGCACACGTTGGACGTGCGACGTGCCGTCAAGATTTACCTGGCTCGTACTTCTTCCATCCGACGGACGGATTCCTTCTTTGTGTCCTTCCTTCCCTCAACATTGGGAGCCAAGATCTCCTCAGTAACGTTGGGTCGTTGGCTTAGAGCCTGCATCTCAGCGGCCTACGTTTCTCTATCCCTGCCGGTACCTCGGGGCATCACTGCCCACTCCACGAGAAGCGCCTCGACTACGGCGGCCTGGTCTACTAGAGCCCCAGTGGAGGAGATCTGTCGGGCGGCCACGTGGGCCTCTCCTACTGCCTTCATCAGACACTATCGCCTGGACACTTATGCCTCGGCGGACGCAGCGTTTGGCAGGAGGGTCCTCCAGCAGGTCCATCAGGCTTCCTGAGTCCGGGGCCGGCCTTCTCCCTCCCGACAGGACACAGAGCTTGGGTATGTCCCATCCTGACTGCCGTGACCACCCTGACAGGAGAATGAGCGTTGGTACCTACCTGATACGCTCCTTCTCTGGCGGGTGGGCACGGCAGTCAGCCCCTCCCTTTGGGGCCGTCCCCTTCCTGGTGAATTTCTCGAGGGGGGGTGGGATGCACTTATCTCTTTCTTCATTTGTTTCCTCTAGACACGCCAGTCTGCATTGGATTCCTCGTCTCAAAACTGACTCCTGGAGCAGGGAGGCGGGGCTTCGTTTCCTCTGCAGACTCGGTCCTAAACAGCTCTCACCCGTGTCGCCTCCCATCCTGACTGCCGTGCCCACCCGCCAGAGAAGGAGCGTATCAGGTAGGTACCAACGCTCATTCCCATAATGGAAGATCAAATAAAAAAGGAACTTTGTGGAATGCTGCTGGACCCTTTTGGCTGAAAATGGAAAGAGTTAAAATGTTTATTTTTAGGCTGGACAACTGAAAATGTGTTGAATGAGAGGACGAAAGGATTATATTTAAGAGAGAGGAGGGATAACAACTTTGATTCTAACCACTGAAATGAAGTCTCTTCCTTATTTTTTTCCCCTTTTAATGGTTTTGTTCCCTACAATTTTTTCCTTTCCTTTCCTTTCCTTCTTTTATATATTTATTTTTCTTTTATTCAAGTAAAAATTCTCAATAAAGTTTTTTTTAAAAAAAATTCCTTTGAGAGAATATGGCTAAAAAGAAATATCTGAGATTTTGTCATCTCTGACTTTTTTCAAATAACATTAGATTATTTCACAAATCTCCATTTAAGAAGAGAAATCAAGGGGCAAAGTTATGGACTATCAGGGAGCTTTCCCGTTGTCTTCCATACTTTGTTAGTGACATGTATACACCACTAAAATATCTCAATTTAAAGATACAATAAGTGATAACTTTTAGGCATATATCTAATGCTAGATCATACTGGACAGAGAAAGAAGAGAAATTCCTGGTGAGAATTCCTAGTTCTTAGTGTAGCATTAAAGTATACAAAGGCCCTCTACTAAACAGGATGAGTAATATAGGAGATATTATAAGGGCCCTTCATCAGCAGTTACCTGGATTATCAGGCCTTTCAGAGCTGTTTAACAGATCAGCCTTCTAAGAGATGGACACAGCTTTAGATAATATCCTGGTTATGTGCTGACAATGGGAGCTCAGTCTCATTTCACCATGAACTCATGGGTAATTTTCAAGAACTCTGAAGTTCTTAGAAAAGATTCAATTCAAAACACTTCAAAAGCTAGTTCAGAAATTTTTAGAACAATCAATGCTTAACAGCAGACCAATCTTTTCTCAAAGGGATTCAAATCAAAAACAAGAATTTTATTATGGGCTGAAGTGATATACCATATCAGTGGTGGGTTGCCCCTGGTTCGTATTGGTTCTATAGAACCGGTAGTAAAACCGATGGGAGGCCCCGCCCATTGACCCCAATGTCATCAAAATGCTTCTGCGCATGTGCAGAAGAGCATGCATGCACACGTGCGAGCAAAGCAATCGCGCGTGTGCGGGCCCGCTGTAAACCGGTAGTAAAGGTAAGTAGAACCCACCCCTGTACCATATCACCTTTTTCTTAAATAAACATGCCTTTTTAGTTACAATTTAAACATCTGCTGCATTCCTTACAAACATTTGCATTTCCATAATAGCAAGAAATGTGTTGCTGTTTTTTTTCTTTTTTAAACAAGGCTTTAATGTTTGCCTATTTCTACATTGGCTTACACTAGCAGGTTTATATATCTCAGCATTCAAAGCAAAGAAGATGTTGCTATGATTACATAACGAAATGGGCTTACACTGGCAATTTTCCAACCCAGCTGAACAAAGAGAAAGCACAGGATGGTACCAAGTAATCTCGTGCAATCAGGAACTTAAAAAGCTAGCAACTTCCAATCCTTCTCCCTATACTTGTGAATGTCATTTATTTGCCTTGCTTTTCAGTGCAAGATATTACAATTACTTAAGACGACTGCTACCTCAGCGAAAGGACAGCCAGAATTAATGTAGTCACATATCTCTATCGTGTGATTCGCCTTAGGAGCTTAAACCAAATCACACAGCACTTCTTTCTTCAATTTCCCCCACAAAAATTAACTCGTGAGGCAGGGTGATATGAGAGAAGAGCTACTGGCAGTGAGCTTCCATAGCTGAGGTGGATTTGAATCAGCATCTCCCCTTTCCTAGCTTCCTGCCTAACAGCATAACTTACTGCACCATGCATTATTCAAGTCTGTCCACGATTCACAGTTATAATATATTCTCGGCAATGAAGAGAGGAAAGGAAATGAAAGAGATGGAGAATATGATGGATTGCTGAAGAGCTTTCATTTACAACTGAACACAGGTAGTCCTTAACTTATGACTGGTTGCTTAACGACTGTTTGAAGTTATGGCAGACTCTTCCCACAAGGACTTACAACCCAGTTTCAAACTTCCTACGTTGCGCACGTGCGCGTACCCCACATGCAAACCCACCCACCCCATGTGGTTGCATTTTGGACACTCAGCAACCGGTGAGTGCAGCACCTGGTGTTACATGACCATGGTTTATGATGCTTTTGCCAGAAACAGGTGCTTACTTCCAGTTTCTGGCAAAATTGGCCCACAGCAAACAATGGATCCACTTAATAACCATAACACTCACTGAATGACCATGCCATTGACTTTATAATTGTAGCATTCATTTAATACCAACTCTATCAATCATCCTGGTCTCTTCAAAAACAAATCATGAGTTCTAGCCCCATTTTAGGCATGAAAGCCAGCTGGATAACCTTGGGCCAGTCCCTCTCTCTCAGCTCAACTCAACTCACAGGACTGTTATTGTGGGAAAAACAGGAGAAAGGAGTGCTAGATATGTTTTTTGCTTTGAGTTGTTTATTAAAAATAATAATAAAGGCAGGATATAAGCAAATATAAGCAAGAGCCTTGGTAGTACAGGGGTTTAAGGCACCCTGTTATTAAGCTTATTAAGACCAGCTGCCTGCAATTACTGCAGGGTTAGAATCTCGCCAAGGCTCAAGGTTGACTCAGCCTTCCATCCTTTCTAAGGTAGGTGAAATGAGGACCCAGTTTGTGGGGGCAATAAGCTGACTTTGTATAAATATACAAAAGGATGAAGGCTATTGCTGAGCACATTGTAAGCCGCCCTGAGTCTTCGGAGAAGGGCGGCATATAAATCAAATTAAAAAATAAATAAATAAATAAATAAATAAATACCAGCGATCTGCATAACTACAAAAATGTTACCTTTGAAGCTTGCCGAAGCCACCGCAAGTACTCAGTGAAAGTATCAAAGCAGATGTAGTAACTCTGACTTTGAGGTCCAGATGAGCTAAATGCTAAACAGTGTTGGTGCTTTTTAACTTCTTCTACCTGCATAGGGATGGATGGAAATACATATATTTTATAGAAAAATATAACTTCTAAGACAGAGGTTAAACTTCTAAAATATTAATTAATTAAAAATACAGTTAAGGAGGAAAAAAGCAACAAGGATAAATAGGATGTCAACATAACAAAAGAAATGTATACATTTAATAAAAAGCATATGAAATTTTAAAATTTAGCTCATTTCATTGGGCTAAAACAAATCAAAAGTTGTAATAAGTCTTCAGATCATATATCTAAGATTAAGCTTCAAGTAGTTATAATGGGTCATAATTTCAAATACATGATACATAGGATTTCATTGTTAAACAGTTTTAGAAAAATTCTCAACAATCCATTTTACTGCCAGACCTTTTTAACTAACAAATTGTCACAAAAATGACACTTTTATTTTTCCTGTTCATTGCATACACCAGGGGATCCCCAATCCCAGGGCACAGACCAGTACCAGTCTGTGGCCTGCTGGGAACTGGGTAAGAGATAGGCTGTTCCTGGAGCAGCCAGGAGAAGGAGAAGCCGCCAGCAGGGAGGCGAGCTGCCCCAGGAGGACCGGAGGAGAGCGCAGCTCCTCACTCATGGAGATCCACCGGCAGGGAAGTGGTCGTGGAAAGCGGTAAGAGGTGCACGAGCCAGGAAGCGGTCATGCTCCCTGGCCGGAGAGGGTTGCACGTTCACGCCAGCAAAGGTTTGTGCAACCCTCTCTGGCCAGGGAGCCTCCTCACTGGCGGCTTCTCTTTCTTCTGGCTGCTCCAGGAGCAGCCTGTCTCTTACCCGGTGAGAACGGCCTGCCACCACAGCCTGCCCCCGCCCTCCCTGCCCCGGCAGTTGCTCCTGGAGCTGCCGGAGAAGCGTCAGCACAAGAACCGCTCTTGCTGGGGGCAAGGGGGGTGGCGGCGGCAAGAGCAGCAGGCTGGGGCTTCCCTCCCTCCCTCCCTCCCTTTCCCCGGAGGCCTGGGGCTATGCCAGAAGTCTGTTCAGGTGGCAAGACAGGGAAGCCCCGGACTGCCCTCAGAATAACAACTTTCCAGGCCCAAAATGGGGTGGGGGCAGGGGGCGAAGTGCATGTGCAGGTACGCATGCGCAATGTGGGGCGCATGCATGGGGTGGCATGTGCGCATGCACATGTGGAAGGGTTCGCATTGCATTATGGGTGCTGGCATGCACGTGCACATACACACTTCCGGCACGCTACGAGAAAAAGGTTCGCTAACACTGTATTAGGACTTGCTCATCAAAGAATACTGGGAAACATTTTCTTCTAAATCCTTAAGTAGTATATCTATCCGATTTGGTAGCAACAACTGGAGTAAGTTTTGCAAAGAAGCAGTTCTGCTCACTATAATTTATAATACAATTTTTGGAGAAAAGTATCCATTCTTTTGACATGCTAGATCAACCTTCCATATCTTGATACTCTCTAATATCCATGATGGAATAGAATATGGAAGGATTAATCATTCAACATGTTTGGAAAACACCATGTTAATTGTATGCTGAATACATACAATTTTTTGATTGCCTAGTAGGATACAAGGACAATTTAAAAGATGTAAACGTGAGTCTTTTAGAAAATGCTCATTTCTGCACAGGGAATAACACAATGACCAGGTTGCTGAATGCAATCCGGATAATATTCTGCCAGCAAAGGGACTGAATTATTGATCAACCTGTGATTGTGTCTCATGCAAGCAAATCCTTTCTATAGCAAATGCACTGACTAACGTGGCTGTGTAATCATCACAAGGACTCACTGGGCAGCATTAATGAAATCAGCAATGATTTATAACACAACTTCTCTTCCCATGCTTGTAATTCTTAGTTACTGTATAGTGAGCACAATTTAAAGTACCAGGAACTCTGGTCACTTTGTGGCTTCAATGAGAGGACAACATTATTGATCACTGAACTCCATATGGTTGATAGGAGATTTCGGCTTATATGTGCTCATAAAACTGGATATATTTAAAAGCCAACACTATTCCATGCCCTCAGAACACATTTTATGTTCTACAGTTTATGTCAGAATCTCATAGCCTAGACAGACCAATTAGGTCAATAGAGTGTGATTTAAATGAGGTTATATATGTCTAAGCATCAAATTGAAATGATTTGGGTCTCGCAACAAGAAATGTATGGATTAGTTGGCCCCACTAGAAATACACTGTGGGTGTATGAGATTATGCCTATGTCTCCATGAATAACTACTGATTAAAAGCCCAGGTCAGAATTTTTTGATTGGGGAATGGTATGCTATCTATGTTCCCAACTTATTCTCCAAGTGTAATGGAAAATCAGTCACTGTCCTCAAGAGCAAACAGTGTGGGGGAAAAAATGATGTGCAAAACAAATCTTTTTACAAATAAATACAAAATGAGTATACCATCTAAAAACAATAATTGCATTATCATTTCACCAAATAAAGGATAGTTTAGAGAAACTGAAAATCTCATTGGGATATATCCTATTATACAAAGATGGAGATTTATACAGTTCCCTTGCCTGAGGCTGCTTCTTGATTTTAAATTTGCTATTACAGATTCTAGGTTTAATTATTTTGTCTACTAGAAGCTAGAATACACACACATAGCTATACTAATAATGAGGTTTTTTGACATGTTGTATTTTTCTATACAATTGTTTTTTGAGCAAAAATTTCAAATACAGATGAGTAAGCATTCTTAAGATTACAAATGTGCTCATAATTACTCCCAAACGTGATGTGTTTTATTTCTTAATACTGCTCTTGCATTTTTTTTGGTTTGTTTAATTCCTTATTACGTTAGTTTTAAAATATGTGATTTTGATGATGCATTATTTATTTTAATTTTAATAAACGTAGACACACACACACACATTGAAATTGTCAACTTGCCTTTCCCCCAATTAAGGGGAGCACGTGCATTTTTCCAGTCTGGCTTTCTTTCACCGATGATACTATTAGGCACGTCCCACAAAGGATAACTTGGCGTCTTGTCCATCTGTTGACCGGCAAATGCATTTTCCCTTTTCTAACATTGTACATTCCTGAGAGCTGAATCCGTTCAGAGTTGCCAGTGCTGTTGGGCTTTCCTGGAATGAAAAGAGCAAGTAACTTTATCAGTCAGAGTGCTTTTCCAATTATTCTTCAACATGCTCTAGATAGCACAACAAAATGAAGACCATATCCCCAAAGACAGATACAAAGACCAGCGTAACTCGAAATACATGGAAAATTACTGTCCTGCCAATTGCTTTTTAAATTTTTAGTAATAATCTTGATATATAAATAATTATGTGGATATAAAAGTCTATGGACAAATTTGCAGATTTGATTTCCAGGGAGAGTAGCTTAAATTGCCATCAGAAACATGAAAAATATATCAAAGACGCAGGACAAAAGTCAAAAGTCCCACACTGTGGTGCCTTTTACTAGATCCCAAATTCTGTTATCCCAACACAAGATTGAGTTGATCACTTGACAGAGATTCTAAAAAACAGAAAAGGTTTAATTAGATATTACAATCACATCGGGGTAAATATCTAATTTTTCAATAGCAACAAAAAGACCCTCAAGATTAAACTATTAGTAGAAAGGCTTCTGAAGAAAGAACTTACTAAGTACCAGTCTACTGATTCAATGCTCAAAAGGAGGCTCTTTAATAAACACAGTCTGCCTCATCTCCAAACCCTTTAACACATTATATCCTAACGCACCAAAATCATTTGATTATGATGGGACAACTCTCACTGGTATATTAGAGCAGCAAGATTGTCCCACATAAGTTGTAGTATCCACCATTTCTTTACACCATTTCCTTACTAAGAAGGCCAAAGGTGAAAAATGTGAGAATGCTATACAGCATTCCTGCTACAGGAACCACGGAAGATACATTAGGATAGCGTTGAGTAATGAGATGAAGCAAGCTCTGCCAAGATTTTGTCGGATGAGCAATTTTCACTTGTTTGTTCTGGCCTCCATTTGACTCTTGCCATGCTGTGCCTATGGCTGATCCACAAAAGTACAGAGTCCAGTATTTCAGGAACATATTGCCTGTACTAGCTGGATGTCTGCATCACAGAAATGGCATTTCAGTTAATTCTGGGCACACGGTCAAGATGTGCCCAATAAACAAGGAAGATATTGCTCTCTTACCCCAACTCAGTCAAAACTCTTTTAAAATTTTGCAAACAGAATCTTCATATTCTATCAAACTTAATAAAATTGAATGAAATACAACATAGTAAAAGTAGGATTACCAGCAGTACCTCTTTACTTTAGTAGACTAATCCAATGGTAATATGCTAACTTAAGCTGGAAAGGCCAAAAGATACTAAGTTACAAAAGCAAAACTGGTGCTGTCATAGTACGATTATAAACTGATAAGTGTTTCAAGGATTTAATTTTAAAAATTTATTTAAAACAATCAATACAAAAAAATATTCTATTTGATTTTTCGGCTTCTGTTTAATGTTACTAAATTATGCCGTCGTGAAGCAAAATCATTTGCTTTTCAATGCAAAATCTATTTGGGATTGTGAAATATACCCCAAACCATACCCAGGATCTTGGTAGTTGGCTGATATAACTTTATTTTATTTATTAAATTTATATGCAGTCCATCTTGCTATCCAGCAACTCTTGGCCGTTTACAACATGACAAAGACAACAATGTAAAATATTAATATAATTTAATATTAAAATCAACACAATTAGTTAAGATAGGAACCAGTATACAACAATTTGGAGGGGGTGCCTTTTTTTTTAAAATCCACTAATCATCTCCAGTATGGGATGTGCCTATTGGGACCTCAGGCCAATCAGCAAAGCCAGATTTTGAGGCCCTTCTGGAAGGCCAAAAGGGTGGGGGTCGATATTTCAGAGGGCGGGAGCCACGGCAGAAAAGGCTTTTCTCCTGCCCCCCCCAACGCCAGCTGGAATTCCTTGATGACAGGGAATAGATAGGTTATTAAATATATCTAATAAAAGAAACATACATTTGATGTACAAAAGCATTTTTAAAAACTATGAACATCAAAATCTGTACATATCACCTATAGGATGTTGGGGAAGAGATCAGATACATCAAGGTGCAGTGACAAAACATCAACAAATCTGGGTATAAAAACATGGGGAGGGATCAGATTCCAATACACAGAAAGGCTGGTCTCTTTCTTTTGTGATCCCAAGTTTCTCTTCCAACCACTTTTCATGGTAGTATTTTACCTGTAAGTCTACTCTTTTTTTTTTTAAGTACATTCTCTCTATCACTACGGCTACTTCATTTTTTTTTCTCCAGCATACAATTAGTTTGCAGAGACACAATTTGTTTTGGTAACATTCAGTGTAATGCCCATTCCCAAACTGCTGCTACTTTAATAATAATAATAATAATAATAATAATAATAATAATAATAATAATAATAACAACAACAACAACAACAACAACAACAACAACAACAACAACTTTATTGTCATTGTACGTGTATACAAAGCACAAAACACAATCCAAAAATGGCAATTCAGGTCAACCATGTCAACTACCACTGTGATGAACAACTGTAGTGATTAATTTTTAGGAATCATCCTGCAGTATATAATATATAAATTTATATATTGCCAATATATAAAAACTACAAGTTTGACATTAAGGTTCTTTTGTTTATCTCATTTTTGGATTTGCAGGATAATTTCATCAAGTTTTTAAGTTGTTACAGCACAATAGATAAGATATCCTTATCCCTCTTGCCTCTAAGATGTAAGACTATTTCTTCCAGATTTTTATACCTATAAATAGGTAACCTGTAAATAGGGTGATTGCCATACTTTGTCCTATGCCCACAACACATATTGTATGTACCCAACTCATACTAAAAAAAGAAAAAGGAAAATCTGCTTGCTCTGGTGTGTTAAAAGTAATCAATATGCTTAGTCACAGGACAGTCAAGTAGTTAAACAAGGAACTGTAAGAACTTTATTCCCCTAGAATCCTAAAATAAAATTGTTGTGAAAAGATAAAAAGGTGAGAGATTTAAAATATAATTCATTTTGAAAGCCAAATCTTCGAAGAACTAAAAGCTTTAATTATGAAGTAGAACTGAGGAGACTTTACCAGAGAACTTAAGATTTAAAGGAGTCCGAGAAGACAGAAGTGAAATAAATATACTGTCAAATTATAACCTATTCTCATCTAACAGAACCACCTTGTATTCAACTTAAACACTACTGTATAATTGTTGATTTAAACATTGCTTTAGGCAAAGGATATGTATAAACTAGCTTGAGTACATTTATTGCTTTGTACCCAAGAGTTATTTGATACCTCAATGTTTTAATTTGTCTAATATGCATAGCCACTTCTGTGCCTTTATAGAATCTGTCAATCAATTACTGTTTGAATACTATACATTTGTTTCATGAACTTACTAAAATTATAAAGTATAACTGTTCTTAAAACAACTGTAAATAATTGATATTACTTTTCTATTGTGTTTACAAGATGATGTTGCTAAAAACAGGACAGTCTCTGGCCAGATCAAGCAATTTAGTTAAGTTCTCACACCTACTCTAATCACAATAGCATTGTAAGACTATTACAAGACAACTCCTTTCCCTAGAGCTTTCACATTAACAGGTTTCTCATCATCTACTGTTTCTTCATGTTTCCAAGCACACACGATTTTTATGCAGCATGCTTCAAAAAACATATAAAGATGTAAAATTATCGCTGGTCAGGACAGCAAGTACTGTACCTTGGATTGGCTATTATAGACATAACCATTTCTTTCTAAACCTTAAAGGAGAATATTTGTATTAGTATTAGCACTGATGATGTTACCTAATTTGAGTAATGAAACGTCTGCAAGAAAATAAGAAAGCTCAGAGAGTACCAAGGACTCCTCCTTTCTAACCCTGCCCCATGTCCAGCCTTTCCATCTAGAAACTTCAGGCAAACATAGAATTATGTTTGTATAGCTACTTTCAGGCACAAAATACAATGTCCTCATTCCTCATACCTTCAAAAAAGATGATTGAGGCGGTCTACCAAGACAGGAACTGTGAGGATTAATAAAACTAAGGATAAAGCCTTCTGATTTTCAAAGCTATATAGGAAAAGTACAGATTGTGGTGGCCAAAGGACACAGCTCTCCTAATCATGTTTTATTTTAAAAAGGGTGGAGAACTTGTGGCCATCCAGATGTTGCAGAAGGATGATGAGAGATGTTGAGAATTCTGGTTTGGCAACATTTAGAGGGCTAGAAGATTTCCCATGTCTATTTTAAAAGAAATGGCAAGTTACTTCCTTTTATGTATATCAGGGAGTGCCTGCCAAAAAAACCAGAAGTGGCATCAATTTCAATGGTGAAACTAAATTTCTTACTCTTTTCCCCCCCAAACCAGAGATGGTATTCAGCCAGTTCGGACTGGTTCAGCTGAACCAGTAGCAGAAATCGCGGATGGGGGCCTACCCATGCCCCCCGGCGCTATGCCGTCCTATTTAGGCACATTTTGAAGCCGCATGCCATGTGTGCAAGCCACGCGTGCGAGCAAAGAGCATGCGTGGAACACGCGTGCACTCACATTTGCGAACCGGTAGGGAAAGTAAGTGAATACCATCTCTGCCCCAAACAAATAAAACCAGTATTCTATAAAGTCAGCCCTATGCTGTAGCTGCCAAAAAAGCCAATGTGGTTCTAGGCTGCATCAACAGAAGGACGGCATCAAGATCACAGGAAGCGATAGTACTGCTTCATAGTGCAGTGGTGAGATCACATTTGTCATTCAAAAAAGATGCTGAGGCCCTAGTGCAGAGAAGAGCAACAAAAATGATAAGGGTTTTTTTGAGATTAAATTATGCGATGAATGGCTGAGGGAACTAGGTATGTTTAGCCTAATGAAAGAAGAAATCTTCCAATACTTGAAGGGCTGTCACTAGAGGGGCGGGGTAGATAAAAATTGATGATATGATATATGATATGATATATCATATATATATATATATATCATATATATAAACCCCTCCAATCCATACCAGAAGCCAGACCACAGCTGCATCATTAGCCACTTTAAACCCCTCCAATCCATACATGAAGCAGACTGACACCCACCATGAATAGGTGGCACGGCCACGAACACGAAGCCAAACAACAGCAACACAGCTCACCAGCTCAAATCCCGCTACTCAGACTAACCCGAGTACAACCAAGCCCCCACCTAAACAGAACACACACCCAGCCAGAGCACAGCCAACCTCCCCAACCAATCAGAACACACCTCCACCCAATCAGAACACAGCCAAGCTCCCACCCAATCAGTTCACACCCCCACTGGCAGTTAGAAGGAAGAAACAGCTGCGATCACACACATTGCTCCTAGAAGCACGAAGCCGAAAACACCAGCCTGAAGATGACAAATGAGACTTCGTCGAAACGTTGCCAAGACACTTCCAATTTTACGTGGGAGAAAACCCGAATAACCAAAGACCTACATACAAACACCTGTGAAAACCTCAGAATATATATATATATATATATATATATATATATATATATATATATATATATATATATATATATATATATATATATATATATATGTCTCTGTGTGTGTGTGTGTGTGTGTGTGTGTGTGTGTGTGTGTTTCTTTCTTTTTCGTAGGTTTTATGTGTATGTCTCTTTAGCCAGGTTCTACCTACGTTTATGTGTGTGTGTGTGTGTGTGTGTGTGTGTGTGTGAGTGATTTTTTTTTATTTAAATTGGATTTTTTTAATCGGTTTTTTTATTTTTATCAAATTTATTTTAATAAAATGCTTTTGGAGTAAAAATCTATCTAGAGATAATTTTCTGTTTAAGATACATTCATAATTTAGTTTATTCAGCATGAAATGGAGTTATGTAGCATGAGGCTGTATATTCTGCAATCTTGGGACTGTCGGTGAGTCAACAGCAGGTCAGAGGAGGAGCTGCTGTGGGATAGAGATGAGAGTTGCTCTTTAAAAATTATGATTTAAATTGAGTTGGTTTAAATCAAGCCTTTTTACTAGTGACTTAAATCATGATTTAAATTGACTTGATTTAAATCAAATCCACCCTGCAGGGAGGGCATTGATTTATTCTCCACTGCATCTGTGGGCAGGACAAGAAGCAATGGGTGGAAGCTCATCAGAGGGAGAATCTGGAATAAAGAGAAAATTTTTGACAGTAAGAACAATTAATCAATGGAACAGCTTGGCTTCCAGAATTGTGGGTGTTCCATTGTTGGAGGTTTAAAAAAAAAAAGATTGGACAACCATTTGTCTTGGACGGTATAAGGACTCCTGCCTTGGGCAAGGATTGGACTAAAAGACCTTCAATTTCCCTTCCAGCCTTATGACTGTATGATTCTAAACTGAAGCAGAAACTGTAGAATTAAGTAGGATAACAAGAGTTCTGCTAGTATTATTGATTTGCATAAACTTTCAACATTTGATATTAAGAGTTGAGGTCCTGAATCAGTGCTTCTCCAAGAATGGTTCATGTAGGTCAGGCCTGTCAAACTGGCGGCCCACGGGCTGGATGCGTCACGCGCAGGCCATGCCCACCCCGGCTCCATAAAGGCAAAAAACATCATGATACGTCATGTGATGCAATTGAGTTTGACACCCGTGATATAGATTCACCAAGGTTGTCTGCCACTGCCTCCCCACCAAACATATGCCAGGGAAAATCACAGCGATGCCTCCTCATCCTGACAATCAGTTGTCCAGTTGTGGTGCATGTGAGAAAGCAAGACGAGAAGGGGGCAATGGCTCTATCAGCTATAGCTTAATGATGGGACACCTCTCATAGGCTCCCAGATTCAACACCCACCTCAAATGGCAAATAATCAAAGTATTAAAATAAATATTTAATTTTGGGTAACATTTTAAAGCACAGAGAATGGGAAGCATATCTAACTATGACTACTTATTCTTTTAAAAACACAGCCTCTCTTGCTATTAAAGACAAAAACACAGAAGTTGCTAGTTCAGCTGGATGATTCCCCAGATTTATTTAATGGTACACACTCACAGAGCATTTGAAAAAAGACTGGTCTAAATAACAAGTTAAAGGTTATTTCTTTTCCTTGAAGTCTAAGAGCTTTGGTGGATCATTTTTATATGGTTTTCAACCTGAAAATCATTCCTTTCAAGTGCATTGTGACAGCATGGAAAGTTCATTGTCTCAAACTGCATCCCTCATCAATACAGCAGCAAAGCAACTGTTACAAAAGAATGTCAACATTAAAATATTTATAAATTCAAAGAGACACACAAAAGGCAGTTTACAGATTCAGGGGCACCATCTCCCTCATCATATTTATGCAGAACTGTAAAGTTGATTTACTGGATACAATGAAATGCAAGACATTTTTATCACTATCCTACAATAGTACTCAGCCAAATATGCAAAAATATTGAATTTTATTCCAAAAGACTGTCATCTTATCAAACTGCTCTTCTGTATCTCTAAACAGATTTATTTGTAGTGCCTGGTGCCCCTCCATTACTTAAGTGCTTGAAGCACAATAGTAATGTTTGATACTCAAGCAAGCAAATCACTGTGGATGACAACTGGTCAAACTGTCATGCTTTCACTTGAGTTTTATGACTGATAAAAACAGGAATGCCAAGCATTAACATTACACTTAAACAGCATGAAGATCAAACTGTAATGAATGGTTTAAGCTACCATATGAGATTCAATACAGGCTGTGTCCCAAATAATCAAATGACTCTTTAATGGAATGGAAAAACAAACTTAAAAACCAGTTGCCAATATATCGATTGGTTTGACAAACAGTCAAATACTTGATGAAAATGGCATGTGATTCCTTCTTGGATTACTTACCTGAAACTGGATAACAAAAGAGTTGTCAATTATCTGCCTAGCTACAATATACCCATACTGGATTTGGTTTGCTGGATCACCAATTGCCTCAGTCCATAGATATAAAACAGCTTGAAGAGACTAATTGCTTAGGATTGGATACCTAGAGATATTTTAGCTGACTCTTGGAACTGAGAAAAATGAGGCGTACTGTACGTACACACACCGCTACACCAACATAAATTGCAACTTTTTACGTGAAGTAGAGTGAATGAAGGCCAAGTCCTCGTTTTTTTCAAAAGGGTCAACTGCCCACTTTCCTATCTGTAAAAAGGGAAATAAACAATGGAAACTTTCTAAAAGTCACATGCTTGATTCTGAAGGAGCAAGTGAAAGTTAGGGCATACAAGGACCTTGTTTAGTTTTGGCTGGTGTTCCAATGGCAGTATTATCTGAAACAAGATGCATTCCTGCTCTTCTTATCTCTTGTTTGGATTACTGAAATTCACTTTACAAGGGAATGTCCTTGAAGAACACCTGGAAACTTCAGCTGGTCCAAAAAGCAACATATCATATATTTATTGGTCAGTCTTCATACTGCTGTCTTACACCCCTGCCCCAATACCAATAGATGGTCACTATCTTAATTTTTTCTAACGGTTAGGGGTGTCAGTCATACAAAGTAGATCAGATTAAGAAACTAATGCCACATAGGTAAAAACTACTATTATTGTACCAGCTTTAGTCACAGAATCTTGCAAGTTTGAATGTACTTCCCCCATCCCTCAGTTTATCTTCAGGTGACCTAGAGAGGAGCCTGTCTGAGATTTATTTTTTAATTTGTTTTTTTTTTTAAGACTGGGCTGAAGCCCTGTTTATCTGACCCTTGCCTTGAGGGTGGCTTTTCCTCTAGTCCTTGAAGGCATTCCCTCTTTCCTATATGGGGCATGAGTATATAAGAGAATTCATTCCCCTGATCAAATATGTTCCTACAACCCAGGCAGTCAGAAAAAGCTTTCTGATAGTCCCCATCTACCAGAAAGTGCAATGGAAAGGAACAAAAATATAAGTATCATACTTAGGGGCTCTTGCCCTATGGCTTATTCTTATAGTGACAAGTATTGTACCCCACTTTTGTGTACCTTCAGAAAGCCAGAAAAAACTGACTTTTCTGGAGGGCATTTTAGGATTGATTCTAGAGCCATCAAAGCAGGGGTGAAATCCAGCAGGTTCTGACAGGTTCTGGAGAACTGGTAGCAGAAATTTTGAGTAGTTCGGAGAACCGGCAAATGTCACCTCTGGCTGGCCCCAGAGCAGGGTGGGAATGGAGATTTTGCAGTATCCTTCTTCCGCTACGCCCACCAGGCCATGCCCACAGACTTGGTAGTAAAAAAAAATTGGATTTCACCACTGCATCAAAGTACATTTTAGTTTTATTATAGTTCTATTGTTTATATCTTATACTGGTGTATTAAAATGATGTTTATACTATGCACATTCTAATCTGTCTGGAGTCCAGTTGGATTGAGGCAGTGTGTACACTTCATAGCTAATTAAATAAGACAATGGTTTCAATCTGTATACTTGTATGGAACTTTGCCAAGAAGGATCTGTGAATTGTGGAATACCGCTAATTCATATCATGCCTTGTCTACAAATTTTCAAGCACATTCTCATGTACTGCAGATGCAAGTGGCTCCAATGCACTTCCATTCAACGTCTTTTGTTCTAGTTCTCTTTTTAAAACCTCCCCAAAATGATGTTCTATGTTTTTTGTACACGCACTGATGATGTTACCTAGTTTGGGTAATGAAACGTCTGCACGAAAACAAGCAAGCTCAGAGAGCATCAAGGACCCCTAATTTTTGTACAGGAGCAGCAGAACTTCAAATAACAATTCTCTATATTCCACAATAGGGGAAAAGGAGAAAATGTCTGCCTTTCTTTTTATAAAAGAGCGGGCCTTAACTTTGCCCATCTGGAAAGAATGTTTAGCTTATAGCAACTCATGCTAAATTGTTGGATATATTCCTTTCTGCGACATCTCAGCCTTTTCCCCTGGAAAAAAAAAACACACCACCAAATGCTGAGAATGCACATTTATTTTTGATATGTCATGTAAACCAAATCCTTACTTATAGAGTTTCTAACATTCTTAAGGAAGCCACAAACTGACTCAAATTCTAAAAGAACACATTTTGGACCAGAGCATGAATTCCCCTCGCCAAAAATCTAAACTAATGTTTAGTGAGCAAATGTAAATTTATTTGAGAGGAAAGAAAGTTTGTTCCCCCCCCCCACCCACCCACCCACAAGAGAATCCGATAGAAAATACTGTTTCATTAAAACAACATCAAAGATTAACACAAAGTAGAGCTAAAACATGGAACTATGCAAATATATACCATCATGAATCAGCAGGTTCTGACCAGTTCTGGAGAATCGGTAGCGGAAATTTTGAGTAGTTCCGAGAACCGGTAGTAAAAATTCTGACTGGCCCCGCCCCCATCTATTCTCTGCCTCCCGAGTCCCAGCTGATCGGGAGGAAATGGGGATTTGCAGTAACCTTCCCATGCCATGCCCACCAAGCCATGCCCACCAAGTCACACCCACAGAGCCAGTAGTAAAAAAAAATTGGAAACCCACCACTGGTTCCAAATCTGAAATGAGCAAAATTTTTCTCCACCAAGAAAACTCCAAAATCAAATCTAGTTCTCAGCTCACGAGAATGCTGCATGGTTTCTAAGAGGCAGAAATACTAATAGTATCGTAGCTATAGGTAGTCCTCTTCTTACAACCATTCGTTTAGTGACTGTTCAAAGTTACAAAGGCACTAAAAAGGGGGACTTATGGTCCTTTTTTTTCTTAAACCTTCCCCCAAACCCATGTAACACAAGACAAACAATATTGACCCTAGAGCAGAATACTTCTTTTATTCTTTTCCTTAAAAGAAAAAAAAAAAGAATGGATTGATTAACATTAACATGAACCATAAAGAATTGCTCTTGGCTCTTCCTGAGCCTACAAATATGAAGGGAAGCTGGACAAAATCTGGGAGAATGTTGGTGGTTAGTTTCCAAATGTTTCATCAGCAGGCCACGTAACATCATCAGTGAAACTTTGGTTGAAGGATCTCGTTTCAGTTCTCTTCTGTTTTTATAGGTCTTATGTGGAGATCTATAAAAGCAGACCCACATAAGACCTATAAAAGCAAATGAGAACTGAAACAAGACACTTCAACCAAAGTTCTGCTGTTGATGTTAGCTGATGTTCGGAAACTGAACAACAAGCTCAGAGAACAAACCACCACCACCGTCTATTACCCAAGCTACAAATATTTTTCACCATTTCTAATCTGGGATAATATCTAACAGCAACTGCTCTTGTACCTCTGGAAAGTTCTAAATGGTGGTTTATTGAGAGCAAGGACTCATTTCAAGGGAGGGGACAACTGTGGCACAGCACTGCTACCCTGTTTTCCCCAAAATAAGACATCCCCTGATAATAATAATAATAATAATAATAATAATAATAATAATAATAATAATAATAATAATAATATAAAGATAAGATAATAATATATTATAATAATAATAAGATAATAAGATAAATAAAATAATAATAATAAAAAGATCTTGTGGGACTTCAGGATTCAGACTGACAGGCACTTGGTCCACAACACACCTGACATAACAATAGTTGAAAAGAAAAAAGTATGGTTCATTGACATTGCAATACCTGGTGATGCACGAATTGAAGATAAGCAGCAAGAAAAAATCACAAAGTAGCAGGACTTACAAATTGAAGTTGAGCGACTGTGGAAAAAGAAATCGTGTGTTGTCCCGATTGTAATTGGAGCCCTCGGAGCAATACCCAAAGGGCTACCCCGCTATTTAGAAATTCTAAATTTGCCGGACTTGAACATTTTGACTCTACAAAAAACCACCTTACTCGGAACAGCTTACATCCTCCGACGATACCTTAACAGTTCCTAGGTCCTTGGTTAGGACTCGAGCTGCTGAGCTATTAACCAGCCTCAAAGGCTGTGAATCTCACTAAAGATTAACCAATAAATAATAATCATAATGACTACCTACAACGCCATGACCGTGTTGCTAAAATCATTCACTGGAAATTGTGACAGAAGTTTGGATTTGAGTACAGCAAAAACCACTGGGAACATCAGGTTGAGAAAGTTTTAGAGAATGAGAAACTCAAGATCTTGTGGGACTTTAGGATTCAGACTGACAGGCACTTGGTCCACAACACACCTGACATAACAATAGTTGAAAAGAAAAAAGTATGGTTCATTGACATTGCAATACCTGGTGATGCACGAATTGAAGATAAGCAGCAAGAAAAAATCACAAAGTACCGGGACTTACAAATTGAAGTTGAGCGACTGTGGAAAAAGAAATCGTGTGTTGTCCCGATTGTAATTGGAGCCCTTGGAGCAATACCCAAAGGACTACCCCGCTATTTAGAAATTCTAAATTTGCCGGACTTGAACATTTTGACTCTACAAAAAATCACCTTACTCGGAACAGCTTACATCCTCCGACGATACCTTAACAGTTCCTAGGTCCTTGGTTAGGACTCGAGCTGCTGAGCTATTAACCAGCCTCAAAGGCTGTGAATCTCACTAAAGATTAACCAATAAATAATAATAATAATAATAGTTGCTGCCTGCAACTACTGCAGGTTCGAATCTCGCCAAGGCTCAAGGTTGACTCAGCCTTCCATCCTTTCTAAGGTAGGTAAATTGAGGACCCAGTTGTGGGGGCAATAAGCTGACTTTGTATAAAAATATACAAAAGAATGAAGGCTATTGCTTAACGCATTGTAAGCAGCCCTGAGTCTCCGGAGAAGGGCGGCATATAAATCAAATTTTTAAAAAAAAATTAAAAAAAAATAAGCCCAATTGGGCTTTTGAGCGCATGGTAATAAGACCAAGCGCTTATTTCAGGGTTCAAAAAAATATAAGTCAGATTCTTATTTTCGGGGAAACACGGTATCACCTCAGATTAAAATCATACACTATGTAACAACACTCAATTTTTCCATGTGAAAGAAAAATTATGGAAAGGAAATCCTATTTCTGAGTTGAAGCATTGTAATTTTGAAATGTTTTCTGTTGGAACAAAGTCTAAGTTTAGGAACTTCTCAATCATCACCACTATTCTCTTTATTTCCAATTTAAGTTTTACCTTGCTTGTGGATCTAAAGCTCTAACTTAAGTCTTCGAATTATGACCACAATTGGGAACCTCTGTCACTAACTGATATGGTCATCAAGTGGGTCATCACATGGCACTTTATTTTATGGCCATTTTGCTATGGTTGTTAAATGAGCTACACAATTATTAAACAAATCTGGCTTACCCCACCCCAGTAACTTTTTTTATTAGAAGATGGCGAGGAAGGTTGCAAATTGTGACGTGAGGGTGGGATGCTACAACCATCATAAATGTGAGCTGGTTGCCAAGCACTTGAATCATGATTGTATGGCCATGGGGATGCTACCATGGTCAAAATGCAAGACCTGTTCATAAACTACTTTCTCAGGGCTGCTATAGCTTTGAATGGTCACTAAATAAATACTAGTTGCAAGTTGAGGACTTCTCGTACATCATTCAGAAGATTTCAGTATATGTTTCATAAACGAGGGTTTGCAACAAAAAAAACCCCACCTAAAATAGTTCGATGGGGAAAATCCTTAAGTGCAAGATGAAAGCCAGAAAAACAATTCCGTGAAGACTCAAAAATATTTTGTGTATACTTATGCAACAATTAACCAAAAAAAAAAGAGGAATGGATCAAATAAGCAAATGAGAAAGGGGAACACGCATAGATTTGGGAAAGACAGCAAGAGCTATCTCCATTTAGTGATGCAATGAAAAATTGTTTTGAAGCACTCTAGGAATAGGAGAAATTTGCCTACAGAAATCAACATAGAAAATGAACTATTTGAACATAATTAGAATCCCTCCCCAATATGGAAGAGAAAATCTATACAAATGGATTTGATAGTCAAAGAATACAGATTGCCTAATAGAAAGTAAAACATGGAAGTATTTCAGATTACATTTTGATAGAGGATTACAATATTCAGTTTTAAAGTAAGACTATAGAAGAAATATAGTTTTGTCCAGCAAGAATAGCAAACTGTTTCTGAAGATTACTGGGCAGTTAATAGTTAATATAATAATTGGTCTTTACATGTACACCAATCACCAACAGAAATCACAGTCTTTTGTAACTGCCCTCATTTCTAAATAATGAAAATTCTATAGCACAAAAGACAAATAGTATACAACTGGATTATGTTGCTTGAGTGGACAGCTTAAAACAAACTTCTCAACCCTAGTAGACTCCAAATATATTCAGTTGTAACTCTCAGAATGCCTTCCCAATACAGTTTCAAAGTTTTATTTAATTGCTAATCATTAGAGAAGCCAGTTATCAATGTTCAGTATATGCTTAAGAAACACTTGTATTAAAAGACTATGATTATTAAATTATCTCAATTTAGAACATTTATCCTTTCATGGTTTTGTTTTGTTTTGGGAATTTGGTTTCCCACCCAAATGTATTTTTGTATCACTGCATCTAAATCACAACACATTATCCCAAATTTGAATGAACCATTTGGAGGGGTTTCCTTCAGACAATAATGAAAATACAGGAAGAAGTCAGGAGTGAACATTTTTTGGGATTCTAATTGTTGAATGCCACTTCAAACTCCCTTCCTTTTCCTCCAGGGATCTTACAACAAGGTCAAGAAAACAAGGCTGGATGAGTGGCGGTCATCCCATTTTACATCATCCTATCTTAACAAAGCCATTTGTTGGGATGCCATTACGCACCTTCTATAGATCAGCGGTCACCAACTACAGATAATGATTTCCGTAGCTGAGTAGATCAGCAGTTTATTTAGGGTGAAATAAATCCCATACACCAGGTCCTATGAACATCTAAAATAATTTATTTGAAAGCACATGCCATCATTATCAATATATCACTTACATATTTTAAACTCATAAGGTAACAGCATCCCAAAGACAAAATGAGGATGGGACCAAACAAAGCTAATTACTGTATTTATATTCTGCCTTTGGCACAGATGTCAAACTTAAAGCTCCTGAAAACATCTCTTCACACACACACACACACACACACACACACACACACACACACACACACACACAAAACATCCTAACTTGTTTCACAGCAACCGTCCTGTCTAATATACTCAGGAATCTAGGGATCTGAATATCCTTTCAACACAAATAAACTCATTTCTTGCTTCAAAGAGAAATCAGAATTTCAACCCATGCCTCCTTTCACATATTGTGGAAAGTCTGCAGCTTGGGGTCTTCATCTGTACTGTGATCTCTCTCACAGTTCTAAGAAACTATCTTTTTACTCAATGTTTCCTAACAATTTAGAATAAGTTTTACAAAAAGCTGAACCGGTAGATTAAAGCAGATATTCAGGCAAGCAGCCAGTTCAATAACTGTCTAATTTGCATAATCTGTACCTATGTTAAATTTAGAACAAGCTTTACACATTTATTAGTGCTTAAAGAGCAAAACACTCATATTATTACACATCCCCGTTTCAAGACGCCCAGGGTATTTAAATGGTTGTGTTATTAATATACCCTTAAGATGAGTTATCTGAATAAATTCCAAGAACCTATTACCGAAGTTTTCAGCTTTCAACAGGCTTGAAAATGGGGACTTCCAGAGCAGACACAGAACTATCTAAAAGCCTATATCTGCTTAATCAATATTCAGAGAACAAAAGCCATAATTAAACAGCACTCTTGGCCAATGCTAACAAAGAAATTCCAACCTATTTCAGCAGTGCTGCTTGCTAGGACAATTACAGACCCAGATAAAACGGTGAGTTTCCCTTATGAAAGATTAAAAAAATCCTTTCTGTTGATTCCAGTTATCACAGCTCTTTTATTTCATGCCAAGTCCGAATCTTATGAAAATTTGTTACCTCTTCTTCACCATCGTTGGATTCTATTAAGCAGTGAACATACGTAAGTTCAAAATGAACTGCGTATTCGTCTGTTGCCTCATAAAGATTGGTAGAATACAGGTAGTCCTCGACTTACGACCATAGAGTCCAAAATTTCTGTGTTGTTAAGTAGGGCAGTGGTTAAGGGAGTCATGCCCATGTTATGCAACCTTTCTGCCATGGTTAAGTGAATCATTGCAGTTGTTAAGTAAATCATGTGGTTAAGACAGTCTGGCTTCTGCCTTGGTTTTTCTTGTCAGAAGCTCCCTAGGAAGGTTGCAAATGACAATCCTCTCTGGATTTGAGGATCCCAGGAGGCTGCAAATATCATAAATACATGCTGGTGGCCAAACATCCAAATTTTGATCACATGACTGTGAAGATGCAGCAATGGTCTGCTGTAAAGTGAAAGAACCGCTCATAAGTTACTTTTTTAAATGCCATTGTAACTTTGAACGGTCGCTAAATGAATGGTTGCAAGTTGAGGACAATCTGTACCCATAAAGCAGCCCATAAGCATCCTTCACATAAGCATTCAACCAATTCTTATTCTCATTCCCTCTCTCTCTCTCTCTCTCTCCCTCCCTCCCCCCTCCCTCTCCCTCTCCCCTTTTACCACTTTGGATATTGAGGGAGCTATAAAGTTCAACCAACACACATTCATTTTATCATAATATATATGGGAGATAGGGCTGCACATCACTTCAAATTTAAAGACACGATACGGTTCTGAGGTATTTAGAAAAGGGCACCAAACACCTATTTCCCTGGGACTATTTTGCAGCTGTAGAATCTAATCTAGAAAAGGATGTGTCTGCTTTAAAGAGATGAAGACCTAAGCAACATGGGCAATTGCCTTGTAACAGGCCTACAAAAAGTTAATGCTTTTTAAAAAAAAAAAAAAACACCAAAAAACCCATGAGTTTATTTCTGCTGCCAATCTGAAATATGGGGTACTGAATCACGTTCAGGTAAGTACGTAAATATTCCCTTTTGTAATATGTTAAACCTGACCAGTTCAATTCTGTGTGAATTGTTTTGGCATTTATGACAACTTGGTGAATTCCTAAAAGGCTGCTCACATTTAGACCAAATATAAATTTGTGATCAATATCTTAACAACGAGGGTGGTGTCCATCTAGGTATTATCCTTTGCGAAAACCCAGTTCAGGACTCATAGGGCTTTCTTAATCAGGCTGTGCAACAATCTGGATATCCTTAAACCAAATGCATCTTTCCCTCAGCTGAGACTGCAGCTGTGGAAACCAACCCCAGAGAGGCTAAGAAAAGATATGGCCCCAACACTCTCTAAATCATCTTTTCCTCTTTGAATCTGGACACTGTACAGCCATAATTCTTAAACTGTTTGCTGCATTGCCATGGAAAGCTCAGAAGGGATAGCACTGCTTTGCCCCTTCATGTGACACCGAAATTCTGAAGCTGGCAGAGTCTTAACAAAAATACCTTTCCATAACCTATGGCAGAACAGCAATCAAGTAGTAACTTCCGTGTAACTGCTCAAACACACGTTTTCCGTCCAAATTCACAGCAGACTTTTCCTTTATCTCCTTGACCATACATTTTTATGCAGTATATCCTCTTTAAGGCCTGCAATCTGAACACTCTGAAGTTTCTCTCAAAGGAAACTCCCTCCAAAAAAAAAAAAAAAAAAATTTCAACTCATCTAAATGAAAAAAACAAAAAACCCTCTTTAGTGTATTTTCCCCTCAAGGCTAGAAAACCTGGGAAAGAAAGACTACACATGTTATTTTACTTGTCATACAATCTATTTATGTTTCATATTTCTTCATCTCCACCCATGCAGGAAGGGAAGGGTGAGGTTAAGAATATGCTCAAACATCTAAACATTTGTAAAAAGAAATCCCCTTGCGAATTATCCATGCGTAACCCAGGCTATTAACTATAAAATAAGCAGAAAAGTATAAAAACACTGTAAAGTGTTACCGTGAAATTTTGTTATCATGTTTTTTTTTCTTTTTAAAAGGGAGATAACTAAATTATGCCTTGTTTGTACTTTGGCAATTTTGCATTGAAATTTACCACGCCATCTAATGCTTCTGTAAGATTCATTCCAAGTTGTTCCATAAAAGTTAATTACACTGACTGTATAACGTTTTAACTGCACATGTTTAAAAGAGGTTATCCAACTACATGTAACAATTGCTGGCAATCACTAGATTCATAGGACTCTTTCGGTTGACTCCATTAAACAACAGTGTGATTAATTTGCCTTTGATTTTTGAATGTTTTGGTCAGGGGTGGGTTCTAAAATTTTTTACTACCTGTTCTGTGGGCATGGCTTATTTTGTGGGCGTGGCTTGATGGTCATGTGACAATTCTTTAGGAGGTACTGGTCTACCAGGCTTTTAACTACTTGCAGAGCTGTACTGGTCTACTCATTTGTTTTTGGAGGCATTGATCTACCCATTTATTTTTGCAGGCACCGATCTATTCATTTGTTTTTGGAGGCACTAATCTACCACCACACTGCCTTTTAACACTTATCAGCTGTAGGGCGGCCCTTTGAAACCCCACGGCAAGAGTTTAAACAGTTTTTTTCCTTCTAGCCAATCAGCTGGGACTCAGGAGGCAGCAATAGATTGGGGGGTGGGGCCAAATAAAAGGTAAGAATAACGCGGGGGGGGGGGGGAAGAACCGGTTCGGTGATGTCATATCATCACCGCTACCTGCTCGGCGGAACCTGGAGGAACCCACCACTGGTTTTGGTGTGTCCACTCAAGTATCATGGAGGGTAAATCATGATTGCTAATCCCAGTTGCTTTATGTTAGCAAACCTTGGTTAAATAAACTGTTGCAAAGCATGAATAAAGAATTCAATGGGATCTACCCTAGCAGGAAGAATTTCCTTTGAGAAGCAGAACACAAGTATTCTGCTTGAAGGCAGGAATGTTAGTCCTGCATAAAGGGTTTTTAGTCCTACGTAAAGGGTTTTTTTCTCTCTTTAGATGAGTTAATTTGGGTGGAGCAGGCAGACAAAAAGGGCAGTGGGTACAATGACCAAAAATGGGAGAAAGATCCCAGAAAACAAATTTTGCAACTACAGTAAGGGTAATTCTATCAGCATAAAGAACAGTGGCAAAGTTTTTACCAGACTAAAACAAACTACGATTGTTATCCCCTGAGCATCTGATGGAACTTAAATCAGGGGAAAGTCCAGTCTTTCACACAAACTCTGCAACTGCCTGAGATGGCAGCAATGAAAAATGTGTCTTTAATTTCAGTGTTTCGAGGCACCCACTGCACTAAACCTTAGGAATTAGATCTCGGAACCAATTTATCAATTTGCCAGTTGGGCAGATACATACACTCCTAGATGTGTCTATTGACAATGAGAAGCCATCTAATCTATCAGTCTCCTCAAGGAATAGGTCAAACCTGGCAATTCCCTAGATGTTGGTTTAACTCATCTGGACATTATGGAAAATTTACTTCAATAACTTTGGGAAACCCCAACTGAGAGAATCTGCCAGTGACAAAAATGAAGGAAACAAAGGACATGGCATTCAAAATGAGAGTAGAAAAAGATCATTCATTCTTGATGGATAGTCCATTGCACAGCAATGGAAGTGAGATTGATGGGTAGCAACTGCAAACATTTAAATTTTCTCATACATACAGAAATTTTTACAAAGTTAAAAGATAAATTAAAAAAAAATACAGAAAGAGGAAAAAAGATTAAAAAGTTGAAAGGGGTTATCATGAAGCCTCCCCCCCCCCCAAAAAAAACAATGGTATTCCATGTAAACAGAGTGTAATCCAAGATCATATTTCAGAATTTTCCGAGTGGATGACTACCTTAGTAGTAATAAGTTCCTGGGGGGGAAATGTGTTAGAAAATCAAAACTGACCTTCTAGATACTTTCAGGCAAATTTATTAGAAATGACTGAAGTTTGGAGACAGTATAATATCTTGATAAAAACAGAGTAGCAAGATTCCTAAACTTCATAGGAAACAGAAGAGCTAACTCTAAGACAGAAACCTAAATATGAATTTATAGCTTCAGCATCCCTCTGAATATACACTATATTGTTTTCTTGGTAAAACCAGGTATATTTATTTATTTATTTATTTATTTATTTAATTTGTATACCGCCCTTCTCCCAGAAGGGACTCAGGGCGGTGAACAGCCAAAATTAAAAAACATACAAATGCAAGAGTTAAGATAATTAAAAGAATTAAATCATTGGCTACCCAAATTTAAAACCCCAAATCCATAAAATTTAAAATCCCAATTAAAAACCATTTAGGCTAGGCCGGCTTGATGAAATAAAAACGTCTTCAGGGCTTTACGGAAGGTCCGGAGGTCCGGGATCAATCGTATTCCAGGAGGCAGCTCATTCCACAGGGCGGGTGCCCCCACAGAGAAGGCTCGCCCCCTGGGGGCCGCCAGCCGACATTGCCTGACCGACGGCACCCCGAGGAGGCCCTCTCTATGAGAGCGTATTGGCCGGTGGGAGGTTATCGGTAGCAGCAGGCGGTCTCGCAAATACCCTGGCCCTAAGCCATTTAAAACACATAGGAAAGATAAGGAGCCACTCAGTGGGGCTGAGTTTAAGTTTAACTTTCCAAATACAACACTATTCCATATTCAGATTTTATGTTTCATGTTAAGAAGGTCATATACAGCCGAGAAATCAGGTTATTAATAATTATAGCAATAAGTGAACATTATTTTTTTTTTTTAATTTGATTTATATGCCGCCCTTCTCCGGAGACTCAGGGCGGCTTACAATGCTTTAAGTAATAGCCTTCATTCTTTTGTATATTTTATACAAAGTCAGCTTATTGCCCCCACAAACTGGGTCCTCATTTCACCTACCTTAGAAAGGATGGAAGGCTGAGTCAACCTTGAGCCTTGGAGAGATTCGAACCAGCAGAAATTGCAGGCAGCTGTGTTAATAACAGGGTGCACTAAACCCTTGTACTATCAAGGCTCTTGATATTATAAAGCATTAAAAGACATAAGAAATGGGGAGGAGAGAAAAATCCATTTTCATTGTAGAGTCAAACTTTCCATATCTATCTTAACGATTCTGCCCTTTTTAATATGTTCATGGTTTTTCCCCTTGCTCTCCTCTCCTCTATCCCTTCACTTTCAGCTTGATCAGTATTCTATATGGTTACAACTGATGTTCCAAATCATATATTACAGCTTTTAGCTGGGTTTTTTTTTATAATGCCTTGCCTGCAGGCTCCTTGTCCAACTGTTCTAGAACAAAAATAGCCACCTTTTGAAGCAAACACAGCCATTTGTTCATATAAGGGGGGGGGGAAGGAAACTGCACAACTGAATTTTTCAAGCATCCCTTCATAAGCTATTCATAGCTTCGGGTGATATCTTGTGTGAGGATTCCCTGAAAAATGCTTCTTTTTAATATATGTACAGTGGTGCTTGAAAGTGGGTAGCCTTAGTTCATTTTCCTCAAAAAAATAAATGAAAAGTATAATGTTTTGACCATTTAATTGGGTTCTTTTCAATCAAGTTTTAGGATGTGTGTGGAGAACACAGTTTGAAGTGCCATTTTCAATATATAACCACTGCATGATTCTCTTAAAAAATGCAATGATTCGTTTAACAACCAGGTCAAAATGGTCGTAAATTTGTGTGTGAATTACTTAACAACTGCCTTGCATAGCAATGGAAATTCTGGTCCCAATTATAGTCGTAGCTCAAGGACTACCTGTATATGACATACTGCCCTATTCAAAATATTCCTTAAATTGAAAGCAATTGTTCTTCAACTGGCAAATAAGGACCTGTTATTAATCTGGCCACCATTTGAATTAAAGATGGTTTCCAACTGCAATATTACTATTCCCAATTAGAGATATAGGATGGATCCTGGAATTGCAAAGGCTGAAAATTATGGTTTCTTCCTAACGTGTTTGCTTTGAATATGCTTTTACATCAGCCTAAAATAACAGTAAAGCCATATAAACTATTCTTCCCTTGAGGCACCTCATAATTTATTGTTTTTGCTGGAGACTTATTTAATCCTGACTGCATATCTTCTTGACAGGTATTGTGCTGGACCAGTTCTATAATGAACGAAATTAAAATGAATGAATATATATATATATATATATATATATATATATATATATATATATATATATATTCCAATGCAGATGTTGTTTTGCAACCAACATAACCAAGCAAATGCAGCAATCAAGTTGCATCGAGTCAAGACATCCAACTACAATATAAGAGTTGTTTTATATTTCTATATAAGTTTATAAATTACATAAGAGTTGGCCAAGGTGATATAGCAATAGCACTTAAGACTTATATACCACTTCATAGTGCTTTACAGATCTCTCTAAGCAGCTGACCTCGGAAGGATGGAATACTGAGTCAACCTTGAGCTGGCCAGGATTGAACTCCTGGAGTGAGCAGTGATTTAGCCTGCAACCAGTCATAAGGAAAACCATTTACAGGAGCAAACACAATGCACTGGTAAAAATATTAAAAATATTCAAAAAAGTGACTGAAACAACTTAAAATCATACATTCAGGACATCTCTGAAAAAAAGACCTTATCCAACTTTTCAGTTAGGAAATAATATAGGTTTTTTTTATTTTGTCAAGTCAAATCACTGGCCTTAAACCCTTTCTCAGAACTTTGGTGTAAAATCAGGTAAGAATACTTTTTCATTTAATATTTAAATCTGGTAGGAGTGGGACATCAAAAATCATAACAATATTGCATTCACAAAATGTGCTCATTTCAAGGATATAAGCCACTAGTGATGATAGTGCTTGCTTTTATTGTTCTTATTTTATGCCATTCTTCAAGAGGGGCACATAACTAAGGCAGAATATCAGCAAACAGTCCGAGCCTACAAAGATGAAGTGAGGAAAGCGAAGGCTCACAATGAACAAAGGCTTGCGACAAAAGTAAAAAATAACAAAAAAAGCTTCTTCCAACATGTTAAAAACAAGAAAAAAGTCAAGGAAACAATTGGTCCATTGCTGGGAGAAAGTGGCAAGAAGGTGACAAGTAACAGGAAGACAGCAGAAATACTTAACTCGTTTTTTGCATCAGTCTTTACACAACGGGAAAAAACAGTCCAACCTATCAAAAACAGCACCACAAAAAAAACAGATTAGGAACCCAAATTAAAATAGGGAAGAAAATGCTAAGTGAGCACCTGTCTACTCTTGACAAGTTCAAATCACCAGGACCAAATGGATTATACCCCAAGGTTCTGAAGGAACTGGCAGACGAGATCTCAGAACCACTGAACTATATCTTTCAAAGATCCTGGAGCACTGGGGAATTGCCAGAGGACTGGAAAAGAGCTAATGTAGTTCCCATCTTCAAAAAAGGGAAAAAAATAGATCCAGGAAACTACAGACCTATCAATCTGACCTCAATACGAGGGAAGATTCTGGAAAAGATAATCAAGCAACAAATCAGCGAGCATTAGAAGCAAACAAAGTAATAACCAAAAGCCAAAATGGGTTTGTCAAAAACAAATCATGCCAGACTAATCTTATTGCATTCTTTGACAAAATTAGTGGACCAGAGGAATGCTGTCGATACAATTTACTTGGACTTCAGTAAGGCATTTGATAAAGTAGCCCATAACCTACTACTAGATAAAATAGAAAAATGTGGGTTACACAGCATCACCACCAGATGGATTTGTAACTGGCTGACCAACCGCACTCAACGTGTAGTCCTCAATGGAACTGCATTTACATGGAGGGAAATATGCAGTGGGGTACCCCAAGGCTCTGTTTTAGGCCCAGTGCTCTTCAACATCTTCATCAATGATTTGGATGAGGGGATAGATGGGGAACTCATCAAATTTGCAGACAACACCAAGCTGGCAGGCAGGGTTGATTTGATTTAAATCGAGTTGATTTAAA
Organism: Pituophis catenifer annectens; assembly: GCF_029215685.1. Classification (NCBI taxonomy): domain Eukaryota; kingdom Metazoa; phylum Chordata; class Lepidosauria; order Squamata; family Colubridae; genus Pituophis; species Pituophis catenifer. Next base: position 75,575,685 of record NW_027256883.1, read on the forward strand.
TCACAATTTAAATCATGATTTAAATCACTAGTAAAAAGACTTGATTTATTTTATTTATTTTATTTATTTTATTTTGAATTTGTATACCGCCCTTCTCCCTGAGGACTCAGGGCGGTGAACAGCCAAGTAAAAACATCAAATATAAATAATAAAATACAGTTAAAATATACATATATAAATTTGGCCCTGTTAATTAAAAACAATAAACAAAACACTTAAAAACACTTAAAAAATTAGGCCAGCCCGGCTTGCTGGAAAAGGAAGGTTTTAAGGGCACGGCAGGAGGCACTGAGGTCTTAGATTCTCCTTATCTCTGGAGGCAGTTGATTCCAGAGGGTAGGTGCCCCCACAGAGAAGGCCCTCCCCCTGGGGGTCACCAGCCTACACTGTTTGGCTGATGGCACCCTGAGGAGGCCCTCTCTGTGGGAGCGCACGGGTCGATGGGAGGTCGTCGGTGGCAGCAGGCGGTCTCGAAGATAGCTAGGCCCTATGCCATGGAGCGCTTTAAAGGTGATAACCAACACCTTGAAGCGCACCCGGAAGACCACTGGGAGCCAGTGCAGCTCGCGCAGGAGCGGTGTTACATGGGAGCGCCATGCTGCTCCTGTCACTACCCGCGCTGCTGCGTTCTGGACCAGTTGGAGCCTCCGGGTGCTCTTCAAGGGGAGCCCCATGTAGAGAGCGTTGCAGTAGTCAAGGCGAGAGGTGACGAGGGCATGAGTGACTGTGCACAGGGAATCCCGATCAAAAAAGGGCCGCAACTGGCGAATCAGGCGAACCTGACAAAAGGTCCCCCTGGTTACAGCCGTCAGATGTTCCTCCAAGGACAGCTGCGTATCCAGGAGGACTCCCAGATTGCGAGCCCTCTCAGTGGGGGCCAACAACTCGCCCCCAATAGTCAGTGATGGAGTCAACTGACTATATCGGGATGCCGGGAGCCACAGCCACTCAGTCTTGGAAGGGTTGAGCCTGAGCTTGTTCCTCCCCATCCAGATCCGCACAGCCTCCAGGCACTGGGACATCACTTCAAGGGCATCATTGGGGTGGCCTGGGGTGGAGATGTACAGCTGGGTGTCATCAGCCTACTGATGGTATCTCACCCCAAAGCCACGGATGATCTCGCCCAGCGGCTTCACATAAATGTTGAACAGGAGGGGCGAGAGGACCGACCCCTGAGGCACTCCACATATAAGAGGCCTTGAGGTCGACCTCTGCCCCCCTGCCAACACGAACTGCGACCGGTCGGAGAGAAAGGAGGAGAACCACCATAATACGGTGCCCCCCACCCCCAACTCTTCCAACCGGTGCAGCATGATACCATGGTCGATGGTATCAAAAGCCGCTGAGAGGTCTAACAGGACCAGAACAGAGGAGCAACCCCAGTCCCGAGCCCTCCAGAGATCATCAACGAACGCGACCAATGCCGTTTCCGTGCTGTGCCCAGGCCTGAAACCCGACTGGAACGGATCTAGATAGGATGTTTCCTCCAGGAATTGCGGAAACTGTCGCGCGACCACACTCTCAACAACCTTCGCCAGGAAGCGAAGGTTGGAGACAGGACGATAGTTGGCCAATATTGCCGGATCCAGGGACGGCTTCTTGAGGAGAGACCTCACCACCGCCTCTTTCAAGGCGGCGGGGAAGTGACCCTCACTCAACGAAGCGTTGATAACACCCTGGAGCCAGCCTTGTGTAACCTTCCGGGAGGCCAGTACCAACCAGGAGCGACACGGGTCCAGTAAACATGTGGCCGCACTAAGTCTCCCCAAAATCCTGTCCACATCATCGGGAGTCACAGCATCAAACTCCTCCCAGGTAACATTCTCAAGACTATTCCTCGTCACCCTGCCCTGATCTACCCAGTCAGAGTCCAAATCCCCCTGGATCTGAGCGATTTTGTCATACAGGTATTGTCCGAAATCCTCCGCCCTGCCTTCCAAGGGATCCTCCCGCGCTCCCGGATGGAGCAGGGAGCGGGTTACCCTGAACAGGGCAGCCGGACGATTTCCTGATGACGCAATAGAGGCGGAAAAGTAATTAAACTTTGCCGTCTTTATCGCCACTAGGTAGGTCTTAATATGCGACCTTACCAGTGTTCGGTCAGATTCAGCGAGACTGGCCCTCCAACCGCTCTCAAGGCGTCTTTTCCGGCGTTTCATCTCCCTCAGCTCCTCGGTGAACCAAGGAGCCGCGAGGGATCGATTTAAATCATAATTTTAAAGAACAACTGTCATCTCTGCTACTCCTTTGACCCACTGTTGACTCACCGATAGTCCCAGTGTTGCAGAATATACAGCCTCATGCTACATAATTAAGCTCCATTTCATGCTGAATAAACTAAATTATTTATGTATCTTAAATAGAAAACTATCTTATGATAGATTTTTACCCCAAAAGTTTTTTATTAAAATAAATTCGATAAAAATAAAAAAAAATCCGATTTAAATTAAAAAAAATCCGATTTTTTTGATTTTTTAAAAAAAATCATTGATTTTTATCCACCCTGCTGGCAGGAATAGCCAACACTCCAGAAGATAGGCTTAACATACAGAAAAATCTTTACAGACTTGAACATTGGGCGCTATCTAACAAAATGAAGTTCAATGGTGAAAAAAGTAAGGTTCTACATTTAGGCAAGAAAAACAAAATGCACAGGTACATTATATGTGGTATCACTCGAAAGTAGTAACTGTGAGACGGATTTTTGAGTCCTAGCGGACAGCCATTTAAATATGAGCCAGCAGTATGCAGCGGGCTGTTTGCTGCAAGGAGGCAAATTGCTGGGAGGCAGAGGCAGATTTTTCCCCCCTTGTTTTCCTCCCCAAAATAGGTAGGTGCGTCTTATAGTCCAGAGCGTCTTACACTCCGAAAAACACAGTAAGCTCTTTCAGGCTAAACTACTAACCCAGTTCCTCTATGTGTCTCTAGCTGCCCCTCCTCTAGCTTTTTATTTCACACACCCCACCCCCCGGAAGGATGCAGTCTAAATTCATTAGTGCATCTCTCCAGATACCTTGTGGTGACTCAAACGCACATCCATCACTAGGGTGGGTATGATAAAAGCTGAGTCAAGACTGTGTCTAACTTCTATAAACCTTTGGTTAAAACTTCTATCCTCAAGACCTAGCAATGTTAATTCTTCAGGACAGTTTTCAACCAGATGGATCAAGGCTGTTGAATCTAATCTTTTAATTCTAGAATACTTTCTCTCCTCAGTTCTTAAGGTGGAATATGATCAGGCAAAACAAACCCTGAAGCAAAGGATAAAGGATACAGAGAGGCAAGCAGATCTAGGGAAGGCCCCAGAATTCCTGTCACCAGTACACAACAGATATTTTGTCACTGCTGTCAGCTACCTTACACAACTAGAAACACTCGGCTATTGGAAAGCATTTTCTCTTGCTCAATGCCATACTTTTCCCTCTACAGTGTTGGAAGGTAAATATAAAGAAATATCATTGGCAGAAAAGCTCTACCCTTGTGATTCCAAAGAGGTGGAAACTACAGAACATTTTTATGGAGGCATCCAAATCAGATTCAACCTATTCTGATTAGTAAGTATTCTGGTCACCAGAGTCAATCTTAACTTTTTTGAACTATATAGAGACTTTTGGGAGTCCAGTAAAATCTATGCCTCTGCTTTTCAAAACATGTATTTAAATACATAAAATAAAACAGTGGAAATTATTATGGTGAAATACAGTTAATAAAACATTTAAAAATAATAAAGATAGAATATAGAAATATATGTGTTTCTTTATTAATTTGTTAAATCAGTAACAAAACAAGCTTTTAGTTAGAGGTCACTGAAAAATACCATAATTTTTTCCATCCAAGTTCTTAAGACCATTTGAAATCAATTTGAAATCAATCTTCAAACCTTCAAAGAATTCATGAACCCAGATTACACAGCTCTGCTTTAGAATTAAAATCTGTTTTAGAATTAACAGAGCTTCTTGTGGGAGCTGCACAGAATAAATGAGTAAACATAGCTTCTGCTGAATCTCTAGATCCTAGGAATGGTAGATCCTACTGATCCTAGGACCAGTAGATCCCAAGTAATCAGCCAGTAACAAGTGCAGTAGGAAAGGTTTGGGTAAATTCAGAGGATCACTCAAAGAGCATTAGTTACTGATAAAGAATTGTATAAGCAATTTTATCAGGTTCTCCATGATTCACATTCATGGATGAGTAGCTAGCACAATACTTGGGGAAGGACCTGCTGCTCATAAGATGTCTTCCAAAATTACAGTGCTTAGAGAATCAAGGCCCAAATAATAAGGTTAAATAAAGACAAAAGGTTAAGCCTAAGTAGGTAATTCAGGTAGGGGAATCTCAGGTAGAAATTCACAGATGCAGTCACAGCTGTGACAGAATCACCATGAATCAGTAGCAGGTATTTTTGTTTGCCTAGCTCAACATAGATGTTGATAACTGTCAATCAATCAATCTCTATTTATTGATTAGCCCTTGGGCCATATCAAAGTGCAGCGCTCCAGAAACAATTATTACAAAAGTTTGGTAGAAACAATTTAAAATGAAATTGGAATAGAAATAAAACACGATTTAAAATGAAATTAGAGTGAAATACGATCTAGAATGAAATCAGAATAGAATACAATAATTTGAAATACAAATTAAATATGATTAAAATTATATTACAATATCACCCCTGCATCTACCCAACTGTTATTATCCAGTTGGATTGTGTATGTGAACTTTTTCCCTCCCCCTTTTTAACCTTAAACACAAATCTGTTTTATAAAATCAATTATTTTCGCACATGCAACAATCTCTACCCTTTTCTTTTTAGATATTATTCATAGCTTTGCTGGCAACCTCCATGGCTTACATATCTGGGAACAAGCCCTAGTTTTACAGAAATTTTACAGTTTTACAGAAATTGAGGCAAGCGCCAAGTTTTACTAGTAAAACGGATCTATCTTGTTCATAGTTAGAAAAGATGCAGCATCAGCTAGGAATAGTTGAACTCAAAATGGTTTATTTGTTTCCTAACATTTCTATTCTGCCTGCTATCTAAAGCTCTCTGGGGGTCCACAACAAAATATTCCTATCCAAGCAATAACAATACCGTGTTTCCCTGAAAATAAGACCCTGTCTTATATTTTTTTTGAACTCTGAAATAAGCACTTGGCCTTATTTTTGGGGAGGTCTTATTGTTTTGGGACGCGTGAAGCAAGATGGGGAGCCTCTTGCCGTCTTACCTAATTTCCAGCTCTGTCTCCCTAACCCTAACCACAGGAAATGGCAGGGACTGGCTGCACATGCGTTTAAATATTTTTGGGGAGGGCTTATTTTCAGGGGAGGGTTTATTGTGTGGCGGAGGTCTTATTTTTTGGGAAGATCTTATTTTCAGGGGAGGTCTTATTTTCGGGGAAACACGGTAACAAACAGGAAAATCCAAATGTTTATTTATTTATTTGATCCCTCCCCCTTTATTACTTTATAAGTAACTTAAGAAAGCAAACATATATAATACAGTATTGTTTCTTCCTCTTATTTTCCCCACCACAACAACAACCCTATGAGTTGAGATGGGCTGAGAGAAAGTGATTGATCCAAAGTCACCTAGCTGGTTTTCATGCCTAAGGAGAGACTAGAACTCAGAGTCTCCTGGTTTCTAGCCTGGTCCTTTAACCATTACATCCATATGACTAATAACAATAGTTACTGTAATAAAAATAATGTATTCAACAAACATTGATGTAGATGAAAAAGAAATTGCAACTATATTTGAACTATTAAGAGGTAGCCTAAAAAGGGAGTAGCATTTGTGGAAAGTTCTTGTATTGGTTCCAAGATAGACATAACCCATTGCTCAAAAGTGACAAGGAGACAAAGGAAAAAATACATGGACTTCCTCTCAAATTCATTTTTAGCTCTCTCTAAACAGCCTTTTTTTTTTAGTTTATTGAAATTTATTACAATACAATACAATACAATACAATACAATACAATACAATACAATACAATACAATACAATACAATACAATACCAGTCAGACAGTGTTACTTTTCCACACAGGTTAGATCAATTCTTCCTTTATGTTTCATAGTTCCAGGTACATATATATATCTTAAAATGTATATTAACTTTCATCTATTTTTTATTCGTTATCAATCCACCTGTACCAATCATCCCACACCGTATAGTATTCTGAATCCTCTTTTTCATTTAATTCTAACGTTAATTTGTTCATTTCGGCACATTCTAAAACTTTCTGAATAATAAGTTCCTCTGGTGATGTATCTTTTCCTTTCCAATATTGGGCATATGTTATTCTCACTGCAGTGAGTATATGTATAATTAAGTATCTTCTTTTTTTCCCATATTTAGTCTTTAGTATTCCCAGGAGAAATGTTTCAGGTATCAATTCAATTTTTTCATTAGTTGATTCTTGTAGCCAATTTTGTATTTTTCTCCAATACCTCTTCGCTTCAGGACAGGACCACCACATATGATAGAAGGTACCTTGTTGGTATCCACAACTCTCTAAGAAGCCTTATCCAACCTGATGGCTCTCAGAAGCAATAGACTATAATCATTACTATCCACATCAAACAGCCTTTGTTCTGATTATATATTAATGGAGGATGTAAGTTATATAGCACCAGCACATCATTAAAAATTAGTTTTCAACTATTACAGAAAGTGCCTTGGAAACTTTTGATTGGCATTTTGTTAACCTTTCCCAATTTGATGTTCTCCAAATGGGTTGAGATAAACTCCCAGAATTACCAGCCAGCATGCGCTTTCACAAAGAACACTATACAATCCTTTATTATATAAATATAATCTATAATAAACTTTATTGGTTGCCACTGTTTAATCAGCTTCATAAAAATAATAACAATAGAATATTAATGCCAAATCACTTCTGTGACTTAGGTAACATTTTAAAATGTGACTCATCCTATATAGATCAAAGAAAACTGGAAATTAAAAAATAACTATTTGTATTTGATCATTACCATTGGAGGAATGATTCATGAATACTGGAACAGAGACAATTTCAATTCAGATGTGGGCCTTTTTAAAGGCAGAAACACCTACAGGGAAATCTGTGCTGCCAAATAACTGCACATCTAGATACACATACAGTAAGAACTGAAGTAAATAGAGGAAAAATTATTCTTTTGCCTTTCCCAAACCTCATCTAGAAGCTGGTTTGTCTTAGAGCTTTCATTCCTTTTTTTTTTTTTAAAGATATCTCAATCCAAAAATCTCTTTACACATATTGTATAAGGTGGAAAAAATAAAGCAGAGACATACGAGTTAAGCCGAAGAATTTACGAAGGATTTAACATCACCAGAATAAGATTAATCCTTCAAAAATCCGTTACAAGCAATAGCCAAGTAAATGTTCTCAGTACTGCAAACACAAGGTTAGAACATTTTTCTACTTTTGGTCTTTCAAAAAGAACCTGGTTGGCATGGATCTTGCTTTGATTAAGCAAAGTAACAATTTAGCTCTTAAAGGTGATTTGAAGGGCTAATGAGATTTGCATGCTTTTGGTTTAACCCAATATGTGGTTCTACTTTGTAAATCACAGTATATAATATAGTGGGATGTGTAAAACAGACCACTAGAGTTTATTCAACAATTCATAGCTAAAACAAAGAATGGGTTTTCATGAAATGTGAATACAGCCAATGTTTAACTTCCTCTTAATGCAAACAACTTCTCTATTTCTAATCAGGTTTTCACTTAATATTAAGAATATTTAAAGTGTTAAGATGCCGAGTTTCTTTAATCCAATGTCATTAGAGAGCAATCTTACTAACTCAGTTTATGCAAAGACTACATGACAGCAAAGAATATCTCAACCATGAAAAAGCCACACAAAAATTTGCTAAAGTCATAATACACACCAAATAGAAACATTATACAGTACATTTTTAATAGAATCCCAAGAAGCCAAGCAAGTTTCCCCGAAAATAAGACCCTATCTGTGTAAGGAAGTACTTTTAGCTGTGTTACGGGATTCTTTCATTCCTGAACTTAATCATTAATGCACAAGAACAAGGATCAAGGTTTCTCCTTATCCTTTAAAGATAATTCTCAAAATACTCTTATGTTATAGATAATACTGAAATCCTAACTTCTAACTGAAAGTAGAACAAACCAATTACTGGAGGTGGAGAAGTAAATAAGAAAATATGTCACAACCTACCAAGTTCCCCTAAGAAAGTTGGTTATGTGCGCCTTCCTCTGGAAGTGAATGGTATCTTCAGGAGAACCTACAGAGCTTGGGGTCATCTTTAGATAACAATACTTCTACTGTGCATCCTATTTTTAACAGTGGCAACTACAGGCATGTGGCTTCAACAATGAAAGAATCTCATAAGAAACCAATTAGCTAGCACCCGCACACTTCATTTCTTCCTCATGTGTGACTATATTTAATGGGTAGTAAGAGCTTGACAAAATTGGGAACAGATTTGCCAGTTTAAAAAACAAAGCAAGGGTTTAAAGGAGCAGGAATTTTAAAAATGTTTAATTCAAAGTAACTTAACTGTCAGTATAATTTTACTGATAAAAAGGACATGATAATACTACTTAAGATTCATAAGCTAAATTAATGCAACATTTCTTCTCTTTTTGAATACCTCATTCTTGAACATTAAGATCTGTTGATCTTGCTGGTCATATAATATTGAGAAGCTTTCAATAACTTTGTTTCCATAGCTTGTTATGCAATATAGAATGACAATGTGCCCACCAGATGTCCTTGGCACCCACTTTCCCAACAATCTGCCCTATTTAATTTTATTTTTAAATATATATTTAGTTTAAAAATAGAACAAAACGAAATAATGCTGCTAGAATAGATACATTGTTAGAAAATAAAAGGTTGGGTAATTTTTACCCAATTATTTTTTGAAGTTCTAATGTGTTATTTTTTTAATGGTCACACTTGCCATGCTATAACTTTTGAGAGCAATTTGAGGATTGTTCCAAAATTACTAATGTGCTCACTGGCCCAAGATTGTGAAACTGGACGTAGTGTAATTGCCAACGCTAGTCAGAGCATTTTAATAGTCATTTGCAATAGTGACCTGAACCAACATGAATAACCGTTATCAGCATTCTCTTAGAGTGAATATATATACTCTTGACTACATGGAGAGAAACAAGGCATATTTTTTCATCATACATGATTTTATGTTTTTTATTTATTATTTTTATAAATAACTCAAGGCAGTGAATTTATGTTAATACTCCTGACTCCTCCTTTTTTCCTCACAAAAACGGTGTGAGGTGAGTTGGGCTGACTGAGAGTGACTGATCCAAAGCTTGGACAACCCAACTGGTTTTCATGCCTGGGACTAGAACTCAAAGTCTTCTCATTTCTAGCCTGATACCTTTAGCCATGAGACCAAACTGGCTCATTTATTTAAAATATTTAAAATTTATAAACATTCAGTTCCATTCTCTTTATGGATTTGCCTCAACTTGGCAAACTTGTACAGGGAGATAGGGATTTCCTAGATTTTAAAAAGTGTTTTTGAAAAGGAGCTTGAAAAGGAATTACAAAATTTAAAAATGAACAGAAGGTAGGATGCCAAACTGAGACAGGAGCAAGAGCAGCAAGCCAGTTCAAGTCCTTCGCAATTTATAGCAAAAATTAACAATGTGGCACCTCCCAGAAATTCCTGCTCGGAGTTAATGGAATCTGTATTCCATAATATCTAGAAAAGTACCTTCTACCAGTTGTTGTTGATAATTACTTCTGGAATACTGTGTGTGGGAGAGGGGGAGGGAAGGAGGGAAGAGGTAAAAACATATTTTACTGTTTTTCAGGGTTGTTTAGGGTCATTTGCAAAGACGGAAATTCCATACATAGATCTATTCTTCCAAGCCAAAAAAAAAAAAAAATTGACTGGCAGATCAAAATGGGTAGGTGGGGGGAGTCTCTGAAAGAATAACAGTTGTTTTTTTTTAATTCTCTTCCTCTTTCCTTTAACTTCCCCTAATTAAAATCTTCATTTTCTTAGAATAAGGGGACGGTAACATTTGTTAGCAATTCTAGATTTAAAACCATCATTTCACCCTTCCTCTAAAGACCACAAGGCACTATTCAAAATACCTCCCTTTTGCTCAACAGTTTTAGTAACATTAAAGCAACAATAATTAAGCTGTAATAAGATGTGTTTAAATGTTGAACACAGACCAATCTTATAATGGCTTTATACTACAGGTAGTCCTCAACTTACGACCACAATTGAGACCCAAATTTATGTTGCTAAGGAGAAATTTGTTAAGTGAGTTTTGCCCCATTTTATGACTTTTCTTGCTATAGTTAAGTGAATCACTGTGGTTGTTAAATTAGTAACATAGTTGTTACTAATTTAACAGTTTTATAAAGCAAAGAAAAGCTGGAAATCATAAGCACAGTTTCCCTTAGTGACTTAATGACCAGTTGCCAGTCCCAACTGTGATAGCTAAAATGAGGACTAACTGTATTATACACTGGCCTAGGAAGCTCACAAGCCTAGATTTAAGGATAATGGATTTTCTCTTCTGTCACTTTTCAGAAACCTATGTTTAATGTATGTTGCCTGTAATTCAAGAGGGGCTCATCAGTCATAAAAGTTAGTAGTTACTGATATTCTGATCTTCCATGTCCAGTGCAGCCCATATAGTAACATCTGACAAAGTGGGTGTGCTCCAGATCCCATAGTTAAACAGTGTCATCTAATGGGGTCTTGGGAGCGTGCCTGATATGTCCCACAGTAGCCTTTTTGAATTATATTCTCCTAGAAGTTCAAATCACCATGACCATGTTGTCCTTCAAACAGGTGGCTCCCCCCCTTCCCCCCAATTGTTAGGAAGTGTGTGTCTGCTGTGGGTGTTTTATTAATGTTTTGGCACATTAATCTCCAGTTTATCACCTTCTTTTGTTTCTACTCCACTGATAAATAAAATAAAAACTGTCTGTTTTTATCTTGCATATTACTCATAGTCACTATGACTTAAGGCAACCTGTGAATTTGATTATAAATAAAAATAAGCATTTCTCTCTGTTGATCATGTGAATATTGTTTCAAGAGATGACCCCATGTTCCAATATTGCAAGAAATGGATAAACGTTTATCTGTGACATATATGCCATACGTTAAAGAAGTGGCAGGGAGGAGGAGGAGGAAGAAGACGCTCACATATGTATTACAGAAGTACAGTTATGTGCTGCCACGTTTGAGCAGATTCACAAGGTAGGGTGGGCTCAATTATTAAGAGAAAGGACATCTTCACTTATTATACTTTTGACAAGTGAGAAGAGGGCAGGGTTACCTCCATAATTATAAGCCTTTTTTTTTTATTAAAGAGTTTTACAAAAATTTTTTTTTACAAATATTTCCCCATCCCCCCCCCCCTTCCTTACCCCCTCACCAAGACTTCCCGGAACAAAATACAGGGTATAACAATTAACAATCATATACTAAACTAAGCTATCTATGGATTCCTATCCCCCCTTTCACACTTTAACTCCCCTTTTACTTAACTAAATATGAATACTCTTAATTTTTCTATTCATTCATAAGCTATTTGATACTTTTTAGTCTGATATTTGTTTTGAATATAATCAATCCATCTTCTCCATTCCGATATATATCTTTCTTGTGAATGATCTTTAAAATAAGCTGAAATTTTCGCCATTTCTGCTAAATTCGCTACTTTTAATGTCCATTCTTCAATAGTAGGCAGACCTTCCTTCTTCCAATATTGCGCCACCAAAAGTCTAGCTGCAGTTATTAAATTTAAGATCAATTTAGTCTCTATAACCGTACAATCTGTGATTATACCCAACAAAAACAACTGTGGAGTAAACTTTATCTTCTTTTTAAGAATATTTTGGATAATCCACCATATTTTAATCCAAAATGCTTTAACTTTTTTACAAGTCCACCATATATGATAATAAGTGGCATCATCACAATCACATCTCCAACACTTAGATTGCAAATTCGGATACATACAAGCTAACTTTTTAGGATCTAAATGCCATCTATAAAACATTTTATAAAAATTTTCTCTTAAATTTTGTGCTTGCGTAAATTTCACATTTCTAACCCATATTTTTTCCCAAGTTTCCATCATTATTGTTCCTGAATATTTTGTGCCCATTTTATCATACAATCCTTAACTAAATTATAAGCCTTTTTTAAAGCCACTATCAGGGGGTCTTCTTACTACTGAAAAGTCATCAGTTTTGGGGATGAGGCATCAAATAGACAGATCTTGTCAGGGATTGAATGAATTCCTACAGATATCAGAAGTTGTGGAAACAAAAATGCTATTTGAACAATATAAATTTGGGGTACTTACTGCTTAGGATCCTACTGATATTACTTCTAATGATATTGGCAAGACAGAAGTCACATTGGTGCTCCTGTATATCATTCATACCAAGCTAGAACCCCAATTGCTCTGGCCTTTCTCACTGGGGAGCTGCTCTAGTCCCTGATCATTCTGGTTGCTCTTTATATTATTACACCTGCTCCTAGCACTACAGTAGTTTGTTAAGGTAATGATGATTAAGTAGCTGACCAGCTGCTGTAAGGCTGTAAACCAAGATGATGAAATGAGAATGAGTCAGCAGGGTACTGTCACTTTAAGAAGCTGTCTATATAGCGGAGGCCATGTGAAGGCCTCTCTCTCTCTCTCTCTTCATGTTCTATCTCCATTGGAGTTCTCCATGTATTTCTCTCCATGTGTGCTTCCTGTTATAGTTGGAAGATTGATTGATTGCCTGGTATGTGCCTACCACGTGTATGTCTGTATATAGAAATCTTGTAGATAAACCAATGTTTGAAAAATCTCTGTGTACTGTATTTTGCTCCTGGGTTGTCTCAAAATAGTAGTTATGCTGTGCACACTCTGACATAATTTTTCTGTAATGAAGTAATCAACACAATACTTCAAATATGATCTCACTACAGATTTAGGTATGTATTATTGTGGTTGGTCTCACATAAGCCAGATGTTTAGGCTGGACTGGCATTTTTATCATGCTACTGAGTCCTTCCCAAGGACCTGGATATGCAGATGTTGTTTAATGCTGTAAGGTATGATCATAGGATGTAAGCTGTTCCAAGTGAAGCTACCTTTTTTAATTGACTGACTGGTAACTTTGTCAATGCCAATGGTGTTCAAGTGGTGCTCCAGATATTTGGAGATTGTATCTCTGCTTGGCCATAGTTGTTCTGCTTCTATTTGGATCTAACTGGTATTTTCTCCAGTGCTTTCTCTTCTATTTTACTGTCTCCAGGTACTGCCACATCTACTATCAGACATTTTTGTCTTCCTTACTGACAATTGTTATGTGGCAGGTGTTCATCTGTTTGAATTCAAAAGTCCCAGAGCACTTCAGCTTCTCATTTACTATTACTTTGTCTATTTTGTGGTCCTTATTATTATATTGCCAGTTGTATTTTCGAAAGCTATGCTAATATTTCCAAGCATGGAATATGCTACCTTTAAAAGTAGCAGCAATGCACTGGCTGGCATTTTCATTAATGTATCCACCAAGATTCCGAATCCTTATTTTTAATCAGTTAATGCCAGCTCAGGTCCTATTAAAGTACATTCATTACTCGTTTCATGTACATCCCATTACTCATTTTACAAGGATTACCAGTCTGAAGCCCCTGCCCTCAGTAAAACAGGCCTTTCAGAGCTCTTCAGAAATCCTTTTTGCTTTTAGTACCCTGAATAGTTTGTCAACCTCAGCAAAAATGTTTTCTTTCAATTTCCATTCTATATATAAAAATTAAAGATGCTTATCTTTACATCAATCCCAGGCACACCCTACTTATTCCTGTTCTGTGTCCTGTTTTTTTAAAAAAACAGTTGCCAATTCTTGATCATACTTACCCACTTCTCCACAGCAGCTGAGTTTGTTTCGGAGCTTTTATGGATGAAATTTGTCAAAGGCTTTTGAAAATATACTGGCTTGGCTATTTTCTCACTTATTTTAATAATACTTTTAAGCATGTTCCTAAGAGGCTATGTTAAGACATAGCTCATAGTATTCTTTGTAGCACATTTTCATTTCTCAGAAACAGATGCTGATTTTACAAGAGAAGTTGCAGATCTTCACAGTTTATGTTCTCTAAGAATACATGGGTGGATACAATCTGGAACCAGAGATTTATGAATTTCTATTATTTGTACAATCTTGTAAAATCTGAAAAGGCAGGAGCTATCGTGTCTGTCCTATGTCTACAAAAGATAAAAGGAAAAATACATTTGGTTTCGCTATTTCCCCATCCCACCTTTAATGACCCTGTTGTCCATGACCGCTTTTCAGAATTTATTTCAAGAGTGTTTTTGTAGGTTTTTTACCCTGTGCTCCTCAAACTTACTTTCCTTTTTATCAACTTCTTGCTGTGTATAAATTACTAATGATGTAAAGGACACACAGATCAACCTCTTAAAACACACACACACACACACACACACACACACAACTCACAGAAATGTTGTTGGAACCCTTAACTAGTGTCTGGAAGCCAACTGACAATGAGAAAGAGAAAATAAACAGACTTCATGTAGTGGAGATGCTGTGAGTAGAAAAATCTATTGATTGCTTTCAAACAGCCTCTGAAGACCCGATTATTTATAGCTGTTTTTAATCAATTAGTCTGAGGCTGACTTGTGCTTTTAAACTGTGATTTTAATCCATGGTTGCTGATATCTTAACTGCTAGCTTTTAACTTAGTTGTTTAATGATGTTCTTATTAGGAACATATGTGTTTAATCTATTTAACTACTTTTGGTATTTGTTTTTAAACCGTATGAACTGTTCTGAAAATATACAGCCTTGGAAAAGCTGCCCATAAATAAGTAAGTATCAGAATCTATCAATGACTGGATTCATGAATCATGTTAAATCATACTTGAATAAGCCTCAACTGACTGAATTCACAATACTGAGTTATAAACCATGGTATATAAACCACACTGATTATATGTTTAAAACATAGTAAGTCAAAGCAAACAAAACAGTATTATGAATGTTTAATTTGTAAACTAAGTAAGCAAATTCAGTTTCTAACCGAACATACTACCAATAAAAAACCCAGATATATAATCTGAGATAACCCTCCAGCACAAAATACAACATCCATCTATGACTGTGCTTTCAACCTAAGGTATTTATTATAAGAGCTCTATCCCTTCCTTTTACTTTCAGTCAATTCAAGCTGATGTACAGCTCTAATATTCCCACCTCCTACAGTATATCCTCCACAACAACAATCCTGTGAGTTGGGCTTATAAAATGAGCACAGTTGGTTATAAGCTTTTATTTCCTCTTCCAATCACATTACCTTCCTACGATGCCAATGAAAAAATAGTGGCCTTCTGTCACCTCGTCAACTGTTACTTGCATACCCCATACAGCATTTAAACTTCATTCAACTTCATACTCTCGTTTTATGATTGTTCGCCATCCAGTTTCTTGCTTGAGATAGGCAGCGATAGAAATTGAATGAAGAAATAAATATATAAATCCTTCACCACTGCAGACTGGAAACCCTTAAGAGTACAGTACAAGGCTTCAGACGTGTAACTGAAAAGGAAGGCTAAGTCACAGTTGTTCGCACCTCTTTAAAGTAGCTGCATCCATTCCTGGGTTACCACACAATTGGAGAAAAATACATTTTTTTACTTAAGGTAGAACTGGTACGGGCATGTTCATTTGAAATATCTTTTCAAGTTGAGATCCAAAGCATTGCACATTCCTACTGAACTTCCTGGTGCAAGCACCAGGTTCAAAAATAATTGCATGAAATTAAGTCAACACGCAATGCAACAGTGTGCATTGTGAAATATGAGATCTTCATAGCACTTGAATGAACTGATGCAAAGTTCATTAGTCAATTGCCAATTGGTGAAGCTTTATTCTTCTTTAGATATTCTTCCTTTACTCATGTGGTGCTTCACATGAATATTTCTGGAAGCTCTTAAATTAATATACTCTATATCAGGGCTGTCAAACTCGCGGCCCACAGGCCAAATGCATCACGCGCTGGCCACACCCATCAGTGGTGGGTTTCAACTGGTGTTACCACCGGTTCACTTCATGCACGTGTTTCACGCATGCTCCGCGCAAGCGCAGTGTATTATGGAAAAGCTGAGACGTGGCAATCCACATTGCCATGCCTTTCAGCTGGGCTAAAAACGACCAAGTATAAGGTACCATATTTTTCGGAATATAAGACGCACCAGAGTATAAGATGCACCTACCTTTTTTGGTGAGGAAAAGAAGAAAAAGAAATCTCCCTCTGCCTCTGAGCAATTTTGCCTTGTTGCAGCAAACAGCAAACAGCCTGCTTTACTTTCATTTTTGTTTTCAGCATAGCTTGATTAGCACAAGGAAAAAAAATCTGCTCCAGCAATTTACCTCTTTGCAGCAAGCAGCAGAGCCCTGCGCAAAACAGCTGAGAGCAAATCAGCTGAGAGTCGGGAGGCCGATCTAATCAACTTGTGCTAATTAGCCTGTGCTGAAGCTGAAAGGAGCTGTTTTTTTCTTGCTGTTTTCTTGCAAGGAGGTAACTGCTGCGAGGCAGAGGCCAAAGGGTGGGGGCCAGTGGGTGGGCGGGGCTACATTCGATGTATAAGATACATCTAAATTTTCACCCCCTTTTAGGGGGGATAAAGATGCGTCTTATACTCCGAAAAATATGGTATGTATAACGCAGGGGCGGGCGGGAAGGCCAACCTAACCATCAGAGAGAACGGGTTCACTCTCAGCTCACCGTTGTTACTGGCTTGCCCGAACCGGGTTGAACTGGTAGAAACTCACCACTGACGCCCATGCCCTGTTTAGCAAAAGGGAAAACAGTCCTAATACATCACATGACACTGCTGTAACAATGTGAGTTTGACACCCCTGCTTTATACGCTGCTGCCCAAGCAAGTATATGGAAAACCTTCAATTAGAAAATGATTAAATCAAAGCAGAATGAATTTGACTTGGTGGGAAGGGCAGGAATAAACAGCTCAGTGATCAACATGCACTTAAATACAGGGAGACATACTCAATGTCAGAAAATAATTTAACTTCCAAGAGTATTTTACAAGTAGAAAAGCAGTATATAAGGAAAGCCGGGAGGAAGGACTTTCTACCTTTTCAGACTCTCACAAAGCCTTGTGCCAAAGCTTCTCTTCCCAATTTTTCTCGCCACAGTTAACATTAAAGGCTCTTTGTATAGTCCTGATTACATCACCATTGGCAGAATGCTGCACTGTAATTAATTGTTTATTGGTAGAATGCACTGCATGCCACTGGCATGTGATCAAAGTTCCCAACTATCATTTAGACAATAATTTAGTGATTAATAAAAAATATCAGCTAACACTCTTTAATCAGAGAGAAAGAGGAAAGCTACCAATTATCGAAATTTTCCCACATTTTGTCAAGACACATTTTATAGCCCTTTACACATTCAATGCTCAATGCCAAAATGAAAACTACTTCTTTGTTGAAAGATCATGTGCCCAAATGAATGAAGAATAACATTTTTACAGTTTGCTTAACTTCCCCTCCTCTCCATTCTCAAACTTTTTTTTAAAGAAAAGTGTTGCATTAATTTTTATTGGATCCATGAAGAGAACTCACCAGCAGTTTGATTCAGATCTGTCAAAGTGCAAGCCTTTCTTAACTTGCCACACTTTATATGAACGAATAAAACTCCAATAATTCCCAGATTTCTGAAGCTGATTGGGAATTATGAGAGGTGCAGTAATTATTAATGGTTTCGTTTGGTTTGGTTTGGTTTGGTTTTAAAGTGAGTAACTGCAGGGCTCAAATAATTCAAAGACAGAACATACATTGGCTACCTATATTCAGAAGAGGTGAGTCAAAGGAAGATTTCTGGAAGCTATACCAGATTCCAAGCCTGTGACAACTTGCCAACTTTGGCTCTCAGAACCAAGCTCATTAAAAAAATGAAAACAAAACATAACAAAATACCCTGTGACTTCATCAACCTCAGAAAGCAAACATTTTTCTTTTCTGATGGAGAAAAGACACTGTTTACCTTCCATCTGACAAATGCATTCATTTTAAAATGAAGTCTTTACAGCAAAAAGTCTGCTTTTAATTCATCAATTTTGTAAATACACAAATCAATACCGTTCTGGAGTTTGAGCACTTTTCAGTACAGCTTACTGATTTCAGTGAACAGACTAAGTCATATGCATACAGTTAGGCCTCGACTTACAACAGTTCATTTAGTGATCATTCAAAGTTACAACAGCATTGAAACAAGTGACTTATGACCGTTTTTCTCAGTTACGACCATTGCAGCATCCCTATGATCATATGATCAAAATTCAGATGCTTGGCAACTGGTTCATATTTATGATCGTTGCTGTGTCCCAGGGTTATGTGATTACATTTGGGACCTTCTGTCAAGCAAAGTCAATGGGGAAGCCAGATTTATTTAACAGCCATTTTACTAACTTATCAACTGCAGTGATTCACTTCACTGAGGCAAGAAATATCATAAAATGAGGCAAATCTCACTTAAATGTCTCACTTAACAACAGAAGTTTTGGGCTCAATTGTGGTCATAAGTCAAGGACTACCTTTAGTGCTTCTTCCCTGGAAAAGAATCTAAAGGCGGCTTTAACTTCAATTATGTCATGCTCATGTAATCCAATAATTTAAAAAAAAACCTGGAACAAAAATCTGATTTAAGATTCCTTGAATAAAAGTTACCCAACTTTTAATTACAGTTGTTATACCAGAAAGCAATTCATGCTCTCATAATAAAAATAATCCCCCTCTTTTGAATAATTTCTTTCAAACATCCAAATATAGTTGAATGTAATATATTGTCTTCATAGGATAATTGAAAGCCAGAGGAAAATTGAAATAACAGCCTTTCCCAGTTGGTGTTCAGAGAAATGTTAAAGGTTTGGTTAATCAAACCTACTTACTTCTAGTTCATGTCACACATAAATTCTTTTTCTTTGTTGATCTAAATTTTTTAAGTAACAGATTCATCAGGTTATTTTAAATAATAAAATGAAATTGCTAAATACAAACCAAAAATAATTCGTCATTTCATTTGTTATGTTTTCCTTCCATTCTAGTCTGTGGTCTTTTGTTTCCCATATAACCACTAATCAACTTTAACCCTGCCTAATTTTTTCAAGATCAGCCAAGGCCAGATAGGCATTGAAGGGAACAAAAGCAATCCCTCAGCAGGAAGATCAGGAATAAAGAATATAGCACTCAGTGCATAAAACTGCCCAATCCTTTCTGCTGCAGGCCATATTCCAGCATGTCTTCTCCGTTGACTTTAGGAAAGAACAACATCCAATATAGTTGGCCAACAGCCCACCTAAACTGAAAGAACAATCTAAAACAGCCATCCACAACCTGGTGTTTTGTGCATGTTCTAGGATTATATCTCCTGTCACCCTGAACCTGGATAGCCATAATCTGATGTTTACATTTAAACAACTTAGATGGCTTTAGGTTGGGGAACACTGCTGTAGAAGAATTCTTTGGAATTATCTGCAGAACACCAAAATTTCCAGTCAATCATGGAAATAATGGGAGGCACTGTCTAAAGTTCTGGCAGTCAAAAAGGGGGGGGGGGGAAATAACTATTTGGGAAAGCCCAGTCACTTTATTATTACAATTATTTTTAAAATATTCTGCTTTCAGGAAATATACTTTTTTCAAATAATTTTTATTTTTCAAATATTTTTAATTAGGAAATAAGTATACAAATTTTTATATGCAAGAAACTCTGAAGCATTGCATAGTTCTGGATTTCACAACAAATCAAATCTACGTCTAAAATCGAATAGATAAGACTGAAATACTGACGTTACTAGGTTTTTTTTTCAAAAATTGCAAAATATCTCAAACCTTTCAATAAATAATAATAAAATAAAGGCTTCTGAATTCAGCAGCTGGAAACAAGCAGTTCAATTAAATACTTCAGCCCTAGAACAGGTTGTTCGGTATTTTTTTTTTTCTTTTATGTGATACAATATGTGTCACCCATGAATTTTGACCTGACAAAGCAACTTGTTATTTATCAAAACAATTCCTATCTTGAGGACACTGGTAAATGAATAACACATATAAATGGAATTAAATATACAAATTCTACATTAAAAGGGGAAAATATAATCTTACTTTTAAGAGGGAGAGAAAGCAACTATTTTTAAAGAATGCTATATTTTTAAATAATTCCAAGAAGAAACACGCATACATTTTAAATAGCTAAATATTCCATGATATCATTAAGTTCATGTACAACAACAGTATTGATTGTACATAAAATTTTATTGATCCTGCACTGGCTGGGCCTGAATTGGAAAATGATCCCCAGATCTCTGCTTAATAGAGTAGACACGCAGACTTCTGCAGAATCTGGGCTGTACCCAAAGGAATGTCATTGCTTCTCTTACATTTCTCTAAAGCTAGGGACTGCCAGCTGAAAGCAGTTTAAAATATATGGCAATGTCTTATTTTCTTTTCCAACTCATTAATTCACTGCTCCCGATTCTTAAACAAGTGTTAAAATGCTGTCTGGCATGTTTTGCCAGCTTCAAAATAGCGAGGTGGGGGCAGTTACCAAAGCATTGTGCTTCAAATTCTATGCTGTGTATCTTTCATTTGCATGTACATAGAGATAGAAATTTCATACCCATCCATGTAAGACTAGCTTTTGAGGAAAACTAGAATTCCTTTCACGTTTGCCCCTTATAAAGCTGATGACCTTTGCCATCAACTCTTGTCTCCTTTATGGCTCAACAGGCAGTCAAGTCAATGCCTTAAAGGCTTACGACTGCTTTTGTAGTTTTAAGTCTCTGGTCCCTTTCTGCAGCCACATTCAAATTGCTTTCCTTTCTTTTCAGCTATGCAGGAAACAGGCTTCCTAAAAAAAAAAGTCACAGAGGCTTCAGAAGTTCTTTTTTTTTTTTCTTTTTAACAACAGCCTAAGGGAAATTATTTTTTTTTATCTAATCTCTTGTTCAGGCAGGCAGAGATTACATATCTATGGCAATATTGCCTGACCTTATGCTGCCTTCCCCAATTATCATAAATAGTTCTTAACCCAGCTCAGTACTCATTCACTTACTCACTGGGAAATTACTACAGTACTAGGCCTTAGGCACTGCAGTCATAAACCAGAAGTATGTTTTGTCCTATAGTGGCAAGAAGCATTCTGCCATGCTTCTATATCTAATCAGAAATTTTGCAAAATCTTGGCAGGAAAACTGATAATTTCCAAGTCAGTCATTCAGTCAGTCAATTTTCTTAACTTACATTATATTACTACTACACTAAATTAATCTATACAATACGGTATAAAATTCTATTGTATGCCACCAACAGTCACTTTGTGTGAGGTGAGCAGTAGTGGTGGGTTGCTCCAGGTTCGGACCGGTTCGCAAGAACTGATAATAAAACCGGCGGAGGCCCGTTTTTAACCCACTGCCCCGGATGTCATCATCAGCAATCTGCACATGCGATCCCGTTGCGAACTGGTAGTAAAGGTAAGTAGAACCCACCCCTGGTGAGCAGCTATATAAATGTGTTACAAACATACATACTGGCCTTGGCAGGTAGGTTGATGCCTTTGCCTTCATGTGCTTCAGACAGGTTTTTATTATACACGTTTCTTTATATCTCTTTAGATACAACTAAGCTCTTGTTCTAAAAACAGAAGCCTTTCTATTCAAGGAGGGAATCCCTCCATTCTCCCATAAAGACTGTGTTAGATCCGTGCCATGCAACTTTCATCCACCCGTTCTTCTATTTATAGACACTCCATTCACAGGAAGCTTTCACTAAAATTTGAAAAGCTTTTCTCCAAATCCTATGTCAATATAGACAGTCCTCAAATTACAACCATTTGCTCCGTTTGAACATACAGTGGTGCTGAATAAATTGTATTTATGCCCAGTCCCCAAAGTTACAACCACTGCAGTGCCCCTACAAACATGTGATCAACATTTGAGTAATTGGAAGCTCATCTATACTTATGACCAGTGGTGGATTGCCCCCGGTTCGGACCAGTTCACAAGATCCCCCTGGATGTCGTCATCGGTGATCTGTCAATGTGCAGAAGCTTCTGCGCATACGCAGAAGCAAGGCGCGCGCATGCACTTCACTCATGCGCACGGTCCCATTGCAAACAGGTAGTAAAGGTAAGTAGAACCCACACCTGCTTATGACCGCAGGGATAAGTCCACCCCATATGTTCCCTTTTGGCTCCCTGCACACCAAGGCCTCTGTTGCCCTACCACAGTGAAGCCTCCTCCATCATCTTGCTCCTGCTGCTGACTAGTATACCCACTCTCACCCTTCATGAGGCAATTGTTAGCCATGCAAGGCTTTCTTCCCAAGGTTATACGTGGCAATTTCCATGAAGATCTGAGGATGAAAGTGTCATGTGGCCAGAAGCTGCCAGACCACGCCCATCGGATCAGCAGCAGCAGGATGAGTAATAAAGTGCAGGGTGGCAGGGGACTCAGAGTGCAGGCAGCAAAAGCAGTGGGGGGTAGAGTGGCTGGGCCATGCTCAATGCTGTAGCTTTGCACTAGATTGTTAAACTGTGTCAGGGCTGGAGTGTAGCAGCTGTGGCTTCTCGGTGCGGTTGCAGCTTCACACTCTAATATGCTGCAGGGATGTAGGAGAAAAGCAGGCGGAGCTGGAAGGTTGGGAAAAACATGTCATCAGTTTGGAGTCAGTCCGGTGCCACAAGAGACACAAGTCCAGCCCCCCCCCCCCCCCGAACTCCATTAACTCTTATCTAGCGCCAATTTAGTTTTAATCGTTGATTGATTGAATTCCTTGTGTATAGATAGCAAAACAAGTAGTCCTTGACTAACAACAGTTCGTTTAGTGACTGTTCAAAGTTAGAACAGTACTGAAAATAGTGATTTGTGACCATTTTTCACATGTACAACCATTGCAATATTCCATGTGATCAAAATTGGGATGCTTAGCAACTGGTTCATATTTATGATGGTTGCTATGTCACCTTTTGCAACCTTCTTGACAAGCAAAGTCAATGGAGAAGCCAAAGTCACTTAACAACTCTGTCACTAACTTAATAACTGCAATGATTCACTTAACAACCGGGGCAGAAAAAGTCATAAAATGGGTCAAAAGTCATTTAATTGTCTTGCTTATTAATAGAAATTAGGGGCTTAATTTGGTCGTTAAGTCAAGGGCTACCTGTATTACAAATTCTCAGTGAAAAGAATTATAGAAAACTCCAGGTGATATAAATTCTGTAGGATATTTAACACTAGTTAATTATGAAATAGGGTCGTAAAAAGAAGAAAAATGAAACAGTTGGGATTCAATAATAAGGATGTTTTGCAAACTGGTCAGTCAGTTTGATAGGAAAGCAAAAAATGAAACTTCTGGAAGTAGTTTGATCAGCAAACTGAAAGTAAAAGTTAACATTTATTTTATTCAAGTTGCTGTCAATGCTGAGACAGAACAAAGCAGGGAGGGAATTGTGGTGTTTCAGCATCTAAGCTAACCTTTTTCAACCTGATGCCTTCCAGATGATGCAGTTTCAGTTCTTATTATCTTTAGCAGTAAATTAGGGAAGGCTGACTTTTAGTCTATAATGTATTTCCAGTCTCCAAATTTACTGCAGACTGAATTTCAAATAATAAATGAAAGGGATATGCTATTATGACACATCACTATTAACAGCTCACAATCCCTGCAGAGCTACTATACAAAAGAATGTGCGACAAAAATAGCTTCTACAACTAGATGGTTTTAGCTTTCCTAATGTTTTTACCTTCCCCTGTGCCATTTTCCAAAATCAGAGTGGAAATACATTCAAAGCAGTAAGCTATCTGGGGCACATTAGAAACACAAATCCAGGGGCACTCCTTAAAAAAAATAAGATTGTGCTATATTAACCACTCAAGTGGAACACACTAACAGACAGCATAAAGAGAGGACGATAGAAAGGACATTGGTCTTACCTGACACGCCCTTTGTCAGGTCAGTGGGAATAGCAGTCAGGAATGGGTTAACTCTGTCTGTTAGCTGTTAGGACTCAGTCTAAGCCATGCCTCTTCCTGTTGCTTCCCAGCTTTTTGACAAAGGCGTCGACACAGACTGACGTGTTGAGGTGTGAAAAACAAAGAGAAATGCAGATCCCTCCCAAGCCCCAGGACCGGACGAAAAGTCTGGTGGGGCTGACTGCTGTTCTCTCCGTCCTGAGAAAGGGCATGTCAGGTAAGACCAATGCCCCTTATCCATAACGGAGTCACGAATGGGACATACCAAAGCTGGCTATCCTATTGGGAGGGAGTAGTCCGGCCCTGGATCCCCCGCTCTGAGTGGACTCTCTGAAGCACCCACCTGCCAAAAGCTGCCTCAGCCGAGGCATTAGTGTCCAGCTTATAGTGGCGGATGAATGGCGAAGGGGATGACCAGATAGTGGCCTGGAAGACTTTCTCTAGTGAGACCTGGGTAGCCCATGCAGCCGAAGTTGCTGCTGCGCTCCTGGTAGAATGGGCGGTGATGGTTCTCAGGACTGGTAAGGCCTGGACCTCATATGCCTTAGCAATACAAGCCCTAATCCATCTCACCAAGGTTGATGATGTAACCCTACAACCGAGTGTTACCAGCTGGAAGGAGACGAAAAGGGCTTCCGTCCTCCTGAGGAAAGAGATCCTTTTAACATAGATTCAGAGAGCCCTTCGCACATCCAAGGTATGCCAAGTATGTTCCAAAAGGTGGTCTGGCTCAGGAAAAAAGTTGGGCAATACAAGTTCCTGAGCCCTGTGGAACCACATGTTGATTTTGGGAATGAACGTTGGGTCCAGGTGTAAAATCACTCTGTCAGTGTGGAAGACGCAGAGGTCTTCCCTGGTCGACAGAGCTACCAGCTCAGATATCCTCCTAGTGGAGGTGATAGCCACCAGGAAGGCCACCTTGTATGACAGGAAGCATAGACTGACTTCCTGTAGAGGCTCGAAACGGCTCCAGGTGAGGGCATTTAAGGCTTTAAGTTCCATGTGGGAAATCAGTGTACCACAGGAGATCGAAGATTAGAGGCCCCTCTAAGGAACTGGTGGACCACAGGATGCCGAGAAAGGGAATTCCGTGTTCCATAAGTCAGGATGGAGGACAGGGCTGCTACCTGTCTCTGAAGGGTATTAGGGGCTAGCCCATCACCTAAACCGTCTTGTAAGAAGTCTAAAATATAAGCTACAGAAATGTCCATGGGGACCAGACCGCGTTTCTTGCACCAGTTACAAAAGGGCCTCCATGTGGCATTATAGATGCGGTTGGTGGAATCCCTTGGGAGGCCTGGATAATTTTGATGACCCTGGAGGAAGTTGTCCCCCCCCCAGCAAGCTCCACTCCAGTGCCAGGCGGTCAGCTGGAACCACTGTGGGTCCGGATGGACCAACATCCCCTGGCTGAGGGAGATCCTGTCCTGAGGGATCCTCCAGGGCCGGGACACTGAAAGAGTCATCAGGTTCGTGAATTAAGGCCGTCGAGGCCAATGGGGAGCCAGAAGCAGACGTTCCACCTCCTCCTCCAGAAGCTTCCAGATGACCTTGGGAATCAATGGAAGGGGGGAAAAGGCATAAAGTAGCCCCGAAGGCCAAGGACTGTGAAGGGTGTCCACTACCTCTGCTCCTCGTGTTGGAAACCTGGCAAAGAACCCCATGAGTTGAAGGTTGTCCCGGGTAGCAAAGAGGTCCACTGTCAGGAGGCCGAAGCGGTCCGTCAACTCCCGGAACAGAGACGGGTGCAGGCGCCACTTCCCGTGGTCAACTGAGGCTTGCCTGAGCCAGTCCCCCTGCATGTTTGCCACCCCCGATATATGTGCTGCCCATAGTGACAGCAGATGAATCTCCGCCCAGCGGCCCAGCTGTTCAGCCTCCTGCATGAGGACCTGGGAATGGGTTCCCCCAAGGCAGTTTATGTGGGCCTTGGTGGCCATGTTGTCTGTCAGGACCAAAATGTCCTGACCTGAGACTACTTCCTCGAAGCTCTTGAGAGCGAGGTGTATTGCCCAGAGCTCCAACCAATTTATGTTGTGGCTTAGATCCTCCTAAGTCCACGTCCCTGAACCATGCGGGCTCCAAGGTGAGCTCCCCAGCCAAAGTGGCTGGCATTGGTTGTCAGAGTCAGACAATGAGGCTCTCGGAACATGCAGCCCCTGGAGATGGTGTCAGATGTCCACCATTTGAGGGAGATGAAAACCTCTGTTGGAATCTGTACTCTGGTTGGGGCTGTGCATCGGCGAGCCCTCTGATATGGGAGGAGGAACCACTGCAGAGCCCTGCTGTGGACTTGAGCCAAGGGGTGATGCCGAAGCAGGACACCATCTTTCCCAGGAGCTGCAATAGCAGCAGCAGAGAAGCTGAACGTTCCGTCCGGACCCATCATTCCAATTCCTTGAGACTGGATTGGTGCTCCAAATTGTCTTGTGGTCCACTGGGCCGACGTCGCAGAGCAATGCTCGTGAACGCTGGCCCGAGGAGAAATCGGCTGCCTGCGAGGTTTCCAAAGCTCCAAGCCTCCGTCGGACTCTGTTTGGCGCAGTATTACTCCATTCAAAATGGCCACCGGGCATCCTCGCTAGTTCTCCTAGGCTAGCGCTATGGAGCCAGGCTCATGGGCACTGCCTTCAGCCTTCTTTGCCAATGTTCCTTCCTCCGGCCCCCAGGCAAGCACTAAGGAACTAGGTTCTTGGGCGCTGCCTCTGTGGGGCAAAAGAGGCCGAATTCTTGGAACCCCTGCGGTTCAGTGGTTCGGGGACAAGCCTGTGAATGCTGTTCTGAGATCTGCCAATCGGCAGATCTCTCGCCACCCAAGCAGCCTTCAGCGGGTTCGGGCTAACTTGCCCTTCACGCTGGAATGATAAGGGAGGCTCCTCCAGTCAACTGGAAGCCCTCCCTACCGAGTTCTTAGTAAAAGTAAAATTTGTTATCTAGAAAAAATAGTCAGAAATGGTCAGCTTGTTAAGAACACGTCTGTCCAGCTAGACTTGAGTCTAAAAGCTGGGAAGCAACAGGAAGGTGTGGCTTAACTGTTTGTAGACTCAGTCCTAGCAGCTAACAGACAGAGTTAGCTCATTCGTGACTGTTGTTCCTTCCGTTATGAAGAATTTGACACTTTCATTATACTGTGTTTTCACATTACATACATATTATTTCATCATTACCTTTAATAATGAAATGATTGGGTTATCTGCCTTATAGCAGAGACAGATGAGCAAAATTCAGCTTTCCAGAATCTACTACTCTGTTTAATTAAAAATGCAAGCCCACCAAAGCCAGAAATAAATTATATGTAATCTGAAAATAACAGAGTGCCTGTAAACATACAAGCCTTACAATCTTGTTTTCAGTGCTAAACTGAACTCAAAGAATTCCCTATAATGTCTTCTCCTAATCACTTAAATTTAAGTGGAAAAGCCAATTATGTTGCATATTGTTGAAACCGTGGGCAATAAAAACCCCTGTCAAACAACTCTAGTTCTGTCCCTAACATATTGTTTTTATACATCTGAAGTGGAATACTTGAAGCAAACAAGAATACAACCATTTTTGCTACCTTTAGCTTTATGCATTCTTTAGCTAATAGTAATAAGATGGGATTTCTGAGAAAAACTTACTAGTGAAGGTTGATCTGATTTAGTCCTGGATTATATTTCATTTATAAAGAGAGATTTGAACTGAAATAAAACATGCTAGTGAAGAATCATCTGAAAAGAAAATTAAAATTAAACTTTTAAGTTAGTTAATTTGAGCATTAATTCATTAATTATATTACTAACTTTATGAAACAACAGATTCTCAGAGAACACCTCTTTTTAACTTCATAAAAAGTGAGAGACTTTTCCTTTTAATTTTTTCTTTTTTGCCCTAAGATTTCATTTTCTCTTTCCTAAAGAAACAAAACTGGATTAGGACAAGAAATATCTCACGTACTATTTGTTACGAAAAGTCCAGGTATAAATATGTTTGGGTGATTGTTGATGAAAGAGGTTCCTGAAAAACAAAACAATTTCCTCTACAACGCAGATGTTCACTGTGTGCCATTGAAGCAATGCTCCAAATTAGAGAGAGATTTCATTTCAAGTTGTCACAAATTTTATGTACAGAAATGCAATGTATTAAATACTGCTAGCAGGTAGCATTCTGGTAAATGCAGACAAACAAACAAAAAAGATGAAAAAAAATCTTCAGAAAGAGAGAGAATAGGGCTTGCTTTTACAGACTTAAGTGTCCCCTTTTTACCCATACTACTGAGAGAACACAGTAGACATTCATCCTAAGAATGCAGCACAATTGCTGTTTGTTGCGATCAGTACTACAATGAAGCATTTATCTAAGAGGAGAGTAAGCAGTGCTAATAAAAATTAGGATGTCATGAGAAAAAGGCAAGGAAAACTCAGCCCACAAAAGGGACAATGGAGAGCACACCTCCCTTCAAAGCAAATCAATGCAAATGAGTTCGTAGAAATAAACTTGGTTGGAGTTCTGGAACCTTCATCATAGGAAACTCTAGCCATTAATTTTTCATAGATGATTTCATTTCAGCCCAGAATTAACAGTTTCATAGAAAACCACCCAAAAGTTCCAAAAGCTATGTTAAGCCAACAACTTTTTCAGGCCAATTTGAAATCACAAAATAACGAACAAGGCAGTGGTGGGATTCTACCGGTTCGGACTCGTTTGGGTGAACTGGGAGCTCCGACCATCAACTGGGAGGGAACTGGTTCATCCCGACAATCAGATGAGCCCGCCTGCCCGCGCTATTCTATTAGCTTGAATAGTGTTAGCATATTGGGCCAGTATGAGAGAAAGCTGTGGGAGAGATTGTATTACAAAATAATCCTCCTCCTCCTCCTCCTCATCGTCATAATCATCATGCTGCCTGATAGAATGGTGATGATGCATTTTTCTAAAGCTACTTTTTTGAGAAGTAGCTTAAACATTAAATAAAGAACGGACTGCCTTCAGGTATCAATAATCTTACCTCCAGTCTGAAGAATGGGGTAACTTCTTAATGTGAAAAAAAGTTGAAGCTGTTAGATATAACTTTCTGCTGAAGGTGGGCAATATATCATGAATCATATGAGTAAGCATACATATATCTTTTATTTTGTACCACGTTTGAATTGCTGATTAGAACCTATATATTTTTATAATAAACTGTTGGATTTTTATTTTCTCATACCAATTTATCATCATACCACCATAGCGAGCCAACATAAACTTTAATAAAAAGCAGTCTCTATCTATACGTTGTTGAGTTCTTGGAGCTTCTTTCTCAGTTACCTACCTGAATTTCCAAGCAATCGTGGATATTGAAAGTAAATAGCTGTGATATTAATATATTAATATTATTTTTTAAACGTATAAATAGACTTAATCTTACTCTGAATCAGACCATTTAATATCCTAAAGCAGCTTTGTTAGGATTTCTTAGACCTACTGCAACAAAACTCGGTTGTCATAAAAAAAAAATATTTTGCATGATACATTTCTATTCTGACATTCTTCCAAGATTCCAACATCATCTATACAATCCTTCCTCCCTCATTAGCATTTTATTGTTGTACCAATTTATGGCCTAGGTTTAAACTATTTAGATGTTTGGGCTATAGTCTCCCAGTGGCTGAATAGCTTCACTTTTTTTTCATCCAAGCAGCACCTGGGAATTGTTGACTGTAATTTTAGGAACCTGAGAGATCCTGGTTTAAATTTCTTTTTTTTAATCTCTCTTTTTTTATTATGATTAAATACAGATAAGTGACTTGAACTCCCATTGAGTCCTTTCCTTTGTTTATCATGAAGTTTAATAAAGAGCCTCTCAGAACTTGAAACCTTGTCCAATGGTGGGATCCTCCCGGCTTAACAACCGGTTCGGTGATCGTGCACTTCACGTGAGATAAAGGTAGGAAAATGAAGACAGTTTTATATTTTTTTAAATGGCTGCAAAGGAACTGTTGCCTTTTATCCTCGACAACCTCAGAAATGCCAAAACGATTCAATAACTACTACACCAGTGAAGTGGCAATTATCCCTCTTCAACTATGCTTGCCACTTTTCAAAATGTTTAAGCTTTTAGGAAATGCTTTTAAATGCTTAGTTACATCCAAAACACTCTTTTTAAGATTTAACAACCTGTCCACCACAGTCAACTCGAAATTCAAGCAAATAACCTATTATCTGGCAAATAACCTTCATTCCATTTTTTGTGCCAGCTGCGGACATGTTCCTATGCAAAAATAAGCTATTTACAAACTATTAACAAACTAATGCAATTTACTAGTTAGTAATCAGTTGGGGATAATTCTTCCATACAATCAAGTAAACCTTTATTTCCATACATCGTTCAGCCTAGATTCTATCAGTTTGTTTTGAGAATTAAAGAGTTACATAAAAAAAGGACTGTATACAAGTCACAACTTGAAGCACAAGACTCTTTCTCTACATGAGAAATTATTTCAATACAATCATGTATCAGCTAAGACGTAATTTTAAAATGCAAGTACAGGCTGTCAGCAGATAGCTGGATGGAAAACATTGAAGATATGTGAGCAATGTTCAAAGAAATTGTGGGATTTCTACTTATTAACATGATCCAATAGATGACATGCTAAGTTTAAGATTTTTATCTTTCCCAACTTAGAAGTACATTTTTTCCTTGTATGTGTCTAAGATCACGGGTGCATGCAAGAACTATCATACTAAACAAAATACTTCTTTTGAAAAAAAAATTCCCTTATCCAAGCTAATCATACAAAACTAAGTATAAACTTTGTGCAATTAAATGCATTTCAAATTACTGAAAATATAAAGCTTATAATATTTATACAATTTGCAGGTATACTATTGAACACCATACAGGTAAAATGGATTTAGCAGAGTTTGGACAAATACTTTTCTGTTTTTGCACAAAAGTGATGTTATGAAAGTACATCTGGGTTTGTTTCAAAGAACATTGGCTGAGTACATGTTAGATCAAATTCACAACTTTTTCCTTATTTATATGAAAACAAATAAAGCTCCAATATTTGTGGGACTTATTCACAACCCAATCAAAGAAATAACCTGGCATCTCTGTGAAACCAGTTTACATTTCATGCTGAGATACAGCCTTAAGAATAAATTACAAAAGGAAGATCTGCACTCCACTATAGGCTACACATCCTGCTTACAAACCAGAATGGTTAGGTCTAGTCAATACACAAACAGGTAAATAACAACACAAGGTATATGCAAAGTTTAAAAAGACTGGGAGGATAATACCCTTTTCAAGCTACTTTACACTGAAAAACTGTCTGCAAGATGACACTGTTATACTTATTAAAATTGTAAGATCACTGTCTATTACACCATTAAAAACAAATTTTAAAGAAGGCTTTATAGAAATTTACCAACTTCCAAAGAGCTATACTG
Source organism: Pituophis catenifer annectens (assembly GCF_029215685.1). Classification (NCBI taxonomy): domain Eukaryota; kingdom Metazoa; phylum Chordata; class Lepidosauria; order Squamata; family Colubridae; genus Pituophis; species Pituophis catenifer. Next base: position 75,607,159 of record NW_027256883.1, read on the forward strand.
ACTGAAGAATGTGAAAAATATAATGCAACTTGGAAGGCTATATTAATATTATAATTGCTGTTTCAAGTTTATCATATGAAGCTAAAATAAGAGGCAGTCCAAAGCATTTCTCCTTTATCCGCCTTTCCCCTCTTCACTTTCAAGTTAGATTAAAAATAAAAAAAATTAAGTTCTTCAACACTTATTCACACATAAATCCACATTGGTTTAATATTGGCTTAATATTATTTTAAGCAAGCAGCAAGCAGCAGGATCACATTTACACCAGAGATGAAAAACTTGTGGTTCTAATCAAGTTTGCTGGCATAAATTGTAAATTGTAAATTGATACTACTGGAAGTCACTCACACATTCCATTAGTTTTAGATATGGGTGCTCAGACAAGCAATAAACATTATCAATAATCTCTGTCATAAAAATCCTTCCCAGGATTCTCAACTAAAAAGGTTCTCTTTCTATCCAATACATCCGGACACCAATTATTTAGCCTGCCGCAGCATCTACATATGATCTAGGAATGGAGGAAACATACCAAACAGGAAAATAAATCCTGCTTAGAGACATCCTCTTTTGAAAGTAGGCCCCAATGCTGATGAAGAGATGGTTAATAAAATTACCCACACAAGGAAGGCTACAAGAAGACTACCAAGTATGAAGAAAAAGCTGATGAAAAGATAAAAATAGCATCTTTCCAAAGTCTTTCTTTTAGAAAGAAAGAGAAAGAAGCATATCACCAGATATATAATATGATGGGTATGCAGTGGTGAAATCTGAACCGGTTTACTACCAGTTCGCTGGCTGCGCCTGCGCCTGCACATGTGTCATGTGCACAAAATGCAAGCTGCGCACCTGCAATGCACATCAAAAGGAGGCTTGGGAAGGTAAGTAGAACAGCGTGGGAGGGTGATCAGCTGTGGCATGTGTTTGGAACCTTTTTTAAAACCTTTTAAAAGTGTTTTTAACTACCTACTTGCCAGTACCGGTAGTAAAAAAATGCTTTTAAAAGGTTAAAAAAAAGGCTCTGACGATCACAATTCAGCCTTCCATCCTTTCTAAGGTAGGTGAAATGAGAACCAGTTTGTGGGGGCAATAAGCTGACTTTGTATAAATATACAAAAGTATGAAGGCTATTGCTTAATGCATTGTAAGCCGCCCTGAGTCTCCGGAGAAGGGCGGCATATAAATCAAATTTAAAAAAAAAAAAAAAAATTGTGCCGCGCAATCATCGGAACCTTTTTTTTTTTACCTTTTAAACGCATTTTTTTTACTACCAGCTCGGACAAATAGGTACTTAAAAAATGCTTTTAAAAAGTTTTTTTTAAAAAAGGAATTGGTTAAGGATTGTATGATAAAATGGGCACAAAACTTTCAGGAACCAGTGATGATGGAAACGTGGGAAAAGATTTGGGTCAGAAATGTTAAATTTATGCAAGCACAAAATTTGAGAGAGAACTTTTATAAAATGTTTTATAGATGGCACTTAGATCCTAAAAAATTATCATGTATGTACCCGAATTTGCAAGCTAAATGTTGGAGATGTGAATGTGATGATGCAACCTATTATCATATATGGTGGACCTGCAAGAAAATCAAGGCATTTTGGATAAAAATTTGGTGGGTGATGCAGAACATTCTGAAATTGAAATTTACTCCTCAATTGTTTTTACTGGGTATAACGATGGATTGTACAGTATTAGAGACTAAATTGATTTTGAACTTAATATCAGCAGCAAGGCTGTTGGTAGCGCAATACTGGAAGAAGGACTTTTTGCCTACTATTGAAGAGTGGATACTGAAAGTAATGAACTTAGCAGAAATGGCGAAAATCTCAGTGTATTTGAAGGAGTATACACAAGAAAGATACGTATTGGAATGGAGAAGATGGATTGATTATATTCAAAATAAGTATCAGACAAGAAAATATCAAATAGCTTATGAATGAACATTAAGTATTAGAAGTATTATGTTATCTATAGTGGAGTTAAGGTTTCAGGGGGGGATTTAGTAGTCTGAGGATAGATAGGCTAATTTAGCTTATGATTGTTAATTGAAGTACCCTGTATTTTGCTCTGGGAAGTCTCGGGGGGGAGGGGAGGGAAAGGGGGGGAATATTTGGGGGGGGGGAATTCTTTTTTTTTTTTTTTGGTAAAACTTTTCAATTAAAAAAAAAGTTTAAAAAAAAGAGACTCCGGTGATCGCACGGCACAGCTGTGATCGTCGGAGCCTTTTTTTTTTTTACTTTTTTAAAGCATTTTTTACTACTTATTCGCCTGAACTGGTAGTAAAAAAATGCCTTAAAAGTTAAAAAAAAAAAAAAAAAGTTCCGCCGATCAGCTGAGCGACATGCGATCGTTGGAACTTTTTTAAAATTATTTTTAAAGCATTTTTTACTACCTATTCGCCTGAACCAGTAGTAAAAAAAATGCTAAAAAAGTATTTTTAAAAAAAGTTCTGACAATCGCACGTTGCTCAGCTGATCTTTGGAACTTTTTATTTTTACATTTTTTTACTACCGGTTCAGCGAACCAGTAACATTTTGTACTACCAGTTCAGGCGGACCAGCCCAAACCGATAGCATTTCACTTCGGTGGGTATATAGCATAAATACAAGACCCTAGATTATAAAATATTTACAACACCAATGCAGCATAAACTTAAAATTAAAACATCAACAATTGTGAACTCAAGATGTAAAAATAGAGGCAGTCTTCAACTTAAGACCACAGTTGAGCACAATCTTTATGTTATTAAGTGCAAAATTTGTTAAGTGAGTTTTGCCCCATTTTACGACTTTTCTTGCTGCATTTGTTAAGTGAATCACTGCAGTTGTTATATTAGTAACATGGTTGTTAAGTGAATCTGGTTTCCTCATTGACTTTGCTTGTCAGGAGGTCACAAAAGGGGAACACATGATCCCGGGACACTGCAACTGTCATAAATGTCAGTCAGTTGTCAAGCATCTGAATGTAAATCAAGTGGCCATGGGATGCTGCAACGGTCGTGTGAAAAATGATCATAAATCACTTTTGTCAATGCCGTTTTAACTTTGAATGGTCACTAAATGAACTGTTTTAAGTCGAGAACTACCTATATGAATTAACATGGTGCTTCTGCAGAACATGGCAACAGGAGTGTCAGAAACCACATCTTCTTAGTTCAATAGATAAAATAAAATGAACTTCTTCTGCCATGCTTAATATTTAAGCTAGTCAGAATGTAATATAAGTAGAACAGATTTCCCCATAACATTGAAAATGCAATAATGTGTAGCCAACTGATTCTTTTTATCTGCTCTGCATAAAGAGGTGTGACCAGCAGGGGAAATGTTAAAGTATTTTCCTGCAGTACCATAGAGAAACAAGCTAAATTTGGCCAGGTATTGTTAAAGAAATAATGGGCCATTCCTAGCTCTTCTAGGCATCCAGTTTGACTAATACTCCAAAAAATGCATACAATAAAGGCATGGCAACCCTTTAGTCCCAGACAGCTCCAGGGGATGCAAAAGGAATGCTGATAAGTTTCCTTTTTTTCCATTGGTATGTTCTGGATTAATTGTCAAATAAATTCTGCAGCTCAGGACAGATATGGAAAAACAAAGCAGAAGGCAACATAAAGATGCAGGTTTCTCAATCTTTTCTCCTTAGAGCATTTCTCTCTACATTTAGAAAAACATGTAAAGATGCATTACTTTCACCAGGATTAAACTGTTCAGTGATTTGGGAGCATTACGCTTAGTGCAAAACTAAATTTGTGTTTTAGCAGTTTGTATCCTTTTTAAATTTTTATATCTTGCTAGCTGCCTTGAATTCTGGCCAGAATAGAATAGAAAATCAGAGAACGTTTCAATCAATATATTTTGCAAAACTCAGTAATTGTAGTTATGTTTAACACGAAAGCAAAGCCATACTATCTTGCAGAATTAGATAATCTGGTACCCAGCCAAGGTTTTGAACTTCAAATTCCATCAGCTTCAGATAGCATGGAGAATAGGAATGTGGGATGAGTTCTTATCCAAAATGTTTGGATAAAGCGAGATTGCATCGGTTTACTATGGTTGCAGTGAATTATAACAAAAAATAAAAAGAGGGAAATTAAGGCAGGAAGAAGGTATGTCAAAAACTACACTGTGTTCCTGATATTTTAATTGTGGGGAAGGAAAGCTGTATCTGAAGAAGATAACAGCCAAGCTATCTATTTCAGGATTACTGTGATTTTAAAACATATATATGACTAAACTCTCAATCTGCACTCAAAAGAATCCACGGGAATTGCCCTCCAGACAAGCCTAATAAGGATAATTAGGCTGCCTTTGCTCCTAACGCAGAAGGTCAGAAAAGAAACGATAATGTTGTTCAGCTAAATACCATAGTGGTCTACATAACTGAAAACTTTTTTCCTTAGTCCTCAAAACTAATGCACACATGGCAAGTGTGTGCATGCATATGTATGAGTACATATTTTAAATTGTGCCTGTACTCCATTTACTGCCCCTTCATAAAGATGGACACTTTAAGTGTTATCCATCTAAACTTCCTAGAATTTTTTTTAAAATTCAATTTTTTTTCCTAGTAAAAGTCTTGGAAGGGTGGGGGAGGACTGGGGTTAGTGCCAGCAGTTTTACATTCCTTGATGGTGATGACATGGTTATAATTTTGCCCTAACATTTGCACAATTATATAACATGTGCGTCTTCAGCCTGTGGTTCATAAGGCCATTTTGCCAATACTAATTACACCAATTACAAATACCATAGATTGCAAAAAGACCCAAATGGCCCTAAAAGGCACACAAAGACATACTTCTTTCCAAGGGGGGGGAAAAAGATACCATAGAATTGTAGTACGACATCAGGACAAAAAAGCATTCAAAACCAAGATGGACAAAATCATATATTCTCTTATTTTATAAATCAGATTTCAAAACTTTTATTTAAATAATTTATAGAAAAATAAACGTATACGTAAACATATATGTAATTATGAATGTTGCTGTTGATATTGGTTTTTTTGCTAATACGGTGATGAGAGATAAGGTATCAGAGTTGTTAACTGGCTTCTTTGTGAAAAAGAAATGATAAAAATTAATGAATAGACAAAGATTATTGGTATAATTTAAAAGTTCGTGATGGTTTTTCATAGTAAAACTATTCTCCAAACACCCACAAGAATTAAAGGAACTGGAGCAGTTTCAGTGCCTGATTCAGTAGTAAAATCATATTTTCATTATTTTACAAAAAATATCAGAAAATAACCTGACAAAACATTGCTTCATATGCTTTCTAAAAACTGAATCTTCTGTTCAGTGTTAAACAAGAATGCATTTTTATTGGATATTATTACAAAACCTTCCTGTCCACAAAATAAACTTCAATCATTAAATGAAGTCTTCCCCATAATAATAAGGAGTCTGCCCTGGTTTAAACTGCAGATTTCAAAATGACAGCAACAAGCTCTACTATTTATTTTGGCAAGAATATTTTTCTACTCTAGGATGTTTGCATATTAATCTGCAATGTGTGTGGAACAAACAAGGAAACAACAATTAATTTGTTTCAAGATAGCCATGGATGCTTCTTCTACAAGGCAACTTCTGATGTGACAATCAGCAGGCTAAACAAGTCTTGTTTTAACACATCTAAAGAAACTTAAGTAATTTCACCATCTTGCCATCAAATGGGCAAGTAATACTAGAAACACTGTCTTGCTTTTCCTCCATCTGAAGTTCTAGTTAGGATCCCATCAATATTTTCACTATATCCAATTATAGGCCATGGAGTTTGACTGATACTTACTAAATCTATGGCCAATATAACCATACAGTGGATATTCTCCAAGAGACCTACAGGATCCCCACTTCTGTTTTCCATAGATAAAATACAGCACTCCTTATTTAGTGATCGTAATTGGGACTGGCAACCGTCACTAACTGATGTTGTTGTAAAGCAAAAAAAACCCCAGAACTACACTGACTTATGACAGCAGTTCCAGTTGCAGTTGTTAAGCAAATCAAAGCATGATGTCCATGAACTTGCTACTTCCTGCCCATGTTCCCACTGACTTTGCTTGTCAGAAGCTGCACTGAAGGTTCTAAATGGCAATCACATCATTGTGGGACATGGCAACTGTCACAATTATGTGTCAGTTACCAAAGTGCCCAGGATAGGATAGGATAGGATAGGATAGGATAGGATAGGATAGGATAGGATAGGATAGGATAGGATAGGATAGGATTCGATTCTTTATTGGCCAAGTGTGATTGGACACACAAGGAATTTGTCTTGGTGCATGTATCATGTAACTGCAGGGACACTGCAGTGGTGAAAGCTTCAAGGATGAGTCTTAACTCTCCTTGTTCAATGGTGTAACTTTGAGCAGTTGCTCAACTAGTGGCTACTAAGCAAGGTCTAAGTGTATGCTCTTGGGGGAGCCACTACCAATCAGCCATGTGATCTAGCTCAATATTCTCCTGATAGTATATGGCAGGACTAATATCAGAAAAAGAGAATTTGAGATATTGCAGTGTTTCATTAATGAATATTTAGTCTCTTGGGATAAGATGCCAATGGCATTAATACTTGTTGCAATTTCATGATGGTATTTAAACCTAATTAAAGAGGATATGAAGGAATAGTTAGGAAGGAATTCTTAAACTCAGATGCACAAAACAGTTCACATATAACATAGTCACTGACTCTGCTTTCAGATGACTTACAGAAACAACCAGTTAAGAACATGTATGTGTCAACTATCATTTTTATGCCCTTCACAATAGTTATAACTTTCAGATCTTGGAGGAAGTGGGAGCAACAGAAATAGTTCATTAAATATATGTTAATTCCACTGAAAGGATTTTTTAAAATGTGTTAATCAGATTTTATTTTAATTCTATAATTTTTTTTCTAGATATTTGGAATGTTATTCTTCAGGATGTCCAGAATATCTTTTCGGTATTAAATAGAAAGTGAAGGTTTTCCTATTACTTCCAGACTCTGGCTTCCTGTGTTCCAAAAAAAGTGGGGGGGAAGGAAAACACCCAATTTATTCTTGTTTGCAAAGAACACCAGATCTAATTTCCTGGGCTGCCTGGCAACAGAGTTTTTTACATTTGTAATCTCTCCTTGAATCTATATTTCCCCTCCCCTGTCCACTTGTGTGTTGGGAAACAGCTGATATTGTTAATTTTTATTAATAACCCTGAGAACTTTTTTCCTCACTGATCAGTCTCTGCTCTTCAAACATAATAAAAGTCATACCACAGCCTTCAGGCAAAACAATTATAAGAATAATAGTGCTGGCTTATTACAGAAATAAGAGATTTTTTAAGCCACTATCGAGTTTCCCCAAAAATAAGACCCTGTCTTATATTTTTTTGAACCCTGAAATAAGCGCTTGGACTTATTGCCATGCGCTCAAAAGCCCGATTGGGCTTATTATCAGGGGATGTCTTATTTTGGGGAAAACAGGGTATTTGTTGGTGTGAAAGGTAAGAAAAATGTAAGTGAGGAAACCAAGACTTCATTTCAAGAAGTGGTAGTCACATCACATGTCCAAAATTCAATGCACAAACCAATGGCAGAAACCAATGTAAAATTTGCATACTTAATGGTAAGGCAGCCTCACTGGCTGCGTTCAAATAGCAAAAAGTGTTAGCTTATTAAACAGATCATAATGATTTGGTGACTGTAACAAGTGGGTTCACTCAATACTTCTCCCAAAGGAAATAAATAACATAGTGTGATGTATGATTCTAGGCCATTCAGCTGCACCTACAAACTATGTCACTCCCTATTGCTAAAGTAAAACAGATTTGTCTTGACAAAGAAGTAGAAAAAAATCCAAGATCTAAGGTATAGTAGTTTTTGATGTGCCCCCAAGTCAAGAAGCCTATTACTCAATACAGGTAGTCCTCAATTTAGAACAGTTCATTTATTGACAGTTTGAAGTTACAACGGCACTAAAAAAGTGACTGATGACCGTTTTTCACACTTCCAATCGTTGCAGCATCCTCATGGTCATGTGATCAAAATTCCGACAATTGGCAACTGGCTCATATTTATGATGGTTGCAGCGTCCCAGTCACATGATCACCTTTTGTGAACTTCTGACAACCAAAGTCAATGGAAAAACCAGATTCATTTAATAATTGCATTACTAATTTAACAACTGCAGTGATTTACTTAACAACTGAGGCAAGAAAGGTCGTAAAATGGAGCAAACTCACTTAATAAATGTTTCATTTAACAACAGAAATTTTGGGCTCAACGTAAGTTGAGAACTACCTGTAACCCCCAGCTATCTTTGCAATGTCAGACACTTCACATATCTATATCTATATATGTATATCATCATTTTAGCCATTGTCTCTCCACTGTAGGATGAAGGTCTCTTCAACATATTTCCAACCAATACATGTATGCATACATATACATATATGTGTGTGAATATACATATACATACATATAGGCCAAATCGGTCAAAGATCAATTCTTAGTTCAAGCTTTCAAAATACAATGTTGTAGGTCAAGCCTGTCCAATGAAAAAGCCCACACTAATCAATTAAAAACCATCACAGGCTGCAAAGGAATACCTGGTACACTGATCAAGTGTTCAACAGCTAGCAGAACAGCCGCCATCCTGAAATTTGTGGTGAGACCTGAAGGTATGGGAGGCAGTCAATAATGCATCTTATGGAGTGGCAGTTTGCAGACAAACTTATTGTCTTTTTTTAAAAAAGTGCCCATGGGTTTGCTTGTTTGTTTATTAAATTTCTATGGATAAGGCTGCCTGGTGCACATGTGTGCTATATGTTGTGCTAGCCTGGGGTAGATCAAGGATAAGAACTGGGCTGTATGCATCCCACTTCAGTTGTCCAAGAGCCCTCTTACCAATGCTGCAGCTGTTATTACTATAGCCAATTGTTTCTGTCAGGTCAAATAATCATAATACTCTCTCAGAACACAAACAAGAACTCTCCAACAATGAAAAGTCATAGTGATTTGGGTCCTGTATAAGAAGGGGCTGTCCCTTCCTCCGTTACAAAACGAACAAGCAAAACAAAATCCCTGTTTATATTTTATGATCTTTTAAACTAAAGAATAAAGTGGGGTGTGTGTGTCTGTGAGGAAGCCCACACAACATAGAATTCAGATACTCTACTTTCTGTAAAGAGAGAACTCTATATTTATTGGATCCTTTGAGAACTGCCTTTCTTCTAAACTTTTCTTTCTTTCTTTCTTTCCTAACACCTTTCTGGCACCAGGGACCAATTTCATGGAATTCAATTTTTCCACAAATCCAGGGGAGGGGGATGGTTTTGTGCGCAACCTAGATCCCGCATATGTGCAGATGATGCTTCACTCACTCGCCCGCCACTTCTGTGGCCCAGTTCCTAACAAGCCAAGGACTGGTCCGCAGCCCAGGAGTTGGGGACTTCTGCTTTAGAAAATCAGCAGTGGCTGCAGCGATAGTAGTCAGGAGATATAAAAGCTTTATATAATTTCAATGTAGGTTGTCTTGAATATATACTTGAATTCCCCGTAGGCATTCAAAACAGAATAGTCACTGAATCTGAGTCACATTAAACAGAGATATTGTGAGTGAGGGTAAAGGCCTATTAAATTCCACATACAGCAAAACAAAAATATTTCTACTAACAAGGATGCTCAGGGTGAAATGTACAATGCCCTGATCTTATAAATCAATGTTTTTTTTATTTCTGTATTTGACTTTATAAGAATAAGTCAAAGGTTATTGAGGAATGGATCAATCATTTCTGTACAATATAGCAATGCTGCAGATTACACAGGACCAATCTAGTTCATTGTTCTAACCATTGTCTATTCACTGCAGGATGAAGTCCTCTTCTGCATCTTTATCTTGTCACAAAGGAAATCTCTGAAAACAGACTTTCATAGAACTATGAAAAATTATAGATTTATAATAAATCAATTATAGATTTATTTAGAGACAGAAAAAGCTCTCAGTTCTGATCATTATCCAATTGAATGGTACAAAAACATATTGATTTTTTTAGCTCCAGTTTACAGCAATATTTTTTTTCTCCCAACTTCCTTGAATGAGGCTTAGATACCGTATTTTCCGGCGTATAAGACGACTGGGCGTATAAGACGACCCCCGACTTTTCCTGTTAAAATATAGGGTTTGGGCTATACTCGCCGTATAAGACTGCCCCTCTTCCAACGCACACCAAATAAAAATTAAAAAACATCAACTGGCTCACCCACAATGTAAAAACAGCTGTGCTAGACCCAAAATGGCCCCTGAAACAAGCAGGAACCTCACACAGCCACAAAAAGCCCCCCAAAAAAACCTACTTTCACACTTTACACACACACAACACAACACAACACAACAGGCTCACCCACAATGTAAAAGCAGCTGTGCTAGACCCAAAATGGCCCCTGCAACAAGCAGGAACCTCACACAGCCACAAAAAGCCCCAAAAAACAACTTTCACACTTTACACACACACAACACAACAGGCTCACCCACAATGTAAAAGCAGCTGTGCTAGACCCAAAATGGCCCCTGCAACAAGCAGGAACCTCACACAGCCACAAAAAGCCCAAAAAAACAACTTTCACACTTTACACACACACAACACAACTGGCTCACCCACATTGTAAAAGCAGCTGTGCTAGACCCAAAATGGCCCCTGCAACAAGCAGGAACCTCACACAGCCACAAAAAGCCCAAAAAAACAACTTTCACACTTTACACACACACAACACAACTGGCTCACCCACATTGTAAAAGCAGCTGTGCTAGACCCAAAATGGCCCCTGCAACAAGCAGGAACCTCCCACAGCCACAAAAAGCCCAAAAAACCAACTTTCACACTTTACACACACAAAATTCCACATACAGCTTTGTGAGATTTTGTGTGTTTGTGTAGTTAGAGTGAAACACTACAGAAACACACTAAATCTCAGAAAGCTGCACAAATATTAATTTATTTTATTTTATTTTTATTTTTATATGAAAGCTAAATTTAAAACTTCCTAAACTTTAAATGGCTAGGTCTAAAAAAGAAGAACTAAAAAAACCCCAATTGACTATTTTTTTTAAAGCTCCCAAAGGGGAAAAAAACTTACCCAATAGAACAGGGATCTCCAACCTTGGCAACTTTAAGACTTGTAGACTTCAACTCCCAGAATTCCTCAGCCAGCTTTGTTTTGCTGGCTGAGGAATTCTGGGAGTTGAAGTCCACAACTCCTGCCTGCATGATTGCAGGCAGGGAGTGGCTTGCTGATGGAATGGATTCAGGCAAGCGAAGCAAGGCAAGCGTTGCGATTAGCAGCTAAGGTAAGCAAGCTGGAGGGGGAAAACTTTTCCTTTTACAGGGCTCTGGGCTCTGGCGATCCCAGCTGAGTTGCCTGATTAGCAGGCAACGCAGCTGGGATCGTCAGAGCTTGCAGAGCCACGTAAAAAGAAAAAAGTTTTTTCCTTTAACATGGCTCTGGCATACCAGCTGAGTTGCCTGATTAGCAGGCAAAGCTGGGATCGTCAGAGCTTCGATCGCCAGAGCCATTTAAGGCTCGTCAGAGTCTTTTGGTTACAGGAGCCTGGTTACAGGAGAACGACACCCGGCGTATAAGACGACCCCCGACTTTTGAGAAGATTTTCATGTGTTAAAAAGTCGTCTTATACGCCGGAAAATACGGTAATTTGTTATTTTGAAGGCTGATTTTGAAGGTTCTGCAGATGGTTACCAATTGAACGCCAAGAGATATTCCCATGCTTTAAACTGATTGATAAATGATAACATTTAAAGGGAAAGGCAATGCCTAGATGTTCCTTTGTAATTTACAGTAATCATAGAATAATGGAGGCTTAATTTATCCAATTTTCAATTTTATAACTACATACATACTGTAACTTCTATTTCCTCATAGAATGTTAAGTAATTTAGAAACCACAATGGGCTCAATTAGATATTATTTGACTGACTGATACTATAGCAAAGGCTTCTGCGTGGTGGTGCAGTGGTTAGAATGCAATATTGCAGGCAAAACACTGCCCACTGCCAGGAGTTCGATTCTGTCCAGCTCAAGGTTATCTCAGCCTTCCATCTTTTCCAGGTTGGTAAAATGAGGGCCCAAATTGTTGGAGGCAATATTCTAATTGCTATTGCTATTGATTCCTTTTTTTGGTCATAATTCCACAATTCCAAGCTGGACATCAGCTATTTTTAAGAACTTTATAATAAAGAGTTGGAATATCGCATATTAACAAATCTATGATTAAACCACTTAAAGAATATTAAGTAAAACTTTTATCATCCTACAATGTAATTTATTGAACAAGAAGTTTCCTTTCCTTTTAGTTGACACATTATACCGTATCTTTTAAAAGTTTGTTTTCAACCTCAAAATAACCTCAAACGCTCAGTGTCACAGATTCAGACAGCATATGAAATTAATAAATTATTATCACTGAAGCATAAAATGATAAGGACATTATGAGCTTGTCCTACTATTGTCCATTTTTATTTTTAAATGTTGGTTAATATGGGTTTGGCAGGAGTAATAGAGTTTCAAGTATGTGATTTTGAATTTTATACTATTTTTAAAAGGTTTCATCAAATGAAAATGCATGGATGTATTGAGCATGAGAGAGAGCAAAAGATTAAACTTCTATAGTGGAAAAATCACTACTTTAGATTTAATACAATGTGATGAGTTTGATCTTTGCTCACAAACTAACTCCTGCTCCTTTAATGATGTAATGGAAAGACTTATTCATATTATATATATATTTTATATATTTAAATTTATATACCGCCCTTCTCCCTGAGGACTCAGGGCGGTGTACAGCCAGAATTAAAAAACATAAAATACAAATATTAAAAAACAATTAAAATATATATAAATTTGGCCCAAAATTAAAAATACAAACCAATTAAAACATTTAAAATTTCTTCTTAAGCCAGCCCGGCTTGCTGGAAAAAGTGGGTTTTAAGGGCACGACGGAAGGCACTAAGGTCTTGGATTCTCCTTATCTCTGGGGGCAACTGATTCCAGAGGGTAGGTGCCCCCACAGAGAAGGACCTCCCCCTGGGGGTCACCAGCCTACATTGATTGGCTGATGGTACCCTGAGGAGGCCCTCTCTGTGGGAGCGCACGGGACGATGGGAGGTCGTCGGTAGCAGCAGGCGGTCTCGAAGATAGCTAGGCCCGATAACATGGAGCGCTTTAAAGGTGATAACCAGCACCTTGAAGCACACCCGGAAGACCACTGGGAGCCAGTGCAGCTCGCGCAGGAGCGGTGTTACATGGGAGTGCCATGCTGCTCCCGTCACTACCCGCGCTGCTGCATTCTGGACCAGTTGGAGCCTCCAGGTGCTCTTCAAGGGGAGCCCCATGTAGAGAGCGTTGCAGTAATCAAGGTGAGAGGTGACGAGGGCATGAGTGACTGTGCACAGGGAATCCCGATCAAGAAAGGGCCGCAACTGGCGAATCAGGCGAACCTGACAAAAGGTCCCCCTGGTTACAGCTGTCAGATGTTCCTCCAAGGACAGCTGCCTATCCAGGAGGACTCCCAGATTGCGAGCCCTTTCTGTGAGGGCAAAAGATTCGCCCCCAATAGTCAGTGATGGAGTCAACTGACTATATCGGGATGCCGGGAACCACAGCCACTCAGTCTTGGAAGGGTTGAGCTTGAGCCTGTTCCTCCCCATCCAGATCCACACAGCCTCCAGGCACTGGGACATCACTTCAAGGGCATCATTGGGGTGGCCTGGGGTGGAGATGTACAGCTGGGTGTCATCAGCGTACTGGTGGTATCTCACCCCGAAGCCACGGATGATCTCGCCCAGCGGCTTTACATAAATGTTGAACAGAAGGGGCGAGAGGACCGATCCCTGCGGCACTCCACAGATGAGAGGCCTCGAGGTCGACCTCTGCCCCCCTGCCAACACAAACTGCGACCGTTCAGAGAGAAAGGAGGAGAACCACCGCAACACGGTGCCTCCCACTCCCAACTCTTCCAGCCGGTGCAGCATGATACCATGGTTGATGGTATCAAAAGCCACTGAGAGATCTAACAGGACCAGAACAGAGGAGCAACCCCTGTCCCGAGCCCTCCAGAGATCATCAACCAACGCGACCAATGCCGTTTCCGTGCTGTGCCCAGACCTGAAACCTGACTGGAATGGATCTAGATAAGATGTTTCCTCCAGGAATTGTGGGAACTGTCGCGCGACCACACTCTCCACAACCTTCGCCATGAAGTAAAGGTTGGAGACAGGACGGTAGTTGGCCAATATTGCCGAATCCAGGGACGGCTTCTTGAGGAGAGGCCTCACCACCGCCTCCTTCAAGGCAGCGGGGAAGTGGCCCTCACTCAGCGAAGCGTTGATAACACCCTGGAGCCAGCCTCGTGTAACCTCCCGGGAAGCCAGTACCAACCAGGAGGGACACGGGTCCAGAAAACATGTGGCCGCACTAAGTCTCCCCAAAATTCTGTCCACATCATCGGGAGTCACAGCATCAAACTCCTCCCAGATAACATTCTCAAGACTATTCCTCGTCACTCTGCCCTGATCTACCCAGTCAGAGTCCAAATCCCCCTGGATCTGAGCGATTTTGTCATACAGGTATTGTCCAAAATCCTCCGCCCTGCCGTCCAAGGGATCCTCCCGCACTCCCGGATGGAGCAGGGAGCGGGTCACCCTAAACAGGGCGGCCGGACGATTCCCTGATGATGCAATAGAGGCAGAAAAGTAATTAAACTTTGCCGTCTTTATCGCCACTAGGTAGGTCTTAATATGCGACCTTACCAGTGTTCGATCAGATTCAGCGAGACTGGCCCTCCAACCGCTCTCCAGGCGTCTTTTCCGGTGCTTCATTTCCCTCAGCTCCTCGGTGAACCAAGGAGCCGCACGGGATCGGCACCCGGTCAGAGGCCGCAAAGGCACGACTCGGTTCAAGGCCCCACCAGCCGCCCGATCCCAGGCGGCTACCAGGTCCTCGGCCGAGTCATGTGCTAGAACCTCAGGAAATGGCCCAAGCTCCATCTGGAACCTCTCAGGATCCATCAGGCGCCTGGGGCGGATCCATCTAATTGGATCCGCCTCCCTGCGGCGGGGGGAAGCGGTTCGAAGATCTAGGCGAAGGAGTGAGTGGTCTGTCCATGACAAGGGTTCCATGTCTATATCCCCAATAACAAGACCACTCAACCACTGGCCAGAGACAAAAATCAGGTCCAGAGTGTGACCTCCCCTGTGAGTAGGGCCATGAACTAACTGGGTCAGGTCCATGGCCATCATGGAAGCCATGAACTCCTGAGCCACCTCAGACGTTTCACCAACGGATGGCAAGTTGAAATCACCCATGACTAAAAGCCTGGGTGTATCTACTGCCACCGTGGCTATCACGTCGAGTAGCTCAGGTAGGGCTGTTGCTACGTGGCAGGGAGCCAGGTACGTAAGCAACAAGCCCATCTGAACCCCATGACCCCACCTCACAAGGAGGGACTCACATCTGGCTATCTGAGGCATAGTGGTCTCCCTCGGACCCAGATCCTCGTTAATAATAACCGCCACCCCCCCCGCCCCTCCCCTGGGCCCTCGGCTGATGGAATGCTCTGAAGCCTGGTGGGCACATTTCGACCAGAGGGACGCTGCCCTCCGGGCCCAACCAGGTCTCCGTAATACCCGCCAGGTCCGCTCCTCCCTCCTGAATAAGATCGTGAATGAGGGGGGCCTTATTTACCACGGACCTGGCGTTGCACAGCATCAGCCGAAGGCCCAGATCCTGAGTATCTAAGCCACCTAGTGTCCGAGCGGAGCCTTGGGGACCGGGGCAAGCAATTGCTCTCAGATAGCAAGTGCGAGCCCCCGACACATGATATGGTCCCCTGCTCCCGCCATATCTGCCCCTCCCATTCACCGTGCTGATGGAAAATTCCTCCTCCGGATAGTCCTCCAGCCCCTCCCCAATCCCTCGACCTGGACCCTCCAAACCATCCCCCTGTGCCGGGCTCGGCTCTGACCCTAGTGGGTTCGTCCCCCCAAACCCCTTGGTCTTCCTCCCGGTTCCCCTTAAAAAATCATTATTCCAACCCCTTAAAAATTTCATTAAAAATTTACATAGAAAACCCCTCAACCCCCTCTTCGCTGCATGCCATCTCTCGGGGTTCCAAGACCCGTCATCAAGATAGGCCCTTGATAACATGGAGGGCCAGGCCTGCGAGAAGGGGGAGTCTCGCAGTGCGAAGAGATCAGCGGATGAATACATCTTAAGGTTCCAAAAGTCTGTCTGGGGAAGATGGAAAGAGGCCAAGGATTCTTAATGATGGTTTAAAAAAAGTCCAGGGGAGAGAGTCCACCATTTCGGCCAGGGGTCAAACCGGACTCCACTGTCCTCCCACAACAGTGGAGAGGAGTCTCAGGCAGCTGTCCCAGAGGGCAATGACCCGGTCACCCTCTCACGGTGGCCAGTGGCAGCAGGTCTTATACAGTGGCAGCTGCAACAAGATGACTCCCTCAGTGCCCCCGCCCAGGCTCACATCTCTCCTCACAGCAAGTGGATGTTAATGTCAATAGGGCCAATGGAATTGCCGGAAACCGGAGGTCAGCTGTGGGCATACAAGGAGCTATTAAGTCCGGGTGCAAGAAAAATCTAGTCGGGGAGATAGTAATCCAGGCCGCGCCCACAAACCAGGCCGCAGCAGAAAAAAGAAAGAGGGAAGGAAGGGGGGGTGGAGACAAACCAAGAGGGGGCGGGACAGTCCACACCATCTTCCAGCTCTTCCCAGCTCCCCCAGTCTCCACCAGATCTTCTTCCCCCCCTTAACTCCCAGATCTTCAATAAAGCCTCCAACCAGAGAGCTCCAAATCGATGGTTTGCACTCTCTCCCTCACAGCTGACAATAGACCTATCTAGATTCGAAGAGATTCAGGCGGGGCCCGGCAGTCCTCCCTCAGCATCGCCCCAGCAGACAGCATTTTATTCGTCGCCACCGCAGCCCTACGTCACGACCATCGCTGCTGGTAGCCTTCCCTTCGGGGGGGGGATGCTCCACCATCATCTCCGTACCCCCCCGCCGTTCCGGCCCTTGCTGGGGGGACGAGGTGAAAGAAATGCCGCCCCAA
The DNA here is from genome assembly GCF_029215685.1 of Pituophis catenifer annectens. NCBI lineage: Eukaryota > Metazoa > Chordata > Lepidosauria > Squamata > Colubridae > Pituophis > Pituophis catenifer. The sequence continues at coordinate 75,624,274 of NW_027256883.1, forward strand.
TGCCGTCCCTGCCGCTGCTAGTTCTTCCAAGGGGGGGCAGCGACGCTCCAGCCCTTGCTGGGGGACATTGAGGCAAAAGAAACACCGCCCCAACGCCGTCCCCGCCGCTGCTAGTTCTTCCAAGGGGGGGGCAGCGACGCTCCAACACTCCATCGCCATCGCCACCACACTCCCACCCCCATTTCGGCCATCACAAGGGGACCGCTGGGGAGACGCCAAGGCAGGAAGCACCGCCCAGCCGTACCTGAACCTCCCGTCAGCGTCACCATAATCCCACGGCGCTCTTCGGGTCCAAACGGCCACATGAGTGACCCAGGACAGCCGAAAAGATCACAACAGGCTGTCCTCAGTATTCTCTTGCTGGCCCGGGGCTCATAGATAGAAAATTCAGCCCTCGAAGAATCCCAAATGGCCCTACATTGCCCCAGGCTTCAGGAGCCTCAGTCACAAACCACCATCTTCGGGCATGCGCAGAGGGGAAGAACTGTATGCTGTACTGTTATGGTTTAGTAATGCATTTAAATACAATATACAAACACATTTTCTATATATAATGAGAGCAATCTTTATGCTCTACTCATAAATACAGGGTATATCAAAATTCAGGCCGATAGGCAATTAAATTATACTAATTGTTCAAATTGGTTGCCATTTTCTTCTTAACACTTCGTTATTCATTTGACACATGATGTTGGAATATTCCTAATTATAGTAATATTTTCTCTAAAAACATTAATAAAATATATTGTAACTAGCCTGTAGGATCAGATTTTTGGTACAGACTATAAATATACATATACAGTATCATGTCTGCACACAAACACATATATATGGTTTTTAAAGAAACTGACGAGGATTTAGATTAAATGGAAAAGGGGATCGTATACTTATGTTGTTAGATATTTCAGTTGACCTTTATTGGACCTTTGCTGATTAATAAAGAGATCTGAAGATTTAGATATGAGTTAATAGAAAATGGGGTGAGGTATGGAATGAAGGTATAATTTAAGACAGGAGTCGTCAACCCACCCACCCGCGGGCTGTGGCCCATTCAGAATTGGGCCACAGAAGCACCTCCATTTGTATGAGTGGCAAGAACTTGCCCGCCGCTCACATGGAACCATCCCCTCCTCCCCACCAGTCCGCAAAGCTGGAAAGGTTGGAGACCACTGCTTTAAGACACAGCGATGAATTGTTAGTATTAAATACACTTGCTGATAATAAATGGGAAAGTTTCTTCTTACAACTTCCTTTTGTTTTTCTTTTGGAAGGGCATTTTTTCTACACTTTTTAATATTTTTTTTCTTTTCAATTTTTTTTGTATTAGTTTTTATCTTTTTAATATAATTCTTAATAAAACTATTGGACAAAAATATATAGACTTTATCCAGTGGTGAAATCTAAAATTTGTTACTACTGGTTCTGTGGGTGTGGCTTGGTGAGGGAGTTAATGTGACTGGGTGGGCATGGCCAATTTTTTCTTTTTTAATTTTAAACCCATTTTTTCTACAACCTCTTCGATGAAGAGGTTGTAAAAAAATGCTTTCAAAAGGCTCTGACAATCCCAGCTGAGTTGCCTGATCGGCAGAGGCTTTTTAAAAAAACTCAGCTCGGATCGTCAGAGGCATTTAAAAGAAAAATAGGATTTTTTTCTTTTATTTTTTTTAATTTTATTGTTTAAAAAAGAAAAACAACAGTAAAATACAAACAAACAAATACAGTAAAACAATACGAGAAACAAACCGACATCAAAAAGAAAATAAATTTGTTGCATCAGTGGATTATTTTCCTGTTCCACCTGTTTTTCTCTATACATATCTATACATATCTATTTTACATATTCATTTATTTACATAGTTATACACAAATCAATTTTTTTCTTTTAAATGCCTCTGATGATCCAAGCTGAGCTGAGCGATCATCAGAGGCTTTTTTTTTTTACTTTTAAAAGCATTTTTTCGGCCGAAGAGGTTGTAGAAAAAATGCTTTTAAAAGTTTTTAAAAAGCCTCTGATGATTGTGTGTCTCAGCTGGGCATGGGGGGGGGCAGGGATTTTTGCTACCGGTTCTCCGAACCACCCGCCTCCATCGCTACCAGATCGGGCGATTCGGTCCAAACCGGGAGCATTTTACCCCTGCCTTTATCCCTCTTTGTTGTGGCCCTGAAGAATTCCTCAGCTGGGACTGCTTAAAACTGACGGACATAGAAGCCTTAAACAGGCAAATCACACTTTAAAAAAAGCAATGAATCTCCCTCAGAACTTGACCACATGTATGACATTGTCAGTGGTTGTGAGATAGTCCAGACAAGTAACACACCCAAACATGTACTTTATTGTAAGGTTACATTAAGAGAAATGTGCAAGTCTGAACATACCTTTCTCCCCTTTATAGCTCAAGAAACTAGGGAGGGTCCCTCTGAAATGTTTCTCATGCTCATATTCATTTTGTGGGCTGTTATCCAACATTGCCCTGGCTATGGGTCTTCTCTTTATATGCCAAGGTCATACCCACATACCAGCACATCCATGTCCCTATCCACTCTGCAGACCTTTGTCCCTACCAAATGTTAAGTGCAGTCCTCATCACAGAAAAGTTGCTTGTCCCAATCTACACTATCAACATGATTTGACAACAATGGCAAAGCCTTACATTCCCCAAAGCAATACACCTCTCATCTCTTCCTTTGGGAATCATTCCAGCAGAATGTTTCATGACAAGTACGTATAACTCATTCTCTACCAAGTTGTAACTAAGGACCTGTCAAAACCTTCAAAGCAAAAGGGAATTCAGTAACCCTGCTGAGAATTTCATCTCAGAATGGACATTGACTTACCTGAATGTCCCTTTTCAGAACGCTGCGGATACACTCCAGCACTGGGAAAATCCTCATCTCTGACAGCAACTGAGAGGACTAATATTTAAATTAATCACCCACTCTGTGCTCCTACCACGCCCCCTTTTGCACTCAGATCCCCAGTCTTGAACGAAGGACCAGCAAACAAAATGCAACAAAACTTTATTAACAACAACAAAACCAACAACAAATTAGGGAGGGAAATGGAGTGTATCCGCAGCGTTCTGAAAAGGGACATTCAGGTAAGTCAATGTCCATTTTCCAGAACGCTGCTCCTACACTCCAGCACTGGGACATACCCAAGGCTAACCATCAGGGGCGGGCAAATGATCTCCACCCACAGAAGACCTTGAAACAACACCCTGCAGAACCCTGCGTCCAAAAGACGCCTCAGCCGACGCATAAGCGTCAATACGATAATGTCTAATAAAAGGCGACAAGGAAGTCCAAGTGGCCGCCCTACATATGTCCAGCACAGAGGCCTGAGTCGCCCAGGCTGCCGAGGTCGCCGCACTCCGAGTCGAATGAGGCTGAATCCCCACCGGAACAGTTCTAGACTGCTTCTCATATGCAGACGAAATGCAGGCCTTAATCCAACGACCAATCGTGGACGATGACACCTTCTGACCCATTGTGGCAGGATGAAACGACACAAAAAGAGCCTCCGACTTTCGAAACGAAGCAGTTCTGCGGATATAACGCCTCAAGGCCCGACGAACGTCCAGAGTGTGCCAAAGAACCTCCTGCTGATGACTGGGTGAAGGACAGAAGTCTGGGAGAACCAGCTCTTGTGAACGATGAAACCAAGAATTCACTTTAGGCGTAAACGCCGGATCCAGACGAAGCACCACGGTGTTAGGGCGAAAAATGCACAAGTCCTCCCTGACGGACAAAGCAGCCAACTCGGAAATCCGTCTGGCCGAAGTTATTGCCACAAGAAATGCAACTTTAAACGATAGAAACTTGAGGGGAATCGAACCAAGGGGCTCAAACGGAGCCACAGTAAGAGCTTGAAGAACCAGAGGCAAATCCCAAGAAGGCTAACGATGAACAGTGGGAGGTCTCAGATTCGTGGCACCATGCAGGAAATCCTTCACCCAAGGATGATGAGACAATGAGGTGTACGGAGGAAAGGAGAGGACCGTAGCCAACGCTGCCACCTGACGCCTCAGGGTGGCCGACGCCAGCCCTTTGTCCAATCCGGATTGGAGAAAGCCTAAGACATCCTGGATCGTTGCAGACGTCGGGTCAACATGGGCCCCCGCACACCAGCGACAAAATGCTCTCCATGAGGCTTCATAGATCCTGGTCGTGGATGGTCTGCGGGCCGCCTGCATCGTACCAATCACCAGATCCGGAAGTCGGCCTTTCTTTAAGATGACACGTTCAAATGCCAAACGGCCAACTGGAGCCACTGAGGCTCTGGGTGACGAATGGCCCCTTGGCACAGAACCACTCGATGAGGGGGGATCACCCACGGGTCGGATACGGAAAACTCCACCAGGTCCGCGAACCATGGTCTGCGTGGCCAATGGGGCGCCACAAGTAACACTTCCGCCCTCTCCGCAATCATCTTCCTGATCACCTGCTGGATCAACGTGATCGGCGGGAAGGCGTACAGAAGCCCGGCCGGCCACCGACACCTCAGTGCGTCGACGTCCTCTGCCAACGGAGACGGGTAGCGAGAGAAGAACCGGGGCAGTTGGGCGTTGGCGGGACTGGCGAACAGATCCACCACCGGCTCCCCGAAACGAAGAGAGGCCTCCTGGAACAGCCTCGGAAGCAGCTGCCACTCGGCTTGATCGATCACCTCTCTGCTGAGCCAGTCCGCCCGCGTGTTGGCCGTGCCCGAAATGTGGTCCGCTCGAATCGACAACAGGTGACGCTCCGCCCAGTTGAACAGTCTCTCCGACTCGAGCATCAACACTCGTGACTTCGTCCCCCCTTCTCGGTTCACGTGTGCCTTGGCAGACGTGTTGTCCGTGAGGACCAGGATGTGGCGACCCTGGACCAGGTGTCCGAAGTGGAGCAGGGCAAGACGGATCGCACGAAGCTCGAGCAGATTGATGCTGAGTATCCGTTCCTCTGGAGTCCACTGCCCCTGAGCCACCTGAGCACCCAGATGGGCCCCCCAGCCGTGGAGACTGGCATCGGTGGTCACTGTGATCCGGTTTGGCTCCAGAAAGCTGCAGCCCTTCAGGAGCGCAGATGTCTTCCACCAACGGAGTGACAGTCGGACTTGGGGGTTCACGAGCACCCTCCTCGTAGAGTTGGAACAGCCCTTCCGCTGGTAAGGAAGTAGAAGCCACTGTAACTGGCGAGAGTGCCTGCGAGCCCACGGTACCACTCGAAAACAGGAAACTAGCTTCCCCAGCAACTGTGACAGAGTTAGCAGAGACACCGACCTCCGGCTCAGGACCTGGTCCAGCAACCTCTGGATGCTGCTCACCCTCTCTGAAGACAGGAACACCTGCCCTTTCACAGAGTCTATCACGGTGCCCAGGTGCAGGATCGAAGTCGAAGGAACGAGTTGACTCTTTTCCAAATTTACAGTGAAGCCGTGCTCCCGGAAGGTGGAAAGCACGTGTTCTCTGTCGTGCGCTGCACGCGCCTGGGATGACGAGAGGACGAGAACATCGTCCAGGTAACACAACACTCTCACCGGAACCGCACTGAGCTTTGCAGCCACCACTGCCACCAGTTTGGTGAACGTTCTGGGAGCCGAAGAAAGTCCGAACGGCATTGCACAGTACTGGTAGTGCTTGCCCGCATATTCGAAGCGTAGAAATTGTCGATGAGAGGGAAGAACCGGAACATGGAGGTAGGCCTCTCGTAAGTCCACCGACTGTAAAAGGTCCCCCTCGCGGACCGAGGCCAGAATCGAACGAAGGGAGTGCATCTTGAAACGACGATAGCGCACCGCTAGATTCAAGTGCTTGAGATTGAGAATCCCCCGGACGCCTCCCGAACTTTTCGGCACCAAAAACAGGATCGAGTAGAAGCCGGTCCCTTGTTGATTTAGCGGAACCGGTTCTATCGCCCTGATCTCGAGCAAGTGTGAAATCTCTGCCGCCATGAGATGACGACGGTCGGCTGCCAACGGAACTGGACACCTGATGAAACGGCGAGGAGGGGATTCGGTAAACTCGATCGAGAGGCCCTCCGAGTTCGTGCGCCGTACCCAAACGTCCTGCGTGGACATCTCCCACCGGCGATGAAATGCTTGAAGACGACCGCCCACAGGACCCGGGATCAGTGAGTCATTTGCCTCTACGGAAAGGCCTGGAGCTGGCCCCACGAAATGGCCGCTTCGACGAGGTCTGAGGTCTGCTGCGGTCTCGGAAACGTTGACGGTCCGTGAAGCGTTCAGCCGGTTGAAAGGATTGTCTGTAAGAAGAGGATCCACTCGACCCCGAATAAGGTCGAAAGGGCTGGCGCTGAGCGTACGGCACGTAACGTCTGTCCTGCTTGCGAAAGGAAGAAGGCAACACTTTCCTCTTATCTTTATCCTCCACCAACACCGGATCTAGGGCCTCACCAAACAAGTTAGACGCTTTATACGGAGCTGCCGCCAGCTTCCATTTTGCCTTAACATCGGCTTTCCACGGACGTAGCCAGAAAAGGCGCCGAGACGTGATGGTAGCTGCCAGCACCCTCGATGCAAATTTGACAGAATTCAGCGACGCATCAGCTGAATATTCGGTGGCTGCAATGATCTTGTTGACATCGTGGCGCAACCTAGTTTCTTCCGGAGGCAGGCGCTCCCGAAGCTGACGCAACCAGATTAACGAGGCGCGATTGAAGAAGGAAGTGGCTGTGGCAGTTTTGACAGTCCAGGCCCCTGCCTGGTGGGACCTCCGGAAGGCCATCTCTGTACGTCTGTCCTCAGACTTAAGACCCTCAAGTGGATCGGACGAAACCATCGATTGAGTAGTGAGGCTTGCCACTGGAGCATCCACTGTGGGTAACTCCAACAACTTCTCCAATTCAGGAGCCGGACAGAATAGCTTTTTATCCAAATTACTGGGTGCGGTGGACGACCCAGGTTGTGCCCAAGGGGCCTGCAACACTTCAGTGAACAGTTGAGGGCACGGGATAAAGTCTTTTTCCTGCTTAACTTGCTTGAACAAGGCATCATGCGGACCTGTTTCCGACTGTACATCTGGAGGCTGGGCTCCCACCGAGCCCAGGTTCGTGGTCAATCTAGCCTTGTGTAGAAGAGATTTAAACAAGGCCGGGCGAAACAGGCCCGTGAAAGTCGGTGAGTCGGGCAGTAATCCCTCGTCCTCAGAAAATTCCGGCTCATCAGCACAATCCTCGTCCTGGTCAGAGCTCTCCGACGTGTCGGACTCTCGAGGAGAAGTATGCCTGATCCGACGCGAAGACGAGGAAGACAGCACGCCTGAAGAAGTTCCTGCCGCAGAAGACTGGGCCGCTGTCTGTGCACTCGCTGCCATGATCGAAGCCAGGGCCGTAGAGAGCATTGACTGGAAGTCCATCTGCGACAGAGGAGGGGAGGGCTCCACTGCCCGAAGTCCTGCAGCCGTGGGAGTGAATGTGGCTGATGGTTGTCGCCCAGGAGGCGCTGCAGCATCCATCCCCACTAACGATACATCAGGCATTGACTGTGAAACACCCCTACGTAAAGATGATGAAGCGGGTTGTGCCATTCGTGTCTCAGGCCCTGCTGTGATAGGGGGCGACTGACGACTTGACCCCGCCTCCCGGCTTGGAGACAAAGCTGCTGCCTGTTTGGCCTTCTCCCATTGCCTCTCCAAAGCGTTGTGACGCCTAAGAGCGTCTTTATCTGCTGCAGATGAGCTCTTGGATGAGTGGGCCCCATGACCGCTCGAGCGAGACTTTTTGCCCGACTTTTTCTTGCGGGACTTAGAAGGTCGTACCGGGCTGGCCTCCAGCTCCAAATCAGAAGAAAACGAGGAATCGGCCATGTTTTTTTTTTTTTTTTTTTTATATAAGGCCCACCCCTGCTGAGGTCAGTAACACTGTCCAAAAGAACTCACAGAATAATGGACTAACGCTCTGCCTTGGGTTAGGCAGGAAGCGTTAAGGCCTACCAGGGCTACACCCGAATTGGGGGAATCTCAAATGGGGCCAGTGAGGTCTCTGGAAGGCCCCCCCCTCTCTTTTTTTAAAATGTCCCGGCAGCAACACCCCACTAGGGTAAATCCTCGCCTGATCCTGCGTCCAGATGGGCGGGATAAAGGCAGCGGCCTAGCTGCAGGCCCGACAAAATGGCGGCCGTCCCAACCGGCCAAAATGGCGGCCCCGATGTAATGGCGCAGCAAACGCTCGCGCCTCTCAGGGAAAACACTTGCCGCCCTGGCCTCTCCCGGCCGCCACACTCTTGAGCGCCTCGCGGAGGAACGGAGCTGCGCTCACCAGCTGCTCAGCGGGGAGGCGGCGAGCCACCACGAGCCGCACCGCGCTCCTCCGATTGCCCTTCAATCGGCAAGCTCCAGGCCGTGGGGAAGCCTCAACACGCGGCGCCGCCCGTAGCAACTCACGGGACGGACGCCGGAACGGAGCCGAGCTGGAAACGCTCCTCACCTTCGGCTCTTGATCCGCCGCTGCCCCTCTCTATGTGAAGCCGCACTGGGGGAGCGACGGCTAACCGCCCTACCCCCGACTCTCCAGCGGCAAAAATTACAGCCGGCTCCGCCCCGCAGGGACAGAAGCCGGCGGCAGCGAGCGCTCCACGCGCTAGGGTCGGAACGGCCCAGCTCCCCGGGCACGAAGCCGACCAACAGCTGTTTGGGGCGGAATTGAGCAGCCAAAAGTAAAAAGAGACAGAAAAACACCTTTAAAGGAACAGAAACCTCCGAAGGGAACAAGGGGGCTAATCAAAAATAAATAAAAAACCTCACGCAATCTAAGAGCACAGAAAAATTCCTCCCAGTCTGTCAGCAACTGAGAGAAAGACTGGGGATCTGAGTGCAAAAGGGGGCGTGGTAGGAGCACAGAGTGGGTGATTAATTTAAATATTAGTCCTCTCAGTTGCTGTCAGAGATGAGGATTTTCCCAGTGCTGGAGTGTAGGAGCAGCGTTCTGGAAAATCATCTTGTACAAAATATTCAGAAAGGCAATGTCATATCCAGGACTCCATACAGTGTGTCAAAAAGTAAGCTATCAGAGCTTTTACACAAGCTAGCCAAACACATCACACAGAACATGCTACTCATAATGTGCCATAATTCATGTTGAGACACAATAACATGTTAGGAAAGTCAAAGTATAATGTCCCAAAGCAACTTGGTTGAAGGTGAAATGGTAAAATGATTAAATCAAGGTAGGAAAGTCTAATTTGCTACCTCAATCAACTTAAATCAGTTGCCAGACTGTAATTTTAAGGCATGCTGGCTTCATGTTTCATTGCCATCTTGGCATGGTATATTAATGCAAGAGGCAAACCATGTAAACAGCTTACCATTCTCCAAAGGAAATGGCTGTCTTTTGCGGCTTCTTTATTTGATGTTAACGCCATCAAAATGCCTCATAAAGGCATTTCTATTAAAATATGGGTGATCTTTAAATTTCTCCAGTTCCTCTCTTTTGCTTCTGACAAATTGCCAGGGTCCTCAGCAGTGGTGAAATGTAAAATTTGTTACTACCGGTTCTGTGGGCGTGGCTTGAGGGGTAATGTGACTGGGTGGGCGTGGCCAACTTTTAAAAAAAAAAACTTTTAAAAGCATTTTTTCTACAACCTTTTCGGCTGTAGAAAAAATGCTTTTAAAAGCCTCTGGCGATCCCAGCTGAGCTGCGCGATCATCATAGGCTTTTTTTTTTTTACTTTTAAAAGCATTTTTTCAGTGGAAGAGGTTGTAGAAAAAATGCTTTTAAAAGTTAAAAAACAGTCTCAGCTAGGCATGGGGGGGGCAGGGATTTTTGCTACCAGTTCTCCGAACCACCCGCTGCCATCACTACCGGATCAGGTGATCCGGTCCAAACTGGGAGCATTTTACCCCTGGTCCTCAGGCTTCGGCCCCAACACTGACTTTCACACTGACCCAAATTATATTCAATACAAATAAGATTAAAATGCAACTGAAGAGGAGCGCTTTAATGATATTTTTCCCCCTGGAAATGAGAACCTGGAAGAGAAAATTATCCTTTGAAAGACCATGCTTCTAAAATATAATAATTTCTCTCTTTTCCAGGTTGGATTTCCCCAATTTCATCTAGCTTCTATAACCAGATATGCTTTCTGAACTTCTGCTTTCCCAGGCAAACTTGCCTCTTCCTCCTCCTCCTTAAAACACTGAAAATTCTCATTATCTAAATCACAGAGCCGGTTAGTAAACAGGCCCAAAGGATTCACTTTTTCTTCCCCCTTCAAAACCCACTTCTTCCTAACTACTCCCACACACCATTCAAAGGAAAACATTAAAAAAAAAAAAAGAGCCTTCGCTTGATCCCAGCTCAACCCATCCTCCTCCTTGTCCACTCTTGAATGAATATGAGAACTTCCTGCACTCAGAACAACATGAATAGACCTGGCAATGAGTCAAGGAGATAGTACAGGCCTATGAATGCCCCGAATTCAGCTTCTGTGCTGCCGCTAAATTAAAAGCAATTCAAAGGCTTCACAAAAGCTTGGCTATTTAACGCATTCAGTCTTTTATTTGATAATATAATTAGGCAGCATACAAATGGTGGGGGGGGGACGCCTTTTCCAAGTGTCTGTGCTGAACAACCATGCCGTGACTTCTTTACATCCAAATACTTTTCCTTTCCCTTGAACTGACATCGTTATCACATTCCTACTTTTTTTTTTTTTTAAGGTAGGTTTGCGGAAGTTTACAGAAGAGATTCAGATTTTTGCTGTTACTGTTTTAGGCTGTGCAAAAATGTCCTTTCTCTGCCCAAAACGATGGACACACTCCCATTATTTTTACTGCCAAATCTTCTACTATTCTAGTTTGGTACCGTTAGCTAAACTGATGCCTAGCTTATGAAAATGTATCTGGGTCAGTTTTTCTCAACCACTTGGAGATATTAAGCTTGCAATTCCCAAACCTTCTCTTAGTCAATGTGGCCAGTTTGGTTAGAAATTCTGGGAGTTGTAGTCCCAACACGTTATGTGTATACCTTCTTCTGAAGATTGATACAAACCATTCTTGGCACATTCGCTATATCCGGGAAAGACTGCCAAATGTATGTGCCATCAGTTTAACAAAAGGCACACACACACACACACACACACACACACACACACACACACACCTCTTAAATAAGGCAAATTTAATCTTCTGGCTTCCAGAGTAAGGGAAAAAAAGATACAAGCACTGATATAACCTGTAAATCAAACAACTATTACATAACGATCATTCTGACACCCCATTTTAAACTCAGTCAGTCCCTTCAGCCCTCAAAACTAAATCAGAAGCAAAACATTAGCAGCTAATGAGGTTTTCAAGGGGGTGGGAGAAAGACAATCCAAACTGCCTCTTTGTTCATGCCACATCCCATCCCTCAGCAAAACCCCATGGGGTTTTTTTGGTTAAGATCTGCTTCTATGATATGGCTTCTTTTCCATAATTTCTCCACAAAACAACAGAGAGGCCTGTCGCAGTCTGTGCGGTAATGCAGGCCCACTAGAATGCAGATACATATAGCATAGCAATTTCCCCCCCCCAAAAAAAAACCTTTATGCAAATAATAACCACATTACACACATACACACATACAAAAGCTTTAAAACATGCTTCAAAGAAGCAAGATTACATGCTCCAAACACTTTGGTTTGATGAGTAACCACCTTAAGAGATTCTCCTGAAGGCTCATGGAATAGGGTAATTAGACAATAGAACAACACTAATTCATAAAGTCAACAATCTGATCTTCCTTAAGGAATACAGCAGCAACTCCAACATGTACTGTACATCAGGGACTGCAACACTTTTTCCGGTTAGGGAAATTTTTAGATTTGTTTTTTTTTTTTAATCCCCAAAATCCTGATCAAAGACAACGCTTAAAGATAGTCAATTAACTCTCTCCCCCAATTTCTTATGGAAGCCTATTAACTTTTCATGAACGTTGCTATACATGATTGTAGGAAAAGGAGTGGCAGAACCTGGGGTGGAGTTAAAACAGGGATAAGCCTGGAATCCCTAAGCAGACACAATTCGACTAAATCCAACTCCCCCTTGAATTCCATGGACTCTTATCTAGCTCCAAAAGCTGGTGCGAATCATTATTTGAGAAGATTTAGTAATGAACCAGTTTAATTGGACCTTCATGTGTAGGCCTGGTCTTTCCCCCTGACAAGTACTGAGTATGTATCAAAGTTCAAGGAGACTTAAATAATATATTCCCACCCACCCCCACCAACTTTATAGCTACCTTAAGTTTAGAGTTCTGCTACTTTGGTGTTTGATGTACAACCATAAACTTCAGCCTCAATGTCTAAAATGGTCGTTGCTTACCTGAACGACCCTTTTATCCTCGCTGTGAAGACACTCCTTAACATGGGTATAGCTCACTCCCATTTGCATGGCTGGGTGTCAATCAAACCCTCTGGAGCTGGATACGCCCTGCTTCCTGTTCCTCCCTCAGTCTTTTCACGAAGACATCTTGTCCCAAGGGCAGCAGGACGGCCATGAAGAAAAATCCCCAGATTACATGACAGGAACAGAACAGCTACAGAGGGAGAACAAAAAGAGACCTCCACCAAGGCCAGACTCGGCGACAAAAAAAGGGAGGGACGGAGTGTCTTCACAGCGAGGATAAAAGGGTCGTTCAGGTAAGCAACGACCATTTTCCTCCTCGCTGTTCAGACACTCCTTAACATGGGACATACCCAAGTTCCAGAAGAGAGGGAGGGGATTAAGCTGAAGGCTGGCCTTGGGGAGAGATTACAGACTGTAAAACTCTTCTGCCAAAGGCAGCATCTGCAGAGGCAAATCTGTCTAAACGATAGTGACTGACAAAAGAAGAAAGAGAGGACCAGGTTGCCGCCCGGCAAATATCATCTACCGATGCCTGGGTAGCCCAAGCCGCCGATGTTGGGGCACTACGGGTAGAATGGGGCAGGATACCACCCGGGACGGGAACCTCCCGCAACTCATATGCCCTAGAGATACAGGCTTTGAGCCACCTGCCTACTGTTGCTGAGGATACCTTCTGACCCAAAGAGGAGGGGAGGAAAGACACCAACAGCGCCTCAGTCTTGCGGAAGGAGGCAGTCCTCTTAAGATATCGCCTTAACGCCCTTCGCACATCCAAAGTATGCCAGCGTCTCTCAGTAGGATGGCGAGGATCCGGACAGAAATCAGGTAAGATAATTTCTTGTGCCCGATGAAAACGTGTGTTCACTTTTGGGATAAAGGCCGGGTCAAGTCGCAAGACCACCCGGTCCGGATAAAAAATACAGAGATCACTCCTCATAGACAAAGCCGCAATTTCAGATACACGACGAGCCGAAGTGATTGCCAGCAAAAAGGCCATCTTCAAGGACAAATAACGTAGGCTGATCGAAGCAAGAGGTTCGAACGGTGGTGCAGTCAAGGCTTGTAACACTAAGGTAAGGTCCCATGTAGGGTAGCGATGGACTGACGGGGGTCGCAGGTTGGTGACTCCTTGTAGAAAGGAACGGATTCGTGAATCCTGAGACAAGGGAACTTGATTATCTCCAGACAAAACAGTGGCCAGGGCCGCCACCTGACGACGAAGAGTCGCTGGAGCTAGACCTTTAGAAAACCCCGCATGCAGGAATCGTAGAATGTCCGGAACAGCTGCGGACGTGGGGTCAACGTGATGGGCACTACACCATCTCGCAAAGGCAGTCCAAGAAGCGTCATAAATGCGAACTGTCGATGGCCGCCTGGCGGCTTGAATGATAGAAATGACATCTTCCGATAAGTGGTCTTTGAATAACTTTATGCGCTCAAATGCCACACGGCTAATCGGAGCCATTCTGGCTCCGGATGGCGTACCGCACCTTGAGTCAAAACGACCTTGTCCGGTGGAATCCTCCACGGTGGCTCGACGGACAGGTTCTTGAGATCTGCGAACCACTCTCGACGGGGCCAAAACGGCGCTACCAGTAGTAGATTCGCCCGCTCTTGAATCACCTTCCGAATCACCTTGGGTAAGATGGGCAGGGGAGGAAATGCATAAAGGAGTCCTCGAGGCCAAGGACTCCGCAGAGCGTCGAGACCCTCCGCCGCTGGTGACGGGTAACGGGAATAGAACCTTGGTAATTGAGTGTTGAGCGCTGTCGCAAACATGTCCACTACCGGTAGGCCGAACCTCCGTGACAGGTCCTGGAACAGGCTGGGATCCAACCGCCATTCTGCGTGATCTAACTGGTCTCTGCTGAGCCAATCTGCTTCCCGATTCACAGTCCCGGAAATGTGTTCGGCTCGTATCGACAAGAGGTGGAGCTCCGCCCAAGACAGAAGCCTCTCCGCTTCCTGCATCAGAGTCCAAGAGCGGGTCCCCCCTTGCTTGTTGATATGGGCCTTGGTGGCCACATTGTCTGTTAGTATCAAAAGGTCTTGGCGATACACAAGGTGTTTGAAGTGAATCAGAGCAAACCTTACCGCCCTGAGCTCCAGCCAATTTATATTGTGCAGTTTTTCCGTCGATGACCAGACCCCCTGGGCCAACTGGGAGTTGAGATGGGCCCCCCAGCCCCGCAGACTCGCATCCGTGGTTAAAACCATCCGTTTCGGTTCCAGAAAGGGAGAGCCCCTGCTGAGAGCCGGAGACAACCACCATCGCAGGGAGAGACGAACTGGAGCTGGAACTGTCACTTTGAAGATGGACTCCGCCCGACCTTGCTTCTGGAAGGGAAGCAGGAACCATTGAAGGCGACGAAGATGGAAACGTGCCCAAGGGACAATGTCTATGCAGGATATTAGTTTTCCCAGGAGCTGGGAAAGTGTCAGTAAGGGAACAGTCCGGTTCAGTAAAATTTGAGACACAAGATGCTGGATGCTGACACGCCTGTCTGGAGACAGAAGGACGACACACCGACTCGAATCTATCGTTGCTCCTAGGTGCAGAATATGATTTGTGGGGATCAGATGACTTTTGGTGAGATTCAAGGTGAATCCGTGGTCCTGAAGAGTTTGAAGAACCAACTCCCGGTCTCGAATTGCCAGTTCGGTTGACGATGATAGAATCAAAATGTCGTCGAGGTAGCAAGCTAGACGGACAGGTACCTCTCTGAGCGACGCCGCCACCGCTGCCAACAGTTTTGTAAAAGTCCTCGGGGCAGACGAGAGGCCGAACGGCATAGCCCGATACTGGAAGTGGTGGTTTCCAAACGCAAACCTGAGGTATCTCCTGTGCGATTGGTGAATAGGAACGTGCAGGTACGCCTCCTTTAGATCCACTGATTGCATTAGATCTCCCTGTCGGATGCAGCCTAGCAATGATTTGAGCGAATGCATTTTGAACCGACGGTACAAGATGTGTTGGTTGAGACGTCGTAGATTCAGAATGCCCCTCCAATCGCCCGAGCTTTTCGGCACCAGGAATAGCGTTGAATAAAAGCCGGTTCCGAGCTGTGTCGATGGAACAAGTTCTATTGCCTGTATCTGCAGCAGATGTTGTATTTCGCGATACAGAAGAAGCTTCTTGTCCGTCTGAGGCGGCCAGGGGCATTGCACATAAAAGTCCTGTGGCATGGTAATGAATTCCAAACGTAGACCGTTGGTGACAGTTTGGACAATCCAGGCATCCGAGGTGGTAAGAGGCCACTGGTGGGAAAAGACCTGGAGTCTGCCTCCAATCGGTGCCAGGGACGGTGAGTCACTTGGCACGTCTGGAGTATCTGGAAGTAGAAGAGCGGAAGGGACGCCGGAAGGTGGATTGGCGGTGGCCACGGCCACGAAAGGACGTCCGGTCTGAAGCTGGTTGGTAAGAGAATTGAGAAGATCTTTGATAAGAGGCGCCTCCGGCACCTTGGTCATAACGAAAGGGCTGCCGGCTATAGGGGAAGAAGCGTCTATCCTGGCGTCTGAAAGCCATGGGTAATACCTTCTTTTTATCTCGGTTTTCGACCAAAATGGAGTCCAAAGATGACCCAAAGCCGTACCCTTGTACGGAGCAGCAGTCAAACGCCACTTGGATTTTGCGTCCGCTCTCCAATTACGAAGCCACAGAAGTCGTCTAGAAGAAACTGTCGAAGCCAAGGCTCTTGAAGCATATTTAGCTGCGTTCAAGGACGCATCGGCCGAATATTCAGCAGCAGCTATTAACTTCGCCAGATCCTGCTGCAACCGCGCGTCTTCAGGAGGAAGTCTGTCCCTCAATTGACGCAGCCACACCAGGGACGCCCGGTTGAAAAAAGAGGAAGAAGTAGCAGCACGGATGGCCCATGCTACTGCCTGGTGTGTCTTACGGAATGACATCTCCGCCCGCTTGTCCTCAAACTTGAGGCCATCACCAGCTTCCCCTACCAGAATCGATGAAGATGTCAGACTAGCTACGGGATCATCAATTTTAGGTAACTGCAGAAGAGCATCTAACACAGGAGCCGAGGCGTACAGCTTTCGATCGAAGGAATTCGGGCCAGAAAGCGAAGCGGGGTGGTCCCATGGTTTCTGAATGACCTGACAGAAGAGGTCAGGACACGGTACATAGTCGTGATCAGGTTGAGGTAGATTAAACAAGTTACTATTAGGGTCAGGTGGAGCAGAAGCAGAACCCTGATTTAAATTGGTGTCCATGTTGGTAGCAGCCTTCGCTTTGCGTAAAAGGGAACGAAACATTGAGGGCTTGAACAATCCCGGAAAGGCAGGCTTGTCCTGGACCGCCTCCTCATCCTCCGACATCTCAAAGTCTTCTAGAAAGTCATCCTCCCTGACAAGCTCAGGCACCTGAACATAGGAGGTAGAAGGTTGCTGCTCCAAGGCAGACGGCATATGACATGAGGGAGCAGGTACACAACCTGGAATGGGTAACATACCAGAGGCCTGCTGCAACCCAACCTGAAAAATGTGGGACATAGTCTGAGTAAACAACGACTGGAAATCCACAGGTTGGCCAAGGGTAGGCCCCGCCTCAGGGCGGAGACCTGCTGCAGTGGGTGTGAAGGTAGCCTCAGGAACATGTCTAGAGGCCTGAGAATTGTGACTGGCCATGCTCGAGGACCTTGATCTAGCTCTGACACAGGGCTGGTTAACAGATGTCAAGGGAAAATGCCTAGAAGTGGAAGGGCAGACTGCAGAAGGTTCAGCATCCTGGTCAGCAATATCCTGGAGCACCCCTGGTTCACAAACAGCATTGAGGTCCAAAGCCTCATCAACCGGTTCTTGACAATCAAGCAACTGAGCCTGGTGTTGTGCCTTTGAGAACTGTTTTTCCAGAGCATTGTGTCTGCGTTGGGCATCCCTGTCTGATTTAGAGGACTTGCCCGACTTGGCAGATTTGGCACCCCTGGTCTTCCTCCCCTTAGCGTGCTTAGGAGAAGGAGCTGGAGACGGAGAGGGGCTCCTGTCAAGGTCTGAAGACAGATCAACAGCCTCCATATTGTTTGTAAAAACAAATACAATTTTTCTGATTTTTTTTTTTTTGAATTTTTTTGAATATTTTTTTTTAAATTTTGAAATTTTGAAATTTTGAAAAAAATTTGAATTTTGAATTTTGAATTTTTTTTTTAAATATTTACACAAAAAATACACTGATATCACTTATCAACTATCAACCGCCAGCAACAATATATACAGATAACAAATTTTCCCCTCTTTTTTTTTTTTTTTTTTTTTAAATAATCAACATAAAAAAGGGTTTACTTCCCTGATGATGGCAGTCGCGCTGAGTCAGGCAGATGCACGTGCAGGTAACCGCTGGACCGCGTCCACACCTGCAGGAAGGCAAACGACCCTGGGAACCAAAGCCCAGGTCGCTGCACAAAGCGGGAGAGGCACGATGGTGGGCTAGTGACCCTGGAAACCAAAGCCCAGGTCACTACACCAGCTGGCTAAACTACTGGTAGAGACAATATGGCGGTCCGTGAGAGAAGCGCTGGGGCGTCGCAAGCCAGGCGAAACAAAGCGCCTACGGCTGGAGCCCAAAATATTGCCCAAGGAAGCCTCCGTTCGGCTAATGAGTATGCCAGCCGGCAGGGACTCAAGCCGCAATATCCCAAAACGAGGCTGCGCTGGTCAGAAGACAGTAAAGAGGCAAAGGACGGCTCTAGCGGCAAGAAAATGGCGGGAAACGTTAAATTGAGCAAAGCCAAGCCGCGAACGGCGGCCGGAGCCCCGAACCGCCGTTCCGCTCCAATTAGCCTCTGCTAGAACGCTGTGAAAGCGCAAGCCTCAAAAACAACAGAGAATGTCCAAAAATTGAAAAATAACGAAATAAAATAACAATTTAGGAAATTACTAAGAGAGAACAGACACCCTAATGCACTTTGCAAATGGCTGAGTGAAAAGACTGAGGGAGGAACAGGAAGCAGGGCGTATCCAGCTCCAGAGGGTTTGATTGACACCCAGCCATGCAAATGGGAGTGAGCTATACCCATGTTAAGGAGTGTCTGAACAGCGAGGAGGAAAATGATTCAGTGTGTAACTTAAGTTGCTAACAGGACAGGAACATTTTTTTCCTCAAATACAAAGTCTCTCTTTTGAAACATAATGCAATTAAATTGACATTCAGCACTTGCCAATTCTCAGGTTCAACTTTTGAAAGTTTGCTTGCAAGATCTGTGCTAACCTCGTATACCAGCAGTTAAGCCTTCTTAAATTGTTCTATATTTATTATAATTTTTTTTTACACTGGTAACCTGGACAAAGGATCAAAGGTCAATAACAAGCCTCTGAAACATAGAGTTGTAGAGAACAAAGAAGTGAAAAGTAGGGCAAAGGCAACATTTATGTTCGTAGGGCACAATGTCAACATTGGTTCAAGGTTTTAATAAATATATTTTAACAATTTAGAAAATGTAAAATTATACTGTTGCTGATGTGCTAATGTATTTCATATTCTTACAGAGAACGTTAGCTAAAAGTTAACCAACATAAGGCAAGCTTCTATAACCATGGTGGACAAGTAAAATGAACACCTGTCTGCAGATCAATTAGCACCATCTGATTTAGCAGTGCAACCTGACTCATTTGAAAATATTTCTTAAGAACACAGAAATCATTAAAACGAATCAGATCAAAGGGTTTCTAATCCAGAAATTGAGCCTCTATAGTGATCACACACACCTTATGGAAACCCATAATCAGAATTATGAAACCAACTATTCAGCTTAATTATCAAACACTCCTGCTTTTAACAATATTTTTTGTCATTCAGTATCATCTGCATAGAATTTGTTTACAAATGCTTTATATCAGCCTTCCCCAACCTACTGATGCCCACAGATGTCCATCAGTCCATAGATGACAGCCTACAATAATCATAATTCCCAGTCAGTGAGGTCAACAGGGAGGTGCCATACTGGGAGGGGCTGATCTAAATGCACTTTAAACATATTTAATCAATATCCAATTTAATTCATTTCCAAGCCTTGATATTTGTAAGAAATGCAAACATTAATTAGATTACAAGGTTAGACCTCAATACTAATTGTGTCCAAAGCAGGTCAGCATTTAAGGAAAAATTTCCATAAAGCCTAGATATACAACAATTGTTGGAACTAGTTACTACCACCTCAGTTCTAAAGTGTTAAAACTGGTAGTTTTTATGTGGGCTCCTCCCACATCAAGGAACTACAAACCCCTTTTCCCCCCAACTTATATATATATATATATATATATATATATATATGCATATTCTTTCTAGCCAGGTTTTACCTACGTAAACTTAGTTGTTCTACAGCCCTAGGTTCTGTGAAATCTCATTCACAAGTTTCTGGGCCTTTTTTCTGCTGACAAACTGCAACTCTGTCAGCAGAAAAAAGGCCCAGAAACTTGTGAATGAGATTCCACAGAACCTAGGGCTGTAGAACAACTAAGTTTACGTAGGTAAAACCTGGCTAGAAAGAATATGCACATAAAAGCCTACGAAAAAGAATATATATATATATATATATATTTGAAAACATGAAACTTAAGCCAATATGTGAATTAGCAGGGAATCTTCTTAAAAGATATTAATGAATATAGTTTCCAACATGTAAAAAGTTCTAAGAAGCTCAGAGGCAGATGCTAGATCTGGCAGACACCAATTCAGATTCAAAAAGAACAAATATTTTCAAGCTTACCATTAAAGAATAAGGCAGAGAAGAATTAAAACAAAAAAAGTCAGAGCTGTACATAAAATAAGACAGGACGCTTCTCATGGATCAAGGCAGGACCCCAGACACTGCATGATAAGCAGCATTAAGTGGCTCATAGAGGAACCTCTCTTTAAGTCCAGTATCCTCAATGAAAAGAAGATGTCCTTCCATTAACAAAAGGATGACTCTAAATCCAAATTGAATACTCCTTGGATGTGTTTGTGTGATCCCATGTATGTACAGGTAGTCCTTGACTTACGTCCATAACTGAGAATTTTTGTGGTCAACCAAGGCAATTGTTAAATGAGTCACGCCTGATTTTAAAATCTTTGTTGCCATGGTTGTTAAGTGAACCATGCAGTCATTAAGCGAATTCAGCTTTCCCCCTGATTTTGCTTGTCAGAAGCTGGCTGGAAAGGTCACAAATGGCCATCACATGGCCCCAGGATGCCACAACCATTATAAATACACACCAGATGCCAAGCGCCTGAATTCTGTTCACCAGTCCATGGGGATGCTGTGTTAGTTGTAAGAGTGAGGACCAGCTGTAAGTCATTTTTCCCCCAGTGCCATTGTAATTTTGAATGGTTACTAAATGAGTGGTCATAAGTCCAGGCCCACCCCTTTAAATGGTTTTTATTTCAATTTCAAATTTGTTCCTATTTTTCTGAAGTAGGAAATACTTTCTTATCGCCTGAATGAAGCTGAGAAGAGTTTTAACGAAATTCTTTGACGATCAAGAAGAAAACTTGTAGTTTACAGAATGTTCATCTCCATTTTTCCAACCAGTTCAACATACCTGTATTTTATGGTGGGCTCCCAGAATCATTTGAAAATTCAGCTAGCATGGTGCTTACTAGATTCCAAAAGTACTGATAGAAATCAAATAGTATTTGCTTTTGGGGATTCCCAATATAGCTATTTTATCAGACTTCAACAGTTATGCTGAAACCTCCTTTCCCAGAATCACTGCAAATGTAATGGCTACTATGACAACTGCGGATTAAGAACATTTTTGCACATATTTAAATTTCTTCTTTCTTTCTCATAGGGGAAGCAACTGCTACAATCTTTCTTTCTCACTGCCCTCATTCAACACCCCCCCCCCAAAGAACTCTGTATTTAAACATTAATACAATGTTCCTAGTAATGCTAACTAATAATTCAGGCTCAGCTAATAGATACTGTGGTGAGACTTGAATTGTAATCATTTATAATGAAGAAATATTTGGCTAAAAACTTCTACCAAAGGCTGAATCTTCCATACTATATTACTGATCACACTATGAACTCAAAAAACTTTCCCTGGATCCAATAATACTGGAGTGGATAATTTTTATCTAATCTTCCATTTCCATTTCCATGTTTAAGAATGGAATACATTGTTAAAACTGTATCGATCATAATTATACATTACCTCTGAGGGGCAAAAAATGAAACTCTGACTTTGGGCTTTGCTAATTAGATAGGTTTGTTGTTATAGAAATGGCTAGTAAATATTACCATGTAATAGTTGAGGCTGGAATGTTTTTATCTTATTCTACTGTGCTAAAAAGAGTTGGAAGTCAGTGCTTTTCTTTCTTTTTTCCTTTTTATCCTATGCTCTTCCCTTTTTCCTCCCCTATTTTCCCATTATTTTAATTTTCCTTTGTGTTTTATATCCTGATAAACTAATAAAAATTTGATGAACTAGTAATTATGGATGGCTTCTGGCAGGGTTGGGATGGAGACAGTGCATCCAATCTAGACTTCCTTGATATCTCAGTCACTTTCAATAATACCATGGTTTAGGAGCTCCTTAAACTTCCATCCTACTAAAGTCAGTAAGATGAGGACCCAGATTGGTGAGGACACTATGAAGAGATACATAAGTCTAAATGCTATTGTTTTTGCTTTACATTTCACTCTAGGCCTTGTGTCATCAACCTGCAGCTTCGGAGCTGCATGCGGCTCTTTGTGCTCTCTGTTGTAGCTCCCTGTCAGGTGATCCCACCACAGGCTGGCTCCACCCCTCGCCCTCCCCTCCTCGCCTGGCCTGAGAAGGGCAATGGTGGGGAATGGAGAAGCGGCCTGGGCAGAGACAGAGAGATTCAGAGAGAGTGGGAGAGAGAGAGAGACATAGAGAGAGGGGGAGGGAGGGAGGGAGAGATGTCAAAAGGGTTTTGGGTTCCCAGTGTTTTTTAACAACTGGTTCTCTGTCCTAATGACCGGCTGGGTAGGCATGGCTAGGGGGTCATGTGACTGGTGGAAGTGAGTGACATCAAATTGTCCACGCCCACCCTCGTTTTGTGCCTCCCGGTGTTTTCTTTACTGTGGGAAATGGGTCGAAGTGGCTCTTTGAGTGTTTAAGGTTGCAGACCTCTGCTCTAGGCCATTAGGCCAACAAGTGGTGAAATCCAGGTTTTTTTCCCCAATGCTTGGAGGCTGTTAGGATCAAGTTAAGGAAAACAAGCTTTGGCTCAACCTTAGCAAGACCAAGCGGCTTTGGGTTTTCGGATCTCTGACTTTGGCACTTTCTTTTTTTCTTTTTGGTCTTGGAAGGGGTTTATGCTTCCCCAGACAAGTCTGTACACACAGAATATACACACACGAACAAGAAATAAACCCAATGTGTGGATCCTCTTGGAACTTCAGCTCCCACTGGAATAACAGGCAAACAACCAGGGTTAAGAGGCTCCTTGCATAAATCTGTATTTTCTGACAATTATGTCCATTTTTGGATTAAGGAGGGGGAGTGAAGGTTTGATGATCCAGAAAGCCTTAAAAACCTAATTCTATCCTCGGCAAGTGGTCAGAATAAGGGATGAGTCCATGTAGAATGAAAGACCTTGACTGAAATATGTCTGGACTGGCTTTGCTTAATTCTGGCCTTATTATTTGTTATTCTGTTATCTTATTGCTTCTTAATGTTCTAGATGTTTATTTTACTGCATTGTATTTTATTCTGTTTTTAATCCCTTGTTTTCATTTCTCTATAAATGGTAAGCTGCTCAGAGTTATTCGGTGAATTGGGACAGCCATATAAATCTAATAAATATGTAAGATGACTAATGCCTTTTTATTACAATTTTTATATCTCATCTTTAAGAGAACAATCCTTACAAATATCCATATTTGTATTAACTAGACAAGAAACATCATTTAAATAAAAAAAAGAAAGAAACTCCTAGGATCCTTTCTGCAATGTAGTGAACTTCAATTCCAATTTTCAGACGCAAGCATTATTGCTCTTGTAATATTGTCCAAAAAGGTTATGTTCATACATTATGCTAAGCCAGGATAAGCAATATTTCTGCAGAGGAGTGAAGCACTATAATTTAAAAACTGAACCATTAGCCTCTGAGAGCCACCGAGGACATGGATAATAATGTCATGCTATTGTCAGAGTAATACCATTTTTTTAAGGTTTTAAAGATTTAAAGAATGACATTAGTATGTAAAAACTTACGTTCTTGCCTAGAAGATTGCTATGGCAGCATTATCAGGGGTGCAATGGAGGCCCAAGATAGATGAAAGAAAGACCATGGTTTGCCCATTCTATGCTAAGCCCTCATGTGGCTTTGGCTGAAGATAGTGTAAACATAGCTATTCTTGTTTGTATAGATTTTAACTTACTGTGATATATGAATCCAGTCAAACTGCTAGCTCATTATATGTATGATGTCTGAATCCTGTAACTATAAACATGAGTTCAAAGCCAGTAGTTCTCTGGCCAGAGTTGGCATATATACGCTTGGCAATTGCTCTCTTCAAGGCCATCACATCCCATGCAGAATCCATGAATTTGTGGGAAGGGCGAGAAGGAAAGGCTACCGGTTTCAACCACTGAATGTATAAGAGGCACTTGTGCTTTTCCACTGGGTATAAACTGTTTTGTTCAGCTTTATTCTTGT
The DNA here is from genome assembly GCF_029215685.1 of Pituophis catenifer annectens. NCBI lineage: Eukaryota > Metazoa > Chordata > Lepidosauria > Squamata > Colubridae > Pituophis > Pituophis catenifer. The sequence continues at coordinate 75,648,223 of NW_027256883.1, forward strand.
CTGCAATAAAAAAATACTTATCCAGCTGAGTCTGTGTATGAGATTTCTGTTGGGTCCTAGTTTAGTCATGTGAAATTAGAAAATCAGTGATTGAAAATGATTTAAAGTCAGGCAGTACGTATATTATGGTTGGGGGAGTCTGACATTTTCAGAAAAATATAAGAGAAGGGTGGGGTCCAAGCCTGATAGTTTCACCCATTTGTTCACTGCCCTCCACATGTACAAGTGACATTGCTTGCTACAAAAAAAATATATCTCAGTATTTTAGATCAAGCCAAATCTGAAATGTTAGGGAATTCCTGGAAGCTTGATGATCAGACAAATCAGCCATCAACAAACAGATAAAGCCCATTTATAAACTATTTATAAACTAATAATTATCCTAGACCCTAGACTCAATACTCAGATAAGCAGGAAACAGCTCCAGATAAGCAATCTGAGAGGAAACCATATCCTAATCGAGAAATCATCAAGTCACACCTGCCAAGATAAGCTATTATATATAGACAGCCAGTAAAACCTTCCTTCTCTCACCCTGATGATGTTACCTAAATTAATAATGAAATGTCTACAAGAAAACAACCAAGAACAGAAAGCACCAAGAATCAATCTCCTTTAACCAAGCAATTGGGAGCCAAGACTCTGACTTACCCGTAAATAGGAAGACAAGCACAAAGGACATCCAGAAAAAGTAGACCATGGCAGAGTCTGAAATCTTCTCACTTAGTTTCATGAGACCACTTCTAGCTCCCCTTGCACATAGTATCAAGCCAAGATTGTTTTAACCACCTACTGTTCTATATCATCTTAGAGTCATCACTCAAATTCAGAAATAGTAAGCCATGAATTAGCATACATACTTCAAATTGTGGTTTACTGTCACAAATTAAACCATGGTTTCTTTATTAAGATGGATTCTCAGCTTGTAAGCCATGACTATTATGAACATTTTCCATGGCATATGTACTGTTGCTGAAAAAAAGCATACAGGTTTCATAGGTTGGCCTCTGAGTGGTCACTATATGAAATATAGCATTAACCACAATTTTAATCCAGTTGGCTTCCATGCAGCCAAGCACATATTCTATAGCCTTCTGGCTAGAACAGGATATGGATTGTACTCCAGGGAATCAGTGGGATGTGGAAACTTAAAAACCACTTATCAAGGTCACCGTTCATCAAAACAAATTTGAACAAAAAGTTGCTGTCCTATTTGCAGGGGAATTTATAAAAATATTCTGCCAAGAATTAGCATGTGAACAAATCCAAGAGGATATCATTCCTACCTCTATCTCTGTAGACTAATTGGTCATTAAAGAGTAAGAGATCAGTAAATATTTGCAAAATATCCTCTGACACAAACAATTCATTCATGATCAGAGCCACATAGACTGGGAGAGGGGTAGTATTCTGATGTGATGTTTCATAAACAAAGCTTCAATGCATTAATCATAATAGCAACGGTCTCAATTTTGTCCGAAAAGCTGATCTCCCGGTAAACATTTCTCTAGCCAAGTAAACCTTCATGTGTGAAATACTTTCTGCTGTTATGATAAATAAATGCAGAAGCACACAGCAGCCACAGTAAATCATGTTAATCTCTCATTTCTATAGTGGACTAAGTTTGAAGATGAATGTTAATCCACTTTAAGTACAAGATGTATCCTCATTTTACCACAGGTCTTAAGCATCAATCATCAGAAATCCTTGGAATGTGACTCTCAGCAACATCCCCGCTTCAGAAGTTGAGTTTGTAGGTCCAGGCAACCACAAGATGAATTTTAACACATTGTCTCAAAATATGGACTGAAATCTATGGCACAGCCTAGGTCATCATGGTCCCTATATTCTCTTAAAATGAGAATACAAAGGTATGCTTCAATGGGGAGCAGCTCCCAGAAATATTACTACTAAAGAAAAGTGTCCCAATGAAATATACATCCAAATTTTGTTTCTCACATATTGCATTTTATCTTGTTTAAGACATTAGGAGGAAGAAGTAGATTTTTGGAATACATTATTTGCAAACAATTCCCTTCCCTACTTTTGTCCTTTCTTCTTAAAATAACCCAAATCTTTTAATTACATAAAATTGAAAATAGGCAGTTTGGGGAACAGTGCAAGATGGTCAATTTAACATAATTTCTTTGCAATTTGCATAAGCACAAATACCATGGTCACATGCTGCTAAAATAGATGAGCTACAGTACTTTTAGCGTAACTTTTATTGGCACAGCAGTCCTCAGCGAAAAACAGAACCCTTGATCCAAACATACTACATCCCGCATCAATTTTAGATGAGAGGGAGGGAGGGAGGGGGAGAGACAGACAGAGAGAGAAGAAAAGATAGTGTTGCAATGTTAACAGCTTACTATACATCATAGAAATACTATGGCAACAAAACAGTAGTTATTACAAAGAGGAAAACTCAACCAATCTTTAATCCTGTGCTAGTTAAAGACTGCCAATCTTAAACAAAAGGGAAGGAAGAGCAGATATTCAGCCTATTATACATGATAGCATCATTTCTTCCACAATGTAAAATGCAAATCAACTTAAATAATATGGAGCTAGTTAATATAATTATAGTATATCTTAAATTGCATAATGAAAAGCTAGTCAGAAAGCCATAGGTTATCTTAGCAGTAACTATGTGTCATAAGTTACTTTGGTTTAGATGCATCCTACGTTGGAGCGTTAATAATGTTTACTAAACATAGCCACTTCCTCTTATTTCATAAGATTAGTTTTGATGGACAACAAGCTTGTGAAGAAAACAATTCCCCACAAATAGTGGGGCTTCTATTTCATTAACCTACAACCAAACCCCAATATATTAAATGAACCCCATAAATGAGGGCTAAATTTGGACTGACCTACTAATCCTGTTCCCACTGGTATAATATTTATTTATTCACTTTGCAAGTCGGCTGACACCCAAAAGACTCAGGGCAGCTTCCAAGGCATACATAGAAAAAAATAATAATAAGCACATCCAGAAGAGTGAATACCCCAAACTAACAATAAACTAATAAAGGCTACCCTGGCCCAGACCTGGGAGCAAAGGGACATTTCAAGATCAACTGAAAGCCTGGGAGCCATGTCAATCTCCAGGAGATGTTTGTTGTTCCAGAGGGCAGGTTAATGCAACATAGAAGCTGAACTGTGAAATTCCCAATAGATGACATTGTCTGAGGGAACCTGGAATGGGCTCAATTACACTAAATGGGCACAAATCAAATAACCAGGCCTTATGCAATGGAGGGTTCTATAGGTGATTACCAGCACCTTCCATAGCACCTGGTAGTTATTTAGGGACCATCTACCCCCAACAGTTTCTTCTGTCCCATACTTTTTGACAGAATTATCATGTGCCATATCCCAGTATTGATGGGGCCCAGGAAAGTAGCTTTGTCTGGAACTAGCCCCTGCCCTCTGCATGCAACATTTCCTTTGAGATTTGTATAGCTCCCATCTTGAATGTATTTAAATGAACCCTCAAGACTTGGCTGTTCCCTCAGGCCTTGTGTTAAGAGTGTGTGACAGACCCTTTGTGCGGGTTTCAATTGAGATCCTTTCTCCAGACGCTTTTGGTGTTTTGCATTCTTTTTATATTTCTATTGTTTGTTTTTGTAAGCTCCCCAGAGGTGTGATTATGATGGTCTATCAATGTTATAAATAAATAAAATTGGCCTCTTTCTGTGACTTTCTCCATAGTGTAGAAATGGGAGGTGCCAGTCTGGGTATTCCTTGCTCTAGCTCTATGTCCTGAGCTGAAAACTTCTGAAGATCCGCCTCCCTGGTGACGTCTCTTCAGTTTTTTTTTTCAGCTCAGCACAGCTCTGGCTGCAATTTTTAGCTCCTGAGCTTTGAGCTAGTCAATTTAGTGATAATAAATTCCCTGGATTTTCTTTATTTTTCTTTCTTTTGGATTTTGTTTCTGTTTTCTTCTCAGAAAGCCTCTCCTTTGCTGGATTACCAGGTATTGGTCAAAGGGGCGCTCTCCGGTTCTGGATCGAGCGTGGGGGGGGTGGCTGTTGTTCTCCCCCAACCTCCCCTATCTTGTGGGCGGCTGTGAGGGGCTAGCCGGCTGGCTTTCGCCCCGGTCCCTCCAGGTCCTCTTCGGAAGCCTCCCAGGCTTCCCAAACAGCCGCGGGAGCCGCGCGCGCCATTTTGGTTGCCGCGGCGGCCCTTTTGATCACCGCTCATCAGCTGTGAAGCGGAGCGGCGTTTTTCTTGCTTTCTTGGCCTGCTGAAGCTTGCTGCAGCCTTGCAAGCCGGATTTTAAGACTGGGAGCTGGCGTCTTGAAGGTGGCAGTTTTAATGGAAGTGGCGATGGCTGAAGGGTCTATGCATGGCGCTAGGACCACGCTGCGCCTTTGTTAGTAATGGCGGCTTGTAAGTCGCGGCGGCCTTCGTCCCCGCGCATTCTTGGCGCTACTTAGTCCAGGCGGCTTGGATCCCCTGGCAACCTTTTGGGCACAGCGCTGCTGCCTCTTCCTTGTGAAGCAGAGAAGAGCGTGGATCCCTAAACAGGGTATTTTATATCTGCGGGTTTGCTGGCCGGCCTGACCTGATACTGATTCTAATTTTCAGAGAGGGCCTTTATTTAAACTGTGGCAGTTGAAGAGCGGCCATTTTGAGACCTGGGAGCCATTTTGTTTTCCATTCAAAGCCTGTATAATTATCTATCTATCTATCTATCTATCTATATATATATATATATATATATTTTCTCTCTCTTTTGTTATCTATTACAGAGTCTTTGGATTTTGTTTTTCCTGTGATTGACAACTGACTTAATATCATGGGGGATGCTGACAGGCAATCTTCCTTCTCTGCTGAGGGCTCCTGGTCTCCTCTACCTGATAGGGGCAGGGCTTCTAGGCCTCGAACTGCCAGCATTGCTGCAGCTAATAAAATTAAGGCCAAGGCTAGAGCTCGCCCCGGGCGTTCCAAGGCTGAGGAAAAGACAGCTCAAGTTAGACAACGTGCCTTGGACAGAGAATTTGCAAGGGCTGCTGCCATTAATATGGCTGCTGACACCCCTCAAGATACTGTACCTGCGCTTCAGACTTCAGTTCAGACTGTGGAAGATCCTGTCCCTCAGACTGTCCATTCTCCTGCCTTGGCTGGGCCATCCAGGGCATGGTCTCCAGAGATGCAGGACGAGCCCCATCCGCGTCCTGGGCCTTCTGGGGCCATTAATCGCCCTGAGGCAACATTTACCCCCACGGCGGCTGGCCTTCGTCAGGAAGGGGGGGGGGAACTGGATGCCCAGAATTCCATGAAGTCCTGGATGGAGCAGGCAATTAGGCAGGGTATCGCAGAAGGGATGCAGCTTCAGTCACAGATGTTTGCTCAAATGTATGCCCTTAGACCCGAGGTGGAGTCCCAGGGCTTTATTGCCCCTTCTGAGGATTTCCATGGGCAGGTTTCCCCTTCTTCCTCTGAACTAGTTGACTATGCAGAAGACTGTTTGGAAGAGGGAGAGATTTCGGATGGGGATCAGGTGCAACCACCCAGACCAGCCTTCAAGGGCTTATTTAACCCCGCCCTTTTGAAGCCACTTCTGACTAAGGCCAGGGCCACTGCTCGATTGGGCCCTGACCCAGCACTCTCTGGTACCTCGGGTACTGGAGAGCAGGATGATTATCTTTTCACAGAGCAGGCGGTGGAGGCGGATACCATTCCCATTCCGGGAATGTTTCTGGACATGATCCGTAGACAGTGGGCGGCCCCAGCTCTACCCTCCCGGGCCTCAGGGCTGGACAACCAGTTGTTTACGGTAGATGCGGACATGCTCGCCTTGTTGGAGGTTCCAAAGGTGGATGCTCCGGTTGCGGCTCTCACCTCTTCTTCTGTTTTACCACCTGATGCAGAGGACGCCTTGAAGGCAGAAGATAGGCGAGAGGAGACGGCGCTTCGCCGCGCGCACCAGGCGGATGCCTGGGCTGTAAGAGCCTCTTCGGCAGCATCCTTCCTCACCAGAGCGTCGGTCAGATGGCTCCGCCAGCTACAAGGCCATTTGGCACCAGATGATGTTCGGGCACACCAGGACCTTTCTAAGATTTTAGCTGCAGCGGAATACACGGCGGATGCTACCTTGGCCGCTGCCAGGTTCTCCGCCAGAGCCATGGCCTCGTCAGTAACCGCTAGACGGATGCTTTGGCTGCGTCATTGGCGAATGGACGGGAAGAATAAGTGGAAGTTAGCTTCAGCTCCCTTTGAGGGGGGGTTTCTCTTTGGCCGAGCCTTAGATCCTCTACTCATAGAAACGAGGGATAAGAGGAAGGTCCTCCCGTCCCAGAGCAGGCGATCGGATTTCCGTTCCTCCCCTTACTATAGGCGGCCCTCCTTCCGTCAGGGGGGAGCCGGGCCAAGCTTTCCCCGTCAGCAACGGCCCTTTCACTTCTCTAGACCTACTTACCAGGCAGATAGATCAGCCTTCCCCCGGGGTCGCCAACAGGCGTCCAACAGGCCCTTCAGGGGCTCTGGGGGCAGAGGGGCCAGGAGATCTAAGTGACTGTCCGTCTTTGGACCCTCTTGGAGGCAGGCTCAGCCTGTTTGCAGACCGCTGGGAGGACCTAACAACAGACAATTGGGTGAGGGAGACAGTAAGAGCAGGGCTCTCCCTCGAATTCCTTTCACCTCCTCCGAGGCGTTTCCTCTCCTGCCCCGTTTCTGGAGACCCGTTCAGACGGGGACTCATGGAATCGGCTATCCAGCATTTGCTGGACATTCGGGCCATTCAGCCAGTTCCACTGGGGCAGAGGGGGTGCGGGTTCTATTCCATCCTATTTGTCATCCCAAAGGCCTCGGGGGGGGTGGAGGGCAATTCTAAATTTAAGAGGTTTGAACGAGTTCCTCGTTTACCGGAGGTTCAAAATGCACTCCCTGCATTCCATCTTGGCGGGAATCAGGGAGGGAGACTTTCTAGCCTCCATCGATTTGACCGAAGCATACCTCCACATACCAATTCGGCCGGAGCATCGTCAATACCTGAGGTTTTGCTATTCAGGCCGTCACTACCAATATCTTGCCCTGCCGTTCGGGCTGGCTTCCGCCCCCCGGACGTTTACCAAGGTTCTTTCTGTTTTGGCGGCGTATCTCAGGTCTCTTCCCATCAGAATTCAATGCTACCTCGACGATCTGCTCCTACAAGCGTCCTCCCAGCAGCGAGCGGAACAGGATTTGGCCACTACTATACAGGTATTGAGGGACCACGGGTTCTCGGTGAATCTGGCAAAGTGTCATCTGATACCTTCCACAAGGTTAGTGCACCTAGGAGCCCTGATAGACACGCTAGCGGGGCAGGTTTTCCTGTCCCCAGACAGACAGGACAGTATAAGGGCACTAATTCTATCACTTCAGGGGTCCCAGACAGTTCGAGTAGACCAACTGTCCCACCTGCTGGGGAAAATGATATCTTGTCTGAACATTGTTCCCTGGGCCAGGTTCCATGCAAGACCACTACAGTGGTTCTTGCTTCCCTTTCAGAAGGCAGGGACGAGCTCGTCCAAGATCAGAGTTCAAGTTCCGTTACGGGTTCTGCGTTCCCTGACCTGGTGGACGTCAGAGGCCATCCAGAAGGGGTGTTACTTCAGGGAGCCTCACAGGGTGGTAGTGACGTCAGATGCCAGTCTTTTGGGCTGGGGGGGTCATTGCGGAGCCCAGGTGGCCCAGGGCCGCTGGTCACGCCTCGAGATGTCTCACCAGATCAATTGGCTGGAACTCCGAGCTGCCCGTCTGTCTCTCCAGACCTTTCTGCCGCAGGTGAGGGGGCAGCATGTGCTCCTTCTCACGGACAATACAACAACGAAAGCCCATATCAACAGGCAAGGGGGAACTCGTTCCCAGACTCTCATGCGAGAGGCGGAGGCTCTTTGCCTTTGGGCAGAGACTCACCTTTTGTCTCTGTCAGCGGACCACATCGCCGGGACGGACAATGTCGAGGCCGACTGGCTGAGCCGAGCTACTGTGGACCCCTCGGAATGGAGGCTCCACCCCGACCTCTTTGCGGAGATAGTCGACCGGTTCAGTCGCCCGGTAGTGGACCTCTTCGCCTCTCCAGCGAACTCACAACTTCCTCTTTTCTTCTCCCGCTTTCCAGCCCTGGGAGCGGCGGGGGTGGACGCTCTGCGGACCCCGTGGCCCAGGGGCCTCCTATATGCCTTTCCTCCCCTACCCTTGATCCCAGCTGTCATTCGGAAGTTGTTGTTGGAGGGGGCAGAGATGGTGTTAGTGGCCCCGCACTGGCCCAGGCGGCCTTGGTTCGCCGACCTCGTCGACCTGTCGGTCGCCAGGCCCTGGCGGATTCCCCCGGACAGAGTCACCCTCAGCCAAGGTCCGGTGCAGCACCCGGACCCACAGAGACTACAGTTAGCCGTGTGGAGGTTGAGCGGGGGCTCTTGAGGAGGGAGAACTTTCCGGCCAGGGTCATCAGGACAATGCAGGCGGCCAGGCGGCCCTCCACCACGCGCATCTACGAGGCCACTTGGAACAGGTTTGCGGTGTGGTGTGCCTCTAGACATTTGAGTCCAACTTCAGCATCCGTGGTGGAGGTGCTCGAGTTCCTCCAGGACGGGTTGGACATGGGACTTTCCACTAACACTCTACGGCGACAGGTGGCTGCGCTAGGCACTGTCTTGGCACTTGGGAAGTGGGGTTCCCTCGCTAACCATCCAAGGGTGAAGATTTTTCTGCGTGGGGCGGCTAATTTAAAACCACCGCCTATTCACCGTTTTCCCACTTGGGACCTCGCTAAGGTCCTTCAGGCGTTAACAAAGGCTCCTTTCGAACCATTGAGGGAGGCTAGTCTCCGTCTCCTATCGTGTAAAGTAGCTTTCCTTGTGGCCGTCACGTCTGCCCGACGGATCTCGGAGTTGGCGGCTTTATCGGTGCGGAAAGACCTGTGTATTTTTCACCCCAACAGGGTGGTTCTGCGGCTGGACCCTGCCTTCCTTCCTAAGGTCAACTCCTTGTTTCACCGAGCACAGGAGTTGGTCCTGCCAGACTTCTGTCCTCGGCCTAGGCACGCCTTGGAGCAGACCTGGCACACCTTGGATGTGAGGAGGGCCCTCCGTATTTACATTTTTAGGACCTCTTCTTTCCGAAAGACGGAGGCTCTTTTTGTCTCGTTTCAGCCGTCGACTCTTGGCCACAGGGTGACCTCTTCCACGGTGGGGCGCTGGCTTAGGACGTGCATCTCATCGGCCTATGAGCTTCAGGCTCTCCCGGTGCCTCAGGGGATAACGGCCCACTCCACCCGCAGTGCTGCCACAACTGCGGCCTGGTCTACTCAGGCGTCAGTGGAGGACATCTGTAGAGCGGCCACGTGGACTTCTCCCACTCCCTTCATCCGTCACTATAGACTTGACTCCTTCGCTTCGGCGGAAGCAGCCTTTGGGAGAAGAGTACTGCAGCGGGTTCTTGAAGATCCGGGGTCGTCGGCCCAGGACAGTTCCCACCCTTAGGGCTGGCCAGTCTTTGGTATATCCCAGACTGGCACCTCCCATTTCTACACTATGGAGAAGGGACGTTGGTCTTACCGTGATACGTTCCTTCTCGTAGTGTGAAATGGGAGGTGCCAGCCCCACCCTGTCTGGCTGCCTGGCCCGGCTCCCCTGGTGGAGCATGTTGTTTCTATCTTTCAGACTGCGTACCATTCGCTTTGGCTTCGCTGGCAAAAACTGAAGAGACGTCACCAGGGAGGCGGATCTTCAGAAGTTTTCAGCTCAGGACATAGAGCTAGAGCAAGGAATACCCAGACTGGCACCTCCCATTTCACACTACGAGAAGGAACGTATCACGGTAAGACCAACGTCCCTTCTATCTATGATTAAGGAATAGCATTAATCTATCATTTTATAAGGGTATTAAAATAACCTATGTGAAACACTTTAGACATTCAATTCATCTATAGATTAAAATAGGTTAATGGCATTAGCCTTTGGCCACATTTGGGGTTTCAGTCATAAATTTATTTCCTAATATTTTTTAAATATACAGAGTGAAGAGCTGATTAGCTTGCACAATACAGTCCAACATTTATACTTATCACACAAACATTTGTGAAAAGGAAGTGGTAACTGGAATTTCCACCTACCCAATGTCCGCCTGAAATTTCAAGATGAACACAGTACTGTCATTAGTCACTTCCTACGTAGGGGCTGTTGCTGCCTAACAGCAGGTTATAGCACAACTATGGCATCCTAGAGAAACTAAATCCTGAACAAAATGAGTGATCCCTTGTACATAAGGAGAAGACCTCCAACGAATAATCAAATTTCCCTAGCCTAGGTGGCATTCTAGCTGTATTTATTCACTTTTATTTATGTATTTATATCCCATCTTTATTTTTATAAATAATTCAACATGGCAAACAGACCTAATATTCTTCCTCTTCCTATTTTCCCGAACAACAACCCTGTGAGGTGGTTGAGCTGAGAGTGAGGGATTGGCTCCAAGTCACCCAGCTGGCTTTCACGCTTAAAATGGGACAAAACTCACAGACTCCCAGGTTTCTAGCCTGGTTCCTTAACCACTAGACGAAACCAACTCTCTGAAGTACTACTACTTTGAACCTCTATGTAGTTTTGCCTACAAAGTAATTCAATTGTATTTGAGTGCCACTATATTTGGCCTAATTATATAGATACAGCAGGAAATAAATTAAAGCAGAGGTAAGCAGCTTGTACTACTTGGCTGAATTTCAAAATCTAACCTTAAGTGTGATCATTCTACTCTCATTGATAAATTTTTATTTATTTCCAAAGTTTCCATTTTTCGTTTTTGTCTTTGTGTTGTTCATTTTTCTTTTTGGATTTTGTAATTTAACTTTGGAAAGAAATAAAAATTTATCAACTCTATTCTCAACATTGGTTTCAGTTCCTCCCTAAGGAAAATTTAATCCCAGTCTTGCTACCATCACCACCAAAAGATTCCACACAAATGTTCCAAAACATTTCAAAGTTTTGACCAGCAATTATCCATGTACATTTGAGAACACTCATGACTTCCACACACTGGAGTTTTTCTACAAGCAACGAAGCAAAGTCAGATCAAATTATATACATGAAAAAGCTAATTTGGACCATATGATATCCAACTGAAAGTGGACTGGATTATGTCCTCAGAAACTCACTCACTTCCTACAAGAGAATGCAATTATAGCACTCCAGAAGTTGATGAACTTCAATTCTCAGCATCCTTAGGATTGTTCAGGAAGATGCAGAGTACTAAGGAATCCTATTTTCTCTTCTCATATAATATTAGATCCTGGAGTCACCAACAACATTGAATGGTGGAAGAATCAGAATAGTACTTCTTCATATACCGGTAGTATGTAATTAAAATAATGGAATATGGAACAATATATTGTAATGATGTCTGAAAACTTCTACACTCCTAAAGGGGCACTTATGCCTATAAGATAACACTATCCATGGCTACACAACTACTAGTCATGCCAATTACATATTATCTCCAGTAATATAAGCAGTATAAATATGAAGCACCACCTTTGAACCTCCAAGATTGTAGCTTCTGCTCACAAATAACAGGTTATTCTTTTTAATTGTTCACAACAAGGATAGATAACCTTTCATTTCAACAGTAAGCTCTTGACATGGAGCCATGCCAGCAGTATATAATGAAATGGCTAACCAAGATACAAACACATTATTCTCTTCCAAAAGGTCCTGTGCTGATTAGCAGTGGCATTCATACACACTGTCTGCCAGCCTTCCAAGTAAAAATGATACACACTATGTGGCCAATTCTTTTATTCTAGCAGGATTACAACCGCAAGAGCTTGGAGGGGTCATCACACAATACCGAATAATGAATCTGGACATAGAAGCAAAACAAATCCATAGCTGAAATCAGCGGGAAAATGAAGGGCAGAAAGTGCAGACAGGCATACTATGCTTGGGAAGCCTATATTACATCTCTTTATAATTTTACACAATTCAGAGTTATGACATAGCACAAAAATTAGGACCTTACCGTTTGTGAGAGTTAAATACATGCTTGATTTGTATCTTTTTTAAAACTGAAGAATACGAAACCAAGAGCCCTTTTATTTTTCACTGGATTCTGATCAGCTGTGCATAATCTACATAACCATAAACTAGTTAGAAAGTTGATTTTAGGGATGATTCAAGTTGTCGTACCTAATATCTGGATATGATAGATGGGAGAAAAGTGAGACTAAGGTTTGGTGATAGTCTGAACTGGATCACAGTGTTCCCTTACTCTTGTATACACATGCTTCTCTGTTTAGAGCATGGTAAAATTTCATACAATATATAGCAAAAACAATATATAGTAAAAACTGAAAAATTTCAGTGAAACATTCCAGAACATTAAACCATTGTTTCTGACCAGCAAAACAGAGTGCTTCCAGCTCTGCAACCTAGATTGAAAGGAACAGATATGTTCTTCTCTGTCATCAAAACTGGAGTTGAAAGGAAAGTTGAAAGGAAAAGAATACCTTCACTATCTCAAACTCTTCAAACGTGATTTAAAATGTTTTCAATCTTAATGCCCTGCCACTTTCTGGTGGCTCCATTTTCAGGAGCCAAGGCGAAAAAAGGTTTAAAATAACAGCAGTTGCACATCAATTGCTGTTGGCAAAAGACTGTAGCCAAGAAATCCGCAAATTAAAGCCAGGGTAGCAGTCTTAGTGGACACAGGGACAATATTTTATACTCCATCAGAAGGATGACAGTGGGGAAATGTTACTGGATGTGGAGATATGTTGGAAGGGGTTGACCTTTAAGAAAAGGTCCAGGGATATATGAACTGGCCTCCTGATAGCCAGCACTGTAGCTAGGAGATGAAAGAAAGGGTTACATCAGTTGGTCCCTATCTACTTGCACAAGGAACAAAAGGCCCAGTCCCCTAACTGCTCCCCCAAATACTTTCTTCAAAGCAGAAATATAATCTTAAACTATAGCAGGGGATAGAGCTACTGTTCCTTTCAGAAGACCACTCCTATTCAACTGTTCACTCCTAGACTAGGAGAGGAGCTGAAGGAGCAAGAAAGCATCTTGGGTCTCCAACCTCAGATGCTCAAAGATAACTTCCTTGGACAGAGGTAGCAAGGCATTACCTACCGGTACATCTGCATTCCTTTACACAATGGGTTGATAGCAGAAAAAGGGTAAGCCATCCATGATTTCACACAATTCACAGCTCTTCAGATATGAAGTTAATGTTTTCCTATCAGGTCCATCTTCCACTGACCCCAAAGGTCCCCCATGCTATGCCCAGTACTGTGCATTTCTCCAAAATGTTACATGAAAAGTTTTTTTGAAAACAAAGCACTTTCAGGTAGCTATGTCTCAGTTGCTTCTGCAGAGCTAAACTTCATCCCTATTACTCGCAACAGGAAAAATGGAATATAAGGGAAGATTTTCTAGATAGCCTTTGAATTTGTAAGAGAACACTATTCAGTAAACAAAAGCAAGCACAAAGCTGGTGGGAAGTGTTTGGATGAGAGCTTTGAGTTCTTTTTTATACTGTTCTGAGGGCTTTCGTGTGGCTGTATATCACCAACAGATTGTATGAAACGTCTAGTGTTCCGAGTTGAACAGATGGATAGTTTAATTGCACAGAATGCTCCGAGGTATATCAATACCACCATCGCCAAGAGGAGAGTTATTACAAAATTTAAGTAACAATGTCCAATAATGAAAGGCAAAAGAATCAGCAGGGCGGGATCCTTTCAATTTTTAATAGATGGGACTAACAGCCCAAGCAAAGTGAAACTGGACAAAACTGGTTAGAGACAACAGAACTCAATTGCTTCTTGGTATGTGTCTCGAGGTATTATATTAATATATGGCTGAAATCCTAAGCAAACCCCTAAGAAGTAGGCCAACATGAGTTCAGTGAAAATCCTTTGAAGTTAATCCACATAGATGGGATAAGAAAAGTTCAAAATATGCAAACCTCAGGGCACGGGTACAATCAAAAGGTGTATTAACTGTCACTTCCCAAACTAAAGTTGAAACAGGCCAACATTTCTCAAAGGTCACTCCAGCATCAAAAACATGTTAGGGAAGGATGGAGAAAATTCTTGACTAGAAATAGGAAAACAATTCTACTGGCTGGAGCTACAGAGAGTTGCAATTCAGCAACCTCTGGATAGCCATCGCTCATGCGTTTTGATTTAGCAACATCTTGGAGGCCCTGCATCAACTTAACTTTAACTTTTAGGACCTTTTTGGTCACCATTTGTTTTAGTGGTAATTTTTAAAAAATGTAGATAAGGTTTCTATGGCAGTGGGAGGGAGAAGGGAGATTGTCAATTAGCAATAGCACTTTAGACTTATATACCACTTCACAGTGCTTTTACAGTTCTCTCTAAGTGGTTTACAGAGTCAGCATATTGCCCCCAACAATCTGGATCCTGATTTTATTGACCTCAGAAGGATGGGAAGGCAGAGTCAACCTTGAGCCAGTGAGAATCAAACTGACAAACTGGCAGCAGCTGACTGTCAGCAGAAGTAGCCTGCAGTACTGCATTCTAATCACTGCACCACCACAATTCGTCAAAAATAGTTTGTTCTGGTTCTGCAGCTTACACCCCAAAATCAGCAAGTACTTTCATAATTGGGAGGTAAACAATAGGCTGACAATGTGCCAAGATAATTCATTACAATTTTCATATCGGTGTTTAATAAGATGATCAACAGTTACCACTCTGGCAAACACATAAACTCAAGTCCTATTTCTCTCCTTGGGAAACTTAAGAAAATAAGAGAGCAGTAAACCGTGTTCACACCATTTTGCAGGATGATACAGGTAGTCCTCAATTTACGACTGTTCTTTTACCCACTGTTTGAAATTATGATGGTGTTGAACCAAGGGAGTTACGGCGCCTGCCTGAAGTTACAGCCATTGCAACATCCTCACAGTCAAGTTAGCAAAATTCAGTCACCTGGCAGCGTGTCCATCCTTATGTCCATGGGGGTGCTGCAACACCAACCCACCTACTTCTCTCCATCTCAGTTGCTCACCCAATCCACCAGGGTGCACAAAGCTGTCACAGACTCCAGGGCAGGATTCCCCCACCCTACCATGCCTGGGAGGCCTGTGTCCCTTCCCCCCCCCCCCCCCGCATCTCTGAGGACAATTACATTTGCTTTATTCTGTAGGCAGAGGGGGGAATACCTTTCTGCTAGTGCAGATTATCATTCTTAACAAAAAATGTCTTTGCTATCTTCTGGGAAGGAAAGAGCCTCTTCAGCCTTTAAATCAATCATCTTCCAGAGCAGAGAGCTACCTTTCTTACAGCAGGTACAGAAAAAGTCAAAGGTAAGTGGACCTGGGCATGGTGGGATGGGGAGAGGGACTAGGCCTCCTGAATATGGTGGGGCAGGGAGAGGGCCCAGGCTTTCTGGCCATGGCAGGTTTCTGTGCTCCAGTGGACACCAGACTTCCCCCTCACCCTCACCCCCCCCTCCACCTGGGGATCCCTGAAAATTGCTTAAGACCGCAACTGGGAGAGGCAGGACTTCAGTCATTGAGCAAAATGGACCATGGGCACATTACTTAACAACAGCTTCACTCCATGATCAAGATTCTGGTACCGACTGTGGTTGTAAGACAAAGACTACTTGTATCGATTGTTAGCTTACCAAGAAGTTATATAGAAATTCAAGCTATGCACCCCTTTCAGATCTTATCTCCAAAAAGTGCTTCAGAGCTCATCAAAGCACCTGCTGCAGCAACTGCCACAAGATCATAGAAAAAGACACGGCTTCTTTAAAGCATTGCAAATAGATGCTGCATTCATACTACCAAACACATCAAAGCGTATTTTGGAAACTGTACCTGAAACAGAGGACATTCCAAACACAAGACATAAATTTATTAAAATGGCTCTCTAAATCTGCCCATCATCACCTACCTGCATTTGCACATCAAAGCCCTAAGGTTTATTCCAAAATATTCCTCACTTTTTTTCAATGAGACTTTTAATGGAAGGTAAGCATTTCCAGGACAACCTGTGTCAATTATTTCTTCCAAGCACCTGTCACATACTTTCCTCAGGTCTGAATCTTCTATTTCCTCTTAGGATCATTGCTGCTGAGAGAACAAACAAAGTGATCTCAAACAAAATAACTTGCTTTCTCATCATTCTGTTGTGGGAACAAGCATTCCACAGATAACTCCACTAAAGGAAGCAGGTCAGGTTGAAACAGAAATGATCTTGTAAGGCTTCAGCACACATTTTCCTCCTATTGCAAAGGCCTAGATTATTCTAGTTTCTTCTCCCCACATGCCCTCAGGAATCTCACTTAATCAAGTGAATTACTTCTTGCCACAGCTTTAAAATCAATGCTTGCAGCTACAAAAAGGCAAGCAAAGTGTAAAAATAAATGTATGCTCAAGCTCGAGAGGCAGATATTTTAAGCAAGTTTTAAATGGGCCAGTTTGAAACATTACAACTATACAAGGGGAAGCTAGACTTAAAGGAGACAGGATATCTAAAGCTTTAAACTGTACATAGAAAAAATATTGGTAGCACTTGTCAAATTAGTGTTTTTATAGTGCTTTCAAAGATAACATTCACATCAGATAAAATCACCTGCATCCAAAGTTCTATATTTTCTACTGTGAATCTTAATAAATGAAGTATTCAAATATTCTATTTATAATTTTTTGCATATTTCCACTCCTACCAACTAACTCTTCATTTATTATCCTCTAAACTATTTTTTTAAAAAGCATTAAATGAAACAATTCCTCACAAATAATCCAAACATGTAATAGCAACTAACTGGCAGAGAAAAAGATTGCAACCACAAGGAGCAGCTTAACTTTATATCATAACAAATAAAGTTATGTAAAAATTATTTGGAACACTCCAAATACCTCAGAGACAAGTCTGCATATCAGGTCTCAATATCAATATTATATACAACATTTATAAACAGATGTATTCCACCAAAGTCACCCAAGAGGACATGTTTCAGTTCTCTGAAACAGAACTTCATAATGACCATTTTGAGGAAATTAATTCGAAGACCATCACCAACTGTTAATGTCTGACAATCAAGCAATCTTCTTCAACCCTCATGTTCAATTACCATAATTAAACTTCTGAAGGACACGCAGTTGGAAAAGGCTGTCTCATTATCAAAATATTACTTTTTTTGAAAGAATGCCCCAATACGGGAAGTCCTCAACTTAATAACCATTTGTTTAGTGCCGTTTTAAGTTACATTAAAAAAAAAAACCAATCATGATCGGTCCTAATACTTACCACTATTGCAGCATCCACATGATCAAAATTCGGGAGCTTGGTACCCAACATATATTTACAATAGTTACAGCAGGGGTCCCCAACCCCAGTCCGTGGATCGGCATCAGTCGGTGGCATGCCAGCAATCGGGCCACGCAAATAAGCAAAGCCCCATCCACGGGATGCAGGCAGCATGCAAAACTATGCCTCTTCTGGTCCACGGAAAAACCTTTTTCCGTGGAATCGATCCCTGGTATCCAAAAGGTCGGGCGCTGCTGAGTTATAGCACTCAGGGTCATGTGACCCCCATTTTTGACCCAGCTAATTCCTGACAGGCAAAGTCAATGGGGGAAGCTGGATTCGCTTAACAAACATCTGATTCAATTAACATCTGCACACTGGACCAGATCATACAATTGGATGTGACTCATTTAACAACTATCTAATAACAGAATATGTAGTCACAATTGTGGTCATAAGTTGAGGAATACCTGTCCTTTACTGATAGCTGCTTTTTAAAAAGGAAGAAGCAATATTCAAGAAAAAGCTACTTGGATTTCAAAGTTACAGATCAAAGTTACAGATTTCAAAGTTACAGTATTTAGTTCATACAACCAAGATGAAATCTGGAAGTAAAAATGTCTTTCATTACTTCCTCTGTTCAATCAACCCCCAGAAGCTAAGCTCTTACAATGCGCAAACTTATGGTTGGCTTAACCATAGTTTTTAATAACCATAGTTGTCTTTAAGTTCAGACAACTTGCTAACTATAAATATTAGCAAACCATAACACCTGAATTCATGCAAGCTATACACTGTATAGCTATACACGATTAGTTTACTGAGTGAATCCATTTGTAAATACTATAGATGTGCAGTCCTTTGGGTTTCAAGACAAAAAAGCAAGATCCCAAGAAAAGGCATACAGCTAGTCCTCAACTTACAGGTTTGTTTAGTGACCGATCAAAGTTACCATGGCACTGAAAAAAGTGACTTATGACGATTTTTCACACTTACAACTCTTGCAGCATCCCTGTGGTCACATGATCAGATCTCAGATACTTGGCAACTAACTTATGTTTATGAGTTGATCATGTGATCTTTCGCAACCTTCTGACAAGCAAAGTCAATGGGGAAACCAGATTCACTTAACAACCATGTTACTAACTTAAGAACTGCAATGATTCATTTAATAAGCATGGCAAGAAAAGTCATAAAATGGGGCAAAGCTCGCTTAGCAAACATCTCACTTAGGAACAGAAATGTTAGGCTCAATTTTGGTTGTCAAGGACTACCTGCATTTGGTTTGAAGTAATGCAGACAGAATGTGTGCCTAGGATATAAAACATACCTAAAGGTACCTTTTTGCTTTCAAATCCAAAAAAGTGCTACACAGCCTAACATATACCAAATCAGTATGTCAATGAACATTGATGTCATAAATAAGATCCATATATATTTAGCTTTCCATCTAGAACTAAAAAAAAACATATTTTAAAAGTTAAGATGATGACCAAGACTTGACATAGTAAAACAGGCTGGCAGGCTGCATTCAACATTATGGAACTTAAGAAATTAAAGTAAATTGAATATCAGAAAAATGTTTTGCCTTTTCCATCTTTTAATATACAATGATTTTCACCGATGAGAAACACAAATTCATTCCCAGATTCAATCAATCTAAACTGGACCAGGCAGAGAATTTGACCTTAGATTGCAAATAAAGCTTGTTCAGATAAATAAACCACAGTTTAAATAGCATGTCTCAGCTGTTTCTGACAATCTTCAGACTTTTTAAAGATCCCTATAACTGTATTTTTATTTTGCCCCAGAACACTTTTACAAACCAACACACATCATTTTGTAAATGAGAATTAGTGCCATCTAGAAAACAGAAATATTTAATATTTCACATATGCATATATTTTTTCTTATGCCTAATGAAAGGAGTGCACATGCCTTGAAACAGCATTCCCCTAATTTCCTCTCAGGTGCCCCAATAAACAGGTACCGGTAGTAGCTGATCTTTCTCTCCTAAAGGTGAATTAGTAACTTTTCTGACCCATTTCTCTTATTGCAAATTTGGAGGGGGGGGTGAGAGAAAGAATATCTGCAGATAGTAGAGAACCCTTCCAAATGCCTGACCCACAAGTCTCTTCAGACAACCTTCCCAGCCTCTGAAGAAATTACAGAGTAGACAAGCAAGTTCCAAAGGCCAATCAGGAGGTCTGTTTTCTCTCAGATCTTTTGCACCCAACTCTTTCTTCAGAGCCTTTCCCTGCTGGTGTTTCTAACCTAATTATAAACAGACTGGAAAATGTAGATGAAAGGGATCAGAACTCAGAACGTTTCCGATCCATTTCTGGAAATCTTCCAAAGCTCCACGAAGTAACAGGGACAAAGATAAAGCCACAGGGATCCATCACATCTTCCCCCCCCCCCGGAGTCCCCACCCGCTGAAGCCCGGTTTTTCCCCACCTCACCGACCAGTGGTACTATTTTCTCCATTAAAATACTCATAGGTTAACTATTCCATACTGAAGAGACGCCAGAGTACGAGAGCAGATCCTCCCATCCCATTCTCTACTCAAGAGAGAAGGCGCGATCCCCTCACTTCGTGAAACCCAGGAAGCGGCACGGTAAGGGATGATTCACACGCTCCTCTGAGCACAAAAACACGCCTCCCATTCATTTTCTCACCCACCTGCATAGAAACGGATGAGGCAACCGGTCTCCGAGTCCATGCCTTCCTCCTGCACCCGCCAAAGGTCCCGGAAGCCCAGCTGCGAGAGGTAGTCGTTTTGAATCTGCAGGGGTTTCTCGTGCGATTCCAGCCGGCGGGCGGTCTCTCCGTGGAGCTGGACATACAAGGCCGGAGGCTGCTGCGGAGAGGCGGCTTCCCCAGCAGGAGAGGAACTTCCCCGCAAAGCTTTCCCCTTGCCCGGGGAGTCCCCCGAAGCTCTCCCTAGCCGGGATTCCGGGCTGTGCACCGAAAGCGGGTCGCCTGGCCGGCGTGGCTGGTGCCTTCCAGGCCCCGATCCTGCTCCTTCTTCCTTGGCCGCGCTTGGCGGCGCAAGATCCGCTTCCGATTCTTCCGAAGAAGACGAAGAGCCCCCGCCTCCGCTATAAGGATCCAAGCGGTCGGAGGCGCTCTCGGCACTGGGGCTGAAGCTCTCGGTATCCGACCCTCCCAAGAGGGACGGGCAAGAGAGCGGCGGGCCGGACAGGTAGAGTTCGGTGCGGGGCGGCGGAAAGGCCCGTCCGGGGCTGCAGTCGGAGGGGGAAAGGCTGGACTGCCCACTCGCCCGGCCGCTCTCCCCTCCACTGAGAGCCAGGCGCCTGGGCCGAACAGCCGCCGCCTCTCCAGCTCCCAAGCCGTTGGGGGTACCTCGACGGCTTCGGGGCCTTCTCCCGACTGGGATCGGGGTTAAACTTCCCGCCGGAGAAGTCGGAGCCTCCGCGGGCTCGGGCAGCGCTTCTTCTTTCCCGCCGAGAGAAGCCGACGATGGTTGTAGGAGCAAATCATCCGCCGCCGCCTCTTCTTTAGGGGGCAGCGGAGCCTCGGCCGCGGCGGCCGCCGTCTTCCCCCAAACCCGGACAGCGCTACTCCCGCCTCCCCGGTGTCCGAGCTGCAGCAAGCGAAGCGCCACTTCGGCGGCGGTGGTCTCCAGGTTGCAAAGCACGGGGAGCAGAGAGCAGCCGCCGCCGCCGCTACCCCGCTGTTGCTGCTGCTGGTGATAGTAATAGTAGACATGGACGCATCCTCGCTGTAGGTCCCGCCGCACCCAGTCTCGCTCTGGGGCTTGGAGGGGCTGAAGCTGCCGGGGAGGCTTGGGCAGCAAAAGCAGGGTCTTCCGATCTAAGCTGCGTGTTCCCAGCGCGGCGGCTGCGGCGATCGGAGCGGCGGGGGAAGAAGCCGCCGAGAGATTCCTCTTCAGTCTGCCTCTCCGCAACAGGAGGGAGTTGGCGCCGCTGCCGGGAATAGCCGCCGCCGCCGCCGCTTGAGTCCCGTTGGCCGCTAGCGCCAACGAAGCGCCGCAGCCGGTGGCCGCGGCCCCTCGTCTCCTTCGCCGGTGGTGGCCGCCGACTAGCCCCGTTCTCGCGGCTCCTGCGACGGCGGCTGTTCCTTTGCCCCCTTCCAACGGGCTGGGTCCTCCTATGCCGTTGCCGCTCTCGATGCCGGGGGCTGCTTGGCCCGAGTTGCTCGGCCGCTCCCCCTTGCCGATCATCGGGGCCGGCGTTTCTCGGCTCCCAAGCTGTGGTTGCTGCGCAGGTTCCATTGTAGAACGGCCGGGCGAGCCGCGTTCCGAAGGGGGGAGGGGGCGCCGGATTATGTAGCAACAGTGAACATTCCGTCGGTGTCTTAGCGTTCCATTCGGCTCAGCCTTGCCGCCGCGCAGCTGCTGCCGTTGTCGCGAGCGCCATTAGGGACTGGAGAAGAGACAGGCTCAGCGGCGGCAGGCAGCAGCCACCGCCTCCTTCCTCCCTCCCTCCCACCCACCCGGCGTGGCCTCTCCTCTCCTCTCCTCCTGAGGCTCCTTATGAATATTAATTAAAGCAGGCCTCATACGAAGAGCGTAATTTTCTGCTTGCCTCGCTCGCTCCCCCTAACGCCGTTCGAGCGCCTTCTTAATATTCATGAGGAGTGACGACATCCCTCGTGAGTTAGGAAAGGGCGGGGCTCCAGGGATAAACAAAACGTGATAATTTGCGCCCAAGATGAACGGCGGGAGAAAAATCGACCGATGAAAAGGCTGCCGGGAAACGTAGTTCTGAAGCTCAGCTCTGCTTCCCGAGATCTCCCAGTGCTGACTACATGTCCCTTCAGCCGTCGCGCCCTCTTCGTTGGGCGGGAGAGAAAAGGCAGCTTCCCTAGGTTTCCTTCCTCCTTTAGCTGCTCACTCTTTTTTTTTTTTTTTTTTTTTGGGGGGGGGGGGGGGCTTGTGGTATCCCGCATGTAGAGTGTGGTGGCTTCAGTTGTCCTTTATCTTTCCTCATCCCTATTTGCCCTCGACCTTTATATATAATTCTATAATTGTTGAGGTTTTCGCAGATACAAACGTTTGCACGTAAGCAATAGTTGCCAATATCTCTAGCTTGGGTGGACGGTGAGAAAAAAAAAATCCTCATTTGCACGTATATTATTTGCACATACGCATATTATTTGCAATAAGAGCATATTTGTTCTCAATGCCCAGATACTTATGGTACTGCACTTTACCAGCATTGAACTCAATGCTCATTCAGAGGACGTTTTTATTGCAGTTTTGATTCATTTCTGTTTGAGACATAATATGAAAATTTCCCAAACTGGTTAAGACTAGAATGCTAGGGGGCGGGGGGGGGGGGACGGATTAAAAGCATTCATGTATACAAAACAAATGGGCAGGCAGGAGTTTGCCCACTTATCTCTATGATAAACTGCTCTGGCTTTATTTACTTCAGTCAGGAAGTTTATCCAAGCCAGAACAGTGACTCAGAGAAGTATAGCAAGTTGCCATTCTGACTCAGACCACTGACCCATCTCACCCAAGAATGTCAAGGCAATCCAATAGCAGTTCATTAGATTTTTCCATAATTCTTTCCCCCCCACTGGGAAATGGGGCTTATACCTGAAAATTTCAACATGCAGTACAAAATACGTATTTTACCTTACATATATTTAGATGGTGACCATCTCTGCCCAAAGTTGATAGCTACCTTTGCACCATACATAAGGAACCTACAGGTCCGGTCCCATATTAAGACCTTGACATTTTTGTCCATTTATCAAATCCTTTCTAAGGATCTGAATAGGCAAATGTAAATAATATTAACAGTATGGTCACAGGATGGGAGCTGTTCCAGGTAAAGGAACACCTTTTGCAATTGACTGATGCAAAACTAATGTTTATGGTGTTAGCATTAGCATTGCTAACTGGTGCACACTTAGCACAATGCTAAGTGTGCACCAGTTGTTTTGTAATAGAACCCAAGGCACCTATTAACTGTAATGTACACTATCTACTTTTTTTCTCTTTCTTATCAACAGTTGATAAGTTTGGGGTATTATGTGGCTGAAGTTTGAATTCTAAAGTTCCAGAGCACTTTAGCTTCTTTATTTTGTATATCTATTTTGGGCTCTCATTTCTTGCTTGCAGGCAAATGAAGATCTTGAAGATCTTCCAATGCACCATTGTTACTACTTTATCATGGCATTGTTTGTGGTCCATCTGTGTGATCTTCTTGCAGCAAAGACCCAACCAGGGTTTCTTCAGCTTCTTTTGTATGGATTTGTTCTTAGGGCTTGCTATTGTGCAAACAGAATTAGCCCCTCTGTCTTTTTCTTCAACTTTCTGGCTCTTAGCCATTGCCAGGACTTCTTGTTATCTGTTTTGCCTGCTAATTTTTCTTTGTGTACTAGCTTTGCCTTGTAATGTGTCTTCTCTATTCTTCATTTGGTCTTCTTGTAGGCAAGTTTGGTCTCTACAGTATTCAATAAGCCTACATGATGTGCTAGTTTCAGTGCATCTTCTTGTCCTTCAGATATTCTTCCAATACCCTTTTTTCTTCTTCAACTGTCTTTGTATATGCATACACCAGGCAACATTAAGCCACCCAGAGTCACAGTATATGAGATGGGTAGCATAAAACCTTAATAAATAAGAAAAATAAATAAGTAAACATTCTACACCTACATATGCTCCTTGGTAAGAAGAGTCTGTCATTGTCACTGAGTGGATGAAAGGCATGATTCATTTTCATTATTTTTTAAAATTCTTTTAATTCTGCTCGAGTCCAGTGCACTAGGCCAGCTGAGTATCTAATGACTGGAATTGCCCAGGTGTTAATTGTCTTGATGTTATTTTCTTCCCCAACTTTAAGAGCTGCTTCATTCTCATGATATATTCACTACTAACCTTGACTTCAGTGTGCTTGGTATTGTCGTTTGAAGGTGCCCTTGTAATTTGTGGTGTTCTTCCATCCAGACTCTTGATATTACTTCCATGGTGCATCTTTATTTCTTCTGTTTTCACTACTTTTTCCTTGTTGGTGGGGGTGGCATGTTTGTCCAGTCCAAATTCTATTAGAATATCTTGGCTGTATATAAGGATAGCATTGAGCAGCAATTCTATTTCAGAGGGTGTTTTTCCAAACAGCTTCAGAGCGTGTTAAGGAAGTAAGATAGCTAGATGTTTTTGATGTTTGATAACCATGGCATGACTTGTATTGTTGACAGAGGAATCAATGCAATGACAAACAATAGTAATAATGAGGCTCCTTGAAAGATTCCTCTCCTGATATTAACCTGTCATCATTGACCAGCAACTGTGTCTTCCATTGTGCCATTCATCTTTGCATAAAGCTTCTGATGTTTCTACTAACTTATTATTGGTGTTGTTGTTGTTGTTATTGGACACACAGTCAGCCAGAGGCTTAAACTGGGTTACAGTATTATGATTTAAACTGATCCTCAATGACTCTAGTCTAGGCGCTCACAACAATGAAACAAATTACATGAAATCAATAAAAGATAAAGATAAAAGATGGCAAGTATAATGGGATGAAGGGTCTCACTCACCCTCACCAAGGCCTGGGTGAACAGCCAGGTCTTCCCAGCTCTCCTAAACAACAGCAGAGTGGGAATCATCCAGATCTCAGAAAGAACTTTGTTCCAGAGCAGGTGTTCCTACAGAGAAGGCATATTTCTGGGGTCTGGATAGATGACGTTGTTTTCAGTTGAAGAAACACAGAGGGCACCAACCCTACAAGATAGAATCTGCCATGATTAAAATTACAAAAGAGATATCTGAACCAAGTAATAATTGCAGCCATAGGATAAGAAAACAACAGCCAATGCTGGAATATGGACATTGATTCCATTGAACAATATACATGATGCCAGGTCATGAAAAAAAAATCATAAGAAAGTACCAGCAAATGTCAGCATATGCATAACATTCATGTTGAATGCAGATCTGGTTCCATACTATAGCCCCCTCTTATTCTTTGTTCTCTGTTTTGATCACTGGATTAATTTGCCAAACATGCCTCTTGAAGCAGAGGGGAATTGTTCCTCTCTTTCTCCAGAGGAAGCCTAAAGTGCCTGCTCTTCTTAGTGATTGATTAATAACTGCAGCTTTTGCCTGTGGCTGTGCGTCTTTCCTCCTACAGGCTCTCATTCTGTAAAGGCTGCAATGAAACCTTGTGCCAAATGCTTGTTCAGAAATGCTACATTCTGTCCTAAAGTGAACGATGTTGGCAGGAAGCTACAAACATTATCATTGGATGGAGACAGAAAATAACTTTTCTTCCAACAAGCATTCTAAATATGTTTTCAGTCAGCAAAACATGACTGGCTGACTTAATGCAAAGGCTGGCTGCAAGTCTCAATGCACTCAGTTGTATAAGCAGGAGCAATAGCATGCAAATCACAGGCAACTCAGGTTTTCTGCCAAAGGGAGGAACAAGAAGCAAAAGATCTTACTATCACCCCTTCCAGTTTTCTGTTTTAACTATTAGAGTGGAAAGCTTTAATCAGCAGTTACTAATCTAAAACTGCAGTTCATTAATCTGCGAGTTGGTTTTAATCAATGAAGCTGGGAATTAAGTACACATATTTGTAATGTGGTTCACATTTCTTAGCATAAAATAAGGTTTCACATTTTCAACTGAAACTTTCTCTTCACACACGGAATAGCAATTGGTTTAGTAAATAAAGTTTATCTCAGAAAGATATTTAAACATGGATTTGCTGTTTGTAATAAGTCCTAACAATTCCTACTCAGATAATGTATCTCCTAATGTGTTTTTTAGTTCCATGTATGGTGACAGTTCCATCAGATCAGTGCCAGTATATGGCTAAATTCACAGTGTGCTAAATCACATCTGAAACAGCCCTAGCATATCATCTAAATCCAGAAGTTTCCAAGTTACAAAAGAGGCAGCTTTGTTTCCAATAGCCAAAGTTAGTTGTTATACCCTACTAACTATACCACTTGAAACTAAAAAACAAAAACCACTCATTTGCCATGGCAGGAGGGAGGGGGTCGCTGCCCGGTCTCTGGTTATGTTTTCTTCACTCACAGTTTATGGGAGCAAAGTACAATAGGGACAGCTCATTTTTAGCCAAGATTGTGTCTCAGATACACACTTGGATGAGAAGTGAAAGTGTCAAGAAAGTCCAATTGCCTTTTGGAAAAGCACATTTGGGACAACTGTGACCTGGATGATTGAGAATCTCCATAGATACTTGATACGTAGAATAAACTGGCTGAGGTTTTAAAAATTAAAAGGGAAATATAAATGTTAAACCAAGATAATCATCTGGGAAAAAAATGTTTTATATCATCTACAAAAGAGACTTGGTAAAGCCTTGAAGAAATTTGTGTGATAGGATAAAGAAGAATTGAAGAGAAAACAAATCCTACAACAATATTTGATTGAATTAAATGTTAAGACTTATAAGTGAAAGGAAGGAATATAACATTGATTTATTTGATCAAGGTTAAAATAAGATTTACTTTTTTGCAAAGTTCTAGCGATCCTTACAGACTTTCTGCTGACTTTCAGATTGAACAGTTGATGTTTTTTAGATTTGCTTATACCTAAATGATGGAATATGGGCTGAAGAGATATCTGTTTATTGTTATAGGGATGAAGAGTTATTACATTTGTTTATACTTGTGATGAAGGGTAGAAGTCATGTCTTTATATATTTCTTTTCATTTCCTTTATTCTTTCTTTTTCCTTTTTTTTGGTGTTTTTAATTTTTTTTAATTCTAATTTATTATTTTTATGAATAACTCAAAATGGTGAAAATACATAACACTTCTTCCACCTTCTATTTCCCCACAATGACAGCAACTCTATGAGGTAAGTTGGACTAAGAGTGTGTGACTGGCCCAAAATCACCCAACCAACTTTCATGCCTAAGGCAGAACTAGAACTCATAGTGTTCTGGTTTCTAGCCTGGTGCCTTAATCGTTGGACCAAACTTTTATTTCTATTCTCTTTCTCTAAATTTAGTTTGTATTAGTTTTGTACAACTGTAATTAAAATTATTAATAAAAATATATTTTAAAAGAAATGGTTGTTGTAATTGCAAACTCTCTACATTTGAGAAGGTACAAAGAACAGAGGGAAAATCCTGGAATCACAGCTAAAAGTGGAAATTCAGTTCTAAATGTATGGATGTTTTAAAGAGGAAAGCATTATATATATGTTCAGCCATTTGTTCAGGCTATGATGCGGATTCCTTGGACAGCAAAGGTGACAAGTAACTATTAGAGTGTATAAAATCATACCAACATCTGGAAGAGAATGCAGGAATGCATATGGCACACAAATCAGCATTTTCTTAAAGGAGTTGTGTCTTCATCTGGACTCACGCAATAGTCATGCAACACCAGGAAAAGACACAATTTAATTAAGGAGATTCCAACAGGGGACTTCAGATCAGACATTACAAATGGCCTTAGTTGAAATAAAGCATTGTCTCTTCACCATACGTACATCTAATCCAGTCAGATGAACCAACTAGAGTTGATTTACTGTATCAGCTTTACATTTCTCATTGCCACTTTCTACACTTTTTGCAGTATTATTCTTCAGAAGATTAATAATTGCAGAAGTGTCTATATCTTAAGACTGTTATGTTTATTTTCCGACCTTTTTCTTTCCACCATTTATACGGAGAATCATTAGCTCTGTCAGATGTAAATGCCTTATTCTCTAATGTGTAAATAATGTATATATGGAACATCAGGGGTTAACTTATTACTTGAGCTTTAATGTATTCATAATTTACCACTCCCATTCCTGGCTCCGCCCCTTGTATATAAAAGGAGCCATCCTCCCCATTTTCCTTGCTTCTATCTTGAATATTCAGCGAATATAGAATGCCTATTATGATTAAAGAGAATTATATTTAAACCTATAACTTCTATTATCTTTATTGAGTCTGATCCTGAAAATATTGCAACAAGCTGGTAGCAGAGGATGGTTAATTGACTCAATAAGTAATTAAAAATGTCCAAGAAAGATAGGCCCAACACCAGGGCCTACAGCAAAGAAATAGAAACTGATCAAGAGATGATCAACGAATCCACTAATGCGATTTCGAGAGAATCCGAAGAATACACCACTGAAGAAGAAGAACTGATGAGTGAAAATAACGACCAGGAAGAAATCGAGATAGAAAATAACGAACTCAGGTCAGAAATATTAAAAATACTAAAAAGCCAAAAGAATGATGAAAGCCTCATCGCGGACCTCCAGGAGATGCTGAGGAACAGCGGAGCAGCGAGAGAGAAAAACATCATTAAAGAAAAACCCAAAGATCAAAAAACTGTGAGTGAAATGACTACTGAGAAAATAGTTGTAAAAAAGAAAAGATGTGACCCCGCGCGAAATTTTGAACGGCAGCCATCTTGGTTTCAACGAACTTCAAAAGAGAGTGAAGCAGAGCCAATCAAAACGCTCAGTTCAAAATTTCTGGCGCGAAAAACGCTATCAGACGAAGAAAGTGAAAAAGAAGTCTCAAACTCTTCAGATGAACCAAAATCAGAAAGTGAAGACGATTTAACAAAGTCTCAAGTAGAGTCAGCAATGAAAACACTTTTTGCTGCTTTTGGGCCAAGATTGAAAATTTCTAAGACATCAACGAAGAAGCAAGCAATCAAACCGACAACTCAAGACCTGCACGCTCCCATCCTGACTTCGAAAACGACGACACCCGAGCCCAGAGAGCCATGCCGATTCCATCCTACACCGCAGACAGAATCGAGTGCCAGCACACACAAGAGAAAGAGAAGAACCGCCGCCATCACCAAAGCCCCAAAAACCGAGCCAGAGACCGACTCATCTGAAGAGGAGCGGATCGAGAGAGCTGAAATGGAGAGAACCTTCCACAACGGCGCCAAAGAAGAAATGAGCAACGCGCATGTGCAAAACTACGTAGACGGCCCCGAAAGACTTGAACTGGCCAGAGAACCGCGCAGACTCGTTACAAGCATCCCAATGCCGTTCTGTAATTTCCTGCACTTGAGAGACCACGGACTGCCTCAGGTTGTAAGTAATGGACAAAATAATGTGGGGAACTTACCCAGTGACTTCCCAAAACTTAGAGTTGATGGCATTAATTTACAAGAGTGGTACCAACAGCTTCAGGTTATTTTTATGAAAGAAAATTTACTATTCTTTATAACTAGTCCTCCAAGAAGACCTTGGACTTTAAAAATAGACTGTTTACATCATAGAGCATTTTTCATAATAATTTCTAGCGTGTCTCCTGCAATGTATCATAGCATCAAACCAAACCTAACTGTATCAGAAATAATTCAATGCATGTTTAATCTATTTCACAGCGATAGCGTAGCCACAACCACAAGAATGTCTAAGGATTTCTTTTCTTCTAGAGTGAAACCAGGGGTTTCTATAAGTGAACATTTGATAAATCTAAACAAAATAAGAGCTGAGCTGCAATTGAGGGGGGAAGTGATTTCAGATCAAACTATGAAAAGTGTTATTATCAATTCACTTGATCCATCATGGGATAGCTTTATGTCACACTTAGATACCATTAATTTGGGATATTTATCAATAGAAAGTCTATCTAACAAATTGATAGCAGAAGACAATTCAAGAAAAAATCGTTCCAGTAACCAAACAGAACACAAATCTTTTAGGAAAGTAGTCTTTCAAGATAAATATAATGAGGCCTTTAGATGCCACAATTGTGGATCCAGGGAACACAGTAGAAGAGACTGTCCCAAAGTCCCAAGGGAGAGACATAGGCCAGAATATAGGAGCAAATACAATTACAGACAATCTTCCACAGATAGACACAAATATAGAAGTCCACCAAACTACAGAGAAAGTAGAGGGGGTAGAGAAAATTCAAAAGAGAGAAAATCTGGGTCACTAAATGGGCTAAATAAACAAGACAGCACCAAAACACAACAAGATGAGAACAATAATTGGCTTATTGATTCTGGTGCAACAAATCACACCACTAATAACAAAAGTATATTATCTTCATTTACAGAAGATAAGTTTGTGATAAAGGTAGCTAATCAAGAAAAGGTTCAAGTATTAGGCAGAGGAAATGTGACCTTGCCTGGTTTAGGGAAAATAGAGGGGGTATTATTAATCCCAGAAATACCTCACAACATACTAAGTGCTATAAAACTAAGCAGAGAATCTGACATCAATATAGTTTTCTCAAAGGGGAAAGCAACTATAGAAAAGAACAAAACAAATGTAGGCACTGTGATGATAAAAGGGGGTCTACCCTATCTGATAACCAAAGAAAGATGGTTACATAACATTGATTCAAATATGGAAGATTGTATTGAAGCAGATGATGAAAATGTCAGTAACAGTGACAATGATGAATGTAAAATAACTCATGATAACAAAAATACACACAATGAGAAGAAACCAAAAATAGGTAAACCAATTCATGATGAGTGTGCTCATATCTTACATAGGAAGTTAGGACATGCAAGCTTTCCTGTAGTACAAAAAATGACTGAACACGCAGAAGGTGTAAAAATAAAAAATTGTGAAAATTATTTAGAATGCTCAGTATGTAAATCCACCAAACTAAAAACCAGTCCTAGACCAAAAAAATCTAACAGATCAACTAACAATATTTTTGATTTGGTACATATGGACTTAGTTGGTCCATTAACTCCATCAATTACCTATAGAAAACGTTACTTCCTAACAATAGTGGATGATTACAGTCGCTATGGTTTTGTTTACACATTAAAGCACAAGGATGAAACCTTTCAGAAATTTAAGGAATTCTACAAACGCATAGAAACACAACATAATATCAGAATAAAACAAATTATGACAGATAGGGGATGTGAATTCATGTCTAAAGAATTCTCCCAATGGTTAAAGGATAGAGGGATGCTACATTTCACGTCCAATCCATTTTCTGCCTTTCAAAATGGGATTGCAGAGAGAAAGAACTCCACACTACAAACCATGATTAGATGCACATTAGAGGATGCTGGTTTAGGCAAACAATTTTGGTCAGAAGCCTTACATTATTCAAATTACACTCAAAATAGAACATGGTCCAGTATTGTGAATAAGACACCATATGAGGTGATGTACAATAGAAAACCTAAATTAGCACACATGCACATATTTGGAGTTACTGCAGACGTGCACATACCTAAACAATTGAGGAGAAAGGGAGAAAACGTATCCAGGAGATTAAGATTCATGGGATACGAAACTGGAACCAAAGGGTACAGATTCATCGATAATAATAACAAATTTATAGTATCCAGAACAGCTGTGTTTCATGAGCAGGCCAATTGGTCTAAGTTGCACCTTAATGAAATTTTTCCTAATAAAAGCAAAGATAATATATCTTGCGAGGAAGGAACAACAGAAAATCAAAATATTAACAAAAGTAAGAACAAAACCAAAACTTGGACAAATAGTCAGCATAAAGTAAAGACAGACACATTAACAAAAAAGGAAGCCAGATATTTGCATGACAACCATAGCAAACCTGAAAGAAATATTAGAAATAATAGAAACCAAATACCAAATAAATACAAAGATTATATTATGCATATGGATGGAGAACAAATAACACCTAATACATATGAGGAAGTATTGAAACTTCCCCGTGAAGAAAGAGAAAAATGGGAACTAGCTATGGAAAAAGAAATGAAAAGTTTACAAGGATTAAATGTATTCACACCTGCGATCGCACCTAAGGATAAAACAATTATAGGTACCAGGTGGATTTATAAAATTAAGAATTTAGAAGGAGGTAATACCTTATACAAGGCCAGACTAGTTGCACAAGGTTATGCACAAAAATATCCAGAAGACTATACTGACACATATTCACCCACAGTGAGAACAGAGAGTGTCAAAACAGCTCTTGTAGTAGCATCTGCACTCAATCTAGACGTGTTTCAATATGACATACAGACTGCATACTTACATGCAAAATTAGATAAGGAAATATATGTAAGAGCACCACACAGTCAATACACTAATAAGAACGAAATTTGGTTACTAAATAAGAGTTTGTACGGATTGAAGCAATCTGGCAAAAGATGGTACGATTGTTTGGTAAAAGTACTAAAGACCATGGATTTCAACGCCACCACTGCTGATAACTGTTTCTTTGTAAAAAAGAGTAATGATCATATTGAATTTGTATTAATTTATGTGGATGATATTTTATATATTGGAAAGCATAAAGAGAGCAGGGAAATCTTTGTAAATAAGTTAAACGAACACTTCTCATTGAAATCACTAGGTAGAGTGAATAAATACCTTGGTGTACAAATTAACAAAACAAAAAGGGGATTCAAACTTACTCAGAAAGATAAAATCATTGAACTCCTAAACAAATGTAACTTAAATAATGCCAAAACATGTGACACACCTATGCAAACTGATTTTCTTAGAAACAATGATGAATCTTCCCCTGAGTTTAAAGACAACACATTTTACAGATCAGTTATAGGTTCACTCCTTTATATATCTAATTGGACTAGGCCAGATATTGCATTACCTCTCAATTTATTGTCAAGATATGTTAGCAAACCAACCTTGTATCATTGGGAAGCTGTCAAAAGAATTTTAAGATATCTGAAAAGTACATTAGATTTTTGTTTAATATTGGAACCCAATAATGACAAAGAACCAAAAATTACTTGTTATGCTGATGCAGATTGGGCTGGTGATACATCATGCAGAAAGAGTACCTCTGGTTATGTTTTTCTATTGAACGATTGTCCAGTTTACTGGTATACTGGTAAACAAGAACTGGTAGCCACCTCTACCACAGAAGCAGAATATGTTTGCTTGTCTAAAGCTGCAAATAACCTTGTATGGTTCAATGATTTGATCACAGATGTTTGGAAGAAACCTACTTTACCATTTATTATGCATGAAGATAATAAAGCGGCCATTGAAATTTCTAGATCCGATGCAATTGGACAAAGGTCCAGGCATATTGATATAAAATTTAAGCACGTGAGACAACTATCTCAAGATGGATTCATCAAAGCAATACATTGTGATACTTCTGAACAATTAGCTGACATATTAACAAAACCCTTACCTTCTAAACAACACAAATATTTAACTTCTAAATTATATGTATTATATTGTCCTGAATCTGAATGTAACTGGTGTTGTATAACGAACCGGCATTTAGAGGGGGATTTGTCAGATGTAAATGCCTTATTCTCTAATGTGTAAATAATGTATATATGGAACATCAGGGGTTAACTTATTACTTGAGCTTTAATGTATTCATAATTTACCACTCCCATTCCTGGCTCCGCCCCTTGTATATAAAAGGAGCCATCCTCCCCATTTTCCTTGCTTCTATCTTGAATATTCAGCGAATATAGAATGCCTATTATGATTAAAGAGAATTATATTTAAACCTATAACTTCTATTATCTTTATTGAGTCTGATCCTGAAAATATTGCAACAAGCTCACTATCAACCATAATTCTTGTTTTTCCAGTGTTTAATGACACTTTGGTTCGGTCTATTAATCAGAATGATATAAATAATTTCACCCTTTTATACTGAAATTCTTCACATATTTAATCAGAATCTGTATTCATCTCCATTCTACATAGAGAATTCTTATATACTGTTTGAGTCTTGAGTAAAATTCTAACTATTCACTCTAAAAAAAATATTTTTAATTTTGAATTCAAACAGTTTAATGCACTTCTATAAAATACATGTTCAGAGTGGCTTATATTCCACTTTTAAAAAATGGTGCAATCAGTTATAGTTTGTTTCTTCCTCCAGGCAGCACTGAAGATAGTCTTGGATGTAATTAACAATCATAGCACATTATAAGATTAATTTGAATGCCAGCATACCATTCCAGCATTCCATCTAAGAACAGTTAATAGATGTTACTAAATCAGAACTTGCTGATGGCTGGATATAGCTTGGCTTACTATCTGACTCTACCCATTATGGGTGTAAACCAGGGGTGAAATCCAGCAGGTTCTGACAGGTTCTGGAGAACCGGTAGCAGAAATTTTGAGTAGTTCAGAGAACCGGCAAATACCACCTCTGGCTGGCCCCCGAGTGGGGTGGGAATGGAGATTTTGCAGTATCCTTCCCCTGCCACGCCCACCAAGCCTCCCCCACAGAACCAGTAGTAAAAAAAATGTGGATTTCACCACTGGTGTAAACCATAATTTATCATTTAATAAACTGTTCATAAACTCAGCTAACTGTGGTCTATCATTAAAGCTTGACTTTAAACGACTGTTCATTATCGTGCTTTATCAAAATATGGCTTCTGTCAGGCTTTCTTTAGGCTAGCTAGAATATGGCTGAAGCTTCCCAAAAACTTTAAAATTAGCACCTATTCACCCTGCCCTTTCCTGTTTTATTCTTCCCACATTCTGTGCTAGGTAGTGGCTGATTATTGATGCTTTTGGAATTCCTGTGAGTGAAAACTATGGCTTCTGACATATTTCCCACATCCATTTGGAGTATTTTTAATCTGCTATGGAAATACAGATTTTACATTTTCTAAACCAGGATTAACAATTTAGCAGATTATAGTTTATTCAATAAACTAAATAAGTCTAGGCTTTAGGTGATGTGTGACCCTAGTCAGTGTGTTTACTTAGCCATTGCCAGGGAATAGAAATGCATGGCTAGAGAAGCATACACCATTTTCTCCCACTACCACCATATATCACCTTGACTGATGAAGAATTCTTGAGACCATAAAACCTGCTCACTTATTCTGGGCCCCATGCAGTGGTGGGTTGCCCCCAGTTCGCATCGGTTCTATAGAACTGGTAATAAAACCGGTGGGAAGCTCCGCCCACCGACCCTGACATCATCAAAACGCTTCTGCACATGCGCAGAAGCTTCTGTGTTTGCATGCGGCCCCGCTGCAAACCGGTAGTAAAGGTAAGTAGAACCCACCCCGGCCCCATGAGATAATTGACTGAAAAATACACAATCCATAGCAATCTAAAATGATCACTTCGTATATTTAAGAAATCCCACTCTTTCTGCCACAACTCAATTGTTAATTTTTCAGGACGATCTACAGGGCTATTTTTCTGAAAAGTGCTATATGAATTCTTACTCATTCCAATAAGGAAACTGAAGGAAGTCTTATTAGAATAGTAACTGTGTTGATTTGTGTTCTGTATGGTACATATTGCTACCTTTTGTATTGTTTGACCTTTTGGCCTTGCTATGTGAGATTATTCCCTCCCATCTCCTCCACATCATGTTCTTCCTACGCACAGGATTAATCTATCTAATAACTTAGGTATTCACAGGGTTCCACTGACAAAATTGGCCCGAACACATCAAGTTTGATGCTACCATGAGAGGTCACAAAGCAAGTTATTTCAAGAAAACGCATGTCTGCATGCACCAGTAAACATTTGTTATAAACAGAGGCATATTAAACATACTGAAATATCCTCTCCTTTGTCTTCTTAGATCATTGACAGAATTCCCTTATTATGCAGACTTAAGCCAGTCTACTGAGCTGAAACACCTGGATCATGAGACCTCAGGTGATAGTCCACCTTTTCTACAAAGCCTATTTCCCATCCAGTAGTGGGTTGCCCTCGGTTCGCACCGGTTTCTTTAGAACCGGTAGTAAAACCGGCGGGAGGCCCCGCCCACCGACCCCCAACGTCATCAAAACTCTTCTGCTGGGGGCGTCTAGCAGACTCCCAGGCTGGAGTTTGCATCAGACCTTCCCTTCCGGAGCTGCAACCATCTGTGCCTGGAAAAGAGCTAGTAAATAAAACAAATTTCCTCATTATGTGAAGGAGAACAGAAGGAGATACCAGTCCATATCTTCTCTTCCACTGAGAAACAGAGGAAACAGACATCTGCAAACTGAGTCTAAATAGTATTATGGAATTATATCAGTGAAACCCTGCTCTCTGTCATCATCTTCCTCTATGCTCCAGTTCTAATGGTACACTGATCCAATTTTTTACCCTGTCTTACGGTCATCTTCAGAAATGCTATGGGAACTAACCATTACAAATTTCAGTACAGACTCTATTTTGAGGGATTAGAGGCAGATCCGAAGCTATGAAAATGGATATGCTTGTATTTTATGTCCCAGAGCTTAACAATTGCTTTGCGCTCTCTTTTATTAGTTATATTTGATTCTCATTTTTTTTAGCAATATAGCGATCTTATTCTTACAGTAACTCAGCTTGAAAACTACACGTGGTAAGCAAATTTAGCATTCAAATACATTAGCTTGGATTCTAGCCCATGGTGCAATTTTGCAAATGCATTTCAAATGTCACTAAATATAAAATTCTGTCTAGGTGTACCAAATGCCTTGATAATCAGCCTGCAGCTAAATATAGAACACTGGTGCTTTGCATACACAGGCATGAATCCTCTGGCACAAAACCGTGTAGTGCGCAACTTAGTTTGCCTTGAGAAACTTTCTGTGAATAAGGAAGAAAATCACCTCTGAGATTACCGCATTAACCTCCACATCTGTCAGAAGTGACCTTGAACTCGATAATTCTGGGCCACCTGCTTTTTTTCCCCAATGACTCTCAGTGTAAAGAGGCATGCATACAGTCAATTGTCGCTACAATACTTTAAGCAGTTCCATTTATTTATTTATTTATTTATTTATTTATTTATTTATTTATTTATTTATTTATTTATTTATTTGGTTCAATTTATATGCCGCCCTTTTCCGGAGACTCAGGGCGGCTTACAATGCGTTAAGCAATAGCCTTCATACTTTTGTATATACCTGCTTAGTAGGGCTTTCGGGCTCTCCCTAAGCGGTGTTCTTTTTTTATACAAAGTCAGCTTATTGCCCCCACAAACCGGGTCCTCATTTTACCTACCTCGAAAGGATGGAAGGCTGAGTCAACCTTGAGCCTGATGAGATTTGAACTTGCAGTAATTGCAGGCAGCTGGTATTATTTAACAGTGCTTTAGTCTGCTGCGCCACCAACATTTAAAACATTTGGTAGACTAAAACCTTTTAAGCTACAGATTAGCAGAGAAATCTCCCTTATCTAAGAAATTAAGTTTAAATTAAATCATAAATTAAGATTGATGTAATCAATCAGGCTTATTGATAAGCATTGGATTGCTCTATTAGTCATAACCAAATTACCTCAGTTGATTCTGTGCAAGAAAATTATCTGGAGCAAAAAAGTATTATATATGTGGCATTATATAAGGGACATGGTGGCTCAGTGGGTAAGACACTGAGCTTGTCAATCAAAAGATTGGCAGTTCAGCAGTTTGAATCCCTACTGCTGCATAAAGGGATGAGCTCCCATTACTTGTCCCAGCTTCTGCCAACCTAACAGTTAGGCAGCACATTAAAAATGCAAGTAGAAAAAATAGGGACCACCTTTGGTGGGAAGGTAACAGCATTCCGTGAGCCTTTGGTGTTTAGTCATGCCGGCCACATGACCACAGTGACGTCTTCAGTCAGCGCTGGCTCTTCGGCTTTGAAACAGAGATGAGCACAGCCCCCCTAGAGTCAGAAACGACTAGCACATATGTGCGAGGGGAATCTTTACCTTTACCTTATGTGGCACCGCTGTCAGGAATACTTTTTTTATTGGCCAAGTGTGATTGGACCCACAAGGAATTTGTCTTGGTGCATATGCTCTAGTACACATAAAAGAAAAGATACGTTCATCAAGAATCATAAGGTACAACACTTAACGATAGTCATAGGGTAAAATAAGCAATCAGGAAACAATATCAATATAAATCGTAAGGATACAAGCAACAAAATTACAGTCATACAGTCATAAGTGGAAGGAGATGGGTGTTGGGAACGATGAGAAGATTAATAGTAGTACAGACTTTGTAAATAGTTTGACTGTATTGAGGGAAATATTTTTTAGCAGAGTGATGGCGTTTAGGAAAAAACTGTTCTTGTGTCTAGTTGTTCTAGTGTGCAGTGCTCTATAGCGTCGTTTTGAGGGTAGGAGTTGAAACAGTTTATGTCCAGGATGTGAGGGGTCTGTAAATATTTTTACAGCCCTCTTTTTGACTCGTGCAGTATACAGGTCCTCAATAGGAAACATTGCAACAAAAAGTGAGGACATTTAGAATTCATCAGCACAACAAGAATGACAAAATGCTTCACAGTAGTCTAATTATGTAATATTCCAAGAATTTTATTCATTTATTTATATTTCATGTTTCTAGACCACACATCTCTCTTAAGGATTTGTCTTTGTCTAGCTGTAAGACCACTTCACTGATTTTGATTAAACAAGAAATGAAGTAGGATCACACCCAACTAGTACTTAGGTAGGAGAACACCAAGAAAATTCTAGGATTGTTGAAGACGACAACAAGAAAGCCTCTTCACATTTGAGCAAAGAAAATCCTGATGAAGACATCAGGAATCAAGCTCAGTAGATAAGCCATTTAACTGATGCAACAGTGTAATATGTATGTAATAATACAATCACAAACAATTGTGTAAAAATGAATCTCTTTTATACTTAAAATACTTCAAACCTGATTTACTCAATCTTCCTTGGCAGTACAATAAGCAAGAATATGGTATATATGTAAAGAGAATCTGAGGGAAATTGAGTGGACAACAAAATATTGCAAAATATGATTTCCAAAACCACAATAGGCATAATATTTGTGATGCTATAATCCCATTAAAGAAAAAGATACATGTACAGAGCAGAACAAAATTTAAAACTCTGTAACAGAAGATGTTTTCATAATAACTATTCAACAACACCTGACCCACAATTTTAGGAAAATAATCATTGCATATGTGTATGTTACACTGAAGTGTGTGTGTGTGTTACACTTAACACAACCCCAAAATAACTTTCGAATACAAATATATTTTGTATTCTTTTTGCATTGGTTTCAAAAGAGCTAAAGTTGCTGGTCTTATTGAGAAGTTGATTGTGTGGTTTGACCCTCAATGTAATAATAATAAAATATATCTCCTGTGGCAACCACATCTTAATTTCTTTTAGCTATGTTAGATATTCTTATAAATTTTTACTATCTGGAATTGTGAATACGAGCACTCCAAATTGCTGGATTTTGTTGCACAGAGCTTTTGTAGATATTAAACCTGTTCACACATAAAGTATATGCACACTTTATTTAAATGAAAAACATTTTCTTTTTAGTTAGTTAGGATTCCAATTTTCCAAAGTATATGGGACTATTTCCACATTCTTCCAGGCACAGAAATCTCCATCATTATATACAACTAATCAAGCTACACAAAGGCATAGCTTAGCATTCTAATCCATTATTAAGAACAATGCTAAATTATTAGACTATTTAATCAAAAAGAAAACCCTCTCTTGAGACCACTTTGCTAGCTTCATTTTCATTTATTCTCTAAGAGTTAAAGCTGCTTGATCCCACCCGCTGATCTCTTAATAAATGAGTTGGCAGAGAGGGCTCTAATTGTTATACTGTTCATCTTTTGCCAGCAGGGATGGGGGGAAAAATGAAGATATTTATCAATGCTCCCCCTCAAAAAAAAAAAAAAACAAAAAAAAAAAACCAAAACTTCTCTATCTTGTATTTATGGTCTAGTAATGAGAAAATAACTTACGTAAGCATAATATATTTTTCCTGATTTATTTTAGTTTTTTAGTGGGTATCTGTTATTGTATTACATTACATTAATGTTAACATCTGGGAAATGCATCATTACAAAAAGTCATGTTTTGCTTTGTTAAGAACTGTTTAATAGCAATGGTTGTCTGTGGTTAATGAAAACTATACACAGGGGGTCTCCAACCTAGGCCACGTTAAGACTTGTGGACTTAATTCAAACTGGCTGATTCTTCAAACAGCCATGCTGGCTGGGAAATTCTGACAGTTGAAGTCCACAAGTCTTGAAGTGGCCAAGGTTGGAAATCCCTGCAGTGTACACAATTCCAGCAATTTAAAAATGTATTCCAGTTGTCTGTGTAGGCAACTGTTTCCAGATAAGCCTAGAGTAGATCTTTAATTGATGCAAGCTTTAAAAAAAGAGTTAGAGGAATATGTCAATATTTCAAGATATCTGAAATTCTAAAAAAAGATCCTAAGGGAAAGTGGTTAACTCATTTTCTCTCAAGCTTATTTCAAATTGCCTCAGCCCACATTAAGAATTTTTTGGTGAGCAAATTACTAAGAAGGGAGTTTCCCCCGCCAAGTCAATTCTAGGAAAATATTGATAGATTATATCTGATCCAGCAGTGAAATCCAGCCGGATCTATCTGGCTCGCCCGAACCGGTAGCGCCGGCAGCAGGAGACTCCGCCCACCCGCCAGGACATCATTATGTCCTGTTTTTGACCCTCTGCACATGCGCAGAAGGATCTGCATATACGCAGAAGAGACACGTGTGTGTGTAGCAAGCGCGCATGCACGCTCCCATTCCCGAACCAGGATTTCACCGCTGATCTGATCTATGAGCCACCCTAATTTTTATTTAAGTCTCAGTGAGTCAATAGAATTTTTCTCTGAGAAGGTCAGCCTAACACAGGACTGCAAGACAATCAAGCAGAGAAGCTTTGTGTAACCTTAAAACTCTTAAAGGAAAAGCAATCTTGGAAATGAAAATTATTTTTTTATAAAATTGTTTCTAACCCTCTTTTAAATAATTTGCCATGCTTCCTGGTTTATGTATTTATCTGGGCTTCCATGTTATTCTAGAGCAAATTCTTTATTTTACAGACCGCAATGGAATTGTTCTATGGGACGTCAATGAAGTTTCTAGGACAGGAAGAAAAGAAGGTGGTGGTAATACTAGATACCTGCTCCTCCGTCAGCCCCTAGCCAAATATTAATAAACCTGTGGAAATATTCCTGACAACTCTTACTTCATGATTTCTCAACATCATTTATTATGAATAAATGAAAAGGAAGTGAAAAAGAAGCATAGCTGTCATACCACTGAAGGTATCTGCTCTAATTATAGATATAGGAGAGCCATGTTAAACCATAGTGACAAAAATGACTGCAGTTCATGGACATTTATGTCTTTTAGTCAACAAAGGGGCTACTAGACTTATCTACTCTAATGTATCATTCCTAAAAGACTTCCCTACTTGGGCGTCTGAAAGGAAAAAACAAACTGTTGTGAAGAGATCTATTGTCTATTTTACAAAGCATTCTACATGAGGCTGTCCTTGAAAAGTA
Source organism: Pituophis catenifer annectens (assembly GCF_029215685.1). NCBI lineage: Eukaryota > Metazoa > Chordata > Lepidosauria > Squamata > Colubridae > Pituophis > Pituophis catenifer. Next base: position 75,689,666 of record NW_027256883.1, read on the forward strand.
TCCAGAACCTTCATTGGTTCAAAATGCGGTGTCTGCATGGTTTTGCTCAAGCCTAGATTTGCATAAATGTGTCACCACTCTTCCGGGAGCTGCATTGGCTGCTGATTTGCTTCTGGGTCCAATTCAAGATGCTGGTTGCCACCTTCAAAGCCCTATATGTCTTGGGAACCAGGTTTATTTTATTTATTTATTTATTTATTCAATTTATATACCGCCCTTCTCCTAGTGGACTCAGGGCGGTGCACAGCCAAAACTAAAATACATAACAATACAAAATTTAAAATTAATTAAAAGAATTATATACTTTGGCCCGAATTAAAACAGTGCGAATTAAAACCCATTAACAAATTAAAACTAAACAATTAATAACCATTAAAAACTAAAAACTAAAAAAGGGGGGCGGGGTTCACGCCAGCCCTGCTTGCTGGAAAAGAAGAGTTTTCAGGGCTCGGCGAAAGACCCGAAGATCCGATATCCTTCTTATCTCCGGGGGCAAATCGTTCCAGAGGGCGGGGGCTGCCACAGAGAAGGCCCTCCCCCTGGGGGTCGCCAGCCTACATTGCCTGGCCGACGGCACCCTGAGGAGTCCCTCTCTGTGGGAGCATACTGGACGGTGGGAGGCTATCGGCGGCAGAAGGCGGTCCCGCAAGTACCCAGGTCCTATGCCATGGAGCGCTTTAAAGGTGGTAACCAACACCTTGAAGCGCACCCGGAAGACCACCGGAAGCCAATGCAGCTCACGCAGGAGAGGTGTCACATGGGAGCGACCCCTCGCTCCCATAATCCCCCGCGCGGCCGCATTCTGCACCAGTTGGAACCTCCGGGTACTCCTCAAGGGGAGCCCCATGTAGAGAGCATTACAGTAGTCCAGGCGGGAAGTGACGAGTGCCTGAGTGACTGTGCGTAAGGAATCCCGATCCAGAAAGGGACGCAACTGGCGAATCAGGCGGAACTGATAAAAAGCCCCCCTGGCCACGGCCGTCATATGCTCTTCTAAAGGCAGCCGTGCATCCAGGAGGACGCCCAAGTTGCGAGCCCTATCCGTGGGGGCCAATAACTCGCCCCCAATAGCCAGCGATGGTACCAGCTGGCTATATCGGGACGCCGGAAGCCACAGCCACTCGGTCTTGGAAGGGTTGAGTCGGAGCCTGTTACTCCCCATCCAGATCCGCACGGCCTCCAGGCACTGGGACATCACTTCAAGGGCATCGTTGGGATGGCCCGGGGTGGAGATGTACAGGTTGTTTGAGGCACCATCTTTGCCCAGTCATATCTACCTGATTCAGCCGAAGAGGTTGTAGAAAAAATGCTTTTAAAAGCCTCTGGCGATCCCAGCTGAGTTGCCTGATTGTCAGAGGCTTTTAAAAGCAATTTTTTACAACCTCTTCAGCTGAAGAGGTTGTAGAAAAAATGGTTTTAAAAGTAAAAAAAAAAAAAAAAGTTGGCCACGTTCACCTAGTCACATTACCCCCCCACCGAGCCACACCCACAGAACCGGTAGTAACAAATTTTACATTTCACTACTGGATTAGACCCCACTTTGACACTCTTTCACAAGGCCCTTAAGGTGTGGTTCTACCAACAGGCCTGGGCTCCGCACAGTGGTATGGGCCCATCAAGTGGTTACTCTGATTGTTGCTGCCAGGTGAATGGAGGGTCATTGGGTTTTTTTGCACTGAGCTTTTATCTTTGTAAGATATTTTACACACCTTACTCACCAAAGGTGAGTTAGGTGGCTAAACAAATAAATGAACAAACAAATAAATAAAAAGCAAACCTTGAAGGGATTCCCAGACCCTTTTCTTTTTCCTTTTTTTAAAAAAATAATTTTTATTAAACAGTTTTTTTTAAAAAAAGAAAGAAATTTTTACAATTTCCTTCTTTTCAACATTTTCGCATCAGTAAACATTTCATACATATCTATTTTTCTCCCTTACTTCAATTTACCATTTATACATATGATTCTAATATTGATTTATATACATAAAGATAACAATGTACTCAATTTCAATCATACGTTCTGTGTCTGTTCCATTTCCACTTGTTTGTTATTACATTTCAGACCCTTTTCTTTATGAACTATTGCTACTTCTTTGTTTAAACATTTGCAATTTCTACTGGAGTGTGGGGGTGGAGAAGGGAGTATCTATAAATCTGATGACAAAATCTTTAGCAGGTGGAAACACCTGGTTAATCACAGAAACCAAGCAGAATTGGCCCTGCTCAGCAATTAAATTGAAGGCAATATCTGGGAATTCCAGGGAAGTTAGATAAATGAGAAATTGAAAAAAATATCTCAGAAGACAATGGCAAATCACTTCCATAATGCGGCCAAAAACCTGCATGAATGCAGCCTCAAGGAGTCAAGCTTGACTTGGGAGCATGTTCACTTTTTCTAATCCAGTTAGCGAAAAAAAAGAAAAAAATATTGGAATCGCCAAATTTATTACAGCATAAGTCTTGGTCAGCTCAAACCCATTTCATTTTCTCCCCAGAGAGAAAAGCAAACATAGGGATTGCTGACAGAACATCCTGCTGTTGAGTTGCACAAATGTTTATTGCTTGTGATAAAAATGCTGTGATTCAGGCGTACGAGTTAATTCCTGAGATAATGCAAGCTCCCTGTTCTGGTATCACAAGAGTCCATAAAGAGGAGCCGAAGGGCAGAAGAAAGCAAAAAAGAAACAGAAGAAAAACATAAAGAAGGACAGCCATGAAGGAGATAAAAGTAAAAGTAAATCTCTTGAGATAGAGACAAAGGCAGAGATAAGGAACAGTGCTCAAAGCAAGAAAGAAACAAAGGAGGAAACACACATACAATGCAAGGCCTCCCCGCTTCTTTCCAACCTCTTAATAATTCTCCCACTCTGGGTTAGGTGAGCAGAAGGGATGAGGCTTAGAATAGGAGAGTTGGAAGCATTCCTAGCCACTGCCCAACTCTCACAGTCTAGGGGAATTTTGATTTGGCCTATTTTTGAACTTGCTTTCTTTTCTCAGAATCCACCCCTCTCCCCACCTACTAATCTTGGTCCTGTTCTGTTCAGTTTTCAGGGACTTGTGCTGTTGACACATAAAACAGGGCCACTTGCTCCCACCCTTTACACTGGGCAAGAAAGAATTTTAAAATTTAAAAAGGGGGACGAGCTGAGGTGCAGAGGTAGGCATGGGCTAAGAGAAGCATGCATCATTTGTAAATCACCCAAAGCTGATGAGAGTCATGCAGTGCATAAATTTAATACATCATCATTAGAGTGGAGTGGAGTGGAGTGGAATGGAATGGAATGGAATGGAATGGAATGGAATGGAATAGAGATAATAGAATAGAATAGAATAATAGAATAGAATAGAATAGAATAGAATAGAATAGAATAGAATAGAATAGAATAGAATAGAATAGAATAGAATATTATTGTCACTTTAAATGTACACTAATCAGCATACATTAAACTGAAATCATAACCACTATTCTCAGTCTTCATTATTTTGGGGCCAAATGTGACCCAAATGGCTTTATGAACACAAACTAGATTGCCATGTGCCAGGATCTCCTCCACCCCGCCCCGCCCTCCATATCTGGTGTACTACTCTTAGGTGACTATAAATACAAGCACAACTTTTGGAACTAAATGTGTCAAAGGCGATGTAATATCCTACAGATGTTGACATACACAAGACAGACAAAGGAAGGGAAGCAAGCCCTTTTCCTCTTTGAGGGTTGGAACATTGAAGTATTACTTTATTCCCTTCCTTTGCTGAAGGAACTGGAAGGGAAGGCCTCCCAGAAAAAGAGGAAAGATGATGCAGATCAGCAAAATGTCTTCCTCTGACATCCACGTACAGTCAAGCACTTGCTTCATGAATCTTATTCAGATGACAAAGTTGCCATTGCTCTTGCGTTTTTCTAAATCTAAATGTCATGGCATGGCATGTTCTTCTACAAGAGACATTAAGGAGAGAAGTAATGACAATGGGGATTGTAGAGAGAGATATGGTGCTAGTATTGTACTATCCACAGCATTAAAAAGAACAAGTTCTTTTTTTAGAATATAAAATAAGATAGATTTCTAATACTGTATTACAGTTATAAAATAATCTGGATGGTTGGGATCATACATTAAAGTAAACCATATTTTATTAAATGCTGAATACATCAGAATAAATTATATGTTGACTTAATAGTATACTATTGAGCCCCTCTTTTGGCCATATATTATTTTCTTTTACTAAATGAAGATCCATTAAGCTATTTAACACACATACACACACAAACACACACACACACACACACACACAATGTGTATGTATGTGTGTGTGTGTGAGAGAGAGAGAGAGAATAAAAGAGAGGGAATAAGAGAGAAAGAATAAGAGAAAGAGAATAAGAAAAAGAAAATAAGAGAGATGGCATGTATTCACAAGTATTTTTGGCTTGGTTCTTTGAGAGGAAGGAAGGAATAATTCTTCAGGAAGAATTAAATATCTTCAAGGGAGATACTAAAATAGTTAAAGGAGTGAATTCAGAATGATAAGAATGTTCTATTCTTCTGCAAAGACTGGTACAAACTACAAAGTCTATAACAGGCAACATAAGGATTCCCTTCGGACACTCCTTAGAAACATAATTTGCTGAACAGACTCTTTAAGCAAAATCAGGCTATATAATAAAATTGGCACCATGAAACAGCAAAATCCTTGACGGTGCAGAGAACACGTGCTTTAGAAGTGTTTCATTCGAGTTCGGAGAACTGTTAAGCTTTAGATTATTTTAAAATAAAGGCTGGCATTTCAGTCACTTCCCTTCTGTGTGGATTATAGAAACTGAAACACTTCTGAACAGCAGCAGATTGTGGAAGGCACATTTTCTACATCTTAATTAAAATTTGACAGGGGTCTAGTTTAACACCTTTTAGTGTGGGTTTGAGCCAAGCATCACCCAATGGACATCATTCTTTCCAAAGGGCCAGTCTTAGAACATGGTGGCATGACTCAGTTCATATCTGAATGCAACCAAACTGATGAGCGAATCCCATTTAACGTTGGTGGTGGGACAACATATGCCAGTGGATAGCTAACTTTTTTGCCATCACGTGCTAAAAGCAGGGGGAGCACAGTGAGGTTGTGCGCATGTGTGCCCACACCAATAATTCAATGCCCACCATGCCCCACGCCTTCGCGCATGCACACATGACCCCACCACGCCATGCTTTGGGCCTAGCAGGCCTGTTTCCTGACTTACGGTAGGCCCGGTAGGCCTGTTTTCACCCTCCCTAGGCTCCAGAGGCTTTCGTCTGGCCCTGCCCATGCCACCCTTCCCCTCCCAGAGCCTCCACGTGAGTTCTGTACTTACCTGGCATCCAAAATGGGCCATGTGGGGACTCCTGGGAGGGGAGGGACGGTATGGGCGGGTCCAGCCAAAAATCAGCGGCCTGGCGCATGCATGTGCGCTGGAACTAAGCTAGGGCAACGGCTCGTGTGCCACTGTCCTGGACATATGCCATAGACTCTACAAATCACAAGCTAGTTTAAAGCATGCAAAGTGGAAAAAATGACATGGATAACTTTGTCTTCCAGTATCCCTTGTCTCCCCAGTCTACTTCTCCAGACAACCAGCTCATTCTGTCCATGATAGGATCAGTGCTATCTAGAAACAAGGTGAATTAATGCAGAGGGTCATTAAGAGGAAACTTCCACTTCCCGCTGCTTTCTAATCGGGGAATAATAACCCGAAATACATTCTGAATGTGGTTAAAACCCTGTTTGCATAAGAATTAATACAAGTATCTTTTCAATGTTGGGTGACTACAAATAACATTTTTTGTTACCCAACCAAGTGCCAAGTGCTTGTCAAGAATTTGTTGTGCATTCAGAACTGAAAAAAAAAATTTGCTTGGAAGAAAACCAGATTGATGTCATTCTCAAGCATATTTATTAAAGCCTGAACAAATCAATTTGGGACATGTAGGGGTGAAATCAATATTTATGCAGCCTATCTTAAGAAAACAGAGAAATGCTTCCAACCAGCAGAGAATCTTAGCATTATTATTTCCCTGTGACTAATTTCCTTATTTTGGACTTGGTTCATTTATATCATTGAAGCCATTTACTCATTGTGGGTTATACAGGACAATGTTGCTGACACACAGCCAGAGAAAACAAATGTAGTGTTGAAGGACCAACTGCTAAACCATTGCTCCTGTAGCAATACTATATTTATCAGAGGCCAGGCATTTCTTCCGGCAAAGGGATGAACATTTCTGAATTGAGTTAATAAAGCCGATCGTGATTCTGAAATCGTTCTAGGTCATTCTGCAGATCCCAAATTGCCCATTTTCCACACGATGTAAATAAAATTCCCTGGACCAAGAGCATTTCATTACGTTGGTTTCTTATTCCTTCCGGATCCTATCAAGATATCAATTTGGACTTGGCACTAACTGCAGACTCAAATCCCAGTGGTCCAGGGTGGAGCATCTGTTGGCCCTTCAAATGTTGTTGGAGCTAAATTTCATTAGTTCAACTAGCCTGCAGTCAGAGAGGGAGTCCAAGAACATTTGGAGAACCACCAGCAATCCCCCATGGTGGTGGCTTGGGAAATCCAAAGATGTTGGAGCTTGCACAGAACAGAGGTAAGGAAAGAAAACAAGGGGCCAAGGAATTGCCTAATTTAAATTGAGAATGCACTTATCAGTGGTGGGGTAAAAGTATAGATAGTCCTCAACTTACAACAGTTCATTTAGTGACTGTTCAAAGTTACAACAGAACTGAAAAAAGTGACTTATGACCGTTTTTCACATTTATGACCATCGCAGCCTTCCCATGGTCACATTATTTACATTCAGATCAGGGGTGGTATTCACTTACCTTCACTACTGGTTCGCAAATGTGAGCATGCGTGCACAGGACCACCTACGCGCGCACATGTGCAGAACGTCAAAAATGGGATATGATGACATCTGGGCGGGTGGGCAGAGCATCCCGCCACCGCCGTTATCGGTTCTCCCGAACCGGATAGAACCGGCTGAATACCACCACTGATTCCGATGCTCAACAACTGGTTTATATGTATGACAGTTGCAGTGTCCTGGGGTCATGTGATCATCTTTTGTGACCTTCTTGCAAGCAAAGTTAATGGGGAAACCAAATTCACTTAATAATCGTATTACTAATTTAACCACTGCAGTGATTCACTTAAAAATGTGGCAAGAAAAGCTGCAAAATGGGACAAAACTCACTTAACAAATTTTTCACTTAGCCAACATAAATTCTGGGCTTAATTGTGGTGGTAAGTCAAGGACTACCTGTAGTTAGGAATTTAGGACTTGAGGTGTAGGCTCATGATAGTGGGTGGATGGCATTTTTCATCCTTTACAGCTTTGAGATATGCATGCAATAAATGCTTTCCAAATGGCAGAGGCCCCCAGGGGAATGTTTTCGTTATAAGTCTCACATTCATCTTTTCCCCCAGTCTTTCCAGAAAAAATGTGATTTGTCTCCAGGCAGAAATCTAAGGTTTTGTTCTTTATTGCAATGTGTAGGAGACTTTCCTGGGAGAACAGATAGGCACCCTGGGACTGTCAAATCATAATCAAGAAACAAAACTCAGTACTCAGTTGAGAAATGAAGCTACATGCCAGAATTACAAGCAAGCTACTGCAACTATATGCCTCACTGTACAAAGAGGGTTTTTTTGGTTTAAAAAATAGTCATGCTGGCATTCAGGTTAGAAGATAGTAACCCACTCCAGTTAGTTTAGTTTACGGTTATAATTCCAGAAAAATGTCCCTTTATCAGTCCATCATCCTCAAACCTTGACTCCTGTTGGTTTATTCCCATGATATGCTGCTCATGGTTAACTCAGTATAAAATATCAAACCATAAAAGTAACCACACAGCCTGAATTTCCAGAACTCACTGACAGTTGGCTAAAATGTGGTTAGCTAGTTGTAATTCAAACAAACACAATCTCTGTGTTGTGTCTGTGCGGGAAAGAATTGTTGCATCATTGATGTTTGGAGCCACTGTGGAATACTTTTTGGACAAAAAGTAAGGTAACATTATTTGAAGAAAAACACAAAAATATTTTGATTTAGCGCACTCAAAACAAGATGAAAAGAAACAGAGGTGCAGTCTATGCTACTGGTTGCCTCTTTGCTCCTTTTCTACCAGTGATGATTCTACTTTTGACCAGATACCCTGTATCTGAGGTACTGTTGTGGCTCCGTTATCTGAGCCTGGGTCATCGGCAGGAGAGGACTCCGAGAGTGAAGGAGAGGAGTTGGCAAGGCCTCCCTCTCCAGGACCCTCCTTTCTGGCAATGCCTTCAGTGTCCGCCGAAGGACAAGAGATAGGGCCGGGGCCAAGTACGTCCACGCAGCCACAGATGGACAGTGATGAGGGTAATGAGTCTTGGCTGGATCCACGCCAGCGTCGCAGAGATAAGCGCACGCAACAGAAGAAAAGGCGTGCCCGAGATTAGGCTGAGTCACTGGACCACACCCCACAGGATATAAAAGGGAGCGTGGTGGCCAGTCAAACCTTGTGACGAACAAAGCTGAAAGCTTCCACGCCATTCTGCATTGCCGGACTTTTGGCTATAGACTTTGCTGGATTATCTCTGGACTTGATTGACTCTGTAATTATTGAGCTGTTTCTTTTGATGTATCAGAAGTGGGGAGAAGTTATCTCTCCTCTTCGTAAATAATAAACTCTTGGCAGGCAGCCACTAGGTTGTTGCCAAGTTCCGTTATCATAAGGAAAAGGATTTTGCCGGCTGGTTTGGTCTTTAACTCTTGAACGTCTGTTGGTGTGTGTGCGTGTGGTTGGGGACAGAACAGGTACAAGACGAATTTTTTCATTATCTACTAAGACCAGTTTTATTTGAGAACATCTTAATGGTGGTCACACAAGTTTATCATCATGGTTTCCATCTATTAAAAAAGGCAAAGAGGTGTGCAACACAAAGGCTCTTTTCCTGGAAATACTACTTCCTCAGTTCCAGATACTTCCTCCCTTGAATGTATCAGGTCTACAAACTGAAAGTCTGTTGAGGTGTTAAACTTAATCTAATAGCCTAAATTAGCATTTAGCCAAACTTGGCCAATATCAAAACGTTAGAATGAGTTACAGCAATATTTCTCCTAATCAACACATTTTTTTTTATCCAAAAGGTGAGGAGAGCATATTCCTTACTATTTTGCGTTCATTTAAATCACTAAATTTCTTGAACCGGGATGTCTCCTGTCCAAACATGGGCTAACATGAAATAACATAAAATATTCTGTTGTGCAAGGTGGGAAACGGAGATTCAATCATTGTTTGTAAGTAAATCTCTGATCTGATTGCTATTCTTAGCTGCTGTCTGTCCGTTATTATGTGAGAAACTGTCAGTTTCTAGAAGTGAGGAAGTGTTTCCAACATAGCTGCTCTAAAACATTTTCTTTCAACTGTGACTATAGAAAATTGCCTGACAGTGAAAAAGGAGACGAGAAAGAAGACAGATGACTTCAAATTATTATTTGAGGGGGTTATTCAGAATACCACGGGCTGTACCAAGTAACCAGTCTTGGAAGAAATAAACACTGACAGTTCCTTTGAGGAGTGATTAGCAAGCAGAAACTCGCATATTTTGGACTTGACCTGCCAATGGATGATCCAGTAGAAGAAATGTCTGCTTGGCAAAGTTGAGGAAATACAGAAGGAAAAGAAGATGGAAAAAGGTGGGTGAATGGAATCAGGGATCTCACTGAAATGCCTCTTAAACTGCTGTAGATTATCTCCAAGACAGGTAAAAGCAGAAAAGACCAAGAGGAATCTATGTCACCATTAGGAGTTAGCACCTAATTACAATGAGTTTAGTCCGGGGTGGGTTCTACTTATCCTTACTACCGGTTCGCAATGGGGCCGCATGCGCGCTCTTCTGTGTATAGGCAGAAGCTTCCTGATGACGTCCGGGTCAGTGGGCGGAGCCTCCCACTGGTTTTACTACCGGTTCTTGCGATCGTGCACATGCGCTCACTTCACTCGCATGTGCGCCTTGCTTCTGTGCATGCACAGAATGCCAATGATGACATCCAGGGTGGTGGGCGGAGCCTCCTGCTGCTTTTACTACCGGTTCTTGCGAACCAATCCAAACGGGGGGCAACCCACCATTTAACCCACCACTGGTTTAGGCTAATAAGTAAGCATTCAGTGTAAAGTTCAACTTTAAATTGTTCCATTCCTGCCTAAAAAGAAAACTCTACTGCTTTTTCCTTCTTTATAAGCTTCTGAAAACACAGTTTGACTTGTCAGAGTATATTAATGAACTGGAATAGGAAATGGTAACAGGTCAGCCAATGGGGACTGTTTGGAAACTGAAACATAGTATTTGTTTGTATGGAGCCATAAGAGACAGTTTGGAGTCTGAGCGTGGCTTAGACTTGCTGAACTGTTGGTTTGGCCTCTGTAATGGAGTAGTATGACTTACAATTGAGCCCAACATTTCTGTTGTTAAGTGAGACATTTGTTAAGTGAATTTTTCCCCATTTTACAACCTTTCTTTCCTCAGTTATTAAGCGAATCACAGGAGTTGATAAGCTAGTAACCTGGTTGTTAAGTGAATCTGGCTTCCCCATTGACTTTGCTTGTCAGAATATCGCAAAAAGTGATCACATGATCTTGGGACCCAGCAACGGTTATAAATATGAACCAGTTGCCAAACATCTGAATGTTGATTACTTGATCATGGGGATCATGGAAAGGTCATAACTGTGAAAAATGGTCATAAGTCACTTTTTTCCATGCCATTATAACAAGCAAACTGTTGTAAGTCAAAGACTATCTATACTTTATCCTCAGTGTAGGAAAAATAAATCTCTAGACTTTACTATTTTGCCCAAACTGCATTCTGTTGTAGGGTACTTGACAGAAAGATGGGCAGCAGATAAATATACTGCTCAAAAAAATAAAGGGAACACAAGCAGAAGACATCCGAGATCTGAATGAATGAAATAGCCTTATTAAATACTTTGTTCTTTACATACAGTAGTTTATACACTGCTCAAACAACTTAAGGGAACACAAAACTGTATGTAACGAACAAAGTATTTAATAAGGCTATTTCGTTCATTCAGATCTCGGATGTCTTCTGCTTGTGTTCCCTTTGTTTTTTTGAGCAGTGTATAATAAATACAATGCATTTCTTAGCACGCAGGAGGTCCCAGTTTCAATCTGCAGCATTTTTTTTTAAAGTGTATCTGAGAGACATGGGTTGTATATAATAAAACCTGAAGTTGTGAAGATACTAGTTTAAGCCAGAATTCTCCGCTTCCATCTGGTTATCAAGTTGAAAAGGGGTAGATTTGTTTGACGGGGGTCCCCCCCCCCAGATAATGGTACTTTCACTTATACAACCACACCCCTACAGTTTGCCATCCAAAGTCCTTTGGTATAGCCCACAGTCAGTTTTATGATCTTGAAATGTACTATGCCCTTGATATCTTTCCTGTGGGAAAAGGCAAAAAGGCAGTATTCTTGAAGATAAATGGGAGATGCCCAGCACTGAATACAGCACAAAGTTCTGCATAAATCAGTTCCTAATTTTATTTTGTTTTATTCATCTGAGAGCACTTAATGCAATTATTGGTCCAGGTGCTTTGCCAATACTGTCAAAGTACTTAAAAAACATCTATGGCCACTTTTTAAAATAAAGTTGGAAAAGAGAGTTGTATACTCAGAGAAAAGCAACTTCCTTCTGAATGAATTATTGTTCTTGGGTGACCCAACTGCCATTTCGTAATGGGCATAATTTCTCCCAGATAGTAACAATCTGTGGAGTCAAAATTACATGACTAATAATAAAAGAATTTGGTTCAAATCCAAATAGTATTCTCCTCAGAGTGGCTCCGTTCCTTCCAAAATAATTCACCCAACCGGAGAAATATAAGAAAAATAAATGGAATTCAATATGATTCAAATATTAATGGACTGTTAGCTGTCTTCCTTAAAAGTGGCCGGCAGCTGTGCAAAAATGAAAAAAAATTGGTTTGGACCCCTCACAGTGTAACTTCCTTCAGCAATGCCAAAAGCAGGTCTCAGATGGGCCAGTTTGTGAAGGAATTATGGAAACAGCTGTTAAGACCTCAGGCAAAATAACTCAAATTTTCTAGGGAATTCCAATAATCTTTCTCAAGATTCTTTGCAGCTAGAATTATGGCTCCTTTAGAAGAGGGGAGCGAAGATACGGAGAAGGCACACCAGCTGTGAGGGAAGGAAGAGCAAAATTCCCTCCTTATCCTAGAACCTAAAGCTGCTGTTTGCTCTCAGAGCTGACCCAAACACAAAGCAGTCTTGCAGACACAGGCAGCAAATTTTAGGGTGGGGCTGCAATTAGCAGCATATTTTCCTTCCAAATCTCCCAGCTGTTCCCTTCTGTTTTAAACAGACCTGTGCATCTTATGAGGCTGGTTCTGTAAGACAGAATAGCATCCGTAAATACGTTTAGAAGATGCTATCCTATTGTCAATGTTAAAGATTTTACTACAGGTGGGTCCTTGACTTACAACCATTCGTTTAGTGACAGTTCAAAGTTACAAAGGCACTGAAAAACGTGACTTACGACCATTTTTCACACAACCATTGTATCATTCCCATGGTCGCATGATCAAAATTCGGACACTTGACAACTGACTCATATTTATGATGATTGCTGTGTCTGGGGGTCATATGATCACTTTTGGATTCTGATGAGCAAAGTCAGAATCACGTAACAACTGCGTTACTAACTTAATGACTGCAGTGGTTCACCTAAAAACTGTGACAAGAAAGGTTGTAAAAGGGGGCAAAATTCACTTAACAAGTGTTTCACTGAGCAACGGAAATGTTGGGTTCAATTCAGGGGTGGGTTCTACTTACCTTTTACTACCGGTTCGCATCGTGCGAATCATCATCCGGAGGAAGTATCAGGATTTATCATCAGCAATCAAATCACAGAATTCCACGCTTTAGGGCAATTCTTTATCCATACTCCAAAGGGGGGGGGGAGGAGAGAGGAGGGGGGAAGAGAGAAGGGGGGGAGGAAGGCATTTTGGCAAACTCTTGTATGCCTCTCCCCTTTCGCTGGATTTCTATTAACTCTAAAGAATTCCTTACTTCCACCCACTAGCCCCGTGATGGCATGCAGAGCCATATCTGTGGGCACGCAAGCATTGCCCTAGTTCAGCTCCAGCCCCCATGCGTGCGCTGGCCAGCTGATTTTTGGGCCTTTTGGGCCCATTGGAAGTTGGGAAATGGGCCATTTTTGGCCTCCAGAGGGCCTCCAGGGGAGTGGGGAAGGCTGTTTTCGCCCTCCTCAGGCTCCTAGAAAGTCTCTGGAGCCTGGGGAAGGCAAAAAGCGGGCCTACTGGGCCATCACGTGCCAAAAGCAGGGGTCACGCAGGGTTGGTTGTGCGTGATGCACGGGGGTGGGGCACATCACATTATGAGTGTGGGCACATGCGTGCTTGACCCCGCCCCCCCCATTTTGGCACGCAACGGCAAAAAGGTTAGCCATCAGTGCCCTAGCCGATTAGTTGGGTGCTAACTGTCCCGGGCATCGAAAAACACAGGACGAACCCTCCTTCTGTGTATCGGCTGTTCCGAAACACATAGGACAGAGTGACCATGGCCCATTGCCCATGGTGAATCGGTGGAGGCATGTCAGCCAAGGAGAATAGCCAGCAGAGAATCACCGGAGGGAGGAACGCCGGCGGACAACTAGAGGCAGCCAAGGGGATGACTGAAAATTTCCCTAGACAACAACAAAATATCAGGAAAAGGCCATGGACTGAGAATCAAACTTTTCCTTCCATCGTACTGAAAAACTTGATTATCCAGAAGAGAAACAAAAAACTTCAGATATCTGTAATAGAATGTAATTGTCCATAAGCATACATTCATGAAATCCAAAAGGTTATAGTACTAATTATTATTTTGGAAGTAACATTTAAGTACAAAGTATACTACAAAGGACAAACTATACAGAATCTAGTTTAGTGTCTACTTTGCAAATATATAGAAGTCCTATTACTATTATACAGAAAATGCATACAAAATCCATTACAGAATAATGCCAGATTTATAATTCACATAGGCATTCCTCAGTTAGATTTTGAAGCATTAAATATAACTACAGAATTTCGTTCAAGCCATTAATGGCTAAAATGAAATTGTGTGAATTCTGAAAGAGCCACTCATAATACTGAGCATACTGTCAATGTAACTATATTACATTGTTACAATATAAGTTCTTATCAGGTGACATTACCATAAAAAGGAAAAACTAAACATACATTTCTACTGTCTGGCAAAAAAGACAACAAACATCATAATCATGAAGGAAAATATCTGTAAAATACTAAAAATCTGCAAGGTGTTAATTATGTTACTATTAGCTCTTCATAGATTTTTTTCTAAAGCAATGTTTACTGTGTATGCTGTTTTGAGAGAGAGAAAGAGAAAAGGCAGGAAATTTTAGCAAGCTAGAAATGGACTGGACAGTGAAGGAATTATTTGTCTCTACTGTGAATGACAGACTTCCCAGCTGCCTCAAGTCCATTTGCACTTAAACATTTCACCATGTTTTCCACTATGAACTTTTGACATGAAAGATTCTCCAAATATTCTCTAGATTATTTAGATGAAAGTATCAGATCAAACATCCAAGTAGAGGCGATAACAGTATTTGGTATGCAAGTAAAATTTAATTTCAGTATATGACAGGTAATATTTTGGCAATATTTGAAAAAGCCAATACCAGAATTTCATTAGTTCTCCACTGAAAACATGGCTCTTGAAGCAGCTGAAAATGTCAACAGATAGCAACATTTAGTAATGATGAAAATGATATGATTTCTTATTTTACCCTGGGCAAAATTTAACAACTTTCATATTGGAGTACAAGAATGGCGATATGAAAGTAGAATAGGAAATGTTTGAGGATTAGCTTAATTTTTCAATCATTAGTCCTTGGCCTCTACTCAATGCTCTTTGATTTTGGCAAGAGCATGGAAGGCATAACTGTTTATATTTTACAGAAAGAAAGATGCTTATACCCAGTTCTCAAAGAACAACAACAAGAAGTTCTATTTAACATAATATTACATGCCTCAACAGGCTAGTGCAAGTGGTTTTAATAGCCTGAAGAGCTTTGTGTTGCATAGGAAGACCATTTGCCTGCCTGCCTGCCTGCCTGCCTGCCCAGAAGCATCTGAATTTTGATTCAGCATCTGAATTTTGATCATATGATCATGGGGATTCTACAAAGGTCGTGTGAAAAATGGTCAGAAGCCACTTTTTTTCCAGTGCCATTGTGACTTTGAATGGTCACTAAATGAATTGTTGTTAAGTCGACAATTGCAACTACAATTCTGTTTACTTTGCAAGACCTTTCGTGGAATATCCCATGTTTGAAACGTGTGAGTTTTTCTTTGGAAAATGTGTACTTTTTCATTGATAATAATATGGTTTATTATTAGTCTGACCGATGTATCATAGTATCAGGGTAGTAGTCTGTCGAGCATATGCCCTTCCTATTTGTTTTGCCTTCATCTAATATATGAAGTACGTTTACTGCTCTTCAGATAGAAATTATGGAAGAGTGTTATTTGTGCATCATAGTTTAAAGTTATATTTATATGGCTAAGCACACACCCACATACACACACATATATAGTAAGAGCAGACAATCAGACCATGAACTCCTAGTAATCTCTCTAAGGAATAGCCCTAGGTTTCTGTGACTCTCAATCTAAAGCCTTAGTAAGAGTACCGCAGCAGAAGCAAAACTTAAATGTTCCTGGAAGTAAGCAATAAAATACTCCTTTGAGGCCACCACCAATTGGCAGGATTAGAAGTTGTGTAAATTCCACAGAACTGTGTTGACCTACAGTTTCAGGAGAAAATAAGAGAGGATAAGAAAAGAATGAGGGCAATGAGAAAGTAAAAAAAAACCAATAAAAGCTCCTTTTAAAAAATAAAGCTCTCAACTGCATTAAGAACAGGTCAGAAACAAATTTGAGAGAAAACACAGAATTCTCTCTTGTGTATTGGCCAATAGAAGGGAGGTCAGGTCACATCACAATATATGTGATTCCCGGTTCATAAATTGCATCTAAAGCTGTAAATGCAGTCATGTCAGAAAATGTCATTCTGGTTTTGTCTTTTTATTTTATTTGATCATTGTTTTTTTCCCTAAAGAATGGTTAGCCCCAAAGTTAGCCAAGATGTTGGTGTTGAAAAACGATGTTTAAGATTTGATAGAATGCATTATCTGAGAGGTTCAGTAAAGATCATGTTCAGGTCCTTCAGCTACATCCGTTCAGTCTTCTTAGTAATCATATAGTTTGCCATTATTTGTTCTAATATTTGTTTTTTCAATTAGACTATAGTTCTGGGATTTCCTGGTGGTCTCCTATCCAAGTATTAATCATTCTAACTTTTTTATATTAGCCAAGCTTGGCTAAATGCAAACAACTAATTAGGCTGTTACATTAAGGTTCAAGTCTTCACTCAGTACAAGATGAGTCATTTATTGAATTAATGATTTACTACTTCAGTACCGGAAAACTTCATTGTACTCTTCTAAGGATAGAGACAAAGGGACTCCTATAACAACGGCAATCAAGCATCACAGCCAGGTCTCTAGAAGAGGATTTTTTTTTTCTACAGACTCTTCTTCCATCTACAAGTCTAGATATTTTAAACTGTAATTTTCATCATTTGCCATCAGAATAGCTACTAAGCTTAGGTCCCAGCAATCCTCACCCTCCTGAACTGATAGAGATGATGCTTGCTGGGTGCCACAAGTTGATTAATAGAGTAGCCCTCCTAGTTCCTTCTTCTACAGCACTGAAAAAGGGACCATATGACCTGGTGCAGTTGCCTCTTCTATTACCAAGGCTAAAGTCCAAAAAGAATGAGTGTTACTGGCCCATAAAAAAACCAGAACTTTATCACATACAGCCGAGTTAAGGAAGAAGAAAATTTAAAAGGCACAAAAGGATACAACCAAGTTAAAAAAGGAGAATAAAATTTAAAAGACACAAAAAGAGAAAGAGAGAAAAAGAGGAGGAGGAGGAGGAGGAGGAGGGAAGGGAAGGGAAGGGATCTGCCTCTTCAGATCACACACAAAACAAAGTCCTTCAACACCAATCACAGATTGCAAAATAAAATCAGAATTACTGGTTCCTAGCTTCCTATATATTAATTTTCCAATCTTCAATTCAGGCCACTATGGATTGAAGTTATTATGCGGCTTTCAGCCAGCATGGAGAAGAAATGCAGAGAGAGAGAGGAGGGGGGAGGGAGGGGGAGAGAAAGAGAGAGAGAGAGAATTGCCTTCCTTGAACAAAGGACAGTCTGATTGACTCTTTGGAATCTCATTTTCCTGGGGTTCCATTTTTTTTTTGCCCACTACCTGCATTGATTTTTTTTTCTTAATTCTTTCAGTGTCTGAATCTCTTGGAATGGGATTGCTTGCCAGTCATTATAGGATCACACAGATATTATTGTGTGTACGGGTATGTATGCATGTGTATGAGTGTATGTATACACACACACATGCACACAGATACTGTAAATGTATTTTACATTTAGGGGACAGTACGATGACTCAGTGGTTTAGACACTGGGCTTGTCAGCTGGAAAACTGACAGCCCAGGTTTCAGACCCAAGCATCACAGAACAACAGGATGTGCTCCTGTTCCACAACCGTTATCGCAAGCTACTTGTATGCTGGATGTTTGACCTGATGCTTTCATCTAAATTAACTAGAGACTATTTGGAGAATCTTTCATGTCAAAAATTCGTAGTGGAAAACCTGGTGAAATCTTTAGGTGCAAATGGACTTGTAGCAGCTGGAAAGTCTGTCATTCAACATAGAGACAAATAATTCCTTCACTGTCCAGTCCATCTCTAACTTGCTAAAATTTCGTGCCTTTTCTGTCTGTCTCTCTCTCAAAACAGCACACACACACTAAACTTTGCTTTAAAAAAAATCTATGAAGGACTAATAGTAATAAAATTGACCTTGCAACAAACCTTGTAGATTTTGAGTATTTTACAGGTATTTTCCTTTATGATTATGATGGTTGTTGTCTTTTTGCCAGACAGTAAAATAGAAATGTATGTTTAGTTCTTCGTTTAATATCATGTCACCTGATATGAACTGATATTGTAATAATGTTAACATTGTTACATTGACCGTATGCTCAGTATAATGAGTGGCTCTTTCAGAATTTACACAATTTCATTTAAGCTGCTAATGGCTTGAACTAAGCTTTGTAGTTATACTCAATATTTTAACATTTACTGAAGAATATTGTATATGTGAATAAATCTGGCATTATTCTGTAATGGGTATGCATTTTCTGTATAATAGTAATAGGCCTTGTATATGAACCTGAGGTGGGGCAGTGGTTAGAATGCAGTATTGCAGGCTAATTCTGCCAACTGCCAGCAGTTCGATTCTCATCCTTCCAAGGATGGTAAAATGAGGACCCAGATTGTTGGAATCAATATGCTGATACTGTAAATCGTTTAGAGAGGGCTGTAAAGCACTGGGAAGCAGTATATAAGTGCTAAGTGCTATTGCTCTCTATATATATATATATTAAGACTTTTTAAGCCAGCCTTATCTATATTTCCTGGTAATATATTTGAGAAAACCCCATTGAGGGGCAAGTCCGCTTATGGTTAATGTTAGGTCTTCATGAATTTGGAGAGCACAATGGATTTTGTCAATGGATTTGGAGTGTATGGCTATGTTTAGGTGGGTGCTGACTTTTCGAGCCTGCCTTATCTACGTTTTCTGGTAAAACACATGGGAAAATCCCATTGGGAGGCAAATCTCCTTAAGGTTAGGGTTACGTCTCCATGAATTCACAGAGCATGAGTGGGTTTTTTTTTTATATGCCGCTCTTCTCCAGAGACAGGGCGGCTTACAATGCCTTAAGCAATAGCCTTCATACTTTTGTATATTTTTTATACAAAGTCATCTTATTGCCCCTACAATCTGGGTCCTCATTTTACTTACCTTAGAAAGGATGGAAGGCTGAGTCAACCTTGGGGTTGGCCCAATTCCGTGGCCCATGAAGTAGCTAATGTGATTGAGTTGTACAATCTCAGCCTGAATTCTTTATTTATGGTACAGAGTGTTGTGTAAACCTGGAAAATTTGTTAAGACAATGAAGTATTGTTAACCATTGAGGTAAGCACAGCCTACATTTGATATGTACTAGTTTTAATGTCCGCACAGAAGCATATTAAGGGCGGAAAAATCAATATGAAAAACGTCTTACTATTTTTTTTCCTCTTGGTTCAAATGTCCCTTAGAAGAAAAGCTGAGAAGGAAGTGTTGTGAAATATTTCTAACTGAGGTTTAGGAATTCAGATCAAATACTGTATGTTCTGCCTTGAAAAGGAGTTAAAATTAAAATTATTTCTTAATTACAATACACTTTTCTATGGCAGATGGTTGCTCTCTGGTGTATGCATATCTGGAAAGATAGTGTATCAATAGTAATTTTAATATGTTATTTTATAATAAGCGCAGTGTTTGAGATATTCCATGTAGAACCCATATAAATTAGAAGAAAAGGAAGCATTACTTACATGGAGTTCTTGCTACATCCTGAAAAAAGGGGTCCTACAAATCTTCCTTTACTTTAAATTCCTAGCATGTTTCTCTTTTAAAGTTAATGCACATGTGAGCACATTTAATAGTTGAGTCTTCTTTTGCCTCTAAGGTAGGAAGCAGTTTACCTGTTGAAAAAGTTGCCAAACATAAAAAAACAAGATATTCTTGGAATGTGTTGGTAGAAAGTTGTGTAGTCTGAGAAGTCAAATCTAACTAGCTCCCTCTGTTCCTATGTCCTCTTTTAGTTTTAATACTGCACAAAATATTCTAAAAATGTGCCCTGAGAGAGACGCCAACAGTTCAAACCGAAACACTCCAAGGGCTACAAAAGAGCAAAATTATTCCCAATTAGAAACAAAGTCTCTGCCAATTTGCTAATCTTCTAATTGAATTACTGAAAGAGAAAGAAAGAAAAATCTCATAAAGAAAAATATTTGCCCTTGGCTTAGCAGGTACCAAACCCTCCATTAAAACAAATCTGTTTATTCTGTTGTTATAACATGTTCTTTGGCCATAAGATGAAATAATTATATTATATTAATATTATATATTGCAATAGTACTTAGACACACATCACTTCATAGTGCTTAACAGCCCTCTCTAAGTGGTTTACAGAGTCAGCATATTGCCACAACAACAATCTTGGTCCTCATTTTACCAGTCTTGGAAGGATGGAAGGCTGAGTCCATCTTGAGCAGGTGGGAATCGAACTGCTGAACTGTGGGCAGTAGGCAGTCAGCAGAAGTAGCCTGTTGCAGTTTGTCAGCAGAAAAAAGGCCCAGAAACTTGTGAATGAGATTTCCGACAACTCCAATCTTGCAGCATACCCACAGCTTCTAAACTGAAAGTAGGGGCCCGATGATGACAAGTTAGAGAGCTTGTCGAAACGTTGCCAAAAAGAAAACTTTTAAAGTGTTGGTTAGGATTTTAGCCAGAGTTTCAAAAGACCTTACAAAGTGTTTTGTTGGGATTTTGGAGGATCTGAAGCTGGGATTTTAGCCAGGATTTTAAGCATTTTAGCTAACAGACTTAAAAAACGAATGCCCTTCAGACTTCCGAGAGTGGCTTGCTTTATGTCTGCACTACACACGCTCAACTTTGAACTGAGCTTTTTTGAAGGGGGTGGTTGTTCACAGGTTCTGCTGAATCAAAAATAAAACCCCACAGGCTATGCACACATGATAGAGTAAGCTAGGATGTGGCTGGCTGGTTTCTGAGTTCATGTGTTATGCAAACACTGATTATGTGGTCCACGGTCTGCCACTACACAACAACTCTTTTGAGCATTACACAGTAGGTTCTCCTGGGCTCCTGCAGCTTTGCAGGCAACCTGCTAGTTACAGGAACAACCATGCTGTGTCACTATCTTAATGAGAAAACTGTTGGCAGGGTACCTCAGGATTAGTTTGGAATAAGCAAACAGTTTAAATGTTAAATGCCTACCCAGCACACATCACTGTATATAATAAACCTGTCAAGCTATTCATATATTAAGTGGTTAGATACACATCTAAGAGGATTTTGGTAACATCCCCAAATCTGTGATCTTGATAGATTTAGGAATTGCATTGAGGTGCATTTTCTATTTGAGCATATATTTCACAATACAAGTAGCCCTCAACTTACAACAATTGTCCCCAACATTTCTGTTATTAAGTGAAACATTTGTTACGTGAGTTTTGCCTCATTTTATAACTTTTCTTGCCTCAGTTGTTAAACCAATCACTGCAGTTGTTAAGTTAGTAACACGGTTGTTAAGTGAATCTGGCTTCCCCCTTGACTTTGTTTGTCAGAATGACGCAAAAGGGGACCACATGACCCCGGAACACTGCCACCGTTATAAATATGAGTCAGGTGCCAAGTGTCTGAATTTTGATCATGTGACCATGGGGATGCTGCAAAGGTCGTAAGTGTGAAAAACTGTCCGGGGTCACTTTTTTCAGTGCTGTTGTAACTTTGAACGGTCACTAAACGAACTGTTATAAGTCGAGGACTACCTATATAAGCAGTAACATAATACAAAATATTTTTATGTTGCTGTAGAACAATTTGTGGGTAGATTAGTTAATATGAACTGCTAGCTACCTTTTTTTAAAAAAGTACTTTTCTTGAGTATTTTGATGACTGCAAGAGTATTTTTATCTTCCTTATAGAGTAATAAAACTTACAGGTATACTTGCTCTAGATTTGAAGGAGCTAAGACCAGCAAGCCCTCTGATGCATACTTTACTCAATTGGTAAGTGGCACACCACACAGCACAATTAGGACTAGCTCTATTTTACCTTTCCATTGTAATACCACTGTAGGCATTAAGTAATTCAAAAGGGCAGGTATATTCAGCTGTCTCCTAGTTCCTGGAACAAGGAGCAGGGGTGGGCTGCTGGGGGTTTGCAAGGGTTCGGGAGAACCTCTAGCTAAGATTCTGTGCAGTCGGAGAACCCCCAAATCCCAATCCTGGCTGGCCCCTCCCACCCCACCCCTCCCAGGAGTCCCCATATGGCCTGTTTTGGATGCAGGTAAGTGCAGGGCATGCGCGGAGGCTCAGGCAAGTTGAAAAACGGGCCTACTGGAAGTTTGGGAAGGCCGGAAACGTTTCTGGCCTCCATAGTCCGGGGAGGCCGTTAACACCCTCCTGGAGGCTCAAAAAAAGCCTCCGGAGCCTGGGGAGGACAAAAACACCCACCCCCCCCGTGGTGCATAAGGCCGACTAGGCCACACCCACCATGGCCACACCCACCCAGCAACAGGGCAGAGAACCTATTGCTAAAATTTTTGAAGCCCACCCCTGACAAGGAGATAGATCTGGTTTAATTTAGACATAGGAAGAAAGTCTGTTTCTAAAACAAGGTGCATTATGGGCCAAACCTAGACAAGTGATTTTGGCACACTGTAATTGTCAGAAAATCTCAGCAGGGTAATAAAAATAAAATAACAATTCTTACTTTTTTTTATGCCATTTTAGAAGAGATTTTCCATTCTAATGATAGAGCTAGCCATTTAAGTATTATTGCGTGTGCATGCACACTCACACACACAAACATATATATAGACTCATTATTGATATTAATCTAGAAAGGCAGACAAGATGGCAGGAAATGCTAGGTGAAAGAATGGACTGTTCCAGAATACACAGAAAAGACATTTATTTATTTTTTTCCCATTGAAGGAACAAAATTGAAATCTCACTATGCATAGAAAACTGCATAGTTTCCAAATATGACAGGTTTTTTAAAAAATATGGTGGATTTTTTTGGCTTTGTTTTACAGGAGGAAACAATTAATTCTGAGTTTAAAGTGTTTCAAGGTATTATTCCTTCATGTTAAGTTTCTACTTGGGGATGTAGAACCTGTGACTCTTCATATGTTGCTGAATTGTAATTTTGAAAAGGATCTGCCAGCATCCTTCACTATGTACAGTAGTCCAACAATATTTCAAGAAGGACACTTCCAACCTTTATAATGAATGATTCATGTCAAAATCAAGGCTTCTGCTAAACCTGATAGATAGACGAGGAAAAAATGTAAATATTATTCAGGCAATCTTTTGAAGGCTGCAGAAGAGGCTGTCCATGCTGGATGAAGACTTTACTGCCACCTGAAGGGCTAAACTAGAGTTACACCCAGATCTAAGGTAACACAACCTTTAAAGTAATGTACAAATATTTCTGAAGAGGCAACTTACACTGAAGAAGTGGCACTGGATTTCACAGCTGCCATGCACACTACTTCCCTACAATAAATAATTTTTCATAGTTCTCCCTGTTGCTGAGTTGAATTACAATACAGGTTGGGTTCACATGACACACTACCCTACTATTAACTAGCCAACACAGCCATATTATGACTTACTATCAGAGGTGGGTTTCAGCAGGTTCTGACCAATTCTGGAGAACCAGTAGCGGAAATTTTGAGTAGTTCGGAGAACTGGTAGTAAAACTTCTGACTGGCCCCGTCCCAATTTATTCTCTGCCTCCCAAGTCCCAGCTGATTGGGAGGAAATGGGGATTTTTCAGTAACCTTCCCCTGGATTGGGGTGGGATTGGAGATTTTACAGTATCCTTCCCCTGCCACACCCACCAAGCCACACCCACAGAACTGATAGTAAAAATTTTTGAAACCCACCACTGCTTACTATGTTCTATGAACTCAGCCTTTATGATTAGCCAGTGGTTCTGTATGTCAGATGGACACATTAAATTAAGAGAGTAGTCCAAGGATAAGTTAACCACTGAGTAAAAACATTGTGAGAACAGGTGCAAAGAAATAGGAAGTCACCAGTTTCTCTGAAAGTCCCTTTGTGAGAGAAAAAATATCATGCACACATACAGAGGAGGAACATGAGAGAAAACTGGTGAAACATTTTGGTTGGGGCATCTCATTAAAATTGGACAATCAACACGTGTTGATTCTATAGAAACCTATATCGGTACTTAAACAAATGTGTATAAATTCTGGCAAAAGGAAAAACAAGATGTTCAAGCTGCCTTAAACAACAGGCACATTTTATAACCCATCTTAAAAACATGCCTTTGTTCACCTACTCTTTATTTTATCAATGTGATTGCAGAAAACTATTAGGGATTGTATAGTGGCTACTAAAATAGACTCTTTAGTTTTTCAACTAAAAACTAGTTTTTAGTTTTAGTTTACATAGTTTTATGTAAACATTCTACTCAACTGAAGACACATCTGGATTTATTGCTCATCCCATCAACAGAACTGGACAGCAATGATTTCTGGAGAGAAGCAGCATCTGATATAATTTTCTAGTGGTTTTCTACTCACCTCCAAAGCATCCTCCATGCATATTTTTCTGCACCACTTCCAAAGCATATATTTTTCCCAATGTTGCCTTGGGTGCTCTCATCCATTTGCAATAGCTGCTTCTAAATTGATGGTAAGCTAAACACAGCAGATAATTGGCTGCCACTCCATTGTCAAGAACCACAAGTCATCTTTCACCAAGGATGTTTCAGCGCTGAAGCACCATTTTTCTTGACGATCAGTGCACGATCTTGAACTCTTGACATGATTTTTCTCCACTTCGGTGGAATGCAAAGCAATTTGAGCCATTCTTTCAGAAAGTTATTTAAAATATTGACTGGAATCCACTCATGAAATGCAAAACTGAGCAGCCCATTTAAACACTTTTTCAGAGGACTGTAATAAGGAAAGGCAAAGCAAAAAACAAAATCCTGATATTCACGGGAAGGGAAAGCAGCTTAATTGATACAGGTGACTGGGAACTGGAGTGGAGAGGAGAGGTTATCTAATCACCTTCTAGAATTACTTATAATCCAGCAGCTGCATGTTTAACAAATTGTCTCTTTTAGTCTGGACCAGTTTTGCTTAAACTGCTTTAAGCTGTCACGTGATCACACAACAGAAACAATTTAAATGGTAAATGTGGATATCCCTTTGGTCATGTTACCAAAAGACTCAGCTTAGAGAAATTAGAAACCAGGAAGCCCCAAGTTCTAGTTCTATTTTGGGAACAAAGCCAATTTTGTGAACTTGGGCCAGTCATACTCTCTCAAGCTCTTGAAGCAAGCAAAAGCAAATCACTTCTGAAAAATCTTCCCAAGAAAACTACAGGAATTTGTCCAAGCAGCTGCCAGGAGTCAAAAGCTGACTTGATCACGTTACCACTGGAGGGGGAAAGGAAGACATAAAATGGCTTTTGCTGTGGAAAAATGGCAGACGAAGTCAAGCCCTCATGCTGTTTTAAGTATCCCAACTCTTCCTTTTAAGGACATTTTATGTGTAATGGAGATTGCACCTGTGCCCTTAACCCCTCTGAAGCAAGCAATTGTTTTTAGGTCAGAGGAAACAAAACTACTTGTTATTTCTGATCAGAACATCTGTCCGCCATACTCCTCAAATTCTTTTGCATGAAGTAGAAAGCAAACTACAGCCTTATGCAGAGAACAGAAAGGTTTAAATCGGTGTTATTCACCTGTGGTGCCAAGAGGGAAATGAGATTGTGTGGGGATTAACCTCAGGCAGGGTTATTCTAATAGGATTTGTGAAGTTAGGATGCTATGAGAAGGAAGTTCCATTAAAAAAAAAAAAAAAAAAAGGGGGAGAGTTAATTCAAATGCAGCCAGTTTTTTATCTCCAGAGCCACATCTCTCAACTTTGGCAATTTTTAAGATGTCTGAGCCCTGGTTGAAGAATTCCAGGAACTAAAGTCCAGGCAATTGTCAAGGTTGAAAAACAAGGCTTTAAAGAAACACTGCTTTTTGATTAGGCATTTCGGGATATTTTTAAACAGGTTCTGCAGCTTGAAGAAAATTATGTGTTGCATGTAGATAGTAAGAAGTCACTGAGGAAAAATGTCATTACAAAATAAAGGAGTAAAAATAAAAATCAAGGGAAAAAAGCATCTAAAGAAATAGATTACAAAGATCTAGGTATATTAATGATTCCAAATGAACGTGACACACTTTAAAGATAAACCTATAAAGCAAGATGAATAATTTTAGTAAATGTATAATAATGCAAAATTACTTACTGGGTTCACCCAGAAGACTAAAACATAAGACACTTGTTTATTTTGGCTTGGCATGTTTATGAACTCAGCCATTGCAGTTTCTAAATCACAATTTATGGCTTTGCATATTACAAGAACTTGGCCAGTTGTGATTTGCACAAGAAGACAGTCAATGACTTAAAACAACATGTGAATCTAATTGCTGTCTATAATGAGCTATTTCAGTCTCTATTTATTCCAAATACTGTAGTGACTAATCCTTGAATTAGTTCCAGTAAATTCTGGATTTTAGGCAACCAGTTTCCCACCATGCTAAATGTATGTAGTAATTGTACAATTTAGTGATAATGTATTTAACTTTTTAGCATTCTGGTATTTCTATTTTACTGCTACATTTATTTCTTCCTAAATTAACTGTACTCTTATTTGAAGTCTATAAATCTTGCTCTACAATTGCATACTATTCTGGTCAGCTACAATAATTTATTTACTGTTTTGTTAAAGCTGTTTATCTACCTCTTCAAGAAATTCTGTTCCATTTGCAGTTTACCTTTAAAAAAGCAAGCTAGCAAAGTGCTTTATGTCAATTACATGTTTACATAATAAAATCCAAGTAAAATTATTAAAACATGCTACTAAACAGAACAGCAAGAAGAAGTTATTAATTCATTAAGTAACAGTGAATGCAGCAATTCTTCCATGGCATGAAGGTTGCTTTCTTGAGAACTCACAACAATAAATAAAACTCTGGGAAAAAAATAAGTTGCCTTGGAACTGCTTGTTTAACTTCAAGAGGCTCAGAGCAATTTCTTTGCCAATTGTAATAAAGGACCTGTGAGAGAAAGTAACTCTTGAGCTGTTTTGATCCAAGGCAATTTGAAAAATGTAACTGCTACTCTGGGAGAAAATATTATTATTTAAGAGAGAAACTGTACATCATCCCTGTGTTGATCGCAGTGAATTCTTGATCTGCAGAAAAAATAAGCTTATAGCTTGTTATAGCATTCTGTGTAAGAGTAGATACCCTTTTGTCAATGCTGTTATTGCTCCCCATAGCTCAATGTTGGTCACGTTTATTGCAAACACTACATATGAAAGCCTCAGATCAGAGGATATGGTGATACATGATACTGGATGTATGGTGAACTGTTGTTTGCACACTTGTACTTCTAAGACATCTTTTCCACAATCTAAAACCAATGTTTTTAACATTAGATTTGTATGACCTACCCATTATAACAAGTCATGTGGTACACATTCTTGCAATATAGCAAGATTATTTGAGAGAAAGAACATTGTTGGGATGACAACGCACAAACCTTGGTAACCTGTACATGGGGATATCAGACCCAACATTGTTTTCCTTGTACATTCAGAGCCAAACCTTTTTGGAAATAATTTGAGACAATGGAAAAATATGTTATTTCTTCCTGTGTATCCCTAAAACACTCAAGAAACTTCTATTTACATTAGAGATGTTTGGAGCAAGCTAAATGAACTCCCAACTTGAAATCATGAAATAGTAAATCAGCACAACTTCTCACTGTCATAAATAATACATTATTTTCTAAATACGATTTTTTTCTGTTTTTATTGCTGTTAATTCAAGGAAAAATGCTGCATAAAATCCAATCTGTTCTAGAAATATAAGTGACCTTTCCAGTACATAACATTTCAAATATCAAAGTATATGGTAAACATACAAATAAAGAGGAAGGCAACATACTTCCTATTTACAGTACAGTATTTTAAATCACAAAATAAGTTCCATAAAGTAAACTGGAAGATAATTGAGAATTCAAGTTCAAGGTGCTTTACACCTTTATTGAACTCAGAAGCAGTCATTTTACTTAAATATGGTCCAACATACCCAGCACAAACAATTTTTAATCAAAATAATTTCCTATACTAATTTCTTTTAAATTAAAGCTCTCTTCTACCCCTTTATTCTTTACTTTCAAAATATATTGGTGCTATAAATATAAATGCTATCTATGAATAAATGTAATAAATCAAGTTTCTTCAAGTTTGTTTAGCAATTAGAATGAATCAAATGTTCTGACTGGTATTCATTTGCTGCATATCTAATTTTTTAAAAAAGTAAAATCTACATTTTAATGAATTGTGGTACATGGAGATATACATATACGGCGGTAGTTCAGTGTTGATTTAAACAGTCAAAAGTTTTCTTCCAGATAAACTCAGTGCAATTTAGTAAAAGTTGGCTTTGAGAAATAAAATACAGCAGCAATAAAGTTAGCAATATGACACTAACATGATCAATTTTCACACTCATTGGAATTTTTCACATTATATTGTGATCACACAGTGGTAAATTGTCATAAGAAAGTGACATCGCTATTTGGTAGACTTTTTCTAGCATACAAATATTCAACAGATTTTTAGAATACATACAAGGTTTTTGTCCAAAATGCTATACCATTTACATTCTAAACACAACACTGTAGTAACTTCAGAGGAGTAATGTTAAAAACATTTAACACCCCATTTGTGTGTCTTTTATACTGACAAGGTTGAAAGGTTAATAAAGATACTTGCTGCCAATATCCATTACAAATGCAGACATAAACTAAGGCATTCGTTTTAATTTTTTATTCTGAACCTAACAGGTTTTAAAAAGAACTGAAAACCAATGTGAAATTGTTCAATGTATTTCTATTTCAGAAATTTTAAAGACCATATCATTTTAAATGTTCCTCGTCCAATTTTAGCATACAGGCAAATTAAAGAACCGTATATATATTGTAAATGGTCATCTCTCTCAAGGAGAGTAAGCAATACCCCCATCAATTCACAAATGTAGGATTTACTAGAATTAATGAGCTGATTATCTACCCAGTCCCATGGAGACAGGTACACTCAGCAAGGATAGGAGGGAAGACTAGCAGCATTAAGACAAGAGAAAGGAAGGGAAACATGACTTGGGAACACAACCCAGTTTCTCCTTTTAATCGTATGGCTGTTCACCAGTGTAGTTGGAGATTAAATGACCTTTTAAAAAATGTAGTAAACATCGCATCTCTCAAGTCTTCAGTGCAAAAGTCAATTAATTCAAATGAATGATTGGCTGAGATAGCAACATGCTTTATGCAAGTCAGACCAGGAGTAAAATTGCTTTCTTCTTTTCTATTACAACAGATGTTCACAAGCAATGAAAAAAAATGCAACAAAACATAAACACACACAAAGAATCTCTCAAATCCAAAGAATTTCCCAGATTTCTCAAACTTCATTTTGGTATGTAGGCAATGTTTACTTGGTTTCAGTCAGCAGAATCCAACGTATCATTAGAAGGGGGTGGGGGAGGAGGTGCATATCTCAATCTGTAAGTGCCTAGAATAGGAAAAAGAACTTACTAAGTCACTGCTTACATTTTATAAATTTATGAGAAAAACTACAAAAACCCAAGGTGAATACTGTCTTCCAAAAATGCTATACTATTATCCCAAAGAAATTCCACGTGTATATAACCTATGTAGAAATCAGTTTATTTTTAAAGGAAAATCTTTCAAAGTTTTCCTAAACAAATAAACACATAATGGCCACAATCCGACATAATACCAAATCATGGTTTAGCTTTGAGAATAAACCTAGCATATAGTGTTCTCTGGCTTCGATGCTTCTTT
Source organism: Pituophis catenifer annectens (assembly GCF_029215685.1). Lineage (NCBI taxonomy): Eukaryota > Metazoa > Chordata > Lepidosauria > Squamata > Colubridae > Pituophis > Pituophis catenifer. The sequence goes on from NW_027256883.1 coordinate 75,719,455, forward strand.
TCCCCATCCTCCCATGTAGCTTTAGAGAGGACCTCAAAATTTCCCATTCTGTTTTAGATTGGTCAATTTCACATGCTAACTTAACATTTGGGTTATGGTTAAGATTAATTATGTATCATGAAAGTCAGGTAGTTTCATCAGCTATTATTTGAAAGCTATGCATTCCCACAACTAAAGGTGAAAATTAATATCTGTTCATCTGCATCTATGTTCAGGTGCTCCACCAAGCAAAAACTCCTGAACTACTTGCAGCAAACATTATGGTGGACATAATGTGGTCAGAAAGGGAAAGCTATCTTGACTCAGCATGACATCCAAACAAACTTATAACAACTTCAAAATCCTTGGATGGACTTAACTGTGCAATGGGGACTGTTCTAGAAACGATATCTTCCAGATATCAGCTTACAAAATTGGTCTTTAGTAGTCAAGTATCAACAGAAACAAAATAATAATAAATATGAAAATGGATATACTTTACAATTACAAATATAAAGAATTAAGGTATAAAATTAATAACATCCCTTGCTTTTAATGGTTTAATTCACACCTATGCATTTAAGTTAATTTTCTTTTTCTGAAAATATCTCTGGTCAGTCACATTTGCAGGGAAGAGAAAACAAAATCTACCTATGCATTAATATAAAAATATGCTCTTTTTAAAAAATAAGCTTATAACGTATAACAAATGTGACTTACTTTTAAAAGCTAGGATGTTTTTGCCTGACTGCTCTGAATGTACCTATGAAATTTTGGCATCATAATTGTTAGCAATTAGACAAATGCATTAAGTTTTAGTTTGCTTTCCATTACGGTTATCAGTGAATAGGTTAACTGAAATGGTGCTTAGCTATCCATTAATTCCAATACATTATTGTTGAAGCAATGTAATTCTGAACCAATTCCAAATAGTTACTTGGAGCCAAGACATAAAAGGATATAGTGATTTTATACTCCTCCCATTAGATTTTCTGTGCCTAGGGATTACACTGTTTATTTTCAGTGCTAAGGGACATGTGGCAGAGACACAATTTGCCAGGTTTCCCCTCCTTGACAATTTTTCACTTTTTTCCAGGGTACAGTTTATCTTAATGTCTTATGCCTATTTTAAGGCTTAAAACATCAAAACAACCCATAAAACAGCAGAAAGTGGCCTGCAGTTGTCAGTCTTTGCTGCTGAATTTTCAGCAAAGTGGTTGGAGACTGCGGGCTGCCCACCTCTGTTAATAGTCAGTCATACATGCATACACAGACATACAAACCATAGATAGCAGAATGAGAATGACTTGGCCAATAACAAAAACTGTGTAGACTCAGAAGCAACTGTGTTGGCTGTTATGATTACCTTGTTGATTGGCTTCCATAGATGACTGCTTACAATCCTGTGCATAGTGCCCAGTAACACCACAATTATAACAGGACACATTCCCATTCTTCTTGGGACCTGATCCATTAGAACTGGCAACTACATTTGAAGCTTGATACACAGGATAAAACCCCCGATATCCTGCCATTTGCTGCACACCATAGTTGATTTGGCTCCCCATTACAGGGTCATGCATTGAATATGGGCCCCGAGAGAAGAAATAAGGAATTTGTGTTCCATTGGTCTGATGTCCTTGGCTGAGGTAGCTCCCATTGCAAAAGGGCAGATGGAAGAAAGGAGAAACTCTGTAGACTTGTCCTTGAATTGGATTAGGATAAAAGTAACTGTTAATCTGAAGGTTTCCATTGGAGCCACAGCTACACCTACGACCGCAAGACCCACAAGGCCCAGACCCCAACTGCTGCGGGGACAACAGTGTCCCATTTGCATTAGTATTCCCAACAGCATTAATATAGGATGTGCTATCGCTCTGGGCAGTGCTGTGTGTTAAAGCCGGGCTTGGACTAGGTGCAGGACCAGGAGTGTGGGTCGGTATTGCAGGAGGAATAGTGGGCTGCACTTGACTAACACAAAGACCTGTTGTTGGAGATGGTGGTGTTGATGCCACAGTATTCAGCACTGTTGTACTTTGATTAGGCAAAACGTTGGTAGCATGAAGAGTTACTGGTACAGTAAAAGGAGCTGGTGGAAGTGCTGTGGAGAGCCCAGTTGCAGGAACCACTACTTTTAGATTTGGAGGCTGAGGGATCACTCCTGTGTTTCCATCAACATGAGGCACCATTTGATTTAAGCCCATCACATGCGATACAGATTTTGAGACTGGATCTGCTGTCGGAACAGGAGTTCCTGTAAAATTACCTGGGCTGTGGACTGGAATAAAGGCAGTGTTTGGTGATCCAATATTTAAGCTTCCAGTTTGTTGCTGGGGTCCATTAACTCCACAATTTTCAGATGATGCCTGAGGGGAAGATATTTTCATTCTGTGTATCGCTAACTGCAATGCAGGGCTACCAGACTGGACTGTAGATGGGAAAAATGTGGCTGGCAAAGGGGAAGACATAAGTTCGATGTGTTTCTCAGATTCAACTGAAGATCCCAATCCAACAGGAGCGGAATTAGCAACTACCATTCCCAAAGTTTTCCCATCAGCAGATATAGGTGGTGGCATTACTGTTTCAGGCTTCTGTGCACTATTGAGCACAACACAGTGCAGGGCAGGCATAAATGAAATGTGTTGAAACTGTGAACTCAAAGGATCCTCCACACTATTTTTATTGTTTGATGTCACTGAAATTTGTGTTGGTGCCTTATTGAGGTCCGTAGCACCATATTCAGTAAACCTCAGCACATTTTGGTTCCCAGAATCTTCAGAATTGCTGTCTGTGTCTGTGAAAAAGGCATTAAACAGGATATTCAGATTTCTAGAAAAACAATGTTCCCTAGACAAAAACATTACTTTTGAAAGTACAATTTTTATAGTAATTAAAATAAAACATTAGAAGTCAATAATAATAAAAAATACAGAGTTGTAAAAGACTGCATGATCTAATAGGTGTCATTTACAACTGACCAATTAACCTGGTATTTCAAATTACTATTATTTTTAAAAGAAAACAGTATGTTATAAAAAGCAATTGCAGAGAACAACTATATGAAAATTGTGTATTTGAAACATCTTAACAGATATATGGAAACAATTAATTACAAAAAATATGGCTTAATTCATGCACAAAACCAGCTTTTGTGTAATAAGCATGGTTTTGCAAATTTGAAAATCATGAATAGACATATTTCATCTGTAACAACTGTTAAAAATGGTTAGGCTGTGTCACACTAAAAGCCCGTCTGTTCTCATTACAGCAAAGCTCATGCTTCTCAGTAGACCAGGGGTGTCAAACTGGCAGCCCACAGGCCGGATCCATCATGCACAGACCACGCCCAGCCCAGCACCACAAAGGGAAAAAATGTCATGAAATGTCACATGACGGCAATATGACGCCGCGAGTTTGACACCCTTGTAGTAGACTATAAGCAGGACTTAATTACATCATCCTCATTTCCACTCATATCCCATAGCTGGTGCTGAAAGCCATTCTGATGCTGTTACTATAAGGAATAGTTATCTTGATTAATAGCCTTATCCACCTGTAATTTATTAACTTTCCAGTGGGAAAGCTGCAAATTAGTTATGTATGGGTTTAAAAAAAATAAGCATATTTTGGAAAAATAATTATTAAAAATGATTACATACTTTTAGAAAAATAAAGCAGATCTTTAACAAAGCTAACAGCCTACTTTTCATAAAGATTACGATTCTAGCATAAATTTAAATTTACCTTCCCCCCTTTTCTTTTTTCAACAACATTAAGGGAAGAAATAGATTGACTTAAGAAGCAGATGTAAAAGATGCAGCTATACAGAACAGCAACCGCATGCTCTGTGAGCAAAAAGTTTTGATGACACCACGAACATGGTTCCACAGATAAAAGTCAAGATTAAATTTGGGCATTTTGCAAGATTTGTTACAATTTATAAGAACTTCTCTAAATATGTCTTGTTTTATCAAAACTATTATTCTACAATGACAAGGGAGAGGGAAGGACAATTCACATGTAATTCTCATCCTATGTATAGAATACAGTTTCTTGCATTCTCATCTATAACTTACTGTATATAACTGTATGCTGTAAACTTTCATCAATGAAATTGTTAAAGTCTATTCCTGATGACTGTTACTTGGGGACACAAAACCAAATTAAAGAAGCAGCATACTAAAGTGATTCTATATGTTCTTATTTTAAATACAAAAATACAACCTCTGTCTTTTTCTTCTTCACTTTCAAAACTTTCCCTTCCATCATGCCGTGGACTAGAAGGAGAACTGTAACTCTCTGAAGAGGTTTCTCCACATGTGTCATTTCCAATTGTAATGTCTAAATTTGAATCTAGAAAAGATGTCATAACAGCAAGATTACTGCTAAACACCACTAAGTAATATGCAAATTAACTTGGGGTTTTCTGCATTTTTACTTGCTACCCAAGCACCAACTCTGTATATTGCAGCCAATAAACAAAAAATATCTAATATCAAAGGGTAAAAACCATTGGACTGCACAAAATTATTGTCACAATATATATAATACATGGGGGTGAGATTCTAAAACCTATTTTTTTTTTACTAAAGAAACCTAGATGTACCGAGTAGATTTTTTTTAGTTTTCTCACCCCAGACAACCAAAATTCAACATACAAAAAGGCTTTTGTAATTCCCATAATTGAAAAGCAATCTTAAGTAACATATATGCCTTTTATTCAGGAAAAAAAAATCAATGCTGATATTATGCAGTCTTTAATTAGGTCTTGAATATAAATTCTGAACTCCATAATATATTCTGATTCTGGTAAGAGTTCAGATTCCTGCTTTTTAACTTATGATTTGTATGTATCCACAGAGATTGCACATTCTAATCTGGAAGCAGACACTTTTTGCTCCCGCTTAAAAGGAAAGTCTGCACATGACTTTATTTTAAAAAAAGATAACAACTTCATATACAATTCCTTTCCAGTTATGAAGCAAAGCTTTCTTCAAGTACATAAAATAGTTGCAGCAGAAAAGAATGACAAGTTGCATGACTGTGCAAATGACCATGAGAAAAACATGTACTACAGGTAAGCAAACCTTGCCTCTATTGGCTAGCTAAAATATTTCCAATGACAATTCTGCAAAATGCTACATTATTTCTTGAAAATCCATCAAATGTGTACTGTGGGAAGCATGGTCTGACAGTTTTTCCCCCAGATGCATTTATGTTCTAACAGGCAATAGAAACAACCATTACTCAATTATAGGCATACCTATGGCAGCCATATTTAAGATATTTTGGCTCAAGGAAAGCATATGAGAATACATTTTGAGGAGAAGTTTTGAGACTAATGAGCAAGAAAGAAATCCTGTAAAAAAAAAACAAACCCAGTCAACTTTCTTATTTCACAAGAAAAGGAACTGACTGAGAGAATCATATAGCAGTATATTTTTGGTTCTCAAGATTCTTATAAGGGCTTGATACAGTTTATTATTTCAGGCGCTGATGTTTATGAATTTAGAATAATAATTTGAATCTCTATTTATTCTTTTGAAAATAGGTGGTTTGGCTAGAAACTGGAGGATAAGCTGGATAATAAATTGAGCTTCTTGATGGTAATGAAAATACAAAGGCTCACACAGACCAGTATGTATCACAGTGTTTTTCTTGGTCATATTCACAGAAGTAAAGGTTATGACCGCACAAAATTAGCAATTTATTTATTAACATCTTGACACTAATGGCATTTTTCAAGCAACTTCTGTTCCTATTATGGCATGGGTACACAACCATTGAAATCACCGATTAAAAAAAGACAGGATTGCTGTCTTAGAAAAATAGAAGAAAAGGAAAAGTCCTCCAGTGAATATGCTAGAGCTCAAGAATTCAATAGGAAATGTTCTCTTCTAAGTCCTCCAAGTCACCGCTATCATAGCAGTCAGAAAGAATATGGGCATTTGCCTTGCTTTTCAAAGCAAGCCCATGCATAGAGATATTATGGGTGACTTTAGCTAGTCATACTCTCTCAGCCCAACCACTTCTCAAACTTATTGTTGTGGGGAAAATAAGAAGAGGAAGAAGCATTGTAGTAGGTATGTTTGCCCTCTTGAATTATTTATAAAAATAATACAGGCAGAATAGAAATAAACAAAAAACAAAGAAAATAAAAGAAATAACATTCCTGCTATAATAAAGGATTGTGGGCAGCAATTCCCTGATATGCCAAGTAGACTGCATGAACATGCAGAATCCATATGAAGACTGAACAAAGGTGACTCATAATGTAAGAGAATCTACATGAATTAAACTAAACTCTGACTAACAGCATCTCTATATGTCTTGCTATCTCCCCTTACTATTCCACAAGTAATAGTATTATGCTGCATATTTGCTAAGCGTATTGCCGACTATATAAATCAAAGAAGAATATTAAAATAATCTCTAATGTATTCGAAAAGTGTTTTGTACCTTTTGCGGTTCCTGGATGCAGGTGATGAGCATCTGCAACTCTTACATAGTTGGCTCTCATGGTTAGTCTGGAATCAGTCCTCTTTATTTTATCTCTGTGCAGGGATAAAAACATTAATCAAAAGGATAAGTATAAAATTATCTTCATGGAACCATGAATTCTAAACATCTACTATCATCAAGTTGTGAAGGTCTAAAATGACATGATATTCAGGTTGTGTTTAGAACATGTCTCTCCAATATTTTTTTAACAAAGGCAAACTTGCCCAGAAACTCCAAAATATGAATCAATGGTAATAATAAGAGTTTTCAAATGGTTAATTCTACAATAGCCAATCTTTCAAAGCCCCAAACAAACTCAACGAAATTCTTTAGGCAATTTCTCATCAAACTGCAAAACCTAAGTTGTTCAGAATTATGAAAAATACATAAGGTCAATTTAGTTATTTTTGAAATGGGATATCACTTTGTCCACAGGGAATATTAAAAATTAAAAAATACTAACTCTTCAAACTTCTATTAACTATTAATAGTAGCAAACTCCTCCTTGTGTTTATTCAGAAATCTACTATATCCTATTACGTTCAACTTTAATTTTAAGTTACATTTATCAATTTTTTCTTAATATGCATTCATCTGTCTAATATTGCTAGCAATCAAGATCAACCACATTTGTCTGAATTATAAATATTCACTTTTTAGTAACAGATAGTAATATAATTGATTCCAGGGATACTGGGTATATTTGAGGAAAACATTTAAACAATACTCAGTTTCTTTTAAAAATGAAATTAACACCTACTTTTCTGGTTGCTGTTTTCCTTTCTTTTTGTTTAATACAGGTAAATTCCTTTTCTCTCCTGCATGCTAGATGAAATAAAAAACAGATCAGAAGTTTTCCATCTGTGTACAATTTCACTTAAAAATGTAATGATATTAGTTGCATTTGTTGCCTTCATATGTAACAGTTGCCAATTAGCAATTACTTTAGAGGCAGCTTTAAGCCTTCCAAGAACTTAGCATTGTCATACATGCACAGCAAACCTCTTTACTTTGTATTATATGAATGAAAAAGATTTCATTCTCTGGTATCAGTGCTAAAGAATTTAGATACAATCTGAAACAATAACACGTAATATCTTTATGTGTCTTTTTAAGATACATAATATCATCTCTCCTCTTTCAATCTTTGAAAGTCACCCTTCTATTTTTGAGTAACAAAAGTTGGGTGTCATTTTTCAGGCTGAGGTTTGTAACATGTTTGTATATGTCTCATATACCATATGAAATAAGCAGTTCAGCCATAGAGTGTATATGTGTAAGAACGGAAGAGTGATTATGTTTTATTTAACATGTTTAACCTGCTTACAATTTTGAAATTATAAATTTAATCACATCAGAAAGATAAACCATATGGCACTGTCTGACAGTAAATAGTTATAAAAACTTCAACAGTAATCAGTGCTTTCATGAAAACAACAATTCCTGACACCCTGTGTCAGATAAGAAATAGCACTGCCCAAGTTAAGAAAACAACAGAAAAAGATCCACATATTTAGATGTATTAACTTGCTATTTTCTAGCAAAAAAGAAGAAACGATTGAAAAGCCTCTACTTTAATTCTAACTTAGTCTACGTCCCTTTTATTTATTTCTTATGAAATAACTTGCAACCTACCCAACTTAAATAGTGTGGAAAGTTATCTGCATTATCTTCCCACCTTAAAGAGATGACAAATTTCTACTAGAAAAATCTAATATTTAAAATGAAACCAATCAATTCAATGTGTCAGAAATATGCCTCTTTATATGAAGTTTTCCTGTCATTTTCTTGCATAGGTTTTCTAAGATGAAAAAAACAGAATACCTGATCCAGTATTGTGCAATGCTCTGGATGCTGCTGCAGAGCCCAGCCTTTTCTTCTCCAGTCTGCTACACCATTATATTCAGCATGTGTTATGTCAAAACCATCCAGTGAAGAACATCTGGAATTAATAGTGCTGTTATAAAATGAATAATAAGAAACAATAATTAAACAGATTGCTGACTTTTCAACCATCCAAACCAGTAGTTCTTATTGGGAATAAAATGGGCATATCCTGGGGCAAAGCATCCAGTTTATGGCTACTGCTGCCAAGACATTTGTGTTTTATCTTGTTTTTCCATTTTTTTTTAATGAGAGCATTATTTGAGACTAAGAAAGAGGGTAATTGGATGAAACAGTTTAAGAATTGTAGACCTAAAGTATATTTCCCTCCAGAAAAATGATTGCTGCTTATCTTTTGACTATAGAGCTTTGGGTGATTAACTTTGGACTTGTGCAGATTATTATTTCAGAATGATCTTCAACTGACCTTTATTATAGTAGACCTACTCTTATCCCATTCATTCACAATAGTTGCTTCACTAACCAATATGGGTAGGCCTGAAATATCAGCATAGGAAATACCTTTCAAAAGATATCGCCTATATCAGGGAAAGAGAAATATTGTATATATGCAGATGTCCATTTGAAGAAATACAACTATAGTCATTGTCTATCTTATCAGAGATGCAGAGTCTCTAAAGAGCAGTTCAATTTTTTTTTTGTAAAAATGAGATTTCAAAACTACTTTCAAGAGATAAATTAGGCCTCGATGTACTCAGTCTTGATTATAATGTACATTTTTAACTTTACGTCCTTTGAAATTTTGTTAGCCAACTTGTTTATCAGAGAATGGTACAATATAAATTATACAATTAATATAAAGTCACCAGAGTTTTTCTGTTTGCCTAAAACATGAAGTTTGGTTCCTTATGCACTAGTATTATAGTGAATGTACTGGGTGAGAAAAAGTTTCTATGCCTCCTTTGGATGATGTCAAATATGGCTGTCATAGCCAGTTGTCTGATTTATTGGCTTTATTGCCCCACATAGTTCCAGAGCATTATTTTTTTATTTAACAGAATAATATAGTACTTACAATAAAAGATTCACTGAGTATAATTCATAGCAATTACAATGAAATTTATTCTCAGTCTAAATTTATATTCTGCAATTACAGAATACCTGGTACTTGAAATTCTCCGTTTTTTTAAAACAGAATAAAACTTTCAAAAAAACCAATGTCCATTCAAAAAATTTAGCTGTATCTGTAACATTCCAGGCATTTTGATATTAATTATGAAAACCAGAAAGGTTCCTGGAATAGAGCATAAGCAGAGAGTGGTATAAAATTTACATTTCTATAGAACATAATTATTACTTTGATATGAAATGATGGATTTGATTAATTTCTTCAATTTTAAAGAATCCTACTAGAATTTTTTAGCTTTAATAATATATTATATTGAAAACAAGCTAAGTACAAGTAGTCCTCAATTGACAACAGTTTATTTAGTGACCGCTCAAATTTACAATGGCCCTGAAAAAAGTGACTTGGCCATTTTTCATACTTACGACCATTGCAGCATCTCCGTGGTCACATGTTCAAAATTCAGACGTTTGGCAACTGACTCAGATTTATGGCAGCTGCAGTGTCTCAAGGTCATGTGATACAACTTTCTGACAAGCAAAGTCAATGGGGAAGCCAGATTCACTTAACAACTATGTTGCTAATTTAACAATTGCAGTGATTCACGTAACAACTGTGGCAAAAAAGGCTGTAAGATAGGGCAAAACTCACTAAACAAATGTCTCACTTAACAGAAATTTTGACTCAATTGTGGTTGTAAGTCAAGGACTACCTGTATGTTCTAGCCTGGGCAGCTATTATTTTGCAACTATCAGGTCTACATTATGAATTAAATTTCAAAACAGGATTCTTCAATTATGCCTAACTGTTTAATCTCTGTGCTCTCAAGAAAATTTCAATGTATTTATTTATTTATATCCCACCTTTATTTTTATAAATAATTCATGGTGGCAAACATACATACTAGTTTCCTATTTTTCCCACAACAACAAACCTGTGAGGTGGGTTGGATTGAGAGATAATGACTGGCCCAAAGTCACTCAGCCATCAGAACATTTGTATAATAACAGCTCCTATTTTAACAACTCCCAAACTTATCCAGGTTTAGCAAGTTATGAAAATAACTTTAAATTCATCTAATGAATCAAATACCAAACACTACTTTAAATGAAAACAAAACATTTAACACCTACTTAGCAATAGGACATTTCCCATTATGTTTCTTATGAATCACTGGGTGCTGTATCATATCTAGATAGAAAATAAAGTGTTCTGCTATTAGTTAAATATTACATTATACTGGCTTTATTATACAATATCATACAAATTCCTTCAAATAAAATATTACAGAATTATGTTTTTAGTATATTATCATGACCGCAATACCTGAAGTACTATAAAGTAATGCATTTAGTAACTTAGTAATCAACTCAATTGCTAATTAGTATCTTTTACAATTACCTATATTTATTCTGGTAAATGTAACTTTCTTGTTCATAACATTGCAATATGGTTAAAATGAAGTACTACACCTATACAAGTCCGATGGCACAGTATAGCCAACATTCAGTTCAAAAACTGAACTATGTAATGTTTTGGTTTTTACTTTCTAAACATTTTTAGACTTGAGCATCTTCTACTTAAAACATACATTTATATTTATCACACTATTCCCCTTTGGTGTAAAAAACTCTATGAAAACAACAGAAAAAAAATAGTAGCGAGCAATAGAAATCGGAAGCAGGTGATAAAAGGTGAATAAAAAAAGAGAAGAAAATCTGAAACTATCTTATACTAGCATCATTTATTACACCTCTCAAAGGAAAGATATATTACTGAGAAACCACAAAATACAACTCAGAAAGATTTCCAAGATTTTCATTCATTTAATCTTGGAACAAACCTTCTTCCTGGCTTGAGGCTTCTGAGCTATCCTCCTTGAAATGTTCTGGCATTTTAGATGTCTTCAGGGAAGACTGGTAGTTATCTGAAGAGTAACAGCCATTAAACAATAAAATATAATTATTTTAAAAGCTTAAGTAGAACAATAAACTAGATATACAAAAATCTGAACATTTGAAGTTAGAACAAGTGAATTCTAACAGCTGCCGTCAGCAGAAATCAATGCTTGCTATTAGCAATACTCAATGCAATGCTCACAGGAAGACAGTATTTATAATACTTCTAAACAGCATCTATAGGCACGCCAAATGAAATATATATACTAGAAGGCTACAATGAAAAAAATGTGTACTTTAATGTACACTGCTCAAAAAAATAAAGGGAACACAAGCAGAAGACATTGGAGATCTGAATGAATGAAATAGCCTTATTAAATACTTTGTTCGTTACACACAGTAGTTTTGTGTTCCCTTTAATTGTTTGAGCAGTGTATAAACTACTGTATGTAAAGAACAAAGTATTTAATAAGGCTATTTCATTCATTCAGATCTTAGATGTCTTCTGCTTGTGTTCCCTTTATTTTTTTGAGCAGTATATTTGTAATTAATAAGCAATTTTGGAATTTTTCCTAATAAAAAAAAAAGTCTTTATCAAATATCTGCCAACATCATGGGCATGTTCATCTAGTTTTCTTGTCTACAGAAGTGGTTTGGCATTATCTTCTTCTGAATCTTTTTCAAATTTCTAGGCAAGCTTACAGCGCTACTATTTCTTCCTGGTATTCCACTTAAGTATTTATAGGGCTGACCCTGCTTATCATTTTGAAATCAGATATTATATGCTACCACAGAATGTAGCTTTCCTAATAAATTAGCATCCATTAAGAATTGAGGTATTTTTTATATATAAGTAATCCTTGATTTATGATCACAATTGGGACTGGAAAATTGGTCATTAACTGGGGTGGTCATTAAGTGAGGCATTGCACAATTGGACCCTTTTATGTTTTTGCTGTGGTTGTTAAAGCACAACATCACATGAGTATGGTTTGTGACCTTCCCTATTCAGTTTGCTTGCTGAAGGTCAGCTGTAAAGGTCACAAATCGGTGATCACATGAATTGTTGTAAGTGTAAGCTGATTGCCAAGTGCCTAGACTGCAACCATGTGACCATAGGAACACTGCAATGGTCATAAGTGTGAGGACAAATCATGTGTCACTTTCCTTCTGTTGAAGTTGTATTGTAACTTCAAACGGTCACTAAATGAGTGGTCATAAGTCAAAGACTACTTATAAGCATTATGTTAGTGTTCATTTCATATATTCTCATTTAATAATTCACTTAATTTTCATTCAAGCTGATATACACACAATTTGAATGCCTTCATAGTTTGGAGCTGAAGTCAACAGTGCATACAATTTAGGAAAAATAATTCACACGATTCAGTAAATTACCTGCATCTTATCTATACAGGTAGTGATCGACTTACAACAGTTCGTTTAGTGACTGTTCAAAATTACAACACTGAAAAAAGTGACCTATGACCATTTTTCACACTTACAACCGTTGTAGCATCCCCATGGTCAAGTCAACAAAATTCAGATGCTTGGCAAATGACTCACATTTGTGATAGTCAGTGTCCCGGGGTCATGTGATCCCCTTTTACAACTTTCTGACAAGCAAAGTCATGGGGGTCCGGATAGAGGGTAACTGGCTTCAGCAAGACAGAATGGCTTTTTGGTGCATGGAGCTTCAAGATCCAGGACTTTTAGTTCTGGGTGGGGTTGCACTACCTTAGATAGACCCAGAAGAGCAGGTGGCAGTCGAAGTTACAAGAGCTTTTGCACAACTCTATGTTATGTGCCAGTTTCACCCTTTCCTAGATTGGGAGGCCCTCCACTTAGGCCCTCAAGCCCTAGTCATCTCATGTTTAGACTACTGCAATGTCCTCTACTTGGGGCTACCCTTGAAGAGCATTTGGAAGCTGCAAGTGGTAGAATGTGGTGGTGCGGGAAGTTCTTGGGGCCCCTAGAGGGCCCATGTTACACTGTTGTTCCGTGAGCTGCACCAGTTGCCAGTTTGCTTCTGTATTCAATTCAAGCTGTTGGTTATCACCTTTAAAGCACTGCATGGCATGGATCTAGGCTACCTGAGGAACTGTCTCACCCCAGATGGCATAGTGGTGAAGACGCATGTCTCCTACTCATAAGGTTGAGGGTTCAATCCTAGGTAGCTGCAGATGTTTCTCTGCTGGGGCGCAAGGAAAAAATATCTGTTGCGAACTCTGTGTGGCATCAGAAAGAGCATCCAGCCAGTAAATGCTCAGCTCCATCCAGTCACCCTGACTCTACCCCGAATTAAGGGATTACAGGGTCATAAAAAGGAAGGGTTTTTTCTTTCCCCAATGGGATTGGCTCACCCCACCCATTCCAGCCTTAGAAGGGGCATGCTGGAGGCCCCATTGGTCAAGAAATCTTGGCCGATGGGGCCCAGGAGAAAAGACTTTTCTGCCATGGTGCCTGCCCTTTGGAACATCTTGCTCCCTGAAGAAAGATTCGCTTCCATCCTTCTGACTTTCTGTAAGGCTTGAAGGCCTGGCTCTGCCAGTTGGCTTAGGGCCCCAACAGGGTGTATCAGGAGTTCACCTCCCCTCTGAGCATCCTGTTCACTTCCTCCCCATCTTTTTAATTGTAATTTTACTATTAGAAATATTTCTTGTTCATGGTTTTATTGGCTTTTAACGTTAAGCCACCCAGAATCGCCTTGAGGCAAGATGGGTGGTAAATGAACGAATGCATGAATGCAAGAATATAAATAAATAGGGTTGTATTTTATGGCTGTGCAAATAGGAGGTAGTTTGTTCAATCATTCTCTTTCACTCCTCTTCATTGCAGATCTCTTGTCATTTCAGGTAATACAATCACCTTCTCTGCTATAACCCAACATTTGTCTTTGTTTCTTATGCATACATATGTATAATCTAAATGCTGCACTCAACAGAAATGTGATGCTAGTAGGATGCTTTGAGTCCAGAGGGTTGCAGAAGGTGAAAAAAATTGGTTGCATGCACCAAGTTACAATACATACAATTAAAAGAGGCCACCCATTAACAACTATCCTGAAAGCAAATATACCAAGAACACCTAATAAAAATGAACTGATCAAGAACTTGAGATAGCATTCAAATTCTATAATTTTAACTGGCATAAAGATCAAATATGCTTCTAAATAGGAAACTTGTATACAAATTCATAACAGAATACAAAAATCAGAGTTTCTTACTATGAGAATGTAAATCTTCTGAAGACAGAGTCTGAAAGAAGTTGTTTACTCTCTGATTCTGGAGAAAAGCTGGGGAAGTATTTGCAAAAAGTTGCCTAAAACATATTAGAAAAATCAAATGTACAAAGGAATATATTTAAGACTAATATTTAACATAGAGAAATGCCACTGTGCATCAAACCTCTCCATTGCAAATAAACAGATTTACATAAACAGGAAGGAAATAAAGGAAAGGAGATTTTATTATGGTCAAAGTCATGGATGTTTAAAAGTTTGTGAATCTTTTTGAATTTTCAGTATTTCTGCATAAATATGACCTAAAACATTATCTGTTCTCCACGTAAGTCCTAGAACTCAAACAAATTCAATAAACAAGTCAAAATATATTTGTTTGTTTATTTATTGAGAAAAATAATCCAAACATATTTGTGTATGGTAAAAGTATGTGAACCTTTACTTTCAGAAAGTGATATTCCCCCCTTCCCCTTGTGGTCAGCAAAAACTGCAACTGAATGTTTCCAATAACAGTTGATCAGTCCTGCATGTCGGCTTGAAATAATTTTAACCTATTCCTCCTTGCAAAACAGCTTCAACTCGAGGATGCTGGTGGGCTCCTTGCACGTTCTGCCCACTTCAGGACCATCCACAACATTTCTATAATATAGATTAAGGGTCAGGACTTAATTTGGCTATTTCAAAATATTAACTTTCTTCTGCTTTAACCATTTTTTGGTTGTATAAATTGTATGTTTTGGGCTCTAGTCTTGCTGCATGATCAACTTTTTCTTGAGCTTCAATCCACAGGCAGATACTCTAACATTATCCCATAGAATTTGCTGGTACAATCAGAATCCATAGTTCCATCAATGATGGCAAGCTGTCCTGATCCAAGGGCAGCAAAGCAGGCCCAATTTAGGATATTGTTATGGTGTTTCATAGCTAAAGTTCTCATGCTGGAAGGCAGAATTTGCCTTTTATCAAACACTGCACTTTTCATTCAAGCCAATAAGTTCTATTTTAGTATCATTCTCCACAGAACATTCTTCCAATAGTCTTCTGACTTCTCCACATGTTTTTTCATCAACTGTAGATGGGCAGCAGTGTTCTTTTTGGAGAATATTGGCTTTATTCGTCCAACCCTGCCATGCAAATAATTGTTGTCCAGCATTCTCCTGATGGCATGCCCATGAACGCTGACATTTATCAGTGCAAGAGAGGTACTTAGGTCCTTAAACCCTGCCCTGGGGTTCTCTGAAATCTCCCAGAGGATTGCAACCCTTACTCTTGGTTTGAGCTTTGTTACTGCTGGAGAGAGAGTAACAATGTTGTTGAATTGCCTCCATTTAGATATAATCTGCATGCAGTGAACAGATGGGAGTCCAAATTCTTTGGAAATAGTTCTGTAGTCTTTTCCAGTCTAGTAAGCATTAACTGTTTCTGAGAGGTCCTCACAGCTCTGTTTTATTCAAGCCATGACAGACCGATAGGCCTGTATCACGAAGATCTGATTTTAATGGCAAATACCCAGAATTCTGTTCTTTAAATAAGGCAGGACTTTCTAGTCACCCCTGATTATCATTCCATTGTTGGAAACACCTGGCTCTAATTTCCCATTCAAATGCACTGATAATCTCAGAGGTTCACATCCTTTTGCCATAAACAAGTATGTCTTTTGGATCATTTTCCTCAATAAACAAATGTACAAGTATAATGCTTTTGACTCATGTGTTTAACTGATTCTCTTTATGTAGTTTTAGGACTTCTGTGGAAAACATATGTTTTACATCATATTTTTTGCAGAAATACAAAAAATCAAAAGGGTTCACAAAATTCTAAGTACATCTGTATAATAAAATGTTACAGAAACCATGTGAACAAAATCTTATAGTATGAGCCAAAAGACATAGCAGATATCTAGATGTTAAAGGACTTAAGCCATTTAGACTCATGTTTTTTTCATAATATCCATGCCTACATATGTATAATTCAAATATTGCATCCAACACACATTCTACATACACAGGGACAGAAATGATACTATATATAAGCATATTATTTTAAAGACAAAGCCTCACACAAATGGGAATTTTGCAGATTTTGTATAGAGACTTTTATAAAATGCTTAGGGCCTATAGCAAAGTAGGGAGAAGGATTATAGCTTAATGGTACAAAATATGGTCAACATTTAAACATTTGTATGTTCAACACAGTTAGCAGTATTTAGCTGGATCAGGAATAGATATCTTGATACCCACTGAATGTTAAGTATACAGCAACCCCTGGTAATTAAGACACATTGGTTGGACCTGGCAGAATTGAGAAAAATGTAGATTGCTTTACCCTGAGGTAAATGAACTAAACATGACTATATAAAACATTGATTTCTCAGATCTCTAACTGAACAACATACATAATAAAGGAAGTGATGAATTCAAGATAAATTTACAGTAAAAATAACTATATTCATTGCTCAAAAGTTTTACCTTATCATAGGCTCTAACTCTGAATGCCTCCTTTCTTCTTGTTTCTGTAATCCCTGATTTAATGCCGCTAAAATAGTCTTGTCAAATGATTCAGAAGAAAGATCCTTTGGAAGCTGATGAAAGGCACATTATTAATTATTGTAGAAAAAATAACATTTATCATAGGTAAATGGATAGATGATTGTTACATTTAACTGACCCTATTAGAACTCCTTTCTTCATTCCAGAAATTCACAGATCAACGCTTTGATTTATTTTTGACTTATTTTTATTTAAATGGATCAGTACACCGAGTAATATAGCATGTCGAAGGTGAAAAGGCCCTCACCATATGCAGAGTATCCAGTTCTAGTAGAATAGTCAACTGAACTTTATTTTCTACAATCGGATATGGAATCTTTATTTAATGAAAGATGAAACCCACCCAGACAGAAATCTTTAGAAACAGGAGATACAATTATAAGTTATGATGAGAGTAAGGAACAAAAGGGTAAAGATGGAGTTTTGCAAGGCAAAGCATATTGACACTCAATCTCCAGATATCCAAATAACAAGGTGAATTATGTTAGGAAGCCAGTATCCAAGCGCTTTAAAATATGTTATAAAGGGGTGTGTGTGTGTGTGTGTGTGTGTGTGTAGAGAGAGAGAGAGATCGTGCACTCGTGTGCTAGGGCACATGTCAAATTTATTATCTGCCTTTGGGGCAAAAGCATGTCTTTATCCATCATGCAATGCGCTGTTGACTCCCATAAAACAAGCCCATTCCTGTTCACAACTTTTCTTACTGGAAATGTTCACAAGTGCCACAGAGATTGTAAACAACACCTTCAAGTCAACACCTTTGATTCACTTTCAAGATGACATCCTCCTTTCTACTAAGCTACTCTTCTAACAAGAGTCTTGGGGAGAAGGATGTAATTGTGAGGATGAGAGAGATACGTTTTATAGGAGGAATACAATTTTTGGATAATAAACCTGTATCTTGTACCAGGGAACCTTCTCTAGAAAGATAGAGAACTTTTGCTTGTAGATAATTCAGTCATTAGAAAAATAGATAAATGTATTTGTGACAGGTATGTAAATCACTTGATAATTTACTAGACTGATGCAAATAGAGTGAATGTCATGCACTGCCCAGGTAAGTTGCTAGACTGTAAATAGAAGACATACTCCATTTTGGTATTCTACCATTGAAAAATTGGTCACTTCTGGAAGCCAAATCTAGGCTGCTAGGTAGCAGGTTGAATTCCAGGGCTGCCAAACAGTATTCTCAAAAGTCCTATTTATTTCACATACAGGGTCAGCTAGATAGGCAAAGCTTTTGAATTTGTGTGGGTGAACTGCTCGAGCCAGCAATAGGAATGTAGTTTTTTGTTAAGCATGGAGAAACATTCTAGGACAAGCTAAATCAAATGCCAAAAACATTTGAATATAATATAGATGTTTCTATTCTAGTGCTGCAAGTCTCTGAGCCATGAAGAAGAAATTATATCTGATTGTAAACAAAAACATAGATATAATGGGTAAACAGAAACTAGGTGGAACAGAGTAGAATCCAGTCATTCCTGAATCCAACTTAATAAAAAATACATACATGGAAAGACATAGGTGGTGATATTGTTCTTTACAATATGAATGTATGAAATATTGAAAAGCTGGATACTTTCACAGAATCACCAGTGGCAACATGTAGTCAAAAGGAAAATAAATCTAGGGATGTCTATGGAGATTCTCAGTCATCCAGGTCATGATTCTCCCAAAGGTGCTTTTTCAAGAGGCAACTAGACTTTCTGGTTTTTTCTTTGAAGGCATTTCATTCCTCATCCAAGAAGCTTCTTAGCTGAGAAGCCAAACGTCTTAAAAGACAAACAAACATAAAGTCCAGTTGCCTCTTGAAAAAGCACCTTTGGGATAAATCTAGGGATATATTACTGTCCACCTAATCAAAATGTCAAGAACGTTCCTAAAATGGTGCAAGGAAATGAGAAGGAATGCAAAGGAAAAGTTGTAATAATAGGAAACTTCAATTATCTTCACTTAGAGCGTGTATATTCATCTTCAAGCCATGACAAAGAAACCATATCTTCAGAAACTTTAAATGACTGTTTCTTGGAATGGACAGTCTGAAAATTAAACTAGACTTAATCCCAAACTGTGAGCATCATCTGGTGCAAGATGCAAGTTTTGAAGAACCAACAGGAAACAATAAACGCAATGCTACGACATTCAAAATACATGGAAGTAGAAAAATTGCAGCAAGTATAACAGTTTGCTACAAAAGAGGAAATGTTTTAAAAGGGGGACTGGTGAAATAAAAAGATTGAAAGGAAAAGTCAAAGGGACCAGAGAGCCCTTTGATCTAGTGGTTAAGGCATCAAGATCGAAACAAGGAGATTGTGAGATCTAATCCCACCTTAACCATGAGAGCCACCAAGTAACTTTGGGTCAGTCATTCTCTCTGAGCCCAACTCGCCTCAAAGGGTTATTGATGTGCATAAAATATAAAGACAGACTATTAGATATGCTTGTTGCCTTAAGTTGTTCATAAAACATAATAATAAAAGTGGGATATCAATTAAATAAATGAAATAAATAATACATCAGGATTTTATCAAAATGCAATAATTGAAGCTCCAGTTAGAAGCTGAAGTGACTTTATAGCAGGGTTCAGGAAACTTTTAACAGTTAAGAAGTCTTAATATGAAGAAATGAAAAGCCTGCCCCAATGAAAAACCGAAAAGGAGTAAAACATACATTCTGATTTGTCAGAAGATATGTTAAGATGACAGGTTCTCAGAGAGAATCTGAGCAGCATACAACAAATCTTAAGGGAATCACTAAGAATTTTGAAATATATATTTGATGTAGAGTTCTTGATGCCCCCTGAGCTTGGTTGTTCACTTGCAGACATTTCATTACCCAACTAGATAACATCATCAATGCCTGTGAGTGTGGTGCTTGTTCATTTTTATATAGAAGCTTGTCCTGATGGTATCGATAGAGGTATGATTTTCTTCTTGGTAGATGATTAGAGTATATAGAGTATTCAAAATATATAAATGGAAAACCAATAAAAGAAGTGGTTGTGCCATTAGATGACAGAGTAAAAGGAATACTCAAAGACAGTATGAAGCCTGCAGGGAAACTGAATGAATTATTTCTATCCATCTTTAGTATGAAAGAAATTGGATAGATACCTAAGCTTATATTGACTTTTAGAAGCAAGGAGAACAAAAGTAAACTATGGTAATATAGTTATCTGAATTCTAAGTCATCTTGAGAGAATACAAATAACAAACCATCAGATCCTGATAGAATCCCATCCAAGAATTAAATAACTCAAAAATGCTGACTTCCTAATAAAAATTAATTACTTGGCCCTCAAACTGGGCTCAAGCAGCAAAAGTATTGGAATGTAGCCAATTCAAAGGGATTCAAAGAGGATCTGGGAAAATTATAGGGCCAGTAATCTTAGTATCTATTCCAGGAAGATTAGTACATATGGTAACCTAATTAAAATACATACAAATACCAACATATAAAACAAGAATTAAGGTAAATCAACATGAATTCTGATCAAGTAAATCCTGCCTCACTAGCCTTATGCTATAGATTTGAGAGCACTAAGAGGCATGTGGAACTGTTAATAATGTATCTTAAAAAAACACATATTGGACAAAATTGTTCTTCAAAGATGCTCAATTAAATTAGCAGTCATGGAACAAGAGAACTCAAATATATTATAGATCACTAACTTTTTTAAAAGTGAAAAATAAAGAGAAGTTAAATAGTTTTCTTAATGGAGGGAAATAAAAAGTAGGACTCTGTGCTGGGACCAGTGCTTTTTAACTTGTTCATAAACCATCTTGAAGTATAGATAAACATGAGCTGGCAAATTTAGGGATGATAGTAAAAACTGAATGGAAGATTAAGCACTTAACTAATCTATGGAGTTAATTCCCACAGTACATGTGTCAGCCCTGGGGGCCATCTTTTTCTTTGGATCTTCAGGGCTGCCACACTTAGTGCTGTGGGAAATTGGGAGGGGGGATTGCATAGAGTTGCAGGGATATCTAGCCATAATAACATTCTTTCTTTGAGAGTTAAGGACATCCAGCCTGCACCTGGAGTGGTGTGACTGGGAGTGGCATCCCTAGTTGGAATTGTGCATTGATTGGACCATGTGATGGACATGTGGATGCAGGAAGAAAGGTCTTTGACTTTCTTTTGGGTGGGGAAAACCTGGAAACTTTCAGATTCGGGTTTTCCCAGATGTGCCAATATGACATCTCTAATAAAATGGAACTTTGAGGAACTTCTAGCCTTGGAGTCTTCTTTCGTTGGGGGTGTTATTTGGAATCCTGACATTAACCCGAATCTGCCTTAAAACTTCAACCAGCTCCCCAACCTCTGGGGTGCTGTCCGGGGTCTGAGTCCTGAGCGCCAACCTGACACCGGACGGCGTGAAGACTCAGGGAAGATGGATGAGAGAATGGCGATCACAGAGGGAACCACCAAGACTGGTTCAATAGTCCACGTAGAGACCCTCTACTCCCCTTCTAAATCTGTAATGAAGGCAGCGGAGGCTACCAAAGCGGAACGCCGACAGGGCGCCCGGCCCAAAGAGCCGGCGTCCTGGCAAGCCATTCAACTGGATTCCTTTCTGTGGGGTGAAGCTGCGGGAGCCGCCCCACCCCAAGAGTTGATGACTGGGATGATGCTTTGAGAACAGCAGATGGGGGTGAGTCGGGTCAAGACTGAGACCACAGGGCCAACTGGCGCCCAAGCCTATAGTGGTGCAAGGGGAGACTCACTATGAACTTAAGAGAATCCTAGACCCTAGACTGTATAGAGGTCAATTACAATATTTATCCAATATTCATTGGAAAGGGTACCCTTTGTCTGAAGCTACTTGGGTTAAAAGCTGGGATGTAAATGCAGAGAGATTAGTGAAGCAATTCCATGATAAATTTCCTGATAAGCCAAAGGGTCCCCCTGGGGTGGGTGGGGGGGAAGAGATGGTTAGGGAATATGGAATTAACCCCCTATGTTCCTCTTGTTGCAGGACGCGATCATTGGTTGAGGGGGAGCAGCCTGTCAGCCCTAGACGCCATCTTTTTCTTGGATCTTCAGGGCTGCCACACTTAGTGCTGTGGAAAATTGGGAAAGGGGGTTGCATGGAGTTGCAGGGATATTTAGCCATAATAACATTCTTTCTTTGAGAGTCAAGGACATCCAGCCTGCACCTGGAGTGGCATGATTGGGAGGCATCTCCAGTTGGGATGGTGCATTGATCGCACCCTGTGATGGACATGTGGGTGCAGGGAGAAAGGTCTTTTGACTTTGAGTGGGGAAAACCTGGAAACTTTCAGATTCGGGTTTTCCCAGATGTGCCAATATGATATGTACCAAATGGAACTTTGAGGAATTTCTAGCCTTGGAGTCTTATTTTGTTGGGGGTGTTACTTGGAACCCTGACATGTGGATGACCTCTGTTGCATGGCTTAAATAAATGATGAACAAATTCGTGGAACACAGGTTTATCAGAGACAATTAATTTTGAAAACTTCGTATTATATCTATATTTGGGGTAGATGTCTTCAAACACTAATTGTAAGAGAATAATGGCAGAAAACGGGCATTTTGGTTCCAGAATAATATGGTCAGCAATGTGAGTAACAAAATGCTGAACTATGATGGTACTTGGCTCTATTTATATTTTCATATTCATCAAAAGTAAATTGGATGAGCAGAAGTGTACCTTCTCTTTGTGTTTTCAATTGGTCTCAATAGTGCACATTCAACTCATAACTTTTTGCAACTACCCCAACATTCCCTGATAGGTTATTTCTTTAAAAAAAATCAGCAAAATCAGCACAAGCACAGAATCACATGAAATTATAAAGTGATATGCATAAACTTGTTCAAAGTGGAATCAAAATATTTGATTTGAATCTTGCACACGTTGAAGAAAGGTTTTTCTGCAACTAGAACAATATTTGTATCACTAGAAACAATTTATTGCTTCCTAAACAATTATAACATAGTTAATATTTCATAAGAAATAATATCTGTATATATTCATCTAGTAATTGAATATATGAATGTTTGACAGATTAACGTACCAACTCTGCATATCAAAACCAATCTACCACTGTAATTTGAAGTAAAACATCATGCCTTTTAGCTTTATTACATAAGCCTTTGAATATTTACCTTTAAGAGAAATTCTTGTAGTTCCTGGTGTGTTTTTTTTACACAGGATGAAGAATGATCAGACCAGGTTACCTGAATGAAAAAGAAAAAAACCTTAAGAGTTCTGTTTCTATAAAACTAAGATACAGATAGTCCTCAACTTATGAGCACAATTGAGCCCAAAATTTCCATTGCTAAGCAAAACAATTATTGATTTTGCCCATTTTATGATATTCTTGCCATAATTGTTAAGTGAATCACTGCAGTTTATTATGTTAGTAACACAGTAAGTAAATCTGGCTTCCCCATTGACTTTGCTTGTCAGAAGGTCACAAAAGGTGATCACATAGCCCAGAATACTGCAATAGTCATAAATACATGCCAGTTGCCAAGCATCCAAATTTTGATCATGTGACCACAGGGATGATGCAACAGTAGTAAATGTTAAAAACGGTCATGTGTCACATTTTTCAGTGCTGTTGTAACTTCAAATGTTCATTAAATGAACGGTTGTAAATTGAGGACTACCTGCATTTCATACTCAAACACTAAGTAACTAAGACAGATTTTAGAAACAAAAACCAAGAAAAATTAAGAAACCCTCTACTGGTTCCAATCAATAGCCTGATTAGTCCGGCAGTCTTAACACAAAGTGACCAATCTGATATAAGAAGTTCACAACTATGGATAGCCTTTTTCTGCTGCTGATCTCAAGCAGCTATGCTAATTTCAGAGGTTATTGTTAATCTTGGACCATACTTCCAGGGTAGTTAGCAACATTTAAGATCCCCATGAGTTTATTTAATCTCCCTTTAGAATTATCTAAACTAGTGATCATTGCTACATGTAAAAATTCCACAGCTTATCCATTTCTTTTTTACTTCATTCCATCATGTCCTATTCTTGAACACTGCCTGAGCAAGTCAATGCAGTTTTTTGGGCAAGTGGTTTTTCAGAAGTGGTTTGCCATTGCTCCCCTCCTAGGGCTGAGAGAAAATTGACTGGTTCAAGATCACTAATCTGGCTTTGAGCCAGATTACAAGAACAAACCAACTTTTGAACCCTTATAAACCTAAAACACAGATAAATGTCTTTGTTTCATTCACAAATTTTACCCATTATTCGTATTTAATGTCATTATTCTGGGACAGATAAATTTGTTTTATTCCTTTTTCCCAGCTATGTGGGGAAAAAAAGTGGAGATGAAAGTCCAGCATTTTAACAGGGTCCTTTTTAATCATGGTGCTAAATTAAGATTTACCATTATGACTAATGCATGCATGAGTCAATTTTTTAGATCTCATGTAATTTTAAATTACATAGATATGACCTTCAGATAGATAACTTACTTTGAAAGTATACTCCAAATGTTTATCAGATCTTTTCCTAGGTATTCCTTTCAGCATTATTTTCTGAATGTGTACAGCTGAAAATAAAGAAAACACAAATCAGTAATTCACAGTACTGTTTAAAATTTAATAGAACTTTGTCATTTATTTGGCCATCATGTCACTATTACTGGAAATTTAAATTTTAATAGAATTTCAAGAGATCAATGGGATATCAGTTTGTTTCTACACTTTGTTTTATAATAAATACCTTAATTATAATTACAATCCATAATTATCCTTAATTATGGATTATAAGCAACTGTGTAACTGCACTGAAGGTCTTCCCCCTCATTATTATCCATTCTGTGATTGCTTTGAGCAGTCCAAGTGTCTGAAACAAATCTGAGCATGTGAAATGAAAGACTTCTCATGTAAGACTGGATATAGCATAGAACTCTGTTACTAAATAGGTCTTGTCCCTGAAATAGTTAACGTAGATTCAACAATGCAAACAAATACAAAGTATATAAATTATGCTTCTACTTCTGGCCTCCAAAAGGCTTAATGAAATGCTTAATGGTCAATAGTTATTATTGAATGTTCTCACTCATTTAATCAGGTACAAAAATTGGAGGAAACTACAAGTTTACCAGACATTAATTGAATACTTATCGCAGCTAGTTTGTAATAATATAAAATGATAAATGATTTTCCTAGAAGTCAAGCTTTTCAAGATATAAATATATTGAAATACCTTCTTGTTGTGGTCTGTGAGTGGCCACCATAAGTTTATCATGAACTGCTGCCCTTGGTTCAAGTAAACTGCTCTCACTTGTTGGCATGCAGTTATGGGAGAAGTTCTAAATTGAAGGAAAGAAAAATTACAGTGTTACATATAAATGTCATCACTTTTAGAAATACAGAAAATCAAAATGCATTAACTCAAAAATGTACTGCAATCTTAAAGTTTCAGGTATTTTTCACTCCCTACTTGCATTCCACAAAGTTAAGATGCTCTAGAGTAGGGGTGTCAAACTCATTGTGGTGTCACGTAATGTATCAGGACTTTTTTCCCCTTCGCTAAACCGGGCATGGACGTGGCCAGTGCGTGAGGCATCTGGCCCATGGGCCGGGAGTTTGACAGCCCTCCTCTAGAGGGATCCAGAAGAAACTAAAGGACAAAAACACTGTAATTTGGTTAATGTAGAACAAAGCAAAATATTTAAAACTGGACATACTGAAGGATGTTTTTTTGAACAATGAACTCAGAAATTAATTTTAAGAGTGTGTGCTTCTGAACATAGACTGATTAAAGGATGTTATAAAAGAGGAGCAAGTTATATCTGACAAGCCAGAGATTCTCTGAAAGTGGATTTAAAAATAGCAGGTTGTAAGAATGATATGGAAAAAGATACATTGGACATACAAAAGAAGCTGGCTAATGTCTTAATAATTAAAAAGAATATACAAACAACAAACCAAGAGAGTAACCTAGGCAATTTTCCTATATTCAAATTTTGTGAGAAGGGTCAAAGAAAAAAATGAAAAGAAATCAAGTGCTAGATGATTATTTGAAGGAACTAAAGATCAAGATTGTTCAAAGTGAAAGGAATATAAAGGTGACCAAAGTTAAAATTGATATGTTATCTCTGGTAACCCTTAATGCATTTCTGCTGATCAGGACTGAAATGATGAAATGTTAAGGATTTCTTTATAAGGTAAGATATGGGAATAAGAAATTATTTATGTTAAAAGAAAGTATAAGTTACTAAAATTGTTTAAACTTGTGATGAAGGGGGGAAGTCATTTCTTCATATATTTTTTTACATTTTTTTCTGCACTTTTTTTTTTTTACACAAGAAGTATTAGTTTTATAATTATAATTTTAATAAAATTATATAAAAACATTTCCAAAAGACAGAAGAATCAACAATTAAAGCCCCTCCCCCTATTTCTGTTTTCATAACTCCAATCTTTAGTAGCCCAAGGATCTATTATCAGGTCTGGCAGGATTTGTAAAAGATTACTATTTGGTACATTTGGAAGAGGCTTGACAAGGTCATGCAAAAGGCAAATGGCACTGAAAATTAGCAGCCAAGGACCAAGTGGTGAAGGGACATGCTCACAACCACCCCAAATAACCAAGTGAAGTTGGGCTCTACGTTTATTGTGATAGGAAGTGCAAAAGATGGCATTATTAATTTTCTGTCCCCTCAATACAGGTGCTGAGACACCTCCAGATTTAAGTTAGTAGGTCATGGGGAAAGAGCTCACCAAACCACCTTTTACCTACCAATGGATTATGTTATTAATTACAGTAACCTAATCCTGTTTGTGCATTACTTTACAAACAGGTAAAATCAAAACCACAGGAGTTTTTAGAAAAGGATGAGAAACAGCCTTTAGTTGACAATACTACTCAACTGGCCTTCCCCAAACAAGCTTCCTCTGCATATGACGTATTACAATTCCTCAGATAGCGTTGCTATTAACCTTGCTGGATGAGGAAGATGGAAACTGTGTTATCAGAGTAAAAGTGTGTTTGTGCCTTTATTACAGCAGGTAGAAGCAGCACAAAGATGCTTTCTGAAAAAGAGTATGGATTAAACAAGAGAAGGGCTGTCCCAAAGGTGCTTTTTTCAAGAGGCAACTGGACTTTCTGGTTTTTCTTTGAAAACGTTTTGCTTCTCATCCAAGAAGCTTATTGGATGGCCTTCAGGAGAGTTGAAGAAGCTTCTTGGATGAAAAGCGAAACGTCTTCACAGAAAAAGCAGAAAGTCCAGTTGCCTCTTGAAAAAAAGCACCTTTGGGGCAACCATGCCCTGGATGACTGAGAATCTCCATAGACAAGAGAAGGGCTGCAGAGCGGTGCGAATGTCGGAAGGGATACCCCTTACCCGTGACCCACGGCAAGGGAAGGCCTCCACGTCGTCTTCATCCCGGCAGAGGGCTCTCCGCAACCGCTCCAAGTGCTCTCTGAACGTGACTCTCTGATGGAAAGAGAAGGCAGGGTGCAGAGAAGCCATGGTGAAAAGGAGCAAAAGCTCCTCTTGAGCCACCAGCCCCAGACCCTCCGCCGTCGCCGCCTCCGGTCCGGCTAAGGCGGCCGCCGCCTCCTCTTCCTCTTCCCCTCGTTTTCTTCCCGGGCGCAAGGGCCCAAGCGACCGACAGCTCTGCAAGATGGCATCCACATGGGGCAGCAGGCGATGCAGGCGGCTGGCAGCCTCGCGGTTCTCGGATCCCAAGAGGGCCAAATAGACGATGAGCTTGGAGCGGACCGCAGGGTCGCGGAAGTCGCTGCCGCCCAACGCCAGGAGAGGAGTCGACGGAGGGGGGGAGCCGGCGGTCGCAGCCCCGGGAGGAGAAGCCGGGGGTGGCGGCGCCGTCAGCAGCTGCGTTGGCGGCGGCTGCTGCTGCTCTCGGCTGCCCCCGGCTGCCGCGGAATTGCTTCCCGCCGGGGCAGCGTCGGCGGTTCCAGAAGCGGCGCCCCCGGCCCCGTTAGCTTTGGCCTCCGAGTCCCTCAAGCAATGGTAGTCCTTTCGGGCCAGCTCCTCCAGGCACGAGCCGAGGAAACGCAACTCCAGCGGGTTGAGCAAGTCGAGCAGCCCGACGGCGAACTCCAGCCGCTGAGCCGAGCCCAAAGCCAGGCCGAACCATTCGTAGACGGCTTCGCGGGCCCCACCGGCCGAGCAGCCGCAAAGGCAGCGGAGACCCGCCGAAGAGCCGCCGGAGCCCGGAGCCACCATCGCCCCGGATCCAGCTTCACTGCGAGGCGGGTGATTAGTTAGGCCTCCGCCCCCGCAGCTGCCGTGGGGCCTCAGTGGGATTCCGGCGGCCGCTCCCGCGTCTTCTTCCTCCGCCCTTTTACGGCTCATCGTTTGCCGTTGCTGCGGCTGCTGCTTCGCCGGCAGCTTCATCTTCAGCATCCTCGAGACGGAGGGGGACGGGAAAGGGCGTGAATTGGGCGGGCTCAGCGCCGCAGCCGCCGCCGTGTTGGTAGTCAAGAGCCGCCGCCGCCGCCGCCGTTCATCTCCTTCCCCTCCCGCCGCCCTTCAGAGAGGAAACCCTGATTCGAGCTGAGGAAGGGCGGCGGGAGTGGTGGGGGGGCTTTGCAACGGCGCTGGCTGGAAAGGAGGCAATGACGACAATGGCGGCCGCTGTTCCTGTCAGCCGCTGAAGCAGCGCGTGAAGACCTGGCGGGCGGGGTTAGCGAGCGAAAGGGAGAACGGCCCGGATTGCGCAAGTCACCCCTTGTCGCTTTACGATAATTCTCTTTTTGAACCCCAGCGAAGAAAAAAGTGTGAAGGGAGGAGGAGGGGCGGGGAAGGAACCGGGAGAGTTCAACGGAGTAGGGAGGGGGGAAGAGAAAAATCGGCGAACAAGGCAAAGAGAAGACGAAATCGAAGTGGAACATTCCGCGACAGCCAATCGGGGGCGAGTTCGCCAATGGCGTCACTACGCGTAGTTCTGAGATCCCTCGGGAGGTCTCACAGCCTTGGCGGGGAGCGTCCCGCCGAGGTCCAGCAAAGTGCTCTACGGTCTAATCGTCTCCTTTTCGTAATCGGCTGTGGGTAATGTGTGCAGCCTATATTTGTATCCATCTTATGATTAGAGAAATAAGTTTCGTATTTCAGCGGTGTATTATGGAGGCTGCGATGCTATTCCTATTTACTGGGAGCTTAACCCAGTGACTCAGTCGATTTATTGAATTTATATCATATTTTTCCTCCAAAGTCTCAAGGTAGCGTATAAAGCCATTGCTTCTCCCATTCTTCCACATAACAATATTCCTAGGAAGTTAGTCTGAGAAATAACACTCTTGAATATGGATTCTATGCTATTTCAATACTCTTGTAATTTTGAATCTCTGGATGGATAAACTTAATACTATAACCGAGTTTCGTTTTCTATCACCGTAAAAAATGGTTCATAAAATCGTGGATTTACAAGAAATACATATATGCCATAAATTCTTCATTGCAAATGCATATTTTTATTAAATTTCTATGTTACCCATCTCACTGATACAGCAACACTGGGCAAATCTTAAACGCGTTAGTAAGCACATACTCTATAATACAGTGACTAGTAGAATATGGCTGGATTTACAGCTCATTTACCAAAATGTAGTTTTGTACCTCAACATGTGTAAATTTTCTCAATATACAGTTATGGTTTAAAAACTTGTATTAATCTAAGTTGGGTTAATTCAATCAGTCATGTTTCAATTAATCATGGGTTAGCTGATTATACAAACCACTAATCAGTTTAAGCATGGTAATAGCCATGTTTACATGGAACAGCTAGAATTCTGCAAAGATATACCCCCAAACCCTAGGGTAGCACAAAAACCACCCCCAAATTTGGTTAGCATTCATCATCCCACAATATCTAATTTAGACAATATACTGAAACCATTTCTAATTTGAGTATCTAGGTTAGAGAAGCATTTTCCTGCTGCTGCCATGCAGATCAGTGCGATAATAATTCCCTAAATTGTTTAGGCAGCATTATTCCTAGAAAGTTACTGCATCAGAGAACAAAAAGATTGTTCCTTTTCATTTGTTAATTATGCTTCCCACATGTAATATCTCTTCAGGGCTTGCTGTGGTTTCATAATGTGCTAAGCTAATAACGGTTAAATTCACAATACGCTAAACATAAACAAGCAAATAATCTGGCCCAGTGTGTTGTCTGAAACTAGTCATTAATAGCATACAGACACATGCTAATAGTTAAATTAACCATGATTTAATTATGCAAGCTGGGTTCACCATCACACTGAATTATAAACTAGTCAAACAGGTGCTATATACATCCAGCTTAAATCTTACAATACACATGCTTTAACCATCACCCATCCCACCCCATAAAAAATCATTGATATGAGGGGTGGAATAATTGCAAAATGCCATTTGGTTCTTAGCTAAATAAATTATTCATCTAAAACAGTGTTTCTCAAATTTTATCAACTTTAACTATAAACTTCCAACCCAGAATTCCCCAGCCAGCACGATGGCTGGAGAATTCTGGTAGTTGAAGTATACATGGTGAAGTTGAGGAGGATTGATCTAAAGCAGGGGTGTCAAACTTGCATCACGGCATCGTCATGTGACGTATCAGGACTTTTTCCCCCTTTGCTAAACGGTGTGGGCATGGCCAGCACATGATGCATCTGGCCCATGGCCCGGAAGTTTGATAGTCCTGATCTAAATGACTCAAAATACTATGACATTAGCTTTCATGGGCATCATCCTATTTTTATCCCAATCTGTGATGTGTATTTAGCTGAAAACTCACTGCTGCTCTACATTACTGCTGTGTAGCTCTTAGACTGTATTGTTGTCATTTATTATAGGTCACAAAATCAAATTGTTACCAGAAGGCTGGGAGTGAAAGATGTGATCTAGTTCTAAGTTTCCCCAAGAATCAGCTAATTAGAGCACAAATGACAGCCAACGGCCTGAGGTGGCATGTGCCTCCAAGCCTCTTTTCTGAAATTTCCTAAATTCCTTTGAGTAGGAGTGTTGAAAATTGGCAGCACTTTTGCTTGACGAGAAACATACAAAAACTGTCACATAAGCCCCAAATAGACAATACTGCATATTCTCCAGTAATTCTTCCTGTAAGGAAGAAACCAAAATGAAAAACCTGGCCACATCCATTGGCTTGATACTGGTCTACCCGTTTTGCATTGTAATCTCATGCACTCTGGTCTACAGAAAATGTCGTGGTGCTTTTTTGTCAAAAAAAATTGCAATTTTGTCAAAATAATAACAGACTGAAGCAGCAATAAAATATATGCAAATATCAATGAGAAATAAATCAAGCTGTGAATTAAAATTCATCCCCCACTGAGCACTGTTTGCTCAGGAAAAATGTGAGTAAACCAATTGGAAGAACATTTCAGAATTAGACGTCAAAAAACTAGGGTGCCAGAAGTGAAAACTATTAGATTCAATAAAACTGCAGTAAGTCTTGGTAAACTGCAGGGATATTAGATTATAACCAGCAGAACTCTGGGAATAGTTAACTCTGACATAAAGAAACTAAACAGAACTGAATGAGAAAAGTCATTAGGAAATGGGAGGAGAACTTAATAGAGAAGGAGAAATGAAAGTTAACTTGCTCTGCTGACTGTGAAATGAAAGCAAAACCTAGAGCTATTTCTAAAGCTGTGAGTGCTTGCTCTGCAGCCTGTCTTTCTACCAGCAGAAGAAAGAGGTGAAAAAGTATTTACAATCAGCTTGAATATGTGGGAAGCCCCCACTAGAAGAATGAAATATTTTGAAGAATATTAAAAAGGCAGATTACTATATTTCTCCAAAGGGAGAAATGGAGAAACATGTTTTAGAGGCAGAAAACAGCCCCTACTTTTCTTAATAGCCCATAGCAGATGTCAGCACTTAAGAGATAAAGAGCTTATTGAAAGAAGTCAACTATATAGATAGCTCTATTCATAAGCAAAGCAAACACTGCAGGCAGAAATCCATTCAAGACAGGATATTTTGAAACTGCTTGCAGCAAAGTTTGACAGCAGAGTGATATGACTAGAAGCAGCCCCTCACCCAAGATCCAACACAGGACGAAAGCCAATTAGCCACAATAGGAATTGCCCAACACCCTTTCAGAACACAAGCCCCTTCATTGCAGTCCAAACTTCAAAGAAACCTGGAGCTCAGATAAACAATAAACCAGAGGTTGACCAGATTAGCTCAAATAAACACCTAAGATTTGCATTTCCTCTTTTGCCTATAGAGCCAGCTATGACCCCTACATGACCCCGTAGGAATCTGATAATAGCCAATAGAATATTAAAGGACATGTTCTTGCACAGGAACATGAAGCTCAAATACAAAGCCCAAAGAAGGTATAATCCTCCCCCCACTCTCAACTCCATTTTGTCAGCTGCGCCAGAACAATAAACAGTGGTTCTGCTTCATCATTAAACCATCTTTTCAATCAGCCTCCATGTTTCAAGTGTCTTTCTCCCAGCTTGGAACTGAACCAGGTGTATATTTCTTTCCAGCAAGTATATTCATTTGGAAATTAATTCTGATCATGCAGATTGCTAGGGCTTTAGATCATGGTAGCCTTTTTTATGGTATAACTCAGACATAAGCGCCACTATGCTTATAGCCTATGGAGTGCAATAAATTATTGTTTATTTAACAATAGCAATTACAAGCGCTTGTAAGCAGGAATGTTGTAAGCTAATAGCTAAGTAGTTAAAAATATAGCAGATAAAAGAATTTAAATATTCACTTTTCTCAGCTAAGTCAGGGTGGTGGGAAAGCTGAAACTGGTCTGTGGTTTTGGAGGGAGGCTGGCATATAATGGTAACGAAAAGTGGAAGTCTGATCAGACTTACAAACTAATTACGCTTTTACAATACCCATATGTCTGTGTGTCCGTGTCTTTAAGTCATTGTTGATTCTTGGCTACTGCCTGGGCAAGTCTTTGTAGTTTTCTTGGGAAGAATTCAGAAATGGTAATATTGTTAAAACCCTAACCCTTCTTCCTAATGACAAGATGATAACCTCCTTAGCTTAAGCCATGATGTTTTTCCAGATACATATCAACTAGTTTAGCTAAACTAGTTGGAGTGAAAAGAAGGCAATGAAAAGCCGTTATAGTAGTGTCTTTCAAGCAAATTAACATTTGCTTCTTACTTACTTCTGGAACTGATATCTACATTTTTGTTTTGCTCTTGTACGACTTAGGAAGATGCAGGATGAGTTCATGTGTGAATAAGCCATATGAGACAGTTTGCTTGGCTTTGGTTTAGTCTCTAGTATGTGAAAGAGACCAAAAAATTGGTGAAGTAGTTCAAAGTGCCAGACTAGGCTAAACCTTAACTTCTAATCCTGCTTTGGGCACAAAGTCAGCCATCTGACCTTGGGTCAGTCTCTCTGTGTCAGCTCTAGGAAGCAGGCAGTGGCAAACCGTTTCTCAAATCTTGCCAAGAAAGGATCAAGGTAAATGTTAAGGTTCCCCTCGCACATACGTGCTAGTTGTTCCCGACTCTAGGGTGTGGTGCTCATCTCCGTTTCTAAGCCGAAGAGCCAGCGCTGTCCGATTACAATTCCGTGGTCATGTGGCTGGCATGACTAAACGCCGAAGGTGCACAGAACGCTGTTACTTTCCCACCAAGGCGGTCCCTATTTTTCTACTTGCATTTTTACATGCTTTTGAACTGCTAGGTTGGCAGAAACTTGGACAAGTAACGGGAGCTCACTCCGTTATGAGGTGCTAGGAATTTGAACCGCCGAACTGCCGACTTTCTGATCGAGAAGCTCAGCGTCTTAGCCACTGAGCCACTGCGTCCCCTTGACGCAGTGAAGGGGATTAGAAAGAAAGGGATTAGTTCAGGCTATAGTCAGGAATTAACACTGAGATAAAGTCAACTCCTCCTCCCGAAGAATACTAGGTGAACTAAAGCTGTTATGCTTTATAAGGTTTAGTAAATAGTTTAGCAAATTGTGCAAGGTTGGCCAATTATGGCTTGCTTCGAAGACCTGGTTAAATTACATTTTAGCATCCAGTTTGAGAGATGAAATACAGTTGAGAAGGGTTTAAAATTAAGTGAAGAGAAGGCAAAGGAAAAGAAGCAAAAAGCTTATAAGTATAGATATTAAATGCCCATTATATATTACAATATGGTATTATGACATATACCTTGGTTATGAAAAAAAAGTCATGTGCTGGATGTCGTGCCCTGTTTTATAAATACGGGTTTACAGTTTTAACTACCTGTGCTCTGATCTGTGTGGTTTGTTAATTCAGCATTAGGTTATTTCATGTCTGGCTTTAAAGTATGTAGTGAAATATATTGTGTTGTCTACCCAAAAATATAGCAAGGTCCTTAGTTATATTGGCTACAAGGAAGCTCCCATGACTGGCTTTGTTGATATTAGGATTCCTTAGATACGGTAACCAGATGTTATTCTATTGGGTTTGAACTGTCTAGAGAGAATTGAAATCACATTAGTTTCTTTCAATAAGGACAAAACCAGTCATGGGCGCCTCCTTCTGGTCAATGTAGCCGAAAATACCACATACGATACATACTGTGTATAAATAGAGAAATGATTCCCTCCACCCCCAAGAGTTAAGTGGATATGTAGAAGCTGCACATGGGTGGACACAATGCAACATGTGTATCTCTCCACTCTTGAGACTTTAACAGTAGGGGGACTCTATATAGCATTCCTTAAGTAGACCATTAGGGGATGCTCCATACTGCAGTCAGACTAGCCTATAACTTGGCTCTTTT
Organism: Pituophis catenifer annectens; assembly: GCF_029215685.1. NCBI lineage: Eukaryota > Metazoa > Chordata > Lepidosauria > Squamata > Colubridae > Pituophis > Pituophis catenifer. Next base: position 75,754,315 of record NW_027256883.1, read on the forward strand.
ACTGATCCTTTCTAAGTACTGAAGAGGGAGGAAGTTGGTGAAATTTAGGAGATATTCAATCAGCTTGTTTTTAGGTAATCAGAACAGACAATACTTGGGTTTTTTCACTAGAAAAAAGAATCAGGAACAAACAAATCTGCTATTATGAGCAGTAGAATACTGTACTGTCTATTGTGATGGATGGAAATACAATCCATTGTTTGTATTAGTCTAAATTAGAAAAAGTGTATGTTTTCTTCACTTTCCTAGTATATTCCTTTCTTATATTCTGCTTTGCCATTAACTTCATCAAAAATTGCTGGTGAAATAACCATTATTTCAGAATATAATATTTGTCATTACAAATTATAAAACTTGAAAGATGGTATGAACTTTGTTGCTATGTTTATGTTGCCTTTCTAAGTTTCCAATATAAAACTCCTTCTTTTAAAAAACGAACTGTTAAAAATGAAAACTTTAGTTTGCTTATTTGTGTTAGTCGTGCAAGTACATAATATTGGGTGTTTAATACATATTTTCCAAATCAGTACCCTTTTCACACAAAGTTGAGTCATTCCCCATGATGTTATGGGTAGATTATAAACAATGTGCATAGATATTGTTAAAAATAAATATTCAAGTAATTTTAGAACATAGGTAAAGCATGCAGAGTACAGCTTCTGAAAGTTTTTCCAACCTTTTTCACAGCAGCTGCCAGCAAGTAGTATTTATATTTTCTTCTGGCAACATGTTGAATCTGTGTTTCTGTTGTCTGTTACCTCTTATGTTGTCTCTATGTATGTTTGTGTGCATGTGCATCAGGGGTGGGATTCAGCTGGTTCGAACCAGTTCTGGTGAACCGGATGCTAATTTTACATCTGGTTCGCCAAACCAGTAGTTGCAAGGACTGGCTGGCCCTGCACACCCCGCCCCTCCCAGGAGTCTCCACACAGCCCGTTTTGGATGCCAGATAAGTGCAGGGCCCGCGCAGAGTCTCTGTGAGGACAAAAAATGGGCATTTTTCCTGAAATCTGGTGATGGGCCCATTTCTGGTGTCTGGAGGGCCTCTGGAGCCCGAGGGAGGCCATTTTTGCCCTCTTGGAGCCTCGAGGAAAGCCTCTGGAGCCTGGGGAGGGCAAAAACGCCTCTTCCACCATAGTGCAGGAGGCCAAGTAAGCCATGCCCACCATGGCCACACCCACCCAGCAACCGGGCAGAGAACCGGTTGCTAATATTTTTGAATCCCACCCCTGATGCGCATGTGTGTACGTGCATTGGGTGAATACAAGGAGTCAACTTTCTGGTTCTGAGGACTACTATTGGAAATTGCCAATGTGCACACATCACACATTCTTGCAACTCACATGTTGCAAAGGTGGGCAAGGTCACAGGATGGCCTGATCTCTCCTCTCCTCCCAGTAATCCTTCTACAATTGCTGCTTTTATAGCTGGAAACACCCATCTTGAGTAGGACAGGAACAGATGGGAACAAATCTGATCACAGCAACCTATTGATAATTTGTTTACATTTGCGTATTATTCATGCCTGAAATAAAGATGAACATTCCTTCAGGGTGTAAGTATTCCCTTTTATTAATATACTCTGGTGATATTTTGTTTCAGTGTGGTGTAATGGGTTAATGGCGACTTGCTTAATGACCATGGCGGAAGTGAGTTAAATCTGTTGTTACATTAAGGATTTTTGATACAGATGTGTGATACATGATATATTCCCTAAAACATTCTATTAATTTTTCTTTTTCACTCATTGTTTATATGTTCTCATTAATTATGTGTAGGATACATATTTCTTCATTTGCTTTCATTTAACTGTAGGAATAGTTGGCTCGCAATAACTTATTAGGAATTTGATTGCCAACGTACTGCAGTAAATAAACATACATTTTTGTTTTGCAGCCTACGCTCCCTTTAACAATAAAAAAAATTGGAATATGACATTTAGCTTCTGCCACAAAAGCAATACTATAGCTGGCCCATAACACATTCTTGCATTATAAACATAGGCAATAAAGCACATGTGGCCTTTCAAACACCTACTTCTTCAGTAGTTATTGCATTAGGCATTTGTGTCTGGCACACAACAGAGATATAACACAAACTGCTGTAGAACAAACAATAGGGTTCATTGTCCTAGAAATTCAAGGTTATTTCAGCTTGTAGCTTCCCTAATGTGAGCTGAGGACTACATACATTTTTGAAAGGCAAGTGTGTGATGGGAGAGTAAGGGTGAGAAGGATGTGAGGCCTGGTGGGGTGGGAAGAAGCCTAACTCCTGTGGAGACATGGGGGAGGAAGCAGACCCAAGGTTTGCAGGGTGGGAAGCAGAGCATGAGGTGCCTTGGGATAGGTGGGGAGGCCATGGGAGATATGGGCCAGGTAGTTCTGAACCTTCATTAGGCCTACCATGGCCTCTCCCAGCCAAGGCACCCTGTGCTTAATGACCACATTGTGGAGAACAGAGATGGGGGTTATTAAGATGATCATGTGATCACCTCACTTAACATAAACCCTGGCTAGGTGGCTCAGTGGCTAAGACGCTGAGCTTGTTGATCAGAAAGATTGGCAGCTTGGCGGTTCGAATCCCTAGTACAGGTCTCCTGCGTGAGCAGGGGGTTGGACTAGATGACCTCCAAGGTCCCTTCCAAGTCTGTTACTGTTACCCTCACTTTGTCATAGATTCTTTTAAGTATACCCAAGTCAGTGGGCTCCAAAACACAAGAGAGCCAACACAACAACACAGGTTCCTAGCCAACACACACAACCATCCACAATCTAGTACTCACTGTTCATCACCACTTAACTTTTCCCCACCACCATACGTCCTACTACTGCTCTTCCAACTTCTCTTTGTGAGTCCAACTACTGGAGAAGTTTTACCTGCTTCAGGTTGCTTTATTTCCACACAAGAATACACACCTGCTTCCCTATCCTCAACGCTCTCAGTTGTCTCTCCACACAGCTTTTATAGCCAAGGTTTCTGCGCTGCTTGAGAGAGGGTTTAAAGAGTCAAGGCAACAGCTGCCCAGGTGTTGGCCATTTTCTAGGCAGCCTGCCCTCTCACAACCATCATGGCTTGCAAGCCTAATGGTCAGGCTCCAATATGGTCATGTCAAGGATTACCTGTAATTCTTCAGGCCTTCCCTCCACCAAGCCTTGATTTGCTGCCAAATCAAGATTTACACAAATGCGTTTAAAATGTTTTAAGAACTTATACTCTTCATAAATGAAAATAGTCTTACATATCAACTTAATATTTATTTAATGCACCAAAATGCACCTCATCTTTGTATCATTCATATGAATCTGATCTCATATTTAGTGCAACATTAAATTCTGTAATATCTTTTTCTGAGTGCCACTGAACAACTTTATCCTGATTTTTAATAATTAATTTTTAATACTCAAGTTCAAGTTGACCTAAAGTGAATGCTTTAGGTCAATTATGAAGCTAATTTCTTCTAGGATACATTTCTCGAAAATTATTCCTAATTTTCCACATAATCACTTCAATATTATAATGCCAGTGTGATCTCAGATTTCATACCATTTATATCTTGTGAATGTGATTCATAAAAATCTCCCGTGGCAACAATAAATAGTCTGCTACTGTCTATTATTCTCCAGTGAAGCGTCTGCACAACACATCTATTTGTAAAAGATGAGTCCACAAAAGAGTATATGTTTGACAAAGGTGTGAATAAAACATGCATTGTATCAGGGAACACTCTTGAGAGTTCTATGGACTGCACTGCAAAATCAAATCAGTCAATCCTAAAGCAAATCGATACCGATTCGTTTTTGGAAGGACAGATACTGAAGCTGAAGCACAAATACCTTGGCCACAGAATGAGAAGAGAGGATTCATTGGAAAAGACCCTGATGTTGGGAAAGATGGAAGGCAAAAGGAGAAACGGATGGTAGAGGATGAGATAGCTAGTGTCATTGACAAACTGAACATGAATTTGGGCAAACTCCAGGAAACAGTGGAGATGAGGAGGCCTGATAAGCTATGGTCCATAGATCACAAAGTGTCGGACACAAATTAGCAACTGAACAACATCAGGGAATTTTCTTTTAAAATTGCATTGAGGAAATTAAACGTTTCCTAGAGATTTCACTAAAAATAGACATTGGAAAAACCTATGTTAAAATCCACATATGTAACTAATATTGGTAGAAAAAATTCATTATGATAACAGAAAATAGCAGACAACAAATGGAAAGAGATTAAGACTGAAAAGAAAATCCATTAAAAAAAACCCCTCTGATTGATCATAATAGTGTCTCAAAGATTAACATAGACCACACACAGATCCTAAAAGCAGGTAATAGGAAGACACTGAAGAACTGCCGATTTGTGGAATAGTTATTTCTAAGCTAGGTAGCCCATCTACCAAAAGCAGCACATTCCAATGTTTCTCTTGATTATTCTAAAAATGATTTACAATAGACCTTGATTTACAATCATTTGTTTACCGATTGCTTAAAGTTAAAATGGCAGTGAAAAAAAATGACTTAATGACCATTTTTCATGCAACCTTTGAAACATCCCATGGTCACATGATTAAAATTCAGATGCTTGGCAACTGGAATGTATGGCAGTTGCAGTGTCCTGGGGTCATGTGATCGCCTTTTGAAACCTGACAAACAAAATCAATGGGGAAGCCAGATTCACTTAACAACTGTGTTAGTAACATAACCGCAGTGATTCACTTAACCATGGCAAGAAAGTTTGTAAAATGGCGCAAAACTCACTTAACTGTTTTGCTTAGCAAAGGAAATTTTGGGCTCAATTGTGGTCATAAGTCGAGGACTACCTGTATACATTTTGCTTATGTATTACAAAAACACTAACGCTGCTTATATGGTATGTGTTCAACTTCAGTGCTTATTGAATTCTGGATACTGGATTTCAATGGGACACTATATATATTTTGGGGGTGGGGTTGTATATATTTAACATTAGAACCATTATGTTTAACATTTTATTCTGTATCATGGAATAGATTTTTTTATCTGTCCTCACAACACAATATGCTTGTAGTACACAGTAAATGATAGTATCTTCAAATCTATTTTATACCTTTTTCTTTCCTCCAAGATTGAAAAGAAATTACGTACAAAACACAGACCTCACTATGTATGAATCTGTACCCTTTATTCAAGATTTCATTCATTTCTTTTCATTCCATATTCCTAATAAATGAAGTCTAATTTCCACTCAAAATTAGAGAAGTAGCAGAATGACATTGTGCCATATTTGCGTCAGTCTGTTCCGTTACTCTTACTCTTACCCATAGGTGTTCATTCAATAAAAGCAGTCCTCGACTTACATCGATTTGTATAATGACCATTTGAAATTACGCCACTGCTGAAAAAAGTGATTTACAATTGATCCTCACATGACAAAGTCCCAGTGGTCATGTGAGCAAAATTTGAGTGCTTGGCAACCAGCATGTATTTATAATAGTTGCAGCATCCCAGGGTCACATGATCACCATTTGCAAACCTCCCAGCCTGCTTCCGACAAGCAAAGTCAACAGAGGAAGTCAGACTTGTTTAACGGCCATGGTGATTCTCTTTAACAACAGCAACGAAAGGTTCATAAAGTTGAACATGGCTCATTTAATAACCATCTCCCTTAGCAACAGAAGTTCTGGGCTGAATTGTGGTCTTAAGTCAAGGGATACTTGTAGATGAAAAAGATGAAAAGTTGCAAATAAAGCCGGGGGAAAGCTGAACTTTTGACTCTTTGGTACTTCATCCATCAAAGTTGTTGGAGTAATTACTAGCCACCCACAAGTTTTGGAAATATTGAGATAATACACAGCTAGTGAGTTTTAAAGGGACAGCTGGTAAAATATTAGTGGGGTTTTTTTTTTTTCAAAATTAGAATTTTAGCAAATAAAACTATTATAAACATTGCCTAAAAACTGACTTCATTTCATAAAATTATTACTGTAGTTTTAAAAGATACACTGCATACAGCATGTCATTAATGTCAAGAGATGTCCCTTGAAGCTTTGGAGCCTTAGTATGCCAGCATCAATACAGAACAATATAATTTCAGTCTCAATGCAATCCAAAGGACTGTATTTCATGCCTCAGATATGGATTAAGGTCATTTGATATTAAATGAACCAGTCAGCTTTTCTGTGTATACCAGGGGTGTCAAACTCAATTTCATTGAGAGCCGTATCAGGGTTGTGTTTGACCTGGGGAGGGGCTGGGGGCATGGCCAGCTCGATGTCACTCATGTTGGGGGTGCCTGTGGTGGCCCAAGCGCTCTGCCAGCGAAAACAGGCTTCTGAGGTCCATTTTTAGCTGTAACAGCTTCCTGCAACCCTCTGTCAGTAAAAATGGAGCTCGGGAGGGCCGCATATAATTTTGCGAACTCCGTTTTCAGGTACAACAGCCTCCTCCAACCCCCTGCCAGCACTGGCAGAGGCACCGCGGGCCACTCCTTTGCTGTTTCCAGATCAGTCCTACGGGCCAGATCTAAGCAACCCGTCGGCCAGATCTGGCCCACAGGCCTTGAATTTGACACCACTGGTGTATACTGTACTGCAAGTTGCTCAGCCACTCCATGACTGGGAACAATGCTAATGCTGGATTGTTGTTAAGTTACGTATCTAAAATAGACAGGCCCATCTTCCCTGCCTGTCTTGAGAAAAAGTGCTCATGAGCAGTCAGTCTTTTTTCACACCATTAATGAGAACATGGGGGGAAGAAGTTGTGGGCACACACAAAGTGTTAAATGTTATTGTTTTAATTTGGGATGGCGGGCTTCATAGCAATTGAAACAGTGAATGATGGGGCTGTTCTATAAGCACAACTCACAATTTCCTACTCATTCAGTGGCAAACTTTTAAAAAAGTACGACACAACCCAGCAGGAGTGTAGGGTGACATGAAGCTAGTTCTTAACTGGGACTGAGAGAAATTCCAATTTTCTTTCGAAAAATTTAAGTTCATGGACAAATGTTTAAGTGATGAATATGAAATATTTTAAATGAACAAAAGACAGGCAGAAATCTTATCTGCAACATGAGGATAGACAAAACTAAGTTATGTTTTTACTGAACTTTCATCTGTATTTTCTACAGTAAAGATTAAGGCAGCTGTGTTAACGTTACCACTGTACACAAACAAAAGCTACCATTCTAAAAACATTCTATGGATGAGTCTTAAGCAGCATGTGTCAATTCCACAGGAACAGAATCCTTGGCATCTGGAAGAACAGCAGTGACACAACGCATCTCATCTCTGAATCCCAAAACACAACCCTTTTCTTGGAAAACCAAAATATTCCACATAACATTAATAGTATTCAACTTTCTCCTCTACCATTTTTATATTGGAGCAAAGAACCCCCTTGTAAACCAGCAGTCGGCAATCTGACATCTCAGCAACCGACAGAAGGCTTCCTTTGCTTAATTAGCGCTATCCGCGTTCCAGATCACGTTCAGTGAATGGTAGTTGTGTCAGTTCTTTTGACTGAATACCAATAACAAGCATTAGTCTGCATCAATACACCATGTCCTTTAAGAATATCCTGGCTTCCCTTCCTCTTGTATAGGCTGTGAGCCTTCGTGAGAGTGGTGCTTCTTCTGGCTTTCACAATTTTCTTCTTGACCAATAGGCCCAAAAGTCCTCTTGTATCCTTCTGTGGTGCTTTGAGGTTCTCCAGATTCCATGCTGTGATATGTATTGATTTCAGCACATTTTTCTTTATACTGGTCAGCATTGCCTGCAAATGTCTCACAGCGGTTTAAGTTTTCCTCTTGCACTGGGTTCCCCAGGCTGTCGTCACTTGATCCAGGAGACATTGACCCTTCCTGGGAGTTCTGACTAACATAGACAAAAATAATTTCACCCTTAAAATTCATGACTTGTCCACTTGAAATGAATGTAGAGTTCCCGTTTCCTGTCACATTTCCTAAAAAGGGTCAAAGCAGAGGGAAATAGGTGCAGACATAATTAATATGACAGTAAGAGCTGCAACTAGTCAATATTCCAAGAAAGGATACAGTTTTTGCAAAAATAAAAATTGGTATCCCAAGCCAACATCAACTGGAGATAAAATACTGTCTTCATAAACCTTGTTTGCATTTCTGAAAAAAAATTATCATTCAAGTTACTTAGCAGATTAATGGGGATACTCTTTGAAAATAGCCAAAATGGGACATTTTAAACATATACTCAGATAATAAGTACTATAAATAAATAAAAATAAATACAGCACTACCTGTATGTGGCACTGTATCACTACCAAAGCACCTAATCAGAATTAAGATATTGGCAGTATATTGCAGGTTTGCACATTCTACCAATTAGCATTTTGGCATCAGGTTTGCATAAATTGCACTTGAGCCATAATATGCTTAATTTAGTTTTAGTTTAACATGTGATGTGAACCCTGCAAGCAAATTAAAGTTTATGTTGGTTTGTTGTATAAATTCAGGTAATTGTGATTTAGCTAGTTATCCATGGCTTAATACAATGGCTTATGTTTGGATTGGATAATTTATAATATAATTAGATTCTATTTTATTCCCATGATGACAAACATTAAGAGCAGAACACAGGATAGACACAATATGCTAAGTCCTATAGTATTTTGTTTTGTCTTAATTTAGTATATTATATGAAGCCAGTCGCTGTATGTATTCAACATATTGATTAAAGAAATGTATCAGTGTGTTTATTTGTTTAGCTTAGAAAAGAGGATTATTGCTGGGGAACACTTGAGCACCCTGATCATCTAACCACTATTAAGGCATCAATTAGTTTTACATTTCTGCACCAGACTCTAATCCAGAGGTCTTCAAATTTGGCAGCTTTAAGACTTGTGGACTTCAATTCCCAGAATTCTCCAGCCAGCATAGCTATAGCTATGGAGCTATAGCTGGAGCTATAGCTATGCTGGCTGGAGAATTCTGGGAACTGAAGTCCACAAATCTTAAAGTTGCCAAGTTTGAAAATCTCTGCTCTAATCCTATGTCAGAAAAAAACTTATGAACAATTCCTCCCCTGCTTCTTGCTGAAGTGTACATTTCTATTATCTGTAGAAAAAAGGAGGTGACGCCCATATTTTAAAAAGACAGAAAACATTTTACAACATTTTCCAAGGCAATCTCTTAGGGAAACATTTACTTTTCATGTGAGAAATAGGGGCACTGCTATGATTTTTCTCATCAACTTTTGATTAATAATTTAGAGTGGCGCAAAAACAGATAAATTGTGGACTCCTGATCCAAAATAACTAGGAACTGAAGTAGAGGAACAAGGATGAGAAGAGTTATGTTGCTAAGGAATTAATTACCAGAAGAGGAAAATTTTTGAAAATGCAACATAATTTCCAGGCCTCGTCCAATATTTGTGAATGTTGTGTTCACTGCATGAATGTCTCGCCCATCTGTTCTTGAGATTCCTCCAAACATTTGAATTAAATTTGGAGAGTATGCAGAGATTAAAAAGGGAAGGGTATTCTCTTCTACTGATAGATCCCACTGAATGCAATGCTTGGAAAGCACTGAGATTGACTCTGCAAGTGGTCCTTGTTTAATGCATACTTGTTCAGTGATTGAATTACATTGGTGCTGAACAATGTTACCTTATGACTAGTCTTTGTACTTACATCAATTGCTGTGTTCCCATGATCATATGGTTGTGCTTAGTGCCTGGCTCACAATTACAAGAAAAGTTAATGGGGAAGCCACCAGGAAGTTCCAAATGGCAACCATGTGATTCCTCACTTAACAACCATGTGATTTCACTTAACAACAGCAGCTAGAAGTGCCAGAATTTCCATTGCTAAATCATGTGGCATAGTTCTTGACCACTGCATCACTTAGCAATGGAAATTCTGGTCCCAATTACCCTCATTATATAGGTCAAAGACTTGTAAGTACGTTTGTTGATAATTAGCTCTTATTTAGTCTTCTGGATCTCATCCTTTGTTTCTAGGTGCAATTTCAAGATGCTGGTTGTTACCTATAAAGCCCTACATGGCATACAGCCTGGTTTATTGAGCAACCACCTGTCTCTTATAACTGGGGTCCCCAACCCCCGAGCCGCAGCCTACTACCGGGCCATGGCCTGTTTGAAACCGGGCCTCGGGAGAGATGGGCAAGTGTGAGTGGAGCTTCACGTGCAAACTGAAGTGCCCTCTGGTCATGTGAGTGGAGCTTTGCGCACGAGCCAAGTGCCTGACACTCGTGCAAGTTGAGCTTTGTGCGTAAGCGCAAGCATCCTCCACTCGCGAAGGTCCATTTGCATGAGTGGAGAGTGTGTGTGCCCGCCACTCACGCAAATGGAGCTGTGTGTGTACATGTGGCCTGCCATTCACACATTGTCATCCTGCGCTGGGCTGGGCTGCTAAGCTGGAAAGGTTTGGGACCTCTGTCCTGTAATATCTGATCCTGCAGGGATAGCACTTTCCAGGTTCCTTCAATTAAACACTCATTTATCAAGACTTGTGCCTTCTCTATAGCACCACCTGCTGCCTAGAATGAATTCTCCCCAAATTTAATGAATTTTGGTTATCATTGTGAATATTCCATATTTTGTTCAACAGAATAACTGTCAAGGGGCAAAAAATAATTATCAAATTATCCTGAAAATACTGTTCAAGTGCTTCTATGCAACAATCTTCTCTACACTCGCATGAAACTACAGTGTCTACTATTGTAGCTAATCGTTTCTCAACTGTAAATGATGAGGACCATAGCCCAGCATATTTGGAAAATGTACAATATAGTATAAAGGATGCCATAAAAAAGTATGACTAATATTTTCATCTCCTTTAGTTGTACATCTCTATTTGTAATTGGAGGTTCACTGTGAATGTTTTTTTTCCTTTTAACCATCACCACAACATTGGTTAGCCAACTAGCTTGACCAAGATAAAGAGTGCCAAAAAGCATACTTTGTTTGCTGGGTGGAGAAAAACCACTGGCACCAGAATATAATCACATTGGATCTAACCTTTCCAAAATCCCAGAAAAAAATAAATGTTCTTGCCTTATTTAAATGATCTTTAAAATTAACTGCTAGATTAACATGCAGAGCCAACCTTACTATGAAGCAATATGAAGTAATTGCTTTAAACATGATTTTCCACTTTTCTGCCTGAATCTTAGATTTTTATACTGTAATCTCAAAAATGAGTAAAGAACAAATGTAATTTCAATGTTCAGATTTGTATAGATCTAAGGTCTACAATGCCTTCATTTGACTTGCCTTTCTTCTTCGTCTTCTGCATTGATCTCTAGAATTGTATACTGTATACTGCTACATCTATGTATGTTGTCTTGACTTCAATACATAAATTGTTTCCTATTGATTTAATTTCCCAACATAACCTACAGAACTCAGATCTCTTAGTCTCACATACAAATACTAACAAAACCTGTCTTTATTTAGCTTTTTTCAATATAAGGTGGGTGCTGCAATCTGCTCTGTAGATGCTTAATAATATCTACCCCTCACTAACAATAAAAGCGGGCAGCGTGGTGGCTCAGTGGTTAAGATATTGGGCTTGTTGGCTGGAAACAGCAGCCCAGGTTTGAGACCTGAGTGCCACACAATGTATGAACTTTCGTCCTCACCCCAGCTCCTGCACACCTAGCAATTTGAAAGCATGCAAATGTAAGTACGTAGATAGAAAGGTACCACTTTGGTGGAAAGATAACAGCGCTACGTGAAAGGTAACTGCTCTGTGATGTCATGGCGACTACATGACATTGGAAATGTCTTCAAACAGCGCTGGTTCAATGGCTTTGAAACGCAGATGAGCTCCATCCCCTATAGTCGGCAACGACTAGAGGAATATAATTCGCAGGGACTCCTTTACCTTTTCTTTTTACTAACAATAAAGTGGGCTTCCTATAGAGGGCTTACCGGATGCTGCTGGTGGATCTGAAACATTGCAGCTTGACTCAGAGGTTCTTTTTGTATTCTGGTCCTTTCCGTCAGATGAGTCACTTTGGTCTCCAATATTGTTTGCCGACCCATTTTGGTCTACAGAAGAAGATTCCAAACCACAGGTGCCTAGCAGAGACGATCCATTTTCTTTTAAGGAATCTACAGCATTGTCCAGTTTGTTAGGAGGTTGTCTACAAGATGAGCTGGCAAAGCTATGCTCTTCTTCGGACAATAGTAGGGAAGTACCAGCATCTTCAGTATCAACATCTCTCATCTTGGCACAAGTGAAATGATTACAAGAACTCTGCAGGTATTTATCTGAGGAAGCATGAATAGGGTCCAAGCAACAGCAGTGTACTAATTCCTCCAGATTTTCCGTTCCTGTGAAGAAGTAATTCAAACTATCATTCTCTCCCACTTCTAGCGGTTCAGAGAAGGGCGATGCTGGTTTGCTATCAGATTGGCTGACTAAAGGTAAGTAACATTGCCCATGGGATACTTTGTCCATATATTCATCTTCCATAGGAATCTGTCTAAAGGAGTCGTCTTCAGAAATGGTAGTTAGAAACAATGCCGGGAAATTTTCCCTTGATCCGTAAAGTATTTTCTCAGGATCGTCTTTTCCACTCAGGAGATGCTCACATGAGTAATGTACCTCATCTGGAAAGCAATATTTGTCAAGATCCAGCAAATAAGTCTCTCCCAAAAGCTGAAGGCCAGAAGGATGCGCTACATTTGTGTTTACAAATGTATCACAAGAAGAATCCTGCAAAGAAAAGAATATACCGTTTCCTATAGTAGTATTGATAATCTGTTAAGTAAACCCAGCAAACTGCAGACAAATTGCAACAATTTTTAAAAAAGTTCCTATGGCTTAAAGCCAAGGGAGTCTTTGTGGTTTTTTGTTTCTTATACTTTCATCATTTCCTTTTGACCTTATGTCAACCAAGCAGTTTTACAAATTACAACTTTATTTCACCACTTAAAGAATTCTCCGACAAACGAAGATCTCAGAACAGAACAAACCAGGAAAAAACATGAAAAGCTATAAACATCCATAAAGCCTTAGAAGTCACCTTTTTCCCTTTTATTTGGTGGCATATTTCCTGAGCCCAGTATTGTAAATCTGCTGGAGGGAAATATAGAAACAGTATTCAGTAACAGTCTAGCATTTTAGCAGAATATTAGTGAACCACAAATGCAACTATACACATTATGGCTAGCTATATTAAAAAATCTTTACAAAAACACTTATAAATATTAAAGATAGGATTGAACTATTTATTCACAGTGAACCATCAGATTGAGACATATTATCATAATAGATATATAACATTAAATTTTCTCACAGAGTGAAGCGCACTTAAAACATTAATTTCAATAGACTTGTACACTTGCTATAATTGTGTTCACTGACTTAAGAGTAAGTGAAAAAGATGACACGTATGCACATATTAAGAAAGCTTGAATAGTTCATTCTTAAATATTGTGTCAATTTGTTTTTAAATATACTTTGCTAAAAATAGTTTGCTTTTGAAGGGTTTGTGGTAAAATGTGAGTTGCAAAATGATTCCCGATGCCCCCCTTCACCTTACAAACGGAAGATGTGTCTATCTCGACAATCTATCCATGACTAAAACAGAACATTCCATATCACTTGGGTCTTTGTTCCATATCATGTGCCATCAATTTATGACTGACTTGCTAATGACCTAGCTGTCTGTGGGTGATTGGTTGGCTAGTCTGTTGCAGGGAATATCACATGAATTACCAAAAGAACAATTTGGATCAAAAAACTGTTTGCTTTTTATGTGGAAGAATGCATTTATTTATGCCTGTTGCTGAAAGAATGTCATATACAGATTTAATTATTAGACTAAAAAAGTTAAGAGAATGATATTATAAAAATATCTTTCTCTTGCCCTAAAATTCTAAATGATACATACAAATTTATCAAATTCAGAAACTACTATGCCTTGATTTGCTCTAGGAGCTACTAGTGTCCTCCTTTTCATTTAGAGCAGGGGTGTCAAACTCGCGGTGTCACGTTGTAACATGATGTATCGTGACTGTCTCCCCTTCGCTAAAATGGGAGTGGGCTTGGCCAGCGTGTGACTTATCCAGCCCGTGGGCTGTGAGTTTGACACTCCTGATTTAGAGGATTATTCCCAGAGAGCAAAAGCCACTTAACCTTGACTGACACTCAATTTTGAAATTGAATTGTTTCAGGTTGGCCCATAGCCTTAAATCAGCTCCCAATTCAGATGTGAAGCCTTTTTGTCCAACTATATTTAGCTGCATCAAACCAGCCTCAAAATCCTATTTTCAGCTTCAGAAAATCTATTGATGATGAGTGAGATGGAGACAAATAGCCCTGTTACAGCAATTTCTTATAAGGAGTACTATTATTTCAATGGAAGAAGCAAAGTGCAATTACTTGCAATTAAATCTTCCTTTGAAACAGACGTAAATGTTTGTATGCCTGTCAGCCACCCTTCTAGAGTCTGACACACAAGATGATATAAATGTGAAGATCAAAGAACTGGGCAATACTTTCATAATTGCACGCTTCCATTTATTCCATTAATAAAGCACCTATGGGTATAGCACTTTTCATTTAATTTTGGCTCAAGAAATGGCTTGAGAGAGTTACTTCTCAAGTTGTAAGAGGGACAGAGTCCTTAGCTGTAGATCGGAGTTACACAATTGGCAGCCTTACTGTATGTGTCCTTCCCCCAATTTTTCATACAACACAGACATTATTAAATACATAGACAGTAATCACAATCTACTCTATTTAATTTAAATTCTAACTTAAATATGTCAAACTTGGATTCTGTCCTGCCTGCAGCAACTTCTTTGCTCTGGCCTCACTTTTCCAGTTGCAGCTGCCAAGATACCACCCAAAAGCCAAGTGTGACCTTCAGCCTAGAAAACATTGGACGCTCCTACATACCCTTAGATCACACGGGTACATTTGTGAAAACTGCAATGGATGTCTAAAAGTTAGAACTAAAACAATATATAAAAAGAAAAGTGTAAAAAAGTAATCTGGCTTTTATAATAACCAGATTAAGAGATTTAAATAAAAATGTCTGTTAAATGTAGTTTTTATAATAATATAAGAAGTCATTAGGTATTACATACCTGTCAGTAGTTTTCCCTTACTTCGATAATATACAGTAAGGATAATTATAGCAGCCAAGGCAATGAGGAGAAGTGGAACAATCAATACATAAAATAATTTTTTGTTTTCTGGAAAATGAAAAACTGACAATGAATTAAAAAGTTTAGACTCAGAAAATATCACGTTGGATCTACTTTTTTAAAAAACCAAACCTATTTCTTAATCAAATAGTACAGGGAAACATTGCAGTGGTTGACTATTAAATTTCACTGTCTTTCATTATTGAAAATAGAAATATTTTAAATAAAAAACAAAAGGACAAACTAGAAGCTGGTTATAGTTTACAGCATATGCAATTTTCAATCTATGCTTGCACTATTTGTGTCCTGCAAGATAATTCACACATACCCTATCCACATCTAAGATTAACTTTTATCCATGAATTTTCATGCTGGAAAAAGCAGACACAACATTAAGATATTTTGAAGGTATTGTGATGGCCCACCTCATTTTGGAGTAAGTCATACTATAGTCCTGTCCCAAATAGCTGAGCTAAAGTCACAGAAATAGTTTAAGTTGTTGATGATTATTTGATGAGAGTCCCACATATCTGAGCACATGAGGGGCAGTAGAACAAGAATAGGCTCTATTCCATGTGCACATATATTATCCTAGTAGTTTTCTGTAGCCTAGAACAATGGCCCCAACTTTTTGGGCATCAGGGACTAGTTCCATAGAGAGAGGTTTTTTTCTGTGGACCGGAGGAGTTATGGTTTCATGTGCTGCCTGCATCCTGCAGATGGGGTTTCGCTTATTTGTGTGGCCTGGTTTCTGGCATGCCATCAACCAGTAACAGTCCATAGACTGGGGGTTGGGGACCCCTAGCATAGAAGATACTGAGACTTTATTGGTAGTCCATGCTTAATGATGGCAATTAGGATCATCGCTAAGCAACATAGCCAGGAAGCACAAAGTTATGTGATTGCACCGCTTAGTTTATTTATTTATTTATTTATTTATTTATTTATTTATTTATTTATTTATTTATTTATTCATTCATTCATTCATTCATTCATTCATTCATTCATTCATTCATTCAACTTCTATGCTGCCTTTCTCCGAAGACTTAGTGGCAACGACTCCAGCACTTCTTATTGTTAACCAAATTCCATGCCTTCATTAAGTGGGTTATCATGTGGTCATCTTTTGTAATCTGTTAGTTTCCCCATTGACTAGCTTGTTGGAAGCTACGAGTTGTGAGCCAGTCACCAAGAGCCTGGATCTCAATCATGTGACTGCAGGGATTTGGTAATAGCCCCAATTATGAGGACTGGCTGTAAATGCCACTCATTCAGTGCTGTTGTAACTTTAAACAGTCACTGAACAAGTAGTTAAATGAACACTACCTGTAACTGAATCTTTAAAACTTACAATAACAGAATGGATAATAACATATAAATGTATTTCTTTGAAAAATTGAAGTTTTTCTTTATATCACAGCAGGACATAGATATTCCGAACATTGCTAAATAGCATTTAAGATATGAATTCTGAGAACCAATGTGTTAACTAGTAAAGTTGTGGGTTATGTCTGTCCAATTTAACTTGGTTAATTTTTTCCCTTTTTAGGCCTCTTGTATTCTGGTTAAAGTAGAACTGGGCAACCCATAAACCCAGCCCCAATTTGTTAACCCAGAGAGCAGCCTTGGATTATATTGCCAAAAACTGGCAGAAAAAAAATATCAATTTCTGATAACAGTATTAATGTAAAGTGGCCCATTGATGTCCACCAAATTCATTCACTTCATTTATGCATTTACAATTTCAAATTGTTCTTGGTTCATGCTTTTCATGTTACAATTGCAACATGTCCTTGTAAAACAAGAAATTGCTTTCAATACTGACACGATCAGTGATTAGATTTTCTTTGGTCTAGTCATGTCATCACATTCAGTTCTATTCACACGAATTCACTATAGTTCCCCAATAATTGGAAGAGTACGTTCCTGCTTCATATTCTCCTCATTGGGCACTTAAACTTTACTTCATATTTCAGGCATGCTCATATACATTTGTTGTCAAAATACCAAAGCAATTTGCCATTTCTTTTTTGGAGTTTGATTGTGGAGTTCCTACTTAATAGGCAAGTTGGCTTTCCTTATGCCACTAGAGTTCTCTACCTATCCTTAGCTCTGTTGTGGATTTTTATTAGTATCACTCTTACCTTTTGGAATTTTATTTATTTGGAATGATTAGCTACCCAACTCCAATTCAACTCTTACCAGCAATGAAACCCTACCAGGAGCTCCTGCTAACATCACTCATAGCATTACTAAAGCTATTGAGCAGTTCACCATATCATGGGATGAAACCAAAACAAAAGGTAACTTTAATTATAGAAATGTCAGAAAATCTTAAAATAATATTACTGTTCAGTTGGTGCTTTCGTATTTACCATCTTCTGAATGTGTTTTCTCTTGTATCTTACAAACTGCATCAGACCAATTATTCCCAGGAATCTTTTCCTCAGTTCCCAAAGCTGTGCAACTAAATTAAATAAAATGGAAAGTGATAAATTATATTGCTTTTGGATGAGACATGCTAATAAAGTAATGTACGTTTTGGAGAACATACTAATAGCATAAAGAGGTAGTGAGGCAATGCTTAATGCAATGACATTCATACCTCATACTGTATTTCCTTTAGTAAATTTTTGTGTTCTTTAGATATGATAGACTCCTGCCAGCCTATAAGGTGGACCAGATCAAGAAACCAATTCCACGCAAGACTAGAATTTTATTAAAATACCGTAGGCTGTAATAAGAGAATATTATAAGCCTGATTATACTTTACTTCCCCTCCCTTTTACATTCCAGTGAACTAGGGAGAATCCTACATGATATTTTCCAAATACTATCTTGTTTCCCAGGCTTTAAGGAATGTTTTAACCCTCTTTGCTTATATATGATAATTCTTCCTTATTTCCCCCAGAGTCACCTGGACTCTCTACAATCTCTCCCATAATTCCCCACCACATGGGAATGGCATGGTATATCAGGCTATCTGATCTGGAGAGAAGCAGACTGTAGAAGGCTGACATTGATATTATGACAAAAGAGGAAAAAGAAAGCCAATTTCATGTATAATATTTAATATCTAATGAAGTTCAAAACCAAATTTGTAAATATTTATTCCTACATTGTTTAATCCTGTTAGTCTCATATGGGACTGTGAGAATTAATGATCAGTAAGGAGGCCTGTTGATTTTCTACAGCAAGCCAATGATTGCATTTGCATATATGGATGCAACACTATGCCTGAATTTTTAAAGCAAGTTTTGTTGAACCAGGTTATCATGACATATCACACAGTAACATTATGTCATAACAGATGGGTTTACAATAAATTGCATTATGGTGATCCCTAATTGCTACTCAGTTAAAACAATTTAAAAAATAGTTCAATTTTTTAAGGGTAGTTCTTATTTATATTGCCTTAAATCAGAGTTCCCCAACCTTTCTGACTTTGTAGACTGGTGGGGGGAGAGGGGATGGTTCCGCGCAAGTGGCCAGCAAGTGAGCGCACAGCTCCTTTTGTGCAAGTGGTGTGCATGCACACCTGTTGCTCATTTAAATGGAGTGTGCACATGCACTTGCCTGCTGCTTGCGCAAATGAGGATGCGCATGCACATCCATGCTCACCGGCAGTTTCTGCAGCCTGGTTGCAAACCCCTCATGGCCCACTAGTTGGCCGCGGCCCACAGGTTGGGGACCCCTGATTTAAATGGTCTTTTCATACTTAAACAAACAATTAATTTTTCAATTTATTCATTTCATGTTAACTAACGAAATGAAAGGAATGGAAGAGAAATGAATTTCCTTAATTTCAAAGAGTAAACAATATTCCTACTTCCTTTTTATTTCTCATTTTCCTCTTGCTGTGTTTCTCACCCTCAGCTATTTTAAGAGATGTGGACTTTATCTCCCAAGGAATTCTGGGAGATGAAGTCTCTACATGGTAAAGTTGCTGAGGAGGAAAAACTCTGCCTACTGCAGGTCTCAATTTTAGATAAAACCCAAATACTTAAGAATTGGTGCTGAGAAAAGGAGCAAACACAGCTATTACAAAATTAAAGCAATTTTAATATGAATATGTTCATGCCACTAAATATGCATGATCAAGTAAGTGAGGATTTCTAGATTCTAATGTTCCGAGGCTAATTACTGGCAATGACAAATTATTTCATTTTCTGCAACCAACATCAGTGTTTCTAAATACAATACAACACAGACATCCAAAGATTTCCTTTGTGTCTTTCCTAGTGCACTGTTAAATGTATATGAAACTTACTTTGTCCAGGCTTTGCATGCATCAGTTGCAGAGGAGACATTAGAAAAATAACCAGTGGGACATGGTACACACACTGTATTCTTATCTTGCTGTACTGTGGAAATATAACAACACGCTGAGCAGAGCCCCACTTCTCTGAAAAGCATCACTTGAAAACAATTTGCTGATAACCAAATATTTAAGATGTATTTTTGCACACACTGAAGTGTTACTATTTAGAACACTTCAGCCTTTTTGACTTTTTGAACTTATTGGATAAAAAACTGGTTTTTAAATGTTTCAAGGCATTGGAAACAAGCACACTGATTATTTTTGCATATAAGCAGGTTTATATACATACAGATATATACCTACTCTTTCATGCTATTATAATACCAAGAACGTGCTAAAGAACCAACATGATGTTTTAAGTATTATTTCTACACACTATTCCTCCCATGATAAAACTGTTAACTAACAATCAGACAAAATAATAATAATAAAAAGATATAACATTATAAGATTAATTGAGGCATATCACCCAGGACTGAAATTTACCCCAATTTCAGTGGCATAATTCTACATATCTAATATTAAGCAATGTGGAAGAAAACCACATCTTTCCAAGAAGTTTCATTAACAGGACACCTCCACTGTCAATCCAGCTCATCAGTAGTACGGTACATTCAGCAGGGTTGACAAATAAAATAAAACTTTCAGAGATGTTAATTTAAATCTTACCAGGAAATTTTACTCCAGAACCAGGTGAGCATTTTGTGTTTCGCCGACAACAATCACAGTCACTGTTCCAATGGTAGCCAGCAGTACAGGCACATTGTCTTTGGAATGTGCTGTTTCCTGGAATCACTTCTATTAAAGCTTTTCCTTTAAATGCAAAAAAGCGGAAAGCAGGTGGAAATGAAAGTTGACATAAAGTTTGTATCATAACAGACACACAAGTGAGCATTCTTTTCAAGTGAGGCAATGTTGCTGCTTGCATAATGTACAGATTTCCTCATTCATGACTGATTCTGAATGCTGCCTGTTGCAATTCAAAGTGATATACCAGGAATAAGTATTAGCTGCTATGTCAAGTATTAAGCAATAATAAACATTCAATATGTCAATCAATCGTACCGTAAATGAAACTATAGGGAAACAAGTAAATATGTGGTAAGTGGTGAGAATAGAAGAGAGTCTTATGGGAAAAACTGAGTATTCATGGCCTAGAATTCAATGTCACAGTTGATCATGATGTTGCTCAATGTTGTAGGAGGTTATAAGGGTCACACAAGAAATCTCTTTATGGAGGCTAAAGGGATGATTTAAATAGAGATGTCCTTTTTCTTGTAGAATTTCAAATAAGGTGCCTAAACGAATTCAAGTAATACCCACCTTTTGCTTGCCTTTCTAAGAAAGGCATCCTTACCTAATTTTAAAAAAAAATCACAATATAGCAGTGATGAAATCCAAATTTTCTTACTATCGGTTTGGTGGGCGTGGTGTGGCTTGGTGGGCATGGCAGGGGAAGGATACTGCAAAATCTCCATTCCCACCCCACTCTGGGGCCAGCCAGAGGTGGCATTTGCTGGTTCTCTGAACTACTCAAAATTTCCGCTACCGGTTCTCCGAACTACTCAAAATTTCCATTACTGGTTCTCCAGAACCTATCAGAACCTGCTGGATTTCACCCCTGAGTTATAGTCCTGTATTTTGAAGCTGATAAGTGTCCTTGAATTAAGGGCTGATGAAGAACATTCTACAGCAGGGATCCCCAACAAACCTTGGGTCATGGACTGGCACTGGGCCACGGTATGCCAGAAACCAAGCTGCACAAACAAGTGAAGCCCATTCCGCGGGATGGGGAGTCAGCACACGTAACCATGCCCCCTCCAGTCCGTGGAAAAACCTCTCTCCATGGAACTGGTTCCTGGTGCTCAAAAGGTTGGGGGCCACTGTTCTATAGAACTAAAGGGTATAGCAAAAAGCCAAGTTCTTTCTTTCTGTTTTGCTTTGGTAAGATATACTGTATGTGTCTATGCTCAGCTCGTGGCATGCTTGTGTCTTTGTGTTGAATATTTCACTATCGGCCCAAATCAATCCATTTCAGGATGATTTGAAGAGGTTCTTATGGAAAAACTGAATGTTCCTGGTTTACTGCAGAAAAAATGGACTAAAATTGAATGTCACAGCTGAGCATGATGTTGTTTAATTTATAGGAGTTTATATGGGTCTCTTCATTGAAGGTTATGTATTGTAATTTACCAGGCTGGTCCAGTACATGATAATAATAATAATAATAATAATTTTATTTCTATACCGCCCTTCTCCCGAAGGACTCAGGGCGGTGTACAACCTATTTAAAAACACAAAAAACACAACAACAATTTAAAATTTAAAATCATTAAATAATTAGGCTCCAATTAAAATCCCAGAAATTTAAAATACCCCAATTTAAAACGTTATGTTAATAACCCTGCCTGGCGGAACAACAGGGTCTTCAGAGCGCAGCGAAACACCCGGAGGTCGGAAATCTTTCGTATTTCGGGGGGCAGTTCATTCCACAGGGCTGGAGCTCCCACAGAGAAGGCCCTCCCCCTGGGTGTCGCCAGCCGACATAACTTGGCTGATGGCACCCGGAGGAGACCCTCTCTGTGGGAGCGGACTGGTCGGTGGGAGGCTATTGGTGGCAGAAGTCGGTCCCGAAGGTACCCGGGTCCTATGCCATGGAGCGCTTTAAAGGTGGTAACCAACACCTTGAATCGCACCCGGAAGACCACTGGGAGCCAGTGCAGCTCGCGCAGGAGGGGTGTCACGTGGGCGCAACGGGTTGCACCCATAACCACCCGCGCGGCCGCATTCTGGACCAGTTGGAGCCTCCGAGTGCTCTTCAAGGGGAGCCCCATGTAGAGAGCATTACAATAGTCCAACCGGGAGGTGACAAGGGCGTGAGTGACCGTGCGCAAGGCGTCCCGATCCAGAAAGGGCTGCAACTGGCGAATCAGGCGAACCTGATAAAAGGCCCCCCTGGCCACGGCCGTCATGTGCTCTTCTAAAGACAGCCGTGCGTCCAGGAGGACACCCAGATTGCGAGCCCTCTCTGTGGGGGGCAAAGATTCACCCCCAATAGTCAGCGATGGCACCTGCTGACTATATCGGGGCGCCGGAAGCCACAGCCACTCGGTCTTGGAGGGGTTGAGTCTGAGCCTGTTCCTCCCCATCCAGGCCCGCACGGCCTCCAGGCAGCGGGACATCACATCAAAGGCATCGTTGAGGTGGTCTGGGGTGGAGATGTACAGCTGAGTATCATCAGCGTACAGATGACACTTCACCCCGAAACCACGGATGATCTCACCCAGCGGCTTCACATAAATGTTGAACAGGAGAGGCGAGAGGACCGACCCTTGCGGCACTCCCCATGCGAGATGCCTCGAGGTCGACCTCTGTCCCCCTGCCAACACAAACTGCGAGCGGTCGGAGAGGAAGGAGGAGAACCACCGCAAAACGGTGCCCCCTATTCCTAACCCCCTCAACCGCTGCAGCATGATACCATGGTCGATGGTATCAAAAGCCGCCGAGAGGTCTAATAGGACTAGGACAGAGGAGCAGCCCCTGTCCCGAGCCCTCCAGAGATCATCCACCAACGCGACCAATGCCGTTTCAGTGCTGTACCCCTGCCTGAAGCCCGACTGGTACGGGTCTAGATAGATAGCTTCATCCAGGTGCCGGGGAAGTTGTCGTGCCACCACACTCTCAACAACCTTCGCCACAAAACGAAGGTTGGAGACTGGACGATAGTTGGCTAATTCAGCCGGGTCCAGGGAAGGCTTCTTGAGGAGGGGCCTCACTACCGCCTCTTTCAAGGCGGCAGGAAAGGCACCCTCACTCAGAGAAGCACTTATAATCCCCTGGAGCCAGCCTCGTGTAACCTCCCGGGAGGCCAGCACCAACCAGGAGGGACACGGGTCCAATAAACACGTGGCGGCACTAATCTTACCCAGAACCCTGTCCACATCCTCGGGAGTCACAGGATCAAACTCCTCCCAGGTAACATTCTCAAGACCTGCCCTCGTCTCCTCCCGTGGACTCATCCAGTCGGAGTCCAAGCCATCCCGAATCCGAGCGACTTTATCGTGCAGGAATTGCACAAAATCCTCAGCACGACCCTGCAAGGGATCTTCCCGCACTCCCCCCCGGAGGAGGGAGTGGGTCACCCTAAACAAGGCGGCTGGGCGGTTCTCTGCAGATGCGATAAGAGCGGAAAAGTGGTTAGACTTTGCCACTTTTATCGCCACTAGGTAGGTCTTGATATAAGACCTCACCTGTGTCCGGTCGGAATCGGATTGGCTAGTCCTCCAAATGCTCTCTAGGCGTCTTTTCCGACGCTTCATCTCTCTCAGCTCCTCAGAAAACCAAGGAGCCAGTTGAGATCGGCATCGGGTCAGAGGCCGCAAAGGCACGACGCGGTCCAAAGCTCCAGCGGCCGCCCTTTCCCAGGCGGCCACCAGCTCTTCAGTCGAGTCGTGTGTTAGGGTCTCAGGGCACGGCCCAAGCTCCGTCAGGAACCTTTCGGGTTCCATCAGGCGCCTGGGACGGAACCATCTAATTGGCTCCGTCTCCCTGCGGCGGGGGGCGGCGGTAGGAAAGTCTAGTTGGAGGAGCGAATGATCTGTCCATGACAAGGGTTTAATATCTAGGTCCCCTCTACCAAGATCATTCAACCACTGACCAGAGACAAAAATCAGGTCCAGAGTGTGTCCCCCTATGTGAGTGGGGCCTTGAACTAACTGGGTCAGGTCCATGGCCGTCATGGAAGCCATGAACTCCCGAGCCGCCTCTGACGCCTCACCCGCGGATGGAAGGTTGAAATCCCCCATGACGATAAGTTGATAGATGTTTTCAACTTCTCAGTCAAGGGTTAAGAGAATCTAACTGACCCAAACTCAGGATTGGAACCTGGGTCCAAAGATAGGATCTTAACTTTGATGTTCAAATCCCATCTTTTACATACAGTACCTTGACTATGTTATTTATCTCAGACTTCATCAATTTGCCTTCTGGGATATTCGTGTTTTGGGACAGGCCACGCTTATGGCAAGATTCTTGTCATCTAAGCAGTCATTTTGTGAGAGTTGTCCTGACATCCTAAGAGATTTTGATTAAAGCTCAAAAAGATTTTGGGACCCCTGTTCTATTGCATATCCCTCTTTTCCACCTCTACCAACTCAAAATAAAAGTCTTCATCTGCTCTCCTAAAAGTCATCTCCCTGACAAATGAGAAGCAATTTAACAGTCCATGTGTTTCCCTTACCTCTATCACATATTTTATGAAGAAAGCACTTTTCCTCTTCATTCCAGATGTCCATATACTCATTTGAGCCACAGGGTTTGCATACAGTCTCTGAAAAGGCAGTGCATTTTTTGGCCATGTACTTTCCTGAGAAGAACAACAGAAAAGAGTGATGAAATGTTAAATACTTCAGAATTAGCAATATTGGCTCTCTCAGGCTTACATGGATCGCCTTAGGGGAGTCAGCACATGGCAAAATATGGCCAATTATGACTGAATTAGTGGGCTGAACAACCAAAACACATTATAATGCCATAAGTTTAGATGCTTATTACATTATCAGAATCAAACACTTGGTTAATCGAATTGATTTAACAACAGAATTGGACAATTCATAGTGAAGCATGTAGTTAGCTTGGATATGAGGTACTAAACAATCACTGTCTATGTAAAACATGGAATTTCAAGATGTTTTTAATGTACAATCCCACTGCCTTATGCGCGAGAATTTATACAGTAGATTGCTCAGTTATTGTTTTCCATTTGTAATACAGATAGTCCTTGATTTACAACAGTTCACTTGGTGACCGTTCAAAGTTGCAACAGCACGGAAAAAGTGACATGACTATTTTTCACAGTTATGACCGCTGCTGCATCCCCACAGTGATGAGATCAAAATTCAGATGCTTTGCAACTGGTTCATATTTTTGACGGTTGCAACGGCTTGGAATCATGTGATCAGTTTTTTTGCTTCTGACAAGCAATGTCAATGGAAAAGCCAGATTCACTTAACAACCATGTTACTAATTTAACAACTGAAGTAACGACTGTGGCGAAAAAAATAGTAAAATGGGACAAAACTCACTTAACAAATGTTTCACTTAGCAACATAAATTTTGGGCTAAATTGTGGTTGTAAATTGAGGACTACCTGTATTCCCACATTTTCCAAGTATTCATATTTCAAAATTTCAGAGAAAAGGAAGAAATAAGCACACAATGGTTTTTCATATTATAACAGAATCTGCCTGGAAGCACCACAAGTCTTTCAAGTTCTTTCTTGAAGGCATCTTCTGATTGGTTTTAAATGCTGAAGCTATGATTCATTCTCTTTAAATAGCTTATGTGATTCAGAAGCACTGTCTGTTCTGAGCATGACCACCTAGGAGGAAATTGTTCAAAATGAGTTCAGAAAATTTCTTTCTGAACTGATTTATCCTTTGAGACTCAAGGTTTTCCCAACTGCTGTGTAGAATCCATATTCCTAAATATCAGTGCAGGAGACATTGCATTGATAAATTAACCAATGCAGAATACACAGCCTGAGGAGATAACTGGCAAACACAGTTCTGAGTAGCCTCTACATTCTCCTTCAAATAAAAAAAGTTATTTTAAAATTTTTATTTTTTAATCAGGAATATAAATCTCTGTTAGTTATCTCAATAGGTAAACATTCTACAATTTCCCTTTTCAAATCACCCTGCATATAATGAGATACCGGTAATACTCAGCTAGTTACTATACAGATTCCTGATTTTATGAGGAAAAATTGTCTGAATGTAGGTACAAAATTTGTGGGCTAAGGATTCTATTTTGCCCTCAAGTGGAGCACTCCCCATACTCAAATTACCTCAAAGATTTCACTTTACTATATTGGAGTGGAAAGGATTACATACTCCTATAATAATTCTACTAACTACATCTAATTAATTTTAAACATATACAGGTAATCCTCGACGTACGACCACAATTCAATTCAGAATTTTGGTCCTAAGTAATTGTGGTCATCAATGACCTGACACAAAATTACAACTGTTCTTGGAGTCATTAAGCAAATCACATGGTTATTTGGTGATTTGGTTATTTGGTAAGCAAATCCAACATATCCAATGGGTGTTTTTATTGGAAAAACAGCAAAAAAATCATAAATTGGGATAATGTGTCTGCAAGACTCTGCAATCAGTTATAAATGCAAGACAGTTGCCAAATGTCTGAAATGTGACCACCTTACATGTGTATGTTTGCTTGTGTGTAGGAGTCATAACTTCAAGGACAAGTCATAGGTAGTTGTTTTTGAAGTCTGTGGTAATTTCAAACAGTTGTTATACAACAGCTTGGACTGTTGTATAAATTAGGACTGCTTGTAACTCACTCTTTGAATTTTTGCTCCACAGCTCGCCATTTAAAATCCAAGTGTGGGTTTTACCCTAAAAATGTTTGCACCAGCGGTGGGTTTCAAAATTTTATATTACCGGTTCTGTGGGCGTGGCTTGGTGGGCGTGGCATAGCTTGGTGAGCATGGCTTGATGGGCATGGCAGGACAAGAATACTGTAAAATCTCCATTCCCTCCCCACTCCAGGGGAAGGTTACTGCAAAATCCCCATTTCCTCCTGATCAGCTGGAACTCGGGAGGCAGAGAATAGATGTGGGCAGGGCCAGTCAGAAGTGGTATTTACCGGTTTTCCAAACTACTCAAAATTTCCGCTACTGGTTCTTCAGAACTGGTCAGAACCTGCTGAAACCCATCTCTGGTTTGCACAGTTCTGCTCTTGAGAAACATAAAGTGTTATAAGAATGCAATTCACCCTCTCCCTAATGAGACATCAGATTTAAAAATAATAACAATAATAATGAGATTATTCTTTTACTTAAAAATCAATTTTGACTTAGGTGTGAGAAAATTGTTGTTAGCGTATTACCTGGTTCACATTTGTTGCAGCATCGGCCAGAATATTCATAATGTTGCTCACTGCTACAGGAAGGCTTGACTTGTAAGTACAACTGAAGGACAGAACAGAACAGTAATAATACTTTAGTTGCTTTTAGTTTAAGACATCTTTCAAGGATACCCAAGTTTTATTTCCGATTGTGTTTAAAATATACATTTATATCATTACAATGACACCGGTCTTCGTTAATTTGGTACTCTTCAGGTATGTTGTACAATGATTTCCACCGTATTCCCAATTAGGGGAATAGATGTTATAAATCAACATTTCAGAAGAGCGCAAATTTAGAAACAGCTGTACAGATAGTCCTTGTTTAGCGATTGCCTCGTATAGCAACTGTTTGTAGTTAAATGATATTGAAAAAGATTTCAATTAATAGTCATATTTATGATCTTCACATCTTTCTCTCTCATATATTTGCCATATTCCCTAGTTTACACCCCTGCTGTAAAGCAAAGGAAAGCTGAAGTAAAATTGTAAGCACACTTGTAGTCCTGCGATTTTTCACTTAGCAACTGAGTTGTCAATTCCAATTTTGGTTGCTAAACAAGGACTACCTTTATATGAATATATATAACTGATGATTTGTAACTACTTTTGGACCTGTTTTCTGTCTTTATGTTTAGGTTTACCATATCTGGGTGGCTAAAATCCAAGTAAATACTAGATGGCAGCAAAGAGAAACAGTAAACTCTCTTTGCTGCTGTTTACAGGTCATCCAAATTTTTGCAGCTGGATTTATATCCTTTTTGGCTCCTATTCTTCCTGGCCTGCTACAGTCATGGCCGTAAATGTTGGCACCCCTGAAATTTTTCCAGAAAATGAAGTATTTCTCACAGAAAAGTATTGCAGTAACACATGTTTTGCTATACACGTTTATTCCCTTTGTGTGTATTGGAACAAAACCAAAAAAGGGAGGAAAAAAAGCAAATTGGACATAATGTCACACAAAACTCCAAAAATGGGCTGGACAAAATCATTGGCACCCTTTACTTAATATTTGGTTGCACACCCTTTGGAATAAATAACTGAAATCAGTCGCTTCCGATAACCATCAATAAGCCTCTTACACCTCTCACCCGGAATTTTGGACCACTCTTCCTTTGCAAACTGCTCCAGGTCTCTCTTATTGGAAGGGCGCCTCTTCCCAACAGCAATTTTAAGATCTCTCCACAGGTGTTCAATGGGATAGAGATCTGGACTCATTGCTGGCCACTTCAGAACTCTCCAGCACTTTGTTGCCATCCATTTCTGGATGCTTTTTGACGTATGTTTGGGGTCATTGTCCTGCTGGAAGACCCAAGATTTCCGACGCAAACCCAGCTTTCTGACACTGGGCTCTACAGTGCGACCCAAAATCCCTTGGTAATCCTCAGATTTCATGATGCCTTGCACACATTCAAGGCACCCAGTGCCAGAGGCAGCAAAACAACCCCAAAACATCAGTGAACCTCCACCATATTTCACTGTAGGTACTGTGTTCTTTTCTTTGTAGGCCTCATTCCGTTTGCGGTAAACAGTAGAATGATGTGCTTTACCAAAAAGCTCTATCTTGGTCTGGACGTTTGCCCAGAAGGATTTTGGCTTACTCAAGTACATGTTGGCAAACTGTAGTCTTGCTTTTTTATGTCTCTGTGTCAGCAGTGGGGTCCTCCTGGGTCTCCTGCCATAGCGTTTCATTTCATTTAAATGTCGACGGATAGTTCGCGCTGACACTGATGCTCCCTGAGCCTGCAGGACAGCTTGAATTGCTTTGGAACTTGATTGGGGCTGCTTATCCACCATCCGGACTATCCTGCGTTGGCACCTTTCATCAATTTTTCTCTTCCATCCACGCCCAGGGAGATTAGCTACAATGCCATGGGTTGCAAACTTCTTGATAATGTTGCGCACTGTGGACAAAGGCAAATCTAGATCTCTGGAGATAGACTTGTAACCTTGAGATTGGTGATATTTTTCCACAATTTTGGTTCTCAAGTCCTCAGACAGTTCTCTTCTCCTCTTTCTGTTGTCCATGCTTAGTGTGGCACACACAGACACACCATGCAAAGACTAAGTGAACTTCTCTCCTTTTTATCTGCTTTCAGGTGAGTTTTATATTGCCCACACCTGTTACTTGCCCCAGGTGAGTTGAAAGGAGCATCACATGCTTGAAACAATCTTATTTATCCACAATTTTGAAAGGGTGCCAATGATTTTGTCCAGCCCATTTTTGGAGTTTTGTGTGACATTATGTCCAATTTGCTTTTATTCTTCCCTTTTTTGGTTTTGTTCCAATACACACAAAGGGAATAAACATGTGTATAGCAAAACATGTGTTACTGCAATACTTTTCTGTGAGAAATACTTCATTTTCTGGAAAAATTTCAGGGGTGCCAACATTTACGGCCATGACTGTATTTTAGGTAATTCCATATAAGACAGGGGTGTCAAACTCGCAGCATCCCGTGACATATCGGGACTTTTTTTCCCTTCGCTAAGGCATGGGTGTGGCCAGCACGCGACTCATCCAGCCTGCGGCCGTGAGTTTGACAGCCCTGATATAAGGTGTTAATATTAAGGCAATCTGCTTGCATTAAGAAAAGTAATATAACTGCATAGTGAATATAGAGAAATTAAACTAATAGCTATGGTCATATGAAGAATGGGCAGAAAAAGTGAGAAAACACATATCACAATGTTGTGTCACAACCTAACTGTAGTAGCCCAAGATAGATTAAAGACCTTAAAAACCTAGAGGGTTTTTAAAAAGTAGCATTTTCAAAACATATTTGTTTTATCTTTGTATTATGTCTTTAGTCAATCACTTTTTGAAATACTACACAAAAACTTGAATTACCACTTTGCTGGACATATGGCATGATGCTTCTATTATACACATCTATCTTTTTATCTAAATTATGTTCACACTGGGGAGAAATTATAAAAAAAGCTTCTTCTGACAGTTTCTGCTTGAAAATTGAGTAACTTCCAACATATACAGTTCTTTTAAGTAGATTAAATCAGTATTAATACATGCTTCATAGAGTTTCATTTCATCAGAAGATAATGCAAGGGAGATGGGGAATTTCCCAATTTTCAGAAGTTATAATCCACTCCCTTCTATCCATGATAATTAATCAACTATACTTTTGTGATACTTTGCAGTAGTAGTCTGGAACTGTTTGAACAACTTACTCAAATAGTCACATCATCAATGTACCTGGACTTGGTTAAAAACTAATATACAAATGTAATCAACAAATAAGGCAACTCCTTAGCAATATTTATAACGTAACAAAATAGATCTAATTTTATTGAAGCCTTGGCAAACAATCTTTTATGTAAACTCTGCAGAGGGGCTCAGTTGTGTAACTTTCCCCTTTCCTGAATACAGAGTTTACATACAGAAGGGGCTCCACAATCTCAGTAGACTCTCACAAAAATAGTAATTCCAGATTTCAAATCTAGGAACATAATTGAAGTTTGTATAGTCATTCCTAATCTTCCTCCCTCCGCACCTCAATGCTCCATTACTGGAGATTGTCCTGAGATGGTATGAAAATCCCTCCCTGGGCCCTATAATTTTCAACATAGAAATGGAGCATAGTGAAGTGTGATTCTAGTCAGTGAATAGGAGTTGGAGGAAACAAGATTTTATTTCATAGATTTTTTTAGAAACCAGGATGATATCAAAACAACAACACATGGAC
This sequence comes from Pituophis catenifer annectens, assembly GCF_029215685.1. Lineage (NCBI taxonomy): Eukaryota > Metazoa > Chordata > Lepidosauria > Squamata > Colubridae > Pituophis > Pituophis catenifer. Next base: position 75,785,408 of record NW_027256883.1, read on the forward strand.
AATAAACAAATGATAAAATGATGTAACCATGTCATATCATACTGTAGAGCAGGGGTGTCAAACTCAAGGCCCGGAGGCCGGATTTGGCCTGTGGGTACTTAGATTTGACCCACGGGGCTGCCCTGGAAACAGTGAAGGACCAGCCCACTGTGCTTCTCCCAGTGAAAATGGAGCTCATGGCCCTCCTGAGCTCCATTTTCACTGGCAGAGGGTTGCAGGAGGCTATTGCAGCCGAAAACGGAGCTCAGGAGCCTGTTTTTGCTGGCAGTGTGTTCGGGCCACCACAAATGCCCCCCGACACAAGTGATGTTGAGATGTTCAGTGTCCCAGGGTCATGTGATCATCTTCTGACAAGCCAAGTCAATGGGGAAGCCAGATTCGCTGAGCAATCATATTACTAACTTAGCAACTGTCGTGATTCCCTTAACAACTGTGGCCAGAAAGGTAGTTAATGGGGCAAAATTCACTTAGCAACTGTCTCACTTAGCAACAGAAGTATTGGACACAATTGTGCCCATAAGTCAAGAACTATCTGTAACTATATAATTTCTACAACAGTTAGCTAGACAAAGGATTTATTATTAAGAAAAGTAGTTATTATTTAAGAAAACAGTTGAATTTATTCTGATGAGATTACCTAGTTTGGTAATGAAACGTTTTCAAGAAATCTACCAAGCTCGGATAGTACTACTAAGGACCCCATATTTTATTATTTATAATTAAACTCAGCTCAATTTCTAAAGAACAAATGGCAGACAAAAAAATATTCAATGCAACAATTCAGTAGAAAAGGGGCTAAGGAAGCATACGCTGTCGTGGATATTCGATTATCTATTGAAGTTATATCAATAGGACAAAGCTGTGCCCCATTACAATGTGGTGGCATATCAAGCTGAGCCTTATTTTTCTGGATATCCCAATTGATTTACCACTATTAGGATTAATTAAGCATATGTCACCTGTTTTATGCAATAAATGATTTGCAATAAGATATGCAATCATCCTAGGGAAATTTTAAAACAAAGTCAGTAAAATAGCAATAAAACAATTGTATCTTCAGTACAAACATTCATCATATCCAGGCAAACGGGTAGGAAGCTGTCACAAATAGCTGCAGCACCCACAGAGAAAACATGTCTCCAAATTCTCAAAAGATGACAATGTTAAGAGAAAGAGAATGGAGCATGCCTACCCTACCCTATCCAACTTAAGAGATACTCTTAAGAGAGAGGAAGTCTTGCAAGTCATGCACACTTTTTTTACTCAAGAAATGGGTACTTACAAAGTTCGCATTCATAAAATGTGGTTTGAAAAAAAATCATGCTTTGTTCAGTCTGAAAGTTCCTCTTTATTGGAGAGATTTAACAATGACTTGGAGGTAAACAAGGGCAAAGTCCTTTACTTTAAGGAACAATTTGCAAAACTCCAAAGAACACAGTCAAATTGTAAAGAGTATCAGAAAACCTAAGCACACTCAAACCAGTTTCTTTTTCTTTTATTTTTCTTTCTTTTTTTTTTTTGTATTATAGTAACTCATAAACCTCTTCTCCAAACTTTTGTAGCAAAAGGAAGTCTTGTTGCTACATGTTTTAAACTACCCTCCACCTTCTTTGAAGATAAGTTTTTGTATAACAAATTCGTTTACTTCCTTGATAGACAGTCCACAATAAAGCGATAAAAAGACTATTTTCACTTTTATTATGATGTACAACCAGATCCACCCCAAAAAACCCAACCCTTGCCACTTACTTATCTTAAATGAGTTTATTGCTGGACTTTTAATGTTTTAATGTATAACACAGTACATAAGTACACTAATGCATTGCAGTATAAATATTTATAATCAGGATAAAGTCGCATTAATTCAGTGGGATATCTCCAGTTTAAGCATGCACAAAATTGCAGTTTTCACTTCTAAACCAAATGTATTTTTTTTTCCTCTGCAAGAAATGCTTCAGTTCAGCTTTATTTAGCATCGGGTATAAAAAATAAGCCCTCCCCCAAAATAAGTCCTCCCTGAAAATATTTAACCACATGCGCAGCCGGTCCCCGCCACTTCCTCTGGTTAGGGTTAGGGAGACAGAGCTGGAAATCAGGTAAGACGGCAAGAGGAATCTTGTCTTGTTCCACATGCCCCAAAATAATAAGACCTTCCCAAAAATAAGGCCAAGCACTTATTTCGGGGTTCAAAAAATATAAGACAGGGTCTTATTTTTGGGGAAACACAGTATTAAAAAATTATTGTCATGTGACAAAGCAAAGAAATTTTGGAGTAAGATTCATATTTTAATACAGAAAATTCTTAAGATGAAGATGAAGATGAAACCAGAAACTTTTCTTTTGGGTTTAATGGAAAAAGACTTGGGAAAAAAATTGGAACTTTGATCTTACAGTATATGTTGACAGCATTAAGACTACTGTACGCACAAAAATGGAAGGACATTTCGATTCCCACCTTGGACGAATGGCTACAGAAGCTGATTGTGTTGCCAGAAATAGCTAAATTGACCGTTTTGATCAAAGAAAAAAATATAAGTATTGTTGGAAGAAATGTCCATTTGGGTTCAGTTCCAAGTGGAAAGAAAGACACTGGAAATATGTAGACTGGACAGATGGTTTAATGGTGGACAGGACCACATGGTTTCAGGTCCTGGACAAAAAGAGCACATGGGTGAAAGAGAGAGAGAGATTTATACCGTCTCTTGGGCCCTGCCTTGTAGCTTCCTGTTTCTGTGTAAGAAATGTATTCTGATTGGTTGTCAGACTCCCATGGGGCCATGCAAGGGTAACTTTGTAGATTGTCTTGAGTGGCAGCTTGGTTGAATCTTGCGGGGTGATGAGGTAATGAAGCTAATCCTATCATGTCCTGAGGGTGAAGGTCTTAACCCCATCACCCTGGAGCTGAAATGAGAGGGGGTGAAGGGAGCTGCTTTGTCTTTAAAAACATGTTTCTCCTTTAGGGAAAGTATAATATTCTGCCTTTTTAATATTTCCTAGAATATTTCATTTTCCTAGGAGAGGGGTGGGTGCTAACTTCCTACAGCACTTTTGTTGCTACATGGAGACGGCTTCTGGACTTTGTGCTTGAGGTGGGGAAAAAAATGAAACTTTGATTTTGGGTTTTACTGATTAGACTGATTAGTTTTTATAGAAACGGTTAGTTTATATTATTATGAAAAAGTAAAAAGTTGAGGTTCGATGTTAATGCTTTATTTTACCGCAACAGAGGGAGTCGGAAGTCAACGCTTCTTTTTTTCTTTTCTCCCTCCTCCCCTCACTTCTCTTTCCCCTTCTCCCTCTCACTGTTTCATTTGCTTTTGCATTTTTGCATTTTATTCTATAATCTAATGAAAAGTTGAAAGAGAAAAAATATTTTAAAAATTATTAATCAATGTCACCTAAATTGGGCATCCACAGGCCACTAAACTTACTTTTCGCTCAGTTGATTATGAGCAAGGCACATTATTGATAGAGGATAGAGTTGCACTATTCCTCCTTTTCTAAGGGAAATAAAACCTGACCAAGCAATCTAGGGAGTTTCCATGGATCTTTTGATGGACTGATGTGAGCCAATAATGTTGTATATTATTTTTTTTATAATACTAAGATCGTTTTAAAAGCTGTTTGTTTTAAACTCCACCTGTTGTGCGAAAGTAACCATATCAATTTGAAGTTAGCAAGACACAACCTGCTGTGATAAGCTGTTGCAAGTACCAGATGGAGTATAAAAACCTGGCACCTTTAAAGCATACAAATAATTAGCTGTTCAGATGGATCATTGTTTTCAGTTTTGTCATTAGATAGTAAAGGTCCATAAATTTTGAGGTTGTTTTTTTTAATAAGTTTTTGGTGGTAGTTTCTTACTTATACTGGATATCAGCTATTAACCAATGGGCCCTAATAATTAGCCCAGGTAGCTTGATTGTAGATTGAAAAACTAGTTTTGTTATTCGTTGGTCTTTACAAAATATTTATATAAATATAGTATTTATTCAAAGAGCAGTACACTGTTGGGAAAATATAATCCTCTTCCTATCTTTTTAAAAAATTTTATTTATCCATTTTTTCCTCTTAAACATACATAGGTGCTTAATGAACATTGTATTGTTTGAGTCATTTTAGGTTTACAAAAAAATAATAATAATTCTGATAGTAATAATAATGATCAATTTACTTTATGCTCAATATATGCTATACACATGCTATATAATATATTACAATTAACATGTAGACGCAAATGTTAGAAGTTGAAAGACTATTATCAGATATACCTGAATAGTACTATTATTGTTATTAGTATTGAGTGTAAAGTAAATTGATCATTATTATTACTATTATTTCAACTATTATCATCAATATCAGAATTATTATTTTGTAAAACTAAAATGACTCTTCCTATCTTTCTGAATGAGAATGGTAGCAATAGATGAATATCATTACAGGTAGTCCTCGACTTACGACCACAATTGAGCCCAAAATTTATGTTAAGTGAGCCATTTGTTAAGTGAGTTTTACCCCATTTTACAACCTTGCTTGCCAAAGTTGTTAAGTGAATCACTGCAGTTGATAAGTTAGTAACTGGTTATTAAGCGAATCTGGCTTCTCCCCATTGATTTGCTTGTCAGAAGGTCACAAAAGGGGAACACATGACCCCGGGACACAGCAAAGGTCATAAGTATGAACCAGTTGCCAAGCCTCTGAATTTTGATCACACGATCCTGGGGATCCTGCAAAGGTTGTAACTGTGGAAAAAAGGTCATAAGTCACTTTTTGCAGTGCCGTTGTAACTTTGAACGGTCACTAAATGAATTGTTATAAGTTGAGGACTACCTGTACTCTTTTTTATTACAAGTGACATACAATGGTCTTGCTCAAACTATGACATGCTATTATGATGCCGTCAAGCTCCAATTGCAAAGTCGTGTCTTGAACTCAAATGGATGAGCAGAATGACAGCTTTTATCGCTCCTCCACCATCAATAACTTTTTAATCTTTTTAAATTCTTAATGTGTGTAAATACAAAACAGAAGTGAAATTTGGTGGAGTTAATCTTTGGGAGATAATTTTAGTTTTGATAGGAGGTTCCATTTTCAAGACAAAAGACTTGCTTTCTGTTCACAGGAACTTCAGCTCTCTCTCTCTTTCTCTCTCTTTTTTTTAAAGGCTGGGAAAGAATAATAGCTATTTCTTCCACACAGTATTTGCATCCAGTACCATGCTCTGTCAAAGAACTGATGAGACATGCACAACTACCATATATTCTTGCATATAAGCCAACCTTGATTTTTTTAACCCAAATACATGAAAACTGTGCTACCTGCAGATAAGCTGACCCTCAACATTTTCTATGTTTTTTTCGTAATTTTGCAAGGAATTTCCCACCCACAGATAAGCCAAGCCCTATTTTGGGGGTTATTCTTGGTTTATCTGCACATACAGGTTGTCCAGTTCGTTTAGCGACCATTTGAAGTTACAACAGCACTGAAAAAACTGACTTGTGACAATTTTTCACACTTATGACCATTGCAGCATCTCCATGGTCACATGATCAAAATTTGGATGCTTGGCAACTGACTCATATTTATGACGGTTGCCTTGTCCCAGGGTCATGTGATCACCGTTTGCGAGCTTTTGACAAGCAAAGTCAATGAGGAAGCCAGATTGACTTAAAAACTGTGTTACTAATTTAATAATTGAAGTGATTCACTTAACAACTGTGACAAGAAAGGTCGTAAAATGGGGCAAAATTCACTTAACAAATATCTCACTTAGCAACAAAAATTTTGGGCTCCATTCTGGTCGTAAATCAAGGACTACTTGTATATACAATACTTCTCAAAGACTACAAAACAATGGATTATGCTTAAATCTTTTTTTAAACAAAACTGCAAAGTTCAAGTCTGGATGACTACTACGTGATAGCAAAGGCCACAACTCCGTCCTACCATCTGATTGCTACTTGGATTGTTGCAGCTTAGATGTAGTGTCCTTCTAATTGCTTATTGCATCACTAAAGAACCTTTCTTCAATTCTGAGAATGGTTTTGTAGCCATTTTAGTTTTTTATTTAACTTAAAGTAGAAGAACAAATATACTGTTGTCATGTCACTGTAGGAAGTCTGCTTGAAATGCACATTGCTAGGATAGTAACTTAATCAACTTTCTCCTCACAATATAATAGTAAAGTGGGATCACAGATTAAAGAAAAGCCCACTTTTTTCCTTATGTTTCATTCCTTGTGTTTCATGCCTATAAATTTTACTTTCATATATCTTACATTTATGAGTTATATTTATTTAATAAGACTGAAAAAAATGTAGCACTAGCAAGTAATAATTGCCTATTAAGAAAAAGAACCTGAAACAAAATATTAATTGTATTCACTGTCACTACTTTAATCAATATTAACTGTAATTAACCATTTGCCTAAGCGTAAAAGCTGTGTTCCGTTTCTTTCATCTAAAATTCATATTCTCTTGAACCCTTATAAACTCAGGAGCTGGCTTAATTTAAATAAAACATTTCATTTTCTCAGATATGACCTAAAAGAGACTCTGCTGCTCCACACATTCACTTCCAGGTCTATAATTCAAAACAATTCTTAAACCATGAAGGAAATGGTTTTCATGATGTCAATTTTCCAATGAAGCGTTTTTAACCACATCACAAATTTCCATCCCATAAAGCAAATATACAGTTAGGAAATGCAACAAGCTAAAGCAAAATGAAAAAAAAATCACTACTTCTCTTTCTTTTTTTAAAAAAAATGAAGGATGTGAAAACTTTAAAATGGTTATAGTATGAGGGAATCAATGCACTGGGAGATGACTTCGTATAATATCCAATAAAGATAGAGAAACTCATAATTAAATAATTTAAATAAAAGGTCAAGGTAAAGATTTCCCCTGTTCAGTCATATCCGACTCTAGGGGGTGGTGTTCATCTCCATTTCTTAGCTGAAGGAGCTAATGTTGTCTGAGGACAATTCCATGGTTATGTACCCAGGAAGTTGATACGCCGTGGCACACAGAACACTGTTATCTTCCCACTGAAATGGTACCTATTTACCTACTTGCATTTGCATGCTTTCGAACTGCTAGGTGGGCAGGAGAAGAGGCGATCGCGCGCAAAGCGCACGAACAAAAAGAACCAGTAGTAAAGCCGGTTAGAACCCACCACTGGAGCTCACCCCATTGTTTAGCACTTGGGTATTGAACCTGGGATGTCAGCTTTTCAAGCTTAGTGTCTTTAATTGCTGAGCCACTGCACCCCCTTAAATCATCTAAGTATCTGTAGTTAACTGAAAAGTTTAAAAAATGAATATGTTCCAAGTTCCATTTTTTTAAGGAAAATTAAGCACACGTTTCTGTCTTTAGTGGAATAAATCTATTTCAACTACTATATGAATTTACAGGATTAAATGCTATAGTGTAGTGATGGCTAACCTTTTCCGGACTCAGTGCCCAAAGCGCACACATGCCTGACCCCCAAAATGCAATGCGTGTGCGGCCCCACACTCCCACATGTGCCCCCACATGTGCCCTCGCACATGCGTCCATACTGCCCACCTGCACCTCATACCCCATGCATGCACGCCCACCCGCATACCCCCATTGCCGCGCACGCGCAGCAGAGACCCAAAGACCAGCTGGCCGGCGGAAGGCACAAGCACATGCACAATGGAGTTTAACTGGGCCAACGGCTTGTGTGCCATCAGAGAGGGTGTTGCGTGCCACCTCTGGCACAAGTGCCATATGTTCGCCATCACGGCTATAGTGCTAAAGAAACGTAGTGCAAACACTCATTTCTTTTAAACCCAGTTTGTTAAATGTCATAGTGATTATGATTCACATAAAATATTAAGAATGTTTACAAGCTGAGCTCACATATTTTGCTAAGCCAAATACAAAGACAATAACTCAATGCGCCCTGTGAATCCAGCTTTTGATTAAAGAACAAGCCCACTCATTGAAGTGGGATTTGTTAATAAGTAAGCATGGATAGAATGTCTTAATTTTAGACAAAACTTCTATCCATGCTTGCTTATTAAGAAACCCCACTACATCTATAATTTACTTAATGATAAGTAGTGATTAGGGTAGCTTCTTTCAGAACAGATAAATCTCACTTGTACATAAGGCAGTAGTAGATGTTAGGAAGCTGTAATATTTATTTCAAAAATGCTACAATTCATGTTATTTTGTAGAAATTTTAATAATAATAAATAATAATAATAATAATAATTTTATTTCTATACCGCCCTTCTCCCGAAGGACTCAGGGCGGTGTACAGCCTGTTTAAAAAACACAAACAAAACAACAATATAAAATTTAAAATAATTAAATAAAGTGGCTCAGATTTAAAACCCCAATAAATTTAAATATCCCAATTTAAAAGCTATTGTGTTGTTAGTCCGGCCTGGTGGAATAATAGGGTCTTCAGTGCGCAGCGAAACGCCCGGAGATCGGAGATCTTACGAATTTCCGGGGGCAGTTCGTTCCACAGGGATGGGGCTCCCACAGAGAAGGCCCTCCCCCTGGGCGCCGCCAGTCGACATAACTTGGTTGACGGCACCCTGAGGAGACCCTCTCTGTGGGAACAGACTGGTCGGTGGGAGGCTATTGGTGGCAGGAGACGGTCTCGGAGGTACCCGGGTCCTATGCCATGGAGTGCTTTAAAGGTGGTAACTAACACCTTGAATCGCACCCGGAAGACCACTGGGAGCCAGTGCAGCTCGCGCAGGAGGGGTGTCACATGGGCACAACGAGTTGCGCCCATAACCACCCGCGCGGCAGCATTCTGGACCAGTTGGAGCCTCCGAGTGCTCTTCAAGGGGAGCCCCATGTAGAGAGCATTACAATAGTCCAACCGGGAAGTAACAAGGGCATGAGTGACCGTGCGTAGGGCGTCCCGATCCAGAAAGGGCTGCAACTGGTGAATCAGGCGAACCTGATAAAAGGCCCCCCTGGCCACGGCCGTCATATGCTCTTCTAAAGACAGCCGTGCATCCAGAAGGACACCTAGATTGCGAGCCCTCTCTGTGGGGGGCAGAGATTCACCCCCAATAGTCAGCGATGGCACCTGCTGACTATATCGGGGTGCCGATAAGTTGTAGAAGCAAAGGTACCAATGATTTTAAAAGAATATTTAGTTAAATTTTTAGCAGTATCATTGTTAATTTTTATGATTAAATAAGCAGTTTGATATTTCATTCAGTTGTATGAGCCCATCAGGTTGAGAGCCACTTTGGTCTAATCTAGTGGTTAGACTAGAAATCTGAAGACTGAGGTTTCTAATCCCACCTTGGGCACAAATCCTGGCAGATAACTTTGGGCCATTTTTGGTTGACCTGAAAAAGGTGGATCCTGCACTTGTGGAAAACACTAGGGGAGAGAGACTATCACATAATTCAGGAATAATAATATTTCAATCAGGAAAATAATTTTAGAGACAAACTGCTATAAAAACATTTTATTCCCATGGAACCATCCTGGTATTTACAGAAGTAGAGCCAGTACAATGTTCCCCTTGTATCTCAGATTTTGCTGGTTTCAAACCTATCAGAAACTTTTCTTTTCATTACAAATTTTCTTTCTGAGTTTTTTCAGTTCCATTATCTTTTTCCTAATAACATTTCTAGTCACTGAATTTTCACTTAATCTATGGACTGTTTGGGAGCTGGAGTGAAAATATTCTATCTTTATGCTTTAACCTTGCAAATATAAATTTCATTTAAGTCTGTATGTGTGTGTTTACACACACATGTATAATGTATAGTCCATGAAAACACATAGAGAAGAAAGAAAATAACTGGCAATTACGTTTTTCAAAACGAAAATGTGGAGAGGCCCACCAGAAGAGTAACTGTCCACTGGCAGATTGTGAAACCCTGCAGTCCAGACTATTTGCAAGTGTTACCAAGATATCTTAGTCTGGACAGGATTATTTTAAACTGGTTTAGAGTCAAGCCAGCATGAATACAAGCCAGAAGCAAGTTCAACTACAAGTGCAGTTAGATCCTCCATTAGAGCACTCTGATTGCCATAGAGTTGACTGGGCTACCAACCATGGGAAGATGGACCTATGTGTGACACATGGATCAATACTTCCTCTCCTCTTATTTACACATCTACATGAAGCTAAATGCCAGCATGGAGTTAGGTATCAATAGGCTGAACAAGAAATGTGGTGGATTCAAAAGCCACATACTTAGAAACTCTTTGATGAGAGTTTGGAAGAAGCACCGACTCAAATGGGATTACAAAATACCGTTATGGCTGGATCTTGGTCATATCATGTGGAATACAAATATAATGTCACTCGGGGGGGGGGGGGTTATATAAAGAAGTTCTTTTTGCAGATGCGGGCAGATGGCAACTGAAGACTTTAGAAACATTGTTGGAAGAAGGGATTAATTTAACCTGGTTACAGTATAATCAACTTAATTGAGATGGAAAGAGGATCAAAAAACTGGTATAATGATGCATGAGGAAGAATTGGTTAGACATATAAAAGAGAAAGGTCCAATGCATATTAAAAGGGTCTATAATGTTTTGTTAGAAAGGGATTCAGAAACTGAATTGGTTAAAGATTGTATGATAAAGTGGGCACAAAATTTTGCAGAACCAGTGATGTTGGAAACATGGGAAAAAATATGGGTTCAGAATGTTAAATTTACACAGTCGCAGAATTTGAGGTAAAATTTTTATAAAATGTTTTATAGATGGCATTTAGATCCTAAGAAATTGTCGTGCATGTACCCTAATGTTCAACCAAAATGCTGGAGATGTGATTGTCTAGATGCCACATATTATCATATGTGGTGGACTTGTAAGAAAGTGAAGGCTTTTTGGATAAAAATTTGGTGGGTTATGCAGAATGTTTTGAAGAAAAAAAATCAGTTTTCTCCATAATTGTTTTTATTGGGTATAGTTAAGGGTTTTACATTGGGTGAAACAAAGTTGATATTGTATATGATAACAGCTGCGAGATTACTGATAGGTCAATATTGGAAAAATGAAGCTATGCCTACTATTGAAGAATGGACTTTGAAGATGGCCAGTTTTGCAGAGATGGCGAAGATTTCAGCATATTTAAAAGATCGCTCACAAGAGACTTATGTATGGGAGTGGAAAAAGTGGATAGATTATGTGCAGAATAAATATCAAACTAGGAAATATCAGATAGCTTTTAACTGAAAGTATTATATAGGGATAGAATAATAGAATTTTGTGAAGATGTGAAAAATATATAGGGGGCTGGAGGGGTTCAAGTTTTATAAAAAGGGGATTTTGATTTGGAATATATTTTGTGGAAGTCTGGGGGGGAGGGGAGGGTTAGTGGGGGTTAGGGAGGGTTAGGGAGGTCAGGGAGGGGGGAAATTGGGGAGAAAATGTAATTGTAAAACTTTTTCAATTAAAAAAAAAAAAAAGAAATGTGGTGGCGATTCTGCCCATTGGCTAGAGCTGTAAGGGCCTGAACTCAATCCTAGCAAGAGAGAGTAAGTTTTGGATGAAGCAGCTTTCCAATTCCAGGCAATCTCTGTCTTTGGTCTTTAACAGAATTGTGCAGAGCTGGTTTGCAATCTGGGGACCTCTGGAACTCACATACTAGAGCAAGTGAAGAGCAAGTAGCAGCCATATCTAGAAGGTCTTTTACATTGTGCACTAGTTTCTGCCTTTTCTGGGTCAAGAAACTTTGTAAATCATCACTCACGCCTTAGTCACTTCACAGTTGGATTACACAATTACACTCTACATGGATTGTCTTTGAAAATCACCAAACAACTTCAAGTGATCCAAGTATGAGAGACATGTAGCTTGTATATTTAACATCTCAGCTCCAAGACCTGCATTGGTATCGGTTTATTTCAAGCTGCTGGTTACCAACTTTAAAGACCTTCCATGTTTCCAGGGTCAGGATATCTGTGGGACCACCTTCCCTGTGTGGTATTTGCTGTCATTTGAGATCTGGAAGAATAGGTTCTCTATAGATTGTGACTCTTTTTGGAAATGCCATCTGCAAGGATCCAATAGTTAAGCCTCAAGAGTTACTGCACCAATTCTCAGGAACAGAGTTTTCCAATATCAAACATGCCCCACTCCTATTAACCTTCTGTAATGCAACAAACACCTGATTGCTTCAGAATGATTTCAACATTTGAAAAGATGTTTTCCTTTTTAGAAACTGAAGGGTTATGAATTATGGCTGTTCCTCGATATTTGAGTATTCTGTGTAAATACTCAGTATTTGAGTATTCTATATCAGTGGTCCCCAACCCCCGGTCCGCGGACCGGTGCCGGGCCGTGGAGTACCTGGCACCGGGCCGCGCAGCAGCCGGGGGACATGAACGCTGCAGCGCAAAGGCTCCTGGGCCGTGCGCAAAAGCTCCTGGGCCGTGCGCAAAAGCTCCTGGGCCGTGTGCAAAGGCTCCAGGGAAGAGAGCCCCGCACAGGTACGCACGTGTGGCCCAAAGCTCCCACCCCTGCGCGCGCTCAGCGGGCCACGGTAAAATTATCAAAGGCTGATTGGTCCGCGGCGATAAAAAGGTTGGGGACCACTGTTCTATATTGTTACATCTTTGTTGTTGTTGTTTAGTTTTTAACCTTTTCTTAAATTGAAGGTTACCCACCCAGGTGGCTTTGTGCCTAAGGAAGAACTAGAAGAACTCTTGGTTTCTAGCCTGGTACCCTAACCACTACACCACTGGTTCGCTATACTATTATGTGCAGGATGAAAAAAATATTTTAAATGCTCTCAACTAAAAAAGCTTTCCAATTTTAGAAAAATCACTAATTATTAGCATACTGCTAATAGTAGTGGTAGCAAGAGCCTTCACAGTTTTGTTACGCTATATCTTTATTACATAATTAAAACTGTGTTGGCAACAGGGGTCTAGTCTACATTTAAAAAATTGCCAGTCCAGAGAAAAACATCATCCTTGCATAATTCTGTACCACAATTATTATTAATACAAAATATTTCTTCACATGCTTTGCTTCACTGGTACCTTCATTTTTGCACTATGATTTTTTTTAAAAAAACATATGACTTTGCCTACACCTTTTTGAATTGATTTATTTTTTCTCCCTTCCCTTTTCCAAAAGTACAATTAAAATACATGGAATAAAAAACAATACTGTTCTTCACACTATCTATAAAAAAAGAATGAGGAACTTGATGTCAGGATGTGGTTGAATCCAAAGATTTAGTAAGACTCAGGGAGGAAGTATTGACTTGAATTGCTGACAGCACATTCAACTGTAATGATTAATACGAAGACATTTTGGGAAGCCATAAATTTTGGTGCCCTTATATATTCAACATCAAACAAATAAAAGAAATAAATCTTACTTCATGCATTTCCCTCTTAATTATCAGGAGGCAAGGCATTATGCAAAAATAAAATACACACAAAAGCTAGTATGATTTGTGGAAAGAACATAAAGATGAGGGTTTCCAGTCATTCTCTCTTCTTAATCCAATGCAAAAAAAAAAAAAAAAAGCATACTGGGACTCATGTTTCATCCTTGACCTTGAAATCAAAAAAGTATAATGTGGAGTTATTCAGGAGTTATTTAAGAGTTATTCTGGTTGTCATCTCTTGTCTCAGTTAATTGTAAAGCCAAGATAATTGACACTGACTGGTCTAAGACCTAACGTGTAAGAGAACATGTTACAGAGCTTAGTGACATACTCTATTACACATTATTTACTCTTTCTCTCACAGATTTTACAACTGCTGTTGCATGTTTTTCACTATTTGGCACAATCCAACTGCAACAATTTTGTCTACAGTACTGCACCATAATTATATCATTACTAACTGTACCTTAATTCTAAGGCTTGATTAATAGAGTATGGGGAGTGGAATTTAAAAGGCTGGAATCTTTTCTGTCACTATAAAGGCCCATAGATTAAAGTTGATGTTCTATTGTGGATTGTTCCGTTCTGCATTGCATATGATTATAGTATAATACCGGTATAAACCAATGTATACAGAATAAAAATAATGGAATTATGCCTTTCTGTTTTTATATGGATAAAATAAAATAAACAACATGACTTAGTTGAAATGATGGTTTTGGGCATAAGGGGGGAGCCAAAGACTAAAAATTATAGAGATGTGCAAAGATTCAGATTCAAAAGGCAAAATGTAACTCAGAATGTACCTGGTCACACATGTATTTAAAGTGGCTGTATCTTTCCCTGGGCTCATGTACATGCCCTCTGCTGGTGGCACACAATTCCAAGAAAAAAATATTTTGGGTTTATAATGTTCTCAACACATTCACTGATGCTCCAAATCATGCTTTGCCTTTTGAATATATATAGAAAACAGTGTAATTACACAATAGTAATTATAGTGATTTTTAAGATCCCAAGGTGAAATGTTACGATCTTGATATTAATTGAATTTGCTTTTCTTCTTGTAGACTTATCATTACCAAACATCATTAAAACATCATCAAAGTACTGTCAATGTTAGCTAGATTGGCAAGCAAACATCTGCAAGAAAAACATGCAGCTCAATGAACCCTGCCATATCCTTGAGTCTTCAAAGCACTTCATTCATGTTATATGGTCTTTCCAGAACAATATTTATTGGTCCAGTATTGACTCTTGAGAGTATAAGAAATACTACTAAGATACATTACAGATAGGTAGCTGCATATGATTTATAGTTATCAGCTATGCTAATAAGAGAGGTAAAATTCAACACTATTACTTCCTGATTCACAGCACATTTTAGACTAGGAGTATAGTACTACTATATACTTTATGAATTGACTTATACCACACTTAAGAAGCACAAAAACATTTAATAATGTATATACTTGACCTTTATAGAAAAATAACATGGATTTCTTCAAAATTTCTTGCAGATTATCACATTTAACCCCGAGCTGCTCAAACTACTTCTTGAACATTTTAAAGTAAAAAAAACCACTTTTTTTAAAAAAAAAATTGCAATGTAGCTGAGAATAATACAGTCAAACCTCAGTGGGAATGAAACAAGAGACTCACCCATATAAATATAAAAAACATCTTAATGTTTAAATACAGAGTAGTTTACAGGGTAGCTTCCCAAGGGAAGTGGTGAAAGCCACATCACCAGAGACTTTTCCAGCTGGAAGTCTGTTCCTAAAGACTGATAGGAGTGAAAAACCACTGCTGAGTGAACTATACAGTCTGTTCCCAGTGAAGGTTTGAAAACACAAACATGAGTACAGTAAGCAGATAGTTGTGCTTTGTATGCATTCTAATCCACTATTTTTCAGCACATGCAAACTATATTCTGCAATACTGTAGTCTTCCACTATAAAGCTTTACTGGGTGCAACATATCCTGGGGAATATGGGGGAAGAGAAGGGGAAGTAGGAAAGAAAAGGAGAGGAAGAACGAAGGAAGTAGGAGGAGAAACAGGAAGGAAGAGAAGGGGAGGAGAAGAAGAGTAAAGGTAAAGGGTAAAAGAGCAGCCCCGAAAAAATAAAAATGAAAAATGAAAGTTAAAAGAAAAGATGAATGAAAAATTATGGAAATGACTGTACATGTAAATGTGTTTATAAAAAATAAAAATAAAAACTTTTTATAAAAAAAAGATGGCTAGGAATGGCTTGTTTTTCAAAACTTACTGAAGTAAAAACACTAGCATGAGGTTTTAACATGAGAGTTGAAGGAAACTGGAAACCTTAAAAAGAATGATTCCTTTTTAAAAAATTCTCTGAAGCTTATTATGCTACTCTTTGCAGAATATACGTTCCTGCTGAAGAGGGCTTTTGATTTGCTGGAATAAATCTGTACTTATTTTGTTCATTTCAGTTCCAATTCTTGATCCCTCCCCCCCCCCATTGGTTTATACTATTTGTGTCTCCATGTGAGTTACAGCACATGGGGTGTACCTGAAGAAGGAGGAAGTCCAGCCAGAAGAAATGATTTCTTCCCCTCCCCTCCACTTCTAATTCACTCGTCTATTGTTTCAATGACTGGACGAAAGTCCAATTTGAGCATTCAAATTAATTCCATTAAACTTAGTGGCCTGATTCACATACTTTGCTGAACTACAGTTTCTTAAATAATCCATAATCAATTGCTTTCATGTGCACAACAGGCTCAACCATAAATGATGGATGGCAAACCATTATGGCAAGGTTTGCACAACACATGAGGCTGAAACGAACAAGCCAAAATTACAGTTTAGTACAGTACGTGCAACTATCCAGTAGAGCTCGTTTCACAAAATATTTGTGTAGGATATCAGCACTAATACGATCCAACAGTGAACCAACTGCAGATGAAGTTATTTGAGATCAGTCGGAATCAATCGGAAAGGTTAATAATTGCTATTTTCAGCCCCCATTAATGCCAGTAGGAATTAAATGCAATTAATTCTCCACTTCAACCCTACCTATGAGGATCTATGCAAAAGACAAGACAGGCATTCCAAGTGAATGTCTATGGAGATTCTCAATCCTCCAGGTCATGGTTGACCACAAGGTGCTTTTTCAGGAGGCAACTGGACTTTCTGGTTTTTCTTTGAAGACGTTTCACTTCTCATCCAGAGCTGAACAAGCTCCTTGGATGAGAAGTGAAACGTCTTCAATGAAAAAACCAGAAAGTCCAGTTGCCACTTGAAAAAGCACCTTTGGGATTCCAAGTGAATGCAGAAATGCAACTGAACCGTTTTGTCCGCTGTTAACCCCACCATATACAGGTACAGCCCATCCTCGTTGCCCATGTAAAGGACACCCTCTCCCCCAAATCTGCTGTGACCGTGGTGGTGGGGAGGGGGCGGTTGTTCCCAGATGGGACAAAACATATACGGACGCTAGGAGTCTAAAACGACCCGACGTCGCATAATGGGTCTTTAATCAATGTAAAGAAAGCCCCCACGTTCCCAATTACAAGCGCACCGAGACTTCAGAAAGCGAAGTGGGGTTTGTTTTGGTTTGGTTTTAGCTTTAGAAACGGACGGCCACCGAATAAAATCCACCCCGCGGGAAGCTCGAGCGAGGAGGTGCAAGGAAGACAAGCAATCCCTCCCCCCGCATCTCCGCGCAGCCTTACCTGCACGTCAGGTACCACAATGGCGAGCAGAAGCGCTAGCCAGCAGCTCCGCGGAACTGCCATAGTCGGTGGAATCACCGAGGCTGGAGCCGAAAAGAAATTCCCGCCCGAGCCCAGGCACCGAGTTCTTCCCTGGCTCGAGTGCCAGCCCCGAGTGAAGAACAGAAGCGGGGAGGGAAAGCCCGCCTCCTCGGCTTTCGGCGGCCCACGCGGGCTTCCTGAGGGCTGCAGTGGCAGAGCTCGGGTGGGAGGGCGGAGGGCGGGGTTTTCCCCGTCAAGTGCCTTATAGATCAGGGGTCTCCAACTTTGGCAACTTTAAACCTGGAGGACTTCAACTCCCAGAATTCCCCAGCCAGCTTTGCTGGCTGGGGAATTCTGGGAGTTGAAGTCCTCCAGGCTTAAAGTTGCCAAGGTTGGAGACCCTTGCTATAGATGGATTTACTGCTCTGCCTCGTGAGCGGGAATACTTTGCTTCGCTAGCTGCTAGTTCCGACTGAGCTTTCCCTTCTTTCAAAATAAAAGAAAGGATACAAGGGAGTCCCCTACCGACGAGCATGATTGAGCCCGAATGTTTGTGTCGCTAAATGAGGCATTCGTTAAATGAGACTTTGCCCCATTTGACAACCTTTCTTGCCACAGGTGTGTTAAATGAAGCGCTGCAGGGCAGTGATGAAATCCAATTTTTTTTACTACTGGTTCTGTAGGCGTGGCTTGGGGAGTGGCTTGGTAGGCGTGGCAGGGGAAGGATACTGCAAAATCCCCATTCCCACCCCACTCTGGGGCCAGCCAGAGGTGGTATTTGCCAATTCTCCGAACTACTCAAAATTTCCGCTACTGGTTCTCCGAACTGCTCAAAATTTCCGCTACTGGTTCTTCAGAACCTGCTGGATTTCACCCCTGCTGCAGGGGTGTTAAGTTAGTAACATAGGTTGTTAAATAAAGCTGACTTTCCCATTGATTTTGCTTGTTGGAAGGTCACAAAAGGGGATCCCGTAACCCTGGGGTCTTCTTAAATAGGAGCCAGTTGCTAAATGTTTGAATTTTGATCACATGACCATTGATGCTGCAATGGTCGTAAGTATGGAAAATGGTATCAATCACTTTTTTTTCAGCGCTGTTGTAACTTCAAACTAACTAAACAAACTGTTGTAAGTTGAGGAGTACCTGTATGGCCACCATACATTCTGCAATTCCATTACTGCCCTTTGCCTTCCATTATTTTCCTTTCTGCCCTCCAATTCAGGACTGCCTCTGCCAATAAAATGGTAGATGCCAGCCTATTGTTAAGGAGTGACATTTATCTTTTGTTGATGAAGTCGACTAGTTGATGTTCTTTCTCAAACACAACAACAATTAAATGGTCTCTAGTAGTAAGTTGTCTCTGCATTATCTCCTGACCTGTTATACGAAGTAATTTTCTTTATTATTTCGGACCTTTGAAATATTTTTGTTGCTTTCCAGTTAGGGAAGGGTAAATGTGGCTTTTTTATGAGCACTAGTGATAAAGAAGAGGAAAGATAGTAATCTGAAATGTACTGTACGAAGGCATTAATGCCCTTTATTAGATAACTAAGAATCACAAATTATTTAAGGCAACTGTTGACTATATCCATGAGTGAGAGGATGAAGGTTCTGAGAGGGAGAATTTGCAGCTCATGTTGCAGTAATTTTTTCCACATGAAGACTTTTATTAATTAGTCTATATTCAGTGGATTATTAATGTTTCAAGCATATTCCATTTAGGTTGATAGCTATGCATGCACACACACAGAATATACATATTCAATTATTACAAATTGTTTAGGTTAGATGCTTCTTTTACAAGGCATATTAATTTATTTGGTACTTTGGATAGAGTATGAGCATTTTCTGACTCAGGCGACATCTGTTCTTCCAATGCAGTTCCCAGAATTGTAGTTTAGATAATGTTAATGTCTTCCTCTTTTTTACATACTCATATGATTCTGCAATTTAAACATATTAGTTGCTCAACCTTGATCCAGTCTGCTCATTTTGAACTAGAGATGTATACTCTTTTTTTTTTTTTAAATTACTGGCTCTGGACATTTTAATATTTTTCCATGTCTAATTTCAATATTCTAAAGAAGTATCCATAACCTTTGTACATTTTGCTTTACAATTAATTGTAATTAATTAAATTGTAATTGCAAATTGCCAATGAAAATCTTGGAGCTTTCTTAGTTTTGATCACAGAATCCATGCATGGAGTATGGTCACCTGTTGGAGTAAACCTATATCAAGAGGCTTTGGTCAGAGGTGGAATGAGGCCTGATTGAGATCAAGTTTTTGTAGTGTTTGCCCCAACAAATGTTCATACATGAGGACAGTGGGACAGGAATACTATGCAATCTTGGAGGTAGGCTAGTGTTATGGGTCAACTGCCTTAACATAGACTTCTGTGCCATGATTAATATGAATGGCCTCTGTTTTATCTTCTCCATATCAATGATTATATATTATTAATTGTACAATTATAAGTGTGCCTCTCAATATTCCCACAGAGAGTAGTATGATAGACGTGATATTGTTCAGGAAGTAACCTTGAGCAGAATTTAGATACCATTGAGGTACCATATGTAAAATATCTTAAGTATAAACTTGGCATTATAACAAACACTTGTTGGAAGAAATGTCCATCTGGGTTCAGTTCCAAGTGGGGAGAAAGACCCTGGAAACATGGAGACTGCTTGGAAAGATGGTTTAATGGTGGACAGGACCACATGGGTTTTTTGGGTCCTGGGCAAAATGCACACATGGGTGAGAACAAGAGAGAGATTTATACCCTCTGTTGGGCTTTGAACTTGCTTCCTGTTCCTGTGGCAAGAAATGTATCCTGATTGGTTGTCAGACTCCCATGCTTGGTTGAATCTTGCTGGGTGATGTACTCTTCCCAGGTACCATGTGGTGAGATGGGTAGAGGGCTAATCCTTTATGTCGTGAGGGTGAAGGTCTTTTATGTTGTAGATTAGCTCGCACAGCCTTTTGTTTTGTAAATAACAAAATTATCTGCTGGGGGCAGGGAGCTGGGGCTGAGTTTCTGTCTTAAGATTTCTATTTCTCTTTTAGGGGAAATATTCTGCCTTTTTAATATTTCCTAGAATACTTCATTCTTCTAGGAGAGGGATGGGTGCTAACTTCCTACACACTAATACCTTGATTTAAAAATAAAAATAAATTCTGACCAACAGAAGCCATTTAGTTCCAAAAAATGTTGAATTCTAAGATCTGACTACAACTTACATCATTTTGTTATTTTGTCCAATTGATTCTGATTTTCATAATACTTTTTGCTTTTCTTAAAGCAATGCACTTTTTTATTCAACAGCTTTACAGTATTAAATATAGCTTTTTCTGAGATATATGTGAAAATTATTCAAATCATTAAGGACTAAACAATATAATATGCGGAATAAAGCACCATTAATCTTGCATTTATTATTAAGCATATTATTTGGAAACAGCATTCTGTGGCTAAACTATATTCTATATCCTGTAAACTTCTGGAGAAATGTGACATAACAGTTGTTCGTTTTAATAGTTGTCGTAGGAAAAAGTATGTTTTACTGCCTTTTGCAGTTAAGTTTTTCTTCACTCATCAGTTTTTCAAATTGTGGGAAAAAGAAGGAAGTTATTTGAAAGCTTCAATTTACCATTTGATCATTCTTCCTATTTTTAGAGAAATCATAGCTACTGTTTTAAAATATTACCAAGTGCCTGTGACTATAAAATATGGGTGGCAAAGACCCTTGACATTTGAACTGTGGTTCCTTTTCCCAACTTTCAAGTATATTATTAGTATTATAAAATTAAATTGTATAATTATTACGAAAGTATTTTTGTTATAGATGTATTTTAACTTGTATTTTTGGATTTTAAATGTTAATAAAGGCTTATAGAAAATTAAATGTAAACTATCTTGCCTGCAAAATACTTTACTTGCTGAGCTTGTAAATATTAATGTAATTTTTCAGAGGCAAAATTATGTGAGAGTATTTTAAACAATTTTAAGAAAATATTTGTATGAAAACAATACTGGCATGCTGAAAAAATACTTTACCTCACGTACAGTGTTACATGGTCAAATTGGTGTTAACTCAACAACCATATAGATAGATTTTCTCCAGGGGGATCTATCTTGAACTGTCTTGGTCCTTCAGGTCTTCTATATAGGGTATCCATTGAGTTCATCCACCTTGCAGGTCATCTTTTTTCTTCTCTTTCCTTCCACTTTCCTCAGCATTGCACACTTTTCCAAAGTATAGATTTGCTTAATATGTGTAAAATATGATAATTTGATCCTGGTCATTGTGCCTCAAGTGAGGAAACTCTGAGTTGATGTTGTAGGAAGTTAGCACCCACCCCTTTCCTAGAGGAATGAAATATTTTGGGAAATATTAAAAAGGCAGAATATTATGTTTCTCTGAATGAGAAATGGAGAAGCATGCTTTAAAGCAGCTCCCACCTTCTTGCCCCCCCCCAACCTTTGTTAATGGGCCAGAGGCAGAAACTCAATCTTTGTCAATGGACCATCACAACACAATAGGATCCATCTGCAACACAATAGGGACAGAAACTCACCACATGGCACCTGGGAAGATTACATCAGCCAGCAAGGCTAGCTAAGACCCCCACTCCCTGGGAGTCTGACAACCAATTAGGATACTCTTTCTGGGCCCCAGGAAGTTCAAAGCCAGAGAGGGCATAAAACCCGGGGACTCACTGCATCTCACCCCTTTTCTGTTCAGGAACTCAAACCATGTGATCCTGTCCACCATTAAACCATCTTTCCAAGCAGTCTCCATGTTTCCAGTGTCTTTTTCCTCACTTGGAGCAGAGCCCAGAAGGATATTTCTTCCAACAATGTGTTCTATGATTCATTTCTTTATTTTCTTGGTTATCCATAATATACTCAGACGAGTCCTCCAACACCTACTATAAATTCAAATGTGTTTAATATTTTCCTTGTTTCTTTAAAGTCCTTTTTTTTTTCTGTAGTGTTACAAGGAAAAGTATTGCCTGCATAGTAATGACCTCCAAGGTCCATTCCAATTCTGTAATTCTATGTTATATTATCCGATTGTTCTAAGTATATACATAACCAGGTAAATTCTATTAAGTGCTAGTCTGCATTATATTTCTTGAACACAGTTTTCTCTTAATAGTTGATCCTAAAATGCAGATGCTATTTATCACTTCAGTGTCTTCATTTTCAAGTCTAAGGCTGGTTGCTGTAATATTTTATTTGTTAAATTTATTTGCCACCTATCTTACCATGAGGCTACTCCGGGCAGCTTACAACAATAAAAAGAAATGAATAAAGTATAAACAGAAGTAAAATAATAGAATAAAATAAACAATGAAAAGAACACGATAATACATCAACATGATAACAAAAAGATGGATGGGTGGAGAGCAGGAAGCCAGGAGCAAAAGGTGGGGGTGGAATCTGTCATCAATCCAGGAGCCACCTGTAGCATGGAATTCCCCCATCTGGTCTCCATGGCAACTGGCAGAATCAGGTCTTTAGACACTTGCTGAAGGACAGGAGGGAGGGGAAGAGCTTACCTTATATTAGAAATTACCTTATATTAGTTGCCGTTTGGTCTTTGTATTTAATCTTGGATTAACTTCTCACTCTGCTCCTTACTAAAGCTTGCAAATCCTTTACATTTTTCAGCTGTAATGCAGATTATTGATGTTTCTTCCTTCAGTTTGAAAACTGCACTCAAATTCTTCCAATCCAGCTTCCCTTAATATATACAACATTTTCCAGATATGTTGAATAAATTACTTTCCAGCCTTGTCTCACTCATTTGCCAATCTGGAGACAGTTACGCCACCATATTCTGTTTATTCTGTAGGCTTCCTGAGCTGTGTATACCTTTTACCATTGCCAGCTGCATACCGCAGTACTTAAATAAACCCTCTCATCTGTTTTAAAAATGCAAAATATTAATTTCTCCTCCAACTGCAGATAACTCATCTGTGAAATGAAATGTTGAGTGCTCCTTAAATATTTTTGCAATCTACTTTTGAATATCTGGTGTAAAAATGGCTTGATATTACATAACAGACACCATAACACTTAGAACACATATATTGTAACTTTAATTTGAACAGAAACGCTTAGGTATTAAACATTAACTAGAATAAATGTTTGCTCAGACTTTCCTCAATAGTCACACAGAACTTCAATAATTACAGTATGACTTTTGGCAGAAAAAAAATCACTTTGACATCCAGAAAGAAAATGCTATCCTAGGTAGAATATACCCTGCTTGAAAGACAGAGTTTCAATTTTATGCAGTACTGTTTACAAAGCCATATTTCAATCTTCTACCTACAGCAATGAACTAGCAGATGTTACTGAGTTATAAAGCCCTCGTCATGGTTATGGAAACTGCAGCTGCCTCACCTCACCTCTAACATGTCTGAACATTCTTTGTTTTCTTCTGTCTCTCATGTTGTTGCTGTGTGTGTCAGATGAAGTTGACTTAAGTTGGAGCTGCATTAAACTGTTCTTAGCTGTAAAAATAATGTTTTCCCCTTATCTCAACACCAGATTTGCTGTGGATACAAGCAACACAGTCCACCATTTTGTCAATGATAGTCAAATTACCTCTGGGGAGCAAAGCATGGATATGCTGGCACCCATTGACTTCATTAGGTTGGTGCAACGTTCGTTTTGCCTCTGATCTCTAGGCATGATATTCCAGGGCAGTCCTGCTTTGGTTATGGAAGGGAGCCAGTTCTTTCAAACTTAATCATCGTGTGCCTACTTATCTCTGCACCAATCTAGTGCTTAAGAGATCAACCTCTCTTTATCCTGCTTCACAGTACAACTTTCTATGTGTCTTCAGCTGATAAAATAATTAGGTGCTCCATCTACGCAGAACACTTGTGCAAAACCAGAGTTTTGACTGATGTCTAAGCCCACTTTAGCTACATGTCAAAACTTGCTTCCACACTAGCCCTACCTCTAGCCCATGTTGAAAAGAGGATTGATGTTTTCTCACCAGCTGGTTACTGTTTGGTGGGAGGGAGGAAAAGTAAATAAACCTAGAGGCATCCAGCAATGTCTATGAATGTGCCTTTTGCATCACAGAGACAGCATTATTTGCCAGTATGATCCCTGTGGTAGGGCAAGGAAGTATCAGTAGGGAAGCCATATTTATGCTGGAATAGTTTTCTCCTGGATCATGGAATGGTGGACAATACTTGAACTTGGTTTGGGGAAGAGCCTGTATAAGTTTATTTCTTTTCCATATACATAATTGACTTGACCTCTCCCCAAAGATCACTCGTGAAACTCCAAAAAACTACTTTCCATCTTTCCAATAATATGGTACAAAACTATGTGCCAGTGGGGGATTGGCATAAAATAAACTTCAACTATTTTAGATTTATCAAATGTATAGACTAATATGGCTCTTCAGTGTCTATTATGAAGCTGCTAGTGATTTGGAACATGTTATCAGTATGTTAATGAAAATCAACTTTTCTCTCTCCTTCCCATTTTAATTAGGAGGGTTTATGCTGGATTGGATGAGGACTCACAAGCAAAATTTAAATCTAACTGAAGTGTGACCAGCTCATTTGAAACCTGCGATTAGGAAGATGATGTATTAAAGTACCATTCTGTGCTCTGTGCTTTGATTTTCCTGGCACCAGGTACAATCCTACCTGGGATCCCTCACTTATTAATCTATGTCTTAGTATCCTTAGGATTTGATTCTATCCTGCATGGGATAGATGTAACTGATGCAGAACATATGTCAGATTTTTAAATGGGGTAGCTAAGTGGAATCATACACTATAATGATTGATCTTCATAGTGCTGCAGTGGCTACTTGTAAAGGAGTAGGGCGAATTTAAGCTATTGATTTTAAACTAAAGCTCTAGATACCTTGCTACTAAAGGACTAAAAAAATCTTGTTACTCTATATTCTCCAGTGATATTTGCTTGGCCAACAGTTAAGTAAAGCTGGCCTCTACATACTGCTTTTTCTTGGATCACAACTTATGAAACGTCCATGCATATTTAAAATAATAGCTGCTTCAGGATACTAGGCAATATTAGCAAAAATCCTGCCGTATTATGATGTACCTCTTAGATTGAAGTTGTTGCAGATAATATGCCTATCAAAAGTTCCAGAAAAGGTCACATATATTTGTCACTCTATGATATGCAAATATGTCATAACTATGCTATTTTTTAAAAAAATTGCAATAACATTACATTTATAGGCCATCCAACTCTTAGCGATCCATATTTAGGATTTTCCAGGTTGGAAATCCTGACATCTGAAGTATGTAAGAGATGTTTTCACTAATCGATTTGATGAACAGGCCAAAAAATTCTATCCCTCATTTGGCACAGTATGGTTGTTACTTCAGTGCTATGAATGAAAAGCTATAGTTAAATGCAATTAGGCAGTGGCTGCAAGGAGAAATTTCAGCAATCTTTATATTTTAAAAATATGTATTTATATAATGGACTGCATTATTTAGAAAAATGAAAAGGAATGTATGTTACATGAACATTAAATTCTCAAATATTAAATGTCAAACCCTCCAAACAAATGCCAAATCACTTAGAATTCCTTAAATAAACATCCAAAACAGGTATGCAAAACATTTTATTTAATTCAAGAAAGAACAGGAGAGTTAGCCACTTTTACTTCTTCTGGAACGCCCCAGCATTTCATTATCAGATGGTCTACTAAGACAGCATTTGCAATACAGTTAGTACAACTGGTGAAAACCCATTCATCATTCATCATCATCGGATTTCAAAATGGGTACATTTGCACTTTTAATGCAAGACGGATTATTTTCCAAGTGCGTTGTCTCTTCTGATGTATATTGGGAATGTAAAAATACTCCAGATGCAATCCAGCCTAGTACAGTGAAAAACTGATGACATATGCATATGCACTTCTTTTAGACAAGTTTTAATTAATATTTTTCTACTTCTCAGCACAGAAATCCTGAAGTATATAATAAGGCAAGCTTTCCCAACCTGCTACCTGTCACAGAATCTGGAATGCAACTTCTATCAGCTCTACCCAGAAATAGTTTTGGACACTGGTGGATGGAATTGATGGGAATTTAATCTAGCAATGGGCTGAGGATATTTGTGATATTTCTTTCCAAGATAAATTATTGAAGTGTGTTAATCACAATTTACTAAAAAAAAAAAGAGCAATAACAGAAAAGCTATTCCTTTCCATTGAAATAACAGTGGGATTGAGCTTGACCATATGTATAACAGATTTACTGATACTTATAGTAGGATTCTATATAAATGTTTCAGGTCTGTTTGTCTCTACCCGAGATTTAACACAAAAGTAACAATTTCATTAAAATAGGCACAGCATTAGGTAACGTCTTCCTTTTATTTTTGAAAATAATGTGTATGTGCATGCATATTTACAAAATATGTAGTATGGAGAAAATGTAGAAAGGGTGAAAGCTATATTAGTAGAATTTGCATCTGGATATTTATAGTTATGAAACAATGGATGGGCTTAGATTAATTCACCATTGAAAAATGCTACAAGGATAGAAGATCATTGGTTGCAATTTTAAAAATATCAGGATGTTAAGAAGATATTATATGGCATTGCATTTAAAATTTAATAAATTATTGCTTTCAGTCACTTCTGTGCTACTTGGGGCACCGGATGACACATTTTCTTTCATCCTTGCCCTGCAAGATTTAAATCCCAAGTTAAACAAAATGCTAGCCAATCTCTTACTGCTGAAACCAGTCCTTTTGCCTAGTATCCTATAAATCGTTTACCTTATGTAGTGCCCAGAATGTTCTATGTCAATTATTTTTTTGGAGGGGTATTTAAGTAGATGTTACTTTAGCAAGGACACACTTCAAACACAGGATTGTTATATGCAGAAACATGATGTTGGCTTGAAGCATTTATGAAGAGCAGTATCACTTAAAAGTTTATTCTAAGAAGGCAATATTAGACTCATTCATATGAAAGAAATCTTCATTGAAATCAGTATGGCTTTCATCAAGGTACATATGATTAAGTTTGCACTATTTATTTCTCCTCCCCTTCCTGGTATAAATTGCCTTGCAGAAAGGTTAATACTAAGCTGCTTTATACACATTGAAAATGCCAATACATGTATGAGTGACAATTTTAAAAAATCTGTTGAATTCATCTGTTCTGGAATATATTGTAGTACTAGTAGTGCAAGGAATTCCGTGGTACATTATATCCTCCATTCACTTCTGTAATTCAAATATACAATAACTTACAAAAACAATCCAGGAATCAGTGCTGGTGGCTCTTACCTTTCATTTTAGAAACATTAAAAAAGCTCTGCATTACCCCTCTTATAACTTAAATACATAAGTAATCTCCACTTTTATTACTTTATAACTGTGACTTCAAATTTACATTATTTTAAGTACCATCATAACAGTTCCATGTATAATACAGATATCAGCCAAGAACCCATCAGGAAATTAAAAAACCCACTATATATATATAAAAAAATGCTGGAAAGACAAGAACACAGGACAGGGACTTGATACAGACTTAATTTAGTTTTATAATCAACCACATTTTGCCCCAAATTAACAGATATGTAGCAATATTCAAGAGCAGTGCAAATATCTTTGTAGATTAGAGTAAAATTATACTACAAGAACATAAGACGTAAAATAAAAAGACAAGTACTTCAAGTACAAGGAACAAGTCTTAATGAGGTCTCTCAGTGTTAATGTTCTTTAATTCTTAATTCCAATTTACTTCTTCCTCTGGAATACATTAGCCAGCATGGCACCTGAAGTGGTTAACTGGCCCATTTTATTCAGAAACTTGGTCTTGGTATCTTCA
Source organism: Pituophis catenifer annectens (assembly GCF_029215685.1). NCBI lineage: Eukaryota > Metazoa > Chordata > Lepidosauria > Squamata > Colubridae > Pituophis > Pituophis catenifer. The sequence goes on from NW_027256883.1 coordinate 75,813,364, forward strand.
CTCACAAGGCTTGCTGCAATTGACATAGAACTAGGGAGAAAGAAAAGTAAGTTGATTTATAACATCATCAATCACAACAATCTAAAATAGTTGGGCAGAAGAAAACCTCTTACACGAGACTTTGAAAAACTGTTCTTAAAGACAGCAGTATTAAGTTTAACAGCAGATCTGATTTAGAATAGAATAGAATAACAGAATTGGAAGGGACCTTGGAGGTCTTCTAGTCCAACCCCCTGCTCAAGCAGGAAACCCTATACTATTTCAGACAAATAGTTGTCCAATCTCTTCTTAAAAACTTCCAGTGTTGGAACATTCACAACATTCTGGAGGCAACTTATTCCACTGATTAATTGTTCTAACTGTCAGAAAATTTCTTCTAGGTTGCTTCTTTCCTTGATTAGTTTCCCTCCATTGCTTCTTGTCCTGTCTTCAGGTGCTTTGGAGAATCGCTTGACTCCCTCTTCTCTGTGGCAACCCCTGAGATATTGGAACACTGCTATCATGTCACCCCAGTCCGTCTTTTCATTAAATTAGATATGCTCATTATCTAATTTAGTATAAGATGGTTTATTTATCCCAAATAAGTTTTTTTAATTGTAATCAAAATAATTTGTCATTACAATAGAATGATAGTTTCCAAACTTGAAAGAATTTTTTTCCAAAATGCAAAATTCAGCTACCAATAAAGGCTATATGTTGCTTCAGTAGGAAATTCAAGCCCTCTGTGGAATTATACCATTGAATAACAAGATAGGATAAAATTCTGAAACTCAACCTGTTTTTAGTTAAAATTTATCCATAAAACTGCACTTCTGGCATGTAGTTGGATGTTAAGAATAAGATCTGACGAGGGAACGGGAATGACAGATTAGTTCTCAAAACACTGTATCACCCAGACCACCCCAATGATATCCTTGAAGTGATGTCCCGGTGCCTGGAGGCCGTGCGGGTCTGGATGGGGAGAAACAGACTCTGACTCAATCCCTCCAAGACTGAGTGGCTGTGGCTCCCGGCGTCCCGATATAGCCAGTTGGTGCCATCGCTGGCTATTGGGGGCGAGTCATTGGCCCCCACGGAGAGGGTTCGCAACTTGGGTGTCCTCCTGGACGCGCGGCTGTCTTTAGAAGAGCATATGACGGCCGTGGCCAGGGGGACTTTTTATCAGGTTCGCCTGATCCACCAGTTGCATCCCTTTCTGGATCGGGACTCCCTGCGCATGGTCACTCATGCCCTTGTCTCTTCCTGACTGGACTACTGCAATGCTCTCTACATGAGGCTCCCCTTGAAGAGCATCTGGAGGCTCCAGCTGGTCCAAAATGTGGCTGCACGGGTGATTATGGGAACAGCGTGGTGCTCCCATGTAACACCTCTCCTGCGCGAGCTGCATTGGCTCCCAGTGGTCTTCCGGGTGCAATTCAAGGTGTTGATTAATATCTTTAAAGGGCTCCATGGCTTAGGACCTGGGTACTTACGGGACCGCCTTCTGCTACCGACAGCCTCCCACTGGCCAATACGCTCCCACAGGGCAGGGCTCCTCGGGGTGCTGTCGGTCAGACAATGTCGACTGGTGACCCCCCGGGGAAGAGCCTTCTCAGTGGGGGCTCCTGCCCTCTGGAACGAGCTGCCCCTGGAGGTATGGAGGATCCCAGACTTGCGCACCTTCCGCCGTGCCCTGAAGACTTTGTTATTCCAGCAAGCCGGGCTAGCCTAATTTTAACGGTTTTAAATTGGATTTTAATGGGATGTTCTTAATTGTGGGCCAAAGTATTTAATCTGGTTTTAAATTGTTTTTTAACTTTTATATTTATGTATTTGATTGTGGCTGTTCACCGCCCTGAGTCCTTCGGGAGAAGAGCGGTATATAAATATAATAAATAAATAAATAATTTAAGATCAGTTGTTCCAGGATCTTTTAAAAGCAGTTGTTCCAGATACCAAGAAACAAATTATTTTCCCCAACAAACTTGGATTTCCCGTTACGTCCCTTGAAAATGAAACCAAAAGGCAAAAGGACTACTTATTTCTTTCTTATTTCTTATTACCGCTGGGATTTATACAACATTTAATAAAGTGGTGTGGATGACTTTCTTTTACAACTGTTTTTCAATTTTCTTCCACTATATTAGCCAATGTCTTTTCAGCAAAGAATAAAAATTATTAAATGAATACAAATGTTCTGCTTTGATAACAATGCTTCATCAATAGTGTTGCCCATATAATTCGGGCCTTGTATAAAAAAACACACATTACCCTTGTGGTTCTTGAACACTCCTATTTTCCACTTTCTGTTCACATTCTTTTATCATGGAACTTAAAATTACCTAAGACGTAGGAGAGGACAAATGTTCAGAACACAGATAATATTTATGACAATTCATGTTATGTAAATGAACAGAATCAAACTTGAGAGGTACATTACACTTCAGTATTTTTGCTAATATCTTAAGAATGAAGTATTGTTGGCTACAAGGCTTAAAATTAATGAAAACTGAAATTATGGTATACTTCATTACTACTGAGATCAAAAATGATATATTTTATTTTACCTAATAATTTTTAGCAATTTAATACTTGCAACTTAATCTTAAAATTATTTCTAATTTGGCAGTATTATGCTAATAATATACATTTCTTATGTTTTTATAAACATTAAAGATAAAATTGAAACTCATATATTCACCTCATGTTCTGGTGAGAGAGCTTCCATGTCATTTCTTAAACACCTGAGTCCAGGTAAGAAGTGACTGATCATTAACTCTTCTGAAATAACTAAAAGGTAAATCAGTTAAGGTCTGACAGAAAAAAAAATTGGCTTGCGATCTGCTTCATCTCAAGTCAAAACTGGAACATAATGTGCAAAAACCATAGTATGTTTAGCTAACTTCAAAGGGTTAACTCTGAATGTTACTATTTTATTGCCTTAGTATAAGAATGAAGTATTTGAAATAATTATTAAGAAATGCAATATATTTGCAACAATACAATCTTAATAGAACAGAAAAAATATTTTTTAAAATAACATAAAACAGAGAGAAAGAAACCAGTTCTAAGTATTGAATTTAGCTACAATTAAGATTTCATTTATTTACAAAAAAACACTCTTCATCTCTATCCAATAACTCTGGCTTATATCCAATAAAATGACATAATCCATTAATACAATCCTGATAAATCAAAATACACTGAAAAGCAAAGTAACATAAAATTATAAATTTGAATGAAACAAGTAGCAGCCCTATTAGTAAATACTTCAGACTTTGAAATTAATCCTCTTTTTAAATACAAATTGGTGGGGGGCATTCTAACCTTGGGGAACAAGATACTCCACAGAGTTGAGTTCAACACTCAGAATAACTGCCTTTGGGCTTTTCCCTTTCCTGAAGGAAGGGACTAGAAGGGTTTTTGTCTTGGCCTGAAGGCACAGAGCAACCAGACTGTATTCAGAGAACACAGTACCACAGATAAACTAAACTCAAAGGGCTTTAAAAGCTCTAACCAGCATTTTGTATTTTACAGGGAAGCAAACTGGTGGCTAACTTGTACCCAGAGTACAAGTGTATTTTGCTGACCTTGCATTCCTAACATTTCTCATCTGCTAGGACATGGATTGCAGCATTTTCCCGCAAATGAAGTTTCTTAGTAGTGTTCAAAGACCAAAAGAGGATGAATGAAAATATGTGGTTGCTCTCTTATTATCAACATCTCTCTGTCTAATATTTTTTCCCATGCTTAGTTCTGCTTTTATAGTTTTTTTAATAATTATTTTATGATGGTTTTAGGTCACGACTGTTTTATATATATTTTTTTTTATTGGATTGTTGCATGCCACTCAGAGTCACTTTCCATGAGATGGACAACCATATAAATTTTATCAATAATTCCATAAATAAAATAACTGCATATAAAATGTATGGCAGTCATATAATATTGAGGTAATTAACATGTTTACAAGATATTATTGTTTATGCATGTTTTAAATATTAATTAAAAATGCTGCAATTAAAGAATAACTAAAATGTTTACAACCAATCTCTTAATTCAACCTACTGCTGCTTCTTTACCTCAGATCTTAAATAATATTGCTACCAGTGGTGGATTTCAAAATTTTTTACTACTGGTTCTGTGGGTATGGCTTGGTGGCCATGGCAGGGGAAGGATACTGTAAAATCTCCATTCCCACCCCATTCCATGGGAAGGTTACTGCAAAATCCCCATTTCCTCCCGATCAGCTGGGACTCAGGAGGCAGAGAATAGATGGGGGTGGGGCCAGTCACAGGTGGTATTTACCGGTTCTCCAAACATCTCAAAATTTCCGCTACCTGCTGAAACCCACCACTGATTGCTACTGTATTCCACAATGTTTATCATTTCTTTCTCTTCTTCTACTACTGGGAGTATAGCTCAAACCTCTGTCACTTATGTTCCCTTTTCTCTTATTCAAAGTACACTTTGACCACAGTAGAGAAGAAGGCAGAACCTGTATCACTTATTGTTAAGAGTCCACTAAAAAGAGATAGCTTATATCCTTATATCTACTTTCTGAAACTGCAGAGTTCACTTGAACAACATTGATATGGTGTAATTTATTGTTAACACAAAATATTCTTTTTTTAAAATTTACCATTCTTAAAGTTACATTTCTATACTCAAGGCTTTTAAAATCTTGGGCACTTCCACATTATGCCACCACCCTTCCTATCCAAATGTCAAGCAGCAGTCTGAATATCAATGAAGGCTACTTATCTCACCCATAGCTCCACCCAGCCAGCCAATGTGGAAGCAGCAAAAACCAATGCTGTAGTTTTGCCTTTCATTTTATGGCATTAGCTTTTTATTGAGAGGGAAAAAAGCCATTGTGTGGGGAGCAGCAAAATGTTCCTCTGCTTAGCAGAAATATTATAGGAGCTTCCTGGAGGGAGAGAAGGATCCTAGTGAAAGGAAGAGGGATGAGCAGGGAGATTATCACTAATAGCTGCCTCTCCCTCTAGCTCCAGAGGAAGAGATGAAACTGAGCTTACTTTCACTGAACTCTTAAAACACTATGGCGTCATTGATCTTTGATCTACATACCGTATTTTTCAGAGTATAAGACGCACCGGAGTATAAAACGCACCTACCTTTTTTGGTGAGGAAAAGAGGAAAAAGAAATCTCCCTCTGCCTTTGCCTCTGAGCAATTTTGCCTCGTTGTAGCAAACAGCAAACAGCCTGCTTTACTTTCATTTTCATTTTCAGCATAGCTTGATTAGCACAAGGAAAAAAAATCTGTTCCAGCAATTTACCTCTTTGCAACAAGCAGCAGATCCCTGCCCAAAACAGCTGAGAGCAAATCAGCTGAGAGTCGGGAGGCCGATCCAATCAACTTGTGCTAAATAGGCTGTGCTGAAGCTGAAAGGAGCTGTTTTTTCTTGCTGTTTGCTTGCAAGGAGATAACTGCTGCAAGGCAGAGGCCAAAGGGTGGGGGCCAGTGGATAGGCGGGGCTACATTTGGTGTATAAGATGCACATAAATTTTCACCCCCTTTTGGGGGGGAAAAAGGTGCGTCTTATACTCTGAAAAATACAGTATGTGAAAAGACCTCAATGACAATATGTACTTAAAATAAATATCCATAAAATGCTGGTCAGACTTTATAGTTAGCTGAAGTTTAGAAATGCAACAGCCTGCCAGAAAGGGACACTAGCTTTTTTGATGCCACAAATTTCAGAACCATGGAGGCTATGGGGTGCAAATTCTTGCCTCTTCAAGATTTGCAACTGTTGGGTGGGACAGTTAAGAATGTCCTTAGCTTTCAAGAATGGATCAGTTTCAGAAAATGGAAAAGTATCTCCATCCGAGAGAGCCTGTGTACCACTTCTGACTCTAAAGGGTACAACTCTTATTGTTGCCACTGCAATGTAGATGCCTTTGTGCAATTATTAAGAGCTGTTTAATACTCTGCTATAAGAGAAGTTCCCTGAAGATTGGGTCCTGCACAAGTCCGAAAGCTCGGAAGACAAAACCTCTGGTCCCGGTGACCAAGCCAGATTGGATCCTGCAACATTATCCTGAGACATATATATTTGCCTTCATTCGTAAAAGCTGTTTAATTTGTCTGCCTTTAATATTCTCAGCAAAACCTGATGGAAACATTACACGTCACTCAATATTACAATTTGTGAAGAGACGGAGTATTTTTCAATAGTTTGTACAAATATCAAATTATAATTTCAAATCAAATAAGGATACAACAGCAGGAGAGTGCGCTATAGGCTTCAAAGAGATGAGTAGCTATGTCCAGTCGTTTTGAGTCTGCAGATTGCTGGTTATTAACCAAGGCAAGTTTATGCAAATGTGGAAGAACAACTGGAAAGAGGAATATTTGGGGAAAAATTTATAATAACATCACCAAAGTGTGCAAGAATAGAGCTGTAATTGTTGACAAACTGAAAAACAGATGTCTTTATGTTTTGTTATTCAAACTCACATTCATCTCTAAATCTTGGCTCAGCATTTGGACCGACTCTTCCAAAGGTTTTAATTATTTCTGTGTGCAGAGAGTGTTGGTCTTGATACTGGGGATCTTCCAGGAAAGAGGCCAACTGCATTTTGACTCTTTCCAAAAGCTTAAAAGGAAATATAATTTATAAGATATGAAAACGTTATTGTAGAAATAAGCAAAAATTAATAACACCAAAAAGAAAATAACTTTTAACATTTTACTTGTTTTACTTACTTGTTACTTACTTAACATTATCAGATTTTTATTGTTACAAAAAATCCTAGCATTAATACTTTTATCTCTTAAGCAAACCCCATCCTCAACATCTCCTCTGTAGAAAATCCTTCTCTAAAATGTATGCACTTTTAAAAAAATGATGCTGACTAAAGTCTCTTGAATACCCATTTTCAAATTTCTAAATTCCATTAACCCCAACAAAACATCAATATGTAATTAACTCCATAGTACAAATGTGGATTTATGTATTTAAACTAACCTATTACTACTTATTCAGCACACAAGTATGACTCAGTACAAATGTTCAGTTCCATTTCCTCTACTATGTTATTTTAGAAAATAAGGAACAGTCTGAAATTATACAAATGCAAACTCTGCTATATTTTTTAACCATCAGAAACAGCTTATTCGTTAATTCACAAGTTTTTGAAAATATGGGCTGCCCATTCAATGTTTTTTTTTCCTGAGCATATAATGAAATGAAATTTAAGAATGAAAAAATTAACACATTTCTTGTTATATATAGTTTCTACTATAGTTCTATATTAAAATATGTTAGGTTTCCTACTTCCAAAAAAAAGCAAAGTGAGATTTAAGTCTATGTAACCATGCTCTACCATGCTCCCTGACTGCATCGTATGGCAGTACATTTAAAAGAAATATTTCTCTCCAAGTTAATTTTATCAAAACTAGATAAAGGCATGGAAGGCATGGAAGTTCACATTCTTTGGCCATTCTATATTTCCCTTCTATATTATGAATATTATTAACCTGTAAGCCTGAATATAAAGAGTGGCTTTGAAAAAGCACAACAGAAATTCTGGACACATGCAGTAATGATTACAATATTTTTTATTTTCACTTATTTGCAATGTCAGAATTTGGTGTCCTTTCTTTACTATTTCAAGATTTTAATAACTTTATTATACATAGACCAGGAATGTCAAACTGGCAGCCCACAGGCCAGATGCATCACGCACAGGCCACACCCACCCCAGCTCTGAAGGGAAAAAAAGTTGCGATATGTCACATGACGGCAACATGACGATGTGTGGAAAAATGACCAGATAGCAAGGAGTTTGCACCATTCTGATAACTACAATGCTCTCTTTGAAGGCACATTGATTCAGAATGCATACAAGTAGTCCTCAACTTTTGACCATAATAGAGCATGCCCATCATGGTTGTAAGTTGTGATGATTGTAATTGGAGTCACCGACTGATCCAATTTTGTGACCTATTTTGTTGTGGCCATTAAGCAACAGTGTGGCCATAAAGCAGCCACCACGGTCATTAAGCAAGACAGTTGCAAAATGCAGTTACATGATTGTGGGACACTGAAAATGGCTCTAAATGTAGAGTCATGTGGCCATTGGAACTTCGGAACTGGATTGTACATATCCCCCCAGGAAAGTCATAAACTGAGGGCTGCTTTCTATTAAGCTTTTTATAAAGATATGAATTGCTGCATGGCATGAGTCAACTAAAGCCTAGTTACCCCTGTAAAATCTGTTTGAGAAGTTCTTCAATAGTGAATGTGTGGGAATTACATGCAGTCCTGGTCATATACTACCCTGTTTCCCTGAAAATAAGACATCCCTTGATAATAAGCCCAATCGGGCTTTTGAGCGCATAAAATAAGCCTCCCCCGATAATAAGCCCTCCCTGAAAATATTTCAACACAGAACTGGAAATCAGGTAAGATGGCAAAAGGAGCTCCATCTTGCTCCACGTGCCCCAAAATAATAACACCTCCCCGAAAATAAGGCCAAGCGCTTATTTCGGGGTTCAAAAAAATGTAAGACAGGGTCTTATTTTCGGGGAAACACAGTATCTTGGATCTTTTTAATCAGGCTTCAGACCTGGGCAGAGGATTGAAACAGCATTGATCACATTGGTGGATGATCTCTGGTGGGAGTATGATGCGGCTCATGTGCTTTTGATATCATCAATCATAGGGAGTATCCTTCTGGACTGACTTAGGTAGTTATAAGTGAAAAGCAGAATTCTGGGCCGGTTCTTCGCCTTCTTCTGGGTTTAGTTTGTGTTAATGGGTAGCAGACAGGTAGTACATAAGCCTTTCTCCCAGTTTTCCATTCTTTCTCTCTCCCAGTTTTCCATTCTCTCCACTCCTATTTAACATCTACATGAAGCTGCTGATTGAAGTCTAAGGCTGATAATGATACCCAGTATTACATCTTTGCCCCAGATCAGGTACTATTATGGAATTTCTATTTTAGTGTTGGAAGCTGTGAAAGTTTGAATGGGAAGCATAAACTTCAGCTCAACCCTAGCATGACTTAAGTGGCTTTGGGTTTTATGACCACATGGAGCCAGTTTTCCCTCTTTCCTTCTGAATGTAGCTGTACAACATCAAATAGAACTATTATACAATGGGGGTGGGAGGGCGCACGGGGGATAGCGGGTCCTCATGAACCCAGGAGTCCTGTTTGAAGGGCAAGTGGTAACCATAGCCAGGAGGGAATTCTTTCCTGGACTTTCATGGTCGCTCATGCTCTAGTCACCTCCTAAATGGATTGTTGCAATGTTCTCTACATGGGGTTGTCCTTGAAGATTATTGAGAAGATATAACTGGTCCAGAATGTGGTAGCTTAGGGAGCTATAGACATTGATATGCCCATGCTACACCTCTGCTCCATAAGATGCACTGGCTCCCAGGGTTTATGGTTGGAATTCAAAATGCTGGTAGTCACCTATGAAACCCTTCAAGGCATGGGGATGGATTATTTATATATCTCTCGTTATTTCTAGTTATCCCACTAAGTCTGAAATGTGGGCATGGAACATCATTCCACTGGAGATTAGATTTGTTCCAACCCTGATGGCCTTCAGAAAGCCCTGAAGCCCAAGGTGTATTTTAGAGCATGGTATTATTGTTAATTGGGTTTGTGACCATTAGAGTTTTTATGCTTTTGCTCTCTTTTAAAAAATTGCCTTTAATGTGTTGGTAGCTGCCCAAAGTTGCATATGCAAGATGGGTGGCTATAGAAACCAGCTAATTAATACTTACTGCTCCAAGCAGCCCACCGAACAGTTTGTGAACAACACAGAGTGATTGGGATGAAGATTAGAGCACATTAAATCATCATCACATATAATTTCCCCCTTTTTAATTATGTACTCCATTTACAACTAAGAAGGATTCTATCAAGAGCTGAAGTATGAGGAGGTGAATTATGTGATGGGTGCTCAGTACAGGCAAAAGAGGATAAAGGCAAAGTCTCTTTGGTGTATGACAAAATGGAGACAAGGACCTTGCTATCTTGCTTGTGTGCCACACCATCAGTGGGATAAAACTGCACGTATACAGCTACTTCTCACTTAAACGACTGCCTTATACAGTGAACATTTGCAATTACAACAGTGATAAAAAAATAACTTTGTGACCAATTTCTGCATTTATGACCTTTGTAGGTCTATAAACCAAAGGAAAACTGAAATAGGATTGTAAGCGACCACTTAGCAACCACTTCGCAAAGGCAAATTGTAGTTGCTAAACAAAGAGTACTTGTATTGCACATTGCTGTAAATAGCTCACTGGAATGAAAAAGTTGCTCATTTTAATTACAACTTTGACCAATCCAGATATCCTGAAAACATTTTTTTTAAACAGAGTTCAGTAGTTAGTGATTACAAACTGGGAATATCCTAATACAATACACAGAAATCCTACCTCTCTCTGAGTGACCGTTTCCATGATGGTCCCAAAAGCAGGAATTGTGGCTATTCTTACAGAGCTAGGGGCAAAACAAAGCAAAACAAATACTCAGCTGTTAACAGTAAAATAAGTGTTTAATTAAAAATAGAATACTAATTTTGAAACTCCATTAAGGTATTAACTGCTAGCAGTGACAGGAATTAGACCAGGAAGTAGTATCAAAATTAAAAAAAAAAAAGAGAGAAAGACACAGAAAGATTAACTCAAGGTCACATTCAGAAACTCACAATTCAGGATCACTGGACAAGGTAACAAGGGCCGGAGCAACCCGCTTGTCAACTAAGGCTTCACGCATGCCTCGAAGAGTCAGCTGTAAACCAGTCAACATGCAATAAAAATGGTTTTAAACTGGAAGGATAACTAAGTTAGCTGTGACTGAGGATGGGCAGGCAGAATCACCAGTCTTTCTAAGTTTAGTCACCCACACGCATTAAAATAAGTAAGGACTCTCCTCATGCTTTTTACTGGCAGTAATGTGTTAGTGAAATTAGCATCCCTCTTCAGCATGGAAGAAACAAACAGCAGTATGATAACATCTGAAACTTATTCAGACATGTCATTATTTACTATAAAAGTTATTATAGTTTTGTTTCAGAAAGAATTAAGTTTAAGGTTGCATTATTCTTCCAACTATTTTACTAGTTAAGTGTTTTGAATGAGCTTGAGCTTGCTTGTAAGAATAAAGTACTTACTCTTTTAGTTGCTAAAGATATTGAGTATATTTAATACTTAGTGATTTTTTTAAAAAAAGCTGCATATCAACAAATGCATTCTGGAGGTTTATTTCTTGACAGGTTGTAAGAGGGAGCTAGTTGTAGAAGACAGTTGGGGAAACTTACATTTCAGGGTCACTGGAGAGAGTAATGAGAGCAGGAACCACTCTCTGAGCTACCAGAGTTTCATGTACCCCCTTCACCAACAGCTGAGTGGGCAGAGCAGAGGGGTATATCACAGGTGATGTGCGGAAAGAGTGAGCACAGTATCATGGGAAGAACAGCGTAACCAAGAGGAAGAGAAACACAAAAGGCAAACCAAAATTAGAAGCAAGTATCGCTACACTAAAGTGCTCTTTTAATATAACTAGGCAGAAGGCATGATGAAAGCGTTAAGTGGCCCAAGCAGGCAATACAGACCAACTACAGAGCTGTTAGACAACAAAAGATCCTGACAGTATCCTGAATGCTAGTTTAGGATGTTTACATTTCAAAGTAATGTTTGAAGTTTACAAAGCTCCATTATGGCTACCTTGTTATAGCTCTAGTTTTTCTATTTATAGTAACTGAGTTTTTCTGAAATGTAGGAATGTGTCATGTTCACTAAATGAAAAAAAAAAAATCCCGATTCCATATGAAGAACGGATAACTAAGAACTCCAAAACAGTTCTTGTGATTTGTGAGCATAAACTAGGCTCTATTGTCACTAATAAAAGATAAGAATTTAAAAGATCGGATAAACATGTAGAAAATGGCAACAAATTCTATTAGGGTTGGTCTGGGGCTGGCATTTGAGTATTAAAACCTGACTCACCAAACTCAGGTGTGTTGGAATATTTTAATCCCAGAAGCAAACCATCCTGCTCTGAAAAGGAGCATAACCTTGATTTTAATTGTCTGTGTTTCTGTACTAAGGATGTCTATAGCGGCAGGGATTCTGTAAGGCATGGGTGTCAAACTCGCAGTGTCATGTTGCTGTCATGTGACCTATTGCAACGCTTTTCCCTTCGCGGAGCTGGGATGGGTGTGGCCTGTGCATGACACATCCAGCCTGCAGGCCGCCAGTTTGACACCCCTGCTGTAAGGTATAATTGTAAAGAACAGGAGGTTGGGAAACACTTTACTGGAAATCCAAACAATGCACCAATCTGACATAATTCCTATTTCTAATCAATTATCTAATCTAATTATTTCTAATGAAATAAGAGTATTTCATCAGCTTTTTTTTTAAAAAAAATAAAAGTTTTTAATCCTAACTAAGGCTTTTAATTACTTAGTACATGTATACCTAAGATAAAAAGAACATTAAAAAGAAGCTTCAGATAATAAGAAGATAAGGAGAACCTGGATTCTCATTTTAGAACGTATTTTGATTTTAAGATGTAACAGTAGGATTTATTGATAGAAAGCCACAATGGTTACTTGTCTTGTTATAAACCAGGGGTGGGCTGACTTCAGTCTTGTACAGTTTTTGCTTTTATACTATAGCATTTGTGTAGATCATTAACATATTTTAATTTAAAAAGCAAGAGTACAGTTTCAGATATCTAGTGACTAAAAACATAATTAATTCACATTAATAGAACTTTGAATTGGTACTCTTGCATAAAATTATAAATGCCTGGCTATACCAAATAATGAGCTACTTAGTCTTGCAATCTATATAAAACTTTAAACACTCAGCAGGTAAATAGGTAACAGAGAATCAATGCCCACCCATGGTTTTAACTTATGTACTATAACAGAGATTCCAGTTGATGTCCTTACTGTGCATGGATAAGTGTTCAAACCAGGATCAAATCTGGATCAACACAGAGTACTCAAGATTATGTTCAGTTTAATATTAATGCATGACACGCAAGCACACACAAACATACAGAGCAAAAGGGAAAACTAAGTCAAAAACAGCATGTTAGTTTAGACCAACATCAAATACTTCCCAATTAAACCTTTGTATAATCATATTAGAGTTAATTATAGATGTGTATTATTGCTATTTCAGCTGAATTATAAAAAGGAAATACACCTAGCATAGAAAATAGCATTTACAACTTAATTTTAAAAAAAGTAAACTAGAAAAATTTATTGGCAGAGATTAATTTAGCCATTTTCTCCATTTGACAATTGTCATTTTTAAAAAAAGGTTAGGCGAGGAAAGAGACTCACAGAATAATAATGAATATAGCCTCTGGGTATATTTGAAAACAGAAGTACAATTCAAATAAAGACTGAGTTCCCAATACTGTCAAATGAGTTCACCTTATTATGAAGAAAAAAATATGTGGCAAAACAAAATAAAACCCTATTTTTGACCTTATATGCTTTGTCACCTGCAGTATTTTTTAAAGATTTAAATGGCCTTTAGAAGCAAGTAACACATTACTAACATTTCTATTTAATTTCTTATCTTTAATTGCACTGCTATGAAGACTTAAAATTAGACCAGTATCTTTGTGAATGTAGGGAAAATGGCAAGATGACCCTTATGGTCCTTCATCATCCTTATGGTCATCCTTTGATCAGGGTCAAAAGATTTATTTTAGGACATGAAAATGCTCCAAAGAATTGTATCTATTCATTAAAGGTATGGCCTATCTTCCCACTTAGTAGTTTAGGTACTACTAAAGTGACATTGGTAAAATCTGAGGAGTAACTTAAAACTAGTGGATAATGTGATACAAAGCTGAAAAGGAGTATCTCCATGTTGCAGCTTGTACAGTATGCTGTGTGGTTAGAACAGGAACCATACGTGATTTTTTTTTACCCCCTTTCTTTCAGTTCTATGTACCAGCGATATCAGGCAAAACAAGAAAAGCATGCTGTTCTTTTCCTTACTTAATATTTATTTTAATCACAGAACAGGCAATTTCAGTTGTTATCATTGGAAGCAATTGAACATTTTTATAGATACTGTCCAATTCACAACGTATTTACAATTGATGGCTGGTTTGAACACTGAATTCAGCACTGAAATGATTTCTCAGAGCTAACAGAAGTTTTTAAGCAAGCAATGCACCAATTCAGGTCGGAAATAAAAGTCTAATTTGGCCTGTTCCCCTGAAATGTTTCACAAACACATGTAACACAGCAATACTTTAAAAAAAAAAAAGAAATGAAAAATGAAAAATTCATTTCAAACTATAGGATTAACATCCTGCTCCATCACACAGTGCACAACTACTTTAAAATATTTTAAAACAGAGTATAATTTTAAAATGTACTTTTAGGAATCTAAATATATTAGATCAGATAAATTACGATTTTATCTGACAGTATTTTTAACATAACCAGTTCCCTCTGTAAAAATGGATGTATTCTGAAGCATCATACCATATCCACTTGACTGTAAGGCTTCCCCTCTGTCTCATATCTAGGGTCTTGAGAAAAGAGGAATTAAATGGTGATAGGCACAGGGAAGGGCAACCAGTATTTCTGGAGGGAATAGAATTAGTAATATCTAAAATATGTTTAATAAACACTTACCTCAAACATTCTGGCAGCTGTACATCGAACAAGTGCTGAAGTATGGACAACTCCGTACCATAATACAGTTAGCAGCAATTCATGGTATGCTGGGTTTGCACTGAGAACACAAAACAATCAGCTCAAATAGTAATTTGCTTTCAAACAACTGCACTTATTTTGCACTTTCCTTCTCTCCTCAAATATTTTCTCAGCTAACCTGAATCAGTCTAAACAAAAGCAAAGTGCCTGCAGTTACAATCTATTCATGTTCAACCACATTTATCCCCAAAAGTGTATTTTTAGAGTAGGAGGAGCTTTTTAGAGCAAACGTTTGACTATCTCAAATGTTGCCATTTACAGATAGTCCTTGACTTACAACAGTTCATTTTGTGACAGTTCGAAGTTACAATGGCACTGAAAGAAATGACTTATGACCATTTTTCATACTTCATTCCCACGGTCATATGATTTACATTCAGATGCTTGACAACAGACTCACATTTATGATGATTACAGTAGAATCATGTGATCATCTTTTGCAACTTTCTGACAAGCAAACTCAATGAGGAAGCCAGATTCACTTAACAACCCTGTTACTAACTTAACAACTGCAGTGGCAACAACTGTGGCAACAAAATTCATAAAATGGGGAAAAACTCACTTAACAAATGTTCTCACTTAGCAATAAAGGTTTCAGGGGTTAATTGTGGTCGTAAGTCAAGGACTATCTGTTTACTGCATGGACTACATGAACAAGGAGAGTTCAAATATAGGTTTTGTAGCAGGTTGATCTAATACTGCAAATTTCCAACTATATTTTCAATATCTTTTTAAATCAAAATATATATTTGTACTATTTATCAAATTGGTTATTATATAACTTTTTTCTCCAATTAATTATGAGGTAATCTGATAAAATTGCTACTGTATGTCAGAGCACAAAAGACTGTAAGATACTCTGCCATTTTTTGATGGAAAAATGTCACAAAAACATAACAGCATTCTTGTCCTGCAGACTCATAGATTATTGCTTTAAAATGCAAATGTTTAGGACCAGAATTCCAAAATCTTTGAGATTAAATTCTTAGATCTGTTGTTGTATGTAAACAATTGTCCCTTTATACCAGTTTCAGTAATATACTTTACCCTAATTCCACAAAAGATGCTTTTAGGCTATCAAGGGGAGCGTGAGATAATGAAAGCATAGTCATCACATCTTCTAAAAATCCTACTAACAGCTTGCGGTCTTCTTCCTGAAAGTAGAGGTTTAAAAACATACATTTAAATTTCCTGTCATATTATCAGGAAGTGGACCACATTAAGATTTTAACTAAAGGAAACCTAGTAATATTTTGGGACTCATGGCTCAATTGTGGCCTTTGATCAGGAGATACTGTCCCGGCTCTCAGCACTTTGCTCTAGAATGGGATAGGATGTCTATTCCCTGTCGTGTCATACCAAATCATTAGTCAGAGAACCACAAACAATGATATCAATATTTTCACTGAATCATTGGTTAAATGAATATAGATTGTAGTCACTATATCCTTAAAGTGTGAAATCAACTGTATATAAAAACTCATAAAGCATAAACATATACAATGCTTGCAAACTAGCAATTACTACATGCTATGAATAATAATAATTTTGCATCTACTGTTCTTTGTCAAAGCATATTCCTATAATACTGAATGCTTCATTTTGACTTGGATTCTCTTGCTATGTTTGTCATTCCAGCCAACCTTAATTTTTAAAGTTCAGTTTTGAATGTGTACTAATTTGGTTACTTCTCTATTAAAATGAAACTATGTAATAATGATCGAACCCTCCCTGCAGCTTATATCAAATTCCAAAGTTCACAATTAAACAAACAGGGATTATTGTATGCTTGTATAACTAATGGCTTTATCTAATTCTGTTCCTTTTACTAAAAGGAATACTGAAAATATTAATGCATTCATTTTATAATACTGAAAATAGTAATACTTTACTAGAGCACAGCAAATACTGGGGAAATCTAACTTTGCATGATAAAAAGTTTAATATAAGTTTTCAAGATTTTTTCCCTGGAAACAGAAGGGAAAAGGACTTTGGTGGTAATAACATTGTAACATATTTTTTAAAGAAATGAAATCTTTATCAGAAAATAGCAAGTTTTCTATTTTCTATTCCAGTCAACTGCATTCACCTCCCCCCCAAATCTCTTGACAGTAAGAGTTGACCTTTTTGATAGCGTGAGATGGAGTGTGCAAGGTTAATGAAGGCAAAAAATGGAGGCAAAATTTTATTTAGAAGTAGCCATAGAAGGAAGGTGAAATCTCTTTCTATACACTTTTGAAAATAATATAATTTAGGATCTAAGGAAAAGCGTAAGTATTCTTCGAATTACTTAAATTTTATTTAGAAGGTTTAAGTAAATATAATTATTGTCTTTTCAAATTCATAATTGAAGAATAGGGTTTACCTGGATGTAACATGTAAGTACACCTGTTGCGTAGATAGGAACTGTGGCTTTTGTTAGTACTCCATTCCCTGCTGCAGCATCTGAAATTAAGAAATAAAAGTCTTGAAGTTATTTATGATGCTCAATTTGATACATGTTTATATAATGCTATTACCTAAAATTGTTAAAAATGCCCAGTCAAAATCAGGGACACCTCCTCTATTCACCCAGTTTCTATTTCTACAGAACTAAGTAAGACAAATTCAGAGAGTAAAACTGATCAAAAGTGCTGTGAGAAAAAAAAGTTAGCAATGTTTATTCTCTCAAATTAGATAAAGTGGTATAATAATAATAATAATAATAATAATAATAATAATAATAATAATAATAATAATAATATTTTTGTTATCTAGCTTTTTGCACAAGGAACAGTTCTGCAGATACAGGTCTAGAAATAGATAGTATTCTATATTTTAATCATTCAGTCATTGAGAATCAGGTGGCATACAATTTTTAAAAATTATTAGTACTGTATCTGTTGCAAAATCGTAGCACATAGAATTAAAATATCTCTTGATTTTGTAACTTAGGCCAGGAGGAATGTTTAAATATGAGGAAAATTTAAACTCCCAAATTACTATTGGCTCTGGAAAGTCTTGGATAATCCCAAATTTATATTAACTTGAAATAAACAATTAAGAAGTATAGCTAAGTAGCATATTAGTTACCTGCTAAAACTCTGTAATATATTAAGAAATCAATAGTCACTTGTTGAGAAAGGCAGCTATAGTTAATTAAATAAACAGCTAAGAGGTTTATGTAATATTAAGTACCTTATAATCTTCAAATGAAATAATTCAATAATTTTTTTTATGCTTAGTGGACACTCCAGAGAATGTTTAAAAAGGGTTGACTGCTAACCTTGGAATAGGTGAAGGCACACATATACACATGATATGGGTTGATCCCTATATTGTTCCATTTTATAATATCCAACTAAATTTGTTAATAAGGTTAACACCTTATAATATTAAATATAATTTCAGGATGTACTTCTGAATTACACATAAAAATGAAATTCATCACTATACAAATATTTATTTTTTATTTCTTAGAATTGTACCTTATCTTTTGGGATTTATAAAGCATGGGAAGGACAGCACAAAAATGGTTGAAAAACAACATGACCCCAGATTTACAGTTTTAGATCATAGCTATATTTTCCTTCTTGTTGATGAAGTGGCTCTTTATTAAAGCAATGAAATGACTGATCAATATGACCTCAACCCATGAAATAAAGGATTTATAATGAAATGTTTCCTATATGTAGTATATTTTGATGTGTTTGTTACTTTTTTCTTTTTTTATATATTAAAACAATAACTTTTTTCAAAGTTCATTCAGGCACTTTATTATCCTTTACTTTTTAAAAATAAATTAAATTGTGTTTCAAAATTTTATTTATAGAACTGATTGTCTTGATATTTCTTTCCAATTAAGTATTTAAGAACAAATTTATAGGAAAAATATACTTACCAATGTTCTCCTCAGAGAGCCGTAAAATTTCCTGGAATTGTGGTTTTACCTAAAACATGGAACAGAAACCAAAGCTATCACTTTACTCTTCTTCAAAATTGTAAAGCATAATGTAAAAGCATAATCCTTTAAAATATTTGTATCTATATTTCCCTCATACATTAAACATTAAGGACACTGGACGAAAAAGGTCTAGAAAAATGAAACACATTTTATTTTATATTTGTGTTTTTCATTTTTTTCACCTAGAAATTAATGGTTATTCATTTGGAAATGGTTTTTCAAAATCATTTGCTATTTTACCTGAGCCACTGTTATTTAAATCTAGGAAGACAATGGCTGATATATACATATAAGATATTAACTTGAAAAGCTAATTTGTAAGTAACAGCACTATTAATAAATTTAAGGAAATACACCATTTTATTTAAGAGAGAAAGAACACTTTTTTTGGACATTCAGATGATACAAACAAATGTACAGATCTCACAGTGTTAATAGAGTCACCAGCCTCTCCGTTTGATACATCATGCTGTAACATTAGCCAAAAACTGATTGCAAGGAGTCTGAGTATAGAGTTACATAACTAAGCTTCCGTAAGAGCTTTAACTGAATGCAGCTTTTGGGGTTGCCTGGAAGTCTCCCTGTGTAGAACTCTACATATGAAGAGTTTCTTATTGCATATAAGAAAGAAGATGGGCTGAATTTTCACTGAGGTCACAATGCAACTGATGTTGGAGAAGGCCTTGAAGGAATTCTTTTATTTGTTTTTAATCACCTGGGTGTAGCTTTGGTAATGTTACATTGCACAGAAAAAAACTGTTTTTATGGAGTCCTTGCTGCTTGTTGAGTTTGGCTGTTCGCTAGTAGATATTTCATTTCCCAACTAGATAACATCTTCAATACAAGTAAGTGTGGCATTTGTTCCTTGTCTACATACAGTAGCTTGGCCTCCAGGTTTGGGTAAATCAGCCATCATTAAACACAAAGAAATTAACCATATTTATATAACATACAAAAGAGACAATAAAAAGATCAGAATACATTCTTTCCAGCAGCCAACATTGAGATAAGCAGGTTATTAATATCAAACAATGAAGCAGAATCTAATACCCTAATCCTAGGAGAAAACCATATATTTACCAACACTGTCAGGGCAAGCTACTACACTGATGATGTTACCTAGTTGAGGAATGAAACATCTGCAAGCAAATATCAGAGTCAGAGAGCCTCAAAGACTCCACAATTCAACCTGAACTACATATATTTTCTTCTAATGGAATTTTATCTCCAAAATATTATGACTCCAACTTTGTTTATAAAGTTTTCTCTGCAACCTGATTCAAAACTAGCAATACTGTAGCAAAACTACAGTCATATAAGAAAAGAAAAGTAGAAAAATATTTTCTGAAACTGATTATTGCTTTTAGAAGTGAAGAGTTACAGTTAACATATGAAATTATAGGCAATCACATTCAGAAAGTTTTAAGAACATTTGTTTAGCTGCTATTGCTATTCTAGAACCATGCACTAAAATATTTGGCAAGGATAGTTTTTCTGAAAAGCTATCCTTGCAAGGGAGAAATTATTCTGCCTTTCCACAAAGATCTGGATAAGAATGGAAACCACGGAAAAATTCCCTATCTTTATCTAAATGGCTGAGGATATGTGAGCCTCTTTCATCAAGATTGTTAGTAGGTAGGGTATCTGTGCCTTAGTATGCATTTGAATTAATGTAACTTAATCTGACAATCTAATCTTTCTGGGAAATTGCATCTATTGGATTTTAATACCTACTTTGGGTTTAAATGGATAATTGCAGCGTACAGTGGAAAAATGTGTTGGCAGGCACATTTTCTAATAGTGGTGAAATAAAAGCATTTAAGGTCTACCTGCTACAATAGAAAAAGCATAATTAACAAGAAAAGATTATTAATAGATAAGGAAACATTAGGCAAAATCATGGTAAGATTATCTGTAGTATCCTTTTAATAGAAAAAATTGCCTGAGAAGAGGAAAGCTAAATTGTCTTTTAAATCCTTTCTAAATCTATAATTCCATGTTATCATTCCACAGAGAATTGTTATATTTCATTATACCTTTGTATTGGTGAAAATTTTTCCAAATGTTCGGCAAAGTCGCCAGAAAAACCTTGAGAATTCATGAACACATGCTGTTGAAGCTACATTGATTTTACCAACAATTTCAATAAGTTGAGGCAACCTGAAAAATCAAGATTAAGATTAACATAAGCAAGCTGATTCTTTTCCAGGAAGACTCTGCTGTTCTTGGTGTTTAGGCCCAAACAAGTTATTTTATTTTTATTTACAATTCTGATGTGATTACAAATATAAACTTATATTATTCAAGCTTCCTAAAATTAATTAAGATATATTACAACTGTTAATGACAATGGTTCCATTTTTGTATACATTTTTACATACAACTGTAATGGAAACTGGAAATTCTAGCATTAGTTACAATGATTGTAAGTTGAGACACCTACAGACACCTACAGGACCAATCTGATTAAGTGAATGCTGTGATTGTAAAGTGAATGACACAATCGTTAAATAAATCCATTCATTTCTATTATAAAACATTATAAATTGAAGTCATGAGACTATAGAATGCTGTAAACGTGAATCAGTTGCTAAACAACTCAAATGCGGTCATATGACTGCAGGGGCTGATGGTAGCTACCACTGGAACTCCAGAACTATAAAAACCTTTTGGGGAGTCTGTCATAACTTTGAATTTTTGCTAAATGGCTGGTCATTAAGCAGTTCCTGATAACATTATATGGCAGTGCTTGCGACATCGCCAGGAGTCAACTATGAGAATGTGATCAATACTAAATAGAACTGTGCAGAATATTTTAAATTTTATTTTAATATTTTAAATTTACATATTTTAATTTTTTTAAATTTAAAATGTTCTGAGTTCAGAACTGTTAAGTTTGAAACTGAGTATGAGAATCCTAAGTTCTGGCCATTCCTGAAACATCTAGAGCTTTAAACAATTTAAAATTCAGTTTGCAGCATTTCTGGAATGGTCAGAACAGTGTTGAAAAAAGTCTAGCAATGTTGAGACACTTCATCTTAATCTTAAAGTAATGTTTCTGAATTAAGAGGTTTAAATATGAAAAAGTTTTGCATGCTACCTGTAGTCATCTGAAAATGTTGAAACAGATTATATCGTAAGTTTTGAAAGACATTAAAAACATTATTTAAAAACAAAACTATCAAATAGAACAAAACAAGGAGAACTCACAGTTGATTGACAACCCATAGCAAGGTATCCCATCCTGTAGTACCCTCATGTTCTAACTGGTAATCATAAAGCTGCAACAATACAGCTAGTTGTTCACGACTTCCGATTATAGTGGCCACATCCTGTAGAGGTGATACAGGTCTTGGGAACCTTGTTACTGAAAGCAAACAACCAAAATATTTATCTTTGGTTGATCCAATAAGAATCAGGAAAAGAAATAATAGGTTTGATTAATTTTTAATCCTAAATTTTTATTCAATTTGTGTTCCAAAAAGCATTAATAAAGAAAGGATGGATTTATCTCTGTTTCTCCAGGTATTCTGAATATTATCAATTTTAGTCAGCATGACTGATGCTGAGGTATTGAGGTATGATGAGATTTAAGTAACAATATTCTGAGATTTTGTTTCTGAGGTATTGTTATACATTATACTTAATATTATGTTTTATAGGAACCTGTGGTTTTATTATTTTATTATAAGGAATATCTAGATTTATTTTAGACTTTGCCTGTGGGAATGCAAATATTGATTATATGACTGTGGGATGCTCCAATCATCATACAGTAATTGTAAGTCAGTTGCCAAGCATCCAGATCATAATCATATGACTATGGACGTGTTGGGATGGCTGCAACATACAGCTTTTAAATACTGTTTAGCTAAAACTCTTATTTTTCACCGCTGGTCATACTGAGTGGTGCCTGAGTGGTGTAGGAGGCTAATGCCTCCTACTAAGGCAGCATTTAACATCCAGCTGCCTGCAATTACTGCGAGTTCAATTCTCACCAGGCTCAAGGTCGACTCAGCCTTCCATCCTTTCTAAGGTGGGTAAAATGAGGACCCAGTTTGAGGGGGCAATAAGCTGACTTTGTATAAAATATACAAAAGTATGAAGGCTATTGCTTAACGCATTGTAAGCCGCCCTGAGTCTCCGGAGAAGGGCGGCATATAAAAATAAATAAATAAAAATAAATAAATAATAAATACTGATTAGGAGTAATGGGGGTTGAGTTCAACAATATCTAGACGACATGATAACAACAATACTGATATGAATCCTTTTGGAAGCTTTATGATTGAAACACAAAATTGCTGAGAACCGTATCAGTTTAGTACTGAACTAGGAAAAATATATCTGAAAGGAACCAACTGCATTCACAGATAACAATAACCTAGAGCAGTGGTTCTCAACCTGTGGGTCGGGACCCCTTTGGGAGTCGAACGACCCTTTCACAGGGGTCGCCTAAGACACATATTTTCAATGGTTTTAGGAATAATATTATGGTTGGGGGTCACCACAACATGAGGAACTGTATTAAAGGGTCGCGGCATTAGGAAGGTTGAGACCCACTGACCTAGAGGGTTTTAAATTACTAATGGAAATCACGTGTTGCTAAATCAAGGACTATTGTTTTGGTTTTTTTTATAATATTAAGAAAACAAATGGACCTCTGCATAGTTTTTGCATCAGGCAAACCAACAATTAAAAAAAAAACATAAGAGATAACAAATATTTTCAAAACTACTCAATTTAGTGTTAATAAATCAACTTAGCTGTCCTTAAAAAGCTCATCAGGATTGCGTAAGAAATTTTTTTTAAAAAAACTCAGGCTTTAGTTAAATTGATATTTAAAATAAATCCAGGAGACAAGAAATAATATTTATATTGTAACCGAGAAAATCACATGCATGTATCCATGCAATCTCCAGGAAGTGAGCTCAAACATTTTATTTTCTGATAACATGGGAAAAAGATAAGATAACCTTTATTGTCACTTTTCTGTCTACACAATGGCACACATTAAAACGAAATTCCGATGCCTGCTGTCAAATGATATTATTTCTCAAACAAGCATTAAAATTTCTAATCTAAACAAAGAAAAATGGTTGAACAACTCCAGCAACTAAATCAGCATTTCTCTGATATCTTATTTCTAAATAAAGCTTTACAGAAAATATTGAAGCAGGTACCTTCTATATGTGGGACTTCTCCCTGAAGCTTAGCTTTGTTTGTAAAGGGGGCATCTTGCAACACCAGTGCAAAAAGAGAAGGTATCAAGGATTGTAAAGCAGAAAGATACATGTGGAGTTTATGTTCATCCAGTCCATGTTCACTTTCCTGAAACATATGCCAGAAATCTAAGTTAAAACTTGGCTTTTTTACTAAACAGCCACTCAACAGCATTTCCTAAAAAGTATATATATAGTCAGTTGATCAGTCAGATCTTTATTATGATTAATAACCAGACTTCCACTTAAAGGTAAAAATGAAAAGTAACAAAATAAAAGAAGATAAACATAAACAATATGATTGTATTGTTTGTAAAACCAAAATAGGTTTTACAAACAATACAAGAAACTTTGACTACATTCAAAGAAACTCAACCACATTGATTTGCTAACAACTGTACAAAAAATAAACTGAATAACCTGGAAATTTAATCATTAGAGGAAATATAAAATGTAGCTGTGTGTTTTTATAAAATGGGCATTACAACAATACAAGGATCATATTTTCAACTGCCACATAATTAGGATGCTTGGTTGACAATCAGGCAAGCCCACATTTGAGACCTGAATGGTGGGTCATGTGGTTAGGATGCTGGGTTGACAATTGGCAAGCATGCATTCAAGACCCAAGTGCTGCTGTATGGCAAAGCGAGCTCCTGTTAATTCAGTGAGTAACCACAATTAGATAGATAGGTTCTACTTTGGTGGGCACATTAACAGGATCATGAAAGGAGCCCCAAACCGGGCATCCCCTGAGCAGTGATGATGTCACCGGCAAGTTTTTTTATTCTGGAAGTGCATCAGTATTTCCAACACGAAAGCAGCAGCAGTTTCCAACTTCCCCTTTGCCACAAGGACAGAATCTTAAAGAATAACAGATTTTCCTGAATTTCCTTCATGCACAGCTGTTGCAAGTGTGTTAAAAGTGACATGATCATTTTTCACTCTTATGAGTGTTGCAACAACTTCATAGTCATGTAATCAAAATTTGGATGCTTGGCAACAGTATGTATTTACGACAGTTGCTGTGTCCCAGGATCATGTGATCCACTTTTGCGACCTTATGACAAGCAAAGTAAATGAAGAAGCCAAATTCACTTAACAACCATGTTACTAACTTCACAATTGCAGTGATTCACTAACAACTATGGCAAGAAAGGTAATGAAATGGGTCAAAACTCACTTAATAACTATCCTGCTTAGTAACAGAAATGTTGGGCTCAGATATGATCATAAGTTGAGAACTACCTGTATGTATATTTCCAATGTTTTTACATACATCACAAATTATGGTACAAACTTAAATAGGCAACTCAAAGGTCTTAAGAAAAATGTTTAGTAGAATAATAAGAAAGACAGATGATGGTCCTGTCCACAACCAATTATATCAATACATCTGTGCCTTGAAGTAGGCAAATAATAAAAAATATCTGACTTTTTATATATTTTATATATTTACCTTGAGTAATTTTTCAATTTTACTAAGCAATGTAGGTATAAGATGCAACTGTAAATTTCCTAATTCTGTAGTCCAAGCAGCATAAGCTGGTAAGAATACTTGATGAGTTGCACTAACCACTCGTTCTGAGGGATCACCCAATGCTGAGAGTAGCAGTTCAAATCCCTGGCAATGCAAGGAAAAACACATGTAGAAGTTTTATTTAGTTTAGATACATAACAAAATACCAGCAGAATTTTATGTACATTTTAGGAGGCTTAGTTGTAATTCTATTGCGATTTTGCAACTCTATGCTGTGTCCTTTCCAAATAGAAAAACAGAAGAATAAATAAAAAGCAGAAATAACAAATCTGATCACCTTCACAGTCACAACTGGATTCTTTGATACAGCAAAACAGAAGTCCATAGGAAATGTTTTGATTTAGGATTTTATGTTAAACTGTGTTTAAACATTAAAAATATAATTCTGTTTTAAGACCTCAGGAAAAACAACAAAACAAGAAAAAGTAAATACTTGTTCTAAATTTGTAAAATTACAGAGTAAATATGATTTATAAGAAAATGAGTAACATCATTCATATAAAAAGCGCACAAGCATTCTAGATACTGATGACTCTGAATAATTTAAGTAATCAAGGTTATTCAGTAATTGTACAAAATATTTTATCCTGGATCCCTGTAAACAATATATTTCATATGCTTGTACTCATATACATATAATCAGGCACAATACCTGCTGGTATTTGTCTGGATCATCAATGTATCCCATGATGATACCAAGACTTTTGATTACAGCTTCTCGTACCAAATCTGCTTTATCTTCCATTAGCATCTGCTGTAGCATGGAAAGAACCAATGAACTACGAATTTCTTTCTGAAAATACAAATAGGACCCTGGTATTAGCCAGCATTACATAATTCAAAACTGCAAAGGCAAATTAGTAGCAAGATATTTCTATCAACTTTTAGTCAAAAAATTAGCTACAAGGAAATGGCAAATGAATTTTTTTTAAGACTTCAAGAGGATGATTATTAAACTTCTCATATGTTCACCACTCTGTTGTTTCAGATGGTTGGTGGATTAAAAACATGCCACTTAAGGAACCCTCTGACTCAATATACTTTATTTAGTTTTACTTTTTTAAAGATTTGCTTTTTGTTTGTTTTTGCAGCTCCTGAAAACTGATTCATCTTGGTTTATATTATATTTTAACTTTGATTTTAGGAAAGGTACTTTAAAAGTAAAGCATGATTTTAAAAAATATGTTAGATGGTTTTAAAACCTTTTTTAAAAAAATTAAATATTTAAAAAGTGTTAAATAAAATAAAATGAACCTGAACTCTTGGTTAAATATAAAAAAATGCAACTGCCAACAAAATATAACTGATAATTGGCTACTACTCCAAACTTTCTGAAATCCTTCCAGTTTTGGCAGTATAATTTGGGGAGGATATAAAAATGAAATAGAATAGAATACCATAGATTACTTAGTTTTTATAATAGACCATGAGGTTTGTATTTGCCCCTAACAATAAGTCAAGACATATGATGACACTAGTACAAACCTATTCCTTGAGTCTTATTGGATTTTGGTTGTAGACTACAGCTTTAAACTCTTGATTACTACTTAAAGTAGTAATAATAACAGCAGCAGCAGCAGCAACAACAACAACTGCACATAGAACACTTACAGGAAGATATGGTGCCAATGCTCCACAAGACTCTGCTACTAATAGCCGCCTTTCTGGATATTTGTGATTGATCTGTGGGAGACAATTATTTCATTAATATTTGTTAATATTTATTCCTTTATTTTTGCTTACAATATTTTTTTATAAATCCCATACTAAAAAGTGAATTCTAACGGTGCATTTCAGTACTATGGAATTATCTTCTATTTACTGTATAGACTGAACATAACATTTCTTTGATTTCCACAGAAAAGCTAGATCACCAACATTTGATTTGATATATGGCCTATTCAGATTCTGATTCAATCTCTTCTTGATTTTTGTTAGCCTGGAATTTGTTCCAGCAGATTTATATTTCACCATATGCGATTTTAAAAATGCTACTAATCTTATTACTATGGCTGGAAAAATATGGTTTTATAGTTAATTAAATGCAAACAGAAACTATACCTGCTCCCAGCACTGTGGCAAGAGTTCAGCTTCTACACGTGTAGGTCCAACATGCTGTGCAAATGCCACACACCCAGTCAAAATCATTTGCCTAGTTAAAAAAAAAAGAAACAAGCCTATAAAGAAAAAACATGCTAGTGTAACCTGCAAACATTTAACAAACAGCAGATGCACCATCTGAAAGAATAATTAAGATAACTGAACCAGATGGCCCTTTTACTCACAGCCAGTCAACAATTGATAACACAAATAACTTAAAAAAAACAAGTTCTTTTAAAAAATATGTTTTTCTTTATTTCTATGGGAAATGCACACTTTTATCTTGCTTTTGTATACAATGGAATTGACTTTACAGGTAGTCCTTGTATAGTGATTGTCTTGTTTAGCAACCACTCGCAGTTACCATGGTGATGAAAAAGTAATTTTATGGCAGTCATTGTAATTATAAGCTTCTCAGGCCTGGAAAGCAAAGCTGAAGTAATATCATAAACACAATCATGATTCCATTTAGGGACCTTTTTGCTTAATGATTGAGTAACTGGCCCCAATGTGATAGCTAAATGAGGACTACCTGTATAAAACTGCTGCTCATATTTTGGAAAACAAAATAAATGCAGTCATGCTTTTTCATAAGTGAATATATAAAATATACACACTGTAAGAAAAATGCTGTAAAAAAAAAAAGATCCACAATGTGAATATATACTATAACAGAATAAAGTCTAGATAATTTATATTGTGCAAAATTAAAGATATACTTAATGTAAGCTACAAATTGAAAAAAAGGAAAGAGGGGGAAAAATAGATCTTTTATTAATATATGTAAAAACTTCAAAATGATCAGAACTGTTTATCCTGTTATAAAATCAGAGGATTTGATCTATATTGTACTGATGATTTGTTTGAAACTAAAGAATATTTAGTTAATATCTCCCATATATCAAATTTAGCCCATAATGTGTTAAAACTAGCAACATATAGCTGAATATTTATTTTTCTGTGAAACTGAATCTCTATGAAACTGAATCTCACACTATATTTAATTTTAAAAATGTTTTTAAGAAATGTAAGTACCCACTACCTACCATTCAACAGAGGGGTAGAAATAGTCTTCTAAACTATATAAAGATGTCAGTTCCTCAATTAGCACTGCATCATCTCCCTTCAAAAATTAAATTCTGCTTGAAGAATCTGCAGATTGCTCTAAATCTGTGCTGCAAAGCCAAGGTAACTTCTTAGATAATTTGATTTTTTTTAATATTTTCCTAAGGATAGTCTCATGAGACACAGCCTGATGATTAGAACTTGACAATTACTTTTTTTTTTTGTTCTGTTACTACCCCAAGGCTATATCAAGGAGTAGATTCAAAGTTTGAGGATTGGTCATATTTACTCTAAGTTTTCTGAACAGGGAATGGATATATAGTATTTATTTCAAACCAATCAATGGTAGATTTATGATTGCTCAGTAATATTACACTATGAAATTTTTCCAATTTGAAATAAATTATGAATATAAAAATAGTAGCTAAAAATAAGACAAATAGATGGAATATCTAAACATTTTTAAAAATATATACTCAAGTGGTTTATACAAGAGAGATAATATGAAGAAATCAAAATGAGTTTTAAAAATAAAAAACTATTTTGAAATAAAAAGATTAGATTTCAGGAGAACTGAATGAAAAGTGGCCTATTTATATGGTTACGTAATACTGAACAGGGCAAACATTTTTTATTTTATAACTCAATGAATGTTAATATGAAATGAAACAAAAGCTTATGTTTTTCAAAGTGGGCAAACGTAAGGGTAATTTTGTCATTAGGCAAAGTTAGATGGCTGATCAGATAAAGTGCAGCAATTTAGTTTTTTTGTTTTTATAATCAGGGATAGCTACTTGTAGAATTTCCCCTCAGATATCAATATAATTCAGTCAATAATCCATTGGAAATAATATGCACCTATTCCTCAGTCCTTTTTTTTTCTTTTTACAATCTTGTAATTGTTAATTCTGGGTAGCGTTGGGATGACTAAATGGAGCTGAGTGTTTACTGGCCGGATGACCTTCCTGATGCCTACGTGGCGTTCACAGCAGGTATCTTCTCTTTGCACTTTGAGCGAGAAGCATCTGCCGCTACCTAGGATCAAACTTTCAACCTTCCGAGTGGGAGGTGACTGTCTTCACCACTAGGCCACCACACCGCTCCTATTCCTTAGTCCTAAATGCTGAATATATCAAGGGAATAAAGATTATTAGGAACTTATACAGACACAAGTTTTTTAACTCTGTTAGTCTATACCAGGGCTATCAAACTTGTGTTGTTACATGACGTATTGGGACTTTTTTCCTCTTTGCTAAACTGGGTGTGGCCAGCGTGTGACACATTCAATCTGCAGGCCGCGAGTTTGAAAGCTGTGGTCTATACTGATATGAAAATTATGTTGCCACTTAGAACATTGCTGAAAAATGCTTATGTTATCTTTGGCAATTTATACAGCTATAATATTTAAACTAGACTAAAAATTTATTGAGAGAAAGTCTGCAGTAAATAAGTAATTCCTGATTTAAAAAAAAAGTCAGAAAGAGAAAGCCTCCTGCTAATATAAAGCACACACCTTTGCTCATCATCTGGCCTTTTGATCAAGTTGAACAGTATGTGTAGGAGTTGATCTCTTTCTTTAGGTTCAGGATGGAGGCAAGCTGTACACAGAATGAGTGGAATCAATTCCTAAAAAGAGTGTGAGTAGGAAGGAAAGCAAAAGCTATCAAGTGATATTAAAGAACATAGAAGAAACATTTGAAACTCTAAAGAGTAATAAAATTATTCCACATATTTAATTCATTATCAACACAATTTATTTGCACACAAGCATCTCATGAACTCAGAAAACATTGTCCATAAACATTATAGCTGTAAGTTCTAGTATCTGAACAATCTTGTCTTAATCTAAATTTCCTTACTTGAAACTGAAGAAAAGAAAGTGGTTTAAACCACTGAAAATGAGATTGAGTATAAGATTAACTTTTCATTATGCTGATTGCCATACAATAAACTTAATTCATTTTTATTTTGATACATTTTATATAAAGACATCTTTATAGCAAAAATGACTTTATTCCTATTTACAGAAGTTTAATCTGTTTTGCAAGCAATTTATATTAGAATTCCAATATTTTAGCTACTTCATGTATTTATGCTACTAAACAATATGCCTCCTGAATCAGGAAAAAATTCAAAGAAAATGGGGATAATTCAGAAATGTTTCATTTGTCTAGTTCCTAATTTTTTTTTATTTTTTGCAATATCACTATCAATCAGATATATAAAGGATCATTCTACTGCTGTTAAAAGAAATACATTTGTTTGCATGGAAGTACCTACATTTCACTAAACTATGGTTAAGTCTGTATATTAAAAGCAAAAATCTTTCTATATAGATAGCTTTTCAATATAATCTCTAAATCAGATGGTATAGATTCCCAAAGGCAGCTGTGACTTTTAAAAAAACTCTTTCCTTGATTTTTATGTCCAAACTAGACATTTTCAACAATACCCCAAATTAGGAAGACTTTAATAAGAAGATGAATAGAAAAAATGTATTTCCTTAAATCTTTAAACAATGAAAGATTATCTGAATAGACTACTTTAAATTCCACATATTCTCTGCAATTCATTAACAAAACCAAACAACCAAAGCAAACATAAAACTTAGATTTTAGAATACTAAGAAATTAAAATAAATCCCAATTTATTCCAAGTCTGGAGAGTACATGTAGCAATAGAGAGTATTTCAGTATGATAAAATTGGATGCCCAAGTTTCTCCTTCAGAAAAAAAAGGTATTATGTAATGAGATAAAATATTAATAACAGTTAAAGTCCAAGCCCTTCTGGAGGATACCTGATTGCTTATCTCTTGAATTGGTAATTTTACAATCATGTATTTGATTCTGTCCCCATCAAAGTATTTATTCTCATGAATGGTAGAAAAATACAATATAAAAGCAGTTAGACTTTATAGGTTTTTACAAATTGACTGGCTATTTCTCAGTTGACTAGCACTGAACCCCATTATACTGCCTTTCAACAATAAAAAAATATAAAATTATCTTGAAAGACAAGAAGACTAACTACATGAAAGATTTGGAAACAAGCTTTATTAGTAAAAGGAAAGGCTATAAGACAGAGTTCAGTTTCTTTATGTTTATTGCAGTTTCTATTATCATGACATTTCTTCTTCCATTCCAATCTAATTATATAACTTAATATCAAATGTTGATTGTATGAAAAAAAAAACCTTGCCAAGGGCTCTATTTTTGCTTGCTTCAGAATTCAAGTCTTTCTCAGCTTCAATAATCTTGCATTTAAGTAGGCCCAACTACTAAAAGAGGTTAATAGGCAAAACACCACCCCATTTTAAAAGTTGAATCAATATAACAGATTCTTTGAATCAGATCTAAAGAAATGACTATTTTTATAGAATATTATTTCAAGGAATGCAATGCAAAACATTATGGCTGTAAAAGTCTCTCCAAGAAACTAGTTTCCAAAAGGAGAAATCCAAAATGAAACAATTCTTTACAAATAAAAAAGATCAAAGAATGGAGAATATCTTGGCTGAAGAGAATGCCCTGAAAGGGGATTAAGACTTTTCTCAACAAAACAACTAGCTAGCTAACGTATACTCCCTAAACTTTCTATATATCTAAGAATACATGTTATTATTTTTCAAATAAGATATAAGAATATACATAAAGAAGGATCTATAAAGGTAATGTAAACATAATTAAGTATGACAAGGACATCCAGTATTTTTGAAAGTCTCTTGAAATAGACTTGATGAACGGAGAAGATTTCACTAGTTTCATAACAGAAAAAGACGAGACTGTATTTACAAATTAGATTCTAAATATGATAAAACAGGAAATATCTGTTTTACTAAGTGGAGTCACATCTTGATGCAAGACTGCTGACATAGCAATTGCACAAGAACATATACAATATTAATCTCATAATATACAACTGGGGAGAATTTTGGTTTTAATTGATATTTAATTTAGTTAATCCAAAAACTCTATTTGATCACATTATCTGAATATCCAATGATGCTGTGGGGTGCAAAATCATTTATATTGTTGTTTTTATACACATACACACTTTGTATGCTTATTTTTTATATTTTGAAATATCAGAGGAGAAGTAATCCTGAACATATATGTAGTAGCATTAATCCTCTTTACAAGTTTGCTGGATTTATGTAACATTAAATAAATAAAAAGCAATATCCCTTTTTCTTTACATACAATTTAGGAGTTGTGATTTTAAGTGATAAATCAATATCAAACCTTGAGTGTTTTTTTAAAAATCTGAAGAGGTATTGGCGAGAATTTTTAAAAAGTCATAATTCCTAATTTGCACAGTGAACAGAAAAATCAAGTGAAATTAAATTTTGGATTGTCTTTGCCTAGTAACAGGAATTTAGTTTCATATAACAGGGACTTCCTTGTTGCCCAATTAATACTACCATGGCCTTGCATTGCCTGTAAACAGTCAGTGCTATTGAATTCTTAGTAAAAATACCAAACTGTGTTGTATTATACATAAGTATTACTGACATACAACTATATACTAGTATAAGCATGAATATGTTCCATGCCTTCTGTCCATACAGAAAAAAAAGATCAGGACAAATATTTATTGCATATTTATTCAACATAAAAAGGCTTTAATGGTTATCAAATATTGGATTGGGAAACCTTGTCAAGATGAAGGTCCTTTTCAATATTCTACAATGAAGTAGAATATTGTAATTAAAAAAAAGAAAACATTCAGGTGTCTTTAAAAACAAAAAGTCTATAATGGCATTGTGGAATAATAATGAATTTGTCATACAAAAGAATATATGGCGGATATATGGATTCAGATAATAGTAACTGATTTTTAAAGTAAAATGATTACTTGCACTTCCTATATTTCTTATTTTTTTAATTAAATATTTTTGTTCCCATTTCCACAAGAATAGATGTGCAGTAACTGATTTTAAATAATAATTACTTGAACTTCCTATATTTTGTACTTCTCTAATTAAATAATCCTGTTCCCATTCCCACAAGAATATATATATATATATATACATGTATTGTTTCAATAGGACTATACTCTGAATTTGATCAAGTGGACTAAAGATAGTAAAAGTTTTATTATTCTGCTTCAAGATCACTAAATAAATAAATAAATAAATAATAAAAATTTCATAATGGAAGATGATAGGGATATTTATGTAATTAGAATGGAGGCAGTGAATGAAAACTTTCATTGGGTTAAAGGGGATTAGAAAAAAACTCCAGTTACAGAAGATTTTTAATCTTTATCTATGTAATGTATTAGTTATCTTACATTAAAACACCAACATTTTAGTTATCCAAGATTTAGTACATAGTACATAGTGTCTTTGTGTATAAGATTTAGAGAAGAAAAATCCGGAATATTAATTAAGGAGCATAAATACACGATGCTGAGAAGTGTATTTTATAAAGTATTAAACTACATACTTGGAAAGCAGAAACAGTTTGGAAAGTATTCCACCAGAAGAGGTACATTCAAAAAGTGATCAGTATTAAACGGCATGATAATGCTTGTCAGTAACTCTAAGGATGATTATTAGATTTTAGACAGTGGTTAGATGTTTATTATATTTTATGATAAATTAGTAGTCAAACTTCCAATAAACCATTTGTTTAAATCATCTGGCAATAAAGATGATCTTGGAAGTATATTTACTGTCATTTTCTAGAAATGAGAATGGATATTTAAATTGGGTTTTACAGTAGTTTGAAAATATAAACAAATGATAAAGAGTTGAAGGAAATTACTACTTTGAGAGTTAAAAACAATATGCAGCAGAATAATAGCTGAAATATTTGTTGAATTTTTAATTCTGAGGTTCTACTTAGTTTTTATTAAGTGGAATTTTTAATGATCATATAAACAGCAAATCTCCATTCTACAAACTGATTCTGAAACTTTTAAAATTGATTAGTCTATTTAGGCATGTAGAATTATGCAGACTTTTTAATTAAATGTATTAAGTCTTTTGAAAATAGTTTTGAGATTCTATTTTCCCTTCAACTGAAAAATATTATTGGATAAAATCAGTGACATAACAAGGTTATCAGTCTATTATCTTTTGCAAGGTTGTTTCATGCTATCTAGATTGGTTGATATGGGGCAGATACAAGGCTGATGCTTTTACCTTGCAGAAAGCTGGATACTGACTCTGTTGGAATTAGTTGTGTGTCCACGTCCATTGGTCATATTCTTTCATGCATATTATAGGATTGGAGCGTTCTCTGCATCGCTGCATCAGTGCTTCTAAACTTCCTTCTATCAATGGGAGTGGAGAAACAATGAGAAACCTTCTTGAATGTCCTAATGCATGTTCCATGTTTAGTCAATGAAGGGGAAAGAAAAGGAATGACAGAGGCAGAAGGACAAGAAGTTTTACTGAATGGGAAGTAATGCGGAAAGAGTTCAAATGCTATATAAGGACTCCCTACACTTGAAGGTAGCTTAGATTTTTTTTTTTACTTGAGAACTCTTCCAGTAAAAGAGAGAATATAGCTGCCTTTAGTGTGCTGCACTCTTACGCACACTTACCTGAATTGATTTCCACTGCCTTATTTCTTAGTGAATCAAGAAGTGCAAGAATGTCTAATCTTACAGGAAGAATACAGATCAAATTCTTCTGAATTTAAGGATTTTGCTGGAGGCTATTCCTAAGATTCAAGGTATATAATTACTGTGCATATGCACGATTACTATTTTAACAAGATTTCCATAAAAAAAGACACATCCAAAATGCTAGCTAAATTTACTTCCTGAAGGAAAAGAATGAAAAATAATCTGCCCATGAAAACGGCAGCATGTGATCAATGCCAAGGAAAGAGGCTTCCACTTTTATAAATAAAGTGATTCTTGCCTGTTGGGAAGTTATACCATGTGTGCCAAAGTAATGAAATATACATTTTTAAATTTGCCTATCGTGGCATCTTTCACAGACATACCCTGATCATTTACTTCTATTTTGCCATACTTTCAAATGATAACATATTACTTAACATATTTTTTTTTGCCCAAAGAGGTAAAAACATAACCCCAAAGTTCTCAAGATGTAGTCCATGACTCTAAAGGTGATGAAATTACTTGTGTAGGGTTGGGGGACAGTATTTTTTAACCCTAGTCAGGCATGCCCAAGCAAAGTGTAAGCACTTTCTGTAAGCGCTGTCAAAGCCTGACCCTGTTTTGCCTGGGCATACCCACAGGGGGCTTGCAAAACAAAAGAACAAAAGCAAAGCCCAGAACAAGTTTTGACAGTATTTCTACTTTACTAATGCAAAGCCTAGAGTGAGTTCCGAGTGTTAGTTTGAACTATAGGTCTCACAACAGATTAAAATCAGACATAAAATTGCTGTAACTGGTATATATGTCTCTTACTGGTTGATGACGTCTAGCATGGTGTACGTATATATGTATACAACCATCATTTTTTGAATGTTTGAAGACTTATATATATTAGTGAAGTTCAATATACTTGTCCTGTGTTTTTAGTATTTCAGAATGAAAAAAATTATTGACTTATAAATGGAAAAGAAAGATGGCTAAACTATCAGTAGTGCTGAAAAACTTAACAAAGGCTAAGACAGTACAAGGAAATGCCTTAGTAAAAGGATTATTTCTTATCCAATCCTAACCTCATAAAATCATTAGATTTAATCATGATAGGATGGCATAAATTCATTGACCATTTTAGGGAAAGTTAACTGATTTTCTTGTAAAAAAATATTGATGCCATCAAATGATATTCTCTTTTCTTCCCGCAATGCTAGCCCAATGCCAGAACTTTTTTTCCCCACTGAATTCAGGATTTCTACAGAAATTGACAATGTAATTTGTTATAATTCTATTAGAACATTTTGGCTAACATCCAATGAATTATATAGCTATTTCTGCACATCCAATGGGAATTTAAACTTTAGTTTCCTGATGCTACTCCCCTTAGTTGTGTGACAAATAATTTTTGAAACTGAAAAGGCCTTTAAAAATAGATTATAAGAATACCATGGGAAATTGAAAGCAACTAAAGACGCATAAAGTTGTCAACAAATTATACACTCTAAGACAGCGTTCCCCAACCTTTCTGGTTTGGCAGCCCGGGGTGAGGAGGTGTAGGCGCTTTTACACACACACCCTGCTGTGAAAAAGGTTGTAAAATTGGACCAAACCACAGGGTGACCCATTTTACAACCATCATGACTTATGATCACAATTGCCAGGCTCAGTTATAGTCATAACTCAATGACTACCTATGATTTCATGATGGAGCCACTTAGAAGTAAGAATGCTCATCTCTACTAATTTCTTGAGGGGAATGAAGATGGAAAGAAAAGGTGGTTTCACACATTTTGACTCCAACCTTACCTTTCCAGCACTGCCATATAACCTTAAAAAAAAAAAAAAAAGATGCCTACACTTGTTCCATGAAAAATATCAGCATATTATGTCCAATGGCTGCATATAGAATTATTTGTCTCTCTGTTACAAAAAATCCTACAGATAGCAGCTTCAGCTGTGAAGCTTCAGAGAATTATTGTACCACAATTATAACATGGAAATATAATAACTGACTAAGCAAATTAGCTGCGCAACTGCATAATTTTCCAAGAAATGAACCTTCCAATGAAAAGAAATCATAGGATATATGAAGGCCAGCTGTTTTTGGTTTTGGAAATAGGAATTAAAAATGTTTGCAAAAAGTATTTCAAGAAGCTGTTTATTACAGCTTTGCATAGAACATATTATATCTTTTGCTATAAGTCTTACTAAAATTATTGAAAAAAAAATTCTGGAATGCATATTTTGCCTGGGAAATGTTTAGAGCTTCTTCAAGTTAATTGGAGTTTTTGATTTATTTTTAAATAGCTGATCTCTATAAGATATCAAAACTAATTCTGAAATTTTATTCAGTTCAAGAAATGGTTTCTCAATCAGCATGAAAAACAATAAATTCTAAAGCCCTTTTAGTTTCATAAAACTAATCTCATGTTAGTTTAGAACAGAGGTGGCAAACTCAAGACCTGGGGGCTAGATCCGGCCCGCAGGGTACTTAGATTTGGCCCGCAGTGCTGCCCTGGAAACAGCGAAGGACTGGCCTACAGTGCCTCTGCCAGTGAAAATGGAGTTTGGGAGGGGCGTGGACAACCCTTGCGAGCTATGTTTTTGCTGGCAGAGGGTTGCAGGAGGCCATCGCAGCTGAAAACGGAGCTTGGGAGCCCGTTTTTGCTCAGGCCACCACAGGTGCCCCCAACACGAGTGACGTCAAGCTGGCCACTCCCACCCTGACGCCTACTCCAACCCCCTGAGGTCAAACAAAACCCCGATGTAGCCCTCAATGAAATCAAATTTGTCACTCCTGGTTTAGAACTTGACCTTAAAAGCCTGTTCGTATACATGTCATTAAGTAGCATCTACGATGTTACTGTTTCTGCTAAAATTAATTATTTAGGTATGGATAACTAATATAAGTAAACTGTGAATACTATTTCTCCCAATTCTATATTTTAAATTAACGCTATAGTACGAAAATTGGAATGAGCTAAATAAGTAATACTTCCTATTGATTTTGGATTGTTTCAGAAATATAACATGTAAAAATTAAAGTATAAATCTAGCCATCCATTTTTGATTTGTTTGTTTGGTTTTGTGATAATGCAGTATATGGGAAATCAGATTAACTGGTAGTAAATCTTATACAAAATAAGGAAAGGACATTCCTGGATGAAATTATTCCAATGGAGAGGAGAGGAACAGAAGCATGATCTTTATGCTAGTGCATAAATAGGAGCCTGTGTTCCTATTAAGTAGGAGAACCATTAATTCTTCTTTTGTTCTAAATTCAGAACTATTAGATTTGAAGGATACTAATAACTTGGTAATTGAAAGTTGTTAGCATTCTGTTATTGATTATTTGGCTATTTCACATGCAAAAAATCAAGATACTAATATATATTTACTAACTTTTATGAATTACGTATCAACTCAAAATTTTGATTATCTATTTCCACACATGTGCAAGGATTAAATAAGCAAAAATTAGGACTGCAGAAATATATAATATTGAAATATAACTAGGAACTGCAAAGAAGAACTAAAGCAGCATTCTGGTAAGCTGATTGGCAACAGCCAGAAATTGGTAACTGATCCTGACAATTTAATGTAGCCCATATAATATCATCTACTGTAACTTAAACAGATGTATTATTTCATACAATATATATGCAGCATATATAGTCAAAAATTGAATCCCACAATAAAGCATTAACTATTGGAAAATGTAGTTAGTGACTGTAACCTGAAGGATCAGTACACATTTCTTGACTTAGTTACCTTTTCATAAAGCTCACAAAGTTAAATGCCAAAGTGCATTACTAGATATCTAGATTAACAGGTAAAGCTAAGCTGGCTCGAAAAGCAATTCTGAATTAAAATAAAGAAAACGCATATAGTACCAACTCATCTTCAGCTCAGACTTCATTGTATGATTAGAAATGCATCACTAAGAGCCAAATTCTCAGTTAAAATTACACTAAAAGCCCATGTTGATAACAGCAAACCAGACTTCGGGGTTCTGGCCTGCCAATGAGTGAGCAACATACAGATCTTGCTCTAACCACTCCCAATTATTGGTGCAAACTACTGACAGTTCAATCTAGCCATGCTGTCTGTCTGAATATGGCTGTTAATAAGAAGGGTAAACAATTAAATGCGTATCATTTTTAGAAATAACGTAACAGGCAAGTTCACTTCAATTTAAAATTTAGGTTCTACTCAAATATAACAACACTAGAACCGAGTTTAGCTAATGTAAGTAAGCAAACTTAAGGGCAAAACAGATGGACTCACAGTAACAGCCCTGCAAAGTGCCTTAAGGATCTTAAGCAAAAGGATAAATAGCAGGATACCATGCTGTTTTGCTAAAAACTTACCTGACATAGATGTGCAACCATTTTCTGAGAGTAGAGATGCATGTACAAAAGTGAGAAGATGATTGCAAGTAACAGACTTCAGTATAATAAATAATACATAATTCTAAATGAATAGAAATATTGCATGAAACTAAACAAATATTCCTATATTTCTTACCTCTCGTTTTGCAAGCAGGACATTAGGAACAATATGTGGTAAACAACGTCCAAGCATCAGCATGACACTTTTTTCACTATCAGCAATTCGAGACACCTAAATTGCAATATTTTTGGCAAAGTCATATACAGCAATTGAGTTATTCAATAAGTCTTCGATAAAAATGGTTTGAATTTCTTTCAGAAATTAGCACACAACTCAAATCTAAAATAAAATGCACACCTTAAACATATTGGGGAAAAGTAAAAGCTATCTGAATGTAATTATGTAATTGATTCAGAGAACACACTGGGATAATGAGAAAGTACCACTGTGTGAATGACTGTCCAAAGGATATTAGATTAGTATATACCTAGATTTCAAAAAATGGTACCTAGACCAACATACTCATGTGACAATTGGGTAAGGTGGTCAAATATATTATCAGCTCAAATGCATAAGCAAGTGGCAGAGGTACAATGAAAGAACAATGAAAGACTAACAATCAAAGTTGAAATAGGTTCCTTTGCTTAATTCTTATGATTCAAAAGGAATTACTATTTTACAAAAATAAATGTACCTCTGATCCCAAACGGCTCTCTGCTGACATCTGGCAAAATGACAGCAATGCTTGATGGAATGCAGGTGATAACTTCCTGAAATAATGGGATGGAAAGGAAATATAAAACATAACAAAAAGTTACTTGTACAAATCTATTTATTTCACAACTATCGTAATAATTAAAAAATAAATGTTCAGTTTAAAAGTTTAATTAAGAATTCTATATTGGAGCCTGAACAATTTTCAGAGGTATAATTTACAGGATTCACCAAGTGTGTTATATTTTATTTAATCATAAGTTATTGAATAAAGCACAGCTGACTGGAGTTGCTCAATATCTTAAACCTTAAACCATAATTTATCATTTATACAACATGCTAAGCCAAAAATGAAAAATTATGTTATGGCTTGGCAAAATATGTCTATACTTAGAGAAATATAATAAATTAATTTCTGAAATCATGTTGTAACTGAAACAGGAAGACAACTGAAAAATAATCAGCATGTCAAGATTCCTTCCATTAAGACATTACAATTCGTCATGGTTAATATAATCCTATGCATTTCTGGATTTCACTCCAAATAAATGACTGCTACATGGGTAAGAAAACATGGATAATTGATGGCCAGTATTTAAAGAGAAATTTGGAGCTAAGAATGTTCACACGGAATCCCATAACCTTAATGTACTACATCAAACCTGGTAGGGTAGCTATTTAATTAAAGGTGGAGATGATAAAACTCCTACTTCAAAAAAGAAAGAAAGAAAGAAAGAAAGAAAGAAAGAAAGGAAGGAAGGAAGGAAGGAAGGAAGGAAGGAAGGAAGGAAGGAAGGAAGAAAGAAAGAAAGAAAGAAAGAAAGAAAGAAAGAAAGAAACCTCACAAGCATTTTTGTGTGCTGATAGTATAAATTCAGAACCTGAATATAGTTGTTAAATGTTCAATACAGTATTTTATGGTAAAAACAAAGAATAGATGAATTTAACTAACCTATTAGGTTTATCAAAATGTATGGCAGCTTTATTTGATGGGGAACAAGGTAGAAATTTTTCTCTTTCTTTATAAGCAAAAGGTATTCCAATATCCTCTTTAGAAGTCCTACATTCAGATTCCATTAAAGTTATTTCTTCTTCAGTTCTCCCAAGTTTATCATCATTACTTGAACTTTTAATGTCTAAATATTTTCCATTATCATCTGGGAGCGTGGGAGGCACTTCGGCTGAAGATGACTGTACTGTGTCACATATCATTGGAATAGAAGTTTTTTGACTTCTCAAGTAGTCTATTTCACTGCAACAGAGAAAAGAAAAAGC
Source organism: Pituophis catenifer annectens (assembly GCF_029215685.1). NCBI lineage: Eukaryota > Metazoa > Chordata > Lepidosauria > Squamata > Colubridae > Pituophis > Pituophis catenifer. The sequence goes on from NW_027256883.1 coordinate 75,854,915, forward strand.
TTCTGAAACAAAAAATTAGTATGAAATAAATCACCTTTAATGACTTATCTAGTTCATGAATGAATTTTATGAAATATTTTATTGGGACACATCTACCACAAATTTAAAAATATAGCAATATAGTGGCCCAAACTCTGTGGAACATTCTTACCACTGGAGAGGAGAACTCGGTTTTGCTGGGTGACTCTAGGCCCAAGGGGACGCTCATTGCTGGAGGTGGATGATGAGGTAAGATCTCATCCCTATACCGTCCATATCTTGGTCCTGTTTTTTTTTTTTTTTGCATAGTTTAAAAATTTTAATATGCAATGTTTTAAAAGTTAAACAGCTTTTCTATTTATATTTTATTATCTGTAAGCCACCCAGATCTGCCTTATCAGGAAGATGGGCAGCATATATATTTAATAAATAATAAAATAAGCTACCGCCATGCTGGTTTATTCATATCCAGCATCCCTGCAAAATCTATTTTCTTCATTCCTTTTGATGCATGAAAATAATTCTGACAAAGATACCTTGAGGCATATAATAGGTTTTGGTAATGAAAGCTGTTAAACTAAAATGCAGAGAAACAAGTTTTTAAAAGCAGTTTAACTCAATGCCATATTCACTTAAAGGCATAATAAACTGAGATGGATACACTGGTTCATGTACAGCAAATTGCTTATTTTGTATAATTTTTTAAAATGTCAACACATTAACATACCTTTCAAGCCTTTGTATCTGCTCCATAAGAGACCATTTTTCTGTGCTTAATGCATTAATTTGATCTTCCAATTTCTGCACCAACACACATTGCTAAATAAAAGGAATATGACCAGAAAAAAATAATTAAATTAATTAATTTAAATTGAATAAATAAATAAATTTAATTTGCCATCATTCAAAATGAATTATACCTCTATTGATTCTGATGTTCCAAATACAGGAATGTTTTCTAGGATAGGAGTAGTTGCCTCTAATTCATCCTCTTCTGGACCAACTGCTACATCTACAATATCTTTTGCAATAACTTGGTGATTTCCAAAATCACGGTACAGTTGTAGCAAGTCTGGAGGTTTTGGAATGTTCAGTCCTACATCATCCCACAGTTCAAAATCCTTTATATATGCAAAATTAAAATATTTATGAGGTTCCATAAATAAGTGTGCAAGTTATCACATCAAATGATAAAATGCAACTTCCAGAAGAAAACTTTAGTTATTGGCTTCATTCTAGCTGCCACTAATTAAACATATTCAAACCTGGTCCTGTTCATTACTTTGGGGAGTACATTCTCCAGCCTGCTACTCAAAATTGCAATGTAGTACATGGCCTGGAAAATACAGTGCACCCCTCTAACATATATAAATAGATGGTGTTTATTTACTCCTGGAAATAAGAATATTTAAGCAAATTAGGGGAAACTACAAACCCCCCAGAATTAAAAACAAATCAAGAAGGGTGAACTTTCAAAATATCATGTAAGCCACCAATAATTGCTAGATCACAATGGAGTATGAAGTGATTAAATATAGGAGAAAGAAGGTTCATCACACTTAAGGTCTACAAGTACTGACTGATTATTGGGAAGTAGGAAAAAGGGATGGCTGTCAAGAACAGTCTGTACTACTTTATTTTATGACATTTGTTTCACTAATATAAGATTCGGGAAAACTTCCTAGCTATACATCAGCTCAGGATTTTCCATCAAAAGCATCAGTGGTGTAGCTTCACAGTAGGTCATCAGCTTTTGATCATTCATACATTAAAATCAGCCTTATTGGAACAAAATTAATAATACAGAATAGATGAATCATTGGAATTTATGATTTATATCAAGAGATAAAAATTATTTCTCCTTCAGTGGTGGGCTGCTCCCGGTTCTGTCCAGTTCTTTAGAACCGGTAGTAAAAGAGGCGGGAGGCTCCGGCCACCGCCCAGACGTCCTAATTGATGATCTGCGTATGTGCAAAAGCTTCTATGCATGCACAGAAGCGTGTGTGTGCAAGTGAAGCTAGCGCACACACTCCTGTTGCGAACCAGTAGTAAAGGTAAGTAGAACCCACCTCTGTTCTCCTTGTATTAAAAAGATGGCCCTCATTATGCACACCAGATACCAGTATCCATAATAAACCAGCTGATATATCTATGGATTTTGGTGGAATTATTTCTGCATCCATTAAATGCTTTTTATGGGGACCTTTTTAATTGCAGTTATTCACAACAGAATCCTTGTTACTGATGTTTCAAAAAGAAAGAAAATTATATTCTTTTCTATCCTTTTTATGAAATTCATCTCTCCTCCCTTATGTATCCCAGACTGAAGCAGGGAGAAAGCATTAAGATGGAGTGGGCAGGAATGAACAGAGTGTATTAAAAAAAATATTCCCAACTATTTTGGGAACTTTATGATCAGCTTTTTTGTTGTTATTTATTTGTTCTAAAACAATGATGCATTCAGATTCAGACCTAACACTTCATATGTTTAGCACTTTATAAACCAGAAAGAGAACATTGCAGAAGGGTGAAAAAGAAATCTATTTTCTTCTAGTGCTCCTGGACCTGGTAATCTGGAGTTCAAAACACCAGCATTACAGTTAAGAATTAGCTTATTATTCTTTACTATGAATAAAGCAATAATCCTACTTTAATTAACTTATGTGAGAGATACACAATAAACAAAGAATTTTTTTTTGAAAATAAATTAAAAATAACTAGACCACGTTAGGAACAAAAGGGAAAAAGACCCAAGCTCAGAATGTCACAAAGGTGCCATTCCAACTTACCTGATCATCGTTCTCATCTGAAAAAGTTATTGAAGTAAGCTTGTATCCATTCTTTAACAAAAATTCATTGACTAAGAAGTTTAAAGCTCTTTTTTCAAGAGGTTTAATTGGTTCCTAGGAAAAATAAATGCATATAACATTTAAATCTTGATGTCATTAAAACATTTTCCTATTATGTTTAACAGATATTAAACGAGTTGATTACCCATTTCAAAATAAAACCTATAGGCTTGAACTTCTGCACCTAAGCATGTTATTTGGTTAGATGTGAGAATGCTGGGAACATAACATTGCTCTAAAGCAGGGGTATCAAACTCAAGGCCCGTGGGCTGGATCCAGCCTGTGGGGCCACCCTGGAAAATGTAAGGGGCTGGCCCGCTTCACATCTGCCCGGTCTACCCACATCGCTTCCAGTGGTGGGTGGCCCCCAGTTCGGACCGGTTCACAAGAATTGGTAGTAAAACCAGCGGGAGACTCCGGCCACCGACTCGGATATCATCTGGAAGCTTCTCTGCATGCACAGAAGCTTCTGCGCATGTGTGTGGCCCCGTTGCGAACCGGTAGTAAAGGTAAGTAGAACCTACCCCTGGTCGTTTCTGCCCGGTCTACCCAATGCGAAGAAGAAACAGTCAGCCACGCTTGCCTGGCCCCCCGAGGTCAACCACAGCCCTGATGTGACCCTCAATGAAATTGAGTTTGACATCCCTGCTCTACAGTAACAGCAGATGTAGCACATTGGATCACTCACCTGAATTTCAGGACTTGATTTATAATTTCTTCGTTCCTGCAAAGGAACTTCATTTTCTGAAAACAGCAATACATAAAAAATATTATTCTTCAGGCAGTAATGCACCACCTCTTTCTATTTTATCAAAATACAAAAAACTGAGGAAAAGGTTTGTGTACACCACCTGCAGCCTGAGTCAGGTTGGCTCGGAGGGCCTGAATGGTCTCTTTTGCTTTCCGTAGTTCAAACTCCAGGACTGGACAAGGATTTGGATTAAACATACACAGGCATCCAATCAAGAATAGGGAAACAAAAATGAAATATAAAAAAGCAAGGATGGGTGTAAAAATAAAATACAATTTGTATTAAAGACAGAGCATGCAATCTTTATGGAACTCATGAACGCATGCAGCAGAGTTAGACTGCAGCAAACTGGTGAAAGGTTTCCATGATTCAAACCTAATTTTAGTTAAAAAATCTAAGCTTTCTGACAAGGAGTACTACATGTTTTAAGAAATAAAATGTATCTCTTTTTGAACATCTTGAAAATTTCACATTACAAACTATTATTATATTTTAAGCTTTTAAAGTTTTTACCTTATACAAATGGAAATATGAGGCCATCTTGCTTTTAGGGAATAAGGAGAATGATTAAAACTATAGTTTTGTAAAAAAAAGAATTGAATAATCTGTAATTACAAAAATGAAATAATTCATGTTAATGCCATTTACAAAGGATGGTTTAATTCCCATTTTGTGGCATGTTATGTGACATGTCGGTTGGGTAGAGCAGCTTATCATGTCAACTGAGTTCTTAAATATCTGCAAACTTTGAAAAAAATCATTTAATATTTCTTTTCATAAAGAACATTGATTTCATGATTTAAGTTACCTGAAATTTTATGAATTGCTTTCTGCCATAGAAAAGTGATTCATAAAAGATTATCTAATCTTTGAACATTTCCTGTAATTGATCTTGGTTAAGACACCAAGGTACACTAACAGGCAATTACTAGCTACTTCTTTATAGGTATTTCTTTATCATTAGAAATATTCTACAGATTTTTTAGAACATTTTTTTCTACAAATGCTCCATTTATTGGTAATACCGATAGGTTAGTAATAGGACTATATGGAAAAAATATTCACTCAGTTTGCATTTTTCTTCTTCAAAAACAGAAGGCATAATTAGAGTACATCACAACTACTACACGAAAATAACCTGTTTGATGCACAGAATTTTAATGCAGAAATATAAAAGCATAACTGAAGATTTGATGGAAAAGTATAAAAAAAAAATCTGTGGTAGTCAGCAATGCTGATCTGCAAATATTTCTGTGCAACAAAGATGTTTTCAACATCTGGATAAGCTTATCTTTTGAAAATTTAATTTAGCTTAAAAGAATTTATGATGAGCAATATTTCTTCCTTAAAATGTAGAAATGCATGGTTACAGAACTATTGCAGATCAGAAATGCCCTGCAACAGGATGATAGAAAGGTTTTTTTTAAGAAAAATAGCAAAAAAAAAAAAAAAAAAAAACCACACCAAAAAACAAATTGTGGAGAAGCTCAGGAATTCCAAAAAGAAAACTGAAGTTCAGTAGCGAGACAAATCACTGAGAGCACAGAAATCCAGAAAACTCATATAACATATACCTGCAGTATATCAGATGGCAAAGTATTTCCATTATCTAATTATGACATCCTACTACATACAGAGCAGATTTTATAATTACGGTATGCCTATTTGTTTTATTAAAACAGTTTACTCTGCTGCATGCTTTCTCTTCAGATATCTTAATATTTTGAAACAGCTAGTTAATTCAATAACATATCCACAATGACTCATAGCTGTAACAAAACACACTGTTCATCCAGAATTAAGTAATTATATTTGGCTCAAATTAAATCAGAACAGAGTTCAACTTAATATGGAACTAAACAAATACTTAATTCTCTTATTCCCACATTCACTTTAGAAAAATGACATAATAACGCATACCTATCCTAAAATGTTTATGTAGTAATAAATGTGTTAGATTGGGATTCAGGCAGCCTTTAGAAGCATACTATAATTTACTATCCTAAGATCCTACCCAAATCCCCAGTTTCCTCTTTTGTAGATCCCACCCTGTGCCATTTTTCATAATTGTTACACAAATGCCCATAGTACATAAATATGCAAAAGACTTTCACTTGTTACTCTTTTAAGGCTACAGAATTAAACTGCATTTACTAAAAGAGACAGCTACGTAATTCAAGCAAGAATTAAATTTTCAGAGGTTCCACCTCTGTGTACTCTATATTTGCAGCAGCTATCATTTTGCAATGAACACCTGAAGGTTCACTAGCTCTGGAAATAATTGTATAATCAACACATATTTTTATTACCTAAACTTAAGAAAGGCAATGTTATGTTTGAAATGTGTCACTGTTTTTAACGTGATTTGCAAAAAATAAATTACTAAAGTTTTCCAAGATGCTTAATTTGCAATGGCTACATTCAAATATCACATTATATGCACCATCACAAAATAGTACCATATCATATGTAGAGCTGGTGGAGGGGAACAGAAAAAGAAGATAAATTCAAAAAGGGAAGTGAATGAGGAGAAACAAACAACAAAATAGAGAGAGAGAGAGAGAAAGAGAGAGAGACAGAGAAAGAAAACTGATCTATGAAAACAGATTCAGAGAAGCAAAACAAATCTAGCAAAAAACAAAAAAAAAGATAGACCTTCCCCAAAGTTAGGCTATCCACCCATATTCCATTGTTTTCTAAGCTATTATTTGCTAATCTCAGCCTGGATTTGAGATGGATGGAAAACAATGATGCTCTGACAATTCTGCTTTTAACAAAATACTCTTTTCCATATCAACATCCTGAGACCAATCTCAAGCTGAAGATTACTGTTAAATAAATGAAACAACAACGTTCTTCTCATTTCCCTTCTCATCTCTAGTTATTAGGACTGTGCAATTCCTTAAAAAAGGAAGCTTCAAAATGTGTAAGATTATGGATGGGGCATCTTTTCACAAACAATTAAAGCAGCCATTATTTTTTTCTGCTTTATATATCTGCTCTGGAAAGTGATTTTAGCCATCCTTCAACTACTGGGTGTGAATGGTGGCAGATTTGCATAAATGGAATGTTCCATCATCTTTATAACCACTAATATATTATAGGATCGAATGTATTTCCCTATGATTCCGAATCTGGTCAGTCAACACAAAAATGCAAAAAAGTAACATATTGTTTTGTTTTCTATTGTTGCATTAGAGTTGCTCATATTTGTAATAAATATGTGATTTGTATATATTTTCCACTTTTCTTAATCTTACCACAAAGAATTTAATTCATATCACTACATTTTTATGATGCTTTCTAATGAATAAGAATCTATTAGCAGAAAAATAAAGTAAATTGAAAAGTTTCATTATTTAAAAGAACTTGAGCTTCTCAGGAACACTTGTACTACCACTGATTTGTGACAAATACAGTAATGGAAAAATCATGCAAGAAAATAATTTCTATAATGAACTTTATTTTAATGTGAAGAAATGTGAAGATGTTAATAATGTAACCATCCATTCAATAACTTGTTTCTAGACAATACTCTGTAAATTAAATTTATAACATAATATTAGGCAGTGTGTGATTTACAAACATTGATACCAATAAAAATTCACCAAGAAGCATGATTTGTGCAAAGCCCACTTGGCATCTTATTGAAATTTTACTCACCAGCTACTCGCTCATCAGTCTCCCTATTTCCATCATCTGAATATCTTGCAAAATCCAAGGAATCAAGAGTGCTAATGCTTCCAGCTCGATCTAAAGAAAAAAATAAAGGGAAATATCTTTTGTTTTCAAATAGGATAAAACGACATGCAAAGGATAGTTTTCATGAGAGTTGTATATTAGTTTTGCCACAACCTACAATGAATTTCATTTTAAAAAAGTGATTTGCAAAAGGTTAAGTTTTATGACTGTCTTCACTAGAACCATGAAGTGCCCACCTTTCAACTTTAATGGCTATCAACTTTCATAGTCAGCTGGTCTAGTGGTTAAAGTACCAAACTAGAAACCAGGAGACATGAGTTCTAGTCTGGTTTTAGGCATGAAAGCCAGCTGGGTTACCTTGGGCCAGTCACTCTCTCTCTCAGCCCAATCCACCTTTCAGGTTTGTTGTTGTAAGGAGAGGAGGAGGAGGAAAGAGTATTATGTATATTTGCAACCCTGAGTTATTTATAAAAAATAATAAAGGCAGGACATAACTAAATTAACAAAAGTAAAGTTATATTTCTTATATTTATAAAAATAAACATCTGTTTTCCTTTCATTTGCCTTTTCCCACAAAAATGTTACTTTAGAGACAACTTTCTGAATGCAAACGATGCAAACATAAAACTACAGTAGTGAGAAAAAGAGTGTGAATGCACTGACAGGGGTGTCAAACTGGCAGTCCGCGGGCAGGATGCATCATGCACAGGCCACACCCACTCCAGCTCTGCGAATGGGAAAAACATTGTGAAACATCACGTGATGTGAGTTTAGCACCTGTGCTTTAGTATGAACTTTTCTGTAATTCTGAAGCACTGTGACTGATGCAAATTGTGATATGGGCTTCACTGAGTTTCTATTAATAGATTGAGAGTTTCTGGTTAAACAAACCCCACCCAAAAGTGTACTTTTATAGCTTTACAGAATACACTGGATCAACATTCACTTTTTTTGTTCCAAAAAGTAGTGGGTCCCTAGCACAATTAGCTCTTTTTAAGGGGTTGTGTGGTACCATGATTTAAAAACCACCATGTTTAGATTCACAAAGCCAAAACTAAGGAGACCATGTTTTAGATAAACATGGCTTTGTTCCTTGTTTGCCAGGCAAACTACATCCAAGACTGGCCGAGTTCTGCTTTCCTTCATAATGTGGCATAAAGCTTATTTTATAAAGTAATCCTTTCAGTAATGTAATTTATACTTTAAACATGTGATCAAAGTTTAAATGTTTTAAGAACTGAACTTTTAAAAATGTGCACTGCTCTTTTTTTGTTTCTGTTTCTATTTTTCTATTTACAGTACTTATTTATTTCTGAATATTGAGGCAATAAAACAATAAAACATGGGGCTTTTTTTTCAAAATTCACTAGTATAATGTAAAATAGGATTTGTTTGTCCCATTGTATAGGAAGGCTTTCACACTGGCAGGCTTGGATATATTTCCAGCAATGGTACTGTTGGGAAATTTTAATGGATTCCTTACCAATATTGTTCAGATCTTAAGTCAAGACCAGAGCACATATACTTATGAAATGCATATTTGTCACCTATGGAGGATAGAGCTAATCTTTCCTCTTATCAGAAACTACTCAAATCAATCTCCCAAAGTGATTGTGCATTATCTTCCAAAGTACCAGGACCAAGAGGTTTCCAGAATGGTGGGCAAATTTTGTGCCACAGAATTAATAGTCGTTACTGGATCTGACTGTGATATGTTTAGTTTCAGGTACAAGTGGTTTTTGTTTTACTAGATATTTGCACTCTTGTATTCTTTTCTCAACCTTTTGCTTTTTTGCTCAATGACCATATATTGACATAAGAAACAATAAATTTAAAAGAAATATTAAGAACCTTTAGAGTCACCATATAAACTTATAATTTACTTAACAATGTAATAACAGAGGTCACATCTTTCTGGTTATGGCCAGATATTACTTTGAAATTTTTGATCAGTTTCTTCCTGGTAGAATTGTGCTATGAGGAAATAGGTTTCACTTCATTTTTAATCCATTTTTAGTCACTCAAGGCCACTTTCTTGAGAGGACTTGTGTGACTTTTGTCAGATTAGTAATTCTATTTAAGCATTGCTGAATTTATTGTGATGCTTTAGTTAAAGATCTACTCTACCTTTCCCAACTCACCTAAATCTATGTGTTCAATCTAAGAACCTCCACTCTATCGAGGACCTATCTTGATGACGGGCTTTGGAGCCCTGAGAGGTGGCATTTGGCAAAAAGGAGGCTGTGGGGTTTTTTAGCTGTGTCCTTTGTTAAATTTTTAAGGGGTTCTGGGAGGGGGATAGTGGGTTTTATGAATGTGGGTTTGGGGGGCTAACCCATGAGGGGTTGGGCCTAGTCCGCCAGAGGGCTATGTGACTGGGGGTGCGGGGTCGGGGGTTGAGAAGGGGGCTAGTTTCCATACCAATGAGGGCTGGTCCATCGGTACTGTGTGTGGGAGGGGCAGATATGGCGGGAGCAGGGGGCCATATCATGTTAGGGGAGTGCATACTCGTTATGTTCGAGCGATTGCGCGCTCCGGCCCCCTATGCTCTTCTTGTTCCCTGGGTTGCGCAGATCCTCAGGGCCCGGCCCTTCGGTTGATGTTGTGCAACACCAGGTCCGTGGTAAATAAAGCCCCCCTCATTTGTGATCTCGTTCAGGAGGGGGGAGCGGACCTGGCGGGTATTACAGAGACCTTGTTGGGCCTGGAGGGGGGAGTCCTCCTTGTTGAAATGTGCCCATCAGGTTTCTGCGTATTCCATCAGCCAAGGTCTCAGGGGAGGGGGGGGTTGGCGATTGTTATTAAGGAAGGTCTTGGTCCGAGGGAGGCCACTGTGCCTCAGATAGCCGGATGTGAGTCCTTCCTTGTGAAATGGGACCGTGGGGGCCAGATGGGCTTGCTGGTCGCGTACCTGGCTCCCTGCCACATGGCGGCGGCCTTGCCTGAGCTGCCCAACGTGATAGCCGAGGTGGCGGTTGATACCCCCAGGTTTATGGTCATGGGGGATTTCAACCTGCCATCTATCGGTGGAACGTCTGAGGTGGCTCGGGAGTTCATGGCTTCCATGACGGCCATGGACCTGACCCAGTTAGTTCATGGCCCCACTCACATGGGGGGGACATACTCTGGACCTGGTTTTTGTCTCTGGCCAGTGGCGGAATGGTTTTGATAAAGGGGATATTGTGATCGAGCCCTTGTCATGGTCAAACCATTCTCTCCTTCGACTTGACCTTCAAACCGCTACACCTCACAGCAGGGAGGCGGAACCGATCAGGTGGTTCCGCCCCAGGTGCCTGATGGACCCTGATAGGTTCCAGACGGAGCTTGGACCATTCCCTGAGGTTCTGGCTTATGACGCAGCTGAAGACCTGGTGGCCGCCTGGGATAGGGCGGCCACTGGAGATTTGGACCACGTTGTGCCTTTGCAGCCTCTGACCCGGTGCCGATCCCAGGTGGCTCCCTTGTTTTCTGAGGAGCTGAGGGAAATGAAGTGCCAGAAAAGACGCCTAGAGCGCGGTTGGAGGGCCAGCCGGTACGAATCTGACCGAACACTGGTGAGGTCTCATATTAAGACCTACCTAGTGGCGATAAAAGCGGCAAAGTCTGACTACTTTTCCGCTCTTATCGCGTCTGCAGATAACCGCCCAGCCGCCCTGTTTAGGGTGACCCATGCCCTGCTCCATCTGGGAGCACGGGAATACCCCTTGGAGGGTAGAGCTGAGGATTTTGTACAGTATCTGCATGACAAAATTGCTCAAATTCGGGAAGGCTTGGACTCCGATGGGATAGGTTCAGACGGGGTGATGGAGGAAGGTCTTGACAGTGATATCTGGGAGAAGTTTGACCCGGTGACTCCTGAAGACATGGACAGGATTATGGGTAGACTTAGCGCGGCCACATGTTTATTGGACCCTTGTCCTTCCTGGCTGGTGCTGGCTTCCTGGGAGGTTACACGAGGCTGGCACCAGAGGATTATCAACGCTTCTTTGAGTGACGGTTGCTTTCCTGCCGCCTTGAAAGAGGCTTCAGCGAATTATCATCCAGTCTCCAACCTCCGCTTTGTGGCGAAGGTTGTTGAGAATGTGGTGGCGCGACAGTTTCCCCAGTACCTGGATGAAGCGGTCTATCTTGATCCATTCCAGTCGGGCTTCAGACCTGGGTACAGCACGGAAATGGCATTGGTCGCATTGGTTGATGATCTTTGGAAGGCTCGGGACAGGGGTTTTTCCTCTGTCCTGATCCTATTAGATTTCTCAGCGGCTTTTGATACCATCGACCATGATATCATGCTGCGCCGGTTAGAGGGGTTAGGAGTGGGAGGCACCATGCTGAAGTGGTTCTCCTCCTTTCCCTCTGATCGGTCGCAGTTTGTGTTGATAGGGGGCCAGAGGTCGACCTCAAAGCGCCTTATGTGTGGGGTGCCGCAGGGATCGGTCCTCTCGTCCCTTCTATTCAACATTTATGTGAAGCTGCTGGGTGAGATCATCCGTGGTTTCGGGGTGCAGTTCCACCAGTATGCTCATGACATCCAGCTGTACATCTCCACCCCGGACCACCCCAATGATGCCCTTGATGTGATGTCCCGGTGTCTGGAGGCCGTGCGGATCTAGATGGGGAGAAACAGGCTCAAGCTCAACCCATCCAAGACTGAGTGGCTGTGGCTTCCGGCGTCCCGATATAGTCAGTTGGTGCCATCTCTGACTATTGGGGGTGAGTCGTTGGCCCCCATGGAGCGGGCTCGCAACTTAGGTGTCCTCCTGGATGCACAGCTGTCCTTAGAAGAACATGTGACGGCCGTGGCCAGGGGGGCTTTTTATCAGGTTCGCCTGATCCGTCAGTTGCGTCCCTTTCTGGATTGGGACTCCCTACGCATGGTCACTCATGCCCTCGTCACTTCCCGCCTGGACTACTGTAATGCTCTCTACATGGGGCTCCCCTTGAAGAGCACTCGGAGGCTCCAACTGGTCCAGAATGTGGCCGCACAGGTGATTATGGGAGTGTCATGGCGCTCCCATGTAACACCTCTCCTGTGCGAGCTGCACTGGCTCCCGGTGGTCCTCCGGGTGCGATTCAAGGTATTGGTTACCACCTTTAGAGCACTCCGTGGCTTAGGACGTGGGTATCTACAAGACCGCCTGCTGCTACCAATAGCCTCCCACCGGCCAATTCGCTCCCACAGAGAGGGGCTTCTCCGGATGTCGTCAGCCAAGCAATGTCAGCTGGCGACCCCCAGGGGAAGAACCTTCTCTGTGGGTGCTCCTGCCCTCTGGAATGAACTGCCCCCCGAGATGTGGAGGATTCCCGATTTACACACCTTCCGCCAGGCCTCAAGACGCTTTTATTTCAACAAGCCAGGCTGGCCTAATTTTTTAAATTTTTTAATCGTCAATTCTTAATTTTATATGTTTAAAATGGGTAGTTTTTATTTTAATTAGATATGGGCCAAACTATTTAATATTTTTTAAATTGTTTTTTAAATTTTATATCTGTGTGTTTTATTCTGGCTGTACACTGCCCTGAGTCCCTTTGGGAGAAGGGCGGTATATAAATTAAATTAATAAAAATAAATAAAATAAATAAATAACCATATTGTATTGAACGTTTTTCTCAAATACACATATTTACATGTCAATGTGTGAAACAGTTTCTTTTCACATACGTTTAGACTTTTAAACGTAATAAAACTATATGTCAACTCATCCATGGGGCAGTCAGAAACATCCTACAATTGAAATTTCAGACCTGCATCTCTGCCAGGACTAGAAAACAACAAGGAGTAAACCATCCATCTTCATTGCTAGTGGGGGAAAAAAAACAAGAGGGCGTTTCAAAGGTGAGCCAAAGGAGACAAAGAATGGTATTTTGGAGGACTCTAATTTCTACAAGTACTAATCAGCTTGTAGAACAAAAATATGGATTTAAAGAGACAGCCCAACCAAATTCTAAATTCCCTTTCACACTAAGAGTGGATTCAGGGCTGCATGCCAAAGCCACCTCTTTGAAGAAGTCATAAAATTAAACTATGACATCATTGGTCTCAGCAAAACAAGAGCATTAATCCATATTATCCAAATGGGATAATAATAGCCCTAGGCAAAACCCCACATAATGGTGGAGTTGGCATCATTGTTGCCAACCAACAAGTACAAAACATTCAGTCAGTACAAATAGTTGCAAATGTCTTACAACCCTCAAATTAAAAATAAAAGGCAGAATGACCAACTGCTCATCATCCCATGTTATGTTCCCTACAGTAATTTGGACAAAGATCAAACCAATGCTTTTATGAAGAACTTAAACAACAACTAGCTCAACTGGCCTACAAAAAGTTCATCAAAGGATATCCACATGCTTAAGTAGGCTCATGTGGAGTGGGTGAAAACTATGGGCCTTTTCTCAAAAGAGAAGTAAAATGAGTATGATGAACAATTAGCAATCTTAATTATAAAGAAACAGATGATAAACACCTTCAATACTTTGAGAAATTAGCAGGGAAATACTGGACCTGACACTCCCCTAACTTGGAAAGGAAAGCAGAGATCAACTACATACTATGCAAAGATGCCAATTTTATCCCAAGTGTTAAAGTACAGCACTAACTCAATATTGGCAGTACATATAAACCAATTTAAATGCCTAACCTGAACATCCCTTCTCAATGGCAATTCTTAAGAAATATGACAGTAGGTACAATTCTACTTGAGAAACAAATTCTACAATAAAATTGGTATAATAACGCGACACTATAAACAATTTATTTTTTAAAAAATGGTAGCAGCCACAAAAATTCAGAAAAATAACTGGAAGAACTTCTTTCCAGCAATAAAATTAGACAGCAATTAAGAAGAACTCAAGGGAGAAAATAAATTTGATATGATTGTACTGTGTGAGCAGAACTGCAAGTTAAAGCAAAAATCAAAAGACTATGAAAATTACCCAATACAACAACTTGTAAAAACAACAGAAAAGCAATATCAAAAGGGCTGGGGAAAAATGCAACCAATGAGTTTTGAAGGAGTCAAGAAGGATAATCACATCTGATTGACAAAAAACTGAAGCTGAAAATTAGCATTTTTATACTGATCTTTTTGCTTCAAAAATAGCCAACATAGAGCACCATTACTCAGATTATATCTAATGGCATCAAAAATTAATTAGATGTGATTCTCCTTGCAATTTGACAGTTTAAAACCAGGAAGAATGGTCAATGGTTGAATATCCTTTGATAAAGCAAATTCTACAACAGATGGGAAACGTCAAAGCAAAATCAGATCCTTTAGCTAATGATGAACTACTGCTGTGAAGAGCAGAACTCTAAAATAAACAGAAACAGAGAAGTTTCTACTAATGCAGTGCGTAATCAAGAGGCAAGTACTACAGAAATCTAACTCAAGAGACCAAATCTGGAATGCAGAAACTTATGGTGATTTAAAGACATCATCAAAGTAGTTCTTTTTAGATTTGATGGATAAAGAGCTTATGTACAAAGATGGATAGACACAATGGAAGAATGAATAGTAAAGGTGATAGAGTTGGCAGAGATGACAAAACTGACTGTTTTAATTTAAGAGAAGAATCTATCTAGTTTTGTTTCTGTTTGGAAACCGCTTCTGGATTTTGTGCTCAAAACTGAAAAAAAGGAAACTTTGATTTAAGGTACTGGTGATTAGATTGGTTTTGTTGTTAATAGAAGTGGTCTGAAATAGACAGAAATGTAAAGCAAAAGGTTGAGCACTTAAAGTCAGAAATCACTACTTTTTTCTTCTTCCTTTTTTTACACCCCTTTACTTTCTTCTTTATCTTTCCTCATTTTTGTTTCTATTTGTATTTTATCTCAAATCAAACTTTATAAAAAAATAAAAAACCAAGATGTCATCAAAGTAGCCCAAAAGCTATCAATGAGCAGAACATGTATGCATGCACAGCAACATGGACCTGGACAACAAACAGGTAACTTTATAACTTTGGCCGTAAGACTGACCTCCTATGAGATGGAGAGACAAAATACAGAAAAATCTTGATCCCAGTTGAAACACTATAGCATTGCATTGCATGCAGTACAAACAAATTTTGGTATCATCACTTTGGGCAATGAACCTATTCAATGAATATGACCCCCAAACTATGTACAAAAATCTGTTCTAGAAATTACACAAATGGATTGAAAAAGAAAAACTAATTGCTGTACAACAGATAGGATTTGAGAAGGGAGATCAACTGTAGAATCCCCAACATATATATAATTAAAAATAAAGCAGCATCCCACTTAAGTGGCAGTTTCTGATTTTAAAGCTTTGATTTAATCCATAGGCCAAAACTCTAAAAGACTCTGCAATGGACTATTGTCTATTATCATTTATTAACAGTTCCTATCATGATAACGTTTCTTTCAGAGTAAGATATCGAATTAGTGGGTAGTTCTTCTACCTCTATTCCAAACTCAATAACGGTAAAATGGATACATTTTATATGGGAGTGCAGTATTTTGAATTAAGAGTCAAAAAGGTGTGTTGCCGAACAAATAAGTGCTGACCTAGCCTTTGTTATAATGTCACAAGATCCTAGGTAAAGTGTATTTAGGGTTTAGAAATTGCAAGTAACAAGTATGTGTACATTGATGTGTGACCCAAAATACTTTTTAAACCTTTTAACATGAACTGCTGCTAGCATTTTTGCCCCTCTGTTATTAATCTTTATATTAACTGTGTACTCAAACAACTTGCCAGTTCAAACTTCTACACAATAGCAAACTTAGTAGACACGTATGATGTGTGAATATGTTACATGCTACATGTTAAATATAGTTCAGGGGGGAGTTCTCTAGTCTAGGCAATCGCCCATTGGAACATTTTATTTAAGATAATAAATCAAAACATCGGATTGTGTAAACATTGTTACTGAATGAATTTACAGCTTCTAAAATTGGGAGATTACTTCCATTTTACTAGGTTCCATATGAAGCATGCTAAATTCATAGCTCAAAATATCCAGCATACTATCAATGTAATTCTGGAAAGATTTTCTCTCACCCTTTTTTATTTTATTTTAGGTTTTATTTTATTCTAGTGGTCTTAACACTTTCTGAGGTGACCTCGGGTATACATTCTATAAGGAGCTCAACTTGGATAATATCCCAACTTTTACTGTTAGGAATTAATTCAATCAAAATTCTGAAGGATGACATTTCAGATTATACTGTTTTTCTCTTCTGTGTGTACAGAGAATAAAAGTGTTACAGGCTGCTATATTCCTAAGAATGAACACACAAATATTCTACTAGTCCTCCACTTCAGATGGCAGTTGCAATATTTTTATTTTTTCCCCGAATAGAAAGAATACAGTACTCTATTAACTGCTAGTCTTGTACTACGACAATTATTTACCTCTATCATCACAAGATGAATAACATTTTGTCAGCTGGGTTAGTTATTGCTCATTAGAGGCTGATTTACTGATGTGACTTATGATAAGTGACTTGGAAAAAAATCTGCAAGCTTAAATGTTTGTGTAAAGGTTAATGTATAAGGAAAGATGAATTCCTTAATGATCAAACACTTGGACAGAATTTTGCAGACTCTTCTACTTTAAACTCTCCCTTCTTTCTGGTTACATAATACAGAACTATTATTCAAAAGAATTCCAGTGGCATGCTTTCCCTCGCGTTGCAGTACAGATGCAAGGTGTTATAAAATTAAAAACTAGTTGTAGATGTAGTTGATGATAACTACCTGTTTCCCCGAAATAGGACCCTATCTTATATTTTTTTGAACTAAGTGTTTGGCCTTATTGCCATGTGCTCAAAAGCCCGATTGGGCGTATTATCAGGGGATGTCTTATTTTGGGGGAAACAGGGTATGTAGTAACAACCACAATGTAGCTCAACAACAATGAGCCTTATATGGGTGTGACAGTCGTATAGTTTTCTAAAATCACTCTTGAAATACTAGCTTGTAATGTGTTTAAATAAAGACCTGTCTTTAAATTATACAATCTTAAGAAATGGCCTCTAATATCAGCCTTTTTATGGTTCTTTGAGAGTAAGAATTAAAGAATACAGAAAAGTAGTTAATTTTTAATTATCTATTAATTACATTTTAGTTGTGCTAACTTAACATTAAACCCTTGATGACTTTGTCTCTGACATTATTTCAAGATTAAAGTTGTTTAAGTGCTAATATGTTTACAGTTTTGCCTAATCACAGTTTTGAAGTACTATTTCATTGACAAGCAAATTACATAGAATAACTGCTCCAGCTCTTGGAGTAATTACATCAAGTCCTCTGGTTTCTATTTCATTTGTTTTATGAGCTGCAATCATTTCCTCATTTACAGAGAAAGGAAAATATGAAGCATGTATAATGAATATAAATATACTCTATTTTATTAAGAAGATATTTTTTTTTTTTGTTCAAAGGAGAAAGTTTTGGGGTTTTCCACTCTGGAATAACTTTTCTGAATCCTTCAGTCGTAATTAGTGGTGAACCATTAACAATATTAGTTACTTATGACCAATAGCTAAAACAATTTACACAATAACAGTGAATAGAACAAGAGGGAAACAACAAAATGAGAAACAACGAATAGGGTATATAAACATAACATTCTGGTTCTCCAAATTAGCCAACATAGTTTAGTCCATGTAGTTAAATCTATGGAGTAGTTAATATGTTATGTAAACTCAATCATGTTAATTTAATGAACCATTGTTCAGTTAAGCACAAGCTTTTACAGCAGGAGAAACAAGAAAATTTGGCCAATTTTTCTAATCTTCTTTTCTTCATCTTTCTTGTTATTTTATTTCTTAATAGTCCTAGCAAATAACATTACAATACATAGGTTAAAAAAATGTTACGAATGTAATTTTAGCTAAAAACTAGAGATAACATTTGTCAGAAGGCTTTTATCAAATTTTACTAAAAATCTGATGGACAAGCAAGGGAGTATGGGTGAGCCTACATATAAACTTCTGCTGTTGTCGATGTCCATGTGAAAGCAAAGATATCTAGTGAAGGATAGTTCTGCCAGGCTAAACAACAATGAAAGATCAGCAAGAAATTCTAGTGTCTTCTACTCCAAGGATATGTTCTATATACAGATGCCTAACCAAGGCAGAGAGCTGCAGGATTCTCTGGTGATATGCTAATAGTCAACTTATGACCATAACTGAGCCCAAAATTTCAATTACGAAGTAAGACATTTGTTAAGTGAGTTTTGCCTCATTTTACAACCTTTCTTGCCACAGTTGTTAAGTGAATCACTGCAGTTGTTAGTCATATAGTTGTTAAATGAATTTGCCTCCCCACTGACTTTGCTTGTCAGAAGGTCACAAAAGGTAATCACATGACCCCAGGACACTGCAACCATCATAAATATGAGTCAGTTGCAAAGTGTCTGAATTTTAATCATGTGAACATGGGGATGCTGCAATGGTAGCAAGTGTGAAAAATGATAAGTCACTTTTTTGAGAGCTGCTGGAATTTTGAACAGTCATTAAACGAACTGTAGTAAGTCAAGGATTACCTGTATTACAACCTACAAAACAAACTGAATAGCCTGATGACATCCCTAATTTACACTAATCAGTATTTACAATAATAGCAAGTACTTAGGAATAAAATCTTATCAATCACTAATCTCAATATTAAGCTAACAAAAAGCTTACAAAACTGTAAAATCAAACTAAGAAACTACCACATTACCACAGTCAGCCATCTCATAAGTTCTGTCACATGATTGCTTCACAAAATAATTGATAATTGCATGCTAGTAAAAAAATAAATGGTATCAAATCTCACATCTTCAGATGCTTAAAAAAGCACAAAAGAAATAAATACCATGTAAGTTCAACATATACTATATGATCTCTACCCCTGCCTTAAGGAAAATATATTTTCCTAATATAATACTAAATTAGGTTCATTATTCTTATATACAGTAATTCTTTATTCTTATACAGTACCAGCTGTACTGGCAAATAAATATTCATATGAGCAGTTTTAGTAAGCAGTATATTTAAAGCCTATGTTTTTGCTAATTAGATATTACATTGTAGTTTTTCAATTCACAGAAGGAGGTGAATTAGTTGGTCCTACATTGCCTGTACAAATAGTCACATGTATAGTATTGTACCTTATGTGATCCCAGTACCTTATCAGTATCAGATATTGATACTAAACTGATTTAGTTTGCTAAATAAATCACAACATACAGTAATCCACATATTATTGGCTTAGAAAAAATGTGTAAATCAAAAATAAACAAATAACATTATGGTTTGATGTTATTTGCAAACACTAAAAAACTCCTTATTTTTATTAATATAAGTGACTGAAATAAAGAACTAAAATTACTCTTCATAATAACAGACATTTTGCAAAAATTCTAGCATTGGTGTAATCTGGCTGCTGCAGATGTTTGTTTGCATGCAGATGTGTTATTTATGGAAGCTTCTCAATAGAATCACAAAATGGACGTTGGTCTTACCTGATACGTCCCTTCTCAGCATGTAGAAAGCGTCAGTCAGGCTGGGATACGCCTCGTCTAGCGTATGACCGAGTCTTGCAAATTTAAAGCTCCGCCCTTCCGGATGCCCCAGTTCTTCGTCGAGGGCGAAGTGTAGACTCGTGAGACGTGTCTCCCTGTAACGAGAAAGAATTAGCATACAACCCCCCCCAACCTCCCACCGGACCGGAGAGAGAGGGGCGGGGCTGACTGACGCTTTCTACATGCTGAGAAGGGACGTATCAGGTAAGACCAACGTCCATTCTCCAGCTAACCAGAAAGCGTCAGTCAGGCTGGGGACATACCAAAGCCTGATGTACCCGGGCGGGCGAGACGGCTCCGGTGGTTCTCAGGAGAGGTGTACGGCCTGAAGTACTCGTCTGCCAAAAGCAGCATCGGACGAGGCAAACGAGTCCACTCTATAGTGCCTGATGAAAGGACTGATAGACGTCCAGGTGGCTGCCCGACAGATGTCCTCCAGAGATGCCTGAGTCGACCAGGCAGCCGATGTTGCAGCGCTCCTGGTAGAATGAGCCGTGATTCTGTGAGGAGGAGGTAAGTCCGAATGGCGGTAGGCCAAGGAGATGGTGGCTCTTATCCAACGTCCCAGCGTGGAAGCCGAAACCCGGGACCCGATGGAAGCAGGGTGAAAAGCGACAAAGAGAGACTCTGACTTGCGATGTGCGGCTGTCCGAGCTATATAAATCTTCAGAGCTCGTCGCACGTCGAGAGTGTGCCAAGATCGTTCCAGACGGTGTGAAGGGCGAGGACAAAAGTCTGGAAGGACGAGTTCCTGCGCTCTGTGGAAGGTTGAGTTTACCTTGGTTAGAAAGGCCGGATCCAGGCGAAGCACTACTCTGTCTGTATGAAAAATACAGAGATCCGCCCGAACTGATAACGCCGCCAGTTCCGAAATGCGGCGAGCGGAGGTAATCGCCACCAGGAAAGATACCTTCAACGAAAGAAATCGGAGAGGAACAGAGCGGAGAGGCTCAAATGGAGGTGACATCAGAGCGGTGAGAACCTTGTTCAAATTCCATGACGGGTATCGGTGAATGGTGGGAGGGCGTAAGTTAGTGGCGCCCCGTAGAAAGTCGTGAATTATGGGATGGCGAGATATGGGATCAGGAGAGCCACAGGACAGAACTGATGCCAAGGCAGCCACTTGGCGACGCAGCGTGTTGGGGGCGAGGCCGTTGTCCAGACCACGTTGAAGGAAGGAAAGAACGTGCAAGATGGAGGCATCAGTAGGGGCAACTGAAACTGAAGTACACCAGGAAACAAAGGAACGCCATGTAGAATCATATACGCGGATCGTAGAAGGACGGCGGGCCGCCTGGATAGTTGAGACGATAGGAGATGGAATTCTGGCTGCAGTCAGGATGCCCCGCTCAACCGCCAAACGGTTAAGCGAAGCCAGGCCGGATCCGGATGGGAGAGAACCCCTTGAGACAATTGGATCTTGGAGTTGGGAATCCTCCAAGGAGGAGCGACGGACAGGGTCATCAAGTCCGCGAACCACGGGCGCATGGGCCAATATGGGGCGATCAAGAGTAGCTGAGCTCGTTCTTGAAGAAGTTTCCGGAGCACTTTGGGAATTATTGGAAGGGGTGGAAAGGCGTAAAGGAGACCCGGAGGCCACCGGCTGCGGAGGGCATCCGTGGCTTCCGCCTGAAGATCCAGAAATCTCGAGAAATAACGGGGCAGCTGATGGTTCATCTTGGAAGCGAACAAGTCTACGAGAGGGGTTCCGAACCTGGCCGTGATCTCCCGGAATAAGGAAGATGGGATCGACCACTCTCCGTGATCCACCTGAGTCCGGCTGAGGGAATCTGCCTGGACATTCGCTGCCCCTGAGATGTGGTCCGCCCGCAGCGATGTCAGATGGGTCTCGGACCAGAGGCCCAGGAGCCGAGCTTCGGCCATCAAGGCGCGTGAGCGAGTGCCCCCTAATTTGTTCACGTGGGCCTTGGCAGTCGTGTTGTCCGTCAGGACGAGTACATCTTTCCCTACTAAAAGGTCCTGAAAGTGAAGGAGAGCCAGCCGGATAGCCCGGAGTTCCAACAGATTTATGTTGAGCCGGGATTCCGAGGCTGACCAACGGCCCTGAACCATGTGATGAAGGAGGTGGGCCCCCCAACCCGAGAGACTGGCATCCGTGGTTAACTGAACTCGATGAGGTTCTCGGAAGCAGGAGCCGCGGGACAAGGCGGTCGAGGTCCACCAACGAAGGGAGTCGATGACATGCGGAGGCAGACGAAGTTGACGAGGAGATGTGTCCTGAAACGACTTTTGGAAGGGTAGCAGCAGCCACTGGAGGTCCCTGCTATGCAAACGGGACCATGGAGTAATGCCGAAGGAGGACACCATCATGCCCAATAATCGAGAAAGGGAAGAGATGGGAGCAGAACCGTCAAGTAAACACCTGAGAGCCAGGGAGCGAAGGTTAGCCTGGCGTTCAGTGGAAAGCGACACAGTGGAAGAGACCGTGTCAATGAGGGCGCCTAAGTGGAGTATGCGTGTTGAGGGGGAAAGGTGGCTCTTGGCCCAATTAATAGAAAAACCATGGGCCTGAAGCGAGTTCAGGACGGTAACCAAATCAACTCGTGCTGCTGAAAGGGAGGAGGAAAGTACTAAAATGTCGTCTAAATAAAACTGGAGACGCAGAGGGGAAGAGCGTATGTGGCCCACGAGGGCGGACATTATTTTTGTAAAAACCCGAGGGGCTGAGGACAGCCCGAAGGGCAACGCTCTGTATTGATAATGAGAGCCTCTAAAGGCAAAACGAAGAAATCTACGGTGAGCCGGTAAAATGGGAACGTGGAGGTAAGCCTCCGTTAAATCAATTGATGACAGGTAATCCGAAGGACGGACCGATTCTAAAATAGAGCTGAGGGATTGCATCTTGAACCGACGGTACCTAATGTGTCGGTTCAAGGATTTTAAGTCCAAAATGGGCCTCCACCCACCAGAGGGCTTTTGGACAACAAAAAGACGGGAATAAAAACCATGACCCTGCTGCGATTGGGGAACCCGCTCAATAGCGGCAATATCTAGAAGGTGAACTATAGCCGCTTCCACAAGGTCCCTTTTCGTCTTGTCACGAGTAACTGGACAGGGAATAAAGCGGGCAGGGGGAGGGGAGGAAAATTCCAGGGAAAGACCCTGAGAAATAGTGTTGAGCACCCAGGAATCGGAAGTGGAGGTCTCCCACTGGTGATAAAATAATGAGAGACGACCTCCAATGGGTGCCTGGGAAGAGAACTTATCTAGACCTGCGAGGAAACCGCCCTCCCCTCCCACCCCGGGACCGACGAGGGGGGAATCTTGCCCCCGGCCTGACCTGGAAGTCCTGTTGGGGTCTGGAAGGGAAGCTTCGTTGAAAACGAGGTTGAAAGGAAGGGGCCCCTGAGGTCCGAAAGGACTGGAACCTGGAGGAAGCCGAACGAGGATCTCCCCTGCGGGAAGCCGGAGGCAGAACTTTGCGACGATCTCTGGTCTCAACGAGTAGAGGATCCAAGGAGGACCCGAACAAATGTCCAGGAGAGTAGGGAGAAGAGGCCAGTTGCCACTTGCTGCGCATATCGGCCTGCCAATGCCTAAGCCATAAAAGGCGTCGTGACGTAACGGTGGATCCCAAGGCCCTGGCTGAGAATCTAGCAGAATTCAAGGTGGCATCCGCCGAATATTCCAGAGCGGCAGCTATTTTGTTCAGATCCTGGTGGGATCTTGCATCTGACAAAGGCAAACGGGCTTGAAGTTGTTTGATCCAGAGCAGAGCCGCCCTATTAAAAAAGGACGCCGAGGTGGAAGCGCGGATAGACCAGGCAGTGGCAAGGTGACCCTTAAGGAGGGTCTTCTCTGCTCTCTTGTCCTCTGGACGAAGGGAATCTTCTGCCGGACCCGTGGGATGAACAGGGTCCACCAGAGCCACAATGGGTACGTCCACTTTAGGAGGTTGTAAAATATCAGCTAATGGAGTCGCCGAATTGTAGAGGCGCTTGTCCAATCCGTTAGGACTGGGACCCGCCCCAGGAAGAGCCCACTGGCGTTGTAAGACGTCTGTGAACAACTTGGGTGCTGGGATGGTTTCCGGATTCACCGTCGGTTCCACAAACATGGCTGCAGCCGGATCGTGAGAATCAGAAGCTGTAGCCGCAGGAGGGGGACCGCCCAAGCGAGTTGTGGCAATAGCTTTGAAAAGTAAAGACCGAAAAAGATGCGGCTTAAATAAGCCCACAAACGAAGGGGGGTCCGGACCCAGACCTTCATCATCTGACCAAGCCTGGTCCTGAAATTCACCCGCTTCTGAAATCGAAACCTGATCAGTTTGGTCATGGTAAGGATCCTGGTCCCCATCCAGGATAGAATCCTCTCTGAGGTTAGAATTGTTAGAATCGTGCTGAAAGGCCGGTTGAGGAGCCTGAGCCGACGGAGGAGGAGCCTGATGCCAGAACTCAGACAGACTCTGGCGGATGGCCCGAGCGATGAAGGCCTCCAAGGAGTCTGCCATCGGGTTGGGAAGAGGCGCTGGCGATGGTCCAGAGGGAGGCGCCAGAGGAGCTAGGCCAGAGTCTGGAAGGGCTTGGAACAGGTGTTGCGCATCTGGAACAGGAGAACGTGAAGGCGAACCAGGTAGATCCGGGGAAAGATCCCGCACAGAACGTGGGGATCTGGGCCTAGGGGATGGAGAAGGATCAGGCCTATCGGGTTCTCTTGCAGGTGCCTGAGAGCGCGCCTTTTGGAAGGCCTTTTCAAAGGCATTATGCCTCCTTTGCTCCTCGCGGGTTGTTGAGGAAGATGCCCCCTTCCGAGACCTGGATTTTTTAGCAGGTGGGGGATGGTCCCGGGAAGTGCCCTCAAGTGGATCACTATCCAGAGGGCGACGAGAGGAGGATCCGCGCCCGTTGGAGCCAGACCTCATGGCGTCCGCCATTTTGAGAAGAGAGGCTGAGGTGAAGGCGGCACAAGAAAAGCTCCCTGGGTCTTTCAATTGAGGGAAAAGGCGCCAAGCCTCGAGGGCGAATTGCGCCGTTAATTATAAGCTCCCGGCTAGCAAACCGCTCTTTTAAAAGGCCCCGACACCCGCTCTAGCCTCAACGGAGCAATAAGTGAGCGCTTGTAAGAAGCGGAAAACTGAGCCGGTTCTATAAAAGGTCTTTCGACTAGCAAAGGCAGAGAGAAATGC
This sequence comes from Pituophis catenifer annectens, assembly GCF_029215685.1. Lineage (NCBI taxonomy): Eukaryota > Metazoa > Chordata > Lepidosauria > Squamata > Colubridae > Pituophis > Pituophis catenifer. Next base: position 75,879,885 of record NW_027256883.1, read on the forward strand.
TGAGAGAGAGACTCCTCCGTGGTTTAGAAATGAGCGGGGCGTTCGCAAGCTGCTCCGACCAGCCCCGGCGCTGAATCCACAATCTCAGGAAACTGGAGCCCAGTCGCGAGCCGTCCGGCTTCAAAGCGACTCCGATCGGCGAGCAGCCGCTCCAGCCGATAATCAAGCTGCTAGGCAAAGGCCTTTTAGATGCAGCAACTTCCTTCGCCGGAGGAGCCCAGCTGAGGGGCGCGAGTCCGCCGCAAGCCTCCGCGGCAATTTTTAAGTCAGTTAATTCGCAGAAACAGTTTTTAAAGGTAATCAGACCTGTATAGAAGAAATTCCAGCTAGGAAAGCGATCAGAAGGTGAAGACACGTCTCGTCACGCGTAGACCGAGCCGAAGAACTGGGGCATCCGGAAGGGCGGAGCTTTAAATTTGCAAGACTCGGTCATACGCTAGACGAGGCGTATCCCAGCCTGACTGACGCTTTCTGGTTAGCTGGAGAATGCTGTTCTCTCTCTAAACTGCTGAAGTGCTTAAAATGTTCTACCTTTTGTATAGTGTATGCATTTCTTGGTAGTTATTGTAGTTACAAGCATTTACATGGTATCATTTACATAAAGTCTTTCCTGACTCAACATTATTAGACACTAGCCGTCTAATGAGATATGTTGTTGACTTCCCAGTGTATATTTCTTCATAATCTTCCAATAAAAACTAGAAATGACTTAACATTTTAGAAAATCACTTATCACTATATTGATACTAAAGATTGACATTGGCATGGAAATATTTCTTATTATTCTTACATTAAGTTGAACAGGATTTACTGAGTATTGTCCAAACATCCTCCCACAATCTGAAGCTATAAGCAATATACACAACACATACATTTTCAATGAAACTTCTATTATCTAATCCAATATCTCGGCATTAATTATACCACCACAGTATTCTAAAACAAAGCATGTACCTGCATTGATATTTCAAGATGTTGTCTTTGAAAGAGCAAGAGCTAAAATCAATAAAGTGTATTAACTTAATATCTTTATTTTGCCAATGGTTTAGTACAGATTAAAAACTGCGGCTTCTTTAGCTATGACTTTTTAGTTTCTATCAAATTGCAAATGGCAAGAGGAACCAGAAAAACTCCAGCTGATTCAGAACTCAGGACTGGTTTTACATACTGCATTACAATATTGAGGCTTTTAAACTTTGGTGTTACCAAAGACTCCTGAAAATATAAAGGATAGACAAGAAAATAAATGATCAAATCGATTCAGAGTTCTTACTTGTGGTATAAATGACCATGCTCAAATTATCACATTTTGGATGTATTATGTATAACCAAGCTCTCTTGAGTAATTTATAATGCTGAGAATAATAAAAAGGGACCAACCAGCAGCATAATATATGGACATGATTTCAGTAGTAATGGGTACACCATTAGAAAACCTGAAAAACCAGATAAAGGACACATCACTATGAAGAAAATCTACCAACATGATGCTGGTAATCAAGATGAGGTTGACTCATTAAGAGTCAACACCAACTTGATTATTGCCATCAATCACACTATGTTTACTCCTAGTTTGTTCACTAAATCACAACTGGCTGGGGTCTTATTCTAATGACTTAGAATGACTTGCATACCATAGCAAGTTCATATGATGACCTTCTAAAATTAAGAATCTCTCCCAAACTTATCTCTGAACTGAAATGTTTGTGACAGGTGAAAGTATTGTGTTTGTGTGTGTATATAAAATTCAGATTATCAAATCAGCTGAAATCACAGACTATTCTTTTCTATGGTGATGCATGAACTACCCAAAAACTTTAAATTTATGCTGTATAATTCAACCCATCATGGCCCTAAAAAAACCTTGCTATAAAAATAGTAAAAGCCTCATAATAGGCAGCAGTTGCAATCTATGTCATCTAAATGATCAACAGTTCATACATGCACCAATGAGGGAGAATATTTGTAGCTTAGTGTTTGAAATGAGGGATCCTTGGTGCTCTCTGAGCTTGCTTGTTTTCTTGCAGACATTTCATTATCCTATATCCTAACTCCATAACATCATCAGTGCCAGTAAGAAGTGCTGTTTGCTGTCAGTTTATATTCTGGTATCTTACCTGTCTTGTCCACTCCCACCCACACAGACAGGCAAGACACCAGAATACAAACTGACAGCAAACAGAACTCTTTACTACCTATTTTAAGGTAATGAAATGTCTGCAGAACAGAGGCAATCCCTGCCTCTTTTCTACCAAGATTTGACAAACGCTCCAACACCAAATGAGGGGAATTTATTGAAAATAACACACCCAAGCCAAGGTCAACCAAGGGCTGAAACCTGGCAAGGGGAAGAAATATTTTTTTTAAAAAGGAGAGAGAGAGTGTGAGTCCTTCTAAGCTTCCCTTTGTTAAGCACGGCTATCCACTTACGGAGCTGTCCGGCGCCAGGCTCCTTACCGCCTCCGACCATCGCTATGATCCCGGGAGCTACTGAGGCGGAAGGAGTCGGTGCCAGGGCTCCGGCGCCGCCCGCACTTTGCCGCTCGAAGTTGCCAGGATTGGAAAAATAGTCGCGCAGGCGAGGCAGCTCTCGGCCGCTCTCCAGAAGCTCCGTGTGCAATTCCAGCGCCGTCAACACGAACTGGTCGCGCAGCAGCTGAGCCGCTAAAGCATCCACGGGCACCCGGGGCGGTTCCTCGGCCTGTGCAGGCGGCGGCAACAGTTGCTGAAGGGGTGGCGAAGAGGAGGTGGAAGACGACACCGGGAGAGGAGCGCCCAAGACGCCGGGGTCGCTGCTGCTGCTGCCCCCCGGCCTGGTCTCCTCTGGCTCGGACTCTTCGGAGTCACTGAGGAAGGGGTTCACTCCCCCGCCCCCCACCACCGCCATCTTGGGAGAAGAGGAATTCCCCCCAGAGCCGCGCGCTCTTCCGAGCTGCGCCCCAGACGAACCCTGTTACCACAGCAGCCGGCGGCAACCCACCAATCCCTCTCTCGCTCTCTCGCGAGCGCGCGCCCGGGCGCCTCCTGTCTTTCCGAGCTCGGTTTCCGCATAGGAACTCTCGCGAGATCGTCCTCGCTGCATTTCCGGTTCCTGAAGATACCGGCAGGCCTGAGGGAATCGCTCGATTCCCCATAGTTGCAAGGGGGTGGGGTGAGGAAGGGGACGTTCGTTAAATACAGGAAGTCCTCAATTTACGACCACAGCGGAGCCCAACATTTCTGTTGCTAAGTGATTTTTGCCCCATTTTACGACTTTGCTTGCCACAGTTGTTAAGCGAATCACTGCAGTTGGTAAATTAGTACAGGGGTTTTCAACCTTGGCCACTTTAAGACTTGTGGACTTCAACTCCCAGAATTCCTCAGCCAGCTTTGCTTTCAGTTTATATTCTGGTGTCTTGCTTGTCTTGTCCAGCCAGCTTTGCTGGCTGAGGAATTCTGGGAGTTGAAGTCCACAAGTCTTAAAGTGGCCAAGGTTGGAGACCCCTGAATCAGTAACAGGGTTGTTAAGTAAAACAGGTTTCCCCCCATTGACTTTCTTTGTCAGAAAATCGCTGAAGGGGATCACATGACCTCAGGACACTGCAACCTTCATAAATTATGAGTCTGTTGCCAAACATCTGAATTTTGATCACGGGACCATGGGGATGCTGAGATGATCCTAAGTGTGAAAAACGGTCTTCAGTCACTTTTTTTCATTGATATAACATTGAACAGTCACTAAATGAACTGTTGTAAGTCTAGGACTACCTGAATGAGCCAGCAATGTGCTGCAGCTGTCAAAAAAAGCCAAAACAATCTTAGGCAGTATTAACGGAGGGATAGAATCAAGATCACGGGAAGTGACACTGCCGCTTTAGAATGCCTTGGTAAGACCACACTTGGAATACTGCATCCAATTTTGGTCACCACAATGTAAAAAAGATGTTGAGGCTCTGGAAAGAGTGCAGAAAAGATAATGGGTATGTATATGTGTGGTTTCTGAAGGCTAAGACCGTTTGCGGGAATTAGGTATGTCTAGTCTAGTGAAAAGAAGAACTAGGGGTGACATGATAGCAGCTTTCCAATATCTAAGGGCCACAAAGAAGAGGGGATCAACCTATTCTCCAAAGCACCTGAAGGCAGGACAAGAAGAAATGGATGGAAACTAATCAACTACTAAGAGCCTTGGTGGCGCAGGGGACTAAAGTGCTGTTAAAATAGCACTTAGCTGACAGCTGCCTGCAATTACTGTGAGTTTGAATTTCACTAGGCTCAAGGTTGACTCAGCCTTCCATCCTTTCGAGGTAGGTAAAATGAGGACCAGATTGTGGGGGCAATAAGCTGACTTTGTATAAAAAAGAACACCGCTTAGGAGGGGGCCAAAAGCCCTACTAAGCAGGTATATACAAAAGTATGAAGGCTATTGCTTAACACATTGTAAGCCGCCCTGAGTCTCCGGAGAAGGGCGGCATATAAATCAAACCAATAAATAAATCAAGGAGAGAAGCAACTCAGAACTAAGGAGAAACTTCCTGATAGTGAGAACAATGAAACAGTGGAACAACTTGCCTTCAGAAACTGTGGGTGCTCCAACACTGGAGGCTTTTAAGAAGGGACTGGACAACCATTTGTTGAAAATGCTATGAAGTCTCCTGCTTGAGCAGGGGGTTGAACTAGAAGACCTCCAAGTCTTCCAACTCTGCTTTCTATTGTTTGAAGAGTGGCTCCCTTGGTTATTACAATGCCATTCTCACCTCCCCAAGGGTTTGTGCTGCCAAATGGACAAGTGCTCCAAAGCAGAAGTTTGTTATGGCAGCAGATTCGGAAAGAGTGTAATCTCCCACCAGTAATGAATGGAGATGAAAATATTGCAGAAATTCCTATTCTTTATAAGTCAGCTGCATATTTCCCTTTGAAACCTGAAAGATTAAGTTAGGGATAGATTTTCTCTATGATGCTCTCTCAGGTGGCTAGGAATGGAAAATGACTTGATGACACATAATCAATGTTTTCCTTTTGTTAAAAAAAAGTTTCAAACATTGTCCTGCAGAAATAGAAGTCCTAATTTATTTTTTACCATGGGTTGAGACTGTAACTGAGACAATATACTGTAACATTTTCTTTAACAATTATTTACCTGAATTCAAGATCAAAGGCTATGGACCTATAAGGTGAAACAGAAAAGGTTTATGGAAGTTCTGAGGGCTAGTTTGGTAGCATTGGGCTAGAAATTGGGAGACTGAGTTCTAGTCCCACTTTAGACAGGAAGCCACGAAGATGATCTGGGCCAGTCACTAGAATGCAAGAACACCCCCCCCCCAAGATCTGGATTTAGCTCTAGAGATGCAAAAATCAGAACCGTGAGAAATTAAACAGCTCCAATTCTAAAAGAGAATTTAGAGGAGTGTATTACAATAAAAATAGTGTGCTGTTCTCTATCATGTCATAAAATTTCTATAGTTTTTGTAATGATTTTCTAATGAGAAGCCAAAGGGTATTATTCTAGTTATATCCTCTTTGGCCCTTGTAATTTCCTCCCTCTCCCCTTCAAACTGTCCAGAATGCAAGCCTATATGGCTTCTTTATTCTGTAACAGGCAAATTATATCCCATAAAAGGATGCTGCTCTTACAGGTTTGGGGATAAAACCTGAAACCTGTTCTATTAAGCATTTTACCAGGACTCATGCAATTGTGGTCCAAACATATTCTAAGATTTCCTATCTTTAAAGTATACTTATTTTAAACGTTCAGATGTGTGGACTTCAACTCCCAGAATTCCCCAGCTAACTGAATTCTGGGAGTTGAAGTCCACGCAGCTTAACGTTGCCAACCCTGAGAAACATTGCAATTATTTCCCACTATCTTAAGTTTTCAATTCTCAGAATTCCGATCTGATGCTGGCAGAGTATTTTGGAAATTGTAGGTTAAGATCTCCCCTTAGTGTTGGGAGAAGAGCGGTGAACGAGAAAGCCATTCAGCACGAAATCTCCCGAGTTCATCCTGATTCCTAGAGATCTCGCGATACTCTTTGGCCGCTTTCGCGATATGGGAGTTGTGACGTTGTTGAAGGCAGAGCGTGGTTTTTTACGGAGTGGTGATAACTTGTAAGGAGTTCGTGAACGTTTTGCTTTCTGCGCTTTCTTCCATTGCTTTTTACCACCTGCCAAGTGTGGTGGCGGATTTTTTTTTATTTTTTTTTTTTGCTGGTCCGCATATGTCTCCAAGGAAACGATCGTCCTCGTAGTAGCCGGTGGAATGAGCCAGGTAAGCACCAGAAATAAGAAGTCGCTTCCTGAAATGATGCTGAATGTTCTGTTTCCTGACGCGTCTCTTGCCTGCAGGGAGTGTTCGGTAGGTTTTGATTTGGGTAGAAAGTGGGGACTGGTTATGCCCAGGAGATGTGTCAATAGCTTGTGGTTGGTACTCTTGTGTTTAAGCATGCCAACAACAACAACATGATAAACTATGCATCATTGTAGACACTAATACACTATTGTCAACACATTAGATTGCTGGAATTAAAAGTAATCGTTTGCATAAGTGTGTGTGCATGGACTCAGGTCTCCAGCGAAGCTTTACTTTAGGTGCCATCATTGTGGTTTAAGCATGCCAACAACAACATGATAAGCTGTGTATTATTGCAGACACTAATATATTGCCACTACATTTCGATTGCTGGAATTAAGAACTCTTGGAGTAATCGTTTGCATAAGTGTGTGTGTATGGACTCAGGTCTCCAGCGAAGCTTGAGTTTAGGTGCCATCATTGTGGTTTAAGCATGCCAACAACAACATGATAAGCTGTGCATTATTGCAGACACTAATATATTGCCACTACATTTCGATTGCTGGAATTAAAAGTAATCGTTTGTATAAGTGTGTGTGCATGGACTCAGGTCTCCAGCAAAGCTTGAGTTTAGGTGCTATCATTGTGGTTTAAGCATGCCAACAACAACATGATAAACTATGCATTATTGCAGACACTAATATATTCCCATTACATTCGATTGTTGGAATTAAGAACTCTTGAAGTAATCGTTTGCATAAGTGTGTGTGCATGGACTCAAGTCTCCAGTGAGGCTTGACTTTTGGTGCCATCATTGTGGTTGGTACCCTTGTGTTTAAGCATACCAGCAGCATGATAAGCTATGCATTATTGTAGACACTAATATATTGTCAATAGATTAGATTGCTGGAATTAAGAACATTTGAAGTAATCGAAATGTGTGTGTATGGACTCAAGTCTCCAACGAAGCTTGACTTTCAGTATCATTTTTCTTGACAATAATATGGAAGTAGTGTGCATTGCCTCCTGCCATGTAAGTCCCACCTTAGCCATGAAAGCCAGCTGGGTGACTTTGGGCCAGTCACTCCCTCTCTCTCAACCCAACCCACCTCAGAGAGTTATATTGTGGCAAAAATAGGAGGAAGAAGGTGTGTTGGATGTGCTTGCTGCTTGAAGTATTTGTAAAAATAATAAAGGTGGGATGAATAAATAAAATGTTTTCTTGATTTCCAAGGCTATTATACAGTGGGGATTTCCTGGTGGTCTGCTATCCAAGGACTCTCTGGATAGCATTCTGCCCACCTTAAAAAAAAAAATCCAAGACTAGCTAGCTACTGTAACCAAGCAAATTCTTACTATGAATGGATTGCACAAGCAAAGCCAAAGTAGGATTATTTGTTTTTGGCCTAGGATTAAGATATGATGAGACTGTTGCCACTGTGGTTTATATTGATTGTTTTTATAAATCGACCTCATTGTGGTTTATTCAACAAACTTTGGTTAACTAAAAGAGAGCTGAAATTTGTGTGAATGCAGCCTTTTTTCATGAGAATTCCATTGGTAGAACTCAGCATGTTAATAAAAAAATTAAAGCACATTCTTCAAAAATGTGTTTGGTTTGAGCTTAAGGAAGTTGTATGAGCTCAATCACTGTTGTTTTTAACATGGTTCAGATTATACATGCTGTATGAACCTAGTTCATTATGGTTTATAAGCAAATTATTATTTACAGAATAGTTTAGCAAAGCATAGTTTGGCATGGAACTTCTATCAGAAAAGAACTGTTTTACAGGACTGGAATACTTTGGGGCAAGATTTGGCTTTTAGATGTGAAATTTACACATTTTGTCCCTTAGCATCTCTGGCCCCAGTTTGAAGTTTATTGAAATATGCAGCGATAAACTAAAATTATTACAGTGATGGTACAAAATGTTGTTGTCATTTCTTTCCTGATGTGGTCATCCCATAGGTAATGCACAGTTACCATATCAGAACAATCTGAACAGACTTATGTTCGTTTAACAACATTCCAGGGTTATCACAGCCTAGGAAAGAGTATTTTATGGTCTGTAAAGTACGTACAGCCATAGGAAAATATTGTACCACCACTTTGTGATGATACGACCACAATCTGGGTGCTTAAGAACCTGTTCATGCTTATGACCAGTTGCCAAGAACCCCATGATCATTGTTTGCAATTTTCTCTTATCCACTTCCCCAAAAAGTCAGGGGGAAGCTGGCAGGAAGGTTGCAAGCTGCATCTGCCTGCCAAGAATATTCCCTCTTGTCTCTGGGGAAAGAGGGCTCAGATCCTGAAGATTTTAATTCCATTTCTGCACCTTGTCAAAGTTCTCTTCCATGCATAGAGGGAAGCTGAACTCCTTTTTCAGGCACTCTTTCAGCCAACCTTCAAAGACAAAAGAGAACCAAAATCTGAGCAGAGATATGCAGCGTGGTAAAAAGTGAAGGGTGCCTCAGGCAGATGGGGAAGCCCGGGGAAGCCCTGGGAAGCCCAACACAGGTCATGGACAGGGAAAGTTGGGAAACTCAAAGTAAAGGTCCCAGAAATTTAGAGTCCTAGCAGACATTAAACTGACCTTTGAGGAACAGAAAATTCTTTAAAATTCTTTTAAATTATATATAGCAGGCTTGTAATGTTCATTGGAGCATAGGCTTTTTGAAAAACGTGACTAAAATATTTTTTGTGACTTGTTTGGATGCTTTAAATCTCTCCTTTCATTGGTTTACCCTGTTCATCTGACAAATGCTTTATAGATGTTTCTTTCTTGTTGAAAACATAAATAGAAATGGATAGTGAATGGTGACATATTTTATAAAGATTAATATTTTGGCTTTTGGCCTAAGCAGTGTCAACCTCCCAGCTTTGTGAGACAAACTTTTCAAAAGATATTGGGCATTAAATGAAGTAGTTTTGGGGAAAATAAGATCTGCATTTTGCTTCATTATGTCTACATTTTTATTCAGCTTAAAAACAGGGATTTCCAACCACATCAACTTTTAAGACCTATGAATCTCAACTCCCAGAATTCCCCAGGTAGCCATGATGTCTGAGGAATTCTGGGAGTTGAAGTCACAAGTCTTAAAGTTGCCAAGGTTGTACACCCCTGACATAAAGGGACCTGGTTCAATAGAGGGCTGCAACCAAATTGTTCCCACCAGTTTATTAGCCTGTACCTTTACGGGAGAAATAGACAGCTGTTTGTCAAGCTGTTTGTCAATGACGGAGTTGCCTGAGAAGAACTGCCTGATCTGTTTCTTGTTTTTAATTCGGTTGCATTCTCTGGTGCTTGGTTTAGAGCTCCCAAAACTGCAACTTGTGTCTTGAATTGGTTTGAGGGAACTGGGGTAGAATTTAGCTCTGATTCAAAGTGGCTTGTCAGCTTTTGTAAAGAGGAAGATCATGTGATGAAGCCCAGAGTCCTAAGTACAAAAGTTCCAAATGGCCTTTTGGAGAGATAGCTAATTGAGCTCTGGCCTTCATAGTTCAGGGATGAATGACTCAGTGGGTATATTTTTTATAGATGCTTATTATTTTGATATCTTGAAGACAGAGTTTTGGCAGTTTTAGTTGGTGGAAAATGTAATGGAGTACCTAATATCAGAATCATGTTAAAGGTGCTAGTCATGAGCGGTGCTCATCTCCGTTTCAAAGCCAAAGAGCCAGCGCTGTCTGAAGATGTCTCCGTGGTCATGTGATCGGCATGACTAAACACCAAAGGTGCACGGAACGCTGTTACCTTCCCACCAAAGGTGGTCCCCATTTTTCTACTTGCATTTTTACGTGCTTTTGAACTGATAGGTTGGCGAAGCTGGGACAAGTAACGGAAGCTCACCCTGTTACGTGGCACTAGGGATTCAAACTGCTGAATTACCGACCTTTTGATCGACAACCTCAGTGTCTTAGCCACTGAGCCACCACATCCCTTATCATGTTACTGCATGCCTATATTGAAAAACTTATATTGATTGCCAGTTCTATGAATGTTATGCCTAATTTAGGCTTGGGTTTTAAATGCATTTTTGTCCATTTCCTTTCACATCATTTCCTAATGGTGTGAAAAGCAATTAAGCAATTAATCAGCCTGCTTTTTGTTGGATACCAACTGCTGCAAAAGAACAAGAAAGGATGGGGGATGGGGAAAATAAATAAATACAGATCTGCAATGTTGCAAAATTGCATCAAACAACAGCACAGCAAAAATAAATGTTTCTGATATGGCTTGTTTCATTATACATACCATCTGTTACTTTTATAGCCTTAGATAATTTAGGGCTTGATTGATGGATTGCTCATGGCCAGGCACTAAGGTGGTTAAGAGAAACCCTCATAAAGAAATGTGTGCTTTTAGTAGTCCATCAATTGGTTGTTTACGAAAAGTACTTTCTGCTTAGTTGTTGCCAAAACTGTTTCCTCAGGAGTTTTGTTAGCTCCTATATTTTACCTTTCAGGAAAGAAGCATTTTTTTCTTCTGATTACTATATTTGTGTTTCATTAGTTTTATAATGTTTATGTTTTATTTTAGAAAGTAATTGCTTGTGTTCAATAATTTAATAACTAAATAAGGTAATTAAGCTCAAGATTTTAAATTAATTAGCTGCTCCAATGCTTAATTCAATGTTTCGTACAGTGTGGATCTCTCAGTGGTCTGAAAAATCAAAACTGGTTGCCAGCCTGTGTTGAAACATAACACAGTATTTTTATTTATTTTATTTATTAAATATGTTTGCTGGCCACAAGGCTTAAAGACCTATCAAATGTGAGAAATAATTGTGGTAGCCAATCTGTCAATTTTAATTTTTAATACATTTTAAATATTGATAACTGTAATCCATATGAACAAAAACTTTTTTGGGGAGTCCTCCATAATTTTTAAACATGGGAAGAGATCCTGAGAGAAATAAATTTAAGAAATACTGGCTTAATAATTCAGGTAACTCTGCAGTGCATGTATGTTGGCATTAGGACTACTTAAAACTTTTGAAGGAAGTTCTTGACAATACGGGAGAACACATAAAAACCTCTTTTTGAATGGTTGAAGCAGAGATTTTGCAAACTTTGTATGCTTTCTGACTATCGTTGCATACAAGTTGTCCTCAATTTACGGCCACAATTGAGCCCCAAATTTCTGTTGCTGAATGAGATAGTTGTTAAGTGAATTTTGCCCCATTTTATGACCTTTCTTGCTCCTGTTAAGGGAATCATTGTAGTTAAGTTAGTAACACAGCTGTTAAGTGAATTTTGCTTGTCAGAAGGTGCAAAAAATAATCCCATGATCCTGTAGCCATTGTAAGTATGAATCAGTTGCCAAGTGTCTGAATTTTGATCATGTGACCATGGGGATGCTTGCAATGGTCGTAAGTGTGAAAAACAGTCATGAGTCTTCTTTTCCAGTGCCAGTGTAACTTCAGTCAACCAAAATAAATTGTTGTGAGTCAAGAACTACCTGTACTTGTAATTGCACAACTTTTTTTCATGAAGAAGCAGCCTCGCCCTCCTCTAATGCTCGAATATTGTTAGCTGTTTGTGGATCAACAACATTTGTCAGCTTAGGATGCAATGATTTCCTGCTTCATTGACCTATAATTACTTTTGATTGTTTTTTTAGTGTTGGATTCCTTGTTCGCATCCTCGCTGACAACATATCGCCATGAATATGCAATTTTTTATAGTTGCTGGTATTCTGGTACATTGTGTGTTCCTGATCTCTATCTTTGACATTTATTTTACCTCTCCTCTGGTCCATGGAATGACTCCTCATCAAATTCTGCTGCCGCCACCTGCACAACGCTTAGTACTGTTCGTTGCGGATGGTCTACGTGCAGATTCACTATATGCATTGGACGACAGTGGCAATTCTAATGCGCCTTTCCTTAGGTAACTTTGTTTTCCTTCTAATATTTGTTATAAGTACTGGTTGCTGAGGGAAAGAAGTTGTTATTCAAGTCTAGGTGTTGAAATTAGATAATTTGATTCTTATCTTTAAGGGGGAAAATCCCAAGTACTTAACTATGACAGTTTGTCAACGGTTCTAATTACGAGCAATTACATAATTACTGTCTTCCCAGTCCAGCCTTGGGTTTGCATATTTTCCTGTTTCCCTCTCCAGTATGTCATGAATGTGTATGTCACTCAGTTTGTTTTGGAAAATTCAGCAATGGATTACCTTGCTTAATTTAAACCATGCTTTGCAATCGAGGTTAAACCCCCCCCCCCAATCTTTTGAAACTGCCTTTTTCCAGGCTTAGTTCATATATAATGCTAAGCTATAAGGTTATGCCTTTATTCTTGTCTTATTGTGATCTATGTACCTATTCAGTATCGGTAATCCTTAAATTAGGCCAAAATTTTTGTTGTTAAGTGAGTTTTGCCCTGTTTTATGACCTTTCTTGCCATAGTTATTAAGTGTATCACTGCAGTTGATAAATTAGTAACCTGTTTGTTAATTGAATCTGGCTTCCCCAATGCCTTTGCTTGTTAGAAGCTTGCAAAAGGTGATCACATGACCTTGGGATACAGCAATGGTCATAAGTATGAGTCAGTTGCCAAGCATCTGAATTTTGATCACGTGATCATGGGGATCCTACAAAGGTTGTAAGTGTGAAAAATGGACATAAGTCACTTGTAAGTTTGAAAGGTCACTAAATGAACTGTTGTAAATAGAGGATTGCCTCTAATTAGAGATTATTTGTCTTAAATGTAATGGCATTCTGCATTTAATTTAAAAATGGAAGTGCCATTCTGAAGGAGCAGAGACATAGAGCATCTGGTTCAGAGGCTTGTTCTTACAACTTTGTTAAGGCGAATTAGTGTCCTCCAGATGTATTGGAGTTCAACTGCTGTCAACTTCAGCCAGCTGCATTGATTCATTGAATCTCTAGTCTCAAATATCTAGAACACATCAGGTTTTCTATGTCTGACTTTCTTGAGCACAGTTTAAAGCAGGGATAGACAACCTGATGTGTTCTAGATATTTGGGGCTACAGATTCAATGAATCAATGCAGCTGGCTGAAATTGACAGCAGTTGACCTCCAATACATCTGGAGGACACTAATCTTACATAAAAACTTAGTGCATGATTTCGACCTGGATGTTGGGTAACCATTGTTTGTACTCAAGGTTTGTTGAGTTCTGTGTACCAACCTCATCTGAAAATGAGAATTACTTTGAACTTGCTTCCCTTTTTGGTCTCTGAACAAAAAAACTGGAGGCTAGAGTGACTGCAAAATAGAACTATTTCAGCCACATAAGTTCTTTCCACTTTTTAAACCATTTATTTTTCATGGGTTCATAGTAATGAAGATATAATCAGGGTTGGGGATCATAAATGGAATTAAAACAACAACACAATACGAAAATCCCTACCAGTGGCTGCTAACAAGCTAATGAAGAAGTAAAGAAGTATAGTAGGATTACTATCAAAAGATTTTTGCTTTTCATTTTTTATTCATTGCTGCTATTAGAACAGTCTTTCTGAAACTTGGCAACTTTAAGATGTGTGGATTTCAACTCCCAGAATTCTCTAGCCAGCATGGCTGGCTGAGGAATTTTGGGAGATGAAGTCCATACATTTTAAAGTTGCCAAGTTTCAGAAAGACTGTACTATAGATTAAGCTGTGCCTGTCATGCAAAAGTGCTTTAAGTTTGATATTATGCTTGAACTGAATTACTAGCTTAGTTGTCTAACATTTAGATATGGGCATTCTTGTTTTTACAAGCTGAGTACATGATATTGTTCCCTTTTTTTCATGGCAGCCTAAAGTAGATTCAGTACTTGAAATGTAGGTGAGCTACGCCATCAGCTTTTTAATTTAGAATCAATCTTTCTTTCCAGGAATATCATAGCTTCACAAGGCAGTTGGGGAGTATCTCATACTCGTGTTCCAACAGAATCTAGACCTGGGCATGTTGCTCTAATAGCTGGATTTTATGAAGATGTCAGTGCTGTTGCTAGAGGTATGGAACATCCAATTTATTTCAGCAAAAAAGAAAGACTTACTTTGTCTTTTGCAGGTCCTTTCACAATGTAATGAACATGGGAACTGCTGTGTGTAAATTAGATTGCCAATTTGTTGCAATTTTCTCTGCATCCCATCCTACTTTATTATTCTGAAAGTCCTCTCATATAAATGGAAATGAGATGGCTGTGTTAAGTTGTAGTTTGGTTAGTTATGCTTTATTGAATGACTGTAATCATACCTGGGTAAGCTTACCCTTCATCATAAGCCATAATGTGGTTCATTTCGTTTTACTTTAGCATATTAAAGAACTCAGTCTATGTCTTTGAAACCCACCTATTTATTTTTTTGTAAATGGGAACGACTATAGAATTATGGCAGTATGTCAGCTTTCCATTATGAGAACACAACTTAAATGCAATTAGGTATTATGAGTTTGAACTAGTCTTCCACTTTTATTACTGTATCTAAATGATATTTGCAGCACAATTCTGTGTATGATTACTGAGAAATAAATCATTAGTTTTAGTGGGGTCTGTTCTCAGATAAATCTGAACAGAACTGCAATCATTTTCATTCTCATTCTCCCTCTCTCCGTATACATACATACATACATACATACATACATACATACATACATACATACCCACACATACACCACACCCACACCCACGCACACCCACAGTATATATATGTTTAGAAAGGAGGATTAGTTTTCATTTTATCATCTTTGGCTCAAGGGTACATAATCTTTGCTAATTGTACAGCATGTTACTTTATAGTATATGATAAAATATTTTTGGCTTAGAGAAGTAAACAGAGTTTGAAACAATGGCTTGTTGGCTTCTTGCATACAATTACGCTTTAGTATGAAGTGTGAATGGAGACATATAGAATAAAGTAAAATAACTATCATTTGCTTCTGGTTTCTGAGATTCTTGGCTCATTTTCTATGCCTATCCCTGGAAACACAAGAAGAAAATTGTGAAAATAAATGGGAAACAAACAATGGATAGTCAAAAGAATCCAGTATTGTTTTATTTGTTTGAATTGTTTAATAAGTCATTATTAAAACAAGCTGCAACTTTACATAATACTATATATGAATAAGATTTGTGGCCTTTCTTTGAAATTTCCAATATCATTGAGGTTTTCCAGATAGATTCTTCAGCCAATTTTTAGTAAATATTGGCATAAAAATAAATTAAAAATGTATTATTTTTATGTAAGGAATTTAGAAGTATTTTCACATTTTCTATACAAAAATTACAATTTTCCCATGTTTAAAATAAATATGTAACTTGCTAATTAAATGTGATGATGTGGATTCACTTTCCCCAAATGAACATAATGTCTTTATAACTTTTAACAACTGGCACCAAATCTTACTTTTCCCTCTTTAAAAAAAACCCAATAACTTCAGCAGTACACTTTTTGATTTACAGGATGGAAAGAAAATCCAGTGGAATTTGATTCTATTTTCAATGAAAGTAAATATACTTGGAGCTGGGGAAGTCCAGATATTCTACCTATGTTTGCTAAAGGTGAGCTTATTTTAGCATTATTGAGTCTTCATTTCTAAAATATTAAAGATTTATAATTAATTGCAATAACCAGAAGTCCTTTGAATGTTCAAGTCCAAGACTCCTGTTGCTAGCTTCCCATCATTTTGTTAGTTGTTTATATATCAAATGGAAGGAAAAGTTATTTTTTGAGAAATTATCCATCTAAGTGCATGAGCAGCTTCTAAGAGTTGATGTGAAATAACTCTAGGTACTTTAAAATACATTTAAATGAAGCTAAAATATGTTTTGAGAAGACTTGGGGAAACTGAGTTAAAAATATAGTTATCCTTTTCTTTAGCTGGAATGTTTGGTTGCAGGTGCTACTGGTGATCACGTTTACACCAATTGCTATAAAGCTGAAAGAGAGGACTTTGCAGCTGAAGATGCCACTATATTGGACACTTGGGTTTTTGACCAGGTTAAGGTGAATAAAAATCTTTCTTTTGCATCCCTATTATATGACTGGCAGATTATAGTTGAATTCTCAAATTTGTCTCCTTTATTCCCTGTTATTTCTGTTTTTTTTAACTGTGTGGTACATTTTAAATAAAGTGGGTTTTTAGGTAGTGTTCAGCTACCTAGGATAATTTTATGTTGGATTTTCCCTGTCATTTGCTCCAAACTTTGTAGTATAATGTGTCCATATTTCCATCTGAAGAAAGAATTAGAGATTTAAGTTTGCAGAATGCAAAGAAAACTGATGTCTGAATTATGAATTATGAATATTCTTACCTTCTGTTTCCTAAGTACTCCTACAGTATTTTTACTTGGGATTTCTTTTTGTTATTAAAGTCAGTGGGAAAAGAATCTGAGGAAAAATGGTGAAGATGAGAATAAATGTTAGATACTCCCATCTGTCTAAAAGATGTTTCAAGGGTTTATAAATCATTTAGACTTAAGTTATCCGTTTGAATATATTTTCTGTAGAAATGAATATAAGGAGCCTTGGTAGTACAGTGAACTAAAGCACACTGTTATTAACATCTGCTGCTTGCAATTACTGCAAGTTCAAATCTCACCAGGCTCAAGGTTGACTCACCCTTCCATCCTTTCAAAGGTAGGTAAAATGAGGACCCAGATTGTGGGGGCAATAAACTGACTTCGTATAAAATATAAAAAAGTATGAAGGCTGTTGCTTAATGCATTGTAAGCCATCCTGAGTCTCCGGAGAAGGGCAGCATATAAATTAAAGCAAAAAAAAAAAGACCATATTCTAGAGAGGAATTTATTTAAATGTCTTCCTTCCAGGTTCTTCTGCGTGATAATTGCTGATAACAATAACAAGTTGTAACTTTCTGGTTAGAACCGTTTCTGGTGCTCAGAGTAATTTCCTTGGTTTTCTGATCTAGGATTTCTTCAACTTGGCTAAAAACAATGAAACATTGTTTTCTAAACTTCATGAACAAAAAATCATTTTCTTCCTGCACTTATTAGGATTAGATACAAATGGTCATGCTCATCGGCCTCATTCAAGGTAAAAATGTATGATTTATATTTTTGAAATATAGTATAAGTACAACCAAAGCTATACAATTTTAAATAACTTTAATTTGTAGAACCAGTTATTCATGGATTCAAGACTTGATGGTACTTCCAACTTATGATCAAATTGTTTATAGATATAGGTTACAGTATATATAAGTGGTTATGAATTATGATGACCCTTTATTGAAAGTGCTGTGTAAAATTTGTATAAACATGTATCAGAAGTCTTTATATGCCTTTTTGATGTTTGGCTTTCTTTTCCCCCTCTTTTATTGTTCTTTCTTTTTCCTATTCTGTTTAATTAAATGAAGGCATTTTTGCAGTGTACATATGATATGTGAGAGAATTAACAATGTGCCTAAATCCTCCACTGAAATTAATAGGATTAAAAGTACATAATTATATTTGAACAATTTCTTTGTGTGATTTAATTTTATTTTTAGTTTTATTTCAACTGGGTTAATTTCATTACAATGATTATACTAAGTGAGAGATAAATTTATGACTCTGGAAAAAACGGGTTAACTCATTTATGTAAAAGCTGTACTTTAGACACCTTGTACCATAATCTTTCCAAAGTTTGTGGGAAAGCTTTAAGCTTCTTAATAGTTCTCAAATTAAGAAACTTGATGTATTAGACAAGTGAGAGGTTGTAAACATCTTGTGAAGAGCATGAAAGAGAATGGGACAAAAATTGCTATTGAGGACAAGATCAGTTTGATGAGCATGGCTCCCTCTGCAATAATAATAAATGTTATCTATTTGGTTGATGGAAGGACTGGGGCATTCTATATAAAAGCCTTGGTGATGCAGCGGACTAAGTGCTGTTATGTAGCACTTAGCTGCCAGCTGCCTACAATTAGTGCAAGTTCAAATCTCACCAGGCTCAAGGTTGACTCAGCCTTCCATCCTTCCGAGGTAGGTAAATTGAGGACCCAGATTGTGGGAGCAATAAGCTGACTTTGTAGAAACACTGCTTATGGGGGGCCAAAAGCCCTAATAAGCAGGTATATACAAAAGAATGAAGGCTATTGCTATAAGTGCATTGTAAGCCGCCCTGAGTCTTCGGAGGAGGGCGGCATATAAATTGAACTAATAAATAAATAAATAAATAATAAGTGTTAATGTCTTCTACTAAAATTAAATAATAATATAATAGTAACAAGTGAAGGAAAAGACTATATAGACAGCTAGAATGTTTTCCCGCAGAAGTCATTCTTAATCACCAAATTCTGCCATGGCAATTCCCATGAAGTGGAATCAACATGTTTGAATCAGAAGGCCATGTAATTTATTTAATAATAAATAAAGCAAGCAAGTTATGGCATGTAGGTTTATTATCTTCTAAATTTAAGGATAATTTTGAGAATGACGATACAGGTTAACACCCTTACATTCTGATTGTGCCAGTGAAAAAACGGCAGCTTGTAATAAAAAGAATATTTCAAACACTTTCATCTTAAATAAACTATTGCATTTTGACTCTTTTGATCATTTGTTATACAATTAACATGTTTGAAAATTAAATGCTTGGAGTGCTTTAAATCCAGTTTTGTAATGTGATGTGTGAAGAAAGGAATATTGTACAAAATAAACTAAGTGGAGGATATTTTAATGCTTCTATTACTGTGGTTGGTGCTATTTTTAAATCTTGTGCAAATGTACTTCTAGATTCATAATTCCAATATTTTCCTTTTCTGTAGGGAATATAAGAACAATATCAGGAAAGTTGATGAAGGCGTACAAGAAATTGTTTCATTAGTTGAGGGCTTCTATGGAAATGATGGCAGCACAGCCTTTATCTTAACTTCTGACCATGGAATGACAGACTGGGGTGAGATTTTGTTTCAGAACACTATAAAAGTTCAGCTCAGAAAATCTTTGTCGTTGTGGTATTCCATGTTTTGCTTTCTTTATTTATCACACAAACCAGTATTTTCTTTATATAGGGTTAATTATATTTTGGAATTAATTTTTTTTTAGAAATGGATGTTTATGTTTATATTCACAGCATTGTGTCAAACAGAATAAATATTACAGATGCAGAGGAATATACCCTGTTTCCCCCCAAATAAGACATCCCCTGATAATAAGCCCAATCAGGCGTTTGAGCACATGGCAATAAGGCCAAGCGCTTATTTCAGGGTTCAAAAAAATATAAGACAGGGTCTTATTTTTGGGGAAACACGGTAGGTAGTCCTCAACTTATGACCACAAGAAGTCCAAAACTTCCATTGCTAAGCAAGACAGTTGTTAAGTGAGTTTTGCTCCATTTTATGACCTTTCTTGCCATGGTTGTTAAACAAATTACCATAGTTGTTAAGTTAGTAATATGGTTGTGAAGTGAATCTGGCATCCCCATTGATCATGCTTGTCAGCAGGTTGCAAAAGGGGATTACATGACCCTGGAACAGTGCAACTGTCATTAATATATGCCAGTTGCCAAGGGTCCAAATTTTGATTATGTGTTCATGGAGATGCTGCAAAGATCGTAAGTGTGAAAAATGGTCAGAAATCCCTTTTTTCATTGCTGTTGTAACTCCGAACCGTCACTAAATGAACGGCTATAAGTGGAGGACCACCTGTGCAAATATAGGCTAGCATGGCTACATTCTCAGCCATATCAGTCTTATTTTAGAAGCAGGATAATATTGGAGATATATCTGAAGCAATCCTTTCGCAACTGTTCCATCCATTGTTAAACTTCGATAAAAATTATTAAAGGAGTCTTTAGGGTTTACAATGGACAAAGCGTACACATTATCTGCAAATCTGCAAAAGGGAAAAGTTACTTTATTCTTAAATAGCCACATCCTCCCTGAATCATGGGCATTTTATGAGGCCCCAATAAAAAACTTTGTTAGGAATACAGTCTTTGATAAAAAAAAAAAAGATTGCCCATCACTGACTTAGACAGATTTCAGTAATAACACCTAAGATGTTCTGACTGAGACTGAAGAAGGCTGAATTTCAATTTAGATGTGACTAAGCTACAAATAATAAATGAAAGCAAATTGAGCTGGGACTAGGAACAAAAGAACCAAAGCAGAGATTTTAATAGGTGGTTTAAAAGGAGAAGAGAAACATCAAGATCATATAGGATGGGTCGACAAATGTGTAGCCAGGTCCCTGCTACCTTAGCCATTATGGTCAATGGCGAAAAATGCAGGAACAAAATATAAAGGGATTTTAGAATGATGGTCAAGCTAAGGAAGAGAAAAGTGGCAATGTCATTTTAAGAAAATGTGAAATCTTGAGTTACTGAAAGTGATAAAAAATTGGAGTGACAATTATGCCTGATGAGATTAATGAGCAAACAGTTTGTTATAGAAGAGTTGACCAAACTTTTACTAGATAAAGAAATGAAGTGCCAGAAGCATCTGTAGGAATTTGAGTAAACCTTAGTTTTAGGTTGTTGGTTGGTAGTAGTAGATACATAGAAATACTTTATGAATAATTGAAAATCTGGATTGGGGCAATCCTTCAGAAGCCCAAGGCAGTTGTGGATAAACTGTGAGGCAAAAGGGAGAGTTGCATGAAGAAATAATTTGAGTGGTACTGAAGCGGCAGACTGCCCTCTAAATGAACAGAGCAGAGAAATGGTATTCAAAAGCCAGCTTTAAATAATAATAATAATAATAATAATAATAATAATAATAATAATAATAATAATAATAATAATATGACTTTGATTTGTTTTCTGTATGTGTTTAGGGACTCATGGAGCAAGTCATCCATCAGAAACATTAACACCCCTAATTGCTTGGGGAGCAGGAATTAAACACCCTCAGACAGTAATCTCACAACAATATGAAGATACATTTTTAAAAGGTAAATGCAATTATTTGTGTAATACCTATAATTGCCATTTTTATACATACATTATGAAAAGACAGTTTTTAGTGTTATTAGCTGCTTCTGCTGTTACATTGATAAAATCCTCATTAAATGAATGGGGACTAAAAGTTTACTAGAAACCATTACATTTATATGAATTCTCTCACTGCTAAAAACATTTGAGCCACTGTTTTTCATATTCAAAATGCAAATCCTCATTTGCAGAAAATAAATTTTACTTGAAACTTTTGATTTGTGAGCCTGATTTTATGAGCTGGATGTAGTTTTAAAGAAGGCTAGTTTATTTGGTCCCTTGTCATCTTTAATCAAACCTAATTAAATAGATTAATGCATTTAAATTAATTGTAAATTTCCAGATTTTCAGATACCGTTAATTTTTCTTCATGATACCTGAAATCCTCAGCATTCTTCTTGCTTGCCCAGGTATCCTGCTTCCCACATTTAATCTTCACTTTGCTCATATTGTTTCACATCATGCCCTCTGTGAGTATGAGTCATTCTTGTTTCCAAGGCTGATTTTCTTAGATTGGAAATGTGAGGGATAATTAACTGCATAGTGTAATAATCCAAGATAAAAATAGGCGTATCCTCCACCACTTAAAAGGGCACATTAAATGAAATGCTAAAATGGACCTAACATTAACCAAGTGTAAAAAATTATTCATGGATGCTGTACTCATTAACAGAACTGATCATCTCATGTCCAATCAAGTATTGAGGTCATCTTTGCAATGCTGGTAGTGTTTTTGGAACTAATAAAATAATAAAAAATGAACATAGCAGGCATACAGTTCTAAATAGAATTTTATCTACTATTTCTGGGTGGAAGAAAAATACTTTTTGCTAGAGAGACTATTGGCTGTTTAATTGGAAATTAACTAGTAATCTGGATTTGGACAATGAGCCACAGAACTATGGCCAGATTGGTTAAAGAAAAATGCATGATTTTAGAACGTGCTGCAGCTCTCTGCCTTAACTGTTTCTGGAATCATTTTCCAGTTTATTGTATTTTATTTAATAAATTTATGTGGCTGCCCATCTCAGTTGAAGTAGATTACCTATACATAAAACTAACCTTAATCAGTGATTTATCAATCGCTTCTCCATCCAAGAGAAGGTCTTGGATATTCTGATGTGTAGCTTTTCCTTTGTGGTTCTTTAGATTCAGATAAAGTGCTTTGTGTTCCCTTGAGTCAATTTCTTAATACTATATTCTGCTGCTGAAGCACAAGTATATTTTAATATGAAGAAAAAGGTTATCAGAAGAATAACTGCTAAATATCAAAAGAGTTATCTTTTCCCCTCATAAATTATCATTCTCTTTTCGTCACTTACAGAATGGAAGCTGGAGATGTGGAGGCGCCAAGATGTGAATCAGGTATCTGGTTGCTTCAAACCCACTGTTTTTTAACTTACTTTATTTTAAGATTGTAGAAAGAAACATAATTATGATAAGTTATATTAATAGAGCAGTGCCGTCTGCCTCCAGTTTTTTTATGTCTGTCTGTCTATCTGTCTGTCTGTGTCTGTCGCTATCTATCTATCTATCTATCTATCTATCTATCTATCTATCTATCTATTTATCTATCTATCTATCTATCTTAATCTATCTCAATCTATCTCACAGGTTCATTCTCTTTGATTGCTGTTTTATTCATTGTTTATAGCCAAAATTTAAAATGGGTTTACCCACTGATAGTATAAACACGGGTCATGCTTTCAGCACAAGAACTGCATTATAGTGGGAATATTATATCTGTAATATCCTTCCTGGTTTCTAAAGCAATATTGCTTGCTCATCCGTTGTTACCAATATGGGGACAATTTTGTTTGCAGACCATTTTTTTTTCAATGCTCTGTTGACACAGGTTGGATTCTTAAGAATGATGCATAATATAAGTTCCTATTAATTAAACATAGAAACAATTTTTTAATTATCTGAAATGATGTCATGTACTGTATATAAAAATGTTTCATGCAAATATATCATAAAAGAGACATTGGCTTTTAATTGTACTTAAGTATACATTCAAAGGGAGACTTTTTTTCTGCTTGTAGGCTGACATTGCACCACTGATGGCTTCCCTTATTGGAGTTCCTTTTCCTCTGAACTCAGTGGTAAGTTAATATGCTATTTTTCTTCTCAGTGGAAAATGACCAGTGTTGGAATTTCTCTATAGACCGGGTTCATATTTTACATGAAACCATGGTTTGTTTAATCACTTTATTAAATAAACCACAAATGGCTGGATATGTACAACACACTAAACCATAATTCGCTTTTTATAGTTCTTAGTGGATTCATAGAACAAGCTAATCCAAAAGCACACATTTTACACTATGATTTAATATTCATTCTCACATACACATTTTGCGCAGGCTAAATCTTTAGCAAATCAATTGATGAAAGATTCCAGAACTACAGTATCAGCTGTCTTCATTAGGTGGACTTTCCACATCCTTCTCAAGCTCCAGCTTGCCTTTTAGAGTTGAAAGTTGAGATTTAACCCCCTTTTTTTTTTGCCTCAGTTACATTGATCATTAGTGGATGTTATTGCTAATCGCAGAAGCAACTTCCATGGTGCTTTTGTTATTAACCATTCTTAGTTCAGTGAATGATGAGAAATAGAGACTGTATCCTTTTGTGGTGATTGCTGTACACCTGTTCATTATGTCTGTCAGGGTGCCTCATGGACAGATTGGTGAACATTATTGTGTCCTCCTCATCTAGTTGATTTCTCTCCCCCAACCAATCTTCCTTAATTAAACTTATATCAAAATAAATAGATAAATGCAAAGATTAACTTCAAAATATACTTCAAAATTAAGTGCCATCACTGAACAACGGTATAGAGAAACTGTCTCTAGCTCTTCATATATTCCAAATGCTTATCCAAAAGTATGTTTTTTGAATGACAATATATATGTTAATGTGGAAACTGCATAGTGATGGTTTCTTTTTTTTAGATGTTAAAGTATTTTTCTATGAGACTAGGCAACCTAGACATGTTTAACTATTTTTTTTCTCCTGTAGAAGTGAATGTTAATCATGAATATTTTAGAAGAAACAGAGAGACCTTATTTTTTTTTTAGGTAGAGCAAGTTATCCTTCTCTCCTAACACTTTTGCTAACTGCAGTCAATTTTTACCTCCTTCCATTGAATATAGTTTAAGCCATTCCCTCATAAGAGGGATTGTCATCTATTTTTTGGGGAAGCTCTGGTATTACAGCTTTTGCTGCTCATAATAACCCTTCCAATTTTAAGTCTTATCCAGTCTTACTCATCCAATTTCATCTATGTTGTCATATCTTTGGATCTTTTACTTATTGGTTAACTTGAATACTGTTTCTGGGAGCCAGGAATTGAGAAGAAATATTCCGTGATGTAATAGGGAAAGTGAGGAACCAGGACTAGGAAGAGCCAAATTCAAGTCTTCTCTTGGCCCTTGAAACTCACTGAGAGGTTTTGGCCAGTCATTATCTCTGTAATCTATTTCATGGGCTTGTTGTTTTAGGGGGAAGAGAGGACTTTAGAGAAGCGGGTATAAATTTAACAGCTAAATTAAAAATAACCCATACTTTTTGGAGAAATTATACATTTGAAAAGTTGGTTTATATTACCTTTGGGGAAGAAACCTTAGTCATTCTCATGCTTTAATATATGTGCACTTGGAAAA
Organism: Pituophis catenifer annectens; assembly: GCF_029215685.1. Classification (NCBI taxonomy): domain Eukaryota; kingdom Metazoa; phylum Chordata; class Lepidosauria; order Squamata; family Colubridae; genus Pituophis; species Pituophis catenifer. The sequence continues at coordinate 75,904,714 of NW_027256883.1, forward strand.
ATTGTATTTTATGGAGGGCTCAGATAATTATTGCTTCGTGTGAGTGTGTGTGTGAGAGAGATGGAGATTAATAATCCGTTCATTTGATAATTGAATCATTTCTTCAAATCACAGTCACCCTCTTTATGACTTCATAGCAGCTGACTCTCATGAAATTATAGTGCCACATAAAGTGACCTGAAATTTCTAATGTTGCAGTTTATGGAACGGAGAAATTGTGTCTTCAGTCTTTAATAAGCAAAACACTTGCCTAATAATTGTCGTATCTATCAAACAACCTTTATAAGGAGAAGTCAGGTTAAAATATTGTGAATCAGTAAACAACCTGAGAGAAGGGAGCTTCATTTGTAAACCACGATGCTTCTATCTGATATGCAAGAGGACCATCTACTCTGTCTCTCACAATGGGCTAGCTAAACCCATTTATTTTTGGGAAGTTATCTAAAAGGGTCAGTCTTCCATAACGTTCTCTGGACAGTTTGTTTTTCTTCAATATGCATGGAGGGTCCCGTTTCAAACCTGGCATTTGCACTGCTGTTAGTAGAAGGTGTATACTAATTCATTGTGAATAATATGGTTCTCTAATTCTGAAGATGCTGTTTTACTTTATGTACTGTAAGAGTTCCTAGATCGTAGTAAAAATGCTTGCTTTTCTAGCCCTGGATTATGCTGCTAAATATTAATTCTGCTTTTTTGCCTCCCCAGGGTGTTTTACCTCTTGAATACTTGAATAATACTGCCCATTTTAAGGCAGAGAGCATGCTTACCAACGCTGTCCAGATTCTTGAACAATTTAAGGTATGTAAGCTACTGCTGAAAGGTGTAAACTGCACATTCATATGGATATTTCCAGTAGAAACATCAGATCTTCATAGCAAAAATAGAAACAGCATAGCAAGTTATAGAGTAGACAGTACTTATAATTTACTGTGATGGTAGGATTATTGCTAAATCAAAAACAGTAGTATTATGGAAAAACTAGCTTACTAGGAAAAACTAGTTTTAATCCTTAAAACTTTTTTTTTAACTGGGACAGCCAATATTTTCCATTGTCTTAAAAAAATCTAAATGTTTCATGGAACTTGTTTATTAAAACATAGAATTTACGGTAATTTCTATGGATCGAACTTGCATAATTGATGTGAATTGATGTCATCGAAAGCAGTGCATTCTAATCAAGGTGTAGAATTGCTCCTATAATTGAATTCTGATGTTATTAGGACTGGCATGCCTCCTATTCCAACCACTAGGAGATGATTTAAGAGTTGACGTTTAAATTTCCGTTGTCACTATTTATTGCTTCCCGATACACAAAATGGAGTTTAGCTCTTTAAACTGTTTGACAGCAGGATGCTTCAAGGACAATAAGCTCCTCCAGTGTGAAGATCTAGTAATTAATATTATCATGGAAGCCTTGCCTGAAATCAGGAAATAAATCCTGTGAATTTTGGAAATCATTTGCTAAAAAGCCCTTGCTCCCTCTTAATTGCTTTTATCCACATTCAAAGACTTTAATTTGAGAAGGGTTTTGGATAATAAATTGTTCTGTGTGAACTACTTTTACTACTGCTAACCTCGATCTTTAAGATATATGTTACTAATTTATTAATTTTTAATTATTTTCACACATAAATGGTATTGTTATTTATCTTAGCTACGATTAGTTGTCACTTCTAATCCTTTAAGAGACAAAGCATATCTCTCTTATTTTTAAAAACACTTGTAATTTCCAATTTCAGGTATTGATTTATGAGTCTGCAACTTTTATTACATTGGCCTATTAGGATAAATCAGGTAGTTTCCAGGAAGTTTGGGAGACGTTATTTAATTCTGGATGCATGTCTGTTTTGTTCTTTTATTTTATTCTTTAAGCTTTCCATTTTTTAGCATGTAAAGCATCTCGAGTTATGAGACTTTGGTTTAGATCTAGAAAATTATCAGTAGGTTATAGATTCCTAAAAGTGATGCTGAATCTGATGCTTACATAAGATTGGTAATCCTCTCTTCTTGCTATTTCATTTAATGTGTTTATTTACTAATTATTTCTTCAATGTATAGTCCTAAGACAAAATAATAATATACATATAATTGCAGTCTCAAATCAGACAATCTGTAGGGGAGAAAAACTGATTTATAATCAAACAATGGAAGAGATCTCTGGGGAGGAACAAAATGAAGATCATACTGTTTGTTTCAGTCATTCATTTTATAGAAAATTACTTTATTAACAATGCTGGTTATTTTTTTCTTATGTGTTCAGGTTAAGATGGCTCAGAAGAAGAAAACTACATTATCATTCTTGTTTTCGCCATTTAAGTAAGTACATGTTCCATTCTTAGAATGTATCTTTTTAAGCCAGTCATAAAGGAATGAAAAGGAATGAAATCTTCTGAATATTATACTGAAACTAAGTTAGTCAGATAAATGAAAGTTGGACAAGATTAGTATTTGGGGGATCAAAAAAATAGAACCCACAATTTAAAACCAGAGCCCTAGTTGAATTTCTTTCTAGACATGATTGAAAGGGAAAGTGAAGCTATGATGCAATTTAAATGCGAGAAAGTTTCTGCTTGACTGATAATTAATTTGCTCAATGAACTAGACCTTTCCCAATCTTTAATCTTTAGACAAGAATAGAAAGCTTGGGGATTTTATAAACCAGTATTTAAAACAAAGTAATTACAAAACTTACAAAAGATAGGATTTCGTTACTATTAATATGTTACTTAGGATTTATAGACTCCTCAAAAGTATCAGAGCCAGTGGTGGGATTCAGCCAGTTCGCACCACTTCGGGAGAACCGGTTGTTAACTTTCTGGGCAGTATAATGAACTGGTTGTTGGAAGAAATCATTAGGGCAGAGAACCGGTTGTTAAATTATTTGAATCCTACCACTGATCAGAGCTTATAATATATCTTAATAAACCTGACCAAAAAAAACTTATAAATCAGGGATATTTGTAGCTTAGCAATATCTGACATTCCACAAATGGTTGTTTGTTTGTTTATTTCCTTGATTATGTATGTAAATTTATTTATATATGTATGTATGTATGTATGTATTTAATTTATAGGCTGCCTATCTTACCTCGAGTAACTCTGGGAGGCTTATAATCTTCAATAAAGTTCATATTTCACTGTGGTGTTTCAGAGACAATAACTTGTTATTTGATAAGAGATGAGAATTTCCCTAACTCTTTCTCTCTTTTAACAATATAATTCTTTGAGTTGTAGGCCTGGGAAATAAATCTTAATTATGTCTTTCCCCTTGATATTTAGATAAAGAACAAATATTTAAATAGCCATTCATTATTCCTATCTGGAACAAGCAATGGTTTAATTCATTTTTCTGATCCTTTGCCTTTGCCACATAACCAGGTGAATATTTGTTCTAAAAAGAAATATATGCACTGGCTGAAGACACTACAGATCACATTTTCCTTCCTCTAGTCTTTAATTGAATCCCAAATAAATTTAAGTGCAAAGTAGAGAAATATGCAAGTAGACCTACTGTTTTTCTTCTGAATCTTTTAAAAATATGTTTATTATCATGAGGTACTTACGGCGTTTGAATCATTATGAATACCAAGAACTTAATTTCCTGTCCAAAGAAAATATTTTTTATCTTTAAGCTTAGGCATGTGCTCTTTTTTTGATATTGCATGTTAAATTTTAGTTTTTACTTATTTATTGTAATTTATGAATATTCATGCATATGCATGTATGGCTATTCCTTTTGTTACCTAAATGCTAAATTGTGGCTGAAAGTTAACTACAACAGAATCCATTTTGATTTCTAAAATGATCTACTTATTTAAAACTTCAATATACAACATTTAAAATACTTCGAAGTGGGAAAAGTTAATACATCTTCACATATAAATGTGAATAGTATAGATAAAATAAAATACAGGCCTTATAATATTGTGATCTAAAACCGCATGGAGCAATGTGGCTTAATCCAAAAAAAAAAAAAAAAAACCCCACCAAGCAATAGCAAGCAATAGCAAGAAATTCTGAGGTCTCCTGATGTCAAATTCATTGTATTAGCAAATTGTTGGCAATTATGGGTATGAAAATGACCCCCATAGAAATAGTGCATTTAAAAATAGTGATGGCAAACATTGATCAGACACAATTTCTTGATCTTATCATAATGATATATTTTTATTGCAAATTTGAGTTGTGGACTATCAGGATTTTTTTCTAATGGAAATTATGTAATAGAAATAATAATTTTGTCAGTTATGCTCCTCATAGGAATACATTGCATTTCATAAGGGACAATTTACAAAGCATTGTACAACGAACACTGTTGTTTAATCTTGTAATTAATTGTCCACACATTGCAATTTATATTTTGGAAACTAAGCAGGTTCTGTTCAGCGGAGTTGTCAATCAGTGAGCTGAAAGATCTAGTTAGCATTAGTCACAATGATCCAGATTAATCATATTCTTAATATGGCGACCCCCCGGGGAAGAGCCTTCTCTGTGGGGGCACCCGCCCTCTGGAATGAGCTTCCCCCAGGGATATGACTGATCCCGGTTCTCTGTACCTTCTGCCGGGCCCTGAAGACTTTTTTATTTCAGCAAGCCGGGCTGGATTAAAAATCTTTTAATTGGGGAATTTTATGGGCAAGGGGTTTTAAATTGGAGAAGCCAAAGATAATTTAATTTCGTTTTAATGTATTTTAATATTTGTATTGTGTGTTTTTAATTTTGGCTGTTCACCGCCCCGAGTCCTTCGGGAGAGGGGGCGGTATAAAAATTTAATAAATAAATAAATATATGCAATTATTAAGACATTCAGCTCTATAAAATAATATGCCGTGTAATATTCTGTTTTATATACTTTACTTTTGTAAAACTTGATTCTTTTGAACAGACCCTTTGGGCTTCTTAATTTCTCCAGAAACTTTTGTTTGGGCTATATCAAATCTCTTTGCTAAAAGTACTTCAGAGATATTCTAATTTTTGATTAAAAGTAATTATTGATAAATACGTATTTATTAGAAGCTGATTTATCAATAAGAATACTGTGAACCGGTTCAATTGAATTGCTTTTAAAAGCATCTTTAAAGTTGTGGTTTTTATTCCATCTTTCCAAAAACAGTAATAAAAGTGATATATTAAAATATTCTCTTTTGCACAGGTCTTTCTCTGAATCAGAGCAAATTGATATTCTGAGAAAAACAAGGATATTTATTCAACATGAGAAATACGAGGAAGCTGTAAGTAACTCCAATGAGCCTATTTCTTTTGGTTTTATGTGTGATAAATTTGTTATATTTATATCTTAATGTTATAAATGTTGCTGTTTTTCTTTTTGGTCCATTATCTAATGGTGTAATGATACTTTTCTAATATGTGAGCATACATTTAATCTCAGATAGTCTTATAAAAGCATCTGTTTTCCATTCTGAAAAGCTTTGGCCCTATTGTAATTCTGTGTTAAGAGCAATAGAATTTAGAATAGAGCTGAACGGGACCTTGGAGGTCTTCTAGTCCAGCCCCCTGCTCAAGCGAGAGAACCTGTACCATTTCAGACAAGTGACTGTTCAGTCTCTTCTTAAACACCTATACTCTGAATCTGTCAATACTTAACATTTATAAGACTTCCCCTTGACAGGCAGTCTTTATTTAGTGACCACAACTGGAACTGACAATTCAATTATTAAGTGAAACAGTTTTCACTTAAATTTTGCGGTGTGCAAAAACAAATCAAGGATAATGCAGATGATAAAACAGTATTAAAGATCCAGCAAAATTATGCTCATGGAGAAGAATTCCCATATACCAATCTGCTGGAGCTAAAACCTCATTAAAATGTTTGTTTGCTGTTTTTTTCCCCTCCAGATATCCCTGTGTAGAAAGCTGATCAACCTTGCTTTAGATGGGCTCTCTTACTACCATACATATGACAGATTTTTCCTTGGCATGAGTATCACCATGGGTTTTGTAGGCTGGACATTTTATGCGATTCTGATTATAATAAAGTCAGATACAAGCATGACCAGGGGTATATCAAAAAATAAGGTACGTTTTTGGTTTGCCATGCACGACAGCTTACTTCATAAGTGAATCTTATTTCGTCTACAAAGATTTAGCACTGGAATTTTTGACCTATGCGTTCAGTATAGAAAAACCTATAAAATGTTTTTGAAAATGGAAATTTTGGAAATGTAAATCTGCCGTGGAAGAAGTTCCTTTTTAGGTTTCCTTAAAATATATTGAGAATTGGAATTACATTTTGTAACCTGTTGAATATTTAGATCAGAAATGGTAAATCCTCCAGAGATTGCTGAATTACAGCTCACAACAATCTTGTTATACTGTCCATAGTTCAACATTTGGATGGCTATAGGATCACCATCATTGCTTCGGGTACAAAACTGTATTTATAAAAAATCATCCAAAAAGAAATTAATTAATTAATCATATAAAGCTGATAAAATTATATGTTTTGTATATGAGTGTCCACATGTCAACATGTATTTGATTGTCCCCTTTACTTGAGGAATTAATGGATAGATTTCTGTTTGTATTGGTGAAAGAGCTTTACTCTTATTTCTGTATGGTGGAAGCAAACAGAGTTTGCTATGGAAAAGAGCAAACTTTAGTTCTCTGACCTTGCAGGGAAAATAATCTTAGTGAATCTTCTGATTTGCATCTAAGAGCAGGTAGATAAATGGTAACTGGGGCCTGCTGCCAAAAAATGTTGGTCTGAGCTTGCATGGATTACACTGAGATGCTTTTTATATTTGTTGTATGTTGCAAAACCTGGTGAATATTTGGAGACGTTTAAGTAGATATTTACAGTATGACAATAAGCAAATAACATTAACATTTCTATTTTCAGGTGCCTGACAAGTTTTTCCAGGGTGTGTTTGCTGTTGTTGGAGTTTTGATAGCCTTTTTTCTCTTCATTCAAAGCTTGCCTTGGACCTACTACATATATTGCCTATTACCAGTCCCTGTATGGTATGCAGTTTTAAAAGAGTAAGGTTTTAAAAATAAATGAATAAGTCTGTCTCTGTCTCTGTCTGTCTCTCTCTGTGTGTGTAAAGGGGAAGAATGTATCCATGTTCCTGGATTTGAAGCCATTTGGGTTTTATCATTTCATTTTGTGGTTTTCTAAAACCTTTCACATTCCGTAAGTGCTGCTTTCAAAATGCAGGATTAGTATGTGAAGTGATGGATGCTAGGGTTTCCGAGGTTTTTAAAAAATACATATTTATAGTAGATTCACACGGACTTTTACTAAGCAAGAAAATGAAAGAAAGGGATGTTGACATCTGAAGCAGCAGGAAGTTATCTACCAGGTAGATCAATAACGTCTGATCTTGAGTCTCACTGTGTGTTCAAAAGTTAGGGATGCTGACTTTACTTCAGAAAGTGCAGCAAACTAAGAGTAATTGCATCCTCTGTAGGTTACCAAAATGATTGTGCTGTCTTAACTACTGGAAGTTTTTTTTCTGACTCGCTTTAGGAAATAATTTGTGCATTCTGTGACAAGCAGACTTACTAAGTTGTGTTTCAGTTTTATGAAATGTATTTCTGTGAATACTGATGGAATAGATCTACATCTATTGTTCTACCATTGTTCTACCCTGGAATTTACAGGATATTTTACTATTTAAGAAACCAAACTAGTAATGAGTTCACAGTAGTGCTCTTGGATGCCATAGCACAAGGTTTGAGAGCCACTAGAGACGCTGTCAAAAAATTATTGAGACACTAGGGGGCACCATAAACTAGAAAGTTGGGAATCTCTGGCATAGATAAAGCAGATATCCCTGACAGATAGTTTGAATTTAACTACCTTGGAGAAATTTGTTCATGTTCGTTTTTAATTCAATCTTCCCAATCTAGCGACCTCTGGTTATTCTAGAATATACCATCCCTCTCAATTGGGAAGTGTTTCTTCGCTTTTATTTCTTATTTTTATGTAGTTTTTGGTCTAATAAATTTATTTAGCATAATGTTTTCTTCTAGATACCCTGTTATTCATGTATTGATCAGATTTCTCTTGGATGTTCAGCGGACTCAATTTGCTGGATTCTTAGTAATATATGTCGTGGGGATTGAAATATTAGTAAGTAATTCGGCTAATAGCCTTTTAATATTATTTGTGTATAATTTTTAAAGATACGGATGATTAAAATAAAAACACATAAAATAACAAAAGGATGAAATAAAAAATATTTTTTGAGAAGTTAAAAATCATTATGAAATTTTGTATCTGAGGAGAATATGAATTCTTTATTATATCTGGGTTTTTCCCCTCCCATTTGTATGTTTGTGTGAATTAGGTTTTCTCCTTCTTCTATCGCTCCACTCTCACCTTTGGCCTGATTGCGTTTTCTGTGTGGCCTGTGGTCATTCGATTGTGGATCCAAGCAAAGGTATTTTCTGCATAGGGAGATTTGGTAGAATGGTTATGGTCACTGCCCTAGAGAAATGCACACTTCCATTTAAAGTTCATGAGTATTTTTTTAAATTAAAAAAGCAGTTCTTTGCAAATGCATAGGAAATATCTGGAAGAGCAAACAGTTATCTGCCTTTTGGTAGTTTGCTAGCCATAGTTACCTTCTTGCAAGTCATGTACACTATTTTGGAAACCTTGTGCTCAAACCTCGTTTTAAACGGGAGTGGTTTTCTGTGAAACATTCTATGCTTCAGTGACATGATCTTCTTAAAGGAATCCAAATGGCAAAGATACATTTAAGGTAATAATGGGTGGATGCTTCTACAGGCAGTCCTTGACTTACAACAGTTCATTTAGTGACTGTTCAAAGTTACAGTGGCACTGAAAAAAAGTGACTTATGACCATTTTTCACAGTTATGACCGTTGCAGCATCCCCAGGATTATATGATCAAAATTACAATGCTTGGCAACTGACATATATTGATGACAGTTGCTGTGTCCCAGGATCAGGTGATTTGATTTTGTGACCTTCTAACAAGCAGTCAATGGAGAAGCCAGACTCACTTAACAACCGGGTTACTAACTTAACAACTGCAGTGATTCACTTAACAACTGTGGCAAGAAAAGTCTTAAAATGGGGCAGAATTCTTTCTATTAATTATTGTAATAATATAAAGATAATCCTTGGCTTACTATCACAATCGAAACCAGGATATCTGTTGCTAAGTGATCATAAGTGCTAAGTGATGCACCTGATTTTACAAACTTTTTTATATTCCCTTATTAAGCAAATCCAACTTTTTCCATTGAATTTGCTTGATTGAAGTCCCTGGGAAGATTTCAGATGGTAATCATATGACCGCAGGACATTGCAACCATCATAAATGCATGCTAGTTGCCAAGTGTATGAATTTTGATCATGTGACTGCAGGGATGTTGAAACAGTCATAAGTGCGAGGACTGGGTATAAGTCACTTGTTTCAGCACTACTGTAATTTTGAATGGTTATGAAATGAATAGTGGTAAATCGAAGAGCACCTGTACAACGGCCTAAATTATTTGAAGGGGAAAGTAAAGAGTTCTTTAAGTCAAACTCCAGTCATAGTGACTGTGTTAACTTTCTTAACAACAGACAGAAGTGCTACCTTTTCAAATGTGTGTTTTGACTTCCAAGTTTAGCCTATCGTCTTGGGATTTATTTATGATTTCTTATTCAAGTACTAATATGCTCTGATACTGGTTTTCTTTTTGCCTTTTTTTTTGAGTTCAGCTCAAGTTAGCTTTTATCTGAACTGTAAAACAATGAAATGAAAAGTGTAATAAAAAAGAGAATATACAGGTGTCCTGAAATTTGATTCAGTTTGAGACAACCATTGTGGGAGCTTCATCACTGGAGGCTTTCAAGAAGGGACTGGATTGCCATCTGTCAGAAATGACTTGTGTGTGGGGTTGGACTAAATCTGTTTATCTGTTAACTAAACTCAATGAAATCATTAATAGTGCAGTATAGCTTAGAGATATTCTGAGATTATTCTATTTCAGGTCAGTAGGGAAGAGTCTAGCATATTTTTGTAGATGACTCCATTCCTTTTTTGCACATAGCTATATCAATGGCAGTTATTTCCACATTTTGACCACTTTGTAGTAAGGCTGAGCACTTACTCTTGTTACCTGGCCTGCCGAATACCCTGCCCCACACTTTACACTACACTATCTTAGTGATTCATTCAAGCAATATTGAAATTTTATATATACCCATGCACATCAGAAATGTACATTTTGAATTCATACAATTTTAGGTAGAAATTTCTATAACTTTATTTGAAATGTTGCCCACATACATTAATGTTTAAACATTATACTTCTATTTGTATGTGTAACTTACTTGTTTTTTGCCATAGGCAACAGTGCTAAGTTGGATTCTCTCGTGTTTGCTCCTGGCAATCTTCCCCTTGATGCCAGTGATAGGAAGAGAATCAAATATCTCTTTAGTGTAAGTATGAATCAGCTTTCTTCACGTTACCACTTTCATGTAATCATGTTCTAATTTCATCTAATTCTTGTCTCTAAAAGGGAAATATGTTATCGGAATGCAAGTAATTTATTCTTGAAACCCAAAATTAAAGTCACATAATTATGGTAGCGGAGAAAGAGGTAATTATTGATGTAACTTTTTGAAGTTCTCAGATGAGAACTTCATTATCAGAATGCTTCACATTCTCTTCTTCAAAGAAAGATATTCTAAAATAGCGGGTTTGTAAACTTATTCTTCCTGAAACAGAAATTCTGCCGATTCCTATTCTTGTTTCAAACTGAAGATTATAATTTGCTGGTTATTTCTACTTTATGTAGGCTATAAAAATTATAGTGTAGACCAGGGATGCCAAACTCGTGGTGTCACGTTGTCATCACGTGACATATTGCAACTTTCCCCCCCTTCGCTAAAATGGAGGTGGGCGTGGCCAGCACATGAAACATCTGGCCTGCGAGGTGCGAGTTTGACACTCCTGGTGTAGACCTTTTCTCTTATTTTTGAGCTTCCCTTATATCAGTGAAAAACAATTTTTTAAAAAATTGGAACAAAAATGGATCTAGAAGTTTACACATAGGCCTCTTACATTCTCAGAATAGATGTAAAGAAGTGATGAGTATCATGCTGAACCAGAGAACAATTTATTTGGTTCTTTTTCAGCAGGGGGCTGTAATAGGATCAGATAGAACTGGAAGAGAAATGGAAAAGAAAAAACAAATATGAAGCAGCAAAAAAACCACCCTTGATGTCATTCTTAAATGAAAAGCATGTATTATCCTGTAAAATAGATGCAGGAAACTTAAAACTCCAAATACCATGGAAGTCTTTTTAGGGATATTCCATTATCTAATCTATTATCTAGTGGTTAAAACACCAAGTTAGAAAGTGGGAGATGAGAATTCAAAGTCCTACCTTGGCCAACCGTGAAAGTCAGCTGGGTGACCTTAGGCTAGTCACTCTCGGTTCAATTCATTCACAGGGTTTTTGTGGGGAAAATAGGAGGAGGAAGGTGGTTAGATATATTCAATGCCTTGAGTTATTTTTAAAAATGGTAATGGTGGGATTTTGTGGGATGCTGTGGCTTATTGGCTAAGACGCTGAGCTTGTCGATCAAAAGGTTGGCAGTTCAGTGGTTTGAATCCCTAGTGCCGCGTAATGGGGTGAGCACCCGTTATTTGTCCCAGCTTCTGCCAACCTAGCAGTTCGAAAGAACGTAAAAACTGCAAGTAGAAAAATAGGGATCACCTTTGGTGGGAAGGTAACAGCATTCTGTGCGCCTTTGGCGTTTAGTCATGCCGGCCATATGACCACGGAGACGTCTTCAGACAGCGCTGGCTCTTCGGCTTTGAAACGGAGATGAGCACCGCCCCTCTAGAGTCGGGAATGACTAGCACATATGTGCGAGGGGAACCTTTACCTTTACCTAATGGTGGGATACAAATAAATAAATATAATAATGGATCTTAGTGACAGATCTTTTTAATGAGCACCAAGACTCCATTCTGAAGTAAATCCAACCTTCTTAATGTTTTTTTAGAGTCAGTGGTTTAGAAAAGTGATGGTCAGAGTTTTAAAATGCATCAGCAGCAATGGAACAGATTTAGCCTTTTTACCAAAAATAATTAACTGATCATTTAAGGGCAGCTACTAGCAATAAACCAAATGCAAGTTTGAAAACTTGGTGTATTTATTTTTGATTTATTTATTAAGCAAATTTATATAGCCACCCAATTTACACATAAATAATTCCAAGTAATATTGAATTGTGATAGGACAGAAGATCATCCTTAATAGATTTGTCAGTTTTGAACCTTCTTTTTGACTCCCTGGAGCTTAGATTAATGTCTTATTCATGTTGCATAGTTGCACTTTTGTGATTAATTTAATTTTTTTATGAAATGATTCCTACAGAAATATCTTTGAAAAGCACTCACAAATAGTTTATCTTTTACAGAACAGCAGCTGGCTTGCTAATTATATTGATAGCTTTGTCCTACCTAGTGACATTTTTTCGGAGAAGCAAAAATAAATATTTGCATCATAAAGATCTCAAAATATATCTATTTCAGGTAAGTAAGTTCTATAAATATGCATTGTTGAGAAGTATAATTTCCGTTGCTTTGAAAAATCAGCTTTGTGTATTTTTGGGTCAGCATCAATTTTAACCAACTGCTTTTCAGTTATTTTTTAAATTTACATTTTTTAAAAAAAACAGAACTCACTAGTTATATGCCAGCATCTCCAAACAACAAAATGAATTCTACGTATACTTTTCTAGATATTTTTAAGACCTGGAATCCTTCATAGGTACTACTACTCTTTTGGACAAGTGGAGAACCCTTCACCATAATGTTATACTATGATGCTAGAATTGGGGGTAAATACAGAATCTTAGAAACGGCCAGAAAATTTTCCAACCCTCATTTACTAGTAGCTTTATTAAGATGGAGACTTTCAGAACAGCCTGAATCATTTCCCCCCTCCAAGTGTTTGCCACTTTGACTTAATATCTTGGATAAGCTATGAGTGTATTCCCTCCCTAAACATTGATTGCTCATGTTTAATATTCTTTTTATTATTCTCCAATATCCCCACAGTTTCTCACACTGAGCTTCTACAGTCCATGTGTTAGATAGAATCACTTTTGAAACAGGTTGGATTGGGTGTTTAGGAAAATTTACACTGACCAATTAACAAACTCATTATTCAAGATACCAAGCAAAACATCAATAAAATCAGTAGAGAAACTAGCCCTCAACTCGCATCATCTACTCATGCAGACTCCCTTGTACAACATTGCTGGGGTTGTGGCCTTCACTCACATGTTACCTCCAAAATGGTCCTCCCAAAGGGAGCATCACTAGCTAGGAGAGCCAGGTGTATAAACAAATTTTCTCACAAAACCGTCTATGACCTGATGTCAAACAATCCTAGGAAAAGGGATTTGCTAACCTGGCAAGCAAGGCGGTTCCATCTAAGACGCTATATCTAGGTTGTATGTGATGATGGACCAGGGAATAGATGTGGATGTCCAGAAAAAAATTATCTCAGTGTTCTTTTGCTGTATCCCTCAACTCCTTCTCCTCCTCCTTTTCCTGAATCCCATGTGGGGAATGCTTAATGAAACAATAAATTCTTAATTCAGCGGTAGAAATTGTTCCTCTGGTGATGTTATAGAAATTGTCCAAATATATGCTGCATAGAATCCAAATACTGGAATGCTAATACTGGAAAGCAGTTATAAAGCAGACAGAAATTTTGGTGTTACAACAGTAAAGAATATATAATGTTTCACAACAATTTTAAAAGAAGATATTAATTCAATTACACCAAGAAACCTGGGACCTTTTATTGAGCTTTTACAGATAGGACTACAGGTAGTCCTCGAGTTACAACAGTTCATTTGGTGACCATTTAAAGTTACAAGGGCACGGAAAACCATTTGTCACACTTATGACCATTGCAGCATCCCCATGGTCACATGATCAAAATTCAGATACTTGGCAACTGACTCATATTTATGATGGTTGCAATTTCCCGGGGCCATATGGTCACCTTTTGTGACCTTCTGGCAAGCAAAGTCAAGCCAGATTCACTTAACAACCAGGTTATTTATTTAACAACTGCAGTGATTCATTTAACAACTGTAGCAAGAAAAGTCGTAAAATTGAGCAAAACTCACTTAGCAAATGTCTCACTGAACAACAGAAATTTTGGTTCAGTTATGGTCTTAAATCAAGGATATATTGAAGTTTGGCATAAATAATTTTTGCATTCAAATTTGTGTTGGAGTGTTTTTTTGTGTTTGTGTATATAGATTGAGGGGCTGAAAAATGATAGTACTCACAATTGATGATCTTACGTTAAAAGATTATCTGTACATCTTTTCTGAGGAAGAAGAAATATTAAGAGCTAGTTTTAGCACTATTTTAAAGATTAAAACATGTCCAGTAGATGTCACTGTAAATTTAAGATAAATGAAGGAATTGAAAGAAACTAATCGAGATTAAAACATATAAAGAATTGTCATTGTATAGTTTTGCTATAGTCTTGGAATTAGATATTGATTTTTTTTTTCTCATATGATTTCAATATTTGGATCACTGTGTAAAGGTTTGAAACATTGCAAAAATATACTATTTTTTTTTGTTGGAAATCATATACTTTAATCTTTAATCACCTTAGATTAGCCTAAAACAAACATTACAAAAATGTACCTTTTTTTTTTTTGTTGGGAATCGTATAATTTCATCTTTATAAGAGCCTTGGATTAACCCAAAAGCGTCCTACATGAACTCCTTATCTCCCCAGAAGACCCCTTTGATAAAAATCCAATACAGGTAGTCCTTGATTTATGACCACAATTGAGCCCAAAATTTCTGTTACTAAGTGAAACAGTTGTTATGTGAGTTTTGCTCCCTTTCACAACCTTTCTTGCCACAGTTGTTAAGTGAATCACTGCAGTTGTTAAATTAGTAACACGGTTGTTAAGTGAATCTGGCTTCCCCGTTGACTTTGCTCGTCAGAAGGTTGCAAAAGGGGACTCTACAACCGTCATAAACATGAGCCAGTTACCAAGTACCCGAATTTTGATCATGTGACCATGAGATTGTTGCAAGGGTCATACTGTAAGTGTGAAAAATGTTCATAAGTCTCTTTTCAGTGCCACTGTAACTTTGAACAGTCACTTATCAAATGGTTTTACCTCGAGACTAGCTGGTTTTTTGTTAGGGGAGATCAGTAAGGTTGTTTTTTGTCCTTATGGATAAAACATACCAGCTTCTGTACCATTATTTTGTGGCCCTTTCTAAGCACATTAAGAAACTGGCTTCACTTTCCTATTATGGTTGGCATAACTGGTGCCAATTTATTGTGCCTTTTATTTGGTTCTCTTACTCTTATGTGAGGAAACTGCTTTATAACAATGAATTATTTCAATCCTTTTTTTTTTGACACTTTAATATATAGAGAGATTGATTTTGGATCATGCATACGCTGTTTATAATAGAGTTAAAATACGAACATTATGCCATTTTATTAGTATTTAAGTTTAAAGTCCAAATTACGGTATGTCACATAGGTACAGTGGGAAAAATGACAGGCAGCCTGGCAACTTATTATGGCTTCTATGAATTGTCACATGATGACACAGCAGGCAAAGTTCAATAAACCAACATAAAACTTGATGCCAAATAGCCCTTGTTTGATGACCTCCTCTAATTACTGCTCTAATCTGTAACTCTGAAATGGACTCCTATTGACAAATTACCCTTTTAAATAAACTTCGTAGAAAGCCTCCCTCCTGAGTGCTTTTTTCTCTTATTTATTCAGTCTGGAGGAAATCAAGCATGAAATGCAGTTATGCAAGTATGAACCAACAGTTTGCTCTGGCAGTTCCTGAATGCATTTATGGTGACATCCAAAATACAATGGGGTTATACAATATCTTAACAAATATATTATCAAATGACATTTTAAGCAGTGGGTGGTTTTGAAGGTTTCTCTACCCCTCCCTCTCGTACACAATTTCTTTTTATTTAAATCGTCAATTGAAGTTGATGATAATTCTTACAAAAGTGCTAACATTCCAGATTATTTTTTTTTTTTGAAAAAAAGGCCTAGTCTTTGGGAAAATCTGAATAGCCATTTTTCGTCTTGCTAGCGTTCTTTAATGACTGCAATAAAGTGAAACTATTCCGATGAGCTATTGATTATTTTTTTATTAGTTGCTGAGTCTGGTGGCATCAACATACATTGTGAACAGTACTCATAGCAGTCTTCAGAGCAAACAAGGATTGCCTATAATAAATCAGGTTATCAGCTGGATGACATTGGGTAAGCCTACCTCTCTCGACAAGAGATTATTTTGGATAAAGATCTGTCAGGTACATATAAGAAATGCTGGTTTGCTGGTCTTTCTGCTATTGCTGCACATGTTCTGTCATTGAGAAACATGATCTGAAGGATCGTACTCTGATAAAGATTTGTAATTACATAAGTACAGGAATCCATATGCATCCTATAATACTATAAGCAGATTTAACATGGCATAGGACCCGGGTACCTTCGAGACCGACTTCTGCCACCAATAGCCTCCCACCGGCCAGTTCGCTCCCACAGAGAGGGTCTCCTCAGGGTGCCATCAGCCAAATTATGCTGGCTGGCGACACCCAGGGGGAGGGCCTTCTCTGTGGGAGCCCCAGCCCTGTGGAATGAACTGCCCCCGGAAATACGTAAGATCTCCGACCTCTGGGTATTTCGCTGTGCACTGAAGACCCTGTTGTTCTGCCAGGCTGGGCTATCAACATAATAATTTTAAATTGGGGTATTTTAAATATCTGGGGTTTTAAATTGAGCCAAATTTATTTAATAATTTTAAATTTTTAATTGATGTTTGTCTTGTGTTTTTAAATAGGCTGTACACCGCCCTGAGTCCTTCGGGAGAAAGGCGGTATACTTATACTTAACATGCTATGATGAATATTTATTTTGAAGTAGATGAGAGATTGCATTAATTAGTGATTTTGCTAAGTGTTGAGGGGGTTCAACATAAACAGCAGTGGATTAAGGGACTAAGTTTGCTACAGTTATTGATCCTGGGACTATGGTAGTTGCAAAGAATTGAGAAAGCAGCTAACGAAGCATAGTGGGGGTGTGCATTCCTCAGTTTAATTTACTGATTGAAAAAAAAAATAGTAATTTAAGACAAAATGAACCTCCAAAGAACTGCTCTATATTACAAATAGTAATATATTAATGTTGCATAATAAGTGCCCATCTCTTCTCAGCTATGAAGTTCACAATCTCTCACCTAATCTTCCAGATAAGGTTGTTGTGAACATAACAGGATTCAGGACAGCCACATCCACTATGCTATAAATACGTTCTATTAAGTGCTGCATATAGCAATGGAGTCAGGCAGATGCTGATAGCAACCATACATTCCTCGACAAAAGATGATTAATAAAAATAAAGCATTCATTCCTCAACGTAAGGCCGTGTCTTAACAATTCCCACCTGCCCACCTCCTGCACTTGAAAATTATGTGAATTTGAACTGGGGATTTTCCAAGTTTTTGTAAACCAGCGCTTGCTGATACTTGTTCTTATATGTGATTGTAGTGCATGATGTTTCTGCTTTTGCCTGTTGTTGCCAGTTAAGGGCAGGCAATCCCGATCTTTCATAAAGACTCTGCAGGCCAGGCTTGTTTGTTTTGAAAGCTCATTCTTGCCACTTCAAGCTGGCTGCTGTTTTCTCTGCCCTTCCCAATGTTTGCCTTTTGTCCATCAGTTCCTAGGAGTCAGATCTGACATTTGGAGAATGATTAGACCTAGAAGAGGCATGTTAAGCATAAGAAGTTTCATAACAGCTATAAGCCAGGGTGGACCTGGTGAGATTTGTTCTCACACTTACCCAAATACATTCCGGATTTCATTTAAAGTACAAGATCCTTATTCCTCGGGATTGCAATTTTCTTTTCCTTTTCCTTGTTCTACCTGTAGCTTCAGCTTTTCCTCATTTTGGCCCTACAACTTAGTCAAAAACACATTTTAATGTATTCTTCTGTTCTAAGTTGCAGACAAAAACGAAACTCCCCACCCACTGAAATGGTTTAAATTGTTTCTTGCTGTAACTTCTTCCAGAATATTTTGCTAGTTGAAACACTTGCTGAAAAAAAAAATAGTTAAAATCAGCATGCGAGTTATTTAGTGCAATGGGCAACAAAATATGAGTTGTTCCTAATTGTTTTTAAGATTGTGTTTTGGGTTCTATATTTAAGGTACAGGTAGTCCTCGACTTGTAACAGTGCATTTAGTGACCGTTCAAAGTTACAACGGCACTGAAAAAAGTGACTTATGACTGTTGTTCATAGTTACGACCTTTGCAGCATCCCCATGATCATGTGATCAAAATTCAGATGCTTGGCAACTGGTTCCTATTTATGACCATTGCTGTGTACCAAGATCATGTGATTTTGGGACCTTCTGACAAGCAAAGTCAATGGGGAAGCCAGATTCACTTAACAACCAAGTTACTAACTTATCAACTGCAGTGATTCACTTAACAACTGAGGTAAGAAAGGTCGTAAAACGGGGCATAACTCTCTTAACAAATGTCTCACTTACCAACAGGAAGTTTGGGCTCAATTGTGGTCGTAAGTCAAGGTCTACCTGTATTTGCTGCAGCACAATCTGATTGTGGCCTAACTATTAGCAGTGGTTTTTGAAATCTACCTTGAAAGAATGTTATCTGGCTTGGCTGTTCTTTCTTCAGAAATAGAGAGATTGGCTGTGGTTTCTTATCTGATCTTCATTTTCAGAAGCCTGGTTTCTTTCTGACTAGTCCATACGAATTAAGGCGATTATATAAATTCCAATCCTTATAATTAATTATAGAGTCTTGGCTTAAATGTTGTGTGGTGGCAATGAAGAAGGGCTAGAATTGGGCAGCTCTCAGTTCTAATCTAACCCCAGCCATAGAAACTGACTGGATACAGGGCCACTCCAGAGTTTTGGGTTGTGGGAGGTGTTTGCCTTTTGCTTATTAATTGATTCTGTGTCTATAAGGACTGATCATATTTAAAACTGTGTTTAAAATTAAATTGCTTTCTATATCTGTGATGTGTTTATTCTTTGTATTTTCTTCTTCTTTTTTTGTTTTGAATTCTAAATTCTGTCGTTCTTTATTTCTACGTTTTAAAGGAAATAATTTTTAAAAATTAAAACTTTGGGTCAATCACTCAGCTCACCCTAGTTTTATCTCACTGGGTAATTTTGTGAGGAAAAACAGAAGAGGGAATGCTACATATGCTGATGTGAGCTCCTGAAGAAAGTAGATAACAAACCTAAGAAAATATAATATTCACTCTGTTTTTGTAACTAAGGCTTGAGAAATAATTAATCAGCAATGGAGTGAACTCTTTGACATCTGATTCTTTCTAGTTGCACAATCCTAGTCTTTTGATGTCAGGAACCTCCCCATCACCTGACTGCTTTGATTTAGGTTCTGTCCCATCTCCCTTTGAATATTGATCTTGCATACGAGGCTTGGTGGAAACCTGATCAGATGTTCTCCGTGCTATGTGCCAACATGAATAAAGGTCTTGAAAGTTTTGCCTCTGTACTTTCCTCACTTACCAGCTGACGTGTGGGAAAACAATATAAGCTCCAAACGCTAAAACAGAACTTTCCAGTCCACTTTGCTATCTCTTCGCCCTGGTCTTTGTTTCCTTTCCATGCTACTTAGAAAGGCAGGTGTCTTACGACCCTAGATCATTCATACCTCCTCTTTTTTAAAATCTTCTAAATTGTCTCCTTTTCTGTGCTTTGTCTGGCATTAGAGCACTGGTTTGAAGCAAATATTGCAGGCCTCTGTATTTTTAGTTTCCAAATTGCCCAATGCAACTGCCACTTAAAGAGGAAGAAAATGTTGAACACAACTTAGCATCCTCCTCGGGGGTGGGCTCCTGGGGGTTCGGCAGGGTTCGGACGATCCTCTAGCCAAGGATTGCTGGGGTTCAGCAACCCCCCAAATGCCACTCCTGGCTTGCCCTGCCCACCCCTCCCCTCCCCTCCCCGGAGTCTCCACGTGACATGTTAATAATTCCAGGTAAGTAGAGGGCTGCGTGGAGGGCCTGGGAGGGCAAAAAATGGGCCTACCGGAGGCTCTGGAAGTCCGGAAACAGGCCTGTTTCCAGCCTCCAGAGGGCCTCCAGAGCCCAGGGGAAGCTGTTTTCACCCTCCTGGAGTCTTGAGGAAAGCCTCTGGAGCCTGGGGAGGGCAAAAACGCCCCCGGCCGTAGTGCAGGTGGCTGACTAGGCCATGTGCGCCATTGCCACGCCCACCCAGCAACGGGACAGTGAACCCGTTGCTAAAGGATCTTAAACCCACCCCTGATCCTCCTCCATGATTGAAATTCAGAATGGCTATACTCACTGTCCTTGTTTTGTTTGTGCTCAGCATGAACTATTTGCAATGCAGTTTCATCAAAAGGTATAGAAAGTGGATCTTTTCTTGCTCTTCTGTATCAGTCCTGTAATTTCCAGGAATGCAAATGCCAACTAGCCAATAGTTTACAGGTAATCCATGGCTTCCAAATTTAGGGTGTTGTTAAAGAGATACTAAACTATTTTTCTTTTGACAATTAATATTTTATTTCTTACAGTTTCATCCTTGATAGTGCCACTCCTGAGTCCCACTTTTCTGTTCCTGAGGCTGCTGAGCATACTTCTTTCTCTGATGTCAACTTATCTTCTCCTTAGCACTGGGTATTTTTTCTCCCTTTTTCCTATAAAAAATAAAGTTGCCCTTGAATTGAGTTTGAGTCCTGATGATTCTATGCAACAGGTGTCAGCACTTTGTTTGAACTCGGAAGCTAAGCTGGTTATGGCTTGGTTAATATTTGGATGGAAGCCCAGCAAGATTTCTAGGCCTCTTGGGTAGACTGGGAAATAGGAAAATTGCCTTGGGAGAAGGCAATGGCAAACTGTTCCATAATGTTCCAAAAGAAACACCATAGATTTGTTAGTATGATGGCTAGTTTGACTCAAGATGATCTTTACTTGTATTCTGTATGTGTAGATTTGCTTTGGGTTTGCGGAAGGTTATGCAGTTGTGAGAATTTATTGAATATTGTCACATTTGTGCAAATATATTATTTCATTTATCCTATAAGATAAAATGTTCGAAGTATGGTATATTTTCATTTTCA
The DNA here is from genome assembly GCF_029215685.1 of Pituophis catenifer annectens. NCBI lineage: Eukaryota > Metazoa > Chordata > Lepidosauria > Squamata > Colubridae > Pituophis > Pituophis catenifer. The sequence continues at coordinate 75,925,885 of NW_027256883.1, forward strand.
CACTTGGAAATAACTCAAATTCCATAGATGTACAATGTCTTCCAATTATTTTAAATATATGTGATATAAAGTATCTTGGATACTTGGATTTGGTAATATTTTTTTCTTCAGAACAGCTACTAGCTTTCACCTTGCTCCCTTAGTTATTATTTCTTATAAAACAGCATGATTACGTGTAGATAGAAATAATGTCAGTACCTTCGATCATTTCCTTTATATTTACTTGCTGTCAAAATATGTGCTGATGTAGGTATGAAGCTCTTTTCCCTCTGGTGTTGGCTTTGTTGATGTTTGTGTGGATAGACATGGAGCAAGAAGCAATCCAACAGTATGGAATTTCATTTAAACCTAAGGTAAATGATTCAGTACACACCTCAGGAAAAAATGCTGCCATCCTTTTCCCCCAGCAATTAAAATCCCAACTGACTCATAAGCCTGGGAATGTAGCCACAGAATCCCAACCACTTCAGTGCTCATATTTTTAAAACAGAATGCTCAAACAAGAGAGGTCCAGCGGTTTCACAGACACTCATTAGCTGTGGCCAAAGAGGTGGCCAGATTTCCCAAAGCCAGTGTGTTTTCCACTAGCGCAAATCTGACTAGTTATAGTCAGAGGAAACCATAGCTAAGTGATCTAGTAACATTAGAATGTTTTGAAAATAGTCCCAGTCCCAGGCCACAAACCTAGTCTTCATGAACTTATGGGAATTCTTTTGAAAAACATCTGAAGGTTATCTTCAGTTGGTCTGCTTCAGGCAGTATTTTTCCATCCAGGCTCCATTTTTATTTATGAATGCTAATGGTTGCAAGGCATTGTTGTTAATGCAATTATATTCACTAGATTGAGGGAAGTTGGCATTTTGGGCCCCCCTCTTAGGGTTTAATGAATGATGATAATTCTTGCAATCACTTACGGTATCTATTTGCCCCTAATTTCATTCCCATCTTCCCCCAGCCACCTTATTCTGGAAGTAAAAAATGAGTGCTAGAGTGCTACATACAGGTTTCTATATTCTTTTCCCAGTGCAAAGAATGATATAAATCAAACCATTCTCCTCACGTCTCTAGTCCTGTCCATATGGTATGGCTATTAAGCAAGCAAATGCAGTCTTAAGCTATATTGATGGAACAGTAGTATCCAAATCACAAGAGGTAATATTATTGATGAACCAGTATGTTTCTCTGTGGTTGATACTTAATTTATAAGCTTAAGGATTGAATTAATTTTATACTGTTACAAAATGGACATTATATAAATAATTTTACTAGTTTGCTTTTTTAGTTTATTTTAATTGCTATATTTTTAAATTTCTCTATATACTAAATATGTTATACAGTTGTACACATTTGCTGTACTTCTTTTTCTGTTGATGAAGTTTTCTGTGTTTCACTGTTAAAAGAATAAATTTCACTTATAAAAAAAATAAACTGAAACATAAGTAAGTAATAGATGATTTTATTATGCTGTGTGCATAAATCTTATCCAGGATACCATGCTGAGTGCTACAACACATTTCAGGACATCAGTAGATCTGGAGACATTCAAAAGAGGGAGATAAGACTTTGAGGGATTTAAAAATCTATGGATTGCTTGGAAGAGCTGAATATGTTTAGAAAAGAAACTATGATAGGCAACTTCAAATACAAAGAAAGACATCATGTTGAAAGATGGAATAGCCTTATTTTATGCGTGTGGGTATAGTTTAGTATGTAGTTTAGAAGTAAAATAAAGAAAACTTGTTCCATAATAATCTGCTAATATCTGCCTCTTTGACTTATTATTATTTGAGTTATTAAAACAGAGAGGACAATGATGTATTAGCACAATGTAGATTGCATTCTGCATTGAAGATTCTATGTTAACTGGAAGTGTACAAGAGGCCTTTTTAAAGTCCTTTCTTTATCTCTGATTCTATTTATTTAAGTCTCTGAATCCAGGGTATGTGAGAGAAGCTGGTAAAAGATGCTAGAAACCCATCAGAGCAAAACAAGTTTAACTTTCACTATGGATTTGGCACTGCAATATCTTTGCTCCATAAAGCTCTGGAGCAGTGATGACAAACATATGGCATGCGTGCCAGAAGTAGCACACAGAGCCATTTCTCCGGGCATGCCAGCCGTCGCCCGTTGCGCTTCCGGTTTCCTTCGCGCACACGCATGCCGGCTAGCTGGTCTTTGCACGCGCATGCATGCCAGAAATGAGAAGGCCAGCTGACCAGCACGCATGTTTCCGGCGCTCCCCCATGTGCACGCACACACTCCTGTTTCGGCACTCAATGCCGAAAAGGTTTGCCAACACTGCTCTAGAAAGCAAAATCAACATTTCTGGATTAGGAAAATATGCCACTTTGTAGGACATTGGGGAAAAGAAAAACAAACAAACAAATAAGAGAACCAATGGATAGGTCAGAGTATTATTTCCTTAAGGCAACCAAAGTACTTGACTAGTTGCCAGTATTTGAAAAGTAACTTTCTTGTAATAATAATTGAGATATGACAAAGTTGTAGGAGAAGAGGTGTTATGTAGATTTTCTAGATTCACTGAAAAATCACCCTTTTAACTTCTCATTTGATCTCCGGGATATATACTTTTAATATGAATGCAATCCTACCTGATGCTATGTTATTGATTTCTCTTTTTCTTTTTTTATAGCTTGCTGCTCTCAGCTTTTCTTACACTGCAGATACACCCCAGTTTCGACCACTTCATGTGGATGACATCAGGAGGGCTTTTTTCTTTGTATCCTTTAATTTAGGAAAAAAGATATTTAGTTAGAGTACAGTGAAGATGATTAAAAAAAAAATCAGTTGCTTTTAGGAGGTTATTGCCTAAACGATTTGCTGTTTTAAAAGTTATTCTGATAGATTTATTTTAGGATTATGGTTGAATTACTATCACAAAACAATTTGACAATGGCATTTTGACTTTTTCTAAGTATTATCAATCTATAGATTTCTTACTTAGAAAGTGTTAGCTACCAATTAACTTCATATAGCTTCAAACATAAGAATGCAAAATCTTATTTTCCATGCATTTAGGTTTTCTGAATTAATCAGAAAACCTGTCTGCCTTTTTTAATCATTATTAATTGTCCATAACATTCTTGAAAATAGAACATTTAGGCTAATGTAATGAGTTATTCAGGCTTAGCAAATATTAAATATTGTAAGATATTATAACAGTTTAACAAAATTGAATATTACAGCAGAATGTTCTATTTTCACAGTTTTGTACAGAATCTAGTTTCAAAAGAAATTCAAAGTTTCTCATCTAAGGTGGAAGTGTTTTAGTTTTGAATAAACTTGCACATCTAACAGGCTCACAAAGTTGGTAAATTTATAGATTACAGAAGCTATTTCTTCTTTTTTAATCAAGACTGATTTGAGGGCAGAAAAAAAAGAAAAGAAGAAGAAAAAAACCAAGAACCAACCAACCAACCAATAAATAAATAAATGAAACTACATATATATTATTCCAGATGCCTATATATTAAGCTTTCAATAGTTAACAGCTTAGACATGTTTTGCTCATGAATTATTATGCAAGCTTTTAGGTTTCCAAAAGACTATCAGGTCATCTGACCCCAACCTTCCTGGCCTTCCAAGACCTCATTCTGGACATGACCTGTTCTCCTTTGCTGAAACTACCTGATGGCCGTTTGGTTTTGCTTTTCCTGTTTGACAGTGAAAGCTGAATGACTGGAATAGTCACTTGTTAAGAATCTTTGCATCCTACAGCTACTGTTAGTTCCATTGAACTTGTTTCAAATCATATGGGCCTAATACAGTGTTAAAATTTAGAAAGAAGTGAGCTGAAATTGGTGCACCAGTTTTGCCATGGACTGTAACCTCAGTCATCCAGAGAGATGGGCTGGCAACAATATTTTTAAAATTATTAGTAATTGACCATCGAGACAAATATCTATTTAGATGGATAAGCAGGAGCCTCCAGGCACAAGAAATTTGAATTCTTCTTCCCTCCTCCTCTTCTTGCCACACATATAAACTAATATCTCAATAACTATTTCATCTTAAGGAACCAAAGAATGTAATATCTGTGCAAAGTTAAAAGAGGGGAGCTGCAGCGATTTGCTGTTTGTTTATATATGTATATGGGTTAGTAGCCTGTGGAAAGCTGGCTGGCATATTAATCTCACTAATAGTGCAATTCTGGGTGCTGTTCTCAGATGAATATTATAAGTCATAATTTTGAGTAAATATACAGAAAATTGCAATGGATATACTTGTTAGTTCCTGGATCAGTCAGGAGATTTTAACTTTTGTAAAAAATGCAGTGAACAATTATGTTTAGTTGCCTTGTTGGCAATCTTGCATTTTCCTCAACTTGATGCAGGTTTTCTTCATAGTGACGGCCTTTTTTGGCACTGGAAATATAGCTTCTATTAACAGGTAAACTGATCTAAGCTGATGTTAAAAGCAACCATCGCAATCCCACCATTCTGTTTCCGCTTACTTGTTGCTGCACTAAACCATTTAAGCAAATGCCTTCATAATTGCATATAATATTGCATAACCTGGAATGTTTTATGTTTGATATTAATCATGATGAAGGGAAAAGAATATGCAGGATCAGAAATTTTCTCTGCCCTTAGGGAATTTCACCAGGTATTTTCTTCCATTTGTAAAGGGAAGAATACAGTAGCTGCTCTTCCTTTCATGCAATAGGAAAGTGTGTTTAGGTGACAGAGAGAGTAGAATTTTCAGCTAAAACATCCCGTTTTTTAAATGCCAGGTTAGGTGCTGGTAAAGTATCTTTTACCAGCAATTTAAATCTGGCTGAAAGCTCTGTTCTGGCATGCATTACCTTACTGAGGGAGAATTAACATTTTCCATCTCTTTCATCAGAATACTCTAATATTCCAACAATCTAGGATAGAGGGAGGGGAAGTGAGTTGTGAATTGCAGGAGCTCCATCTTACTAACTCGAAGCTGTAGCTGATAAGTGCTTCTTGCTATGTTTTCTCTGTCTTTAAATACTCAGGATAAAGTAGCATATACAGGTAGTCCTCAATGACCACAATTAAGCTGAAAATTTCTGATGCTTAGTGAGACATTTGTTAAGTGAATTTTACCCCATGTGATGACTGTTCTTGCTACAGTTGTTAAGCGAATCATGGCAGTTGTTAAATTAGTAACATGGTTGTTAAGTGAATCTGGCTTCCCCATTGACTTTGCTTGTCAGAAGGTTGCAAAAGGGGATCCCATGAACCTGGGACACTGCAAAGGTCATAAATATGAGTCAGTTGCCAAGTGCCTGAATTTTGATCACATGACCAGGGGTTGCTACAACGATGGTGAGTGTGAAAAAAAGTCATAAGTCACTTTTTTCAGTGCCTTGGTAACTTTGAACGGTTGCTAAATGAGCTGTTGTAAGTCGAGGACTACCTGTAGTTTGCTGTGTAACAAAGTCTGTTTCCGACTAGCTGAGGGAACTTTGGTGTTGTCCTGGGTTACCGTAGATTTCCTCCTTTGGTGGGTTTCAGTATGGAATTGGCCAATCAGGAATGACTCAAGATGTCAACATGACCATAATGTTTATGGACTTTTCGCTGATGGGAATTTACATTTGGCCCCATGCATTCAGCATAGCACATGCTGATCTGAAAGTGGAGTTTCTCTCATGTCATAAACAGAAAACTCTCTGATACATTTTCAACTGGCAGGCGCAGTAAACCTCTTTGGGTTGGTTCAAATGCCTCCAGATGGTTTTTTGGGGGGACTTTCACATGTCACCTCACTGTGATAACTATCAAAGCCTTGGCTGATCTGTAGAATATGGAGATGGTCCTGGCAATTGACACTGCTGTTCCTAAGCACATTCTTGTCTCTAGCAGATCTTAGTCAAGTTTGGTTTTCCTTGTCGTCTTAACAAATAGAAACACAAGGCATGTGTACGCTCACCACATTTACATTATCTTTATGCAGCATGACAGTCATTTCACATGTAAAATAATTTTACCTTTCCCAACATGAAGCTGGAACTTAATGAAAATATGAATGATGTCTCTGCAAAAAATACTTATTTAATAGCATGACATTTTCCTAAAATATTGGGAGAAAGGAAAGGAAACACAATTCAGCAACAGGCCTGCGGATTGTGTATAAGTTCACTCTGAGGCTCACTGTGCTCATAGCAAATAGCATAAAGAAATGGCATAGAGTGCTACAACTTCAGTGTATCTGTACTACATCCAAGTATTCCTTACCCAGTTGGACCCACATATAAATTAATTAATGGAAGAGGAGCTGTAGATGGAAAAAGAACAGAATGAAACCTGTCCCAATATAGTTCTATGAAACAGAAATCCCTTACCTTTTGTAGTTGGCTGGCATATTTGCGATTTTGTGAACATGTCACCTATGCTATAAATAAATTGGATGGATGGATGGATGGATGGCTAGATTAGATAGATAGATAGATAGATAGATAGACAGACAGACAGACAGACAGACAGACAGACAGACAGACAGATAGATAGACTGTTTCCCTGAAAATAAAACCTCCCTGAATAATAACCCCAATCGGGCTTTTGAGGGCATGTGCTAAAATAAGCACCCCCGAAAATAAGCCCTCTCCCCAAAATAAGCCCTCCCCTGAAAATAAGACCTAATGAAGGGGTGGGCATTCGAGAAGTTGGAATTAATTGATTGAACTCGCGAGAAGTGTTTTTTTACGGTACAACTTGTTTCCCTGCACACAATGGCAAGAAACGTGACGGAGCTGGAAATCAGGTAAGACGGCAAGAGGAGCCCTGTCTTGCTTCACATGCCCCAAAATAATAAGACCTCCCTGAAAATAAGGCCAAGCGCTTATTTCGGGGTTTAAAAATAAGACAGGGTCTTATTTCGGGGAAACATGGTAGGTTGGTAGGTAGATAGATAGATAGATAGATAGATAGATAGATAGATGATAGATAGATAGATAGATACATAGATAGATAGATAGATAGATAGATAGATAGATCTGCTTATAGGGGGCCTTATCTGTTGCCAAAATGGTTGCTTATGCACAGTGTGGCAATCATAATTGGAATTTGAACATGTCATTTGTGCTCTTGATAAATAAATAAAACTGCTTATCAGAGGCTTTACCTCTTCACAAAATAATTGTTTCTGCATAGTATGGCAATTACAAACCCACGCAGGAAAAATCTAGCTGGAATACTCTTTGTGGTATTTATCCCACAAAGCACTCCTGTCTGCCACTCTCCCACCTAGGTTAGTCTTGTCTTGAGGCATTAATGGAGCACTCGGGTACAACCATCTGCTACGTGTGTTTCCTAAGGTTCTTTGTGCTAAGATTTTTTTTCCCCCTCCTGTGTTATTCTTGGAAATAAAAGTTTATACTGGAAGCTGACAATCTGCCTTTATGAAAGAAACATGTACGTGGGTGTATAAATTCAAGTGGGCCAAAGCTTGGATACCAAATATGGTATTGTTGCTGATCATGGAGACTATGCTGAGAACCCTAAATATAATACTTTCCATGTGAACAGAAAAGCAAAACCAGTAAGCTGGCTTGCAGTTAGCAGCCGATCATTACAAGGAGTGGGTAATGTGCCAGGTGCTTTTGTGTATGTCACTTGTTTACTTACAGATCTAGGAGTAACTTATAGTTACCAGTGGAAAAGGAAATGATATAAGGAAATATTTTGCGAGATCAATGGGGCTTTAAAAATATTTAAGTAACAGGTAGAAGGCTGTCACTTGTAGACTTAAAACATTAAAATTCAGCTGTAAAAGTAGAAGCAGTGTAAACTAGCAGCATATCTTCTTTGCTACATAATAGTGTCACATTTTTGTAATTGAGACATGCTGTTTGCTGTTTCCTCCTGGAAAGTATTGGCTACAAAAATGCACATTAATAATGTTTTGTTGTGTTCTCATTCTTAAACTCTAGCTTTGATCCAACCTCAGTATATTGCTTCTTGACTGTGTTCAGCCCTTTCCTGATGGGAGGCTTGCTATTGTGGAAGGTCAGTATTTGCCCCTTTAGAAAATGTTATTTGTTAGACTAGATAGGCTAGCGTTTTCCAACCACTGTGCTGTACACATTTATGTGCCCCAAAAGATCTGCAGGTGTACCATGTCAGTAAACCACAGGAAGTGATAGGACATGCCACACAACTATGTAACTAAAACCTCACCTGCATGACATCACCTAAGATGGAGTGGCTCCCTTTCTGCTCCCGAGTCTCAGCAGCCTGTGATGTCATGGCACTTCCGGTTCCACGACCTGGAAGTTCCACTTATGTATGAGATGTATGTAGTAAGATCAAAACTTAGGCTACAGTTTTACTGTAGCGTACTGTACAGTTCTACTGTACACTTGTTGCTATACCTTAAAGTTAGTAAGGTTCACTTTCCAACAAATAATCTTTTAGTCTATTAACTATTTTTTACCTGTTTCAATAATTTGTAAGCCGCCCAAAATCATCTTGCAGAGGAGATGGGCAGCATAGAAATTTACTAGAGATAGATAGATAGATAGATAGATAGAGAGAGATAGGAATGAAAGGAAAGGAAAGTAAAGGAGGAAGGAAGGAAGGAAAAAAGGAAGGAAGGAAAGAAAAGGAAGGAAAGAAAGAAAGGGAAGGAAAGAAGAATTGGCCTATGTATGATTTTTGTACTACTTTTTCAAATGTAGAATACTAGACTTTTAATGTGCCTCTGTTTTAACATGTTTTATTTTATCTGAGTCTTAAAACTCTTTTTGATATTTTTATACCTACTGAACATTCCCTTCGGGTTGCCCTTTGTCTCTTTCTGCTGTATTATTTGACCACCCATCAATAAGACTTTCTTTTTTTTTGAAGAGCTTTTTCTTTTTTCTCTCTGTTCTATAAACTTTTAAGGAATTATCTGATTGATTCCTACTTATTAATCCTTTCTCTTCATTATCTTTATCTTCTTGCATTTCCTTTTGATTTTTTCCTTCCACTGCTTCTTCTAATTTCTCATCTGTTTCCTGAATATCATGTTCATCTTTTCCCCCCAATTGTTGAGTGGCTTCTACACTCATTTCTTTATCTTTAGACAATCCCCTTGACTCTTTATTGTTCTTTATAGTTTCTTGCATGTTTTTGAGCATCAAAATTATTTCTTCATTTGCCTCTATTATCCCCTGTAGATCCATTTTGTAACAATTTAATAAAGATTACTCAGTATACCTCTATGGTTTCAACGTCTCAATATTTAGAAACTCCAACTTATAAAATTCAATCAATCCCATAGTTATACCTCCAAATCCCCTTAGTTTATAATCTTTAAAATTCTTTAATAGTTTACAGCCGTGTGATTTTCCAATTACATATCTTCCCAATTGTCCAAATTTTAAACAGCGGTGAAATCCGGCCGGATCTATCTGGCTTGTGCGAACCGGTAGTGCCGGCAGTGGGAAGCTCCACCCACCTACTGGGACATCATTATGTCCCATTTTTTACTGTCTGCGCATGCACAGAAGAGGTGCGCGCGTGCATCTAGCACACAGATGCTCCTGTTCGTGAAACGGTAGTGAAAGTAAGTAGATTTCACCACTGATTTTAAAGTCTTATTTAACTTTTCCTCTTTTCTCTTTTCTTTTATCACCTTTTTTCTTTCACTAATAGTACTGGCACTGTAGTGCTGTAATGCTCCTCTTTTTCCAGTAGATGACTCTCCTGCACCCAAGTCCAACATTAAGCAGTATGTCAAGAACAGCTGATTACCCAATCAGTTCAGGGGGTTTAAAAATACAAATAAGCAAGACAGTTTCTCCCAAAAACCACCTTTCAAATTGTTGAAGGTTTTCTGTATTTTAAACCTTCCCTTGGGCATTTCTTTTGCCTCTTAATTTTCAGTCTTTAATCTTCATCATGTGTCTAATTGCTGCTTCCTTAACACTTGGAGATTATCTTTTAAAATTCTTGTACTTAAATTAGATCTTTGGAGTAAGAGTTGGAAGTTATCTCACCGAGTTTCAATGCTCTGTCCACAGACTGCTCCAGCACAAATCTTATGGTCCTGGTTGTCCCAGCTTGTGACTGCCAAAAATGGCCGTTGTCCCTGCTGCTGTTTGGGAGAGCTTGCTTCGGACCTAATGAGGAAATTGCAAGTTCCTCGTGGTCCACAAAGTGCCTCTCCTTTCTTCATCGCCCCTACAAGGTGGCTTTGACCCCATAGGGTCTACCAACAGTGGTTACCGGCTGGACTTCGCAGCAGAAAATAGTGGAGCCTGCTATTTTTCCAAGTCGTTCTCGCCGCTATGTTAACTGGAAGTCAAGCCCATCCTTTTTTGTAGATGCTTGACACATGTACAAAAGGAGCTTGGATCCCAGCATTGCATCCGCCATCTTGCAGGTTTTGATTTCCCCCACAGGCCTTGGAAGCCACATTCCTAAAACTCTTTATCTCTGACAGGGAGCCATTTCTTTCTGTGTTCCTTCTTCACAGAGAAAGGAACCATTTTCTGTATAACAGGAGGCAGGGGTAATGTCTTTTGGCCTTCTGCATTGATGACGATCTGTTCAGATCGACACTTTGAACTAAATTTTAAAAAATGCTACTAAAGAAATGACACAATAATTTACATCAATCTGTATTTGCTGCTGTTACTTGTAGTAGTAATTCACAAGAAAAAAATATATATAAAAACTATGAATGCCATTAGGAAAGACTTCTGAGGGGTTTATACCAAAATATTGGAAGCTGTACAACATGAATGTCGAAAAAGAGAGGAGAAAAAAATTCAAATTTTTCTCTGCCGCTTCAGGAAATGTAGCGTAATTTCCAGAGTAAATAAGATGAGGCTGTCCTTTATTTTGCCCAAGAAATAATCTCACCAGGCTCAAGGTTGACTCAGCCTTCCATCCTTTCAAAGGTAGGTGAAATGAGGACCCAGATTGTGGGGGCAATAAGCTGACTTTGTATAAATATACAAAAGTATGAAGGCTATTGCTTAATGCATTGTAAGCCGCCCTGAATCTCTGGAGAAGGGCGGCATATAAATTAAAGCAAGAAAAAAGAAAAAAGAAAAAAAGAAAAAAAATGCATGGAATCCAGGAATACAATATTTTAAATCTTATAGAAGAATGATGAATACCCTTATCATGCATGCCACAAGTCACATCTTCAACACTGTATGGAACAAGAACACTTCAGAGCTGGATCACTGTGATGTACTTAGATTCTGAATTTGAAAGACAACTATTGGAAGAACATATTTAAAAAAAACACTTACAAATTAGGAACATAGCATTTTGCAAAAATACAATCTAGAATATTTTTTTTTAAAAAAACTTGGCAGCTGTACAATATGTGCATTTCAATTCCCAGACACATCTAGATATTTAGGAAGAAACAAATGAGTGACTTTTATCAATACAATATAAAATGGATATGGCAGGGGTGAAATTCAGCAGGTTCTGACAGGTTCTGGAGAACCGGTAGTGGAAATTTTGAGGAGTTTGGAGAACCGGCAAATACCACCTCTGACTGGCCTGAGAGTGGGGTGGGAATGGAGATTTTGCAATATCCTTTCCTCATGAGTGGGGAGGGAATGGAGATTTTGCAGTATCCTTTCCCTGGAGTGGGGTGGGAATGGAGATTTTGCAGTATCCTTCCCCTGCCACGCCCACCAAGCCACACCACACCATGCCCACCAAGCCACGCCCACAGAACCGGTAGTAAAAATATTTGAATTCCACCACTGGGATATGGTCAATCTTAAATTGTATTCTGGGGATTTGTTGTAACAGAAATTATCAAAGTTTCCACAATGAAAATAGCACTGATGATTGTTCTGGGACAGGGGAATGTGTTTACCAGTAGTGATTTTCTATATCACTAAACAGCTTCTCAGCATTTATATGGAAAATATTCCTTGAAAGTAGATAATTCATTATTAATAAATGTCATTTTGTAGTCTGTTTATTTTAATAACCTTTTAAAAAGGTTTAACATAATGCAGAAGTCCATATTTGCCAAGACTGAAAATAATGTTTAATTTAAACTTAAACAACGCTGAATTGTTTAAAAAGAATATATTGCAGTCTCTACTTTCAATCTGATAAACTTTGGGCTGTCCATAAATGGCTCTCTAAGTATTAGCAATGTTAGTTTTGTTTTGTGGGAACCTGCCATCAGTTTAACAGAATTGTGTTTATTGAACAGATTGCAATCCCCTTTGTTCTTGTGTCATGTGCATTTGAAGCTATTCAGGTCACAACCCAGCTATCATCTAAAAGGTAAAGCTTTTTAGTTACTTTTTCACTTACTGAATCAGAAGTTGCTTTGGGATTGATAATAGAGGAAAATTAAACTGTTTGTAGGCTGCTACTTTGTAAATTCCATCATTAGTTTCAGTTCCCAAGTTTTTCCCCATTCAGAAAGTATTCAGTTTTTGTTAGATTTCTCTCCTTATGTGTATCAATATATATTGACACACACACACAAAATTAAGATTTCAGTCTCTGCATAATGAACAGGGATTGATACCTTTTTAGTTCCACTCAAATGCTGAAAATCCACACATAACAACAGATTATTAGATGAAATGTTTTTTCTTATCAAAGTAGGCTTTTTAAAACATTCATGAGAGTTTAAATGCAGGCAAGCATGCCCGTCTACTTACTAACTTATTATGGAGGCAAATTCGTATAGAGGACAATACTGGAATATCACTGTCCAGTTAATAGGAGTCTTCTCTTTCCTCCCCTCTAAAGACAGAGGGGAGTAGTTTGAATTATTGAAGAAATCACAGTTTGGCATACATATACCTCCATGTGGAGAGACTACATTGATGATTTAAGTTATGTCTTGGAGAAGAAAAATGCAGATCAGTTCTCCCTCTGTGCAGTGGCTGTTCCTGCTGAATAGGTAAATGTTTGAACTCAGCTGTAAAACTGAAACTTAGCACATTCCAAACCAAGAAATTTCAGTGCCATTATTAGTGCAATCAATAGAAATTGATTTTGATTTTGATGTTCTGTGCATATGTCAAATCTATGCAGAAGAGAGGCTCAGATCATCACTGCTGATCAGATACCATCAGTGATTTTGATGGTATCCAACTGAGTTATCTATTTTGCAAAGAGAAGGAAGCTTCTGAGCAAATTTGCATGAAATGTTTTTTGTCTTGTTCTAATGGCCTTCTAAGGTAAAGTTAATTTACAAAACTGATCTTGATAATATGAGTGGATATAATTTGTTAGAGGCTGTTGTGATCGTCTTGCATTAATGCCATAATGCAGCACATTTTAATGAGTTTTCACACTCTAACTGATAGCACTTTTATAATTCTTACAAATTAAATTATTACAGTTAATGACCCATTTCTTTTTCGAGCTACTAGGTCAGCTATGTGTAGCATTTTAGCACAATTCTGGAGTAAAACCAGCCATTGGTGATTTAGAACAGTATCCATACTCAAAATATTTCAATTATTTAATGAAAAGATAATGATAACGCAAAGGTCTTTAGTGGTATTTGTGTTTACTTGTTCCTAGTCTTTTTCTTTTTTCTTTTTAATTGAAATGTGCTTTCCCAAACAAATGTGGTCTTGGATACCTCAGATATAGGTAACTAGTTTCTTAAGCCTTAAGGCTAAAGGGAAATAAATACTCAATGATCTTTGAACCAGGTGGACATCATTTTAGGCCTTCATGACACGGTGATAAATATTAGCAAATGTTCTTGTGTAGAACCTATGTAAATACACATAGTCCTCGACCACAGTTGAGCCCAAAATTTCTGTTGTTTGTTGTCAGTTTTGCCCCTTTTTTGCCTCAGTTGTTAAATGAATGAACAAAACCCAACAAACATTTGTGTTTGCAAGCTGTGCAGTTCTACATTTGACAGTCAGAGACATGTGAAAGTGCAGCAGAGGGGCATTGTTGTCCAAAACTGCCTTTTGTGGGGTTTGTCATAGAAACAGCATTCTGAGAAACTGCTTTAAGCCGATTTCTAGTCTGTAAGGATGAGTAGATAATATTGAATAAATGTAGTAAAGTGGTTATAATTCTGAATTAAGACTAGGGAACCATAGCTGTCAAGGTAATTAAACGGACCAAAAGAAAGAGGAGAATCAGGTATACTGTTTGGTGTTTCTTGGGAAAGAATTGGAATATAAATATCATAAAACTTTGAAATCTGGCCAATCCTTTGTGAAATTTTGGAAACTTGAATTGTACAATTTAGTACGGTTCCATTAATCAAGAGACTGTCAGGTCCCTGGAAAAGATAGGTAATAGTTACATAATAAATTATGTAGAAAAGTCATTAGCTGTAAAAACAAAGAACAAAAACCAGGCCTAATTTTGACAAGTCATACAAATCAGCCTACTTTGATTCTGCTCATTTCTCTGCCTGTTCCATGTTTGATAGTTAACATATAGTATGGTTGCCCTGATATTCTTAAGACATTCAATACTGAGAAAATAGATCAAAAGAGAACTACATTGTACCTCAGAACACATCTTGTGTTCTTCGAAGCTTTATTGAACTGTGAATTATTGTCCTTTTCTGACACACTGTTTATTTTTTTCCCCCTCAGGCTTTTTCTCATTGTTCTTGTGATTTCAGACATTATGGCTTTGGTAAGCTACTATTGGACATTTTGTACAAATAAAATCAAAACCCAGAGAGCTTTGCTAATTCAATCAAGGGATATCTGAATTAGCCTCAGACTTCAAAGTTCCTTGAATTAGGTCAGTGAGTTGACTTTGAAACCCTGCATAAATTGCAGAAAGGCCCTCTCTCTTTGAAATAATTTAATGAATGATCAAAAAAGTTGTAAGTCTATATTATCACTTCAATTCTTTTATGGGGCCATTAAGTTAGCTTCTACTAAGTTTTCATCTACTTCATACAGAATTTTAAAGTCTGAGTAAAAGAAAATATCAGATGCACCTGCATACCTGCTATAATTTTTTAAATCTTTTCTTCCCTACTTTCAGAACAAAAAAAGAGTCTCCTTTAATTTTTCAAAGGAAATACCAAATTATCAAGCAAGATGTAATGAGAAATACCACTCAGAACGGTTCTGAATAAGCCTATTTTTGTACATAGTGGGAGATTTGGGTGGGTGGATCAGGATCCATCAAATAGATTAAACAATTATAATAAAATAGCATTTTAAAAAATTAAAAACTATGCTTACCCTAAAGTATATACAATGCCTGTAGTGTATGCACATAGCACAACTTGGCTAGAAAGGATGTGTCTTTGGAACAGTAATGGAAGAGGTTTATGCTTTCAAATCTATGTTCCCTTATTCCTCCCAGTGGAATTAGTTAAATATGACACGCCAACTTTTGTTCTATCACATCGTAAATAAATTGTTTTGATTGAACTGGTCCAGGAAATCTCATAAATAGGAGGAAATACTTGCAAATCCCAGGCTACCTATTGTTGAGTCCAAAATAAAGGTGAAAACTTCTTAAATTCAGCTACATTTGTGTAGTTTTGGCAGCTACATTTGTGTGGTTTTCTTGGCAGCAATATAGAAGGATTTTGCCGTTCCCTCCCTCTCCCTCCCTCCCTCCCTCCCTCCCTCCCTCTTTCTTTCAAATTTTTCAAATACTCAATATATTGTACAGACATGGGATTTCCTGGTATTATCCCACCCAAATATTAACCTGTTCTGACCTTACTTTATTCTGGGGGCAACTGTGGTTGACTAGGTATCCCCACCTAATCTGTAGAATCCTCTTAAATGCCATCTTCTAAGTTTTACTTGTCAGCATTTTAAAGTGGATAAACACATGATAGCTTTGTAGCGGTATAGCTAGACAACTGTCTTAAACTGAATCAGAACTTTTGTCCATCTGGCCAAATGGTGAAATAAATTAATAGAATTCTTTTTATCTCTGTTGCTTTCTCTTCTACTAGTACAACTGCTGACCGTGAAGAGGAGACTGTTTTGCCATATTCATGAGATGGGGAAAATTACACTAATTTTTAGACAATAAACTGTAATCACTATCTCTATGGCTTCTTCAGCATGCCTGCTTTTCAGTAATGGTATCATTTAGGTTGATCATTAATGCAGCTATAGGGAATTAAAGCTGAAAGAGAAACGACTAGCCAAAGACCATTTAGAAGGCTGAAGCAGATGTTGAGAGAAGCATGATTGTTCCAGTAAGAATCATCCTATCTCAGCAAGCAGTAGCCAACAAAATAGAAAGGAAAAGCCAGACATGATTACGCTTTGGGTCATTTTTAGCAAACATGGTAAAGAAAATGCAGGTTGGTTGCTCTTGGCAGCAGCTGTCTGTTTGTGGAAATATCTGTCTGGGCTCAAGGAGTTCATAGCCAAATACAAAATTTACAGTAATTTAATCAGTTTCCTTTTGGGGATGGGAATATGTGTTGTTAAAATCACTCTTGACTTGTAGCAATTGTCTGAACTGGTCCTGCAGGTTTTTTGGGCAAGATTTCAGTAATACTTGCCCTTGCCTTTTTCCTAGGGCTAAGAGAGAATGACTGGCCTAAAATCACCCATCTGGTTTTGTGCCTAAGGAAGAACTAGAACTCACAGTCTTTAACCACTACACCAGATTGTTACCCATTTCCTTTCTTAGTGACTTGTTATCTGGCATACAGTATGTACTTGTTTTTATTCACTATAAATATTTTTCGGAGACTGGTCTACCTTTTTTTACAGATGGATTTACATGTCCTGAACAATCTGCTTCAAATATACACTTCAGTTTTGTCACTTTTATTGGGCAATGTACATGTACTGAATATAGTTGTTTTTTAATTTTTTCTAGCACTTCTTCTTTCTGGTTAAAGATTACGGAAGCTGGCTAGACATTGGAACAAGGTACAGATCATTGGTTAGCTTCTCCCGCGACTTCTTCTTCCACCCTAATGTTACAAATATGTGCGGTTTACCAGTCCAACAGTTTGACCAAGAACGTTGTGTAAAAAGTGGTTCTGCAAAATGCTGCTTGTTGTTCTGTTCAAAGAAAATGGATTCATGACTTCCTAATTTCTTACCCCTGTTTATTTTTTTCCTTTCTTTTGTGTGTGCGTGTGAGTGTGTGTTTGCCTTATTAAGTTGGGTAATAGTATGTTGCTTGGGCAGCAATTCTCAAACTGTGAGACATGATCTCCTGTGTAAAAGAAAGTAGACGCAACACTGACAATAGGGTAAAATAATAAGTGAGCCAAGTGACTTGGAAAAACATATGTAATTCTAAGAAAGAGGAAAAAGCATGATAAATTTAAAGTAACCCTGATTTTATTTGCATAAGATAAGGCAAAGAGAGGCCTAGAGAAGCTTACAAGATTGATATCAACTCTGAGGTTGGCCATGTCCAGAAACAGGTATGGCAGGGATTCCAAGAATGTCCTTTATTGTTCTAGGATAGTACAAAGGAAACTTGAAAGCCTGTATAATTTATACCCTTAATTTATTTCTATCTTCACTGCTGTCAGTGTTACTTTCCTTTTCCTTCTAGATTATTTTTAACCTTATTTCGAAGTGTTACATTTTGAGGTGAATTACATCTTCTTAAAAGACAGATAATCTGCAGTCTTCTTAAAGTGGAACTCCGAAGTATGGGAAGACAGATTTATATTTGAGCACTTTCCCTTGTAAAACAACCTCTGCCTCTGAAAAACTGGTGCTTGAAAAATATACTTTTGGGAGAGTTTTGCTAAATGATTTTTCTGAACTTAGAAAATGCCTTTCAATATAGATATATTTTTAAAAATTCATTGATGCATCTATTCCGTGTCTCCTCATATTCATACATCCACATATGCCATTTCTGCTAATCTGTAGATTTTTTATTTATATTCAAGCAAGACAAAGAATTTGCATATTCAATATTATAAACATAATCTGTGCTGCCATGTAGGACATCAAATCCTGCCATGAAGTAGGATCCTTTTTTGTTGATACTTTTTTGTTGTTCATTTTGTTGTTGTTCAGCAAACTTTTTTTTGGTTATTGTTCTAAAATTACTATTCCATTTCTCCGTGAAAATTCATCTTCCAAATAGAGCTGCCGGCATATTCTATAGGTTGCTGATAACTCCATATATATTTGAAGACTGCCATTAGATGATAAAAATTTCTTAGGAATTGCTTTTGATTGCATTCTGCTTATAGCTGTTTTTAAAAAAAATTCAGCATTTTTGCATAGTTAATATAACTCACTATGTAAACTTCCTTGCTCAATGGTGAGGTAAGAAGCATGCAAATTTAATAAATATAAGAGAAGAATGCATAAAACAAACTACATATGACTCCTGCCCCCAGTACTTTCTAGCAATCTTAAAAGTTACCATATCTTTGTTATTCCTTTGATCATTTCAGAATCAAGTAGTAAATCACTTGGGTGAATAAGTAATCACGGATTGAACATTTCGTGCAAGTAGAACATTTCTTCACATTCAAGACTATTGAAAAAAATTGGTTCATTAATTGATGTACATCATCCATGTTTGACATAGCTGTTTCATGATACATATTCAAAACAACAGCTGCTTTGGTTTCACTGCTACACCAGTATAAATGTCCATCTTACTCTAAGTTTTACATAATTAGTGCAGTATCTATGTCCTTGCAGTCTTCATCTCTAAAATACAGCATTTGTCTAGTTTTCATACGTCTGAAATGCTTTTATGCTTTTTATTTTACTAAATTTTTCTGGTACTCTGTGCAGAGTATCTATTACTTTTCCTCTAGTAAACCGGCCTCTTTGAATTGTTGATGAGCATATTTGGAATTTGAGAAGCATATCCTGATAATTCACACCAAGTGGCTTTTCCCCCATGAACATTTTCTTGTTCTTGAAACAGCTGCAATGGTTGGCCTGGCCAACCAGCAAACAATTGTATTTTCAGAAGGTAAACTAATTTTTCTGGAGGTAAACCAAGGAAGCTGTCTGTCAGCATTTTCCTCATCACCTCTACCTTAAGCTTACTTTTTTTTTCCTGAACAAGAAAAAAACCCAGGTTCCGTTTGAAGTTGGCAAATACATTTTCAAACAAATCACTGGATATTTTCTAACAATACACAGAACTCATGGTTCAACGATTGTTTAAATCAGAGGTGTCCAACCTTGGCAACTTTAAGACCTGTGGACTTCAATTCCCAGAATTCCCCAGCCAGCTGTACTGGCTGGGGAATTCTGGGAGATGAAGTCCCCAAGTTGCCAAGGTTGGATACCCTTGGTTTAAATCATACCTGACAAAGTACCTTTTTAGTGGGAGTCTTGTGAATTATGAATAGATAATTCCCATTCTTCCTTTGACTCAGAAATGAGGCTAACATAGTTCCCTGGTTTTCTTTATAGAATGCTATAAAGTGAAATGGCATTTACTCTCCTCCTGGATCAAGAGGGCCGACATTGTTTTAAAATGTCCTGACCCGCTACTTAACTTTTAGCTACATATGAATGCATAGTCTTGGAGACATAAAATTTAAGCTCTTTATTTAAAAAAGAAGTGCCTCCAGGTTTGCTTTTGATGCCTGCTTTTCACGATCAGGAAAGAATGGGAAGAATCAGCACGGGAGGCATTTAAAACTTTAAAAAGAAGTTACTTCCTGATGCATCAACCAACCTCTTCAGATCACAGATTATCCCCCCTACTGATGTTCCTTCTCTAATCATGACTAAATATGAGCAGTTTCCGAATCATGCTGCGTCCTCATCCTGATTAGCAGCGCTCTTTGTAAGCTTTGATTGGCATGATGAGAATGCCTTGTTCAGACTCTGCTAGGCAATGCTAGCTCAGCGGTAGAACACATGCCTCTGTGCACATGTACACAACCAGTTTTCCGCTCTTCTCTGGAACACGATTCCATACCATTCCATGTGGTCTCGTTTGATCTGAGGTCCAGGATTTTTATTGCAGCTTAAAGGCAAAGCAATAGAAATAGATTTTAACACATTAAATGACTTCTAACAGGAAAAGACAGCTACTATCAATCATGTGGCTAGTTGAAAGTCTTCTAGACTGCTAATGCAATTGATGTCTATAGGTAAGAGTGAAATTTGTTTGAGGTTTACGGGCGTGTCACCTCTGCACTCATTACCCTCTCTGTAAAATGTGTTCAAGAAATGCTTAAACATCACATTAAATTGGTATAAGCTTAGAGTAGCCCCCCCTAGTTTTCCATTCTCTTTAGATAATTTGATATTCAAACAAGTGTCTAGACTTAAGAATGTTTTCTGGATGCAGGATGCAGTTTATATCCAGCCTGTACTAACCAGAGAATGTAGCCAAGATTTACAGTATTTATGGTTATGTTCTCTAGGTAATTGTGATCAGCATGTAACCCGCATTTGGAATATATGCTTATGCTCTAGCTAAACAGTGACATCTGTTTGCCAGTTGCATTGCCCAGGGAATGGAGCCAATGAGTTTGAGCAGGTGCCATTCCTTGTAAAATATTAGCCTGGCTTAGCATGATATATACCCTGGCTCAATGTTTATTGTTTAAAAATGCACACACATGCACATCCAACCCAAACCATATTGCATTTTCTAAATACAGTTGCCTTGCCTCAAATTATTATACTTCATTGCTTGAATGTTCAATCCGATGATTATCCACTGCAGTCCTTAGGCCATCAGGCAAAGAATCCTAGCTTATGCAGAAAACAAATTAAACACAAGTGAATAGCTGTTGCTTCTAATCCATGCTATGCTTGGTCACGGATTTCTGGTAGCAGAGTTGTGATAAACTTCTGCCTAAAGCCTACGACAAATTGCTGCCTCCCAATTCTCTGTTGGGAAAAATGAGAAGGAATGCAGTCATGTTCAAATAAGACATTAAATACTCTTGTTCCTAAGGATCATCTTTATTGGGCAACTGCTGTGTAAAATAAGTATACATTCTTGTCTCTGTGTGTATGTGTTTCATTTGTTCAGACATGGAACAAATATATCAGTTCATTTTAACCATATATCTATATAACTGTTTATACAGTATCTGTCTGTCTATCTTCTTTCTAAATTGTCGACTCTTGACGGGATTTTATACTAAGCTTCCTGCCTTCCTAACTACTTCAGTAATATATAACTTTTAGAATGAAGTTCCCCATGGCAGTTTGTGTTCAGCACAGCAAGTTCTGCACTATGCAAATAAACGTGCTTTCCTTATTTCAGCCATTTATTTAGTAGCATCTTACGATGCTTAACTAAATATCATTAAAAAGTTTGTCTCTGTTCCAAGTTTCTTAGTGTCTAAAAATGACACAAGTAATGGTGGGTGTACAGATAATAGGGGAGAATATGCATTTAATTTAGACTTTGGTAGATTTTGGTAAGAATATAGAGCTGAATCAAAGAATTCACATAAAAAATGAGAATAATTTAAAGGAAGTTAAAAGGTGAATCCAGGAAGAAAGAAGAGAATAATTTGAATTGCAATTTAGCAAATGGATGCTAGATTGATTCTGGACACATTTAAAATCAAAATGTCAAAGATTCAGTTCAAACAATTGTGAATTAGTATTGTCTACTGAATATGGCATGTCAATTGTTTGCTTGACATTTAGCCATATCCTACAACAGGTATTTCTCACTGACTGAGTAGATTCTCTAGAGTTAATATAAATTGAACTTCTGACTTTGAACAAACAAAATATGCAATCATAAATTCCTTTTAATTATTCAGAGTAATTAAAATTTCATCTGAGCTTAGGAAGATTAAAACACAAATTGGAATAGTCATCAAATAATCTCTGTATTTTTTAAATACCAAAACTTAAGTGTGGAGACTTATGCTTTATTCCTCAATTGCATACAACTTTTGGGGAAGGAAAAGAAGATACTAATACAGAATGAAGAACTCATAAGGTTCCACAAAGTTCTACATTAAAATGAGAACAAATTCAATAACACTTTTGCTATCTGTGAAACTACTTGGAAATGAAGAAAAAAATTCAGTTGGATTACAAAGCTAATACTTTCCTCCCAGAGAGGTTGTGTTTATTATAAGAATTTTGGACAACTGTATGGTGTTAGTCAAATTGTTGAAAGAATGGTTTCTGCAGTTTGATTATCCTACCTGTCTATGATTGATTTCTTTATGCAAACAGAGTAATGCTGTTGGTTGGTTCTCGGAAATGTTAAGGGATGGAGGGCAAACTCTGGGCTGATTTTAAAGTCAGGTGGCCTTTAATTCATTCTTTGACAAAGTGACTAAATTAATGGACCAGTGAAATGCTGTGGACATAGGATACCTGGATTTCAGTAAGGCATCCGACAAAGTAGACCATAACTTATTTCTTAGTAAGTTAGAAAAATGTGTGATAGACAGCAACACCACCAGATGGATTCGTAACTGGCTGACAAACCACACTTAGCATGTAATCCTTAATGAAACCACATCTACATGGAAGGAAGCAGCAGGGTACCTCAAGGTTCTATCTGAGGCCCAATACTCTTCAATATCTTCATAAACAATTTAGATGAGGGAAAAGAAGGGGAACTCATCAAGTTTTCAGATGACACCAAGCTGGCAGGAATAGCCAACACCCCAGAAGATAGGCTCAAGATCCAGAAGGATCTCGACAGACTTAAATACTGGGCCCTATCTAATAAAATGAAGGTTAATGGTGAGAAAAGTAAAGTTTTATACTTAGGCAAGAAAAACCAAATGTACAAGTACAGAATAGATAAAATCTGGCTCAATAGCAGTAACTATGAGAGGAATCTTGGAGTCTTAGTAGACAATCACTTAAATATGAGCTAGTAGTGTGCTGCAGCTGCCAAAAAAGCCAGTGCAATCCTAGGCTGCATTAAGAGGGATAGAATCAAGATTACATAAAGTGTTAGTAACACTTTATAATGCTTTGGTAATACCACACTTGGAATATTGCATCCAGTTTTGGTTGCCACAATATAAAAAAAAGTTGTGAAACTCTGGAAAGAGTGCAGAGAAGAGCAACAAATATGATTAGTGATCTGAAGGCTAAAACATATGAAGAACAGCTACAGGAAATGGGTATGTCTAGTCTAATGAAAAGAAGGACCAGGAGTGACATGATAACAGTGTTCCAATATTTGAGGGGCTGCCACAAAGAAGACGGAGTCAGCCCATTTACCAAAGCACCAGAAGGCAGGACAAGAAGCAATGGATGGAAATTAATCAAGGAGACAACTAACATAAAACTAAGACATTTCCTGACAGTGGAACAATTAACATGAAAAGGGTTGCCTTCAGAAGTTGTGGGTGCTCCATTACTGTAGGTTTTCAAGAAGAGATTGGATAGCCATTTGTCCAGAATGGTATAGGGTTTCTTCCTTGAGCAGGGAATGGACTAGGAGACCTCCAAGATCCCTTCCAACTCCATTATTATGTTATATAAACCATGGGTTACGTTGTGGTATTAGCTTTTTGGCCCTGATTGAATAATTGATTTTTTAAAAATTAAGTTTTACCTAACATTTTCTCATTTGTTATTGAAGCTGCCAAGTAAGGTAATTGGCATCAAAATCTCCATGGGCCTCTTGGGAAGTGATGGGTAACCTAGTGCCTCTTTTGCACTGCAGGCAGCAAACAAATTAAATAAATAAAAAATAAACTCTGCATGTAGGACATTTGCAGTTCTGTGTTCCAGTAAATTGGGTAACCATAATTTTCCAGAGAGTCATAGGGCCTTTGATGCAGTATGATCTAATACCCAGAAATAAATCCATCAATGACTGGCATTCTTTCTGCAAATGTCCGGTTAAAACCAGTAATTGATAGATTGCAAACTTTTTCTTTGAATGTACCCTGCCTAAGATTGTCTGTGTGTGTGGGTCTGCGCATGTGTGCGTGTGTGCAAACGTTGTTCCCTTAGATTATTTGATTTGTAATCTGCTTCTTTCTAATGCATCATTTCCTCTTCATTGCAGTATTAGCCATTATGTCATTGTGATGTCCTTCACTATTTTCCTGATGCTTTTAAGTGGAGTGGCCCAGCTGCTCACTACAAAGAGACTGGAGCTTTGGGAAGAAACTAAACGCCATTCATTGTGACAAATTACTGAAGGACTCGTATTGATAGAATCTTCATTCTTCCAAGAGACAGACAGAATTATGAAATTGGCTTCTAGAGACTCCTGAAGAACTTGATGCTGAAGAACATGAAGTAACTTGTCATCTTTTCTCTATGGAATTAAATTTTGCTCCTTCATTTTCCTTCAAAGGAACTTCCGGTTTCAAAGTGAACAACTACTATATATAACCTCGCTTATTGTTAAGGGTAAATGCTGTGCTTGTGTCTACAGAAGGGACTCAAAAGGATGGTAGGAAGATGAACTTTGTTTTATTGGTTTCTCTAGAAGACAAGACAATTAGTTTCATGAGCCGCTAACAAGCTAAGTATTGTGTCTGGTCCCACTCTCAAGCCAGATTTTGGAACAAACAATAGATAGATAAGTTTTTGCTGTGATATATGGCAGACTACTTTTCACTTTGGAAATTCAAATCAGGTTTAAAGATGTATATATCGGGATGCGATTGAAATTTTAATAGTACTTTTTAAAAATTGTGTGTGTGAGTGTGCGCATGAATGGAATTTCCATTTTAAGATGCAGACTAATTATATTTGTTTGCTGCTATTGTTTTCCATCTCTTTTTATAAAACATACCAAAATAGTTTTCATCATACACCGATGATGTGTTAATGTTTGTCCTATTTTCATCTCAACTGCTTCATTTGCTCAAGGCCACTATAAAGAATTGTCTTAAGCAAATATTGAAAACCAGCTCTACCTGTTCAAACTCTGTTTGTAACCATCCAACAAACTATACACCTACCAACTAAACCGATTGAACTATTTAGAAAACCAGTTGGTTGCTCAAGTTATGTGCTTCAGACTATATTTGCTGATCACCAAGGCAAGGAGTTATCTTTAATAACAAATGTTTTCAATAGTAGCTGTTCAGTTAAAACTTTTCCTTAGCTCTCATACAAATTTCAGTTGGATAAGAGCTGTGTGAGATGGTTTTACTGCCACCGTTCAGCACTTGAGCTGAATTTGTTTCTCTTTTAGTATAGGTTAGCTTTTGCTACTGTGGTGCCTTCTTGAATAATTTGAAGCATTGACTGGAAAATGCTTTCCATGCTCTCAGACAGAGGCTTTGTCATGATCTTTCTAATCATCTTTGTCCTGATCCTTTTAATTCAATAGATTCAGCAATTGAATTGAGAGTCTTCTGCTGGGAAAGCATGTAGTATACCATTGAGCTACAATTTGCTCAGTATGAAATCAGCCATTCTCTACAATTACACATTTGAACTAAAAACTCCAGGGCAGTACAATACTGCAGTGTAGTACATTGTAGGGAGAATGGACTTGCAAGTGCATGTAGCTCACGAAAGCCATCATTATTAAGACTTCTAATTTGTCAGTGCAAATAATGATGTCCATGAGAAATTATACTGTGGTGTAGGAACCTGCCATAATTATAAGGAACTGTAAAAAAAAAATCTGTGAAACTTGCACACCATGGTAGCTGTCAAAACTAGTACATATCAGCAATCTGTTCATCCTGAAAATTGCTGTAGCTCTCCAGCTTCTTGGCTCTATGTCAGTAAAACTCTAGAATTCAGCCACCCTAATAGGAATATCCATGTGATAGTAGACAAAAGCATTGATTTGTATTCTTGAAACAATGAAATAACATTCCACAAAAATACTTGAAAATTCATCTGCCAGTAGCTGGTAAGGTCAAGAAACTTGATCCAAGATTAAAAAAAATGTTTTAGAACATGTAAAGACATGAATCTGTTGGCTGCTCTCTTCAACTGCTATACAATCTCAGAAAAGATGATTTTTGTTGAAATAGTTGCCGATAGATGCTGTATTTGTCTCGCTGAGTGCCTTTTTTGACTTCAGATTCTATGTGCACTATACAACTCTAATAACCAGTATTGTTGTGTTGGTTAAGAACTGGAGGACCCTTCCTAATAGAACAAAACAAAAAATAAATCATTTCAAAAAAGGGTTTTTTTTAAAGTGTCATCACTTAAAAAAAACCACCCTGCAAATAAATGCAATGTAAATATTATCTGCCAAAATAAATTATTTAGATTTAAAGAGAAACAAAGGATAGAACTATGCCATGTATGCACTGTGGAAAATAAAGAACACCCACTCCGAAATAGAAGAAGAAGCTTTGTTGGAGTGATGTGATAAACAAAAGCACATTAATGCAGCTTTCACGTATATAAACACATAAGAGTGGAGAAGTATCTACGCTGACTTCTTTTTACTCCCACTGTGCAGTAGAAAGGTTGGTTTGCTAATTCAATTAGTATTGTTTTGGTTGAGTTACAGCGCCACTGACCTTAGTTGACTTCCTCTGATCATGTTATTAATCCTATTAAGGGTGAACACCTTTCAGGGCTATTTTATACATCCCTAATGGAAAATCTGAGGAAGTTATTCCTAGACTTTTTCTGGGCGAAAAGTCAGGAGTGTTTGTCCTTGCTATTTGAAATTTCTCTAGCGCTGGAGAGTTACATAATTCTGACAATTTAGCAGGCTTACCTTGAACAATTGATTGCACTCTGAAATGTCCTATTTGCCTCTTTCTTTTGAACACACATAGTTCCTAGATTCAGTGGTCTTTAATTCCAAGCCAAAAATCTGGGAGAAGGTGAGAAACCAGAGAAGCTAATTCCTTTCTTTATATTAGATCACTAGGAATGAACTACCCTGTTTCCCCCAAAATAAGACATCCCTTGATAATAAGCCCAATCGGGCTTTTGAGTGCATGGCAATAAGGCCAAGCACTTATTTCAGGGTTCAAAACAATATAAGGGTCTTGATTGAATTTTGAGACAAGTAGTTTATTTGTGGATATATACATGGTTATGCCGATTAATTTCCATTGTTTATTACGTTCATCCTTGACTAGTAGTTTGGTCAACAGAAGTCCTTGAGCTGTTTAGAAGGACATTAGTTGAACATTTTCCAAATTGTCATTCAGAGAATCTCTCTCTGCTACCTTGTCAGCAGTAGAATACCTGAGTAATATAGCCTAGAGCACAAAATCAGTTTACGTGGAGTTCTGGCAATGGCAATTGAGTTTGATTGTTTTCTCCTGCTGAACTGAGGATCTACCTAGGACATAACCACTACACTTCACTTGATGTACCCTTAAAAAAAACCATGTTGATTAGCAACCAACACGTCAGCAAAGTCACCCCAAAGTTATTGAACTTAATGGGGCAATCTTGATAAGTTTTTAAAGTTATTTGCAGCAGTGGTGGTCAGTACAGCAACTTCTTTCCTTGTTTTTCCATAGATTTTTTGTTGTGCATAATCACCAATAGGATGATTGGGATAATTTAGCATATTTTCAAGTTTTTTTTTCTTTCAGTTTTTAAGATTATATAGAAATAGTCTTGTACTGTGTCTAGTGTTTTGGAAATGCTATAAAATAATTGTGTATTATTTATTTTATATTGTTTATAATGCACCTCAGTTTCCTAGGACACTGGGTAGCAGTCAGCAAGGAAATAAAAATACACAGCCAAGCAACACACCTTCACCCTCAGGCTCTTGAAAGTTGCAATTTAACAGGTTACTTACAAATTAGCTGCACTGCTGCTCCACTGATTATCTATAATTGCCTTATTCCAAAACAAAAGTTCTCAAGTGGACACAATTCCCCAAGAAGGAGCATCAGATACACATGTCAAACCCTTTGAAGCTGCTTCATTATAATTGTGAAATTTGTATATTCTACTCTTCCATTTAATTAATTTCATTTAAAAATGAAATTAATCTGGCTTCAGATTTTATTTTAACGCTCTGGTAATTCGTTCTAAGATTCCTGTTTGGGAGATCAGGCTGAGTAACAAACAAAACAGGATGAATGATCTCCATAGGAAGTGCATGTTGCTACCTGCAATTGAATTACTGGCATCTTCAGAACCATCATTACTATATTCTTCTAGTTACAGCAGGATTTGGTGGTATCGCATTCCTAGATACTTTGATTCTAGATGATAAGAAATGGTTCTTCTACCCAGTGGTGAAATCCAATTTTTTTTACTATCGGTTCTGTGGGCTTGGTGGGCGGGGAAGGGGAAGGATACTGCAAAATCTCCATTCCCAACCCATTCCATGGGAAGGATACTGCAAAATCTCCATTCCCACCCCCCCCCGGGGCCAGCCAAAGGTGGTATTTGCCGGTTCTCTGAACTCCTCAAAATTTCCGCTACTGGTTCTCCAGAACCTGTCAGAACCTGCTGGATTTCACTCCTGCTTCTACCTACTGAGCTCTGGATCTATCTTGATTGTCATATTAGTTAATATCTATATGATATGGGAAAAAGTCATTAGGAGATTGGAATTGGAGCACTATTCAGGACATCCTGGATGGCACATAATTGTCTCATCTCCACCAGAAAGGTTGTGAAAGTGAGTCTTCTGATTTGGATGAAAGGACGGACAAATGGCAGCTTAATTCAGAAGAAAGTACAATAGTTATCAGTCAGGGTTGTTGTTGGATTGCCGTATGGAAGAAATATCTAGAAAAAGACTTTCCCTGGGTTAGTTTGTTACACAGGTTGTTCTCTTCTTTTTCTGAAAAAGTGGCCTAAATTACTAATAAAGGAGAATATTTGGCTTAAGGTAGTTCCAGACTAAATTACAATAACGTGCTGTCCATTGGGCTTCTTTTAAGGCAGTTTAGAAAATTCAAATGCTTTTGAATGCACCCACTAAGCTGCTAATTGGAAGAAACTGATGAGCCATGTAGTTACCATTATCAGTCTGTTTCCAGCCCCATTTATTTCCAAGTTGATTCTAACCTTTAAATTGGAGAAAGGTAGACAATGGACGAAGTTGGAAACTCATGACTTAAAGCAGAATGACAACACTGAAACATTGGTAAAGAGTTAAAAAGTGAAAATTTTGTAAATACTTTATTTGTTCCCTTGGTTTTAGTGGAACTCAGTTGGATCAGAGACTTCAAGGTAGAACAAAAACCTTAAAATTAAATAGAAATACAAGAGATAACCATTCACCCCATTCCAACTTTTTTTGTGTTGGTAGATGCTCAGACAAAGTGTGTGTGGTAAAGTAACTATCCAAAAGTAGCCCAATGACAGACAACACTGGGAAATTACTACTTTGAGGCAGTAGAAGTCCAGAAACGTATCACTTCACTCCATTTGCCTAACATTAGGTTGTATATTTACAAAAATGAGAAGAATGAACAAGGAAGGCATAAACAAAGCTGATTGAGATATCTGGAAGTAACACATACAACTATGGTACTAGAAATAACCCCATTAGTGTTTAAAGATTTCTCCCACCAATAAAACCTAAATTACTTTTCAAAGTAAAGCATTTGTGCTTGCACTTGTATGTTAAAAAAGAGTAAAATAATAAGAGACACTAGGAGCTTTGATTTCTCCTTGCCTTTCCTTATTTGGCAACAAATATCTCAAGTATTTTAACAATGTATATTTTTGATGATTTACATGTTTGTCTTAGAGAACCTAAGGGGAAACAAGGTATGCATCCTACCCACTTATGGTCACATTACTCTATATCAGGAAGTTCCCACTCCCTGCCCCCGCCCCTGGCCTGAGGACAAGAACTACAATGTTGATCCAGCGCTCGAAGAAATCCAGTTTGACACCCCTGCTCTAGATATATTAGAATTCCTACATGCAGATTGACCTCGATTTATGACCACAATTGAGCCCAAAATTTCCATTGCTAAGCAAGACAGTTGTTAAGTGAGTTGTGTTCCATTTTACAACCTTTTTGCCACCGTTGTTAAAAAAATCACGTTTGCTAAGTGAATTGTGAGATTGTTAAGTGAATCTGGCTTCCCCCATTGACTTTGCTTGTCGGAAGCTAGGTGAGAAGGTTGCAAACGGCGATCACATACCCACAGATTCAGGCAAAATATTAAAGAAAGTAAACTATGTTCTAGGCATTCCTGTTTATCCCTCTGCGATTGGGAAGTCAGTAGGCATGAAATTAGTCATAACTGTTAATAATGATAAAAATCAAGAGAAATAATTATTGACAGCCAAGCTTTATTAACTGCTTTAAAATTAAATAAAACTTCCCATCTAAGTTTTCAGAACAAGTTTAGTGTGTAATATCTATGTGCAACTTTTAAGTCTAATATAAAATGTTTTGCAGAAAGTCTGTATTTTCTGTTTTGAGTATTGAGCTATTTAGCACACCTATTAACTTCTGGATGGACTTAGAGAAACCTCACAATGAAAAATTATTTATCTCTGTCCTCTTACTCATAAACTGGGTGGAAAAATATTGTGATTGAGAAAAATGGCAAGATAGCATGGTAGAATGGGGATGTGAAGCTAGAGGTCTGTTGTTTTTTTTAGCAACAGCAGACATTGGTCAAGAACACCAGGTTCAAGTCCCCATGCATCCACCTAGTTAATCTGGATAACTTCCATCCTGATGACATTCAGAGGCTATTAGAAACCTGACATTTCTCCCATCATCAACAGGTTGTCCTTGTTGAGCCCTATTGAATTTGGTGTTTTGGTTTAAATGGCGTCTTCATAACACTCCTTTCTTTTGAATTCTAACTTACCCAGAATCATTGGGAGTCGGGCAGTGCTTAATTATGTGTATGTATATATATATAGATATTTCTCAGGTTGTCATACTATATAACCCAGAGCATCCAAGATCAGCTTCCAGTCTTATGGGAATTCCCCACAGACATACTAAAGCTATTTGAAGAAATCTCTCGTGTATGTAAGTGTGTATAAAATGATGAAAACCAGTCTAAAAATGCAGTGATTAGCTATCTGATATTTTTTATAGTTGATATTTCTCACCTTCCTAGGGTTGGCTAGTGTTCATTCCAGAACACTGAGACTCTGATTTCCAATGCTGCTTCCTGGAGAAAACTTGAAATATTCAAGCCTTCCTGAATACCGACAATAAAGATAAATGTTGAATTTGGCCCAATGTTGACAAAAATTAGACAACTGTCATGGTAGGATATACAGTAATTGTTCTTAAGATATGTGGGTGTGTATTTAAATGCATGGAAGCAGCACACACATTCCTGGCTGTCACTTTTTTCACATTTGTGCTATTTGTTCACCCTTTTTTCGTCCTGTAATGTCACCTCCCTTTATTTCTCCAGGCGTATCCAACACATCAGTCGGCTGCCTACAGCAAGTTCATTAGGAAACGTCTTTTGACAGGAATAGCAGTTCTTGACCGAGAGCTATGAAAGCTGTTAGATGATCAACAGAAGGACAGCCCTGTGGGGCAAATGCTGAGATAACAACAGCCACTAAGTTTTATATAATATTATCCAAGATATTCTTAAAAGGATTATTAATACTTCATCACCTTCAGCGCTTTTTGATATAGTGATTTTATGGGATTTAGAAACCATGCCTTGCATGCGCATCTTTCATTTTGCAATTCTCATTCTGGGGGCCGTCTTCCTTGATTTTTCAAGTTAATCACAAATGAAGTGCATGATTATTCTGAAAATCCTTGGGTGCCGGTTGCAAAGATAGCAACTTGTGATTTGGAAGGGTTTTGTGAAGATCTAAAACCAGTGTTTTTCCACCTCAGCAACTTTAAGGCATGTGGACTTCAACTCCCAGAATTCCCCAGTCAGTCAGCCTGTTGGTTGAAGTCTGCACACTTTACAGTTGCTGAGGTTGAAAGAAAAAATGATCTAAATTCTCACCTTTGTGTTTTTCCCCCCTCCTTTGTCTTAAAATAATCCAATAACAAGAATTTTATTTGAGAGATTGGGAGGTCTTTGATAAAGTGTTAGATGTCATATTTTATTTTTAAAAAAAACATATTCCTGTGAGTTTATTGGGGGTGGAGTGGGTTGAATAGGATTGAATCGGGTGAATTGTATAGGGTCAATTAGATTTATAGTATAATTGTATGTGGGTGGGGGGGAAGGAAGGTGTTTCATGATTTGATGTCAGTTTCTTTTATTCTTGATTTGCAACATGACACACAAGTCCTTATGGAGCAGAGTTTGTATGTTTAGTGAACTTTTATTTGGAATTGCAAGCAGCCCTATGGTTTTATGAGTCCCAATGAGTAATCCTGTGGTTTTATGAGTCCCAGCCCTCTCCTTTCTTTTTAGCCCACTTAGAATCAAAGATGGCCAAACATCTGGAGAGGATGAAGGTCCATTGTCTGGATGGAGAAGTCCTGCTGAAATCCTTTGAGGTCTTTTATAGTCTTGCCAGATGCTGGGCTAAATTACCCCACATTACTGTTGATTTACACACTGTATCTTTAAATCTTTTCTCTCTCCAGGCACATCTTCACTGTTTCTGTTTTTGTAACCTCGGGAGTTTGGAATATCAACTATTTAATCAGATGTGAATGTGACTTTCTCATATCCAGATATAATGGCTTCTTGTGGTCTCTTTCATCCACACTGGCTTTAACTCTTTTGTAGCTTTATTTCAAATGTTATCACAGTGTAGTGATGTCTGGTGTGTATTTTGTCATTGTGAGGAAATCTCTGCAGCTGAAAATGGCTCTGAATGATAGAAAACAACAGAAGCAAGAATCAAAAGCAACTAAACATAAATCTTGTTTTAAACTCCACTTTGTGGATAATTGGACATCTCTGATTGTTAAGTTTAAATTGCATTGTGGTTCTTTTTTCCTGCCAAAGTAACTTTATTTAGGAAGCGTTGACTAAGCATAGAGGTGGCAAGCCCATTTATTGCTTCACAAAGGCAACACTGAGGAATGATTTGCAGATAGGAAGGAACCGCAGGGCTTTACTTAAATTTAACATTTTCTGCTGGATTATTGTTGCTGCATTTTAGCTGCAAATTGTGAGTTTAGGCACTTGTGTCTGAGGAAATGGATCCCGCATTCTCCTGAAAGATGCCGTGGCAAGTTTTGCACAGATGGAATTCAGCCATGCTTTCAAGTCCCAGTGATGCCAAAGGAAGAATTATGCACATGCATAATCCTCTCCCATTGAAATAAATAAGACTTAATTAAAGGCTGTTCCAAACATTGCTCTCTCCTGAGATAAGTTTTTAACTGGTGGAAGAAAGGCATTCTGGGATGCAATCAAATGTGCTCATTCTTTATTTATTTATGCCATTCAATCACACCAAGCTAAGTGGCTTACAAGAGCCATAGCATAATCAACATGAACCAAATGCATATAAATATAAAATGCAAGTCTAAAAATATGAAATGCTGTTTTAAAAAATTCAACTCAGTAATTTTGATATCTAAGATTTCACTCTGCAGATTGGAATTTGTTCTCATTATTACGTGATCCTTTATGTGTACTGATTCCAGTGGAAGGGACATAATGGAAATCAGCAGGATAAGATGCAACAATATTTTCCTAACTTGTGTCCTAAATACTTGGATGACATTTCTCCACTCATAAATTTCAAGCTTCTTACTTGACTTTCTTATAATAGCATACTCTCTTGGAGCATTTTTTTTCTAATTTATTTGTTTTCTTATTTGACTTTCTTATTATAGCATACTCTCTTGGAGCATTTTTTTCTAATTAATTTGTTTTCAGTTTTGTTCCACCCAAAGTTAAATACTTCTAAATCCTCCTCATTTTCATGGGAATGCTTTAAAAACCACACTTAAAGATTTGCAGGGTATTTGATAGGATTTTTAAACAGCTTTCTTGGTTTGTAATTTGCGCTTTGAGTCTGTCATTGTTACAAAGGACAATAAAAGGACTATTTCATATCTTTGAGATCTCCCTAGAAGGATGGAAATACTTCAAAGCAATTTTAGAGTGATAAACAACCTAATTCCAAAGTGAGTTTGAGTCAGAAGATGTCTACATTGATTAAAAATAAATATTTACATGGGTTAGACTTTTAACTATTATCATAGTCATTCAGATATTATTTTTAAATATCGACTAAAGCATTTAAGTTTTATTTTTAAATACCTCTAGATATCTAGTAAAGTGCATACATAGCAATGATTAACTGTTTGTTACTGCACTCCATTCTGTTGCATTGTAGACCAAGGAAGTAAAAACAAAGATATTGTTGGAATCGTGATAAGTCTTTGAAAAGTAATAATTCAAAGCCAAGAAAATCAGCTTTGGATACAACACTAAATGGATGCATTTTGCTTACCTTTCTGCCAAGCTACTTGCAAAATACAAAGAGAAAAAAAATAACAAGCTTTGAATAGTGGTTAAGGCACCAGGCTAGTCACCAGGAAACCGTGAGTTCTAATCCTACCTTAGACATGAAAGTCACCTGGCTGACTGAGTCAATCTCTCTCAGCCCAATTCTCCTCACAGGATTGTTGTTTTGTGGAAAATAGGAAAAAGAAGTACAGGTATGTTTGCTGCCTTGAGTTATTTATAAATATAATAAAGGCAGGATGAAAAAGTCTTTAAAAAAAACAACTCCTCTCTAGGATATCATATAAAGTACCTTATACTGTCCAATTAGCCAATAAGCTCTTTATAAAAAGCTTGTTCCACATAAGCCTTAAATGGGATGCACTGATTATTATTAACCTCATAAATTAAAACTCATTGGATGGTTGGAGTACTATTTAGGAAAAAGGACTGTATGCAGCCCTGTTTAATCAATTCCATTTGTGGAAAAGGATCATGGAAAAGAAGAGAACGAAATTATTTATTTACCTAAGGCACAGTTAACATATGGTGTTCATCATTAACACAGCAAGTGAGGAAATTGATCTATAGGATACTCTACAAATTACTGGGGCCCCCATAAGAATTGGTACCCACACTGCAACCAGATTATGTAGCATTATTTACTTTGTGATTTAGCTCCTGGATTAAGAGTCTTCATACAATTATTTGCCAAATCTTATAGGGTTATTACAGCTAAGTGCTAACCACGGGATTCCCACCTCATGCTAACTTCTACAACTAGATGCAGAAAGTCACAAAACTAAAATGAAATCAACTACTAGACTATATTATCATTTAGCACAAAGTATGAGCATAACTTTCTAGGGCAATGATTAGAAAATCTGGAGACAAATTATTGAGAAATGAGAATTTTAGAAATAGAAAAGCATGACTTGAGATGTGGATGGCATGATTTTTTTTGGTACAATAAAGTTAAAGGTAATGTGGATTTTTAAATATAAGTATGTTAGCAGTGCCATACTGATAATATGGAATAGATACAAACCCAGTCCGTGCCTGTAAACCAGAGGTAGGTTTCAGCAGGTTCTGACCAGTTCTACAGAACTGGTAGCGGAAATTTTGAGTAGTTCAGAGAACCAGTAGTAAAAATTCTGACTGGCCCTGCCCCTATCCTCTGCCTCCCAAGTCCCAGCTGATTGGGAGGAAATGGGGATTTTGCAGTAACCTTTCTCTGGATTGGGGAGGGAATGAAGAATTTATAGTATCCTTCCCCAGGAGTGGGATGGGAATGGAGATTTTACAGTATCCTTCCTAAGCCACACCCACTAAGCCACGCCCACCAAGCCATGCTACGCCCACCAAGCCACACCCACAGAACCGGTAGTAAAAAAATTTGAAACCCACCACTGCTGTAAATACCTTTGTGGATTTCAGCACAAGAAGCATTTTATAGAAAAGAAATAGCAGGGAAAGAGAAATGAATGTTATATTGAGAGTTCTTAGAACAAGAACATGGAAAATATAAGATGAAGTCAAAAGAGCAATTGTGCACAGAGGGATTTAGTTTCCAATGGTTTCATATGTAATTAGGAGAAAGATTTAAAGTAGCCAAAAGGACATTTGCAATTGAACACGTAAGAGAGAATTTGAAACTGAATTATGTGCAAATGATGACCATGTAATTGCTAAACCATATAAGCTTTTATTGAAATTTGAAATGAAAGAAGGAAAATTAAAGAGTATATGACAAAAAGACCAACAACTTTGGTTATAATATACAGATGGATCAATGGAAATATATATGTTTGAAAGGACTGAAGTTCACATGTTACAATTTAAAAGACATTTTTTATAAGATCATATACAATTGATTATGTGACACCAGAAAAACTTTCTGTATAAAGGTACTAAAAACTTAGGTTGGAAATATGGAAATATGAAGGACCATTTTATGATGCTTGGTAGTCTTGTAAAAAACAACAACAAAAACAACAGGAAAGTTGCAGTTCAAACGCACACAACAATTTTTTGGTTGGGACTAATGAAAGACAACTAGAAAAGACTTTATGTGGAAGATTGCTTTTTTAACATGGTAATGGCAGCAAGATTGTTATATGTACAAAGATGGAAACAGTCTGAAATACCCACAACAAAGGAGTGATTGGTGAAGATAACTGAATTTGCAGAGATAATAAAATTGACTTGCTTAATTAGAGAAAAAAGGCAACAGCTACATCTGGTAGCACCTGGAAACCCTTATGGACTTTTTGCTGAAAATGGAAAAAAATGAACCTGTGATTTATGATTGTGATTATTAAAAAAGGATAGAATATGGAAAGAACAAAGTCACAATATAACTATACATGGGGAAAGGATGAAATATAGCATCTTTACAGAATTTATAACTGCTATAAAGAACATTGGAAGCCCTTTCTTTATAGAAACTCTTTTCTTTCTTTTTCTTCTCTTTTATTTTTTACATTGCTTTTTTAAAAATATGTATTATTTTTAACTCTGTAAAAGAATCTGTTCAATAAAAATAAATTTTTTAAAAAACTTGAAGACAAAAGCTAGAGATTGGTGTCATTGGGCTCTAAGCATAATATTGTGGCATTGTGTTCAGTAGCAACAGAATTAAAAGATAGTTGGCTTGCCTTGATAAAATGAAGTGTGTGATACATTTATTGCCTAGTGTAAGGCATACTGGTAGGGACGTGGTGGATCAGTGGCTAAGACACTGAGTTTGTCGATCGAAAGATCGGCAGTTCAGCAGTTTGAATCTCTAGTGCCGTGTAATGGGGTGAGCTCCCGTTACTTGTCCCAGCTTCTGCCAACCTAGCAGTTTGAAAGCACGTAAAAAATGCAAGTAGAAAAATAGGGACCACCTTTGGTGAGAAGGTAACAGCGTTCCGTGCACCTTTGGCGTTTAGTCATGCCGACCACATGACCATGGACAGTGCTGGTTCTTCAGCTTTGAAACGAAGATGAGCACCGCCCCCTAGAGTCGGGAACAACTAGCACATTTGTGCGAGGGGAGCCTTTACCTTTTAAGGCACACTGAATTTCAGACCCTTTCTCTTTTCATTTTTTTTTTCACCTTTTCCTCCAGATCCTAGCATCAGGAAAAATGACTAAATGCTCCAAGCCATAAATCATTTCCTGGTGATAGCATTGGTTCAATATGTCAAAAGTTCTCAGAATGTTATTCAGTGTTCCCAAAAAGAATTGGAAAGCCATCATGGATTTGAAATGAGTGAATTGACATGTGTGAAACGACAAGTTTCATACAGAATCCTTAAAAGTCTACCATGATAATAAGAATTTGGAGTTGCACATTTTTTTCCTATCTGGCAAACAGAGAGGAAGTTCTTTCTCACTTAACACCTGAGGACTGTGGAAAATCCTTCTTATCTAAAATTGAAACAATCCTCCTAGGCTTTAGTTTCTAGTCAGTCACTAGTCTGACTAGACTTAGTCAGCAAGTCACTAATATTGTCTTCGTTATTTGTAGCCATTCTTCTAGTTATTAATTTTCTCCACTTAAAAGAGAATTAAATAGTTTCAGAGGCTCTTTAAGTAATGTGTCTTTTTCTTCTCTATATATTTCTTCTTTTTTCTTTTTTTATCATTTTGAATTAGATTAATCAATTTTCATCCTGAAGTAGCTGTTTTCCTAGACATTGAAATATGTCTGCTATCTTCCTCTTTTAAAAAAATCCTCCTTTTAATTTTACCCAGTGTCGGTTTCATGGTTTTTCTCAAAGATTGGTGACTGAGTTGATCTAAGTTTCTTCTCTTTTACTAGTACACATTCATCAAGGTTCTGTATAGTTCATTTGATAGGGGTGACACTTACCTTGATTATTAATGATTTGCTGATGACCAATCCTATGGTCATGCTTCTTCAGTATTGGCATGGCTGGACTTGTCTATGGCATTTGATGACCTTCATTGTAAAATTCTCTTCCCCCCCCCAACTTCTTAAAAGTGTGATTTTTCATTGATTCTTATCTGTTTCATCATTCATTTTCAATTACTGTACGTGGAAATGTTTCTGTTCTCAGCCCTTCCCATTATCTGTGGCCATTCCCCTGGTCTGACTGTTACATCTTGCTATAGGCAGTGCTCGACTTATGACCACAATGGAGCCCAGAATTTAGGTTGCTAAGTGAGAAATTTGTTAAGTGAATTTTGACCCATTTTACCACCATTTCTTGCCACGTTTATTAAGTGAATCACTGCGGTTGTTAAATTAGTAACATGGTTGTTAAGTGAATCTGTTTCCCTGTTGACTTTGCTTGTCAGAAGGTCGCAAAGATGATCACATGACCCTGGGTCACTGCAACCGTCATAAATATGAGTGAAAGTGTGAAAAATTGTCATAAGTCACTTTTTTCAGTGCCATTTTAACTTCAAATGCTCACTAAATGAACTGTTATAAGTCAAGGACTACCTGTCTTCATTTTTACCTACTTCTATTCATTCTGTATACTTTGACTTTAGGTTCTCTTTGTTTTCAGTTTAACTATCATATTTATCTTGACATATTTATCTGCATATATTATTCTACTCCTGTCTTGGATGATACAATGTGAATTTCCCATTTTGTCTTGTTAGGGTTTCCAGATGGATATGTTCATATCACTTTAAATTAAATTTGGATGAGACTGAACTTATTATTTCCTATCCCGATGATCTTTTTTTCTGTCATTTCTTGTAGTTTTCAGGGCACTTACTAACTTATTTCTCTTGTAGAGGAAAATCTGGAAGTTCTTGATAAGAAACAATCTTTAAAGCCTTTCATCAATAATATTGCAAGCATCTTCAACTTGTATCTGGTATTCAATCATTTCTTACTGTTGGGATGGCTAAGCAATTGGTTCATGCTCTATTGGTGTCTCACCTGGATTACTATAGTAGTTTCTTGGCACTCCTGAGATTGCTGTTCATCCTTTGGCATGGATTTAGAATTGCACAGTTTGTGTAATCTTGGCCTTCTTCCAATTCATCCTTTCATTCCCTTTTTGCAAATCTTTACATTGGCTAAGCAATGCCTGCAGTACAAGAGCAAGAGGGGAAATCAAACTGACAAAAACAGGATTGCTGCACTGTGATGCAATAATCCAGTGCTTTTCTAATAAGTGACAGCTATTAATCTAGAGGACAGTTAACTACTACCTCCCAATACTTACTATAACTGGGATGATCCTTAATATTATCATAGATATGGCATTTCTGCATCAAGTCACTTTATTGAAGAGATGAACTAAAATAAGTTCACTTTCAGAATTTAATGGAATCTTGGATTTAGTCCCATGGATATGGCCCAACCTTATTCTCCTTAGTGATTCTCACTTTTCAAAGAGCAGTAGCTTTTGAAGGATTCCTTTCCAAATGTCCCTTCGTCTTGCTAAGGTAGTCTTTCATCTGATGAATATTTCAAGCTTTGAAACAGTGGAAACTCTGTTGAGCACTTTCTATTCCCACGAGAACTACTACCAATGTCAATCTTTGGGCTGGAATGCCATTCTCTGGGTTTCCCCAATTTCCTGGAGCTCAAGGCCATCCTAGACTTCAAGTCTCTTATTCTCTACTGCATCATTTCAGTTCTTTCTGTTTGGTTATTCCAATATAATCTACAATGGGAAGAAGGAATAATCTTGAGAAAGAGTAGGAAGAGCTGCAACCAAGACAATGGTCAGAAAAATAAATTTGAATCCAAACTAGAGCTGTACCCAAGCAAGCATCTCGGACAAGACCTTCCCTAGTTCTCAAGAAGAAAAAGAGACGGACGGGGTGAAATGCATTCAGATTTGCAAACCTATGTCACTTGCATGACTTTGGTTTCCTAGTCTAGGGTGGAGGGCTGATACAGCCAAAGTAGAATAGAAGAAAGGATTAAGCTCAGTTCTTACGATGAGGAAACCTTCAGAATCTCAATAGTATTACTTCCCGTTTCACTATTTCATGGAAGAGCTATTA
The DNA here is from genome assembly GCF_029215685.1 of Pituophis catenifer annectens. NCBI lineage: Eukaryota > Metazoa > Chordata > Lepidosauria > Squamata > Colubridae > Pituophis > Pituophis catenifer. Next base: position 75,965,965 of record NW_027256883.1, read on the forward strand.
ACTAGGGACTTGGAGAAGAGATTACACATAGAGAGTAAAGAAACTACAAGAAAGAAACTTGAAATTGCCCCTCCTTTATTTTCTTTGGTATAAATGGGGTAAAAAGAAATTTGGACAAGCTTTCAAGCTTCTGTTATCTTGCTTTAAAACAATAAAGGTAGCATTCCTGAAATCTCTGTGGTGTTTGGTTTTTTTTGAGTTGGCCAGTCTTGAAGGATTGACACAATGCATCTATTTGAATAATTTGCCAATTAAAAACTGAGTCAGATCATCTCTCAGTTAATCACAGGAGTGACAGTCTCAGATATCACATTTCCTCCATTCTCTACGACAGTGTTCTGACCTAGGCTCCCTTATAAAGCAGGAAGCAGAGTCTTGGTTTCGGCAAAACCTCTTTTATTTACACGACTGTGAATTCCTTTCATTCACAGTCAGCAAGGCCTGTCCAAACAGTTTTTCAAAGGAATATTTATCAACACGGACCTTATCTCGCTTGGAAGGCTGCCAGGTAACTAGTTTCCAAACGCAGTACAAGGCAAAACGTGGCACAGAATCTTTCAGAGTCAAGGAACGAACGAATTGTTTCCTGCAAAAGCCCACTCCCTGTTTGTTCCTCTTTTGTTTCCTATGGGAGGGGCCAATATCCTCCAAGGTGTGGCTTTATTCCCAAGTCAACCCTGCTTTCTTAGTTGTTCTTGTCTTCTAGCAGCTCTGCGCATGCGCACACTGGGAACAGGCTCCAGTTGTTCCTCTGCCTCACTGCTGTCTAGCTCCCTCTCTGCCTCCGATGCAAAGCTCTCATCCAAGCTTTCCCCAGCCCCCAGGACTGGCCCATGTTCCTCCCCAACCTCCTCACTGTCCGACTTTGCTGCCAGCTCTGCTGGCCGCCGCTGGGCCACAATAGACAGGGGTCTCCAAACTTGGCAACTTTAAGACTTGTGGACTTCAACTCCTAGAACTGAAGAATTTTGGGAGTTGAAGTCCATAGCTGTCAAATTTGGAGACTCTTTCGCTATGATATCCCAAATATGACTATAATTGAATCTGCCATAGCCTCTGTCGCTGGCCTAGATTTTTTGAACAGGGCACCCGTCTTCATTCAATCTCTGGCTAGCATCCATCTTTTCAAAATTCCTGTTCCAAACGTCTAGACCAGCCTCTGAATGACAAATTTGCAACCTGCCTTCATTTCTCCCAGTAATTAACGTTTATCCCCATGTGATAAAGTTTCTATTGGGGTCTTTTCTTCAGAAGCTTTCCACCATCCATATGTTTTAATCCTGGTTTTTAAGACACTGGTGTCTTCTTCATTACCAAGATGTGAGAGACGTGGAAGAAAATGTTTCAGAAAGATTCTGCCTTAATTAATTAGTAAAACTCAGACTAGGAATTCACTCTTACAATTTTCAAGTCTCATATAGCTGGCAAACCAAGAAAGCAATACAGTAATACCACATCTTTGCCTAGTTGAAGAAAAGAACAGAATCTTGAATAGTTTCTAAATATGCTTTGGGGAACTATGTATGACCCAGAAGCATTGCTAGTAATACAGATTATGCCCAAGGCTGATGTTTTGCTCTGTAGCAGAATGACACTTCCAATGTATGCATTTTTATTAATAGAATCTAAGCTAGTGGAGCAAGGAAGCTAAACTTATGAAGATATCCAAAAGCATACTATTGTGTAAGGGCTCCAGATTCCTTGCATTAAAGGAAAAACATATATAATAATTTCCAAACTTTTAGCATTCCATCCTAATCTGAATTTGTTCTGTGAAGGGTGCTTTGAGTCAAAGACCACAAAAGTTGTTTGAGCTGAGGAACACATTACAAGTAATCCTCAATTTATGATCACAATTGAGACTAGGATTTCCATTGCCAAGCAAGAGGGCGGTAAAGTCAGTGGTGCTCAGTTTTATAATAATGTTTTGCCATGATTGTTTTGCTTGTTAAGTGAATCACATAGTGGTTGAGCAAATCCAGTTTCCACACTGCCTTTTTAATTTTATTATCAAATTTATTGGCCAGTTGTCTTTGTGCCTAAAGTGGGACTAGAAATCACAGTCTCTCATTTAATCTGGTGCCTTAACCACAAAACCAAACTAGCTCTGGATATTGAAATTAAATTGTAGCATATGGCTTCATTTTAATTTGTACCATCATTGCCTTAACCTCTAGGTGAAATGGATCAATGAATTTTCGCAGAACATTCAAAAGCGAAAATGTTTCCCACGTTTTGACCTTCAGACACTACCTCCAAACTTGAGTCTATTCAAGATGGTGTCATATACTTCTGTTTTCTCCTTCTGACTGTTCATGTTACAACACATTTGCCTACAACAGGTAGCAAAGTCTATATAAGAATGTTTGGATATGGAATTACAGGATAATTCTGAGCAGCCCAGGATGCTGCAACTGTTGTAAACAATTGTGATTACCAAGCACTCAAATTCTGATCACATGACCATGGGGAGGCTGTGAATTCATAAGTGCGAGGAGTTATAGGTCACTTGTTCAGTGTCATTGTAAATTCAAATGGCCACTAAGGGAATGGTTGTAAATCAAGGACTACTATAATGGCTCAGATACACTAATAATTGTCTAGAAGAACTGAGGACATAAAGGGCTGTATTAAAACCTTATAAAAAAACCACTATTTTAGCAATTACCAGGATCTGGTGGGAAACCATATTCAAGCTTAAATAAAACAAAAAAGTTTAATCTAGATGGCATTGTAATCAATATAACAATAACAATGAATAAAACTTATATTGATTTTTGTGTGTTTGTGTCTTTGAGTCAATGGTGACTCCTGGTGAGGTTTCTACAGTTTTCTTGACAAGATTTTGGAAATGGTTTCCCTTGCCTTTTTCCTAGGGCTGAGAGAAAATGCTGGCCCAAGGACTCCCATCGGGCTATCTGCCTAAAGTGGGACTAGAAATCACAATCTCCCAGTTTTTAATCTGGTGCCTTTACCACTAAACCAAACTGGGTCTGGATATTGAAATTAAATTGCAGCACATTGCATCCTTGCCTTAAGCTTTAGTTGAGATGAATCAATTAATTTTCGGAGAACATTCAAAAGCAAAAATGTTTCCCGCTTTTTGACCTTCAGACACTACCTCCGAACTTGAGTCCTAAAGATGGTGTCATATACTTCTGTTTTCTCCTTGTGACTGTTCGTGTTACATTTACCAACAACAGGTAGCAAAGTCTGATATAAGAATAATGTTTGGATGAGGAATTTCATAGTTATGTTATAATAGAGGTAAGACATGAGTTTTCAAGAATACCATGGACAGCCAAGAAAACATATGGATCATAAAAGAAATCAATCCAGACTTTTCACTTGAGACACAAATAACCAGGCTTAAATAATCAAATTTAGGACACATCAGGAGAAACCTTTTCTGTCTTAAGAAGTCTATAATGCCAGGAATGATTGAATAAAAGAGGACAACTGGCAGTAAGGTGGATGGACTCAATTAAAGAGGCAATGAGTACACTATTGGGAGAGCAGAAAGGCCAGATCAGGGAAGATCAATCTAGAGAAAGTCTATGTGGTCATTGTCAACATTGACTTGATGATACATCATCCATCCATCCATCCATCCATCCATCCATCCATCCATCCATCCACTGTACAAGTAATTGGAAATAATACAGAAGGTTATTCAATTTTAGATATCTGAATGATGGTGTGGTTGTGGAAAGTATTAAGCCTCGGATCTCTTGTTAACAAATTCTGGTACATAACTGCTTAAATTCTAGTAACAAATTGTGAATAAAGTGGCAATACCCTTTTGATTTCAAATTGTCTGACATGTAATAGATGGAAAAATCAATCCTTTTTCTGCCTAGTTCATTATTCACTCCTTTTCTCTGCTGCGGAATGGCACTTTTAAGATTATTGTTCTTTTCCTATTGTTCTAATCTCCTGTTTTTAAAGTAAGATAATAATACCAATGGGAAAATAGGCAGGAGAAGACTTAATTATACTTCCTTTAATTAGAAAATGTATAAGATTTTCAGGGGCCACCTTGAGCTGGGAGCGAGAAAAGCATGAATGAATATATGAATTGGGCTTATAGGGGAGAACTTGCTTTCTGATTCAGAAAGATTTTAGGTGCGGAATAGTTTATTTATTTATTTATTTATTATTGAGATTTATATGCCGCCTTTCTCCCTGGGGTCTCAAGGCGGCTTACAAAATGACAAATTCCAATACAAATCACAATGCAATAAAATTAAAATCAGCAACCCTATTAAAAACAGTTTAAAATTATGACAGTGTACTCCCAAACACATCAGTTGAGTTGACGAAAGAGCCACGTCTTCAGCTTGTGACGGAAGGAAAGAAGGTCGGGGGCTGTCCTGAGCTTGGTGGGCAATCCATTCCAGAGGGTCGGGGCTCCCACAGAGAATGCTCTCCTCCTGGGGGCCGTCAGCCGACATTGTTTGGCCAACGGCACCCTGAGGAGGCCGACTGAGAGCGCACAGGACAGTGGGAGAGCGGCTGGAGATGGTCCTGCAAGTACCCCGGGCCTAAGTCATGAAGGGCTTTATAGGTGAGCACCAGCACCTTGAAATGTATCTGGAGCGCAACCAGCAGCTAGTGCAGCTCACGCAGGAGAGGTGTTACACAGGAGTATCTAGACGCCCCCGTAACTACCCGCGCGGCTGCGTTCTGGACTAGCTGGAGCCTCCGGATGCATCCCAAAGACAGCCCCATGTAGAGGGTGTTACAGTAGTCCAACCTAGAGGTAACGAGGGCATGAGTGACCGTGGCGAGGGCATCCTGGTCTAGAAAAGGGCGCAACTGGCGCACAAGACGCACCTGTGCAAAGGCCCCCCTGGTTACGGCTGTCAGATGGTCCTCTAAGGACAGCTGAGAATCCAGGAGGACACCCAAGTTGCGGACCCTATCGGAGGGAGCAAGAGTTTCCCTACAAGTTCCATAGCAATATAGCCTATTACTCCAGATGTTTTAGAAATACATACTTGCTTGGAGTTCTAGTAATTCTAATATATATTTAGATGCTACCAAGTGGAGGAAATTCTTATGTGTGTCTCTTTAATCTATCTTTGGAAAGTTTCTCCCTGAGAACCAACATATAAAAAGTAATTAATTTCCTAAACCTGTGAAATGAACTGAAAAAAAATGCATAAAAGACAGACCTATTAAAAATGGTGTTATAAATACTACAGAAATATATGAAGCATTTTCACTCACCCCACATATAGTGTTAGACTTAAATTTTTCAGATGCCCATGGCTTCTTTTGCAGGATGCAAAGGAGTGTGCAAGTCCAGATACAGTATACTTCCTATGTTTTTTCACGCATAATTGTGGTTAGAAAGATGGGTAAATGTATCATCATTATTCTGATGAGGAATTCTTTTCTCCCCCCTTTCAACAATACACATAGGAATATTGGCAATGAAGACAGTGGAAAGTCAATTATGAGAGCATATGCAAGTTTCTTTCTGATTTCCTCCAAAGGCATTATGTATACCACTAATTAGTTTGGAAAGTGATGTGCCTCTCTAGACTGATTTCGTTGGTGCCTTTGCATACTGAAAACTACTTCCTGCCCATATCAATGATCTGCTGCACAGCATAAACTGAATCTAACTATGAAAGTATAAAACACCCAGTGGTTCAGCTAATATACTATATACATGTTTAACTGACATCTGATTATACACTGACATCAACACAGTATGGATATTCCACCGAATGCTTGAATATAGACCCTTGAGAGTCCCTTGGACTGCAAGGGAGATCAAATCAGTCAATCCTAAAAAAAAAAAAAACCCTGACTGTTCTTTAGAAGGGCAGATACCGAAGCTGAAATCCAAATACTTTGGCAGCCAAATGAGAAGAGAGGACTTGTTTGAAAAGACCCTGATGTTGGAAAGGATGGAAGGCAGAAGGAGACAGTAGAGGATGAGACGATTAGATTAGTGTAATTCAGGGGTGTCAAACTCGCATTGTCATGGCGTTGTCATGTGATGTATCATGACCTTTCCCCCCTTCGCTAAACTGGGCGTGGATGTGGCCAGCATGTGATGCATCTGGCCCAAGGGCCACGAATTTGACACCCCTGGTGTAATTGATGCAATGAACATGAATTTTGGCAAACTCTGGGAGACAGTAGAGGACAGGGGGTCCTGGTATGCTATGGTCCATGAGATCACAAAGAGTCAGACACAACTTAGCAACTGAACAACAAATTCTATAAATCTTTTTGTAGCTTCAGACTGAATTTTCAGGAGAAATGCAGGCCTATTGACCAGTTGTTAGGGCTGACAGAGTATACACAGCTGCCCCACTTTTAATCAAAAGACAATACAGAGGTATCTGGAATTTCATCTACTTAACTGTGAATCATATCCTGCTCTAAATTACAAAAGCACATCTAATTTAGAAGATAATTTAGTAAGTAACTAATATGAAAGAAGAAAAACGCTACGCTGAGATAAGTGTGAACAGAGCAATAGGTTTCTTTGGTTTTAAAAATGAAGGTATGCCATACATTATAAAAGAAGAAATAGTTTGCATCTGATATGCCAAAGTATTTTTGTTCTATATATTGGGCACATCCCAAAACAATTGATTTGGTTGTTGGAGCATGGTAATAGAATACAGATTCTGGTTAGAAAAACTCATAACATGGAGTTTTTATCTGGACATGAGTTGAGCAACCTGTGGCTTGCCTGATATTGAAGAGTTTCTAGTCCCAGGGTCATAGTCGTGTGTGTGTGTGTGTGTGTGTGTCAAGAAGGGTCAGAATTGAGGGGTGCATGTGTGTGTCAAAAAGCACTGCTGTATAATTCACTGAAATTAACTATCGCAAATTGATGCTGAATATGACAACTAACCACTGAATGTTCTGAAACATTCAGATTGATATAGATTTATAAAATCTATTCTTTCTGTGCTCAGAATAAGCAGTAGTATTGTCTAAGTTCATTGACATAAGAGGTTGCAACGTAGCTGGAAAAAAATATTTCAAGTCAGAAAAAGGGTGAATATAGAACTCTACTTAATATTCTTAATAGCAGTCATTTTCCAGGGTGGAAAGCAGGAATTTTCTCTGCCTTATCTAAAGATGCTAAAGACTTTCCCTGAATGAGGTCCCAATCCGTAGCAAGCTGCATTGCTTGACTGTCAGATCAGGAGAGACTTAATCATTGTTCACATTCATCAGGGCGGGTTCGCTCGTGCGTGCATGCAGACCGTATTTGATGACAACCGGGCAGGTGGGCAGAACCTCCCGTCGCCACCGCTACCGGGGCGAAGAGGTAACAACCCACCACAGGGCTCTTCTGAGTTAGATCTTGTTGAGATGGAGTTGACAAAAATAATCAAGTTAAGATTGTAACCTGGCAATGAGCATAATGATGAAGGTTGTAAATACATATCTAAACAGAGAGGGCTCTTGAATAGATGTGTGGTATAAATATACATCTGTATTCATCATCCACAAGCTGGTTGAATACTTTATCTGTTAATTCCTTAAGAGGCAACTAACTGAGCAATGCCTTTTGATTAAAGAGTAATTCATTTAATTCAGACGCAGATACATGGAACAACTGAATCGGGATGGTTGTAAAAGATCCTTGTTTCATTTTGTACCAGACAGGACTGCCACAAAGAGCTGTTAAACTCTTTCAAGAACATTACTGTAGACTAGTGATGGCAAAGCTTTTTGGCATTGAGTGCCCAAAAGGGAGCACACGTGCGAGTGTGCATCTGAGCCGCAACATGGAAGAGGAGCTGCCCAGGACGCATGCACACGCCCGAAAATGAACTTCTGGTTTCAGCTACTAAACTTGCAGTTTCAGCCAGCTACTCTTCTGGGTTTCTGGGACGCACCCGACGATCAGCTGGCCGGAGTGCATGCTCACGCAGGAAAACGGAAGATCAGCTAGAAGATCTTCTAGTTTCCAGCACTGCTACATGCAAAAAGGCCAGCTGATCATCGCACACGCATGCACGCCAGAAACCCGGAACAGGAACGGGTGACACCGTGCGTTGCAGGCGACATGGCTCCGCATGCCATTTTGGGCACACGTGTCATAGATTTGCCATCACGGCTGTAGACAATGCAAAGAGTAATGTAGTGAACAGCATTTTACTTCAATGGTGGCTATAGAAGGAAGAGTCAAAACTGGCAAAAGTGTAATTACAAATGGGAATTGAAGGCCTGCTTCTTCTTTGCGTGTAATAGGAGGCATGCAGAAAAAGCAAAGCTTTGCCCCAAATGCTTCTAGACTGTTCTGTTTTAGGTCTTTGTTGCAAGCAACTGACAATCTAAAATTTGATTTGTGAATATGTCTGCATGTCTTTTTGTGCGCATGCTTTCAAGTCAGCGCTGATTCCTGGCAACTGCATGGACTAACCCCTGCAATTTTCTTAGAAAACTGTTAGATATGGCTTGCCATTGCCTATTTCCTAGGGCTGAGAAAGTGACTGGCCTAAGGTCATTCATCTGGCTTTCATGCCTAAAGTGAGTCTTTGGGTTTCTAGCCTGGTGCCCTAACCTATACCAAATTGGCTCTCAAATTCAATATAGGGGAATGAATAAAAGAAGCAGGAAGCAATGGCAAGTAAAGTAAACAGGAATGATAGGCTGTTCCCTTGGTACCCTAAAAAATGATTCTTCTGGGTTTTTTTTTTCTTTTTTGCTCTTGAAAATATGTCTTAAGTGTTTTCAACTGAAAATAAAAGAACAGATAGTGACAAGATGTTCAGAACCTCAAAGGACCATTTGATGGCTATTTGTGGAAAGCCCTTCCCAACAGTAACACTGTCATCTCGGAATGTCCTTCTCCCTGGACTTCATGAGACAATTACAATTACATTGTTTATGTACCTGTAGAAGAGAATATTTGTAGCTCAGGGTTAAGGTTCTTCGTGCTCTCTGAGCTTGGTGGTTTTCTTGCAGACATTTTATTACCAAACTAGGTAACATACCATATTTTTCAGAGTATAAGACACACCTCTCCGCCCCAAAATAGAGGGTGAAAATCTGGGTGCATCTTATACTCCAAATGTAGCCCTGCCCAGCCTCTCAAATGGAGGTTTCAGAGGCTGAAAAAAGCCTCAGAAATGAAACTTCAGAAAAAAAGCCTCTGAAAGGGAGCTTCAGAAAAAAAGCCTCGGAAATGAAGCTTCAGAGGCTTTTTTTCTGAAGCTCTGTTTCGGAGGCTTTCAGAGGCAGAAAAAAAAGTTTTTTCTGAAACAGAGTTTCAGACATTTCAAAGGCTGAAAAAAAAGCAAGGCATGGAGCTCACAACCAAGGAACCTCTTGCTATAATTCACCTCTGGGAACAGCTGATTGGGGACATTCCAGGAGGCCGATCCACCCACCAATCAGCTTTTTTCTTATTTTCCTCCCCCAAAAATAAATATTTTTTGGAATATTTATATTCCAAAAAATATGCTAATCAGTGCACTACGTAACCTTGGTGCCCAAGCTCAGAGAGCACCAAGGACCCTACATTGTTTATGTACCCATTAAAGGTGTTTGGTTTATTTTATTTTTTTTCTTCCCTTCGGTGTTTATCCTGAGCATTAGTTTTGTACTGTTTTAATCTGTTGCTTGTATCTTATGCTTTTAACTCAGTTTGAGATCTGTAGTAATTCTTATCAGGCTTGGTCTGATAAGAGTTGGCATCCAAAATATCAGGACACAGATTGCCAAGCTCTTATTATTTGGTCTTCATTACCAGTTTGCTTCCCTATTTACAAAAACATGTTTGCATTTTTTAAAATGATTTTGCCTAAGCGCACACAGATGCTGTAAAAACTCTTGTCTTGTGTCCCTTTTCTTGGCTTAAAGTCAATGTGATGATAGCAACAAAAATCCCTTAGGATAAAATAATGGGAACAACCACTGGAATTTTCTCAATGCACAAAACATTTCCAATCTTTGATGTTACAATTTTCCCAGTGCTTTCTGCATCTTTTCCAAGAGTCTGATTGCTTCAATCTTGTCTTTTGGCGCTGATCATCTTAGTTCACTGGCCTGAAATCTGAACAAGCCAGGCTGATTTGTTACTGATCATTCTACATGCTGGTTTGATCATGTTTTAGCAGTTAATTTGTTTTGAAAATATGCAAGGAAAGAACTCAAGCTGTAAGCATACATGGGGAAGTTCAGGAAGGACATATCAATGTTCTATAATGAGATTGGAAAATCTGTCATAGTCAAAATATATGATTATATATTAGCAGGATTGCTATAGAAGTTTGCTGGGGATTCTTCTGTCCTAGTTAAAAATCTTCTGTCCTAGCAGGACGGGGACATATGCCCTTCAGATGATACCGTTCCCCCATAGCCAATAGTAAGAGATGTTATAAATTACAATTCTGTCTCCTGAACCATAGGCTATATCAGCTGATAGGCACTTTGGGAAATTAAAATGATGACTCACAGAGTTAGCTTCCCATTGTAGAGAGTTTAGAAGAGTGTAAACATTGTCTAAGTCATTCATCTTAGGAGTTGCCTTAAGATGGTAGACATGGTCTGATCCTATGTGGACACTGGTCTAATCCCATGCTTATCCATTATTGCTAGAAATAGAACTTATAGCCCATCAACAAACTAAGTTCAGCTTGACTTTATAATAAATCATAAACGTACCACAAATATCAGAGGCTGGGGAACAAGAGTTAGAGAAAGTCAACTTCCGGTTGGCGCCGCGGGGACACAGACGGGGAAATGGCGAGCTCCGCTGAGCCCAGCCAAATCCCCTCTGCTAAACTGCCGCCGATAGGTCTGTAGACCTTCCCTGTCTTGTAGGGACAGGGGGACAAGAAGGAATGCCTTGGGCGGTCGAGAGGAATGGGCAGGTTCCTCGGGGCCGGAGGCTTCTCCTTCACGTCGGTGGCAGCGGAACGGCAGCCATGGCGGCTGCCCTGAAACCGCAGCAACTGGGAACAAGGATTGTGCTGGAGGAAGAAGATGAAGAAAGAGCAAAGATCAAGAAGCCGGGTGAGTGACACCAACCCAGGCAATATAACGTACCTATTTGGAATTACTGGAAAATAAGACCCCAAATTTAAAAGCGGCTGCTTGACTGTGGGGCTTAAAGATTGAAAAGGAAAAAAAAATGGGTAAAAGACCCGAATTGAATTTGGTTGCAGTAAACTTAAATTGGATGATTTGGCATTAATAAATTTCTGAAATTTGACTGTGCCTTTAACTGGAGTGGATAGGATATTTCTGAGAATTAATGCCTCTAAAAGAAAATGAAGCTAATGAAGCTAATGAAGATAGACAGATGGATGGCTACAAAATAGTCATGGAGTTTGCAGAGACTAAGCAGGGAAGTGGATTGAAGAGATTTCCCTTTCTGGGTGGAAAAGAAACATGTTAATTGGGTTTTTACCTTGGATTACTTGAAATTAATATTGGATATAAGGATTTTGGAGATTCCTATTCTGTCCCAGATGATTTTAAGAAAGAGGAAAGAAAGAATATTTTGGATTTTAACATTGGAGACTGACAAAACTGTAAACAAAGCTTGGTGTGGCGTAGTTAACAAAGACAGGAAGCTGATGCACTACGCTTGGAACAGACATTTTAAAAGTTTTAAAGGGACACACAGAAATTCTTTACTTTGAACTGATGAACCTTGAAATAGAGCACTTTGGACAGAGAGGAAAAGGAAGAAAAGGAAGAATTAAAGTGGATAAATTTAAATGTGACTAACTGAAATGTAAAGTTTAAAAGCCTATGTATATATGATAAACTTTAAAAGCCTAGGTATATATGATTTTTGGATAAAAACAGGAAGGGTTGTGAAATAATAAAAATAGAAAATAAGAGGTGGCTATTAAAATAGTGGATGATATCAAGGGGATAAAAATAATACAGAAGAATATATTTTGAGGCAGGAAAATTTTAAGAAAATGTATTGTTTGATGTAATATGTTTTAATTTTAATTTGCAAACAAATGTTAAACTGATGAATAAGGATTGATTGAACAAAATACAAGATACACATGCTAGTGATTAGTCTTGAATTAAGTTAATACATGTTGGAAATGATGACTATTATGAAATATACTGAGATTTAAATTGAAAGAGTAGGATGGAAAAATGATATAAAACAGATAATTATATTACAGTTAAAATGTGTGGGATGGATACCAACTAGATAAGAGTTTGAGACTCGGTGGAAATACGTTGGAAATTAATTAGAAGTGCTGGAAATCAGCTAAACAAATAGGAGGAGTGCTGGAGCGAATTATACTGGACACCAGCCAAATAATGGAGGGAGATTAGAGGAGATTATGCTGGAAATCAGCCAAACAATGGAGGGAGTTAAGGAGGAGATTATGCTGGAAATCAGCCCATAAAATGCTGGAAACAGCCAAACAAATAGGAGGAGACTTGGAGGAGACTATGCTGGAAATCAGCCAAACAATGGAGGGAGTTAAGGAGGAGACTATGCTGGAAATCAGCCCACAAAATGCTGGAAACAGCCAAACAAATAGGAGGAGAGTTGGAGGAGATTGAGGAACTATTCTGAAATTAACTAAATAGTTGGTGTTTTGGAGGGGATCAAGCTGAGAATTAATCAAATAGAATAAACTGGAAGATAGTTAAATATTAGAGGGGGATATAGTGGAAAACATATTAGAAATTGGAGTAAATAAAATATGTCTTTGTGAGAAATCTGTGTATTAGGTAAACTGGGAGAAAAAAAACTAAGGTAAACTGATTTGAGGATAAGGGTCAAAGGATTAAAATTAGACAAAATGTTGTTTTATAAAATATAATAAAAATGGAGTAGTATTGAATTGAAATTAAGAATAAATGGTGATAAAATTGTAAGGTAAACACTTAACAAGAGGTTAGAATATTGTAAAAATTATTTTGATATGACTTGTATAAGATATAAGGTAAAGAAGAATAAAGATATGTTTAGAATTGTTATGCAGATGTAAAAAGGAGTGAAAGTGAATTTGAAACTAATTTTGGATAGATTTAATGGATTTATATAGATGAAAATGTTAAATTTGAGTTAAAATTGGTTTTTTTAAAGTTTCTATTCTTTTTTATCTTCTTTTCTTTTCTTTTTTGTTTACTTATAAAAGATGTAATGGAAATTGTGAATTGAGCTTGTGAAAGGAATGTAAGCGTGGTAACCACCTATGACCGGATTGAGATTTTTGCTCTTGAAAGCTATGTTTTATGTTTAAATTTGGAAAAAATAAATAAAAAATATTTACAAAAAAAAAAAAAAAGAGTTAGAGAAAGTCATTGCTCTCCTGCAGGGGTGGGTTCTATTTACCTTTACTACCACTATGCAACGGGATTGCGCACACGCGCTCGCTTCGCTCATGTACGCACCTTGCTTCTGCGCATGTGCAGATCACTATGATGACATCCAGGGTGGTGGGTGGGGCCTCCCATTGGTTTTACTACCGGTTCTTGTGAACCGGTCCGAACCGGGGCAACCCACCACTGCTCTCCTGTTATGTTCATATGGGATTAGATGAGCCAGTGGTCTGATCCAGGAAGGCTCTTTCTATGTTCTTAACCTTGTCTGGAAATTGAGTCATGGCACCTGGACTTCTTTTCTTGTTGATTCAAAACATTTCATTGCTTATCCAAGTAGCTACTTTAGACTCAATTTTTTTTACTACCGGTTCTGTGGGCGTGGCGTGGCTTGGTGGGCGTGGTGTGGTGGGCGTGGCAAGGGAAGGATACTGTAAAATCTCCATTCCCTCCCCACTCCAGGGGAAGGTTACTGCAAAATCCCCATTTCCTCCCGATCAGCTGGGACTCGGGAGGCAGAGAATAGATGGGGACTGGACCAGTTAGACGTGGTATTTATCAGTTCTCCAAACTACTCAAAATTTCTGCTACTGGTTCTCCAGAACTGGTCAGAACCTGCTGAATACCACCTCTGCTTTAGACTTGTACGGGGTGATGTACAAATCCAATCATATAGTTGTGGAAAGGCTCCAGTTCAAGTGCCATCTACAGTTCCAGAATGATTTTCTCTATGGATAGAATGACCAGAAAGAGGAGTTGTAAACTTATTAAATGAATTATTGAGTGATTAATAGATCTGTCTAATGATGTCAGGGCAGGAACTGCTACCCATATGAATTTGGGCAAGTGTGAAGCTTAATAACCTCTTCCAATAGATGATAGTTTGAGGGTTCAGCTTTAGTTATCTTGAATGAAGCACATGGAATGCTATTACTTACTTGTGCCATAAGGACAGCCGAGAAGATTATAGGAAGCTCGCTTCCTGTCATTCAGGATATTGCATATAAATGCTATGTGCTTAAAGCTCAAAGCATTGTTAGAGATCCCACACACCCACTTCACAGTCTGTTTCTGTTGCTCCCCTCTGGGAGGAGGCTTCGAAGTATTTCTAGCAGAACTACCAGATTCTGTAACAGCTTTGTTCACTATGCCATCCATCGGGTAAACTCGCAAGATTTGTTTCTCTTGCCAAGTACATGTATACATCCCATGTACATACATACATAGACTATATGTTGTTTCTTCGCGTCATATAATATATGTGGGTAAATGCATAATTTTGTATTTATTTTGTCATGTTTATGTAGTGTATATTAGAGTTGGAGACCCTTTGAGAGCCGTATGCAATGAAATTTCATTTCATTTTAATGTATGGCTATTAGTGTACATTCAAAGTGACAATAAAGTTATTCTGAGTCTAAATCTAAGTGCATTTTAAGAACAGCAGTGTGAAATTTAGTTGAGGGCAACTTCCCTGAGGAACTAGATTCAGAAAATGCTTAACATCCTTTTGCTAAGACCAGAGATAAGCTATCTGGTTCTTTCTAGATGGTTTATATTACAATGCCTAGAATTTGTAACCAATGGCTATGCTGGCTACAGGTCATGAGCTACATGATTGCCATATACCCATTTTAAAAATGGAATGGAACAATTCACTGTGGCCAACTTGCCATTGCCAACTTACCACGGGACAAATCCGCAATTCAATTTAATTATTTAAAATAATTTTAAAAAAATATTTTAATTTTTGTCATTCACATTTATTTATTTATTTATTTATTTATTTATTTATTTATTTATTTATTTATTTATTTATTGGTTCAGTTTATATGCCTCCCTTCTCTGGAGACTCAGGGCGGCTTACAATTCGTTTAAGCAATAGCCTTCATACTGTTGTATATACCTGCTTAGTAGTGCTTTCAGGCCCCCCTAAGCGGCGTTCTTTTTATACAAAGTCAGCTTATTGCCCCCACAATCCGAGTCCTCATTTTAGCTACCTCGAAAGGATGGAAGGCTGAGTCAACCTTGAGCCTGGTGAGATTTGAACTTGCAGTAATTGCAGGCAGCTGGTGCTACTTAACAGCACTTTAGTCTGCTGCGCCACCAAGGCTCTTTTCATTTCATTTTGTCCCTCCTTCTGCATCTTTTCTTTAATGATTCTATTCCACCATTTCTTCAATATTATTGTAACTCTTTTTTCCATGGCGAGTTGGCCCCAGCGAGATATCCTAGACCCTTTTAAAATAATTCCCAGCTACCACAATATTGTGATTTGCACAAACATTCTTCAGGCAATTCATTTCACAACTGTATGCAACACATCCAGATCAGTATGGAATGCTGGAAAGAAATTACATTAAAAAATCCTGGGTGTCAGGTTCCAAAATGGCACTTTGAAATAAGATTCCAGGCAACTGGTTTCCTAGTTGTAGAGATCTTTATCAGGCCCTCTGGCACATTCCATCAATCACCAACTTTCCAAGTGAGATATTGTCAGTGCTTTTGCGCAGTGCTCCCCACCACCATTTTAAAGGCGCCTGCACTCCACCTGTGACTCCACCCGTTGGCCCCATCTCGCGTTTCTTCTACAGTTAACCCACATCTGACCAAGCAAGCCAACCTACACCAAACCTAGCCTGCTTTAACTCCACTTTTCTTCTCGGCTCATCAGAGCAGCCGAGGCTTGGCTTGGCTTGGCTTGGCTTGGCTTGGCTTGGCTCTGTGCAGGCAAGGCCCCAAACTGCAGCTGCTTCCAGGGCCTGCCTCTCAGCTGTGCAGCAGCGGTGCAAGCTTTGATGGTGATCACAGCAACGGTAGCAGGCTTCTGACACCTAGGCTGGGTGACCAGACATACTTCTGAGCATCGCCAGGTCAGCTCCCCAGTCCTGCCTGAATGACAGCCCCAAGCTGCGAGGTGCGGCGCAGTGGGGCTGACACTGGAATTCTGACACTGGAGTTCTTCTGCCACCTGCCTATCTGGTGGCAGAAGAACTCTTCAAAAAGTGACCAGAACAGGACTAAAATTGGTGAGCACAAGGGTGGCAATGATATTGGTAGGTAAAGATAGCAAAATAATGACCAAGATTCAGCCAGAGATTGCAGAGAAAGAACAATCCCCTATTTGAATCCCACCAAATAATTCAAATAATTTTAACAACTGGTTCTCTGCCCTAATGACCAGCTGGGTGGTCATGGCCATGGTGGGCGTGGCCAGGGTGTGTGACAGGCAGCACTCGGTGTCCTACACCCCCCAAGAGCAAAACAGGCTGTGGGGGGAGTGTCCCCTGCCCCCCATTTTGGGCCTAGTAGGCCTCCATGCAGCCTCCTAGGAGCAAAAATTGGCTGTGGGGGGACTCCTGGAAGGGGCGGGGTGGGACAGGGCCAGCCAGTAATTTAACAACCGGTTTGCCTGAACCAGCTGAATCCCACCACTGCCCCTAAGTGCATTACTATGGGAGACTATGGACAAATGCTTTTCTCCCTTGCCAATGATACGAAGCACCCATTCCACTGGAGCTTTTCTTTCGAACAGGATATTTCCCAAGCATGATGTATTTTTTTTGGGAGAAGGTGACTTTTATTATGACGACAGCCCAATCCTGTCTGGGTCAAATGATGCTTCCTTGTGCATTAATAACAAATCGGGCAAATTAATCAGAGACTAATAACAAGATGGGAATCCTTTGGGATAGAAACTACACCCAGGGAATTAGCAGCCCTGTCAAGTAGCTGCATCAACCTGGCCAAACAGAAAAGAAAATATCTCACCTGCTGCTTCCCATCATTTCTGCTGACTTGTACTTGGCTGCTGAGCACAAGTGAAGATAAATATTCTACTTCCTGCTGTTTTTTAATTGATGGTTTTGGTACTCAGGCAGGTTGAGGGCTGTTGGAAAATTGCCAATAAAGAGTGGTATCCAATCTGAACTCAATGGCTAATATTAGGATGCTTCAAAGGCCACTGCTTCATTTCGCAAAATTTGCAAACGCAGCAGCCTAAATCTACTGAAAATTAAACAAACAAAAAAAAAAAGCAGATGCACTAGAATGCAATCTTTACCCAAATGTAATTCCCACTGAATTTAGTATTTATATTATTTTCTGATTAGGGTGTCTCAGTCATCCAGGTCATGGTTGTCCCAAAGGTGCTTTTTTCAAGAGGCAACTGGACTTTCTGGTTTTTCTTTGAAGACATTTCGCTTCTCATCCAAGAAGCTTCTTCAGCTCTCAACAGGGTGTTCTAGATTGGTTAGAAATGATGTAGGCAATGATGTAGAAGTCTGGTCATGTATACAACATACAACATATTTAGTGTAGGAACACGATGACTGGACACCATCAAATCTAATACCAGCCAGAGCATAGAACAACTTAAAGAAGTAGTGTAAGATCAGAAGATGAAGAGAAACCTGGCCCATAGAATCACCAAGAGTTGGACACAACTCAATAGCTTCTTCCTCCTCCCCAACTTTTCCTCAAAAATTTCAAGGGAGTGTGTAAAAAGAAGACACACACACACACACACACACACACACCACACGTTTGATTTAAAAAAGAAGTTCCATAAGGCTACATCCTTATTGGCAATCCTAGTGTCCATATTCTCCAACCTTCGACGCAGTACTCCCAGAACGTATGCAAAAATTGACCTGGAATTGTGATTTCTACTGGGAAACAGAAAATTATTGAACACATGTACAATGTAATGATTTTCATTTGCATTTAAAAATACATTTATGCATTTTTCAATTGAAATTAATTTAAATGAGACATTTTCCTGATTCGGCCTACAGGTAGTCCTTGACTTATGACCACAGTTGAGTCCAAAATTTCTATTGCTAAGCAAGATAGTTGTTAAGTTGTTCCTCATTTCGTGACCTTTGTCACAGTTGTTAAGTGAATCACTGCAGTTGTTAAGTTAGTCAAATGGTTGTTAAGTGAATCTGGCTTCTCCATTAAATTTGCTTCTCAGAAGGTTGCAAAAGGTGACTTCATGACCCCAGGATACTGCAACCATCATAAATATGAATCGATTGCCAAGCGTTTGAATTTTGATCACATAACCATGGGGATTCTGCAGCAGTCATAAGTGTGAAAAATGTCCATAAGTCACATTTTTCAGAATGGTCACTAAACAAACTGTTGTAAGTCAAGGATTACCTGTACTTTTCCGAGTATAGTCTCTGATCTATAACATTTCAGCCAAATATGAATTTCACTCTTGAAAAGATAGTGCTCTTTTAATTTAAGTTTATTTGAACTGCTCTTACCCTACCTTGTTGGAACTAAAAAACTGTTGGATGCAGCAAACTTCAGAGCTGTGTGATAAGCCAAGTTGGAGAACAGGGAAGGAAATATTTGCTTCTGTGTAATCTTTCTCCACATGAAAGGCCAGTTACTATGTCTTTTCCTGAGTCATAGAAGCTACATGTGTGAGACCTGGGCTGTGTTAAGTAAGATAGGCCTTGTTAGTTTCCACAAAGGAAGGAAAGGATCTTATCTGATAAAGAGAATTGTGTGTGTGGGGGGGATCATTTGGGTTCCCATTTATGGCATTTCTACACAATAGCGAAATGAAATGTGTTTATAAGTCCACTGAAAAACATTGGAAAACTTACAGGGATAATAGTCATGGTTTTGAGTTGGGTTGTGCATGTGTGTCTTTGAATCAGTGTTAACTCCTGGCAACTGCTTAGATGGATTTCTGCAGTTTTCTTGGCAATGTTTCAAAAGTAGTTTGCCATTGCTTCCTTCTTAGTGACCGGCCCAAGGTCACCCAGCTGGCTTTGTGCCTAAGACAGGACTAGAACTCACGGTATTTCAATTTCTGGTCTGGTGCCTTAACCACTACACTAAACCCATGTTTACCTCTTTAAAAATTTCAGTAAATAGAAAGAGTGAAAATTCTATGCTTACCTCTCTCTCAGTTTTACTGTCTCCACTCTAATCCACAGAAGTCAGAACGGGAATGTTGGACACATTCCCAATATAATAACACAAAGTGATATATTACTTTATATTATTATTCAGTCATTTCAAAGCATATTATTGTTTCTCTTTGCATGGTGTTTTGCATTGAGTTTCCTAAAATCCCTTCTTTCAATTTCAATTTCTGTTCCAATTCCAAGTTTGTGGTTTCGTCTGTTTTCTCAGCTTTACCCTCATGGCATCATTTTATACTTAGATTTATACAAAACATAACAGATGTTCATTAATTTATAATGTAAAGGACTCATAATGAATTGCAGCAGAATGTGTATATTGATAGGTGAATGGCATAATGTGTGAGGCCATGTATCATCAATACCTGACTTGCTATTGCAGATTAGCGATATTGTACTACAGGGGTGTCAAACTCAAGGCCTGCGGGGTTCTTTGATCTGGCCCACAGGGGCCACCCTGGAAACAGCAAACAACTGCCTACATTGCCTCTGCTAGCGAAAATGGAGCTCAGGGGGACCAAGGAAGGAAGGAAGGAAGAGAAAGAAGGAAGGAAGGAAGGAAGGAAGGAAGGAAGGAAGGAAGGAAGGAAGGAAGGAAGGAAGGAAGGAAGGAAGGAAGGAAGGAACATTATAATGAGAGGGAGGGAAGGTCTGAAGGAAGTCCTGCCTTAGCACTTGGCCACTACAAGTGCCCCCGACACGAGTGACATTGAGCTGGCCACACCCACCCTGGCCATGCCCCCCTTGGCCCCCCCTCGGTCAAACACAATCCTGATGCGGGCCTTAATGAAATCAAGTTTGACACCCCTGTTCTACTACAAGTTTATTGAAAAGTTAAATATTTTCTCTTAATATTTCACATGCACACTGAAAACTTTAAACTAATGAAAGTACTGTTTTGACTGTTAATTATATAAAATAAATATTCAGTAAAACAAACAAACAGATGGAGTGTTTGTGTGTGTTACTGAAATCTAGTAGTTCAAGTTTTAATATTTGTATTCCATATAGTGATGTACCCTGACAATCCATTAATCAAATAAACCGGCACTAAAATAAACTTCAGCGTTTTTGTTTGAGCATTCCTATTAGAGGTAGTCCTTGACTTACAACAGTTCATTTAGTGACCATTCAAAGTTACAACAGCATTGAAAAAAACTTATGACAGTATCCCTGTAATCACATGATCAAAATTCAATTAGTTGACTCATATTTATGGCGGTTGCAGTGTCCCAAGGTCATGTGATCACTTTTTGTGACCTTTGACAAGTAAAGTCAGGGGGAAGCCGGATTCACATAACAATTGTGTTATTAACTTAACAACTGCAATGATTCACTTAACAACTGTGGCAGGAAAGGTCATAAAATGGGGCAAAATTCACTTAACAACTGTCTCACTTAGCAACAGACATTTTGGGCTCAATTGTGGTCATAACTCAAGGACTATCTGTAATTACTTTATTATTATTACTTTATATTGTATTATATGTTTCCACTTAAATTTGCTGTTTGCAAATTTAGCTATTTAAACACAAAATCCTGCTTTAAGGTACAGTACAAATCTGTTTTATCTAATATTTTGCTCATCTCAAACCAAAAGCCTTATGCCTTAGGGCTACCTAGTTTTTTACAGACTGAACATCACTGTATATTCCACAGTGAGTACAGTAAATAGTATTTTGGCATTTAACTCTCTGCACTTGTATGACCCTGCTAGCTGCTTTGATGCAAAACCCCCTTCCCAATGAAGCTTTAAACAGTGACACAATTTATTTTTATAAAAAAAGGCAGGTATTTTAGGTGCAACTTCTACACAATTTCAAGTCAATGAACTTCAAGGCAAGATGAAAAAATCCCATTTATAGATGCCCACCAGATCTGGATCTTGAAGGGTTTACAATCCAACATATGAGTGAGACATAAATTCACCAGACAATAGCTGAGAAATTCAACAGCTCTTAAAATGGCCTTAAAACAAAAACAAAACAAACAAGCAAACAAAAATCCCAAAAGCAATCTGTGCATCCTTTATATATCACAAATAGGCAAGAGGCATACTGAGGATGTTTATAGGCTTAGCAACTGTATTATAGGTGTGTCATCCTTCATTTTCTAAAAATAAAATATGAATGTTCTCTTCCTTCAAGGCCCATATTTATTGTAAATATAATAAAAACACATTATCTTTTGTTTATGCGCATAAAATATTTGTCTGCTTTGTATGTTATAAATTGCTGTAAAGATCAGTTTATCTTAGCTCATGAAGCAATGTGGTAGTTTTTAACTGATCGTGAAAACTATACTATATTCTCCTATTACAATTCAAGGAGACACAGATCTTCGTAGGACAGGTACTCAGATTCTATGCCAGTGGCAAAGGTCAACATTAAAATGCCAGTGCCTTACTAAGAAAGAGCCATAAATTGCTACCTCAATATAAGATCATTGAAGGAATTTTGCTGGGTCAGACCATAAAATTCAACATTTTTCATCTGACAGAGGTCAACCCAATGCATATGGCAAGAGCATGAAGGAGACAGCACAAAGCAAATATATTCCCATATTTGAAGCCTCACATCTTAAGACAGCAGAGGTATCAATCAGGATATTATGGAAGTGAGGGCAGTAACCCTTAGAAAAAGTTAAGGCAAAACTGATAGTGTAGGACTGCCATGACTACCACTGTCAGATAAGATAGCATTTGCACTAGCACTTAAGACTAATATACCACTTTACAGCTTTAAAACTCTGTAAGTGGTTTACAAAATCATCATATTGCCCTAACAATCTGGGTCCTTATTTTATCGACCTTGGAAGGATGGAAGGCTGAGTCAACCTTGAGCCGGTGAGAATCGAACTGGCAGTCGGCAGAATGCAATACTGCATTCTAACTACTGTCGGTTCGGCCTGTCAGTTCCATACAAGGACAGTATGATTGAAAAATGTATTAGTGTCCAAGCCAACTCAAAATTAATTTTATTACATTTTAAAATTGATAGAAAGTTTTGCATCTTGCTGGACAAGTATACTTTGAATTCCCTTTGAATGGAATCAGTGTATTTATTTGCTAAATTTGTCATCTTCATTATTAGGAAGCAATGGTTTAGGCAGATCATGCCAATAAAGTACAAAGTAGAATACAAAACATCAATTAAAAAAAACCCCAAGATAATTAAAACCCAGTGATAAGATTGGGTTGGTTTTTCCATCCAGCTGAATTTCAGAGGGTAACTGTGAGAGACAAAGCTTTTCTGAAATTTGGGATGAGATGGCAATTCCAGTAAGGCCACGAAGAGCTATCTGGAAGTATCCTTTCAATAGGAAAACAAAAGAAAACACCAAATTTGAAGTGTACTGATTCTGCCACCTTTGTCAAATTGCATACAGATTTGCAATATACATTCCTTTCATGTTGCATGAAAAGAATGAGATCCTAATTATGGCTCCTGATGTTTATAAAATTTTGAAAGAATTAATGTACATATAAATTGGGTGCATGTTAATCCTATCCATGATATAGGACAGTAGGGGGTTTCAATTACGTTTGCTACTAGTTTGCTTGTGCGTGCATGCACCGCTTCTGCACATGCGCAGAAGCGTCCGGGCAGGTGGGCGTAGTCTCCCGCCACTGTCCCTACCGGTTTGCCGATCCGGGACAAACCGGTAGCAACCTACCACTGATATAGGAGCATTTTTTCTTAAAGGTTCATAAATAGACCAAGTATTGTTGTGTAAGGTTTGTCTGCATGGAAAGGGCTTTATCAACATAATGTGAACAGTAATCACAAGGCAGAACGATCCTGCCTTCCTTTCCTTGTTAGCAGATTCAGATGAAGACAGAAACATGATACCCAATAGCCCATTTTCATTTGACCAATCTAGACTATTGCATGCTTTATGGAAATAAATTAGGGCTGCTACACAATTAGATTACAGCATTTAATTGGATTAGAAAGGACCATTTAGTTTATGAAGTCTGATCAAGGGCTCAGTGCTGGAATTCCAATTAAAGCATCCCCGAGAAATGGTCATCCAGTTTCTGCTTGAAAAGGAAAAGAAATTATCTTTGTCATTCCTGGTTGGTCCTATCCCTGGATCTGTTCGTTTCCTAACATTCAACTGATATCTGCCTTAAAATCATGATTTTGTGTTCTGCACTCTACAATGATGGAGAACAGGTCTTGACTTTCATTGGCCTGACATTTTATCAAGTACTTGGAAAATACTATTAGATCCTTCCTTAGCCATATTTTCTCAAAGCTAGAAATATCTCAGTCTCTCCCCTTAAAATTACTTTCCATTCCATTCCCCTGATAATCTTTTGCTCTTCTCATTTGTACTTGTTCCAATTTACCTGAATCTTTCAACTAAACTGGAAGTGAGGTGCCCAGAACTGAGTATACAGTATATGTATATGGGGTGTAACCAAAGCAGAATACATGAGCGCTCTTCCTTCCTGGATTTATGGTAACTTCTTGTGGTTCTGTTGATGAAGCTAATTTTTTTTTTAAACTTTTCAGTGCCATTTTGTTTCTCCTTTAGAATATTACTGAACCTGTCAGGTTTTGTGTCCCTAGAAAGTAAACATTTCCTCCAATTGCTTTATCCAATTAATGAGAAAGGGTATCTAAGAAGAGTCAGACAACTCAAAGTTGAGGAAAATTTAATTCAGATGCCCGCTCTGAATAGGTTGAATGTTCAGATTCAATTACCTAAACCAGGGGTTAGCAACCTTAAATACTTAAAGAGCCACAAAGGTCCTAACCAGAAGCCCCCGTTCAATTCTGGAGCCGTCCGGAAATCCGATTCCCCCATCATAGTCTCCTCCTAGCGTGGCATCTTTTTTCCTCTGCTGACCAGAAGTCCTGTTTCCCCACCATAGAGTTTCCTCCTAGCACGACATTCTTTTTCCTCTACCTGTCCTAACCAAAAGCCCTATCAATTGTGGAGCCGACCAGCAACGGAGCCGCAGCAGAGTGATGAAAGAGCCACATGTGGCTCCAGAGCCGTGGGTTGCTGACTCCTGACCTAAATGGTCTTTTCCAACTCCACGGTTTTAAAGAGAAATATTGTGTCTGAGTTTGTACTCTGTGGTACCCCACTTAATACTTCATTTCACTTGGATGAGCTTTCTTTGAGTACCAGTTACCGACCAGCTGTGAATTCACTGAATTGTGATGTCATCAAATCAAAATTTAACTAGCTTAGTAATAAAAATGTCATTGGGTACTTTAGCAAATGCTTTGTTGCAGTCAAGTTGCATTATGTCCAGGGCATTTTCACAATATTCTAAGGGTGTTCCTGGATAAAAAAAAAAAAAATGAAATAAGAAAACCCATACTCCTAGCAATCACTGCATCATTTCCAAATTGCTTACTGATCAAACTCTTTATGAACTGTAGAATCTTTTCAGGTATTAATGTCAGATTGATCCATATCTATCTAGATTCCCCTTTTCCCCCTTTAATGAAGTCAAGGACCATATCTGTTCTCTACTAATGTATTGTGCAGAGTTCTCAAAGGCAAAAATAGAGATTTGGCATCAACAAACTCCTGTAGTACTCTAGGATAAAATTAATCTAGTTTTGGAGATCTGCACTTATTCTGAATCAGTAACTTTTGTCTAACTATGTCTCATTCCACATGGACACTGATTCATCTCCTTCATTATACTTACTCTGTTTTCCCGAAAATAAGACCCAACCGGAAAATAAGTCCTAGCATGATTTTTCAGGATACTGACAATATAAGCCCTACCCCCAAAATAAGCCCCCGTTAAGATTGTCAGCCAGATGGATGCATTTAGTACCATATTTTCCCCAAAATAAGACCTAACCAGAAAATAAGCCCTAATGCATCTTTTGGAGCAAAAATTAATATAAGACCCAGTCTTATTTTCGGGGAAACACAGTATATTTGTGTAATTGTACAACAATGCACTGTATACTATATAACAGCAGTTGTCCCCATTGTCTCTCCCTCAGGCTGTCTCTGTCCATTCAGCTGGGGTGTGTGCCAAAAACAGAAGGAAGCTGCACCTTCTTCTTTGTTCCCTTTTCACAGTGAGTGAAGAAAAGGCAGAAAGCCAATGGCGGCTAGATGAGCATCAATGCATGGAGGGCTGAGTGAAAAAAGATGAGGTAACACACTGCCTTGTCTTCTGGAAGGAGGAGGAATTCTGGAAATAGGAGGTCCTGCAGCTGCAGAGAAATTGTTGCAAAATTCCCAAACTTTTCCTCTAAAGCAGGTGCCATGACAATCAACTTGAGTTTAATCAGCTTGGACTTCCAAGATGCAAAAAAGCTTGATTTTGAAGAATCCTGCTCCTTCAACTAGCAGTTCATAATTACTTGGTAGAATACATTCTTTCCCTGAAGAGACCGAAGCAAAATGGAGGGGAATAATTCTGCCTTCACATTCTACAGTCACGTTCCCAGTACAGTCACAGTCTCACATAGTCACTGTCCTTGAAAGTTCCTGCTACTTGCTCTACTGGTTTAGATCAAATCAAGGATGGATAATTCTCTTGTGCCTTCTTCTGCCATTTGAAGGAGAAAGTGATCAGCAAGACAAGTCAGTATTTTTTCTTAGAAGAACTATGCTTGGCAGAGTTTGTCTCTCAACAGATGCTGGAGTAATTACATTTCCCATTGCTACTACATGCTACTTCAAAAGATCTTCAGTTCGTTTTTAGAAAACATCATCCATAGTTCTCCTTAGTTCAACAGATAATGACTACTACAACCTATTATTTTTTCCAATTATTTTAAATAGAGACGTTCTTACCGCTAAATGCATTCTCTTGAACTTCCGTGTGGGCATGAGTATTGAACATAAATGCAGTTCATCTTTTCTGTTGCTTCTACTTCACGGCCCAAAAGCATCCTTCAGTTGCTGCATTTCAGTAATAAGAATCACCCTATCAAGTCTCAGCTGTGTCTATTGTATAACATTTGCTATCTTGTTTCAAGAGTTCAGGTTCCAACTTGTATATTTCCCATATTCTGACCATTCTAACAGAAACAATGAAAGCCAAGAACTTTATCAATGAGTTGTTTAATAGATTCCACTATTGTTAATAGCACCTTATTTATTCATGCAGTGCATAAATTCTTAAGTAAAATTTTTAGTCTAAGCTTTTCATCTCTTGGCCTCCATAGGCTTCAAAGTAAAATTCGCTTAAATTCAACATACTTCAGCCAAACGCATTATTCCTAGCCTTTAAGTACAACTGACCTTCTGCCAGCAACCTATCATCTAGGTCAGGGGTCCCCAACCATCTGTCCATGGACCAGCACCGGGCCACAGCATGCCACCAACTGGACCACAAGTTAAGCCCCATCCGTGGGAGGCAGGAAACACATAAAACCACGCCCCTTCCGGTCCACTAAAAACCTTCCTCCACGGAACCAGTCCCTGGTGCCCAAAAGGTTGGGGGACACTGATCTAGGTAATGTAGACTATGATCCCAGATCTCATCTTCTAATATTATTTGCATAAATAGACAATTCCCCCCCCTCCTTTTCCAGTCACTTTCCATGTAT
The DNA here is from genome assembly GCF_029215685.1 of Pituophis catenifer annectens. Taxonomy (NCBI): domain Eukaryota; kingdom Metazoa; phylum Chordata; class Lepidosauria; order Squamata; family Colubridae; genus Pituophis; species Pituophis catenifer. Next base: position 75,992,753 of record NW_027256883.1, read on the forward strand.
TGGGACAGCTGCTTTCAGAAGATGGTACATTTTATGACTAGCAGGTTAATCTGGTTAATATTCATTAGTGTCTTGACTTCTGGACTCATCAAGTACCAGTAGTCCTTGACTTACAACCACAATTGAACCCAAAATTTCTGTTGCTAAGCAAGGCAGTTGTTAAGTGAGTTTTGCCCCATTTTACAACCTTTTTGCCCCAGTTAAGTGAATTTTATTACGTTTGCAGTTATTAAGTGAATCCAGTTTCCCCCACTGACTTTGCTTCTCAGAAGCCGACTCATGCTTTTTCTTCTGCACCGCCCCGGCAGCACCGGAAGACCATGGGAACGCTGCAATTTTTGTACATGTGAAAAGCAGTCATAAGTCACTTTTTTTCCAGTGCCATTGTAAACTTCAAACAGCCATTAAACAAATGATTGTAAGTCAAAGATTACCTGTACTACATCTTCTCTTTTTGTCGTCTTGTAGGTAGCAGTTATATTCCCTCAGTTCTTCAGGTCTGAAATATAAGCTTGCAGGAATCTACATTTAAAATGAATCAGTAATACTTTCAAGTGTATTTAGTGTATTAAAACTGCAGTCCTATGTTTATTCACTAAAGATATAGCTCTATTGAATACAGTGGCACTTATTCTTAATTTAAATCAGAACCAGTACATGTAGGGAGGGGGCTTAATCTATCCTTTTCGGTCCAGGAAAAAAAGCATAGCATATATTATGCTCTTGATAACACACTTTTTTTCAGTACAAGCAGTGACAAACAGATAAAGTTCATGCAAGGTATATAGTTTGACATTGAGTTAAACAGCATTAATTTGTGGTGTAAAAACATTTTTAAAAACTAATTAAACTAACTAGTGCTGTTGCCCAAACTTGTTACAGATGTATTGTTAATTATAAAAATACTAAAAAGAGAAAATTTAAATAGGCTCATCCTGGGGAGGAAAGGAAGGAATATATATGTGCCAACTCAGAAAGATCAAACTGCCCAAGAAGCTGCTGATACAATTCTACAGAGGAATTATTGAGTCTGTCATCTGCACCTCTATAACTGTCTGGTTTGGTTCTGCAACCCAACAAGACAGACACAGACTTCAGAGGATAATTAGAACTGCAGAAAAAACAATTGCTACCAACCTGCCTTCCATTGAGGACCTGTATACTGCACGAGTCAAAAAGAGGGCTGTGAAACTATTTACAGACCCCTCACATCCTGGACATAAACTGTTTCAACTCCTACCCTCAAAACGACGCTATAGAGCACTGCACACCAGAACAACTAGACACAAGAACAGTTTTTTCCCCAAACACCATCACTCTGCTAAACAAATAATTCTCTCAACACTGTATTACTATTAATCTTCTCATCGTTCCCACCACCCATCTCCTTCCACTTATGACTGTATGACTGTAACTTTGTTGCTTGTATCCTTATGATTTATATTGATATTGTTTCCTGATTGCTTATTTGTACCCTATGACTATCATTAAGTGTTGTACCTTATGATTCTTGATGAACGTATCTTTTCATTCATGTACCCTGAGAGCGTATGCACCAAGACAAATTCCTTGTGTGTCCAATCACACTTGGCCAATAAAAAATTCTATTCTATTCTATTCTATTCTATTCTATTCTATTCTATTCTATTCTATTCTATTCTATTCTATTCTATTCTATATGAGGCAACTTTGATATTAGTTTGAAGGGGGAAAAATCAGTACATTAATGAATCCACACTGCACCTGTAAGTAAGGCAGGCATTAAGTTATCTTGTTCATGGATGAAAAAATAGAACCGGAATAGATTAATAACTTATTCAAGGCCACTGAGAGTTTGGAGTCAGAATTTATAATCACAACTCCGCAAAATTTCATAATGCATTAAGACAACAAGTTTACATTTCATGCTACTTCTTTCATAAATATATACCTCCGTAGGCATTCAAAACACTGTTATGCAGTCCCCTCTTCTATGAAATTCATTGACAGGGCTGGAAGGTATTCTGCTGTTTGGAGAGAGATACCTGGAGATTTTAAATGTCTCTGAAATATTTCCTTATTTACAACTGTACAATATTTTGGAAACAAATTTATCAGAGTGAATTCTGCCCAGTTGTCTATCTGAAGACATCTTCTGTTGGAGGACTTTAAACCAGACTGCCTGAGTCTTACTTAAACATAAATAACCTTGTGAAGAGAAACTATGTTCCTTGATACTGCCCACCAATGATTTGTTACCTGAAAATAGTCTAGGTAGATAGTCCCAATCTAACTCCACTTTTACGTCTGTGGAAATTACAGTAATTGTTTCTGAATGTATATATCTTCAAATAAGTTCATTATGAAAAAGCCACACAAACCAGTTGCTGTTTTTGCCTTCTTTCTTTGGCTAGCATTATCTATAAGTTGGCCAATGAACTCTTGTCAGAAAAAAGAAGGAAGGGGCGAGTAGAAGGAATGATTAAATGGGCAATCCCAGAATTGTGATCAAATCAACTCCCAAACAATTGCATGCTGATCACATAGAATAGAATAGAGTAGAGTAGAGTAGAGTAGAATAGAATAGAATAGAATAGAATAGAATAGAATAGAATAGAATAGAATAGAATAGAATAGAATAGAATAGAATAACAGAGTTGGAAGGAACCTTAGAGGTCTTCTAGTCCAACCCCCTGCTTAGGCCACTTCAGACAAATGGTTATAAGGAGTAGCTTATCTCTTTTTTAATTTTGGGTTGCTTAAGCAAAAGAAGGAACCTAGCTCTCTCCATTCCACAGAAAAGAGCCTGACTTATTCTACTGAATACACAGCCTATCCTGTTTCTGGTGTTATCTTCAGAAGCATGTCTGATCTGAAGATATCTTCTCCCCAAGCTGTGGGTGATTTTATGTAGCCTAGAGTAGCAACAGTGGGGATAGGAAATGTCATTGATCTTCCTTCTAGGCTTTTTTCTATAATTTTCCAGCATGCCTGAACCTTGTAGAAGAGGAATCCTGGAAACTATTTTTAGGGCTTGGTATACTGAGAGATGGAACAATGAAAAACAGAACAGTATGAAAACGTAGAACTAACTTTACCCAAAGTTAATATGGCTGAAACAAGTTCTCACATATTGAAGGTATTAATACATCAGAGATTCTCCCATAAAGATACATACAGGTACCCTGTTTTCCCCAAAATAAGACAACCCCTGATAATAAGCCCAATCGGGCTTTTGAGCGCTTGGCAATAAGGCCAAGCACTTATTTCAGGGTTCAAAAAAATATAAGACGGTCTTATTTGCGGGAAAACACGGTAGTTCTTGATTTACGACGGCAATTATTATTATTATTATTATTATTATTATTATTATTATTATTATTATTATTATTATTTAAATTTTTATACTGCCCTTCTCCTGAAGGACTCAGGGTGGTGAACAGCCAGGATTAAAATACATACAATATGAAAATTAAAATAATTTAAAAAAATAATTAAATCAATTTGGCTTCCCCAATTTAAAACCCCTTGAGTCCCAAATTTCAGTTGCTAAGCAAGACAGTGGTTAAGTGAGTTTTGTTTCATTTTACAACCTCTCTTGCCACAGTTGTTAAATGAGTCACTGCAATTGTTCAGTTAGTAACACAGTTGTTAAGTGAATCTGGCTTCCTCATTGACTTTGCTTATTAGGTCGCAAAAGGGGATCACATGACCCCGGGACACTGCAACCGTCATAAATATGAGTCAGTTGCCAAGAGTCTGAAGTTTGATCACGTGTCCATGGAGATGCTACAAACATCGTAAGTGTGAAAAATGGTCGAAAGTCACTTTTTTCATGGCCGTTGTAACTTGTGTAAGTTGAGGTCTACCTGTACTGATCTCACCAGTGTATATACAGTATATTCTGCAACATCCCCTCCCCATACACACACTTAAGACTCAGGATAATTTTAAAAGGGGGCTTTGATTACAAAGTGAAGTCATGCAATGAGTTTTTATCTATTTATATTTCTATGACTTTTAATGTCCGCAACTAATCAATCAGTTTATAATTAGCTATAGCCTGCACTTGCAGTCATTGAACATAACACATAAGAATTAAAAGTCTTATTTGTTTTAGCAATGTGAGCTTGACGATGTAACTCATTGCAATCTCAGTGCTAAAAATAATAAAACCATATGTATAACTGCTTTGTGTGTTTCAAAAATGAGACAGTGCTGCTTTAAACTATGAAATTAAGTACTGCTTCACAGAATGGGAATGCCAATGTCCCATAGCAGCTTCTAACAAAAGCTAAAATTAAGTCATTGATTCTCTCATGCTTTCCAGTTGATATTTACATTACTGGATTTTTATCTGTCTACCTACCTATCCATCCCCCCACCCTTCTATTATTATAGATGGTTGAAGTGGAGGGTTTTTCTCTTAATGAAAAAAAAAATGTCGCCATATTTTTTCATTGGTCTAGGTACCTGAACAAAACAAAGAAGGGAAATAGTATTTTTTTTCTTCTGTTGGTTTTATAGGTGGATGACTAATATTCATACAAAATGTGTTTTCACTTTATCCTATTATTTAGCACTGTAGCAATAATGAAGACAGAATAAAAATTAGTATCTTTAAAACAAACTTGATGCTGTGTTAGTAGTGTCTATCCACACCCCTGCTGATCTTGGAGTTGCTATCTACTGAAATCTGAAGAAATAATACGAATCAGATATCTAAAACAACAACAACCAACAACAACCTCTGAAGGGTTCACCAGGAACAAACAATCTGCAGATGAAGCTCAGGGATATGCAGAGCTTACTGAGTGCACTGTAAATTACCCAATTCTGTTTAAAATCCCATAGATACACTTTGGGCAATTTGGAAAAAGGACAGATACAACCAAATTTTCTGATTATTTTGTTGTTGTTGTTAGTTGAGAAGTTGTGTCCAACCCATCTGTTCTGCCCCAGCTCCGGATTCCCGAGGATATTGACACACACCAACGGTCCTTATCAAATTTATTAAGTAGCAAGAATAAACCAAAATCCGGCAAAGGTTGGTAACCAGCCCAGAAAACAAGATATGATAAGACTTTTCCAAAAATGCTCTGATGATAATTACAAGTTGTTTCTAGCAAGAAACTTACTAATGGCGTGTGACTTAAACAGGCTAAGGGAGTGGCCAATTATCCTCAAGCTTTACTCTTGAGGAGACCTCCTCCTCCTGAGTAGCCACTACTGCCTTTTGGCAGCCCTGCGTGCTCGAGCATTGAGGAGAGGCTCCTTCACTTTGCTATCTCCACTTGAAGGAGCTTCTGGAGGTTCTGAAGGCCCTGGCTGAGTCTCTGCCTCTGGCACCACATCCTCTTCAGCCTCCTCGCTGTCCGACGCGAGTGCCGGCTGGGCCGGCTGCTGGGGCAACACCACACCAGCCTCCTCATCGTTGGGATCAGCCACAATCCGCGCAGGCCGCTGGCGGGCCACAACACCATCGTGACCCCATGGACAACGTTCCTCCAGGCCTTCCTGTCCTCTACCATCCTCTGGAGTCCAATTAAGTTTAGGCTTACTGCTTCAGTGACTCCATCCAGCCACCTCGTTCTCTGTCGTCCCCTTCTTCTTTTGCCCTCAATCTTTCCCAGCAATAGGCTCTTCTCTAGTGAGTCCTTCCTTCTCATTAGGTAGCCAAAGTATTTGAGTTTCATCTTCAGGATCTGGCCTTCTAAAGAGCAGTCAGGGTTGATCCCCTCTAGGACTGACCGGTTTGATCGCCTTGCAGTCCCTTGGACCTAGATAAAAGAACAATTAGAATCAATTCCTGTAGTCTTCTTAGTTATAAACCCAAGTTTCACAGCGGCATCTAGAGAATTTTTTTTTAAAAAAATGTAAAGCTCCTATTTCTTTCTCTTTTTCTATTGATTTAAATGTAAAGGCAATTTGTTTGTTCAAGCATGATTGCTAGCATAAATAGGAAAAAAGCTGGAAAATTATTGTGGGTAATTTCCAGTTGAGTTTGTATCTAGCATACCTTCAAACAATCATGAAATCCAGATCAAGAACAAGCACTAACACCACTGAAATCAGCAAAAAAAGAAAAAAAGTTTATTTATTAAATATCAACAAACATCAAACACAGTTAACTAGCAAAATGAGACAAAAAGCAGTCATAAAAAACAGGCAAGAATTTACATTATCTTATCTGTATAGCTATCTTCTATCAGAAGGCAAGTTTCAGGGCCACTGGAAACAATAGTATAGATAATTAGTGTGGCCTTTTGTTACTCCACTTTTAACCCTTTTATGTACATAATGGCAGCACAACAGAGACTGAAATAGGATACCAGGTGAGCTTTCCTCTATTCCATACCATTAAAGACACAATTTGGTAGACAGGGCTGATACATCCCACATTATTTCTATTATTGCCAATAGAAATGTAACATTATTGCTACAGAAATTAGCATAACCCTCAAAGGAAATAGCCTTTGGTTGTTCACTTTTTTCCTTAATTTTGCTAGATTTTTATTTTAATAACTGATGATGCTCATTATTTTATGGATACTTAATTTTTTCTGTGGCTTCCAATTAAGAAACCGTAGAAATACATGGATTTAAAATAAAATAGTAAACAAATGTATGCCATGCATCCTGAGATTATGGGACTAGAAATGACTAAGCATCAGTCTGTTTTGAAGAGAATTATTGAATCTCTTCACACATAGCTTATTTATTATCTGGCATAACAGATGAGAAAATTGGAAAACAAAAGAAACATTGGGTCTGTTTGTGGATTATTGTTCATGGTTATGGAAACATGAGGGGATTAAGGCTATCTGATTGCTCTTCATTGAAGTAAAGCTAGGAAAAACACTTTTTGTATTCCCTTTTGTCAACAAAGCAAATCAGAGACTGCAGGAAATACGGTGAGCAGATTGCATCTGAAACCACCATGACTATTATTGGCTGCCTACTTGGGGCAATAGGGTGGACAGATGGAAGTCTATTTTTGGCAGTGTGCTTATTTTTTTTTCTGTATCAGTCAGAAGCACAACACTGATCCAAACCAAGAAGCAGAAGTTAGGTTAATTTTTTTTAAGGATTAAGACTTTGACCAAGTTTTAGTTGTGATACTTGACTGTCAGTTTACCTTCAAGAGCATAGGCAACCTTCTACAGTGTTTCTCAAACTTGGCAATTTTAAGATGTGTTGACTCCAACTCCCAGAATTTCTCAGCCAGCATACTACCTGCTGGGGAATTTTGGGAGTTGGAGTCCACACATCTTAAAATTGTTGAGTTTGAGAAACACCGAGCTAAAGCTTTATTGACAGAACAATCACTTGAAATACAAAGAGGTCCGTCAACTGTGAATTTATCTCTATAACAAAAGGAAAGCAGGAAGTGACTTACTCTCAGCAATCTTTCTGGTGATTGGTATGGCTGAACAGGCCCAAGAAATATTGGTCTCTAGCAAGCAGCAACTTGCAAGGGCAGCTGTTTCTGGAACATAAAAAATAAACTAATAAAAAAGGAGAAGACTGTGCCAGGAGTCAAAACAACAGGAGCAAGAAATCTAAAGACGATTCTCCATTTTCCTTTAGGATTATAATCTGCTTGTATTAAAAATAATTATCCCAGTCTTCTGCAAAATTCCTTTTTTCCCTTTCTATTTTTTTGCAGGCAAAAATGGCTACCTAGTCCTCTTTTACCAAAACTGGTTATCTAATGGCTCATCTGCTGTTTTTGTCTTCCCTTTTTATTAACTTGCAGAGAGAGCATCAAATTAGAAATGGTCTTATTGTTTTCTCCTCTGCTAATTAGAAATGCTCCCTGAGACTCCTTGAAAGGGAAATTCTGTAAGTACTGACAGAAGCTTCCTCCACCTTCCCTGGAACTAATAGCAGCTTGGGGAATTACATGACTTATTGTTGTGGAGTGGTGGTGTGAGGGGATGTTGTTTATTGCCACATTCTTGCCCCTCACCTACCACCTCCTTGGTGATTAGTTTGGAGGAAAACAACTGAAATGCCTTTAAGGCTGCTGCTTCCCTTCTCACATATAGGACTGTATTGTATAGTATAGCGCAACACAACACCATCCCATACTGTTCAGAGCCTTGAATATGCAACATAAACAAGTCAAGGAAATGGCCTGGAGGAACATTCTTGGCATATTTCCTCACTATCTTAAAATGTTTATTCTCCCTGTCAGGCTGTGATGTGGTGCCTAGCCTTTTAAAACTTTGGAAGCTGCCTGAGATCTTTACCAGGCAGTTAGTTAAAATGCTAAAATGTGGTGTGTGGAAATAATGTATATTGGGCAGCTCTGAGATGGCTCGTAATACAAGTAGTATTAAGATTTCTCTTGCTTTCTTGCCCTTTTGAATGTTCTTGGGACTCATACTTTCCTTCATTAAAGCTCAGCAAATTCTTGCCGTTGTGCTAAGCTACCATCCCCAAATATGGTCTCTTAACTTTTGCTTAACACACAGTTACGTATGTGTTTTTGATTCACCCTTGTGGAATTTGTAAAAGCTTGAAATAATATTCCTGAGGGAAAAGAGCTGCTGGAATCATCTACAAGGAAGGTGATCTATTTAAGCGTTTCCTGCTGCTTGACACAATGAATGAGCTTCTGCAGGCAGCTGGTTTTTAATATAAGCTTTTGTATTTGTAGTTTGAAAGGGTGGCAAACTATATAACTGGATTTTACTACTGGAAAGGGGGAAATGCTTTCTGTATATATGGTCAGTGGTACAATCCGGTGCCAAAATAAATTGGCTGGCCTTGGCTGCTAGGCTCTTTGATCATGAAGGAAAGTCCATTTGCTGCTCCACCTGAGCAATATTAATTTGTAAGAGCAAATTCCTTTAAATAACTCACCTTCAACTACCAAGCAAATGGCCGGGATAGATGCTATACAAGCAGTAACCAAGGGTTATGCATGTGGCAATTGCATGATGGTAGTAGCAACTAGCCAAAGACCTCCATTTTACCTTTCTTATCCTGAGACACAAACCTGGAATCAAGGAAGGATTTTTATGACATACCATGCAATATCAGCCTGCCCAGTACTTTATCTGGAAAGGAAGCATCATAGGAGCATAAACATCCTCCTTGGTGGAAGGACTTATGTTATTGGTAGTCCTCGGTTTATGACAACAATTGAGCCCCAAATTTCCACTGCTAAGTGAGACAGTTAGGTGAGACTATTGTTAATAGAATAGAATAGAATTCTTTATTGGCCAAGTGTGATTGGACACACAAGGAATTTGTCTTGGTGCATACGCTCTCGGTGTACATAAAAGAAAAGATAAATTTGTCAAGAATCATAAGGTACAACACTTAATGATAGTCATAGGGAAACAGTCAATATAAATCTTAAGGATACCAGCAACAAGGTTACAGTCGTACAGTCATAAGTGGGAGGACATGGATGATAGGAACGATGAGAAGATTAATAGTAATGCAGACTTAGTAACTAGTTTGACAGTGTTGAGAGAATTATTTGTTTAGCAGAGTGATGGCGTTTGGGAAAAAACTGTTCTTGTGTCTAGTTGTTCTGATGTGCAGTGCTCTATCGTGTTGTTTTGAGGGTAGAAGTTAAAACAGTTTATGTCCAGGATGCGAGGGGTCTGTAAAGGGGTCTATTTTCACAGCCCTCTTTTTGACTCGTGCAGTATACAGGTCCTCAGTGGAAGGCAGGTTGGTAGTCATTGTTTTTTCTGCTGTTCTAATTATCCTCTGAAGTCTGTGTCTGTCTTGTTGGGTTGCAGAACCAAACGAGACAGTTATAGAGGTGCAGATGACAGACTCAATAATTCCTCTGTAGAACTGGATCAGCAGCTCCTTGGGCAGTGTGAACTTTCTCAAACTGTTAAAAGTTAAACTCAAAAATTAAGTGACTTTTGCTCCATTTTATGACCTTTCTTGCCATAGTTGTTAAGTGAATCACTGCCAATAAGTTAATAACATGGCTATAGGGCAAATCTGGATTCTACATTGACTTTGCTTGTCAGATGATCACAAAAGATGGTCACATGAGGCTGGGATTGCAACCCTCATAAATATGAACCAGTTGCCAAGCGTCCAAATTTTGATCACATGACCATGGGGAGGCTGCAATGGTCATAAATGTGAAAAATGGTCATAAATCACTTTTCTTAGTGCTGTTGAAACTTTGGTCACTAAACAAATGATTGTAAGTCAAGGATTGCTGTACTATGTGTAGCTGTTTATGGATCCACTGTCAGCCAATATGTTATCATGTGAGGACGGTTTATACTTAAAATAAGAAATCAGGCATACAGCCATTGGTATCTAATAAGTAAGGGACCTCTAACTAAAAATCTCAAATTATTTCTCAACCTGTGGGAAACCTGTGAGAAGAAATACTTCTCTTTTCCACAGGTTAACATCCAACTTGAGCTTGGATTGCTTCTTGACAGGGGAAAGCAGAAATAGATCGCAGCATTTTGCTGACGTTGCCGGTCAGTCTATAATACATGTTGATTTCTTCAACAGATTTTATGACATGCAATCATATCTGATCAGTGCAACTGATACAACTTTAGAAACTGGTATCTTTTAAAAGAAAAGCCACTATCTTTATGTGTCTGTCTGTTCCAAAGATCATACTATAAGGAAAAGGTTGTTGCCCATTACTTCTGGATTGATACTCCCTCGTTCCAACCTATAGCAGCTACAAATGAAGTTACTGGAGTTGATGTTCATGAGAGACATATTGAGTTATGAAGTATGATGACAAATTGTTAGGACGAATAAGCTTTTTCTTAAGTTCTCTAAAAATTTAAGAAATTGGCACTTCTAGACTTGTAAAAATATAGATAAACATACCAGGGTTCAGTTATTTTTTTTCCTAATATGTACCTCTTTAAAATATAGTCTCTCTTTCTGATACTTTTCTTACATCAAGTATAAAAAAAATTTGGGTTCCATTATAATTTGATCAAGTATTTTCAAAAATATTATTAAAAATATAAACCCAGCTCCACTGATCCTTTTCTCAACAGTATACTCTCTATATAATAGAAGTTTAACTAAATTTAAGCAAGAATGGTTTTCCATATATACAATACATCATGCAGCATGGCAAATACCGGTATAATCATTTATAGTCATGATTAATATCAAATGTAATCAGTTATAATCATGATATAATGAAATGTAATAATTTGTAATCATATTTATAATCAATGTAATCATTTATAATCATGGCAAATATAAACATAGATTTCCAAGGGAGCCCAAAAGTTATAAACATTGTAAATTAGCAGATGCACAAAAACAGAGAAATTAGAAACCTAATAGTCCTTTTCCTTTCTTTATGTTTGGTATTTTAATAGTTAAATTTATTTTTTATCTATTTTTTTCCTTTATCAACATGTTCATAAAACATTAACAATACAATGGATACCTTAACATTAATTAATCGGCTGAAGACCAAAACCTTTATTGCACAACACATATTTTGATGCAATCGGCATACTTTCAGATGTATTCAATTGTGGATAATAAAAAAACCCACCAAATACGATCCTGACATCCAAAATTGTAATTAACATTGTTATAATAACTCTTTTTTATCCTCAATAGTTTAACTTATCTAAAGATTAAATTGTTAATAATCTTCAATTAATACTGCACAAATATCACTGTATCAAAACAATACAATGTATTAACAATACTTTTAAAAATAATAATGCAGAAAAAATGGAGAACCCCTGTGATAGCAAATTAAAATTTGATTATGAGCAACAGTGAAGCCAGTGATTTTAAAAAAAATATGAATGAATATGTGAAAAGATAGTGGAGGCGAAGTATTGGTTAATATTATCCTGAGGACAGTGACAGACCTCTGCAATGCCGTAATTTTGGGGTGTGAAAAGAGCCTTAAATTGTTGGATTTGAATTATCTACTTTGGATTTCTTTCTTTTATCAATAAATATATTATAACTATCCTGAGTTACAAGGCAAGAGAGCTACGCTGGGGCATGCAGAAGATCTGGTTGTTACCCACTAGAATGATGGGAATTAATAATCCTGATGAAAGCCACAATTACAACTATATGGAATATAATCATAATGTCACTCGGGTAGTTGTTTTTACTTTTATATATATATGAGGATATTCATTACTGATGGGGGCAGATGATGATTGAAGATTTTGAACAAACTGTTGCACCAGGATGCTATGTTACCCTATTATGGATGATGGACTTAACAATCCAGTGGAAAGACATCAAAGAAGATATTATATGGATTATAAATTTAAAGTCATTGTCTTTTTTTTTTTAATATAACGAAATATATATATATATATATTTTAGCAGAGTGGGCAGTGGATTAAAGATATTAAGAATTGTTGTGCATGGCAATTTTGTAGGAAAGTGGGTGGAAATAGGTTAGTTTACTGATTGATTAGTTTAAGAAAAGGGATGTTTAAGTGATATATTTAGGGGAGTGGAGGAAATGGATAGATTGAATAAATGTTAAATTAGGATTTATGGGGAAGGCTGCTTTGAAATGTTATATTAATATACACAAAAGATTAAATGTTAAAGTAGGATTTATTATATAGTCTTAAAGTGGAAGGTTGTTTTGAAATGTTGTAATAATATACAGATATAAGTTTGGGGGAGGAGAAAAAGGGCAGATTATTGCTAAATTGGGAGTTATAATATTATTATGCTAAATTAGAAGTTATCATACAATGTTATAGTAGAATGCTTTTTTTTGAAAAGGGGGAAGTAACAATATTAATAATATTTTTAATAAGTAAGGGTCAGTATTTAGAGGAGGGAGTAAGGGGATGGTAAAATATTATGTAATCTGTTATGAATTAGGTTTTTGTTGTGAAGAAGTCATGGGGGGAGGGGTAGTGAGGGGGGGTTAGGGAGGAGGGGGGGAGAAAAAAAAGGGGGTAAAATTTGTATTTGAAAACATTTTCAATAAAAAAAAATGATTATGAAAAGCAAAATATTATTTCCTATACAACCCAAACTTCAGTATAATTTATTTTATTTAAGAAGAAGGGGTCATACAGAATAATGTATCAGAGGTTCTTGTCTTGAATTGTTAATTGATGGATAAATCTTACAAAATAGCATTAGCCCTTCCTTTCAGAAACTAACATCAAATAGGTGAAAAATATCACCCCATCATAACAAAAATATGTATAGGCACATAGTTAATTTTACTATAATGCAAATTCACAAGTACTTGTTTATCACTATTTGCTTATAATATCACATACAGTTATGTAAATGACTCATCTCAGATCCATAACAACAGAGGGATTTTTTTGCACTATTCCAAAGACAGATACGATATTTTCAGTAGTATCTGCTCTCTGGTACCAGTCAGAGGAATGACTTTAATTGAAAATTTGTGAATTTGGGGGAGGGGTAGGTATTAATCAAATATTGTATCAAAAACTTTTCCTTATCTTTCTGAAATAAGAATCACTTGTTTAATATTTATCTGCAGCACTTCTGTCCGAAATGTGAAAACAAATATATATTTGGTCTCTGATTGCCTCCTATTCTTGCTTGAGAAAGCAATCCAGGAAGGCTTTTACCATCTACATTTCTTAGTTATAAGCCCACAGTACTTTCAGTACAATCCAGTACTTTCCAGATGTGTCATACTTTAGCATCTGTAACCCAAAGCGTAATACATTAGGTTAGCTCAGGAGTGGGTCCTACTTACCTTTACTACCAGTTCGCAGTGGGGCCGCGTGTGCGTGCTTGCTTGGCTTGCGCGCAAGTGCAGAAGCGTTTTGATGACGTTGGGGTCGGTGGGCGGAGCCTCCCACCGGTTTTACTATCAATTCTATAGAACCGGTGCAAACTGGGGGCAACCCACCACTGGGTTAGCTGTAGTTCATCATATCTGGAGAGTATACCAGATTGGGGAATATTGTTGAGATGAGACTCTGGGTTGCTGAATCCCTAAAGAATCATCTAAGCTTTAGACTAGTGTTTCTCAACTTCATTAACTTTAAGATGTGTGGACCTCAATTCCCAGCATTGCTGGCTGGGGAATTCTGGGAGTTGAAGTCCATACATACATCTTAAAGCTGCTGAGTTGAGAAACACTGCTTTAGATTACATTAATTCTTCAATTTTTTAGTTAATGGATATCTACAGAGGAAAAGCAGCTTGACACTATGCTTGCTTGCAATAGTACTAATATAGGTAGGCCTCGACCTACAACAGTTCATTTAGTGACCAAAGTTACAACAGCACTGAAAAAAGTGACTTACGACATTTTTCACACTTAAGATCGTTGCAGCATCCCCATGATCAAAATTCAGATGCTTGGCAAATGATTCATATTTATGAAGGTTGCAGTTTCCCGGGGAGTTTCCTCGGGGTCATGTGATCACCTTTTGTCAACCTTCTGACAAGCAAAGTCAACGAGGAATCCAGATTCACTTAACAACTGTGTTACTCACTTAACAAATGCAGTGATTCACTTAACAACTGTGGCAAGAAAAGTCGTAAAATGGGGCGAACTCACTTAACAAATGTTTCACTTTGCAACATAAATTTTGGGCTCAATTGTGGTCATGACTCAAGGACTACCTGTCTTCAAAGTCAGGACTAATGGTAAGGTAATCATAGTACACTATCCATGGAGAAGAGTGATAGTAAGAGACTTGTGAAGTTGAGGGAAGAAGACTCTCTGTAATAATCAGTAGTTTACATTGTGATCCCTGATGGTTGTCTATGTAACGTAAGTATGTGAAAGGCTGTAAAAGTATCTGCAGGAGTTAACTAGGAGGTTGGTTCACATCTTGTCACTTACCAACTGAGCACCCCATCCCTAGTCCATGTTAATCTTGGGAATTAAAAAGTTGCCTATTCTTTTCTTTATAAAGAAAATAGCAAATATAATCCAAGGTTATTTTTTTATACTATGGCCTGTATATGAAATTTTCTGGAAACCCTGCTGTACAGCAATAAGGGGGTTATAAACTTAGAGGCAATTTATCACGTAGATTAGACAAGTACACAAATCAGGTATGAGTTCAGAGTGAACTATGATAAATGACTCAAACAGGCCCGGTGAAGTCACTGCAAGCACGCATCACATCAGTATGGACTGAAGCAAGCAATACCCATTATGTGAAGTGAACCATATCTCATATTATTTTCTGAAATAGGTGTACTTTAACATATTTACAAAGCGTGGGTAGTATCAGGGCACCAATGCAATTGTTTTAAACCGTTCTCTTTTTTTCTTAATTTCCAGTCGATATACGTCAATATCGGTTGCCTCTTTCATATGGTATGTTGATGCAACTGTTATCTTTCCAGATGTCCTGCTTTTTTTCCTCATTCATGTAAACAAATCCAATCTGGTTTTACGTTCCCTATGTCTGCTTGGTCTGTCTCCCTCTGAACCTGTGTATATACATAGAATAAGTCCCACTGAAGATAGTGAGCCTTACTTCCCAACAGATGTGCATAGCAACTTCTGCTAGCATCAAAAATGATTGCATGTTTAACAATCATAATTATAATTTTAATACACTTGCGTAGTTTAATATTTTGAAACACCAATTTAAAAAGTTACTTGAAACAGTTAAATAATGGATATATTTTTCTGGATATTAAGCATTGTGCTTTGCTTAATTTAAGGCAAAGATATAACAAGAGATTTTCAGGGACCTAGTTATGATGTTTAAAATTAAATGATGCGCCAATTACTGAGAATTTCCAGGCTGATGGAATGGTTCTGGCAGGGCCAAGGAGATCCTATATATACCGTGATGGTGTGTAAGCTACCTGAAATTCAAAAGGAAGCAGCTTTTTTTAGAATGGAGATAATGAAGATCAATGGCTCTTGTTGCATATGCAGCTAATTAGGGATTAAAAGGAAAACAGCAAGAAATCAGTTCAAGCCAAGAACCAGCTGGAAATCAGAAGTATGTGACTTCCAGAGGAGAACTCCGTGAAGGGTGAGCAAGGACGCTGGCACTACAATAAACTTTACTGCAGCTCAACCAGCACTGAAAAACACTCAAGACAAAAATACCCAGGAGACATGCCGGCTAGTATTTTTAAGGTTTTTTTTAAAAAAATTTTCTGGTTCCAGCACTGAATGCAGCTTTACACTCTTACTTCTGCAGTTAAAAAAAAAAAATCACCTGTTGAATTTCTAGCTGTCAGACAGACGAGCAGTAAAAAGGCACGTCAAACGGGACAGAAAAAAAAAGAAACAGCAAAACCCAGTTTATGCATTTGGGAGATGGAATCCAATTGAATCGCGACATTAATTTCCCGTGGACCTCCCGGGCTCCGCTCTTAGGCCCGGATCGCATCTAATGTATTCCTTGGAAAAATACAGAGTTGTTGTTGTTGTTTTTAGTATGAAAAGCTTGTCTTTTTCCGGGAGCAGTCTCACTCCCCTCCCACCCCTACCTGAGCGGGCGGGCGCACACTGAGGCTAACCCAGAATAACCCCACGCATCTGAAGAAGTGGACTCTAAACCACTATATGCTATAAACCACCATGTGGGTCGTGTGAAGCCGACACTCCCGAGACGCTTTGACATTCCCGCCTGCCTCGCTCGGTTAACATTTTACTTGCAGCGACAGCGCCGTCGGCCTCGCTTTTGCAAACGCATCGAGCGCAAAGGGGAATTCGGAGAAGAGGGATTTTTGCACGCTCGAAAGGTGGGAAAAAAAAAATACAAAGCCCCACTCCTCAAGGGGGCGGAGCTGGGGCACCGAAGGGGCGGAGCTTTCCCGCCACGCCTCCCCGTGGCTCGTCTTTAACATTTGGAGCTCTTTTCTCCTCCCCCGCCTGTTACCCCCGCCACCCACCGCTTTGGTGTTCAATTAGCCGCCGACGGTGGAGCAGGGAAGGCGCGCAAGGCTGCAGGCTGCGAGGATGGGGAGGAGCCATGTAAGCAAAACGTGCGGGGCTTATTTATTTTTCTTTAAATAAATAAATAAATAAAAAGACCGCAAGCCGCTTCTCCCCACCGAGCTGGTTTCAGCTCTCAGGGTTGTGGGATAGCTTGGGGGGGGGGGAGCGCACCCGCTCTATGTGGGACGCCAGGGAAATTAACCTGAGATGGAATATTTCCACAGACAGGCAGACAGGCGCACCCGGGGAGCCGTCTGTCTGCGCACACGCGCTGAGTCTGTTTGTGTAATACATATATAGATATATATATATACTGTAATGCTGGGGCAAGAGTGTGGCGTCTTGAACTCTTTTGCACACTGCCCCCCCCCCCCTCAGGTTTAACCCCTTCCCCTCTGCAGTCAAACTGTTGCACGCGCGTCGAGGAAGCGGTTTGGAAGGTCTTTAAGTTTAAAGGACTCACTTCTGATAGAGAATGCCCTGGAGGATTTCTGTAAATATGCGTAGTAGGGGGAATGGGTCGTCGTCGTCGTCATCATCATCATCATCATCATCAGATTTTTATTTATTTTTTAATAGGGAGAGAAACTCAACCTGATTTGTGTAGTTCAGGGTTTGTTTGTTTTTTAATGTTTCATAGGCTGGAGAAGGAAGGGGGGGAGGGTGGAATGCTAAAATGCAGCCGATTGAATAAAAAGGACGCCGATAAAGCTTGCAGGAGTCTATAAACTAGGGTGGGCGGGGGTGGGTGGGAATCTGAATTACTACCCAGAGGGGGTCTCGGAGAAGGGACTTGGTGCGGAGAAAAGCTTTGTATTTCTGCGTAAGCCACGGTTGCAGCCTGGAGCTGCGAAAAGATAACCTTTCCCTTCACTTAGTCTCTTAGCAGGCAGGGAAGACGCTAAAGCATCTCTTCCCCCTTTTTGAGAAAGCTTTCCTTGTTGTTGTTGTTTTTTGGGGGGAGGTGTGTTAGGGAAGGAAAGCAAGCAAAGCTGCCTATAAAAGACCCAGCTGCAGCTTGGGGGGGGGGAGAGAAGATGGGGAGGCTGTCTGTTTCTCTTTTCTATCTCCAGCCAGAATTCCCTCTCCTCCCCCCTTTCTTCTGGAGGAGGAGATAGGAAGAGAAGAGACAGATGTCTAGGTCTTTTTCGTTTGGCCGATCCTGCTTGACAGGCTGAAGTGATCACTGCAAGGGCAAGGCAAAAGAACAGGGAGCCTGGGGTGGCTGAGCATTGCGGGTCAACCCAAAAGGGGGAGCATTGTGTGTTTGTCCCTTAGGCTGGGGAGGGACAGGGCTTTTGTTTCAGAAAACCCCCCCCCCTTGCCTCTTCTTTTTTTGGGGAAAACGTAGCTTAGGTTGCTAGAGAGTGGTGATGATTGCAGAACATCTGATTATGCAAGTTGGTCCATGACAATATGCATGCATGTAGACAAGTAACTATATTCTGGCCACATCGTTAGTAATAGCCATAGCTTGCCTGTTCCTGGGACTGCTGGTGAGGGAGATTTGAGGTATCTTTGTAAGCAAGAGAATATTCCTCATTCCTGTGCCCCTCTGGCTCCCAAATATGGGC
This sequence comes from Pituophis catenifer annectens, assembly GCF_029215685.1. NCBI lineage: Eukaryota > Metazoa > Chordata > Lepidosauria > Squamata > Colubridae > Pituophis > Pituophis catenifer. The sequence goes on from NW_027256883.1 coordinate 76,011,197, forward strand.
ATATCCTGGCTGAAAAGGCCACTCAGATTGCCTAATTTGTTGGTTGCTGCTGTTGCTGCTGCTGTCTAACCCTGGCTTCCTGTAATACACTGCAGGCAGAACAAAGCTCTGTCACAACTGTGCTTCATGCTTGTCGCCTCCTGCCTGCAAGCAGCTGAATGTTTCCTGCTCGGTATCAGGCAGAAAGGAATGGATGAGACACAATGAGAGATTCAGGTAATGCCACAAAAAATACGTTGGATATCTGTTGATGTGTGAAAGCTGCTGTCGCTGGAGCATTGTCTGTGCATGGCCACTTTGTTGAGCTCTGTTTTCCGTCTGTGGTTGCTTGATTTTTTTTTTTTAAGTGAGAAGTGCTGAACCCTGGAATTGATTTACACACTGATTCAAAAGCAAATGAAACTGAAGTAGAAACTAGTTGGTTGTTCATTTTAAATCCCTGCCGAAGAAGGTAGATGTTTGATCCTTCGGAGAACAATGTGGACTGCTATAATTTTTGAGGAAAATTTTTGAAGAATAATTTTTGAAATGATTTTGAAAATAATTTGGGGACAATAACTAAGAAAAAGCATCTTTTGTACCAGGATTCATCTGTTTATAACAACCAATTTTGGTTACTATTACAGACTGATTAAAAAAACCCAGATTATTAGGAAAACAAGTAGGGATAAAATGTCAAATGTTCACAAGATATGCAATATTTGGATCTAATATGCAATTCAGTGACTTTGGAAGCTATTCACCATTTGGAAAATGTTTGAAAACTGGTAAAAGATACGAACGCAGTGGTTTACAGTTGCTGAGGTTGTAGAGATGGAGAACATAAGGGGTGTGTTTGATTAATTTTGTGGCAGAGGATAGGTGTGTGTGTGTGTGTGTATTTCTCTTTAGCCAGGTTCTTCCTACTAAAGAGAAATACACATAAAGACCTACGAAAAGATATATATATAGTCTTTTCATTGTCTATTAAGTTAAGTTTTTTTCACTCACAAGTTTCTGTTTCCATTGAATCTACAAACCATGGTCTCTTATTTTGTCCTTGTCCTCTTTCAAAGTGACACTTCTGCATGACAGAATTTTAGTCATTAAACAAAAAAAGGTACTCAAAAAAATTCGCTTTTTTAAAAAAAATTCAAGTGTGCCAACTATATGCTATCTCTCTCTCTCCCCCCCCATCTTTAAACTCCGGCTGAGGTAATAGGCTTGCCCGAAGAACCTTGAGAGAATGAAAAATAACGTACTACTTTGAGGGATTGTGATCAAATCTGTCACTGATTTCATTTAAGTGTTGAGCTTGTCATTGAGGTTATACATAGGGTGACTTTGTTTTGGTTTCTTTAATTATTGTGCAATGAGAACCTTTCTAGGAAAAGAATGTTTTGAAACTTATTTATAAGACTATTACTCTTAATTCTCTCTAGAACATGGACTAATATGAAACAAAATAGCAACAAAAAAGGGGGGGGGCTCTCCTCTCCTGTCTTGTGCCTTCATTTACAATATTTTTTTAAAAAACTCAGGGGATTGCTCAGCTAAGTGGATAATTTGTAACAGCTGCTGTTTTTCCAAGGTGACATTTCTACAGCTGTCAAGTAAAGCCAGGAGAGAAAAAACTTTGGGTACAATCTGTCAACTATTGCTCCTACCCAGCTAGTATTAAAATGCATAAGGCTCACCTAAGAAATCCTTGTGGTTCATTGGAAAATAACTTAAAATGGGAATTTATTTGGGTAATGCTGGAAGAAAATTACACAGATTACTTGCTATATGCTCATAAAAAAGTGTGAGACATTAGCGCACAAGCCCCATATTTAGAAAAAAACCACTTTGTTCATGTTAACATTCTTAGAATGTTGTGAATGCAACTTTAAAAAAAAACATACCAACAAAAGTCAACAATTTGATTTAGATTTGTTGTATCTCTATTTCTGTACACTCCTTTATTTGGAAGTTATCCATAGAACTCTTTCATAAAATGCATTCATGTAATGTATAAATGGCTTGCTAATTCTGATGAAGTTGATACCTGATCTGTGTTTTGTCTTTAAGTCTTGTGCGGTTCTTCCATTTCAAGTTAATAAAATGAACTTTAATAGGATTAAAGGATATCAAGATAAATAACTTAGCAAGCTCCCTAAAGCTAATAAAGATTAGGTTCTCGTCAATGCCTGGAAGAAAACAGCAATAAACTTTTTTCAGGATATACAGTATATGTGCAAGATTTAGTGCTGACATGTTTTCATATATTAAATTATGAAGTTTTGCACATAATGCTAAACCATGGCTTAGTTTCATGTGGGTGCCCTTACCATTCTTTTCCCCCTCTTTTTGTGGTATGGTCAGAAAGCAATTAAGACTTGTAACCCTAAACCACATATAAGTTATTTAAAATGAAAAAGGATCTCACAGTTTGTGAAAACAAGCCAACTTAAACTGTAATTTATAGTTTGTCTAAATGCCAATATTATGCCAGACTGCATTTGTATGTCATAATAAGAATAAGAATTCATATAAGAATAAACAGGCTTTGTGTTAGGAATCATTAGAAAATTTGTGTGTGACCACACACAATTGAGTTCAAAAATTGTTCTGTTTCAGAAAAAGATACAGAACAGGCTCAGAAAGTAATAGTCAAAATAATAAACTTCCCTTAGAGCAATGATTTCAACATTTGGAACTTTTAAGCTTATAAGAAAGGTGATTAATGGAAGACATAATCATTGTTTATGGTATAGAGAAATTGGATAGAAATACATTTCTTCCTCTCTTATAATTCCACTGATTATCCAATGAAGCACATTGATAAGTGACTGGTAACTCATGACATACAGAAGGTTATGGGTTCATTACTTCAAGATAATCAATTTCAAAATGGCATTTGGCTGAGTCCTTCATGAATTTGTCTATTATTTGTCTATTATACTGCATCTACCCAGTCATGGACTCTGACTGGGTAGATGCAGGCGGGGTGATGGAGACAGGTCTTGAGAGTGTTATCTGGGAGGAGTTTGACACAGTGACCCCTGAAGACGTGGACAGGATTCTGGGTAGACTTAGCGCGGCCACATGTTTATTGAACCCGTATCCCTCCTGGTTGGTGCTGGCTTCCCGGGAGGTTACACGAGGCTGGCTCCAAAGGATTGTCAACACTTCTTTGAGAGAGGGTTACTTTCCTGCCGCCTTGAAAGAGGCAGTGGTGAGGCCCCTCCTCAAGAAGCCCTCCTTGGCTGTTTTAGCAAATTCTCGTCCAGTCTCCAACCTCTGCTTCGTGGCGAAGGTTGTTGAGAGTGTGGTAGTGCGACAGTTTCTCCAGTACCTGGATGAAGCGATCTATCTCGATCCGTTCCAGTCGGGCTTACACCTAGGCATAGCACGGAAACGGCATTGGTTGATGATCTCTGGAGGGCTCGGGACAGAGGTTGTTCCTCTGACCTGGTCCTATTAGATTTCTCAGCGGCTTTTGATACCATTGATCATGGTATCATGCTGCGCCAGTTGGAGGGGTTAGGGATGGGGGGCACCGTGTTACGGTGGTTCTCCTCCTTCCTCTCTAACTGGTCGCAGTTTGTGTTGACGGGGGGGCCAGAGGTCGACCCCAAAGCGGCTTGTATGTGGGGTGCCACAGGGGTTAGTCCTCTCGCCCCTTCTGTTCAACATTTATGTGAAGCCACTGGTGAGATCATCTGTGATTTCGGGCTGATGTATCATCAGTACGCTGATGACACTCAGCTGTACATCTCCACCCTGGACCACCCCAATGATGCCCTTGACGTGATGTCCCGGTGTCTGGAAGCTGTACGGATCTGGATGGGGAGAAACAGGCTCAAGCTCAACCCATCCAAGACTGAGTGGCTGTGGCTCCCGGCGTCCCGATATAGTCAGTTGGTGCCATCTCTGACTAGTGGGGGCGAGTCGCTGGCCCCCACGGAGACGGCTCGCAACTTGGGTGTCCTCCTGGATGCACGGCTGTCTTTAGAAGAACACGTGACGGCCATGGCCAGGGGACTTTCTATCAGGTTCGCCTGATTCGCCAGTTGCGTCCCTTTCTGGATCGGGACTCCTTGCGCACGGTCACTCATGCTCTCGTCACTTCCCGTCTGGACTACTGTAACACTCTCTACATGGGGCTCCCCTTGAAGAGCACCCAGAGGCTCCAACTGGTCCAGAATGCGGCTGCGTGGGTGATTACGGGAGCGTCATGGCGCTCCCATGTAACACCTCTCCTGAGTGAGCTGCACTGGCTCCCGGTAGTCCTCTGGGTGCAATTCATGGTGTTGGTGACCACCTTTATAGTGCTCCATGGCTTAGGATCTGGATACTTATGAGACTGCCTTCTGCCACCGAGAGCCTCCCACCGGCCAGTATGCTCCCACAGAGAGGGGCTCCTCCAGGTGCCATCAGCCAAACAATGTCGACTGGCGGCCCCCAGGGGGAGAGCTTTCTCTGTGGGAGCACCTGCCCTCTGGAACGAGCTCCCCCCGGAGATACGGACGATTCTGGATCTATGTACTTTCCGTCGGGCCCTTAAAACTTTTTTATTTCATCAAGCTGGGCTGGCCTAACTCTCCAATGGTGTAATTTTAATTTGAATTTTAAATGGGGGATTTTAACTGTCGGGCCAAATTGCTTAATATAGTTTTAAATTGTTTTTAAATTTTGTATTCTATGTTTTTTATCTATGGCTGTTCACTGCCCTGAGTCCTTCGGGAGAAGGGCAGTATATAAATTTAAATATTAAATTAAATTAAATTAAATTATTAGCGCATAATGACTTAATATTTGTAAAAATAATAAAGGCAGGGTATAAATAAATACATAAATCAATAACATGATCATTATTTGAAAAAGCATGCTGAAGGACAAAGTAGCTAGCTTTTCCATTCATATCCTGCTTCTGGATAGAAGTGTTGTTGGCCACTGGGCAAGCAGAAGATTCAAATACAACTCTTCAGATGGTTTTAAACTTGCTAGAGACAAATTATGTTTCTGTTGACAATATTCCTTCAGGTACAATCTGTTAAAGGGGATGAGTGAGACAAAGAAGGGCAAGTGAAAGGCAGCCAAGCAAAAGTGATCGAGCAAGTATGCAAGAGAGACAAGGTGAGAAAAATAGGACAGGAGTGTTGAAAAATAGAGTAGGAGTGTGTGATAGATAATGGACTGGGAATATAGCAAGTGACATCAATGGTCAGGTGATGGGCTAAGAGACCAGTGGATCAGGCAATAGATCAAGAATGGGTGAGTGAGTGAGTGAGTGAGTGAAAGAAGGAAATATAAGTGAAAGAGAAAGAGATGAGTGAATAGGAAAGACCAAGCAAATGTCATCAGTGACAACATAAGCGAGTGAGTGAAATTTGGGGAGGGGGGGACTGCAGTACTTGATTCCTGGAGAATCACTCACCCAGAGAAGAGGTAGAAAACCTCTATCTGCTACCACGGATTTCATTTTGACAGATTGGCAAACCTGCCAGTCAAAACATGCCTCTCACCATCCCCAAACCAACTCCACATTAGGGAGTGCAATTAGTGGTGGAACCAGTGAAAAAGCCATCAGTATTTTTTTAACTTGTCCCTCTACCATATTTTCATAATGCCTCATGAAAGTATGTCTAGAGCCTGACAAGTTCTTATGGAATAAAAGTACCCAGTAATTTGTTTAGTTCTGTGTGTTCTTTATTTTAATGGTTATATGTTGCTTCTGTTTCAGTTAGAATTCAGGCCCAGTCAGATGGAAACAGCTTCGGTTCTGGTAGGTGACATAGTTGTAGAGAATATGTTCCTCTGGATTTGTTTAGACCTCTTAGCAGCATTTGGGATAATTTTCCTTAGTATTTGTCTGGATGGCTTAAAATGGTTGGAAATTGGGGTCACTATTAAATAATGGTTTTGTTCCTACCAAAGCGTTGATCTAGTCGGTGGTTGGAGGGGGATGATTGAGCTCTTTGGAGCCCAGTGTGGTATTCCCCAGAGCTTGATACTTTTTCCTCTGTTATTGAACATCTGCATGAAACTGCTGGAGGAGATCATTGGTCTGTTCGGATGAGGTTATACATAGCCACCTAGACGAGACCAGAAATGTTGTGGAAGTTCTGAATCGGTGCATAGAGGCTGTATGAATTAAATTCTTACAAGACAGAGTTGCTATTTGTCAGAAAACAATTGAGACATTTATTAATATTGGTCCTGTAAGTTTCAACCAACTCTCCTCAGTTTTTAGAAGTAAGTTATATCAGCTCGTTCAGTACTTTAATTTGGGTGGCTATCACGGGTGGTTTATTATTTCTATTGACTTTTTTCAGTTCATAGTATGATGTAATTGTGGTCCACTAACCAGAATCCTACAGATTGAGACATCTTATAAATAAAAATAAGTAGTCTACAACAAGAGAAAAGGTCCTTTCAGTGTTTGCAACAGCATTCTAGAACTTTGCCCTGTAGAACATGAAAGCTGTTATATCTAACTTTCATTCACCAACTTATTTTTATTCTGTTAGGACTCTTTGCCTGTTTAGCATTTGTTGCTTTATGTAATGATTAAGGGTTTGCCAGCATCTTTGTCTGTCTTGTACTTCACTGTACTTTAAAAGATTGTAATTTTAAATAATTAAAATCACCAGTGCAAAATGCACTGAGCTTTATGCTTTGGTATTTCTGTGATGACATACTAGTATCCTTCCAGCAATTTCTCAGCCCTTCTCCAGTTAAGAGGCGCATGATACTCTAGCTGTTGAAATACAGTGATGTGCTTGCAAAGTATTGAGACATATAACAACTTAGAAGACATCCAGAGTCCAATTTTGACCAGTTTTGTCTCACCTATGGCTGTTTGTGCTCTAAAACCTACCACACTTCATTTAGCCATTGCCACGGAGTTAAATTAATTTAGTTTCTGTGTAAAAGTCTACCTTAGGCTATTTCAATTATTGAAAAGCTAGATGTGAGCTTGGAGCTTTTCGTTCGTTCGTTTGTTAGTTTAGTACAGATGCATCTCTTCAGACTGCAAAAAAGCCCTTCCATTCTGAGATCTGTTTTGTTCCAGCATTGGAAGTGCTGCATTGATATTAATTTTCTATGAATATTATTGGGTGGGTGGGGATTTTGTTTACTCTGAGAGTTTTATGCCCAAGAGTTACAATATAAAGCAGAATGCTCACAATTTCCTGATAAAAGCCTCTGAATTATGTAAACGTGATTTTAAGGGAAGAATGATGTCCAAGGATTAGATGCTATGGCTTTACTGCAGAACTGCTTTCTTTCAAATAATATCCCTTGATGTTGAGCTGGGTACATGGTGCAATAATTTTCTTGGAGTGCCAACCGTCTCCAGGACTGAAGTCAGGATGGCATTTTGTGGAGCGCTAATAAGTGTGGAGGAATGAACATGTAGAAACGGGGCAGAATTTCACAACGGCCAATATCTGTTTAGGAATTTTCGAGGAGTTGTCTGACTGTCATACTTCTAAAGTAGAGATGCCGTCCCAGTGGCCTGATGCAGCAGCCAGCAAGCAGAGAAGTGAGAAGAGAAAGAGTGGCAATTTTAATTCTTAGGAGTAGTAAGAAATCAGAGAAACAAAGAGGAGGTTTGGGAACAGCTTCTGCAACATGTGAGCCCTTAGTCTTTGATAAGCATTGTTGCAAACCATTCCTGTATGGGTCAAGGGAGCAGTTGCTGCTGCCCCCTGAGGTCTGTGAAGAAAGGGATAAAATTACAGTAACGATTAAAAAAAAAAAAGCAATTGCTATATGACATTTTTGTGGCACGCTTGGCCAGTTTGAAGACTCCAAACCTGCTAGTTGTGCAGATTTTAAAGCAAGTCAATTTCAATCATATCTTTGGAACAGTGTCTGCACTCAATTATTTTACATAGGTTTGTATTAGGCTGCAAAATTACACTGGAGATGAATGCTGTTTTTGCTGGGTAAAGAGTCATTGGGGCTAAAATTTGATTTAAAGCAGCCTGAGGTCTTTGCATCCCTGGAGGGAAAAAAGCTTCAGTCCCCTGGGTTCTTATGGCATAGTGTGTCTGAGCTGTTTTCTTTCTAGCTCAGCTATAGTGTAAGCTAAATTGGAAAACAGACATTTAATACTGAAGCTTTGCAGGGCTATTTGGGAAATATGTTTTCTGATTGGCAGGAATTGTTGCCTCAGCCCGCCTTCTGGGCTCCAGCCAAGTTTCGAGCTGTTTACAGGTCCTTAAAGGGGAAAGGTGGCACAACAGCTCATAATAATTGCCCTGAATTTGTGGAATATGACCGAGTAAATGTTCATCATTCTGTGAAGTCCACCTTAAAATACCTGATGGATTGATCTTGGCCACTTTGACCGATTGCAGTTGCTTAGTATCCTAGACTGAAGATAGTACAAGGACTGTTTGTTTGTTTCTTCTCTTCTATAGGGAGCGAAGCCGTGTGGTGAAATCTTGGAGAGCTGATTGGTGTAGCTATTTTTTATTTTTTGCTACTGACCATCTCTTTCACTCTGCTGGTTTTCTGAGCTGATTGCAGCCTTCAGAAAAAAAAAATCCTCCTAGTTGCAAAATTATTAGCATGCTATCCTACCATGTAAGAGAACATTTTTTTCAGTGCTACAGACGAACGAATGATGACTTGGTATTTTTGTAGCTACCACTTTACAGCAACTGTTCAGGTTTTTTTTTTTTGGGTTTTTTTTGCAAACAGCCAAGCAGGTTTTTACAAAATATATATATATATATATATAAATAAATAATGTGGATGAGGAAGGGGATGTTTGCAATTGATCTTTATTGCATGAAGCTGAGGATAGGGGGATTTTTGTTCCTTCAAAACCTGCAGAGCTAAGAGGGCAGAAAGACTGAGCAACATAACAGATTGGCTGCTGATGATCTACAGGTAGTGCTCGATTTACAGCCATTTGTTTAGTGACTGTTCCAAGTTACAACAGCACTGAAAAAAGTGATACGACAGTTTTTCACTTATGACTGTTGCAGCAACCCTGTAGTCACGTGATCAAAATTCAGATGCTTGACAACGGGCAAGTATTGCATCCTGGTGTCACGTGATCAATCAGTTTTTGTGATCTTTTGACAAGCAAAGTCAATGGGAAAGCCAGATTCACTTAATAGCCATGTTACCAACTTAACAGCTTCAGTCAATCACTTAACAGCTGTGTCAAGAAAGGTTGTAACATGGAACAAAACTCACTTAACAACTGTCTTCCTCAGCAGTGAAAATTTTGGACTCAATTGTGGTTGTAAGTCAAGGACCACCTATACTCCATTTCTAGAAAGAAATCTATCTATGGCTGTTGATTCATTTTGGGAGGTTTAAATTCTGTCAGGAATGTACATTTTAAGATAAAAATTCTAAGGGAATGAAATAGAAACATGTTAGAGACAACTCAGTGGGAAATGTTTTCATTTATTTTTGCTCACAGTTTTTACAGTAACTTCTTTTTACTGCAAGTGAAATATAAATATTTTTTTTTATTTCCAATATTTGGGGAAGCATGTCCTTGTTTACTATATATACAAGAAAAGTCACAATTAATGAACGAGACAGAGGTACCAGCAGGAGTGTGTGGGTGTAGATAAAACAATCCATTGAAGACTAGGTACATAGATAGTGATGAATACTGACTAGGAGAATGGAAAACTTCTTTGGAAAGAGGAAAAAATGGAAGCAGGCTTTGTGGAGGAAAGTATTGGCAATGGCTAGTTATGAGAGGCATGCTTGTAGAGTTCAAACTCTTTTAAATTAAATAGTTATTTTTTTCATATGGTTGGCATGATTCTAATGTAATCTGGGAAGACAGAAAAATATTTGGTATGATGGCCACTTTTTAGGGTGTGGGCTAGTGTTAGATTCTGAATTTGTGGGGTATTTTGGTTGGAGCACAACTGAGCTTTAAAATCAGTAAATCTATAGAAAAAACAATTTTATTTTTTCTTTCTGTATTGGCTAGACTGCAATTTGTGATTTCTTGCACTAATTGTAAAACCTGGTCTATAGTATCTGGGTTCACAAAACATGGGTAGGTCAAGCAGAGCAATGGAAGTGGGAAGTAATAGTTCAGTAGTATCTGGAAAGATGCAGATTTCCCATACTCTTATCTTTAACCGAATTATACAGCGACCAACAAATTGCCTCTGGAGTGTTCACAAGCAGGAGATGGAAGCTTATTACTCTTTCCCCATGGTTGCTTTGCAACTGGTATTTGGAGGCATGGAGGTAACATTGATTCTTCAGTATTAATGATCATTGATAGACTTGTCCAAATGAATTTATTCACACCTTTTAAAAAGCCATTCAAGTTGGAGATCATCCCCATGCCTTATGTCTATGGAGATTCTCAATCGTCCAGATCATGGTTGTCCCAAAGATGCTGTTCAAAAGGCAACTGGCCAAACAAATGCAATTACAACCTTAATTGTTCACTCTTGGAACTAAAAGCACCTCTCATTCATGTATATATGCATAACTACTATCTTAAAGGCTGGATGGCCAAGTTATGTTTGGAAGACCCTTTATGCATTGTATATTGTTCTGTGTGATTGGCTACATTTGCCATACCTTTATTTATATGCATACCAATCAATGTGTGGCTTGTACCATCTTGGAAGTCTTTCTCACACCTCCTGGTACTGTTTTATAGATAACTGTTGCCTCATTTTGTTCTTATGGGACTTTTCTGATGTTTGTGGAGCCATCTTTCGTTGTGAAAAACTATGTCTTTGCATACTTTGTTGTGCCTTCCTTGAAGTCATTCACATGCTGTGTAAGCACACCTGATACAAATTCTGCCCTTTTGGTCTGTATAGAGTCCCATCTTCTTCACCTTTCAAATATATGGCAATTATTAATGGCAGTTATTCTAATAGTGGTTGACATGGTTTGAATGCATGCAAACAGCATCATAAACATGTCACATACAGTATAATTAAGTCAGTATCCAAAATGCCCCACTGCTTTTATATCCCATCCCTATGAACTAAACAATGAGTTGATTTCATCTAACTTGGGAGAAGCAGCACATTTGCATTAATGCTCCTATTGACAACTCGCCCAAATCCATTGGCCCATCAATTAATTTACTTTGAAAAGCTGAGAAATGTTTAATGAAAATTAATTCAAAGAACTAGTTAAAACCTGTAAATGTTTTATAGCTCATAGTTTGAAATGTTTTTAGTTTGTTGGGCTTGATGCTAATGAGTACCTAATTAAAGCAGCAAATCTGCTTTAAATGTATATATTTACATGTTTTTATCTGTATGTACAATGGGCATGCATTATAATGTTTGCAGTGTAATATATTAGCATATGCAACGTGCAGCATTAGTTCTTTCTTCCTGCACTGAATTGCTTATAAAGAACAAAATAGGAATTTTGTGTGTACCCCATTGTACTATCCAAAGCTAAATTATCATTAGTCTGTTCAGCAGAAATTGGTTTATACTGATATTTTATTTCTTATAATTTTCTAGATGTTACTTCTGGATACACTGGCTATAACCTAATTCTGAAAACACCTTGTTCCCAGGGTACTACTAGTACTTTCTTATGTCAGCACACAGTACTACTAGTACCATCTTATGTCTAAGGATATTTACCCATGTAGTGTATGGCAGTATTATTATTATTCTCCTTATCTTTTCTACTACCATATCCTATTGGTATCTTATTATTATATTATCTTGTTTGAATGTTTACTGATTATATTACCTTGTTGTTTGTATGTACACTGAGAGCTTATGCACTGGAGACAAATTCCTTGTGTATCCAATCACACTTGGCCAATAAAGTGTTCTGTTCTGTTCTGTTCGGTTCCGTTCCGTTCCCCACTCCTGGTTTACGGGCATCTTATTGCTTAAGTAAATGGATATTTAGGCTAGTGCCTCTCTCCTTCCTTATACAGTCAAAGATTCTTGTGTATCAATCTGGCATGGTCTTTAGCTAATGCTGCAGCTGAGCACTGTTGGAGAGCTTATTCTTTTGGTCAAGGAAACCTGCTTTGCTGAGCTTCCGCTTCTGGATGGCTTAACATGCACCACATGTACCGCACCTACTTCCTGTAAGCGCTGCCAACCAATTCTTCCTGTGGTTAAGACTTATACTATTTTATGTATTTATTTAACTTTGAGTAAATCCGGGTAGTACAAATGTCTATTTTCTCTTTTTTTTTCTGACTCTTTTAAGGCAGAACCATGTTTTGCGCTCAGGCATTTATTTATGAGTATTGTATATAGTATACTATTTTACTTTAACTTATTTAAAACAGTTTACTTCCAATTGCCTGATTTGCTTTTTTCCTAGTGTTGCCTTTCTTCCACGTCATTTGTATCAGTTCCATAATGCATATTATTGGTGTAATTATAAAGAGATAATCAATTTTCAAGTTCAAGAAAAATTTTACAAAACCTTGGAAAACTCATTTTGAATAAAAGTTTGAACTAAACAAACCGGCTAGAATAAACAAGAAGTCATATTTCTTTCAACAGTGTTACTCAACCTTATGTAAATTTAAGATGCTAAGGGGAACTGGCAAACTACTTATAAACAATTGCAGAAAAACCCTGCATAGACATTTTTATGAAGTCACCAGTAATCTAGTTTGATCCAAAGGAAATCTTACCTGAAAGCTTAAAGCTAGAGATAAGTAAAAATGAAAAAGCGTTCCTGAGGCATTCATTTAAGCAAAAGTGGTTCTGTGGTCTATAGGAATATAATTCAAATTCATGTTAATGAATTGTAATAGTCTGAGATGCTCCCCCCCCACCAAACATTTGGTTTTCTTTAAGGAAAAAACAATACTTGTTCCATCTGTAGTTTACCAAATGATATACATTTTTTTTTCAGTAATAGATTTTTAGACCAATGAGAGCCCACTTTTTTTATTTCTGGAATAGGATCATGATCTTTTGCTTTTTGGGGATCATGTAGGTATAGGTACTACAACTTCAGTTTCTCTACAAGATTAATCATAGTCATTTGGGTCACAGTTGTTTAAAGTTTACCTCAACAGGTAGCAACAGCTGCTGGCTTTGGCTGATTTAGAAAACCAAGTAGGATCAAGTTTGGTTAGTTCTTGGAAAATAGGTCACCCCAGAGCAGTTGTGCTATAGTCTACACAAACACACACACATATATACCCATCTTGGGAAAGGTAATGGCAAACCATTTCCATCTTGTCACCAAAAGACCTGAATGGATAGTCCATATAAGACACCAGGACTTTTAAAATCCAATGTACTTTTTCAGAGTAAGAAATAGGGTTTTAAAGATGCAGATGAGAGAACAGAAAATAAACATTAGGCCTTTCTTAATATCCATCTGTATCTTTAAAGACCAACTTCTTACTCTGAGAAAATATATTGGATTTTAAAAGTTGTAAGTGGAGGACTACCTATACTGATTTGACTCTAGGAGGGACATACAGTACAGGTAGACCTCGACTTATGACCATAATTGAGCCCAAAATTTCTGTAGCTAAGTGAAACATTTGTTAAGTGAGTTTTGCCCCATTTTATGACCATTCTTGCCACATTTAAGTGAATCATTGCAGTTGTTAAATTAGTAATACAGTTGTTAAGTGAACGGCTTCCCCATCGACTTTCCTTGTCAGAAGGTTGCATAAGGTGATCACATGACCCTGGGACACCGCAGCCATCATAAATATGACTCAGTTGCCAAGCATCTGAATTTTGATCATGTGACCACGGGGATGCTGCAACTGTCATTTTTCAACTTATGAAAAATGGTCATAAGTCATTTTTCAACTTATGAAAAATGGTCATAAGTCATTTTTTTCAGTACTGTTGTAACTTCAAATGGTCACTAAGTGAACTGTTGTAAATTGAGGACTGCCTGTATATGGATTATCTGTAGGCAGTGTTTATATCATCTTCAAATGTTGACTCTATTGGCTATTTGTTTCCCAGAGTTTGGACCATTTGGGACGAGGCTGCTACAAATCTTAATTAATGACTAATCTGACTCTGTCTGATTGGTTAATCAGTGATAAATTAGGTGATTAAATATAAATATATTTGCATATTATTAAAACATGTAGCTGCCTTTCTGCATGAAGTTAGAATTTACAGTGCAACCCAAACAAAGATCTCCCTCGAGTGTTACTAGGGTTGTTTTATCTCTCCCCATCAGAATTAAAATAGTATTAGAAAGTAATCTGTTTATCAAGATTTGGTTTCTTCAGATTAAACAAAATTTTTTATTGATCTGGTTCAACTGGTTTTCACTCTACAAGTTGAAACACTGCGAACACTGTTCAGAATATGTAAAATAATATACATGCCATTTAGGAAGAGTATAATAAAACACATATTCCAGACTAAAGAAAGTTAATCATGCTTATATTCCACCTACATTTCACCTTTTTTTTGGCTTATTCAATCTTGAATAAATATGTACAGTTTCCAGGGAGAAAATTGCTGTACCACAACACAACAGTAGCTCCTTTATTTTGGCTTATTATCATATGCAGTAAGAGTCATCAAGAAATGTATGGCTTGGTTTAGATGTTTAAACAAGAATTTATATCCAACATAATTTTCTGATTAATTGATTGCAAATGCGGTTTAGGATTATGTCTGAATGCTTTATTTGTGAGACTTAGTTCATTCTCCATTTGTTTTTGTATCACATCTAGACTTTTAAATATTTCACAGAGGCAGATGCTAGAACAGCTAAAAAAGCAAGAAAACAAATCGGGAATTACCAACACCTTCCCCCCCACCCCAATTACATTGCATGTCCGTAAGTCTGACTATGGGTTGTTTTTGGTTTAGTCATATGAACTGTGATTAAAATATTCTGTTTCTCAACATGTGTGAACCCAACCAATTGAATTCAGTTACTTACTTCTGGACAAACAAGGGTAAGATTATGTCTCAAAAACATAGTTCCGTGTGAATTTGTTTAATGTAAAGATTTGTATGTATTTATCCTAATCGAATTACAATTTGTAAAAACATACTACTGTTGTATAACTTTCTTGAAACACAGTTTATGAATTGTAGTGGTGATATTTTGGAATTTGAGGTTTTGTTCAAATAAAACAGTGATTTGGAAAAGTAACAGGAAGATCAAGTTGCAGTATTTTTCTGAAATCAGCTATTGATGGTTATACATTTCCATATAATAGGCATTGTGTTCATATACCATATTCACATACATGTCATACACTATTGTATTAGTTTTCCAAAGCAAACTTCTGAAGCTGAGATTTTAGTACTTTGTTACTTTCAGGGATTTTGAATAACTTTGGCAAAGAATCAACATTATCGGTCTATAATCTACTAAAACCAGGGTGGATAAAAATCAATGATTTTTTAAAAAAAATTAAAAAAAATCAGATTTTTTTGATTTAAATCGGATTTTTTTTTTATTTTT
Organism: Pituophis catenifer annectens; assembly: GCF_029215685.1. Classification (NCBI taxonomy): domain Eukaryota; kingdom Metazoa; phylum Chordata; class Lepidosauria; order Squamata; family Colubridae; genus Pituophis; species Pituophis catenifer. Next base: position 76,026,584 of record NW_027256883.1, read on the forward strand.
ATCAAATGTATTTTAATAAAAAAACTTGGGGTAAAAATCTATCGTAAGATAGTTTTCTATTTAAGATACATAAATAATTTAGTTTATTCAGCATGAAATGGAGCTTAGTTATGTAGCATGAGGCTGTATATTCTGCAACACTGGGACTATCGGTGAGTCAACAGTGAGTCAAAGGAGTAGCAGAGATGACAGTTGCTCTTTAAAAATTATGATTTAAATTGAGTTGATTTAAATCAAGCCTTTTTACTAGTGAATTAAATCATGATTTAAATTGTGATTTAAATCAACTTGATTTAAATCAAATCCACCCTGACTAAAACTCATTGTATTTATTTGTTTTAGTCTCAAGATAGCCCAAATGATGCATTATACTGCAATAGTTTTTGACTCAAGTACCTAACATCCACTAACTTTAAAGAATGTGTAAAAAATCTGGGACCCATTACTTCTATGGAATTGAAATTTCCATGATATTCAGACGACTTTTATTTGCAAAGTTGTCGCTGTTACAGTATTCCCTAGTTACATGGTTGTGATTTACAACACTTCTGGCTTGCTTCTCACAAGCAAAGTCAGTGGGGAAGCCTGCAGAAAGTTGTTCCACCTCCCACTGCTCTTTTGCTCATCCATTGTCATTCTGTTTTATTAGTTTAGGTAACTTAATATTGACTTCTTATTGAAGTTCATTTGCTATTACAATTACTTTTCTATTCATGATATATGCTATTCTTAGTTGATCATGGCACCGTTCCAACATTTGAGTAAAACAAGATGTGATCAATCTAAAATTTAATACTCATTCTGGTCACATCAGACTGCACTACTTTTGTCTCAAAGGATGACCCAGTGTGTTACAGGGTTGTGTAATATTCTATTAAACCTAAGAGTGATATTTTCCCTTCAATTTGGTGGAAATTATTTTCTGAATAGTATTCTGCTTAGGTTATTAAATTCTTTGGTGTAACTGTCTAACCATATGACATGCTGTTTTTTTTAAGGATCCCAATTCTCTGCTTTTTAGAAATATGTTTTAGAATCCATATGTTGTTCTTATTTTGATATACAGGTGAAACTCGAAAAATTAGAATATCATGCAAAAGTTCATTTATTTCAGTAATGCAACTTAAAGGTGAAACTAATATATGAGATAGACTCATTACATGCAAAGTGAGATAGTTCAAGCCTTGATTTGTCATACTTTTGATGATTATGGCTTACAGCTCATGAAAACCCCAAATTCACAATCTCAGAAAATTAGAATATTGTGAAAAGGTTCAATATACTAGGCTCAAAGTGTCCCACTCTAACCAGCTAATTAAGCCATAACACCTGTAAAGGGTTCCTGAGCCTTTAAATGATCTCTCAGTCTGGTTCAGTAGGAATCACAATCATGGGAAAGACTGCTGACCTGACAGTTGTGCAGAAAACCATCATTGACACCCTCCATAAGGAGGGAAAGGCTCAAAAGGTCATTGCAAAAGAAGTTGGATGTTCCCAAAGTGCTGTATCAAAGCACATTAATAGAAAGTTATGTGGAAGGGAAAAGTGTGGAAGAAAAAGGTGCACAAGCAGCAGGGATGACCGCAGCCTGGAGAGGATTGTAAGGAAAAGGCCATTCAAAAGTGTTGGGGACTTTCACAAGGAGTGGACTGAGGCTGGAGTCAGTGCATCAAGAGCCACCACACACAGACAGATCCTGGACATGGGCTTCAAATGTCGTATTCTTTGTCAAGCTGCTCCTGAACAGCAAACAATGTCAGAAGCGTCTTACCTGGGCTAAAGAAAAAAAGAACTGGTCTGTTGCTCAGTGGTCCAAAGTCCCCTTTTCTGATGAGAGCAACTTTTGCATCTCATTTGGAAACCAAGGACTCAGAGTCTGGAGGAAGAATGGAGAGGCACACACTGCAAGATGCTTGAAGTCCAGTGTGAAGTTTCCACAGTCTGTGTTGATTTGGGAAGCCATGTCATCTGCTGGTGTTGGTCCACTGTGCTTCATTAAGTTCAGGGTCAACGCAGCCGTCTACCAGGAGATTTTGGAGCACTTCATGCTTCCTTCCGCAGACGAGCTTTATGGGGATGCTGACTTCATTTTCCAGCAGGACTTGGCACCTGCCCACATTGCCAAAAGTACCAAAACCTGGTTCAATGACCATGGGATTACTGTGCTTGATTGGCCAACAAACTCGCTTGACCTGAACCCTCTAGAGAATCTATGGGGCATTGCCAAGAGAAAGATGAGAGATATGAGATCGAACAATGCAGAAGAGCTGAAGGCCGCTATTGAAGCATCCTGGTCTTCCATAACACCTCAGCAGTGCCACAGGCTGATAGTATCCATGCCACGTCGCATTGAGGCAGTAATTGATGCAAAAGGGGCCCAAACCAAGTACTGAGTACATACACATGCTTATACTTTTCAGAGGTCCGATATTGTTCTATGTACAATCTTTGTTTTATTGATTTCATGTAATATTCTAATTTTCTGAGATTGTAAATTTGGGGTTTTCATGAGCTGTAAGCCATAATCATCAAAATTATGACAAATCAAGGCTTGAACTATCTTGCTTTGCATGTAATGAGTCTATTTCATATATTAGTTTCACCTTTTAAGTTGCATTACTGAAATAAATGAACTTTTGCACAATATTCTAATTTTTCGAGTTTCACCTGTAGTTCTTAATGCATAGTGTAGTAATAATAGTTTATTATCAAAGAATAAAGAACATATTTTAATGTGATAGAGCTAGATAAAGCAATTATGCTAAAAAAGAAAGGATTCTTGTAATTTAGGTTAGGTCATCTCAGTTGAGAGTATACTTGAAGGCTAATCTTTTCCCAGCGTTTATATAATTGCTTACTGTAACAGTAGGAAAACCTATTTTGCTTGCACACTAGTTTATGGCTGAACTTCAAAACGAAGCTGATCCAGGCATTATCAGCCACAATTAGATTCTTGAATCAAAGTGGTTTAAAGTAGATTAAACCAAATTGTACCCCAGAGGGTAAGGGAGAGAAGAATGACTTGCAATATAATGTGTGTGTCCCCCAATATATGGATAAACCCACATAGACAAACAATCTGAGGCAATCGGGGTATGGGTATCTGACTTAAGAAACATCACTCAGTTTTGAGAATTTCATTGCACTTCTACAGGGAAAAAATCTGTGTACTTATATCCTTTCCCCTCTTACTCTGCTACGCTAATTGTGATTCAGTTCTTAAGCAAGGAGCATATGCTTTTTTAATGCCTATATGTATCTTAGATGTCTAAAATACATTTATTTCCACTAATACTTGAAATAAGAAGATAAACCTTGTTTTGGATCAGAAAGCTTCAGTCTTTTTATCTTACTAAAGGCTGAATATAAAGTATGGTAGATTACAACATGTTGGCCATTATTTCAATTGGTTTCATGCTGTCTCCTAAAATTGGGAAGAATTGCTTTTATATTTCTTACATGCTATTTTTATTGCCAAATATCTCCAAAACAGATTTAAAATTGCTCTTGACCATCTTCACATTCGCTGACTTAAAAATGCTGAGAACAAGAAGCGACCACAGTTTCTTCAACAACAACATTCTCAACCCTAGCAGAAACAAAATGGACAAGAAGGGAGGATAAGCAGCAGGTACCCTATGAAAAGTTGGGGGAAAAGCCACAGAATCCTGTCGTTTTCATTCTTTTGCTTCACCTGACAACCAAGATGTTGATGTAAAGAGATCAAGCCAGCATTCTTCGTAGAAGATATATTGCAGGTCTGTCAAATGGGAGGCCCGCGGGCCAGATGCATCATGCGCAGGCCACACACACCCTGGCTCCACAAAAAAAGTCACGATACGTCATGTGACGCAATCGAGTTTCCACCCGTGATATATTAGAACGGCCAAAGCTGAAGAACCAAGTGGAGTGAGACAGGAAATCCCTTCAAAGCTTCATTGAGGAAAGCTTGCCTTAAGACTTGCAAATTTTCAACATTTACAAGTGAAAATTAATTTTTCAACAGAGCATTGTCTCAGCTGCCAAAGAATATAAAAGTATGACATAAGACGAATATAGAGATGATCTGGGAGCTAAACTTCTCATCTACGAACATCTTTAGAGCACAGACATGCCATAAAAGACTAAAAGGAAGAGTGACAAGTGTGCTAGTTAATTTTTTTTTGTAGCCTAATAATTCTTATCGACCGACTTTATATGACTGGTACTGTAGCTATATGTTAACACTTCTTTACAAGGATTTCAGTGCTTTCCAATTGACCTATGTGAATTAGGCTACATAGTGCAACTTTTAAATATTGTTATTAAATTTTTGTTTAAAAAGTGCGGTACATTCTGGGTCAAAAGGATCATTATTGTTATTGCTGCAAGAGTGAAAGATGATATAATAAAAGAGAATTCTGCATAATTCTCTCCCACGGTTTTCGTTAAGTAAGTTTCAGGCCTTTTTTGCAGCAAAAATAAGGAAATGAACGAAATGAAAAATATTAATTTATTTCAGTGCTTTCTGGAATAAATGAATTCTTACTAAACTCAATTTCCATTCAGTTTTATCACTTAACATGTGTAGAGGGTTTTTTGGTTTTTTTTACACGGGGGTCTTTTTAAAAATTCAGTATAAAATGAAAGCAAAGGAATGTACTTGTCAGCAAATCCTCCCTGATGGTTATCTAAGATTCTTTGGCATTAGTTCTGGTAATTTCTTAGATCTTGTTCAGAACACCTGATCTGAAAATGTCTAGTTTACTATTGTTGTCAGTATCTACAAAACAGATTTTTTTTGTCACCCTCAATCATATTGTTCCGTCTACAGGTAGTCCTCGGCTTACAACCACAATGCAGCCCAACTTTCTGTTGCTAAGTGAAACATTTGTTAAGTGAGTTTTGTCTCATTTTATGACCTTTCTTTCCACAATTGCTAAGTTAGTAACATAGTTGTTAAGTGAAACTCGCTTCCCCATTGACTTCGCTTGTCAGAAGGTCACAAAAGCGGATCACATGACTCCGGGACACTGCAACCGTCATAAATATGAGTCAGTTGCCAAATGTCTGAATTTTGATCACATGACCAGGGGGATGCTGCAATGCTCGTAAGTCTGAATAACGGTCATAAGTGACTTTCTTCAGTGCCTTTGTAACTTCAAACAGATCTTAAATCCTGTTCTCCATCTGATACTATAAACTCTTTCTGTTTGTAAAATTTCCTGAAAACTGCTGGTTACCCCGGAATAGCTAGATTGATGAAATTTCCCAGCAGTCTATGTAATGCTCAGTTTTGAGAATGCTAGGTTTTGTGTATGCATAGTTGTCAGTGATTAGCACTCCAGTATTTTACTAGTATTTTTCTTGATGCAAAGCATGTGCTTGAGATTATCTTCTCAAAAGGGTTATGGCAAAAAGAATGATTATCCAGTATAATCATGGAAACCCTTTCTCGGCTGATGTTCACCAGAGAAGCCACATGGGTAAAAGTTTATTTTTGAATTAACAGACTTTTTAATAAATTACCCAAATTCTTTGTATGCATCTGTTAAGTGCTATCCTTGCTAACCATTTGTGACGTATTTGTATTGTGTTCTTCTTACCCAATGATAAAATTGCTTGAGAACCTTCTGGACAAAAGAATGGACTACATTAAATTAAAGAAAGAGGAGTGGGAGAGATGAAAAAGATGGAGGAGCTTTTTCACCTTTATTTGTGTTCTGTGCTAATTTGCTTGTTGTAATCACACCGTGTGCTTGTGCGTTGGGTAGTGTGGAAATCAGGGATGAAATCTGGCCGGATCTATCTGGCTTGCGCAAACTGGTAGCGCCGGCAGGGGGAGGCTCCGCACCCACCTGGACGTCATTATGTCTCATTTTTGGCCCTCTGCACATGCGCAGAAGAGGTGCGCGCAAGCACACTCACATTCCTGAACCGGTAGTGAAGATAAGTGCATTTCACCACCAGTGGAAATTTCTGCTGCCTGGGGAAGTGCACGTGATGTGCCGTCATTCTGGGGCAACATTTTGGAACCATGTTCATGCATGTGGTTCATGTTTTCTCATTTCTGCTCTTTTTTTAAAAAACTATTTCATGAAAACCAATAATGTTACTTCAAAACAGGATTGGGTCACATTGAAAGTGGATTGGGTAACCTAAAACCTTTATTCAGCCCTTACAGTGGGCTCCAGAAGTTTCTGTTTAGCACACCACAGATATTTTATGGTAAGGTGCCATTTTAATAAGGGTAACATTTTAAAACTTAAAATTTAAAGCACATGTATTACATTCGTTAACAACATTTCCCAAAGCTGAGAATATAGTATCTCATTTTGTTATATTTTAATGGGGTGTGGGATCATATAAGACACAGAATAAAATGCTTTAAGAAAGTATTAGGGGGAGATTTGCCAGAATTGGGCAAATTTCCATGGCAGTGAAATTGTACAACCAACTAGTATTGAAAACAGCCAGCAAACATTTTGAACCATTTAATATTCTCTCCAGCTGACCAATAGGAGAGTGGAAAAAATGTCAGCCATTGAGTCATCTTTGAACAATTGCAAGATCTTAAACAATAAGAGATCCTTTGCCCCCACTTCACAATAGATTGGAATGAAAACAAATTTTTAGCACTATCCCATTCATGCTTTCAATTCGTGTCTAAATTTTATCTGGTTGGGTACAAGAAAAATCTAAACAGTTTCTATCGGGAGAACCTACTTGTTGCAAAACCACCATTCCTCCTGTTTTCACTTAAAATTCATTGTGAAGCTGGCCTTTTGCAACCAGATACTTTTCACAATCACTGTTCATTGTTGCTAGGTTGACAAAATAGGAAAATGTAGCCAGGGTTGATCCAGGTTTTGATGGTTAGCAGACTACTCCTGGATGCCCAATAGCTCAGAAAAAGAAAGGGATTAAATTGATTTTTTAATCCATGGTTCTTTCTTTGCATTTTTCTTTTCTTGTACTCCAAGGTGCCAGGCTGTGTGAGTTCCAGTCACTCTGGAGACAAATTCTAATATGAAATTGTATGGGGAGATGGAAAAGAGAATGTTATATAATTTTGAACTTCTGAAGCTGGGAGGTAGGGCATGACAAAGAATTTCTACCAGTGGAGAAACCGGATTGCCTACCAAGTCAGCCTTTCAAAGTGTTGCAAAAGAGAACACTTCACAACTAAAGCAATAATAAATTGGCTCAGGTCTTATTCTCTACCAGCATTTTATTTTTGCAGATTTGTAGTTGTTCTTAAACTCCTGTAGATGAGCCCTAATTATTAGTGTCAGCTGAGAGACCAGATAAGAGCATCCAAAGTTATTTTACTTGCCCTTAGTTGAGATATATCAATATATCAGGGATGGCTAACCTTTTCTGGACCGAGTGCCCAAAGTGCGCGTGTGCGCTCCCGAACCCCCAAAATGCAATGTGTGTGTGGCCCCCGTGCATGCGTCCCCCTGTGCATGCACATGTTCCTCCCTCATGCCCCCCACACTCCCATGCATGCACCCCCACCCCCATGCATGCACATCCTGGCCCACCCCATGCATGCATGGCAGAGACCCAAAGACCAGTTGGCCGGCGGGAGGCATGTGTGCATGCATGGCAGAACTGAACTGGGGTGATGGCTCATGTGCCATCAGAGAGGGTGCTGCGTGCCACCTCTGGCACCCGTGCCATAGGTTCGCCATCATGGCAATATATGATAAACCGTTTGGTATTATGATGTCATCTGCAAAGTTAGTTGCCTATGGGCTCTATCCTCACTCTACCCATTGCTTATGAGAAAAACCTTGTCTTTGAGACTTTCCAGAAGCCTACAGGGTAGCAGCCTGCCAGAGCTTAGGGGAAAAGGTGAGGGGGCTGCTGCCGAGAAAGCATGTTGTCTAGATCCTGCTAGGAAAGGTATCTGGAGTGTACCCACATTATGTGACCTGGTGACACCAGGGCAGCATTTATCCTCAAAGAGTAGTCATACTGCAGATAACTTGGCCCTGTGCCACAAAGACTCTAAGTTACCCTACAAGAGGAAGAACTCACACTTCGATGACATTTGGTATGGAACTGTTTGACAAAGTGCATGTGCTGTAAAAAGATAAAACTCATAATATAAAATTGCACCATATTCATGGTGAGATGAATTTGTATTGTGCATAGACTTTTGATTATTGGCTTGTGCCTGGGAAATGCTCTGTTAAGAAGGCAGAAATTAAAATCCATGGGGTTTTCAGATATCAGGGATTTTCAGACTTTTTCTAAGCCATGAAGAGAGAGGTCGACCTGTAGTGATAAAAAAATTGGCTGTGTTGAGTGATTTTTTTACATTTTGCCCTTACGGAACATTTTGCCCCTACGGAACCCCATAAAGTTCTCACAGAATTTAGGATTCCACCGAATTCTGTTTAAAAACCCCGTGTCTATGCAACATATAAAATAGGTAAGGATTGTGACCTAGAAATATCTTTGGACTTAAAGTGTAAGAGCTCTAGTTATAAATTTTGCAGTCATCTACTCTTGGATAGTATGTTCCATGTCAAATATCTTGACAAGTACGTTTCCAATCCATATGGTTAATATGTTCTCAAGCTAACAGTATATAATCCAGGCAAAGCTGTAAAAAATGTAAAACTATAAAACCTTTATTTTAAGGGTTCCTTAGAGTCTGCACATCACCTTTTTGCAAAGTAATTAAAATGTGAAATTATCACAAATCCTTTTTAATTATGCATGCATCTCTTCTTGTTGATAAAGAAACTTGAAATGCATCATAACATGATTCTGTTTTCTTTAGTTGACTAATACAATTTTAATTGACTACAAATTAGAACATATCTTGCTATATGTATGTGCTGTTTCATAATTCTGTGTGAAGTAGAGAACTGAAGACAGACTCTCAGTGAAAGATACAGATACTTACCTGCCCTTCTGCTTTTAGATGATTGGAACATTTTGTGTTCTGCAGTTTTCTGAACAAAATTATAACATAAAATCATTGTTATATTGTGACCATTCTTGGACAATACATTTGTTCAATTAGATTAAAATATGATAATTAGGGAAAAATGTCTCAAAAACATGTATTTATTTTGTAGATTTTTATCCTGCCTATCAAGGCTAATTTATAAGGCATCTCTATTCACAATTTGACAACAGAAAAGAGGAAGGGAGGAGGGGAAGGCTTGGAATGTATTGGGAACTGGGAGGGAGGTGACGAATTTATGTGAGCCATTTGCTGCCAAAGAAAATCCTGACACTTCAAGGCCGTGTGATGGGAACCTTCCATAGGCACAGACTGTTTTCCCAAAATAAAAGGAACATGTTAGATTGGTGGACAATGGACAATGGGTGGGCCACATGGGGAAATAGGGGAAATTAACTACGCTGTTTTTTGTGCAAAAACCTCAGAGCTAGCTTCGCTTCTTCTGTGCCTGTATGGATCTATCAGTAAGGTTATACTCTTGGTAAAATCATGATTTTGCTGCATATGCTAATGGAACAGTTGACATCGCCTTTATTACTTTATGAGTAACTCAAAGTTGAGAACATATATAATTTTACTTCTCCCCCCTCCTATGTAAATACTGTAACTACCATCTTGACATTTTTGTCTATGGTCTATGGACACCTCTAATTCAAAATCTGCAGATTATTGATGGCAGCTTCTGATGAGGTTTGCAAGTGCTGCATACACCGTGGAAATACAACCATGCCCTCTGATGTCCGTGTGTTTTCTATCTCTTCTTTCCATGTATACATCTATATATTGTAAAAGCATCTGTTGACAATCTTTCTAATCGCTCCTGTGATTTTGCTTTCCTTTGCATTTGCCTGATCCATCATTTCACTATTTCAACCGTCATTCTCAAGTATGGTCAGTCCTTGTTTAGCGATTGTGTCAATTAATGACTGTTCACAGTTATGACAGTGATGATAAAGTAACTCTTCAACCAATCCTCACATTTACAACCTTCATAAGTTTTTAAAGCAAAAAACAAAACTGAAGTAAGTTCATAGGCACAGTCATGGTTTCACTTAGCAGCTGCTTTGCTTAATGACTTGAATTGTTGGTCCCAATTGTGCTTGCTAAACAATGACTACTTGTACCTTTTCTCTCAGAGATTTTGTTGTTGTTGAAAATTAAACCTGAAATTAAATCTGAATGCATGCAGCTCAGAGGGTTATTGCTAATAGGTAGCTTTCATATTTAAAATAATAACCTTGAAAATGGTTAAGATCCAAAATTCCATGTAACTTCTCTTGAATTAACACACACACACACACACACACACACACACACACACACACACACAGTATAATAACATTAAGAGAATGGAACTGAAATAGAAATATAAACAAAAAGAGAGGAAATGTTCCATAAATTCAAAATGAAAGAGAAATGTTTAGCCACAACATATAACGTAAGAGGCAATATTGATTGTGAAAAAGAAGGTGATCACCATTCCTCAGATTGTTCCAATTCAAATTACGCAGACAGAATTAGAGATTTTTTTAAAAAAGTCATTACTTAGATTTAGCCACTCTTTTGGACTGATGGATTTGTTAGTGTTCACCTCTGGAGATGGAAACTTAGATTTGTTGCATACAGGGTGGATTTGATTTAAATCGAGTTGATTTAAATCACAATTTAAATCATGATTTAAATCACTAGTAAAAAGGCTTGATTTAAATCAACTCGATTTAAATCGTAATTTTTAAAGAGCAACTGTCATCTCTGCTACTCCTTTGACCCACTGTTGACTCACCGATAGTCCCAGTGTTGCAGAATATACAGCTTCATGCTACATAACTAAGCTCCATTTCATGCTGAATAAACTAAATTATTTATGTATCTTAAATAGAAAACTATCTTACGATAGATTTTTACCCCAAAAGTTTTTTATTAAAATAAATTCAATAAAAATAAAAAAAATCTGATTTAAATAAAAAAAATCCGATTTAAATAAAAAAATCTGATTTTTTTGATTTTTTAAAAAAAATCATTGATTTTTATCCACCCTGGTTGCATGTAGTAGCAGTTTAAGAGAATCAAATATATCACAGCATATCAACACTTCTTTATTTGATTGATTGGAAACAGATTTTCTTAATAATCCAGTTTGTATTTGTTTACATAACTGATTTATAACAACTATTCCAGTTTATCTAATAGTAAGATGGCATTCTGTCACTGAAAAATTCAAACTCAATGGCATAATTGGGAATACGAAATGGATTGCAAATAGTTTCTTGAAATTTGTTACTTTTCAAATGATTATTATTTGCTGAATGATCATAATTGCTGAAGCTATATCATTGATTTATGGCAATGGTGATTTCTGTGTTAGAAAAGTCCTAATTGTTCTCAGATTTAGCACCTTTCAGATGCCTTGAGATTAAACTCCCAAATTTCAAGTTAAGTGTCTCAACATATTTGTGGGTTAGCAGCAAGGGGAAAGCTAACTTCAAATCTATCCTGCCTTAATGTGGTTGAAGAGGACCTTAACAAATCTAATCCAGATGTCACATTTATGGGTCACTAAATCATATTTAAAAAGATTCTGGGTTTTTTTACCTCCTCAGAATTTCTCAGTTTGCCATGATATTCACAAGAAGAGACGGTCATGTAGTTCTAATCAAAGGCAATGGAGTTGAAAAAAAAAATTGCTTATTCATTCAGTGTAGTCAAAAGACTTTTCTAACTCTAAATTTAGAAGAAAGGATATTAGGCTATTATCAGTCAATACTAAAACATCTAGCGTGTTTAATACTTTAAAAGTGCTTGTTCAATTCTTTCAATTTTTAATAATAGAATTGATGATATGTTTTTATTAAGGGATTGCTTCTTTAAAAAAAAATAGCCAGTACTTTAAAGAGCGAAGATCAATGCATGGCATGCCGTTTTAATAGTTAATCAGGAATAGGTTCTCCAGCATTCATTCTGATTTGTGTAGATGAGACTGTGCCATTCAAGAATTGAATTGTGTTTATGCTAATGCAAACAAAATTGTAGATTGATTGATTTTTGTTTTCAGTCCACTGGTATTGTTAGGTTTGGGCACGCTGCCTCCTACTAGAGATTTGATGCCCAGATAGGGTACTAAAGAGACTTGACACCACATTGAAATGTATTGGTACTGCATGATCTCTGAAGTGCCTGGGAACCTTAAAGACTTCAAGGTCAAGGCTATTCTCTAAAAAGAGAATAAACTTTTATCTCTTGAGAGATAAGGCAGACTGAAATGAGTTAAGGAGGCAGACAATTTCAACTGAAATATAGAATTGCTGAGCTGCAATTTGAAGCATGAATTAACTTCTGAAAATTGGTAATGAAGGACAATTCCACTTATATCCTGCTGCCAGAGGTCAAGTATTTACATTTAGGGAAACTCATCTGCATCTGTAATGAACAGTTATGCAGGTAGTTCTCAATTTACGACCACAATTGAGCCCCAGATTTCCATTGCCAAGTGAGACATTTATTAAGTGAGTTTTGCCCCATTTTATGACCTTTCTTGCCACAGTTGTTAAGTGAATTACTGCAGTTGTTTGGGACACTGCAACTATCATAAATATGAGACAATTGCCAAACATCAGAATTTTGATCATGCGAGCATGGGGATGCTGCCACGGTCGTAAGTGTGAAAAACGGTCATAAGTCACTTTTTCCAGTGACATCGTTACTTTGAACGGTCACAAATGAACTGTTGTAAGTCGAGGACTACCTGTATTGTCTCCTTTCCAATGGTTAGTTAAATGACATGCAGGGATATAGACAGTTCAAATAAGAGCTTTATTCTAATCTAATGTTACTACTCTAAAAGTAAAATTTTATGAGAGGCGGTGGAAAATATTTTTATGCGGTTTAGTTTTAAACTGCATCGTTTGTTTTTCTATGTAATTCTGCAAATACTGTACGCAGCACTGCTGTCATTGATTAGTGTGAAAGTTCTGTTTTGCAATCCTGTGTTTTCCACAGCACCCTGCACAATATGGATTGGTTTATGCACAATTTCTTTGTCCAGTACAAATAATTGAGCATTTCATTTTTGTTGCTAGCACAAAGGTGTCTTTTTGATGCATGTGTTCCACGCACGCTACACATACCAAGATTTTGCTTTCACTGCTTTTTTCTGCTGCCACTGCTTTTAGTTTTGGCTGGGGTTTATCCATTTAAAAATAAGAATGAAAAATGCATTGACACTGATGCTTAACACAGCACTATTGATTTATTAGCAGCGGTGTTTATTTTATTTTTTTTATTTTTCTGACACAGTGTGCTTGCTGGTTGAAATCCTTACTGTAGATTGGTTCAAAAGAAAAACCTGTTTGAAGCATTCTTTTACAGTTGGTTAAAGTTGATCTGTTTTGTGTTGTAAAGATTTCTTTTTTTCGCCAGGTATCACACACTGGATTGGAATTTGATCTGTCACAAAAATGTGCCTTAGCACAAGAGTAAATCTGTCCAAATTTATTTATTTTCAGTGCAGCCACAATTGGACAACTGGAGCCCCTTGATGTAAGAGAAAAGGAGTTGAAAATATATGGTGCATTGCAAACATAGGAAATAGAGGAGCCCTGGTAGCACAGCAGGCTAAAGCACTGTTATTAACATCAGCTGCCTGCAATTACTGCAAGTTCAAATCTCACCAGGCTCAAGGTTGACTCAGCCTTCCATCCTTTCTAAGGTAGGTAAAATGAGGACCCAGATTGTGGGGGCAATAAGCTGACTTTGTATAAATATACAAAAGTATGAAGGCTATTGCTTAACGCATTGTAAGTCACCCTGAGTCTTCGGAGAAGGGCGCCATATAAATAAATAAATAAAATTTGAGCCCAAAATTTCTGTTGCTTAAGTGAGACATTTGTTAAGTAAGTTTTGTCCCATTTTACGACCTTCTTGCCGCAGTTGTTAAGTGAATTACTGCAGTTGATAAGTTAGTAACCCGGTTGTTAAGTGAATCTGGCTTCCCCGTTGATTTTGCTGATCAGAAGGTCGCAAAAAGTGATCACATGATCACAGCAGCTGTCATAAATATGAACCAGTTGCCAAGCATCTGAATTTTGATCATATCCTGAGGATGCTGCAAAGGTTTAACTGTGAAAAACTGTCATACATCACTTTTTTCAGTGCCGTTGTAAGTTCAAACAGTCACTAAATGAACTGTTGTAAGTTAAGGACTACTTGTAAATGTTTAAAGTGAATGATGGAACCAGGTTGGGCAACAAATAGGCCAGGATGTAGTGTTAAGATCCCAAGGTTTCAGGTTTGATTAACTATGGATTTTCCAGATTTCCAAGCTTCACAGTTAAAGTTTAATAATCACCACTATGATTCACTTCTCATTGTACTGGTAAAAGAAAGGAAGTCTGAACTATGCAGCAATATAATTCTATGTGTAAGGCCTGTGAGCTGGGTTCTTGAAACAATTTTGTGTGTTCAGATGATTCTGGCTGTTGGAATTTGGAATCCTAGTAAATCACAATAGCAATAGCATTTAGGCTTATATTCTGGCCCATAGTACTTTACTATGCTCTTTGAGCAATTTACAATATAGAAACATTATTTGCATATTGCCCCTGACAATATTGGCTCTCATTTTACTGATCTCGGAAGAAGGAAAGGCTGAGACAACCTTGAGCTTCTGTCAGGATCGAACTCCAGACTTTGGGCAGCATTTGCCTGCAATATTGCACTTTAACCACTGTGTAAACTACTGTAAACTGTAAACACTGTGTAAACTACTGTAAAGTATATCTATCAACAGAGATGTTTGAATTGTCCTCACATGGAGAATACTTGAGGGGGAGGGGGAGTTGCCATTAAAAAGACTTCTTGACACACATTTCAGTTTATATTGCCTCTGTAATATATTTCTTTGCATGGTTGACTTGGGTGGGTTTTAATAATAGATTTTCGTAAGTTTCAAGTCCCATTTGTTTTTCTACACGTGAAAGCAGTTCAAAGCAGAGAGCTTGGGGATTTTTTGATTTGTCTCCAGTCAAGACCAATTGACTTCATGAACTGCGCCTCACTCAATTATGCCTCTCCCAATTTGGACTGGCAGCTTTTCCAGTTCTCGGAGGCCAAGCTCTTGGGATTTGAGCTGCAAATGCCAGAAGTATTTTATACCACTGGTCTTTACAGAGAACTTGAGCAGACAAGGCCATGTTCAAGTAGCACCGGTTTATTGGAAGCAGATTGTTGCTCTTTGGCACTACAGTCTGTAATTGCTGTAAAATTTGAAGATATGGGCAGAAGGCTAATGGAAACACGAATGACAGTTTCGTGAAGAAATCAGAAGTCAGCAAAGAATCTTTTCTATTGTTTTTCCATTTCCACAGCAGTGTCGGCAACTCCATGCTACTCCTTCGCTTATACTTGGCATGCTTGGGTTTTACTCTTGCCTCATTGGACTTTTTACTCATCTTTATCTGTTTCCGGATTCTTGCAAGGATGAGAAATTTGACTCCGTGGAGTAATGAAACCTGATCCTGGTGTGATACAACTGCAATTGAACAGAGATTCCTTTATTGGTTTATTGGTTTTGCTGGTTTCATTTTTTGCTTTTTCAGATATATGACATAAATTTGAGTTACTACAATGTGCCCTACATAGGACTGCCTTTGAAGAGCATTCGGAAGCTTCAACTGGTGCAGAACGCAGCTGGACAAGTAGTAAATGGTGCTGTTTACTTGACACATTTAACACCATGATTCCATGAGCTACATTAGTTGCCAGCATGCTTCTAAGATTGGATGTAAGGTGCTGGCTGCCACCTTTAAAGATTTTGGGACCCGTTATCCAAGGAACTATCTTTTCCCAGTTGCTTCTGCCTCTCCAATCACATCTGGCAGGATGGGCAGGCACCATGTTCTATTGGCCAGGGTGTGACAATGGGGCCCAGGAAGCTTGCCTTTTCTGCCATTGCACTTGCCCTGTGGAACATCCTTCCTTCAGACAATAGGATGGCTTGAAGACTGCTGGCCTTTCATAAGGCCCTAAATCCTGGTTATGTGCTTGTAGCTCCAACAGTGTGAAGTCCCATTTTCTGGTGGGTTGATAACCAAGGACTGTAACATCCTCCTTGACTTCTGTGTGCATTTTAATTCTTGTATAGTGATTATTATGATGGAAATCTGTTTTAATTTATTTTAAGATTGTTCGTTGCCCAGAATCACTTGCTGAAATGAACAGCCATAGGTATTGAATGAATGAATGAATGAATGAATGAATGAATGAATGAATGAAAATAAATAAATAAATAAATAAACAAATAAATAAATAAATAAATAAATAAATAAATAAATGCATTTGAACTTGGAAGGGGCCAACTCCTTCTCCCATTGCAAATAGAACCCAAATATGGTATTCTATTCTCCTTCATACCAATTTTTTATACCAAAGTTTTAATATTTCTCTAAGGCATGTTTTCATAGCCTTCCCTATGTCATTCTGCTAGCTAAATGGGACCATAAATTCTATGCTGCAAAAATCTGGGACACCATTAGATGACAGCAAAAAGATATAGACATCTATATATATATATTTATATCTAATGACCGCTTGGATTTTTATAGCTCAGATCTTCCAGCCTAAATAGAGAGAGGACTCTCTCAGAAAATAAAAAGTTAGTCGCAGGAATGTGTTAAAACAAACATTTTACATACACAAAAGCTAGGAGTCTTATTTCCGAGATCTGTTTAGTGTGGTGAGAGCAGTAATAGTAGTGCTGGTGCTAGTAGTAGTAGTAGTAATGATAATAGAAATTGTGTGGCTCAGTAAATCGCAGTTCTCCAGACACTCACATTTGGCTTGACCTGACAGAATACTTTCAGACATGACTTTTGGGGTCCTCAGTGCTCTCTGAGCTTGCTGGTTTTCTTGCAGACATTTCATTACCCTGGCCTAGTTTGTCTATTGAAATCTCCTCTATCGAGACATGACTTGGCTAGACTATTGCAGGCAAGAGTGAAGCCTTAAACTCAACATTTGACAGTCGTACAAAGAAACAGAACTTTTCTAGCTGTCTCTGATGCAGAATTTAAACGCTAGACATTTTCTTTCCTTCCTTTTGAGTTAACAAAAACCTGACTGGTCCCTTGACAGCCTTATGAGGCAGCTGAGAGTGTTTACATAATAGTTCTCTCTAATTTGGGAATCACTGGTTCCACTGTGCTGGTCTCAGCCCTAACTATAATATCAAATCATTTCCTTAACAAATCATGATAGAGTCATTTTAGCAACTATGATCATGGAAAAATTAACAGAGTAGCAAATGAGTAAAGGACATTATTTGAATGTTTCCATACATGGAGTTCGTCCTACCACTCTTCCCGAATTCACCTCACAGTTTCTGCAATGATGTGTGCATCTCCAGATGTTCACCATCAACATGATAGCATGCCTTCCATCTTCAACCTTCAATTCATTGATTTGTTTTTTGAGGGAAAGGCACAATGTCTCCTCAAAGTAGCCAGGAACTACTGGGAGAAGCACTATGATGTTGTGGCATCTTGGTTTCTGGGGCAGGAGAAGGCTAGATGAGACAGTGTCTCCAAATCCTGCCAACAACTCCATATTGCAAAATTACTAATGCAATTTTTTTCTGGGGCAACAGCAACTTGCAAAGTTAGTTGGTTCAACTTTATAAGACTTGGAAAGCCCCATGCAGGAGCTTTTCCTCAGATGAACAGGAAATTTTGCTTTTCTAATATGTAATAACATCGTATGGTTATATGTCTTTGCATTTTATAATAGTGTACATCTTACCATTGCATGGAACAGCTATAATTAATTTCTGTAATAAGTTGGCCAGCTTAATATATCCTGATTTTATATGATTTCAGCTTGGTTATCTGGCAATCAGTGTGAAATGGGATGGGAGAATGACCTTGGACGGTCTGGGTGTGTGTGTATGTATTTGTGTGTGCTGGGTGTATGTGAAGAGTTGTTGCTTAGGGTAAGATCAGATAAGAGAGGGCATAGCCTGCAGCTGCCTAATAGGCAGAGAACGAAACTCAGAAAGGATCCTCCCTACATTCCCAGATTGTATAAGAGACTGCAGAAGATTTGTACTGTCAGATTCGCAAGATTCTATTAAGGAAGCCTTACAATAAAGTAGAATTAGCACATCTGGTTCTGTTTCTTGCCTGGTCTACTTGGGAAGACTGACGCTAGATTGGTAAGAAGAGTTTTTGTAAAGTAATTTAACTTAACTGAAATTGCTTCATTGGACAGAGTATCTGTGAAGAGAATACTAAAATTGGATGTTGATTGAGAAGGCAAGGAGGATTGCAGGAAACTTTTCCCTTTTGTCCATAAAACAGTAAAGGTAAAGATCCCTATCCAGTCATGTCTTAGTCCAGGGGATGGTGCTCATCATAGTTTCTTAGCTGAGCGAGCTAGCATTTTCTGAAGACATTTCCATGATCATGTGGTCAGCATGACTATACATTGAGATGCACGGAATGGTGGTACCTCTTTATCTTCTTGTGTATAGCAATAGCACTTAGACTTCTACAGTGCTTCACAGTGCTTTGCAGCACTCTCTAAGCAGTTTATAAAGTCAGCATATTATCCTCAACAATCTGGGTCCTCATTTTACCAACTTCCGAAAGATGAAAGGCAAGATAAAACCTTGAGCCAGTCAGCATCGGACTGCTGGCAGTGGGCAGAGTTAGCCTGCAATACTACATTCTAACCAGTGCTGCGCCACCACCATGCTTTCAAACTGCTAGGTGAGCCACAGCTGGGGCAAGTAACGAGAGCTCATCCCATCATGCGGCACTTGGGTCTTGAACCCAGGTTGTCAGCTTTCCATCTGACAAGCTCACCCATATTTTTATGGGTGCTGAGCCATCACGTCCATAAAAATATCTACTGAATGAAGGATAGAATTATACAGGGAATCGAAAATGTCTTGCTTTCTTAAAAAGAGTGTTTTCAAAATATATTAAGAAATAGTTAGCCCTCCCCAAATGATTTAAAAAGAATGATAAAGCAGAAGTAAAAAACAATAGCAGGAGAGTGATATGGTTTAAAAAATGCCACGTAAAACTTTAGCAAAGCAAATTAAAAACTTGGTAACTACCTGTTGACAAACCGAAAGCAAATAATATTTTTGGCTGCTGTTGGAAGAATAGAAAAGCTGATGCCAGACCAATTTCCCCTCCTCTCTCTCTCATAGCATTTGCAAGTATCCCATTAGATTTCATTTCCATAAGATTCAAATGAAAAGTGGAAGTAGAGCTTAATACAGTCCATGGGACGAACATTTGGAACTTCAAGTAGGGATAAAACTATTGAAGTATTGTACCTACAATTCCCAACCCAGAATACCATCATGACAGGAACTATCTTTAGTTCTGTTGAAAATGGCTGAATACCTAAGGAAATTAGAAAGACCAAGAGCCCTTCTCTCTTCATGCATAGGTCATCATCAGGGTGAATACATGAGACCTGAAGTCAAATTGAAATTAAATTTATCTGAGAGGGGGGTCCAGTTCTACACCATTTCCTTTCTCAAGACTATGCACAAGATTATTTATTTAATAAATATTTATTTATTTATTTATTTTTTCCTATTTTACTTTCTGCCTATAGGGATCTAGATGTCTGTAGCCTTGTTGATAGTTATTGCAAATTCCTAGATTCCTTGAGAACAGTCTAGCCCAGTGATGACGAATCTTTTCAGCATCGAGTGCCGAAAAGGGAGTGCGTGTGCGCACGTCTGGGCTGCAGTCCAGAAGAGGAATTGCCCAGGGCGCATGCGCATGGCCAAAAATGAACTTCCGGTTTCAGCTAACAAACTTCCGGTTTCAGCCAGCTACTTTTCTGGGTTTCTGGCACGCATGCACAGACGACGATCAGCTGGCCAGCGTGCATGCTCACGCAGGAAAACGGAAGACCAGCTAGAAGATCTTCTCCTTTCCGGCACTGCCGTATGCAAAAAGGCCAGCTGATCATCGCACATGCATACGTGCCAGAAACCTGGAAGAGGAGTGCGTGACACCGTGCGTGCCAGGCGACATGGTTCCGCCTGCCACTTCGGGCACACATGCCATAGATTTGGCATCACGGGTCTAGCCAATACCTGCAGTTTTGATGGTTATGATTTACCAACAAGTAACACTGTCCCCTGAATTGTTTGCTGACAACTTCTTGGGAGCTAAAGAAGATAAGATATTTTGTTAGAAAGAAAAACTCTTATTGGCACCTGAGGGTACCACGCTGGTGATATTCTTGTTCTTCACTACAGCTGAGTAGAATTTGATTAAAAAAATATTACCAATCTCTAATGTTCTGTTGACACCTGTGCCCAGCCATCTACTCATAAACTATTAGAGCTTGTTTTATAGTACATTCATTTTGTTCCTCCTTAAATGACTGGTGGGCCTTCTATAGAACACAAGTGGCTGTTTAATTTACACACCATCCAAAAGACAGATGTCTTCCGAGCAGTTAGAAAACAAAGGATATTAATATCACCAAGTAAAAAAGTGATAGTAATTTCCTTCTTATGCCTTTTATACAGTGTGCAAAATGGTGTGGAGGCTGTATAATCAGAAACTCTACATTGGCCTATCTACTTAGACAAATGTCTTAAGATGCTCCAAAAGTTGGAATCTCATCCCTATCTCTCTGTCCTAATGCATTTGTTTGAAAAGTCCACATGTACCTATGTAAGTTATTTGAGTTGTTAAAGAGAAGTAAACAGTGCATGAAACACACTTGCTTGGTAATTTTCCACAGGTTAGTGTCTAACCGCAGGTTTACAGACCTTGTGAAAGTGTTGAAGATACCTTTATAGCAGAAGGGTGGAAATTGTAAATTAATTTGTGAAGACTCAAACATACACATCCTGTTTATATTTTAATGCTTTTCATTCTGGCAGTAAATTAGTGCAACCCTGAACCCTTCCCTTTGCCTGTTTTCTGTCCGCCCCCCCACTCCATGGCCTTAGGAATGCAAGCATTGCCATATTGAAATCATGCATAAGGTGTAATGGTTTCTAAGGAAGCTTAATGTATTTGCATCCTGAAACTTCCTTGGTAAAGGTATTGCATTGCCTAGTTACAAGCTTGATCTTAACCTTGCCGAATAGCAGTGTGTGTGTAAACCCTTGTCCAGAGTTTGCAACTTCAGGAGTGATAGGGGACATTGCTAGCAATCTCTTTCACGAGACCAGCAGGATTTCTGTGAAGAACTGCATTTACATTTCAGGAACAATGTCATTTTCAATAAATCTTTTTTTTTTCTCTTAAAGAAAATTAGCTTAAACTAATTTGTGATCCCCCCCCTTACTCCTTTTTGCTGTTAATGCACCTCTCTTTCTCTTCCTTGGAGACTTTTGCCCGTGGTTTTTTCATACACCATTAGTTTTTATTAACATTAGTAGATATAGTTCGGCCTGCAGAGCTTTCAGCTGCTATGAAATCTGCACTAACCAAGGATATTAATCATGATTCTGATTGTCTCTGTCTTTTGGTCTCACTTGAGTGTCACTGCCTTCCAGCCTTTCTCTCTTCCTACTCTTCGTCCTTTAAGAGTTCTAAAGATATCCCTGACTGTCTTTCTCAGTTGTCTCTGTCAGCAATATTTTCTTGGCTGTCATCAGATAGTCCAAAGTACTAATGACAAAACAGTGTTTTTGACTACTGCTGAAGTCAGCTATACCCTCATACAAGATCTGAGCAAATTTGTGCACAACGTCTTTGCAAGCACAAACCACAATTGTGGTAGGCTCTATTGATGGGACGAATATCCTGGATTTCTCCCTAGTATTGGGTTGTGTGTGAATGTGGCTTACACGGGTCTCTCTGAAATGGGTACCTCTAGGTGTATTCAGACTTCTGATGTGATAGGTCTTCTGGAAGTTGCCATGCCAACACATCTGGGAGTGCTAGATTTGGGGAAACTAGACCAAGTTGTAGTCTCGTTGCCTATAAATTAAGATGCAGTGGATGTAATTCAAATCAGGGGTGAAATGCTCCCGGTTTGGACGGAACGAGGCGATCCGGTAGCGATTGTGGCAGGTGGTTCGGAGAACCGGTAGCGATGGCGGTGCGAGGCTCCGCTCACCCACCTGGTTTTAACCTGAAAGTAATGTGTTTTTTACCCTCTGCACATGCGCAGAAGGTTTTGCGCATGCACAGAGGGTCTGCGTGCACATGTGATGCGTGCATGTGCATGAGCGAAGCGACCACGCACACGGGGCGCATGCACTTCCAAACCGGTAAGGAAGGTAAGTAGATTTCACGCCTGGTTCAAATCCATTTTAACCCTTGTACAGCAGCTATTTCTCAGTCTAAACTAACCAGAAAAGTATTGATGTTATGAAGTGCGCATATGAGTATGTATTCGTGTGTGTGTTTGTGTGTATGTATTCTCAGTTTGAGCAGGGTTCAGATAAAAAGTACTACCTGTACTTTAACTCAGGCTTTATATCATCAAAGGTCATTTGGTTCACCATCTGGCTTCCACAGTACACAACTTGACTAGCATTGAAAATATTACTAGTTTGCAAGAAATGTCTGCAAGAAAACAACCAAGCTGAGAGAGTGCCAAGGACCCCACAACTGGTTATATTTCTGAATCCATACTGCAAAGCTTGAAGACATTCAGAATCTCTCCTCTCCTTACTGTGCTTTTCTCTGAAGAAAAAACTGCTTTATCTATTGCAAAAGGAAAGCTTCAAAAGGCACCAAAACGATATTAAAGGTTGAATTTAAAATAACTTTAAATCTGCAGTTCCCAAAGTGTGCGCTGTGGCACCCCAGGGTGCCGCAGCAAACTCACTTGGAAGTCACAGCGAATTTTAAATTTTACCCCATGTGAACTACTAGCTTGAGGTTGTACATAGTTTTGGCCTAAGGGTGCTGTGAAAAAAATTCTTGAGACATTCAGGGCACAGGACAATCAAGACATTATGCCTCTGCTCTATGTGTTTTATTGAAATTATATATTAATAATTTCAATCCATTTTAAAGTATCTCTAAATTAAGGTAGCGGTTTATAGTATTTAGTAGTATTATATATGTGTGCATACATACAAAATGTACATACTCTCATGCATAAACACACACATACAGAGTTAATCTACATATTTATTTAGTTTTGCTGCCAAGGATTTACATCTATATACTGCTCCAATCTAGGGGTAGTGAGTTGGGCTACAGAGGCACTGAAATTGTGCTAAAATTTAGATTTGTCATGACTTAGGGCCACTGGACCATGAAATACCCTACCAGGATTTGATAGAAACTGTTTTTATTTATCTTTATTCTAAGATTCCTGAATTACTTTATATCGCTCAGGGTATTGTCTTGGCAGAACCATTGAAAGACAAACAAACAAAATTAAAATAGTATTAAAATAGCCTATTAAAAGGAGACGCTAAAAGAGGCATCATACAGAAATATATGAGAGATAAATGAATGGTGGATAGCTACTTTTTTTTTGCATGAGTCCATTGTCAAACTTCTCTAGTACCAAAACCCAAATTAGAATATTTTGATCTAATATATGACAAGCTGTTTTAGAAGGAAGATGCTATTCTCCTGCCTTCTTTCATTCTTTTTGCCTGAAATCCATTTTGTTGGCTTAGTATGCCAACTATTTAGATATAACTTGTATTTCTGTTTTGTGTAATGTTTGTAACTTTTTTTTGTACATCACTTGTTTCCCAAGTGTGTGTGTGTGTGTACACACATAGACACCCACACTCACAACATTTTTTCTAAAAGAACTGGAATCACGTTGGAGTCCACTTAGTAGTGGTTATCTCAGCTTCTTCTTATTTGGTTTTCTGTTTTACTGTAGATCTATTGTAGTGGACTGATTAAAACACTTTAAATATTTCTTCAGCAATACAAACAACATCAAAAATATTGTATTAAAGGCTACTAATCCCTTCTGCTTTCACATGACTATTCAGAAGTTTTTGTCATTATTT
Source organism: Pituophis catenifer annectens (assembly GCF_029215685.1). Taxonomy (NCBI): domain Eukaryota; kingdom Metazoa; phylum Chordata; class Lepidosauria; order Squamata; family Colubridae; genus Pituophis; species Pituophis catenifer. Next base: position 76,050,523 of record NW_027256883.1, read on the forward strand.
TCTAGGATATTACCAAAGTAGTAATACCACAGGGCAATCCTGCAATCTAATTCCATTAAGAATTGTTTTCTTAAATATCTCAGTTATTTCCAAAAGTTAGCTACTTTATTCTTCAGTAGCTGCATTTGAAGAAATAATTTTCTTACCATGTTTCCCCCCAAATAAGACCCTGTCTTATATTTTTTTTTGAACCATGAAATAAGCGCTTGGCCTTATTTTCGGGGAGGTATTATTTTGGGGTGCGTGGAGCAAGGCGAGGCTCCTCTTGTTGTCTTATCTGATTTCCAGCTCTGTCTCCCTAACCCTAACCAGAGGAAATGGCGGGGACCAGCTGCGCATGCAGTTAAATATTTTCGGGGGAGGGCTTATTTTCAGGGGAGGGCTTATTTTCAGGGAAACACGGTATATATAAATGTGCATGTCCATCCATTTGCCATGTAACTATTGCAGACTAATAAAGGATTAAAATATCAGAAATATGACATAATTCATACAAATGCTTTGTACATTTTTACATTACAATACAACCCTATCCCTCAACAGTATCATGTAGATTTGAATAGAAGCAGGGAAAGAATACAAGGCATAGCAAGGGTTGTAGTAATCAGAGACTAATTTGGGATAGATGTTAGCATCCCTCAAATCCTGATCACATCGCCACAGCAACAAGACAAAAAAACAGATCCGCTGTATAACTCACAAGTGTTTGACCCTCAATAATTTTTATGTAAACCTTCCAGACTCTGTTCAGTAGTAAGATGGGCAGTGTATAACTTTGATTAACAAAAATAAATAATCTGGATCAGGTCCATGGTGGCCATGAACTCCCACACTGCTTCATTCTTCACACCCAAAAATTGAGGTTGAGATCTCTATTATAAAGCTGGAAAACTCTACCAACAATCTAAGCACAGAGTTGAGCTGCTGGAACTTGTGGCACAGTTCAGACATAAAGCTTGTGATGTTCTGGAAAAGTTGCCTGTTAGGTCTATTACTATTACTTAACTACTTCCCATATTGCTACCAACAGTGGGGGTTTCCCATTTGATTTGTATAGTGCACAAGTTACGCTTCTGTAGCATTTCCAAAACAAAAAAGAGAAGTTAAATAGAATTAGCACGACTGTGATGCTCTTTCTATTTGATTATTATCTAGAGAGAAAAGAATGCAATGATCAGAAAGAAAGGAAAAAATTATGAAACTGGTCCTGTCCAGAGTATCATTCTATTATCGTCCTCCTTTAGAAGATAACATAGAGGACTAGCTTCATTCCATTATCATAACAATAGAACTGGTTTCACTGCCCAAGGATTGCTTTTGCAAATATAGATGTTGCATAAATCAATATGTTGCTGTATTTATTAAACATACAAGCTCTTCTTGCATATGTTTTGGTGCCTTATCCAAACACAAACAGTACCTAGCTAAACCAGTTGGGATACAATTCCCAGAATATCTAGCAAGCAGAGCCATGCCAAAGAATGAGAATGGAGAAGTCTGTTCTAATCCATTTCAGTGAGCTCTTGCACTAGACCTAAGGTGTACTACATATATGGGGATTTTCATTAAAATGCAACAGAAGATCATACAATGCATATATGAGAATGACATGTGATAACTTGCAACATAATGATTGAGAAGTTGTTTAAATGTTTCTTACTCTACTTGCCTTGTATCATTCAGCACTTTGTTAACAAATTATGAAGATTCTTCCTAAAGCTCATAATAATTAATCACTCTTCTCTCTTTTTTCCTGCAAGCAAATAGTATTTTTGTTACTGGCTGAATAAACATGGAGATTCAGGCACTAGTTTGAAAGGTTTTCTTAAAGGTCTTTATTTGGCTGCAGCCTGCATTTTTTTTTATGATTGCTGTTGTTGTGACACTGCTTAGGGGAGTCTCAAGTTGAGAAGCCCTTTCTGTTCCTCTGCATTCATAAATCTCTTCCTCCCTCTGGTATTTTAATAGATCTTTATGATTCATTCTCATTATTTTTTCCCCCCTCAGATGCTGATGGACCTCCAGTCAGATGCTTCCTTCTAGACTTCATACCTTCATTTGTTTGGTAGCAGAATACAAAGTAGTCATCGTGGGAGGACAAGAAAAGCTCTGGGCACTGGGTTTTGGACTGGACTGCAAGTCGGCGTGATATCTTTTGCTTTTCAATAGTTGGGCAACCATGGAGAATCTATCCCAGGACATACTGCTGGAGTGTCAGATTTGTTTCAATTACTACAGCCCACGGAGGAGACCCAAATTACTGGACTGTAAGCATACTTGTTGCTCTGTTTGCCTTCAGCAGATGAGGACCAGCCAGAAGGACCTGAGGTGTCCATGGTGCCGAGGTATCACTAAACTCCCACCTGGGCTCTCTGTCTCCCAGTTGCCAGATGATCCGGACGTCGTTGCCGTGATTGCAATACCCCACACTTCAGAGCACACTCCAGTCTTCATCAAACTTCCTAGCAATGGGTGTTACATGTTGCCCTTGCCCATCTCCAAAGAGAGGTCTCTATTGCCTGGAGACATTGGCTGTCGTCTCTTGCCAAGCAGCCAACAGAAGTCTCTCACTGTGGTCACAATCCCAGCTGAGCAACAACCATTGCAGGCTGGGATGCCGCAGGTTACAGGAGACGAGGAGCAAGACCAGAGGGGCATTGTGAAAAGCTCCACCTGGTCAGGGGTTTGCACTGTCATCCTGGTGGCCTGTGTCCTAGTTTTTCTTCTCGGTATCGTCCTCCACAATATGTCATGCATCTCCAAACGTTTCACTGTTATCTCCTGCGGCTGAAAGAAGGCTGCAGCAAGCTCCTCTTGTGAGCTAGATTTAGGGGTTTGGGAGGGTGGTATTGATGGTGACTGGAGGCCAGGAGGTGAAATGCTGTCACATGGACTGAATCATTGATGCCAGGCAAGCTGATTGACAGTCCAGAGTCTGCTGTAAAAAGTAGGACAACAAGATCCTCTGATAGAGTGTGAGGCATACCCGGTGCTTCTCTGCTCAAAGAAGACTGCATGCATACTCACTTAACAAATGATCTGTAATCTATAATGATTTCATCATGTTATGAGATTAAAGATGTCTATTTAGCTGGTTCTACTGTACAGGTCATGATCTTTCCCTTTCTTTTTCTCTGTCTCTTCAGAGTAGTTGATTTACAAATGAAAATTCTGTATGTTCAAGTAGAATTAAACATTGGAATGAAGACAGTCAATCTACCCAGTGTTCTCCAGACATAGCAAAAACGTAATTCTCTCTTTATTTTTCAATAGCAGCAGGGAAAAGTATGAAATGTAATCATTTAGGCCAGGAGGACTTTTTTTTGTATCTTTCAAATTGCACATTCATGAAAATGGTTTTAAAAATTTGTCCCACAGGTATAGAAAGGGAACATTTTTTAAAAGTATTGAAAATCTTCTAGATGTAATATATGTGTAAGTTTATGCTCATTCTATTTTCTTCTGTAGTTTAAATGATTTTGTTTGTTTGTTTGTTTTTTTTAAAAAAAATTGAAATGAGACCATAAGCATAATAGCAATAAAGGAAGCTAGGAAGGATATCTAGAAGTCTGGCCAAAATGATTGTCTCTGTCTTCTTCTGTCAAACGCTACTTGAATATGTAAGTTCTCAACATGGTACTTCACATGCATATAATGGTCATATGATTCAGAAATAGCAGAGATCATGTTATCCAAGAGAGAATATGTTTACCGAAATGACAGAATTAATGGTTTTTATTAAAGTTCCTTATCCTCTGGAATGCAAGTTGAAGTTACCTTATCAAAGGAGACATAATATAATAGCTATGTTTGTAGATGCTTATTTATTATTGCGGCTGTGAGATATTGGCGGGCATTATGGCTGTAATCCAAAGTAGATAAAACCTATATTGTGCTGTCCCTTGTAATGAAAGGCTTTTATAATGTGAAAATGTTGCCATTACAAAAGTAGATAAGGGGGGAAAATAAGGGCATAGTAGTCAAATGAATGATAATCCAACTGAAGTTAAAACCATGTAGGTCAAGCTTCCCTATTTAAATGTTCAAATTGACAAGTATTACCAGGATGAATGGTCTTCTACAGATATTGGACAACTTTGTCAATAATCAGGAAAGGGTTTGTATTCATAGCAGTAAGGAAAGAAAGTCTGAAACTAGTGGCTCCCATAAAAAAGTTTGGTGGTTATATTGAGGGAAAGCATGAAAATTGTATTGGTGGCAGTTTAGCTGTTGAATCATGCCATCTGGAACCAATGATTGCTGTTTATCATGTGCTCAAAGAAACTCTACTAACTTGTCCAGTTTTTCAGAAAACATTGTTCATTATCTCAAAATGTTCAAGAAAAGGCATGTTGATTTTAGTGTGATCATTCCAACTGAGGCACAACAGAGGCAAGTTGGGAAGCTGCCAGAGAAAATGGCTAGTTAACTAAGGAACTTAACTTGGAGCTCCAAAAGAGACATGAGGGATACACCAAGAAATAAAAAACAGAGGTGCTTTTATTCCTTGCCTTAACCTGCATTTTGGTCTAACATATAGTAAGCTTTGAACACATTTCCCATTTTCTTCAGATGAGTATAAGGACTGGACATAGCTATTTCTTCACCAATGATAGAAAGCATTAGGAAGAACTCTGTTTTTCACAGTTTTCATTTCTCCACGATACATTCTTCACTTGATGGGCCCTATATCCTTCTCTTTCTACTTTTAATGGTGCCATGTCTTTGTATTTGTATGTAGCACTTGTCCAGTTTGGTGTTTAAGCAGTTTATTTAGAGAAATGTTTTGCCATAAATTAGAAATTGCTTGTTTCTTTCCCCTTTAATTTATGGCTAAACTAGAGGATCTATAAGATTGTGGGACACAGCTGCTGTTGGCTCTGCTGCTTCTTGCAAGTGAGTGATAATATATCTGAAGGAGCACAAGTCCTATCATAGCTGCAATACTGCCCCTAGTTAAACAAATACAAAATACATTCAAACAATTCAACGTATTCATTAATTATCCCAAGTCAAACATTTATTCTGAATTCCTGAAGACACAAAATCTCCCTGTTCCCTAAAAGTAGTAATTATGGTAGGAAGAAATTAAAGCAGACTGTTGACTTCTCAGCTTGATTCCTAAAACATCATTATCAACATTATTAACAATAGTATTACATGGGGGAGAGGGGAAAACTCCTTTTGAAATATTTGTATTAGTGATCAGTTCCATATCATTTGACAGCAACGAAGCATTATTGGGTACGTCATAGGAACCTGAAGTTTCTATCCTAGCAGGATGATATGCAGTGATATACAGTATGAGTTTATATTCTGTAATAACTATTTTCTTTAGTAGAAATTTGAGAGATGGGCATAAACTAACAAGATCTAAGCAGGGTTATGTTTGGAATTTTGAAAGTATATGGAGATCTTCACAAATAACTAATTATAAAATATAATTATAAAACCCATTTACTATACAGAAAAGGAGTAAATTTGCTTCTAGACCCTAAGAGCCCAGCTGACATCTCTAGGACTTCCTAAATGTAGATGTTAGATCTGGAGGAACTTATGACTTGCTAGGAACTATGTTCCGCCCTCTGGTTGAAGGCCATTTTGGCTAAGGCATAAGAATTAAGTTTATAATACTTTATAAAGAATGCCAAGCATTGCATGATTTTGGTGCATTAATAATGAATTGTGGAATACCATGTTCTTCACTCCACAAGGGTCTCCTGGGGGAATTAATATGGAGGATGCATGTCTTGTAGAACAAGCTACAATTCCTACAATTCCTATTATTCTGAGTCTCACATGCTACTTTGCTTAAAGTTTGATCCCCAACTGGTGGGGCTGTCAGAAAGAGGCTGAGATGTTGAACGGTCTACTCAGGTAGATCTTTATGGCTCATCTGATGCCTGATTTGTGCCAATCCCCTCTCTAATTGGGACTTGGAACCGGCTAAAAGGAAGGTAAGTTCACTTGCTGGCTCTAGTGAAAACTGAATTCATCTTAGTTATGACATTGGGTCAAGGCACAGAATGTCCCCATGTATAATATCCATCTAGCAGTAGAGGTTGTAAAAAAGGGAGTAGGAGGTCATACCCCTTTCTATGTCAGTTGCTGTAGGCTTGATTCATACTAGGATTACTTAGTGGGATCTGCTCAGTATATTGAAAAGGTGATAGATGGTCTTCAGTGACCTGGGGATGGAATGAAGTAATCTTGGGTTGAGAGCTGAGGAAATCTGATATAGCTGTGTGAAAGAGGTTTTTATGTATTTCATTAGTCTCCAATTTACTTTAAAGTTGATATGGGTCACTGTTGTTAGTATTTCTCTTTTTGTTGGTAAGAGAAGGCACATCTTCTAGACTAAGATAGAGTCTGAGCTGATTAGTTCAGAGGATTTCTGACTCCTCAGAATGATCTGTTTCCTGCCTGGTCTAAGGATATAAGACAAATGTGGTAAAGACGAAAAGAATGGGAGATATAGCATGACATTTGCTGTCTTAATTTCATATTTTTATTGATTGGGACAATGCTTTCTTTTTTTGTCCTTGATTTCTAATAGGACTTCATCTTGAGCCTCTCTGAACTGCTTGCCTTTGAATGAGCCTGATATTAGGCTCCATTTGAATTACGTTACAGATTTTGCAGCCATTTGTTGCCTCTTCATGGTGACATTCATCATTGCATCCTTGGCTAAGAACTAGGTCTCACATGCTTAGGGCTGCAAGGCCTCTATTTTCCTGTCATTTAAATATTTTGGAGTATCTTACCTGACTTTATTATAACCTCCTACAGCAGCCAATCTAGGACTACTTGAGATAAAATGCCAATCTAGGACTACTTGAGATAAAATATAGAGTTTTACCTTAGGGAAGAAGAAGTACATGACTGCTGATCCCAGAGAACATCTTTGCTATCCATAGATCTGTTAAAAATATGTAGGAATGGAATATAGTTTGATTACTAAGGTTTTGATAAATTTTCCTGAGAAGATGAAGGAAGTCTGATTTTTGCATGAGCTGACAAGGGACAGCTCCTTGAGGAGGACTGTTTGATTGGTCCTGAAGGAGCAATCTCCAAGTTATATACCCCTAGATGTGGGGACTGCTAAAGATTGAATCTGTGAAAGAAGATCACTTTCACGTTGTTGGACTTAAAAGAGACAGAGTAAGAAGAGTATTTGCTGCTTTTGAAATTTGGTGTTGGAGAAGATTCACAAGAATATCTGGAACAGCCAAGGAAACAAACAAACAAAAAAAAAAATGCATCATTGAACAACAGTTCTTGCTTGAAGCACAAAAGACCAGGCTCAAATTATCCTAATTCAGGCACCTTATGCAAAGACTTAACTTTGTGGAAAAGACTATAATGCTGGAAAAGGTGAAAGGAAAACGAAGAAGAGGACAACCATCAGTAATGTGGATTTTGACTCAAAGTGCCAATGGGTGTACCATTGGAAGACCTGAAGGACCAAGTAAGGGATAAATTGACATGGAGCAAATCTATTTGATTACTAAGATGCGACAAAAACTTGATGGCACATAGTCAGTCAGTCGGAAGTTATCTTGCTTCCCAGGAAAGGAACAAGGGAAGACCATGGTATCATGCTGCAGCGGTTGAGGGGGTTAGGAATAGGGGGCACCGTTTTGCGGTGGTTCTCCTTCCTCTCCGACCACTCGCAGTTCGTGTTGACGGGGACAGAGGTCGACTTCGAGGCACCTTGCATGGGGAGTGCTGCAGGGGTCGGTCCTCTCGCCCCTTCTGTTCAACATATATGTGAAGCCACTGGGTGAGATCATCCGTGGTTTTGGGGTGAGAGTCCATCTGTACGCTGATGATACTCAGCTGTACATCTTCACCCAAGACCACCCCAACGATGGGGGTGATCTTGATGTGATGTCTCGCTGCCTGGAGGCCGTGCGGGTTTGGATGGGGAGAAATAGGCTCAGACTCAACTCCTCCAAGACTGAGTGACTGTGGTTCCCGGCGTTGCGATATAGTCAGCTGGTGCCATCGCTGACTATTGGGGTGAGTCTTTACCCCCCACAGAGAGGGCTCGCAATCTGGGTGTCCTCCTGGACACATGGCTGTCTTTAGAAGAACATATGACGGCCGTGGCCAGGGGGGCTTTTTATCAAGTTCGCCTGATTCGCCAGTTGCAGCCCTTTCTGGATCGTGACGCCTTACGCACAGTCACTCACACCCTTGTCACCTCCCGACTGGACTACTGCAATGCTCTCTACATGGGGCTCCCCTTGAAAAGCACCCGTAGGCTCCAACTGGTCCAGAATGCGGCCGCGCGGGTGGTTATGGGCGCAACTCGTGCCCATGTGACACCCCTCCTGCGCGAGCTGCACTGGCTCCCAGTGGTCTTCCGGGTGCGATTCAAGGTGTTGGTTACCACCTTTAAAGCGCTCCATTGCATTGGACCTGGATACCTTCGAGACCGTCTTCTGCCACCAGTAGCTTCCCACTGGCCAGTCCGCTTCCACAGAGAGGGTCTCCTCAGGGTGCCATCGACCAAACTATGTCGGCTGGCGACACCCAGGGGGAGGGCCTTCTCTGTGGGAGCCCCTGCCCTTTGGAATGAGCTGCCCCCAGAAATTCGTAAAATCTCTGATCTCTGTGTATTTCGCTGTGCCCTCAAAACCTTGTTGTTCCGCCAGGCTGGGCTATCAAGGTAAATATTTTAATTGGTTTTTAAAAATGGGATTTTAAATTTGGGGTTTTATGAATTTTATGAATCATTTAATAATTTTAATTATTTTTAAATTTTGTCTGTCTTTGTGCTTTTAATCAGGCTGTACACCACCCTGAGTCCTTTGGGAGAAGGGCGGTATAGAAATAAAATTAATAAATAAATAATAAATAAATAAAATAAAGGAAAAGAGCTTGAGTTACAGTCACATAACAGAATAAGTTTGGCAGTAATTCCCATAGTTACCATTACATTATTCTGCTGTACTGTACATTGTTCTAGTCCTGTACTGCCTGCAAAATGTTTCTCTGCACATCTTTCTCATCCAGTATATTTCACTGATATAGACGGACATGAAAAGGGGATATATATTGGTCACTCAGCAGATCCTATTGGAAGAGCCCAAGAAGGCAAGAGTTCAGAAGAATGAACTTGTGCATTATAGCTTGCACAAAAGACACCCCCCCCAACTGGTTCTCTTTATATGTGTTAGGATGGAAATTTGGGGAGTTGTTATCTGGAGACAATTGGTTTTTAAAAAGATCTAAAATGTACAGTATTAGTTTTGGTAGGGTTTTTAAGAGGCAATCTAACACAGTTAATAGATATCAGGAATTGAAAAGTTAATGAACTATGCCCCTATGGAAATGCATGTAAACTCATATTCCTAATTCATAAAGTACCATTGTGCATCATGAGGTTCATTTTGAACAGCTAATAATAGGTTGAAAGACAACAGTTATTAATCTAAATTCTTCTGCTTGTCTACTTATTAGACTCAGGGCTGGGCTGGATAAGAAACAATTATAATTATTTACTATATTTACTATAATTACTATTTATCCTTCATTTTTAAGAATTCAACCAAAGAACACAACATATAATAAATCCTGTAAGATATGTACATCTTTAACAATCAAAACATGTTGATTGAAGCTCAACTGCTGAAAGTTAAAATTAGAGGAGAATAAAATTAAAGGAAATTTAACTTCTGTCCATAACTTTGATTAAAAGACAGAATGAATAGTGAGCATCCTATTTTAACTGGACTTTGGCAACCGTGCTTGTTTTATATCTCATGTATGAAATTGGCCACATATATTAAGCGCTTGTGGATATCAAACAATACATTCTACCTTGATTTAGCTTTGGCCACTCTCTAAAGTTTCGATTGAAAAGGAATATGTCTCACTTGTAACTATGGTGAGGTTCCCTGAAAACACAACAGCCTTTGTGTTTAGGACCTGTGAATGTTTGGCTAAGTTTGGCTTTGGTGTGAATCTGAAGAAGAAAGTCCTGAGACTGCTGTTGTGAAAGAACCCAATATGAATTGGCTTTAGGGGTGAGGCTAGAGGTAATCCTCGACTCACAACAGTTCATTTAGTGACCGTTCAAAGTTCAAACAGCACTGAAAAAAGTGACTTATGACCGCTTTTTCACAGTTAACGACCTTTGAAGCATCCCCATGATCATGTGATGAAAATTCACTTAACAACCAGGATACTAATTTATCAACTCCAGTGATTCACTTAACTGTGGCAAGAAAGGTTTTAAAATGGGGCAAAACTCACTTAACAAATGTCTCACTTAACAACAGAAATGTTGGGCTCAATTGTGGTCGTAAGTCAAGGACTACTTGTATAGACTCAGCAGTTGCCTAAAGTGGGGCTATTGTTACAAATTGGCTCAGGAAGAAGAGATTTAGATGTAGGGTTATAAAGTAGAGTTGTGAGAACTGGCTTTGTTTGTCCTGGAATTCAAAGCAATATAGTTAAATGTAACCTACTTAGGATATAATCCTAAGGATATAATTGTCCTCACTTTAGGCATGAAACACAGGTGAATGACTTAGGGCTAGTCTCAGCCCAACTCGCCTCACAGGTTGTTATTGTGGGGAAAATTGGAGGAGGAAGAAATATTACCTCGAGTTGTTTATAAAAATAAAAAAGGCAAGATTTAAAAATACCTAAAAGGAAATCCAAATCAAAAAGTCAGCTGTATTTTACATCAAAGCTGGTGTTGGATGTTGCAAGCAGAATTGAGCCATTCTGTGGCTGAAGTAGTGCTGACTTTGTGAACAATTAGCACACATGAACATCAGTTACGTGAGCAAAAAACAAATCCTACAAGTTTGTCGCTTTTATCAGGAAACGTATACCACATCTCTGGCCTTGGGATGCTGGATCTCCAGTTCCTCAGAAGTAGAAAAATGAGCACAGCCGGAAAAGAATAAGTCAGGTTTTCTCCCCAAAGTGTAGATTTCAATTTGCAGGATTCTGGCAACTTTTTAAACTGCATTTTTCATGCCAATCTGAGTAGGTCAGGGTGGTGACAAATATGGAAAAATGGCTCAGTGCCACAACAACAAGCAAAGGGAGAGCCAACTCCTCTATTAATGCCACCAACTCTCTTTCTCATACACGCTTACAAATGTATTTTAACTGAGTGAATGGTGGACTAAAAATACAAAATTAGAGAACCACTGATGTAAACAATCTTTCAGGACTGATGGAAGGTTAAAAATCAAGGGAAAGTATCATTCTCAAAGGTTTCTTCGGCAATGCATACCAGTTTTAGAACTCTTTGCCAGTTTTAATTCTAGAAATGTACCAAATTGTTGGGCTATTTCCATGTTAAGATCTGATAGCTCAACATAACACTGAGATTTATTCATAGAATCAAGAGTCCATCATATGTTTTTTATTGAATGAAAAAGAGGCAGTTTTTTCCACCTACAAATAAAGCCTCCTTGGCTTTTTATGTAGTAGGATAGCTTGTCAGATGGACAAGACGAAATAAATATTTAATATTTTATTTAAATAAATAAAATGTTTCAGAAATGCATAGAAACTCTTGGTTAATCCATGCTTTTGTGAAGAGGCAATTGTACAATTACTTCAAAGAGCTGTTCCTTAGATATTTATCTACTTAAGAATCTGTGGCAGAACTACAGAAGATTTTTTTAATAGATTTGTGACCTTTACTTGGTAGCCTTCCCTCACTCCCACTTTCTTGCTCATCCCTCAGCTTCCCTGTATCTACCCAGTGTGGCACAAGCAATAAATATTTGCAAGCCAATACTGACCGTCAAGCACATTGTTTCATCCTTATTCAAAGCTGTTAGATAAATTGTCTGATGGTTCAGGTCCATATCTTCCTCAAATAAGGATTTAGATCTTGTTTGCATCACAGAAAGGTAACGATAACTATTTGGAAGATACGATTTCAAAGCATACTTTAAAGTATTCCACCAAGGAATTGCTTTTAAAAAAAATGTTCCTAAACATTCTCTTGAACAGGAACACTTCCAAGTATTATATCTGGAAGAAAAACGATCCCAGCAATACATAAACTTCTACCCTTATTTTCCACACCATCACTACCAATTAATATTCTGAAGTCAGTACAGTATAGCATAGAGTTGCCATTAATAAAGAAAATATTGCAGCTTTAAAAAGGCCATTACGCCTGAGACAAAACATTTTAGGTGATGTTTATTAGCCAATTATTTGAAGGTTAGAGGGGAATATTGGAATGAAGGTTTTATTCCTTTCCCCTTAAAAACTTGCATTTATTATGAAGTCCACACTTTTACAAGTAAATGAAATAGCTTCATACACAGTACCTGCATTCATATTTGACTATTTCCCCTTTCTAATAAAGCTTACAATTCGAGTCTGGACTGATAACAAGAGACTCTGAACTCTGCTGAAATGTACTTTGGTTTAGTCTTCCGTCTGACAGATTTATTATGATTATATGGAGCTGATGTCAATAAAGGTAAAGATAGTCCTAGCAATGCAGTTTTGATAATGTGCAAGAGAGTTGTAGTTAATGCCAGACAATCATGCATTCAATTGAATCACAAAGCTGCCAGTCCATCTTTTATCTGAGTTCTTCACTTGTTGCAACGCTGCTTGTATTTGTTTTTTTGTTTTTTTTTAAAAAAAATACCAATTGTGCATTTCCTTTCTATTGTGACATAAAAATAAGCAACCTGATCGTTGCGTGGAAAAGTTTATATGCTTAATGTTAGGCATCCAGAAACTTGTGGCAAGTGTTGTGGATTTTGTAACAGAATGGTAGATTTTTGTAAGTATGGCTCATAGAGATAACTGCTTGCCAAGTTCCTTTGTTGTTGGAACAACCACACATCCATTAAGGCATTTAAGCAAATGAACCAAAGTATTTGTTGTTTCCTTAATTGATTAGGTAAAGTGGAAAGAGATTTATTTTTCAAAACACACCCACATAAAAATGACAATTTTAGGAAAAGCTGTTGAAGAAAACAAAGACATTCAGACTTGCAATCCAACTAAAAATAATGATCTTTAATGATAAGAATAAGAGTCAAAGTATGTACGATATGCACATAATAATAGGTTTGGGAATTACTTAGGTTTATGTCTGATTTTTTTCTGAGTGAAGCAAAGTGGGGAAGATCTGTGACTGGGACTCCTGCCTAAGACAACATGGATATAAAGTTCCTACTGAAATTTACGTGGAATTAATGCTAACAAAATACTGTCGAGGGATGGGAGTTACAAGGGAATGGAGAACGTTTTGGATGAACTCTTTAGTTTATTGGCCAGAAATCAGATTTTTACACTACTGGTTGCTGTCTTTTACCTGATGTCAACCATCCCATTTGGCACATTCAACAAAAGAAACGGCCGGCTATTTAGGATGACCAAGATGTAGCTTTATTGAAAGATTCATCTATGCACAGCAGAAGCAAAGTCAGTTCTGGGATTTTCCTGCAAAAACCCACATAGATAAAACCTCTTTTTCCCCTCCGGGCCACCCACAGTTCACCAATTGAGTTCAGTTATTTTGCTTTGGGAAAAACTGTCTGTGCCGCTCAAACCTTCTTCATAACATGTCCTTGGTAGATAACGTCTCGCTGGCAACAGAAGGCTCTTGTTCATTCCATAGCTTCCCTCCCCCTTAGGAATTCAGCCCCCTTCTCCCGTCACTGTTTGGCAAACTGCGAGTGAAAGCAAGTGCAGGCAACTATGGAATCGAGCAAAGTTTGATCCCTGATTTGGGGAATTTAGGCATACAAAGCATATGTTCTATCTCTGCAAAGGCCTCTCAAGGTTTTTTTGCTTCTGAAATATCGGGGGACAAAACCCAACCATTCCCTTTTAAATACAGGTAGTCCTCGACTTACAACAGTTCATTTAGTGATTGTCCAAAGTTACAACGGCACTGAAAACAGTGACCTATGACCATTTTTCACACTTACAACCATTGCGCCATCCCCTTGGTCACATGATCAAAATTTAGATGCTTGGCGACTGACCCATATTTATGACGGCTGCAGTGTCCTAGGCCCTTTTGCGACCTTCTGACAAGCCAAGTCAATGGGGAAGCCAGATTCTCTTAACAACCATGTGACTAACTTAACACCTGGAGTGATTCACTTAACAATTGTGGCAAGAAAAGTCATGAAATGGGGCAAAACTCACTTAACAAATGTCTCACTTAGCAACAGAAATTTTGGGCTCCATTGTGGACATAAGTCAAGGACTACCTGGAAAAGGAATATCTATCCTTGGATATGTTTGTCCTTTAGGTAATTTATAGCTGCGATCCCTTACAATTTTTGTATAAAAAGTGCAGGACCACCAGAATTCTACTGCCAATATTGGTGCAGTGTTTTTTTTTTTGGGCAGTGATAGTACCTAGTTTTCAATTAATGTTTTAAAATAAGCGTGTTAAGCTAAGCTTCTGAGAGCCTGAATGCATGCATGCATGCATTTTGCATTGTAAAGTCTCCCAGACAGGATAACCTCTCCCTGCCCAAAGGTTTTGGCCCATCTTATTTTGGTGATATCAAAGCTATGCCTACTATGATCCTTGAAGGTGAATGACACAATAATTATAACAACAAATGGGTGGTTCCAGCCCCAAAAGCATTGTTTACTCACCCCTTAGTGGAGACATCAGAATAGTTAACTTACTTTAAGTCTTACAGAGAAAGTAGTTTTGGAATCTTGCTTAATGTAAAAACTCACAGAGACTCCCAAGTCAATATGATTCAAAGGTCCATTTCACAACACCCCCTATGTCCTTGCAAGTAAATTTTTTAAAGTCTGTGACTCTTCGCCAAGTTTTAACATCTAGCCTCTGGTCAACAGAAGTACCCAAGATGTAATAGCAACACATCAATGATGTCATTGGGACTAGGTGTTGATGCTTTACCCACTGGCTAACAAGGTCTTGCACATAATAAATTGAGTAATCTCAAATCCATTGGAAACACAAGAAGGGAATATGATTAGATTAGATAAATATTAGTTTTGCAAATGACTGCTTATTTTATGTCCCCTCCCTTGTTTACTCTATTTCCAGGACCCAATCAAGGGAACATGAAGGCAGGGAGCAAACGTAAAATTATTCTTAATTTAGTCATGATAATGATATACATATAAAAACATATAAGTTCTCACCTTCAATGGTAAGCAATGCTACACAGATTTCAGAAATGGAAGAAAAAAATAATGAGACCAAGAAATTAAAGGTTTGCACTAAAAAATTAAAAAGGAAGCATAGCAAAAAATAGAGATCATCAACAGTACTCCTTGTATCCCTCTGTAACTTTCTACACTTGCAAATCATGCTTGTTTATGTCAATAAATAATAACAGTTTTAGTATTACAGTGGTAACAATCATGCTTGTCCTTTTGCTCTATTTTTTTTTTTAATGTTGTCTGAGATCTTTAAATGATGCTGGTCCCCCTTTTTAAGAAAAACCCTTCATCACTGGTATCAAATCTTTCTCAATAAGAGCTCCACTGACTACAGAGCTAATATTTCTATAAGTTGTGTGCTTGTGTAGGAAAACATATGTACCATTTTGTGGTGCAGTTAAGAGAATAGCATATGAAAAGTCATTCTAGGGCTCAGAGCCAGAAAAAGTGCTTTTTCTGTAGAAGATCTTAAACTCCCAGTATCTCTGGGACAGAAAGATTCATGTTTGAAATTCTTTGTGCAGTCAGTGTGATGAACTGTAGTGGTTAAGGAACTGAACTAGAAGTAGACTCTAGTTCAGCTTCACATCAGCAATAGAAGCCCCGTACAGGACTCTAGCCCAAGCTTCCTTGTAAGGTGGTATAAAGGGGTGGTGTGAGACATGTAGGTCCTAAGAATGTATGGACATAAGATGGGATATAAATGCTAGGGCTCTGCAGGTACTGAAAAAAGATGCTCTGTAACAGAGGTCTCCAACCTTGGCAACTTTAAGGCTGGCGGACTTAAAGTTGGTTGGGAAATTCTGGGAGTTGAAGTCCGCCACCTTAAAGTTGCCAAGGTTGGAGACCCCTGCTCTATAAAACATGCTAGCATGAGCAAAGCAGTCCTCTTCAAACCATTAAAGCAGCTAGGTCTGTTATAATTGCTGGGGTGGCTGCTTCAAAAGCTGTCATGGCATGCATACACAACACTTCCTGTACAGTCTTTGGAGCAATTATGAGAGCTTTCAAAACAATGCAGCTGCTTTGATAGGTCTGCTTTGTTTACACAAATAGGCTTTGCAAACCATCTGCTATTGAATCACACTCAGACACAGATACATAGACACACACAGTGGTGAAATCCAAATTTTGTTACTACCGGTTCTGTGGGCGTGGCTTGGTGGGCATGGCAGGGGAAAGATACTGCAAAGTCTCCATTCCCACCCCACTCCAGGGGAAGGATACTGCAAAATCTTCATTCCCACCCCACTCTGGGGTCAGCCAGAGGTGGTATTTGCCAGTTCTCCAAACTGCTCAAAATTTCCACTACCGGTTCTCCAGAATCTGGCAGAATCTGCTGGATTTCACCCCTGGACACACACACACACACACACGGTGAATCAAAAGCGCCCCCATTGACAATGGATTATATAAATTACTAATGACAGATATGGTTGCCATTTTCCTGTAAATACTTCCTTATTCGTTGAGACTCATGACCTTTAGACATTCCGAAGTACAGTAACATTTTCTCTGGAAAAAAATAATATTATGATTGGCCTATGGAGCCTGATTTTTGGCGCATTCTGTAGACACACACACACACACATGTTTTGAATATCAACTCCAGCCAGTATAGACCAGACTGCCCATTGCAAGGAATTGTAATCCAAAACATAGTTACTGGGCAAGCCAGTTTGGTCTCGTGGTTAAGGCACTATGTTAGATACCAGGAGAATATTTCTATTTAGGCATGAAAAACCAGCTGAGTGACTTTGAACAGTGTCTCTCTCGGCCCACAATGTCATGCTTGGGCAACAAGCCAGTTGGTCAATTCCTGTCACAGCCAAATGGATCAACACTTGGTTGACTAAAAAAAAATAAAAATAAACTGTGCACTTGTGGGAAAATGCTAAGAAGAAAGAAAAGAAAAATTTGGTGCAGCAACTAATATGCTGGAAGGGAGGTGATCTGTTGAATATAAAAGCACTTCTGGTGTTACTCAAGCAAAGAAAATTTTTTGTTGTCCTGGGGAAATTTTTTTACCAATGCTTCCCATCAGATGCACAACACAATTTCTATTATGTCAGTGCTCTGCACAGAAGCCGGATCTGTGCAATTTCCCCAAATCGAGGTAAGTATGGAGTTTCTGGTTTTTTAAAAAATGCATGTGTTTCCATGTTGTAATAACATTGCACAGGAGTGTTTCAAACAGAGGAACAGAGTCATCAGTGTTGTAGTCTGCCAGCAGCCTGCGGAGCTGGCAGCGGAGTTGGACAGTGAGGAGGCTGGGGAGGAACATGGGCCAGTCCTGGAGTCTGGGGAAGGCCCGGACAAGGGCTCTGCGTCAGAGGCAGAGATGGGAGTTATGCACGGACTCCGGAGCCCTCAGAGTCGGACAGCAGAGAGGCAGAGGAACAGGAGGAGCCTGTTCCTAGTGCATGCATGCGCAGAGCTGCCAGAAGGCAAGAGCAGCTAAAGCAAAAGGGATGACTTGGGAGTAAGGCTAGGAGATGATTGCCCCCATGATTGATGAGCCTGGTGGCGCAGCAGACTAAAGCACTGTTATTAACTGTTATTAACATCAAGCTGTCTGCAATTACTGTAAGTTTAAATCTCACCAGGCTCAAGTTGACTCAGCCTTCCATCCTTTCTAAGGTAGGTAAAATGAGGACCCAGATTGTGGGGGCAATAAACTGACTTTGTATAAATATACAAAAGTATGAAGTCTATTGCTTAACGCATTGCAAGCCGCCCTGAGTCTCCGGAGAAGAGCGGCATATAAATCAAATTAAAAAAAAAGGGACGACTTGGGAGTAAGGCTAGGAGATGATTGCCCCCTCCCATAAGGCTTAAAAGAGAAACAAAGGCACTTGGACCTTTTGCAGGAAAGCAACATTGATAACTGTTTCCAGTCAGCATCTCTTGTTTGTTTCTGAACTTTGTGGGGCTTTGCCAAGTAAGGCCTTTGTCAGGGTATCAAAGAAGATAAAGGTTGGTGATTATCCTGAAGGACTTCTTCCGAAGGACTTGTTTTTGGCAACTAATTGGGACTCAGCTGGGAGTGAACGTAATTCTCAGCCTTTACAATAGAATAGGGTTTTTTGGGACTAATTGTGTATTGTAATGACTCAGTAAGCCTAGGTCACAACAATCAGGTCCTGTTAGCCCACAAAACAGGCATTTTGTGACTCCTTTTCTCATCAAGGTAAATAGTTTTCAGGAGATGTGTTTTGATTGTCATTATCCATCAGGCCATTTTCAGAAACTTTTCAGTTCTTGCAAGGACCTCTTAGAAATGCATTTCTGAATTTCCTTTGATGTTTGCTGTAACAACAACATTTAAAAAAAAAATGTTGCTTCAAGAAAATGCTGGATGAACTTCCTTAAACTGAACTACCCTCCCATCTAGGTCTGACTGGTATTGAGTGACACCTAGAAAGCCAAAGGTTTCATCCTGATCCTACAATACAAATTTCTAGCCTTTTTGTTAGGATTTTTAACTAAGATTCTTCTATGTATTCAGCTCTGAAGCTTTGACTGAAAAGCAGAAAAGAAGGATGAGCAGTTGTGAGTCTTCCCTTTCTCTTTAGGTGACTATCTAAAATTGAGATTTTGGATTTATAATAGTTTTAATTTAGGCTTCAATTAAGTGGCATACTGTTATGGTAATATTTAGTAAATATTTATTACATTTAGTAAAATAAATTCCCAAATAATAAGGTATCTGGATTTCATTGGGACTATTTTGTATTGGGTGAAAACTAGTGATCTATTAAGATTTCAAGGAATGAGTGCTTTGGAGTGCTGCAGGTAAATTTGTATCATACATATTATCTGTAGTTTAATTAAGATACGCGAATCACTTGTTGCCAAGCAAATGCTTGTACTGGGCTTTACTATGATCCAAAGCTCAGAGGAAGATTGACAATTTATCCTGCCTGAGTGAAAGCAGATTATCTGTTCACATGTCAAGGAAATATTTGTAGAATAAATGGGAGAGTTTACAATTACAGAAAGTTCTACAAATGGATCCTGGTCAAAACAAATGCTTCAGTTTAGATTATGGTAATATTACCTTACCTTCATTTCTTTAAATAAGTAGGACTTTAAAGTGTTTAGCATTCGCTGAAATAGGTCCACCTGCATCTGGAGGTGGATGTCTTTCTTTTAGTAAGTTTCATTATTGTGTTTCCCCAATAATAAGACCTAGCATGATTTTTGCGTATGTGCCCAATATAAGCACTACCCCCCAAAATAAGCCCTACTTAAGTGTCTGCTGGCCGGCCGCCCATTCTGTCTGGTTGTTCGCAGTGCCACTGACACGAGATGAGGTGGGGTGAGGGGGAGTGGAGCTGCCCCATGCACACACCAGCTTACCTCAGGGCCCCCACATCCAGGCCATCCACATCCCAAAAACTGCCTCGTGGCATTAGTACCAGACACTGGTCCACTTCCGGCACCGGCGCAGTAGTGGAACAGGAGGCTGAGTGACTCACCAGGACTGCAGCCATGAGGTGGAACTTCCCCATGTGCCCCATACTGGCTTACCTCAGGGCCTCCTCATCCAGACAATCCACACCCTGACAACTGCCTCACTTTGTGGCGGTGGCTCCAACAGCCCTGTTCAGCAAGATCCCGCATGGCTGCCAGCCCACTTCTGCTTGCTTGTGGCTGCAATGAGCAGGAGGCAGAGCGATGTGCTGGTGCCGCAGCCATGAGGGGAGGCAGGTGTTGGGGTGTGGATGGCCTGGCTGCGGAGGCCCTGAGGTAAGCTGGTGCAGGCTGCATGGGGAGGCTCCACCCCACCGCCTCACAGCGGCACTTCAAAAAATTAAAACTTCCACTGAAAATAAGCCCCAGTGTTTATTTCTGAACCCAAAAGAAAATAAGACCAGGTCTTATTTTCGGGGAAACACGGTAGGTTCTGTAGAACTTAATAGTGAATGTTATTTCAGATTGTAACCTCTGTTTTCCAAGAAGTCCCACCAAATTCTTCTTTTCTCCATTAAACTGGTGATTCTGAAACTTTGCAATACATCAAAGATAAACTGAACTTCTGTGATCCACCTATGAGTAAAACAAATGCTTTCATTGTGGTTAGGGTCTTGCAAAGAATAAATATATCACTTATAGCAATTATATTAGACTAGATGTATCTCTTCTCAAACTTTGTAGTGTCCTGCAGCTGCCTTGTATGGCCAAAACAAGGTGCAAAATTCAGGGCAAACAATAATAATGTGTCCACTTTGGGCAATTTTGATGAAATTTAAAACAGGGTCGAATCCCTTCTAAATTGCTATGCCTTTATTTGGTTCTTGACAATATTTTGAGAAGCCTTTCCTCTCATATTCAAATTTGTTTATTTACCTCTCAATAAAACACATTTCCTAAGCCTCATTCATGCATGGTTAGCTAGCAAATGATAAGAGGTGAAAACTGATAGCTTGGAGACACTCAAAGGGAATCTATGTGTGCAGGATGGCGCCTCTTTTTATATTAAAATCATATAAATAATTTTTCTTGTCCTCCTCATTCTCCCTCCCTCCTTGTTTCTCTTTCACTTATAGTAAATATATTCAGTATAAAATGATTAGGTTCATATTGCTTGGTGGGTTCTTGATCATAATTCCTGGTATATATCATTTGCAATGATATATACAATTTATCTTAATATAAACATATTTGTTTGAGGGATTGCTCTCCAGATGTATGAGTTCTTAGATTGTCTTGTCAAAAAACTGCCAAATGCTAACAATAAAGGAATAGGAGTTAGGGTTGGGAATACATCATATGGCTGTTTATCAATTCGAATGTCTTAAAAGTGTTCTTGCTTGTTTATAGATGGTGTCTAGAAAGCCTGCTTTACCCCAATTGCCATATATTTTAAAATATGGTATTTTTGTATGCCAAACTCTTTATGTCTTGTCCTTTGTATATAAGAAAATGTCGGTTTTTCTGAGAATGTTAAAAAAAACACACCATTTATTATGATTAAAATTCTTTGAAATGATTTCATAGAGACGTGTGTGATTGTCTTGCCCAGCCCATCTAAAAACCTTTCCCGGGACTCATTGAAAAAAAGTTTTCATAAAGTTGAAGAATTTCATATAGTGGAAGAATTCCAAGCATCATTGCCCAAGTATCTGGAAGTGACTTTCAAACACAAGCATGAAGGAGATTGTCAGGTACTGCAGGCATTTTTTTTTTCATGGCTATTTGGAATTTGTGCTTAATGATGCCAAGCTAGTATGGATGCAGACAGAATGATCAATGATGGGATAAGGCATGACCTCAGAGCATTCTATTATTGTTAAAACTTCACCTGTTGCAAATCTGTATCCCAGTCAGATCTTAAACACTAGGTTGTGAAACTAGATCTCCCATTGCAGCATCGAAATATAAGAAAAATCAGATCAAGAGCTAATCTAAACCACAGCTATTTTTTTGGCATTCAGGATTAAGAAGAGCCCTGGGGGCGTAGTGGTTAATGTGCAGTATTGCAGACTAACTCTGCCCACAGCCAGGAGTTTGATCCTGATGGGGCTCAAGGTTGACTCAGTCTTCCATCCTTCCAAAGTCGTTAAGAAGAGGGCCCAGATTGTTGGGGGCACTTGCAAGTAATGCTTCGACATTGTGAACCATCCAGAGGGTGCTATAAAGCACTGTGGGGAGGTGTATAAGCTGTATAAGAAGAAGTATATTGATACAATGATGTCTCTGGATGGGATAAAATAGATATGATGAGCCTATTCAACTATGGGAATTAGATTTCACATGATCCAAAGCAGGGGTGGGCTTCAAAAATTTTAGCAGTTACTGGGTGGACATGGCCATGGTGGCCTAGTCAGCCTCCTGCACCATGGCGGGGGGTGGAGGTGTTTGCCCTTCCTGGGCTCTGGAGCTCTGGAGGCTTTTCTCAAGCCTCTGGGAGGGTGAAAACGGGCTTGTTTCCAGCCTTCCTGTACTTCCGGTAGGCCTGTTTTTCGTCCTCCTGAGCCTCCGCGAATGCCCTGCACTTACCTGCATCCAAAATGGGCTGCGTGGGGATTCCTGGGAGGGGTGGGAGGGGCCAGCCAGGAGTGGGATTTAGGGGTTCTCCAAACTGCACATCTTAGCTAGAGGTTCTCCCAAACCTGCGAACCTCCAGCAGCAATCGGCTTGATACCAGATTGGGCTATTACCAAAATAAGGAACATATGGAAACTGTCTTTCCCCTTTATGCCCCTCCTCCCCAACAGAGTAGCTTCTAGACCCCTATTCTTCAACATCAGCAAATCAAAGATGCATGAATTTCAAATCCTGGAGTTCTCCAGTTAACACTCTGGTTGGGGAATTGAAGTCGACGATCTTTGAGTTGCTGAGGTGGAGAAACACTGGTCTAGACCCTTATGTAGGGCAGTCTGGGAGGAAAGGTGCAAGAACAGTGACTAAAATGTAGCAGAACTCATATTTGATACGTACCAGTTGCCAGGATTCTTTTGTAGCGGCTTTTTAGCTTTCCTGCAATAAATCATGCATTCTTGTATCCTTGTATGTCTTTTTTCCTGTTCCAGTTCAGCTTGCCGGGAAGAAACCTGACAGCAGAGGCTTAATGCTTCTGAAGAGAAGAAGAGGAGGAGGAGAAAGAGCATAATCATACTTCTACGGTTCAGTGTTTTACTAGTGAATGTTGGGAAGGGGTGTAGCCCCTTTTCGTTTGCTATCCATTCTTAACATATTCATTGATTATCCGAGCTTCCATGATTTTCTTTAGTCCCCTTTTAAGGTGACCTTTTAAAGTGGGTCTGTTGTCACATCTGGTAACATGAAAGAGATACAGCACGGAGTAGGCAGGACAATGATGTTCAGTAGGTGGACTCTTTGTCTCTTGAATAATATTTTATTTATTTATTTTTATTTATTTTAGAAAATTTATATTGCCGCCTACTCACCCATGGCAACTCAAGGTGGCTTACATGAATATAAAAACATCATATAAAAATAATAAAAGAAAATAATAAAAATAATAAATTAATAAAATAGTAGCCATCCATCCATCCACCCCCATCCTGGTGACAACACATATTGGTACAAGCCATTTAATGGGCTCCATCCCACTCTGGCTTCCCCAGGCCTGCTGGCAGAACCATGTCTTCAGCACCTTCCAGAAGAGTATTAGAGTGGGGGCCAATCTAATCTCTGGGGGAATGATGTTCTGGAGAGAGGGAGCCACCACGGTGAAGGCCCTTCTTCTGGGTCCTGCCCAGAAGATATTCCTCTCCCCTCCCCTTCCAGTTTTAGAAAGATACTTCAGATGTTCTTTATTGTTTTTTTTTAAAAAAATGTGTTAAACCTATTGAGGGTTAGGAAATATATGTTTGCCAGATGGCCATAACTTGGAAATGTCACCATTGCCTTTTTACAACCACTCATCAAACTTGATTGGTAAAGTTAGAGAGAGACAGGTCTGGGAGGTCCCCTCCTCCCCCAAGTGTGTTTGGCAGCTGCCAGTGGACTCAAGATATCAGTGGCTATCTTGGCATAAGGTCTGCTAATAGGTTCGATAATACCATACAATTAAACAACCAGGTCAAGATTATTTGAAAGGCAAAATTTCCTTGGTTTACAAAAACAAAAACAAAAGTGAGCAGTTTCAGATTCCAGATGCATTGGGACATTTCCCCAGACTGCCTGTTCTGAAGCAAATGGAAGATTCTAGTCAGTTCTGGATGTAAAGAATAGATTTAGCCTTTTTTATGTCACTGTGGACAGAGCCTTGATGTGTCACTTTGTTTTGTTTTACTCTACCAATGATGTTTCTCCCAGCACGTATACATGGAAAGAATGAAGCAAGATCTTTAAATTTCCAAGAGAACAATATTCCTCTATAAACCCTTTATTTATTGACAAAGCAAGTAGCAACATTAGGTTGCTTGTGATTGTTTTCAAGGACATATACTATTTAGCAATCGAATGCCAATGTTTCTTTGTTGTTGTTATCTCTAACATAAAGACATTAATTTTGGGGTCCAGTTAAAGGAGGAATAGACTTTGTCGTATTAGGACATGTTTAGGAAACACAGTTATCAGCGGGAAAAGAGCAGGCCCAGCGTTCCTTGATTTACATCAGATTTGAATCTTACTCTAACAGTCAGGGGAGGTTATCCCTGCTGCTATCTTACTGCTTAGATCTTCCGCTTCAGCAGTTTGAGCTCTGCAAAAAACTTACTTCACGTCTCAGAATCAACACACAATGTCACCCTACCCATGCTGCAAATGTAATCAGACATCCTTGCTGTTCTTGGATCCTCGATTGTTCTACAACTCCCCACTGCTCTACTCAATAGTCTCAGATCAATGGCAGATGTTATCACTGCATTGATTATGTTCCATCAAGTCATTTTTAACTCCTACAAACCAAATAAAATTTCGCCATGACTATCAATCCCTAACTTGTTCATTCAAGTCTCCTAAAATTGTGCCACTGTATCTGAGTTCATGTTCATGTTCCATCAACATCTTTTTTTTTTTAATTAGATTTATATGCCACTCTTCTCCGGAGACTCAGGGCGGCTTACAATGCGTTAAGCAATAGCCTTCATACTTTTGTATATTTTATACAAAGTCAGCTTATTGCCCCCACAAACTGGGTCCTCAATTTACCTACCTTAGAAAGGATGGAAGGCTGAGTCAACCTTGAGCCTGGGGAGATTCGAACTTGCAATAATTGCAGACAGCTTAATGTTAATAACAGGCTTTTAGTCTGTTGAGCTATCCAGGCTCCATCTTCTCTTTCCACTAACTTCCCCAGCATTAGAGATTTTCCAGAGAGCGAAATCTTTGCCTAATGTGTCTGAAGTAGGGTAATTTGAGCCTTGAGTGAGAATTCTGGGTTGATTTCAGGGATGAAATCCAGTAGGTTCTGACAGGTTCAGGTAGCAGAAATTTTGAGTAGTTCGGAGAACTGGCAAATACCACCTCTGGCTGGCCCCAGAGTGGGGTGGGAATGGAAATTGGAGATTTTGCAATATCCTTCCCCCTGGAGTGGGGAGGGAATGGAGATTTTGCAGTATCCTTCCCCTGGAGTGGGGTGGGAGTATCCTTCCCCTGCCACACCCACCAAGCCATGCCCACCACGCCACACCACGCCCACCAAGCCATGCCCACAGAACCGGTAGTAAAAATAAATTGGATTTCACCACTGGTTGATTTGATGTTATTTCTCTAACATACACCTGTATTAGCAATATAAATATTCTGAATTGACTGACAATGTCTCCAATTTGGTATCACTGCAACTGAAGTCCTTAACAGAAAGTTATGAGGACCCGGATTGTGGGGGCAATTGTGGGGGCAATAAGCTGACTTTGTATAAATATATAAAAGTATGAAGGCTATTGCTTATTGCTTAACGCATTGTAAACCACCCTGAGTTTCCGGAGAAGGGCGGCATATAAATCAAATTAAAAAAAAAATAAAAAAAGATTGTATTTATTGCTAATAAAACATCAAAATGTAAATTTTAAAAAATAAAAATTAAGATCTAATTAACTAGTTATAAAGAAAGTTAAGAAACACCGAAGATGCTGAATTACATGGGTTTTTGATTAAGTATCCCTTTCTTACCTTTCATGACACTTCATTTCAACCAAATATTCCCAATTCTTGCCAATGCTGCATTTTACCAATCACACTAATCTTGTTACTGAAGCAGAGAAGCCCTGGTTTTTCTGATTGTTTGATGGCATAAGTCTTCAAGTGACTTCTTTATGGGAGAAAGTGGAGTGATGGTGGATATCATAGTCCACTATAATCAGGGGTGGGTTCTAAATTTTTTTACTGCCGGTTCTGTGGGTGTGGCTTGATGGTCATGTGACAATTCTTTAGGATTTAGCAGAGATACTGGTCTACCAGGCTTTTAACTGCTTGCAGAGTTGTACCGGTTTACTCATTTGTTTTTGGAGGCACCGGTCTACTCATTTGTTTTGGGAGGCACTGGTCTACCCCTTTATTTTTGCAGGCGCCGTCTACTCATTTATTTTTGCAGGCACCAGTCTACCCATTTATTTTTGCAGGCACCGATCTACTCATTTGTTTTCTTTTAACACTGATCAGCCCTTTGAAGCCCCGCAACAAGAGTTTAAACAGTTTTTTTTCCTCTAGCTGATCAGCTGGGACTCAGGAGGCAGCAATAGATTGGGGGTGGGGCCAAATAAAAGGTAAGAATAATGCAGGGAGGGCGGGTGGTGGGCGGGTGGTGGTGGGGCAGAACCGGTTCGGTGACATCATATCGTCACCGCTACCAGCTTGGCGGAACTGGGCGGAACCGAGAGGAACCCACCGCTGACTATAGTACAATATTCATTTTAATGTTGCAAGCTGCCCAGAGTCACTTTGTGGTGAGATTTGAACAAATTGAATAAATACATTAAAAAGTGTAGAATAAGTTTGTTTTCAAACTTCGGTAAACATTCTGTGGAAAATAGTAACAAAATCTGTGGAATATCCTCTAGGACTGGAACAATGGGTGCACTTGATACGAAGTTCTACGGAAATATTAGATACTCATTTTTCAAATTATCAGTCAGCAATGATAATTTGATGCACGTCTGTTACATAGCAGCACGTTTTCCCACTAGCACCACATATTATGCTTCTGAATTCACTTTTTAAAAAGCCTTGGAAATGCAGAGTGTTTTGTTGCATTATGTACAACTTATTGTATAAATTGTCACACATAAATTGTTCCTTAGTAAAGTCATCCATAAGACAACCCAAAATGTATCTTACAGGCATTCCTTGGGAGTTTTTGTTACCTTTTATTATGAAAGCTTCTTTTTTGAAAACTGACAGCCTCTCACACAAAAGGAAGACTGAATCAGGGCAGAAGAGAGCTTCTTTGATTTGCTTCTGATCTGAAATTATTGGAATTTGCTTTAGAACTAGATGGCTCTCTAATGTAGTACTTGTGGCTTCACGACTGTTTCAACTTCTCCCCACAGGACATTGTTACAGGGCATTGTATGCCAAAACAACTAGACACAAGGATAGCTTCCCCCCCCCCCATGCCCTCATTCTGCTAAACACCTAATTCCCACAGCGGTTTCTTATTTATTTATTTTTATTTGATTTATATGCTGCCCTTCTCCGGAGACTCAGGGCGGCTTACAATGCATTAAGCAATAGCCTTCATACTTTTGTATATTTATACAAAGTCAGCTTATTGCCCCCACAAACTGGGTCCTCAATTTACCCACCTTAGAAAGGATGGAAGGCTGAGTTGACCTTGAGCCTGGGGAGAATTGAACTCACAGTAATTGCAGGCAGCTGGATGTTAAATGCTGCCTTAGGAGGCATTAGCCTCCTACGCCACTCACTCTTATGCCTAAAGATATTTTGTAGTATTGCTATTATTTTTCTCATCATCTCATCCTTTCTACTACCTTCTTCTTATGACTTACCGCTTTGTTGTTTGTACGTACAGTGAGAGCTTATGCACCAGAGACAAATTCCCTGTGTGTCCAATTACACTTGGCCAATAAAGAATAAAGAATGTACCTATGCAAAAGGAGTTGTGTTGAATTTTATCTTTCTACTGTAGTCATTATCCAATACAAAAGTTCTCCTTTCACACCTGGTTTTTTTTTTTTTTTTTTTTTTGATCAGGTTCATAGAATCATAGGGCATTGGAAGTCTTCTAGTCCAACCCCTGCCCGTGGCAGGAGATCTTATATCAGTGATGGCTAATCTTTTTGCCATTGCATGCCAGGAGGGAGGGGACGGAGAGGTTCACATGCATGCGTGCCCACACCAATAATTCTATGCACCCACCTTGCACATGCACATGCAACCCCTTCTGCTCCTTGCACGCAATGGCCCGGTAGGCCCGTTTTTCTTTCTCACCTGCTCCAATCCTCTCTATGCATCTGGGGAGGGCGAAAACAGCCTTTCCACCCCCTCAGAGGCCCTCCGGACGCCTGAAATGGCCCATTTCCCAACTCCCATTTGGACAGGAAGTGACGTTTTTGCTGTCCCCAGCCTCCAGAGCCTCTCTAGGAGTCTCCGAGGGGGTGGGGAAGGCTGTTTTCGCCCTCCCCAGATGCATAGAGGAAATGTATAGTTTTTATTGATTTGTGCAATTGGTTGGAACACTAGAACACAAATTGCTCTCAAGATAATTCTCTGTTCAGAGTAATTAATTGATGGCAGGTGAAGGTAGAACATTAATTGCAACAATATATCATTGATTTGTGGTCATTTTTACTGCAACTGCTGAAGCAAATGGTGTTTTTCTAAATTCACAAATCACGTAACAACCTTTGCTGATTCCTGTCCTTTTTGCAAAGGTTGGTTGCATGGAGCTACCTGCCTGTTACATCATTCAAATTGCTTGATAACATATTTTTTTATTTTTGTAGAAATTGTCTGCATTCTGCAAGCGTTCCCTGAATCACCTGGGTAAAAAGAACTTTGAGTCAGTTGCTATCCTATAAATCTTGTCTTTTAACTTTTGATGTTGACTGTAATGATACATCCTTTTGAAATAAAAAAACCCCACCACTTTGGATTAATCTTTAGAGAAAGAGAGAATGTATAAATGGCAGGAATGAAGCAAGATTTTTAAATTTCCAAAAAACAATGTTCCTCTATAAATCCTTCATTTATCAACAAAGCAAATAACAATATTTTGGTTGCTTGCAATTGGTTGAAGGACATGTACCGTATTTAGCAATCATATGTCAATGTTTCTTTGTTGTCTCTATCAACATGTGTCAGAATGGTCAAACAATTGGCAACGCCAAATCTCAACCAACAAATGTCTTACACATTGGTCTTACAAATTGGCAAAAAAATAAATAAAAAAAATTCAGAACACAAAATACAAGCTGGGTGGATACGACCTAGTAGACGACCCTCACTCTGTCGAAGACCTTGGAGTACTCATCTCAAGTGATCTAAGTGCCAGAGCTCACTGTAACAGTATTGCTAAAAAAGTATTAAGAGTTGTTAACTTAATCTTGCGTAGCTTCTTCTCCGGTAATATTGACCTGCAAACCAGGGCATACAAAACTTTTGCCAGACCAATTCTTGAATACAGCTCATCTGTCTGCAACCCGCACTGCATATCGGACATTAATACAATCGAACGAGTCCAGAGATATTTCATGAGAACAGTCCTCCACTCCTCTGCTTGCAACAAAATACCTTATACCACCAGACTTGAAATTTTGGGCTTAGACAACTTAGAACTTCGCCGTCTTCGGTCTGACTTAAGGGTAGTACATAAAATCATTTGCTACAATGTCCTACCAGTCAATGAATACTTCAGCTTCAACCAAAACAATACAAGAGCACACAATAGATACAAACTCATGGTAAACTGCTCCAAACTAGATTGCAGAAAATACGACACCAGTAACAGAGTTGTCAGTGCCTGGAATGCACTACCTGACTCTGTGGTTTCTTCCCCAAACCCCCAAAACTTTGACCTTAGACTGTCTACTGTAGATCTCATTCCATTCCTAAGTGGTTTTTGACGGGTGTGCTTAAATGCACCAGCGGTACTGTCCCTCCCAGGGTTTCCTTTTATTCGTATCCATTTCATGTATTCATAATTATGTTTACACTTGTATCTGTTATCAAATACATGCTTGGTGGAATAAACAAACAAACAAACAAACAAACAAACAAATGTAAACATACAGACATTAATCCAACACCACCCTCAAAAACTGATGTGCTTTGTTTCTTTTATTATGAAGTGTATTTAAAATAAAATTAAAACCTTTCCAATGAAGGTACCAAACCCCAAAGATCTTTGGAAGCAAAATAGTTTCACATTTAAGGTAAAGAATCCAACCTAAACATCTGAAGGATAACAGGATGAATTTTGAATGAGTTTCCCCAAAAAACACTTCAGACAGGACCATGCATTATTTAATTCCATAAAGGGCTGGCCCTGAGAATGAGAGAGGAAATGCTATATGTTTTATACTAAAAAAATAATAATCTAGAAACATGTTCTGTTCTAAAAGGCTGAACTATATGTCACCCTTCCCTCCACCTACAATGAGATTTTACTGCTTTGATGAATCAGTGCGAAAACAAACACTGTGAAAGTCTCAGGCGAGATACTGTTCTGCTCCTTTCTTTGCTAATGTATTTATTAGCCCTAATGGACTTATCTTCCTCTTTATGTAGAGCTCTTGTGGCAGATGTGAGTTAATCCTCTGTTGTTAAGAGTTACAGCTCAGGTTTTAAAATTTGCCATTTGTTAAGCAAGCATCAACTTCAGCTGTTCCGTATTTGCTAAGATCGTACCTTGCGATCCATTATGAGGATCACCAAATATTTGTTTCCGTCTTCTACAGGAAGTTTCAAGGGTGGAATATGCTTTTAAGAGAGTGCAGAGAAGTGACTCAATAAAAATGAACAGTTGCATTATTCTAAAACTTCAGCATTCGTCTAAAGAAAAACCCAACTTTCCTTCACATAGACTTGGCTCAGGACATTTGGCTGCTAAATGGAGAACATCCTTTCCTTTCCCAAGTTAAGGTGAACAGAGGTAGTCCTTGACTTACAACGGTTCATTTAGTGACCATTCAAAGTTACAACAGAAGTGGAAAAAGTGACATACGACCGTTTTTCACACTAACGACCATTGCAGTATCCCCATGGTCACGTGGTTAAAATTTGGATGCTGACTCATATTTATGACAGTTGCAGTGTCCCGGGGTCATGTGATCCCGTTTTGCAACTTTCTGACAAGCAAAATCAATGGGAGAACCAGATTCACTTAACAATCAGGTTACTAACTTTAACAACTGCAGTGATTCACTTAACAACTGCAGCAAGAAAGGTCACAAAATGGGGCAAAATTCACTTAACAAATGTCTCACTTAGCAACACATTTTTGGGCTCCATTGTGATCGTAAGTCGAGGACTACCTGTATTCAGACTCAATCAAAACTCTGGTTTTGTGAAAAAACATCTGAGCAGAAACTAAATAAATGCCAGTTTAAATATTATTTCAGCTGAGGGCTACACCTGAGGGAAATCCTTATTCTCTAACCTTCCCTACCTGGAATTATTTTCATTAACTTGTTTCACAAAACTATTGTAATGATGACCTCGATTTTAAATTCTGCCCTTTGATCATTTATGAAGATAGGTCACAACAGATTCTAATAATACTTGGGAAACGAAACTCTCAAGATATATTAAAGTTCCCAAAGCTACTTTGATCCCCTAAAAAAAAAAAAAATCAGCAACGGGACAACACCTTATTAGGATGAATCAGTATGTGACAAACTCATGAGTCAGTATTTGACTTTTCTATTCATTCATCCTGCTAAGCGCTATGCAAAACATTGGATGCCAGGTGAAAACAGAGGAGAGGATTAGAAGGGAAGATACAGCTAAAAGTCTGGAGATATTTAATACCCTTAATACTGAAATGCTTTGTATCTGCAGATAGCGATACGATATAAAAATACTTTTCATACAACTTAAAGGCAAAACAACAGTAACATTATATAAACCAATGAGTATAATAAAATATATTCTAAGATGAGTGAAAAAGTTTTCAATACAGGTAGTCCTCAATTTACAACAATTCACTTAAAATAATTTGAAGTTATGTCAGCCTTGGAAAAAGTGACTGACAACCAGTCCTCAAAATTACAACTGTTGCACAACAGTTACAGTGCCTTGCGGTCATGTGATCACAATTTGCAACCTACCCAGCTGACTTCAGAAAAGCAAAGTCAATTGCAGAAGCCAGATTCAGTTAACCACGTGATTCACTTAACCATGGTAAAAATGGTCATAAAACTGGATCCAGTCCCATGATGAGCTCACTTCACAACCGTATCACTTGGTGAATGAAATTCTGGTCCCAATTGTGGTTCTATATCGAGGACTACCTGGCTTGTCAGTTTTATATAGCTCTCTGTCACTCTATTTCTTACCCACAAACTCAAGGTTTCTATTTCAATAATGAAGGGAAACAGGACTGTGCATTCTTATTCCCATTCTTAACCAGTGGTGGGATTCAGCCAGTTTGCACCTATTCGGGAAAACTGGTTGTTAACTTTCTAAGCAGTTTGGAGAACCGGTTGTTGAAAGTAATCTTATTTTGTTTTTCCCACTTTACAGGGCTAATCCTGTAAGGAAGGCAGGAAGGAAACATTCTGGTGTTGTTTCTAACCTAATCTTTATTGCCCTGCTTACAAAAACCTGCCTCTCTGGTTAACCCGTGTTACATCGTAATAGCTAAGACGAAGTGGCTATTGACGTGAGTGATGTTGAGTTGGCCACACCCACATGGTCACATGACCACCGAGCCACACCTAACCAGCTGGTCATTATGGCAGAGAACCAGTTGTTAAATTATTTGAATCCCACCACTGTTCTTAACCCACTCCTATCCCACCCAGAATATGTTGAATTTGTACAACCAAAGCTTGGCAGAAAACTGTTTGAACTTTAGTAATATAGATTTTGATCAAATGTAATTAGAAGTGAAAATTCAAGACTTAATCTCATGAAAGGTTAAACGTTTCCATTAATACCATCATTCCCCTTTATCCTCAGAACACCAGCTGAATTTGCGCTAATTTTGGCAGCAGTTTGGAAAAATGCATATGTATAGGAAAGGAAGGGAAAACTTTCTGGAGGGTGATTTCTACTATAGTTCCATTTTTAATCTACCAAGCCCTCAAACCTTTAAGACAAATGAAAAAAAAAAAAAACCACTGGGTTCCATCTTTTGCAATGATCTACTAGATTGGAAGGCTTCTTGTAGTCTATCAACTGTGACATAAGATAAGATCCAGATTCTATTTATTTTCCCACCACTTCTTTTTTTTCCACCTATAGGACAGTAAAAGAAGGAATGATGGAAAAGCTCTACCAAACTGTGGACCGGTAGTGCCAGAGGCCATCCAGCTGGATGCATTGGTGCTTCCCTTTGGAGTAGCAGTTTTAGAACAGCTGGCAGCTGGAGCCCAGGGTGTTTCTGGCAGGCGGGCAAGAATACAGTTCCCTGCAGCTCTGTGTCTGCGGGCAGATAGTTTGGCCAGGCTGCTCCTCTTCTTCTCATGAAGTTTTTTTTTTTTTTTGGTGGAGGCAGGGAATTGCCAAGTGGTTCTCTGTTTAATAGAAGAAGACAACGTTCATCCCTTCAACTTTGGAATCCCAGTGAACAGAGTGCATCTGGCTTCATAAACTATTTAAGGAAACATTTGCAAACTTTTGTGAAGTCATTTCCCATTTTTCAGACTTTCAGAAAATGCTTCACATTTGCTTTTGTCAGGGGTTCAGATGGGAAGATAATACTCACCTTCTTACCCAGTCAAGTTAACAACATCTGGATTATAACTTTGTGATTCTACTATCTCTTAGTGGATAATAGCAGATAGTCACTTGCTACACCATTTAAACTCTGCCTGTCACATGTAAATGCCTTATTCTCTAATATGTAAATAGTATATGAACGGGATATCAGGGGTTAATTTATTCTTCACTTCTTAATGTATTCATACTTTACCACTCCCATACCTAGCTCCACCCATTGTATATATAAGGAGCTACAAACACCCATTCCTTGCTTCTATCTGTGAATATTCAGTGAATATAGAATGCCTAGTATAAATAAAGAGAGATATATTTGAACTTTAAACTCTTACTAGTTTTATTGAGTCTGATCCTGAAAATATTGCAACAAGCTGGTAGCAGAGGATGGTTAATTGACTCAATAAAAAAATTTAAATATGTCTAAGAGAGATAGGCCCAACACCAGGGCGTACAGCAAAGAAATGGAAACGGATCAAGAAATAATCGATGAATCCACAAACGCGATTTCGAGAGAATCCGAAGAATACACCACTGAAGACGAAGAAATAATAAATGAAAACGATGACCGAGAGGAAATCAAAATAGAAAACAACGAACTCAGGTCAGAGATATTAAAACTATTAAAAAGCCAGAAGAACGATGAAAGCCTCATCGCGAACCTCCAAGATATGCTGAAAAACAGCGGAGCAGCGAGAGAGAAGCACGTCGCTACTGAAAAGCCAAAAGATTCAAAAATAGTGAGTGATACGATTACAGAAAAAAACACTATGAAGAAGAAAAACGGTGATCCCGCGCAAAATTTTGAATGGCAGCCATCTTGGTTTCAACAGACCTCCAGAATGAGCGAAGCAGAGCCAATCAGAAAACTCGATTCAAAATTTCTGGCGCGAAAGACATTACTAGATAATGAAAACGAAAAAGAAAAGTCAAACACCTCAGAAGAATCAGAATCGGAAAGTGAAGGTGATTCAACAGATATTCAGATAAAATCAGCAATGAAAACGCTTTTTGCTGCATTTGGACCGAAACTAAAAATTACCAAAAAGTCAACTAGAAAGCAAGCGAGCAAGCCAATGCCTCAAAATCTACCCGCTACCATCCTGACGACGAGAGCACCGACGCCTGAACCCAGAGAGCCCTGCAGATACCGCCCCACGCCGCAGACCGATGCAAGCACCAACGCTCTCAAGAGAAGAAAAAGAACAACCGCCATCGTCAGGACTCCCAAGATCGAGCCAGAGACCGATTCATCTGAGGAGGAGCAGAACGAGCGAGCCGCAACGACGAGAACCTCTCACGACGACTCCAGGGACGAAATAAACAACGCGCATGCGCAAGACTACGCAGACGGCCCAGGAAGACATGAGTTGCTGAAAGGATCGTGCAGGCTCGTTGCGAGCATTCCCACGCCATTTTGTAATTTCCAGCATTTACGAGACCACGGACTACCTCCGGTTGTAAGTAATGGACCCAATAATGTCGGAAACTTGCCCAGTGACTTCCCAAAGCTGAGGATAGATGGCATTAATTTACAAGAATGGTATCAGCAGCTCCAGGTTGTCTTTATGAAAGAAAACTTACTGTTTTTTATCACTAATCCCCCAAAAAGACCTTGGACTCTAAAATTAGACTGTTTACACCATAGAGCATTTTTCTTATTAATTTCTAGTGTATCTCCTGCTATGTATTAAGCAAAATCTGACTGTTTCAGAAATTATTCAATGCATGTTCAATTTATTTCACAGTGACAGTGTAGCTACTACCACAAGAATGTCTAAAGATTTCTTTTCCTCTAGGATAAAACCAGGGGTTTCCATAAGTGAACATTTAATATCTTTAAACAAAATAAGAGCTGAACTGCATTTAAGGGGGGAGGTAATTTCAGATCAAACGATGAAAAGTGTTATCATCAACTCACTTGACCCATCATGGGATAATTATATGTCACATTTAGACACAATCAATCTAGGATACTTATCCATAGAAAGTCTATCCAATAAGTTAATAGCTGAAGACAATTCAAGGAGAAGTCGCTCTAACAACTACATAGAACACAAACCATATAGAAAAGTAGCTTTTCAAGAAAGATATCATGAAACATTTAGATGCCACAACTGTGGATCCAGGGAACACAATAGAAGAGATTGCCCCAAAATCTCAAAAGAAAGACATAGGTCAGAACACAGAAATAAACACAATTATAGACAGTCTTCCATTGATAGACATAGATATAGAAGCCCACCAAATTACAAAGAGCATAGAGGGGGCAGAGATAATTCAAAGGATAGAAAATCTGGTTCACTGAATGGACTAAACAAACAAGACAACACTAACATACAGCAAACTGAGAACAATAATTGGCTTATTGATTCTGGAGCAACTAATCACACCACTAATAACAAAAGTATATTATCTTCATTTGTAGAAGATAAATTTGTAATAAAGGTAGCTAACCAAGAAAAGGTTCAAGTATTAGGTAGAGGGAATGTAACCTTACCTGGCCTAGGAAAAATAGAGGGGGTATTACTAATACCTGAAATACCTCATAACATACTAAGTGCCATAAAACTAAGCAGAGATTCTGATATTAATATTGTTTTTTCAAAGGGAAAAGCGACCTTGGAGAAAAATAAAATAGATATAGGTACAGTAATGATTAAAGGAGGCCTACCTTATTTAATAACAAAGGAGAAATGGTTACACAACATTGATTCAAATATGGAAGCTTGTATTGAACTAGATGATGGAAACATTAGCAATAGTGACAATGATGAATGTAAAGTAGCTCATGATCACAAGGATGCACATAATGAAAAAAAACCAAAAATAGGAAAGCCAATTCATGATGAGTGTGCTCATGTTTTCCATAGGAAGTTAGGACATGCCAGTTTTCCTGTAGTACAAAAAATGACTGAACACGCAGAAGGTGTTAAAATAAAAAATTGTGAAAACTATTTGGAATGCTCAGTATGTAAATCTACAAAACTAAAAACTAGTTCCAGGCCTAGAAAATCAACAAGGTCAACCAACAAAATTTTTGATTTAGTACACATGGACCTGGTTGGTCCACTAACTCCATCAATCACTTATAGAAAATGTTACTTCTTAACCATAGTGGACGATTATAGTCGCTATGGATTTGTATATACATTAAAACACAAAGATGAAACTTTTCAGAAATTTAAAGAATTTTATAAACGCGTAGAAACACAACACAATATCAAAATAAAACAAATCATGACAGATAGGGGATGTGAATTCATGTCTAAGGAATTCTCCCAATGGCTGAAGGACAAAGGAATGTTACATTACACATCTAGCCCATTTTCTGCGTTCCAGAACGGAATTGTAGAGAGGAAGAACTCAACATTACAAACCATGATTAGATGCACATTGGAAGATGCTGGCTTAAGCAAACAATTCTGGTCAGAAGCCCTACATTATTCCAATTACACACAGAATAGAACCTGGTCCAGCATTGTAAATAAGACACCATATGAAGTGATGTATAATAGGAAACCAAAATTAGCACACATGCACATATTTGGAGTCACTGCAGACGTACACATACCTAAACAATTAAGAAGAAAGGGAGAAAATGTGTCTAGAAGACTCAGATTTATGGGATATGAGACAGGCACAAAAGGATACAGATTCATTGATAATAATAACAAATTTATAGTTTCCAGAACAGCTGTGTTCCATGAACAGGCCAACTGGTCTAAAATACATCTTAATGAAATATTCCCAAGTAACAACAAAGATACAAAACCCCAAGAGAAAGGGACTATAGAAAAACAAAATGACAACAAACATAGAAACAAAACCAAAACATGGACAAATAGTCAACACAAAATAAAGACAGATACACTAACAAAAAAGGAAGCAAGATATTTGCATGATAATAATAGTAAACCTGAAAAAACAATTAGAAACACCAGAAACCAAATGCCAAATAAATACAAAGATTATATAATGCATATGGATGGAGAATCAACAACACCTAATACGTATGAAGAAGTGTTAAAACTTCCTCGTAAAGAAAAAGAAAAATGGGAATTAGCAATGAAGA
The DNA here is from genome assembly GCF_029215685.1 of Pituophis catenifer annectens. Taxonomy (NCBI): domain Eukaryota; kingdom Metazoa; phylum Chordata; class Lepidosauria; order Squamata; family Colubridae; genus Pituophis; species Pituophis catenifer. The sequence goes on from NW_027256883.1 coordinate 76,088,084, forward strand.
AAGAAATGGAAAGTTTACAAGGATTAAATGTATTTACACCTGCAGTTGCACCAAAGGACAAAACCATTATTGGCACTAGGTGGATATATAAAATTAAAAATGTAGAGGGAGGCAATACTCTATACAAGGCTAGATTAGTTGCACAGGGTTATGCACAGAAATATCCGGAGGACTATACTGACACATACTCCCCCACAGTAAGAACTGAGAGTGTCAAAACAGCTCTAGTTGTAGCATCAGCACTCAATCTCGATGTATTCCAATATGACATACAGACTGCGTATTTACACGCAAAACTAGATAAGGAAATATATGTAAGAGCACCTCACAGTCAATACACAAACAAGAATGAGACTTGGTTATTAAACAAGAGTTTATACGGGTTAAAACAATCTGGTAAACGATGGTATGATTGTTTAGTAAAAGTACTTAAAACTATGGATTTCAATGCTACTACTGCTGATAACTGTTTCTTTGTTAAAAAGGGTGATGATTACATAGAATTTGTATTGATCTATGTGGATGACATTTTGTACATAGGTAAACATAAAGAAAGAAGAGAAACATTTGTAACTAAGCTAAATGAACATTTCTCATTGAAATCTTTAGGCAAAGTAAATAAGTATCTTGGTGTTCAAATTAATAAAACTAAAAGAGGATTCAAACTTACTCAGAGAGATAAGATCATAGAACTCTTGAACAAATGCAATCTAAGCGATGCCAAACCCTGTGACACTCCTATGCAGACAGACTTCCTAAGAAATGCAGATGAATCATCCCCTGAATTCAAAGATAATACATTCTATAGGTCTATCATAGGTTCCCTTCTTTACATTTCCAATTGGACTAGACCTGATATCGCTTTACTCCTCAATTTATTGTCCAGACATGTCAGCAAACCAACAATGTACCATTGGGAAGCTGTTAAAAGGATATTAAGATATTTGAAGAATACCTTAGATTTTTGTTTGATATTAGAGCCTAATAATGTTAAGGAGCCAAACCTCACATGTTACGCAGATGCAGATTGGGCTGGAGACACTTCATGCAGAAAAAGTACATCTGGTTATGTATTCCTCCTAAATGATTGTCCAGTTTACTGGTACACTGGCAAACAAGATTTAGTGGCCACTTCAACGACAGAAGCAGAATATGTTTGTTTATCTAAAGCAGCAAATAACCTTGTATGGTTTAATGATTTGATTTCTGATGTTTGGAAAAAACCTGTCTTACCTTTTGTCATGCATGAAGATAATAAAGCGGCTATCGAAATATCTAGATCTGACGCCATTGGACAAAGGTCCAGACATATAGACATAAAATTTAAACATGTGAGACAATTATCTCAGGATGGATTTATTAAAGCGGTGCATTGTGAAACATCAGAACAATTAGCTGACATATTGACAAAGCCTTTGCCATTTAAACAGCATAAATACTTGACTTCCAAGTTATATGTTTTGTATTGTCCTGAATCTGAATGTAATTGGTGTAGCATATCGAATCGGCATTTAGAGGGGGATTTGTCACATGTAAATGCCTTATTCTCTAATATGTAAATAGTATATGAACGGGATATCAGGGGTTAATTTATTCTTCACTTCTTAATGTATTCATACTTTACCACTCCCATACCTAGCTCCACCCATTGTATATATAAGGAGCTACAAACACCCATTCCTTGCTTCTATCTGTGAATATTCAGTGAATATAGAATGCCTAGTGTAAATAAAGAGAGATATATTTGAACTTTAAACTCTTACTAGTTTTATTGAGTCTGATCCTGAAAATATTGCAACACTGCCTGTTAGCCCCAATTTCTCATTTCCGCTGAAGATATTCCTCCTAACTTGTTGGTGTGCTTTTATTTCTTTAGTCTTCCTAGATCCGTAGTTGATGGAAATCATTGAGGGAAAACTTTTGTGCATGCAAGAATGATTATAAGAAGATCCTCATTACTTTCTCTTCCTTTACTATAGAGATCTGTTGCACTTGATTGTGTTTGTGTGCAGTGTTCCTCTGAAATCCCCAGTTGATAAAGTGCAGAGAGCAATTCTCCAAGGCAGAACTTTTCTCAGGTCCCCTAGGAAATGAGATGGGAGCAGGTCCTAGGTAAGAATGCATTGCATTGCTGAGCAAACTGAAGCTCTCCCAGCTACAAAGTTCGTGATAACAAAGATTGTGCCGTAGTAGGAAATTGGTCCTGGATAGCATGAAATGACTTAATGTTAGGAAATCAAACTAGGTAGTCTCTGCCAGCCAGGTGATTAGCAGGCTGGCAGGAAGCTTAGTACAGATTTCCCACTGCTACTGGTAACAATCTGCAATGTGTGTTGTTAAGAGCAACAAGGAAGCTCCATTTCTGTTTTGTGGTTCTGCTCAGAATTACTGAGAGGAGGGGGCAAGATAGAGGCCATGAATAGGAATGAGAGAGCAGCAACACATATGTGCGCAGCCCAGCCCTCAATCCTATCACCTACTGGCAGTGTATAAGACCTTTATTTAATAATCGAAGTACAAGTAGGCCTCAATTTATGACCACCATTGAGCCCAAAGTTTCTATTGTTAAGTGAGACATTTTGTTGAGTGAGTTTTGCCCCATTTTACGACCTGTCTTGTCGCAGTTGTTAAGTGAATCATTGCAGGTGTTAAATTAGTAACATGGTTGTTAAGCGAATCCGGCTTCCCCATTGAATCTGCTTGTCAGAAAGTGGCAAAAGGGGAATCACCTGACGACTGCAAGTGTCATAAATATGAGTCAGTTGCCAAGCATCCAAATTTTGATCACGTTACCGTGGGGATGCTGCAAAGGTCATATGTGCGAAAAACGTTCACTTTTTTCAGTGCCGTTGTAACTTCGAAAGGTCACTAAATGAACTGTTGCAAACCGAGGACTGCCTGTAGATTTAAGTACCTCACGCTTTTCTTTTAGTAAGACTTGAGAACAGTTGTAAGGGAAGACGACAAATTACATCTCTCCCTCGTGCGAGGAGAGGTCAGGAGGCGGACCAAGCATGAACCTAAGAACAAGAAGAAATATTGTCCGCGATTCACCTCATCTTCTGCTAGGTCGTGTATAATCCGAAAAAGATTTTGGCTCACATGAAGGCTTTTGCCTTAGCTTGAGCTGTCGCAGTTCTGTTCTCAACCAAGGGAGTTGCTTTTCGAGAGCCTCCATTTCTTTCCCAAACATAATTTGTCGGGTGAAATAATTGTGGGAAGCAAAGTAAACACGGCTGAAGTGGAAGCTTGGTGCAAAGTGTGTTATGTGTAGGATTTTCCCCCCGCCTTCCTTTCGGTCTGATTTGTCCAGCTTTAAGTATGTGCAGCTCCTGTCTGTCTGTGGCTGGCTCTCTCTCTGGTGATTAATGGCAGCTCTTCTTCTGCCGCAGTGCTGCTGGCTCTATTCTCTTGAGTCTGTCCCAGAGTCTGTTGCCGGAGTAATTTTCCTCTTCTCCCCTGACGGTCACTTCTCTTCTGGTGGCCTGATGGCTGTTCTAATATACATATATCCTTGAGACAAATGAAGTGCCTCCCCCACACCCCAATGCAAAGATTTTCTTACAGACAGGGATGTCTTTGGCCAGGAGTGAGAAAGATACCATCTCTCTTTCTAAAGAGAGGAGGATAAATTAGCACCAGACCAGGTTAAAGGGCTTGCTGGTGACTCTGATGACTTGGGTTATTTTACTTGTACTCTGTGTTCATGCGTGATCTCCAAATCCTTACTGAAATGAAGAAAAATGTGGGTGAGGATAGAGAAATGTCTGGGAACAAACGTACATGTCTGATTAGGAATTTGCATGAGATTGTTAGCAATTTGCGACTTCTTTTGTTATTAATTATGTTAGTTAATTGCTCTTCTTTGAAGATTTAGGGGCAAATCAATGGCTCTGGATCTAGCCATCATATTTTATTGAAACCAGGGGTGGGTTCTACTTACCTTTACTACCGGTTCGCAACGGGATCGCGTGCGCGCACCTTGCTTCTGCGCATGCGCAGATCGGTGATGACGACATCCGGGTTGATGGGTGGGGCCTCCCGCCGGTTTAACTACTGGTTCTTGCGAACCGATCCGAACCGGGGGCAACCCACCACTGATTGAAACTCAGTTGGGCAAGAGTGATAGTCAGTGATGTACCAAGGGTAGGTGAGAGGGCAGTTAGCCCCAGATGCAGGCCAAAGATAACAGGCGTGGGAGGCAATGGGAAGCTTGCAGTGGGAGTGGGTCAGGTCGGGTGGCAGGTGGCACCATAGGAGCAAGGAACATAAATCTGTGCTATCAAGTAGGTTTTGACTCCTGGCAACTGCAGTTTTCCTGGTTATATTGTCACAAGTAGTTTGCTCTTGTCTTTTTCCTAAAACTGAAAGAACGAACTGCTCAAGGTTGGATTAGAACTCATGATCTGACATTTTAACCAGAGCCAAATGGGTCTCAGCAATGAAAGAGGGATGCCAGATATGGCAGGGAAGCCATTGGTGGCAAGATCACCATCTCAAGAGATCTGTCCTCCTTAGTTTCAGGCCAATTTCTGTGACAGGACTCAGGTGATGATGATCTAAAAGATACCTTATCTGTAGCCAAGAGCTCTGCTTCTGAGATGTGAGTGCTTATGTGATGAATAGGGATAAGTGGACAAGCTTTAGATCTGGCTGGTGTACTGAATGCCTACCAGTGTTCTCAGAGTCTTCTCACCTTTTGTTGTTAAGCTTCCATGCTGTAGAACTGAGACTAGGAAAGCTTGGCAATTCATGTCCCAAAGGTGCTTTTTCAAAAGGCAACTGGACTTTGTTTTTCCTTGAAGACATTTCCCTTCTTATCCAAGAAGCTGAAGAAGCTTCTTGGATAAGAAGCAAAACACCTTCAAGGAGAAAAACAAAGTCCAGTTGCCTTTTGAAAAAGCACCTTTGGGACAACCATGACCTGGATAACTGAGAAGCTCCATAGACCAGTGGTTCCCAACGTGGGGTCCACGCCCCACAGGGGGGCAATTTGATTTTTAATGGGGGCAATTGGAATCTTGTTTAAACCAAGTTAATGGCCTTTTAGACTTCCACCGTGTGAGTAGGTGTACACTTTTTCAATAGTAAGAATTATATGTCACAGGGAGGGGCAAAAGGATTTTAGAGCTGCTTAGGTGGGGCATGGCCAAAAAAAGGTTGGGAACCACTGCCATAGACACTTGGGAATTCATGGCTGCCCTGGTGACCATGGGTTTGCTCTATATAATTTTTGTTTGACACATTCAGGTATGGTAGACTTCACTTTTGCCTGAGAACAATCGTTTAATGACCTGAATATAGAGGCAATTATACTCAGTTCTTTGCCATGGTCAATTAATTTCAAGGCCCATATAAGACTGGCTGCCACCAGTTGGAGGCCATGGTCAAAAATCCAATTGCCCAGTGTTGGTTGGTATACCAGTTGCAACTCTCTCTGGGCTGGTAGGACATTACAATGGTTTCATCACCCAGCTGGATTAGTGCAGTGCACTGTATGTGGGGCTGCCTTTCACAACCTCTTGGAAAGTGTAATTTTTACAAAACAGCAGTGGTGTACATGCTAATCGGTAGTAGGTTATGTATATATAACCTACATATACACATATAGCAATCACAACAGCACTTAGACTTATATACCACTTCATAGTCCTTTACAGCCCTCTGTAAGCAGTTTAAAGTGTCAGCATATTGCCCTCAACAATCTGTGTCCTCATTTTACCAACCTTGGAAGGATGGAAGGCTGAGTCAACATTGAGCGGGTGAGTATCAAATTGCTGGCAGTCAGTGTCAACTCGCAAAGCATCCCTGGCCTGCTCTCGAGTTGCCATAGGCAAGGGGGATGGGAAACAGACGAAGCAGTACAGCAGCCGAAAACAGAAGCACATTCCAGACATTTCTTTCTCAAGGCTGTCTCCCAGGGTTACACACAGTGGCCGGAGGGGAGTGATCTCTACAACCCATGAAATTGCTCTGTTGGAACGCGATTTATGACACACCCTGGGGGGAGGAAGGAAACAGGGTCATAATTGGGCCATAAATTATGTGGGGTCAGAGTTGGTTTCACTTGGAAGTGCTGACATGAAGCTCCTAATAAATAACTGGATTTCTTTTGAAGCTTGGCTCGAGGCTCATGATTTAATTAGGGCATCCGTCGGAACCCTGACAGTCAGCAAAATTAGCTTGTAATACTGTATTCTAATCACTCCGCCATCATGGCTCTTTATATATAAATGAGGTTCTGATCCTCCTTTAAGCATTGAAACTGGCCACATAGCCTTAGGCCAGTCATTCTTGAACTTGAAAATTGAAAAAAGATCAATGTATCAACCTGGACCTTCATCTTCAAAGAAGACTTTCATCCTGTAATGGGCTGATGTGGCTAACAACAATAACAACAACAAGTGAGCAAACCTATATAGGGTTGGAGTGGGTTTTTTACCTTAGATTTTTCTCCGCATGGCTCCTGCTTAAAAAAGAATTTTTTTTCCTCTGTTTCCGAGAAAGTTGATACAGTTGGTTAATTATGAACTGCCCCCCTCCAAATTAGGAGAAAAGTTCTCATCTTTCTTTATATTTTTTTCCTTCTGTTCGGCCTCATCTCTGAATTTGCAAAGTGTCATTAGAGAAAGTAAACATTGAATAATTTTCCCCTGGCTGATTCTGCAGGTAGCATCCACAGAAGTGAGAAATGGATGTGAAGCTGAAGTTGAATGACAAATGAAGGTTGAAAATGCAGCGGAATGTAAATAAGGCTTGTGAAACATTGCCTGGAGAAGCCACCTCTGCTTGTGTAGAAACCTTGGCATGCAGTTACTGCTTCATCATTGTCAAAGGGGAATTTCACTAGAGCTTTGGATCTTCAAGGCTGCTTCTTGTATTCGCCCTTTCACTGTGATGAGCTCCCACAGCATATATTGCTTTGGGGAAGTTCAGCAAGTAAACCACTGCATCGCTATGTAGGACGCCACTTCCAAGCACTGAAAAGTTTCAGGGATTGAAGTTTCAGATTTCTTGAAAGGAAGTCAGTGGCGCATAAAACCCATGTTTTTATGATAGATATATTTATAGGAAAGAGTAGGATTGAGAGTAAGAGGTCACAATATTCTTCCTTTAGCAGAGTCCAAAGAGAGCCAGCTTGTTGAGACTGGTGCTACTTTGTGTTCCCATGACACCAACTTGGCTGTTGCTGCAGAGGAAACATTGCAAAAACAGCTTTGCAGCAATTCCTCTGGTTTCTCACTTCAGTAGAAGAGAATACAGATAGTCCTCGACTTACAACAGTTCGTTTAGTGACCGTTTGAAGTTACAATGGCACTGGAAAAAAATGACTTTTTTCACACTTATGACTGTTGAAGCAACCCCATGGGCACGTGATTGATATTTATATTTGGATGCTTGACAACTGACCCATGTTTATGACGGTTGCAGTGTCCCAGGATCATGGGATCACCTTTTGCCACTTTCTGAGAAGCAAAGTCAATGGGGAAGCCAGATTCACTTAACCAATACTTAACCTAATTTAACAACTGCAGTGATTCGCTTAACAAATGTGCAGGAAAAGTCGTAAAATGGGGCAAAACTCACTTATTTATTTGTTTGTTTGTCAAACATGTACAAGGAAGCAAGTATAAGTATGAACATAAGCATGAAAAAAAAGGAAGTAAATGCAGATAAATGGGGACAGTAAGACAGGGATGCTGTGGGAACGCTGGTGCGCTTATGCACGCCCCCTTTATGGACCTCTTAGAAATGGGGTGAGGTCCACGGTAGACAGTTTAAAGTTGAAGCTGTGAGGGTTTGAGGATGTAACAACAGAGTCGGGTAGAGCATTCCAGGAGTTGGCCACTCTGTTGCTGAAGTCGTACAACTCTTAAGGCTTTTTGGCAATGTTGTTACAGTGAGGTCTGGGGCTTAGATTGTTTGAGATAAGTAGTCCTAGGTCCTCGACAGAGTGAGGGTCATCTACAAGATCATTTCTGCCTAACTTGTATTTGTGTTCTGATTTTTTTTGCCAATGTGTAGGACAGAGCATTTGTTAGTTGAAATTTGGAGTTGCCAATTATGCGACCATTCTGACACATAGCTTAGGTCGCTTTGTAGGGCAGCAGCATTGTTGATGGTGTTAAATAATTTTACGTCATCGGCAAAGAGGACGCAGCTGCTTTTAATGTGATCACATAGGTCATTGATATAAAGCAGAAAGAGTGTGGGTCCTAAGACACTGCCTTGGGGGACACCGCTATTGACTGGTGCTGGATTTGATAGGGCCCTCCCTATTTTGACCATTTGTTGCCTGTTTGACAGGAATGTGGCTATCCATTTGTGCAGGGGTCCGGAGATGCTGTAAGAACTAAGTTTCAGCAATAGTTTGTCATGCACCACTGAATCAAAGGCTTTGCAGAAGTCTATGTAAATTGCGTCTATTGCTTCACCCTGGTCAAGATGTGTGGTCCAAATGTTTCTGCAGTGTAGGAGTTGCAGATTACAGGACAGATTTTTTCTGAAACCGAACTGCTTGTTAGAAAGCAGGTTGTTTATTTCTAAATGGAGGGTGATGGATTGGTTTATAATAGATTCCATGACTTTACAGGTGATGCAACACAGTGAGATTGGTCTGTAATTTTCTACTAGACTAGCGTCTCCCTTTTTAAAAATAGGTATGACTGTGGCTAATGACCATAAGTCGGGCAGGGAGCTGGTTCTGAAAGATATCTCATAGATTGTGCTTAGATGTTCAGCTAAGGCAGTGGCAAGCTTTTTCAAGAAGTAGGCACATAATTCATCAGGGCCAATAGATAGAGATGGCTTTAGGTTGCGTAGTGCTGTTTCAATGTTAACTGCTGTAAAGTCAATATGTAGTAAGTCGTTACAATTTGTTATGGTGCGACTGGGAAATTTCTCACTGAATAACATAAATTTGGACTCCATTGTGATTGTACGTTGAGGACTTACCTGTACTTGTAGCTCGGGGCTGAATTGTGGAGTCTTTGGTACTCCCTGAACTTGTTTGCAGATGTTCTATTACCCAACTAGATAATCTAATGACTAGCAGGATGTCCACTCGTCCAGTCTCCTTGAATTTATTCCTTTAATGTGGGAACAAGCACAGTTGTGTCTTACCAAGATTTCCTCATCGTCCACAGCTCCTATTGCACGTGAATAAATTGGAGGGAATTCAGAGGGATAAATTCAAGGAGATTTTTAAAAAATTCTTTTTGTCTTTGTCGTGAAAACTGCTCCAAGGAAAGAAAGTTGTTTGGGGGCAGAATTCCAGCTGACTGCAGGAGATGCTAGTGGGCAAGAGGAGAGGATGAAATTTAGCAGTGAGGTTTCATCTGATATCCCAAAACTGCTTGAAACGGGGTCAACTGGTGGATATCTGGCTGCTTTTGACCAGTGCAGACTGGCTGGTCCAGAAAAATGCTGTAGAGTTGCTGACCATTAGATGCCTTCTTGTACTATTGAAATAAAAGGTGTTCATGGGTGTATGATGGCCGAGGGGAAGTGATGGTATGCACATCATGACATTGGGCAAATATTGTGAAAAACACCAGTTGTGCCAGTTGTGTCATGCAACTGGTTCATGTTACATAATCTGTGTTATTTACATAATGAAGTAATGATACACTTTAAGATCATTGTGGCTTCCGCCGAATGCTTACGATACTCTAATGTGGAATGTCCCTTTTTTTAGATTTAGCAGTCATCACCCAGGGCGTCATTATTGTTTTAATTCAACTTATTGATATTTTCTTCGTCTATGACTCTAATAAACTGAATTGAAATTGAAATTATTTGTATTTTAAAGGCAAGTTTTTAAATTGAGATACACAAATAATTCAAAGACATCTTAATCAACATGTAATTTGGCAAATTTAATTATTATGGCTTCCCTTGCAGAATTCTGGGAGCCGTAGTTTGATAGTTAGCCTTCTTTATTTAGACTCAAAGTAGCTTGTATTAAATCACACTCCTTATTTATTTACTTAAATATCAAGAAAGCATTGGTGTAACCTGATTTATCCAATCCCAATCTTAGTTCATTAGGTCAACGATTAGAGATACGTTGTTTCATCCCTCATCCCTTTATTTATGGTCCTTCTAAATCTAAACCAAACCAAACTCTAGACTTCTTTTCAATTCCTGGTTGGCTGCTGCAGGTCCACAGCTCACCTAATCCTATCCCAAACCTATAATTTCCCATGTTCTCAGCAATAACTATTAAACTATGCCATAACATAACATAGACTTATCTACATCCAGCCTTTGACATCTTTCTCATGATTAGTGAAAAGTTATTGGATATTTCATAATCTATCAGTTCCTAATCTTTGCTTCTATCTCATTGCCTGAAAAAAGAAAAATTGGGTTGACTGCATCGTATCTCTTTGTAGCATGGTGTACATGACATCTCCCTCCTGCAGTAGTCTGCAGTATATTTGGTATTTCCATCTGAATTTGTATGAGATTTCAAGCCAGAATACAGTATATTAATTATATTAGTATATTACTAATCGCTAGTTGGAATTACGAATGTTACAAACTACTAATGCTACAAGCTACTGTTATTAATACTACAAATTATACTATACATCAGCTAATTATTAATTCAAATTGACTAGTAGATAATATATATTAATAATTAATAACATTAAAATTCAAACTGGCCAAGAGAACAAAGTGGTTTTAGATATATATTTAGCTCTATAGAGCCGTGATGGCGAACCTATGGCACACATGCTAGAGGTGGCACGCAGCGCCCTCTCTGTGGGCATGTGAGTCGTTGCTTCAGTTCAGCTCTGCCATGCATGTGCATGCGCCTCCTGCCGGCCAGCTGGTTTTCTGTGCCGTGCATGCGCGGGGGGCAGGCGGTGTGCGGGGGGGCTGTGCACGCATGCACAGGAGTGGGATGCGTGCAGGGGGCCATGTGCACATGTACAGGGGACAGAGCGCATGCAGGGGCCATGCACGCATGTGGAGGGTGGGGTGCATGCAGGGGCCATGAGCGCATTGCATTTTGGGGGTTCAGGCATGCTCGTTTTGGGCACTTGGTCCGGAAAAGGTTACCCTTCACTCAGTGGTGGGATTCAAGTAGTTTAACAACCAGTTCTCTGCCCTAATGATTTCTTCCAATGACCAGTTTGCCGAACTGCTCAGAAAGTTAACAAGTGGTTAACTCCCGAAGTGGTGCGAACTGGCTGAATCCCACCACTGCCATCACTGCTATAGAGCATAAATGAAGCCTGGTGGTGCAGTGGACTAAACTACTGTTAAAGTAATATTTAGGTGCCAGCTGCCTGCAATTACGAGTTCAATTTTCACCAGGCTCAAGGTTGACTCAGCCTTCCATCCTTCCGAGGTAGGTAAAATGAGGACCCGGTTTGTGGGGGCAATAAGCTGACTTTGTATAAAATAGAACACCGCTTTGTGGGGGGGGGGGGCAAAAGCCCTACTAAGCAGGTATATACAAAAGTATGAAGGCTATTGCTTAAAAGCATTGTAAGCCGCCTTGAGTCTCCGGAGAAGGGCGGCATATAAATCAAACTAATAAATAAATAAATAAGTCATTCAGCAAATATCACAACTTTGCATTGAATAGCAGATACCACTTTGCCCATCCTTCATTGATTTGAAAATCTTTTGACTCTTAGATTTCGATAGAAAAAACACTACTTCAGCCTTTTAAACTCAAAGACTGAAATACCACAATTACCATCAATATGAATGAAAAGACTGTCTCCATTAATATGCAAAAAGGAATTCATCAAAGTGATCCAGTTTCACCAAAATGAAATAATTGCTTTGACAGCTTTCAAGGTTCTGTTACACTAGCCCATTAGCAATAAATCTAGAAAGCCAAGTGTCTTCTTCTGGAGTTTACCACCTTCTCAGGCCTTGACATGAATCTTGAAAGCCTGTCAAAGCAATTCTCCAGATCAATTTATATCTAGTGCAATTAAGAGTGATTTCTCATGTTTTCCCCTTCCACTGGATAAGAATGTTTTCTATAATGGTCCCTTCTATAACAACCTTACTTGCTCCCTTTGTTTTCACGATCTGTTAGACATTTCATCACATATTACCATACTTGAATCTACTCAGATTGTTTTTTTTGAAGAGTATAATGAGCTTCTTTGTCAGCTCTTCCTCTTTCATATATGAGGGGAGGAAGCAAAAAGTTTGCATTCGTGGTTTGTAACACACCTCAGTTCATTATTTCCTCCCCCCTTCCCAGTGGTGAAATTCAGCCAGCTCTATCCGGATCACATGATCCGGTAGCGCTGGTGGCAGGAGGCTCCACCCACCTGCCCGACGTCATCATGTCCCATTTTTGACCCTCTGCGCATGTGTGGAGGAGGCATGCGCATTCACATTTGCAAACCGGTATCGAAGGTAATTGAATACCACCCCTGCCCCCTTCCCCATGTGGATACAAGAGCTTTGCAGATCTTCAAAAACAGATTGACTTTAATAAGACCCTTCTGGACACTGAAGTGAAGGTGACTTTGCTTCACTGGAAGAAATGGGTTGAACTGCTCATGTGCAGAAATCTCCTGCCAGTTAAAGGAAGCACCTCACTGAAGAGCAGTGTATCACACTTCCTCAACAAGCGGTGTGCTGCTTTTGTGTAGCAAAACATATTTGTGGGACAAATCACACCCTTGTCATGCTTCCACCACTCCATTAAATCTTTTGGGGTTGACATTTGGATTTAGCATTTGTATTTTCATTCGAAGAAATCAATTCAGTTTATAACACTTTTTAGGAGAGACATTTGAAACCATTTTGTGGAACCTCAACAGGTCTGTTTGGTTATCATGCTGAATGCATCACCAACAGCCAATTATCTTGTAGATTCCATGGCTGCTTTTAAAGAGTGGTATGAATTTAGTACTGGACATAATAGCTTCATATTAGGAAGAGCTTCACATTAAAACACTACCTTTATAAATTAATGGATCACAAGATCCTTATAGGACACACACCTGACCCATCACAAGACGCATCACAAGACTCTTACCTGATGTGACCTCCCCATCACAAGACCTACTGATCACACTTTATAAGCAGAAGAACACAGACACTCCCTAAATTCTGTGTCAACTCTGAGGCGAACTTGGCTGAAGCCATCTTGTGCTGCCTCATAGTTGCCATGAAGCCTGAGAGGGGGAAGGGAGGATAGATAGCCCAGCTAACTGCCAAAACAATAAGTTTTCCTGTGGGAACTAAGATCAACAGGTGGCTGGTAAAGGAGGAGAGGAGTGACCAAGCAGCTTGCCAGCTATATTCATTGGACAATGTGACTGGTGACATTGGGGAGGGAGGATTTTGCTCTTTTAATTAGATGAAAACCACAGGAACTTTTAGAGTTGGTTTTCATTGGCTGTGCCGACATGATGTATCCAGTAAACATGTTCTTTGAGGAATCTACCTGCCTTGGAGTTCTGCTTTCAATGGATGCGTTATTCGGAATGCTGACACTCTGCTGAAGATGTTACCTAGGCTGGTAACAAAATGTTTGGAAACCAACCCACAAGCTCGCAGAACAAACCTCCACCCTCATTAATAGATCAACATGAGAGATATACAAACACTTAATCTTAATATGTGTTTTGTGAGTCTGATTGTACAAATGTAAGGGCAGATTTACATTGAAACAATAAAGCATTTTGATCACTATAGCTTTTACCTTGACTTTATTTTTATAGCAAGATCAAGAAAAAGGTTCTTTGAATGAATATAACATGAATATCAAGGTTTATTGACCTGAGAAATAAATCTTGTCAAGAGGTAATATTTCACCTTGAACAGTACATATTTCAGCATTTCACCCCCTACAGAAATTATTGGATATACCAAGGCAGAAATTCAAAATTAGATCCATTTGAACAAGTAATAAATCATTTAATATGAAACTAGGCTCCTCTCCCCCTCTTTAAATGTTTATTCTAGTTTATCTGACTGGAGACTAACTGGAAGTTGTTTTAGAAATTATATACCTCCAGCTGGCCTATAATTTATGAGGTGGAATGAGGATTTTCTTTAAAAGTTGCCTCAGTTCATATTACTTGCAGCTTTGTGATTCCTTAATATATTAAAGAATGACTATAGCTTGATGCATATAATCAGCTTCTTGTGAATTAATTAATACACGATATATTAAGATAATTGTATACCTTTAATATACAGACAAAATGGGAGAAATTAAATAAGAAGAGAGGAAGTTTGGAAAAAAGGGAACAACCCCCCACCCCACGCCAGTGTAATATAATATAAATGTATAATTGTGCATTAACATTGGCTAGTAAAGATCAGCTTAAAAAAAATATGAATGAAAGCCATCACATCACTTTTGAAAAATACTGAAATATTGAATCTGGCAAATCTTCAAGAGAAGTGTACTCTTAAACTGGGCAGAGTTTCCCAGAAATTTATCACCTTGCATGACTTGTCATATTGCAGAAATAGTATAGCCTAGAAAAAGTATAAATCTTGATTATTGTGACTGGATTGAAGATGAATGAAAATATGTGGGGCATTGCGAACCGATCCGGTAACTGTTTATTCCAAAGGAAGTCCCATTTATTTCACTGAGACTTTCCCTCAACTTAAGTAATTGAATTTGGTTAGGGATTTTCAGATTAATAATATGACTAAAACAATATTTCAATTTTCAGCTTGAAAATTGTCTTTTGGAAGACAATATTTTTTCTTAATCTGCCTTCACTATGATTTCTTCGATTATCCTCTGCTGTACCTGCACCATACTTCTCCTAATCTGAGCTTCTTTCAGTCAGTTGGTAATCATAATGGATATGATGATTTGCTAAAATAGTGAATTAGAACATAGAATAACACAGTTGGAAGGGACCTTGGAGGTCTTCTAGTCCAACCCCCTGCTAAAGCAGGAGACCCTACACCATTTCAGATAGATGGCTGTTCAGTCTCTTCTTGAAAGCCTCCAGTGATGGAGCACCCACAACTTCTGAAGGCAAGCCATTCCACTGGTTAATTGTTGTTCTCATATTTAGGAAAATTCTCCTTAGTTCTAGGTTGCTTCTCTCCTTGGTTGGTTTCCATCTATTGTTTCTTGTCTTGCTGTGTGGTACTAGTATCACTTGAGGACACTTAGTTAATTCAGAATGACTTTTCCTATACTGAGCACATAGATCCGTGATGGTGAACCTATGGCACGCATGCCAGAGGTGGCACAGCAGAACCCTCTCTGCTGTCGCCATCGCCACAGGTCAGATCTCCATGACGTTTCTTTCATGAGCTTCTGTTTCTCTACAAATGATGAAACAGAAACTCATGGTAAGAAAAAGATCTTACCTCTTGCTACACTGCCAGTGTTGGGATGCCCTCCGTCCCTCCAGCCAGCTGGTCTTTGGGTCTCTGCTGCGCATGCACGCATATCCGTGCATGCACACATGTCTGTGCATGTCCATGGATATCCATGCATATCCATGCATGTCCATGCATGTCTGCACATGTGCACATCTGCGCATGTCTGCGCATGTGCACAAGAACACACACCTTTCAGTTTGGGTATGCGCGCACACTCACTTTGGGCACTAGGTGTCTAAAAGGTTCACCATCACTGACATAAATGATTCAATCCAATGAGAGTTCACAGACTCTCAACAAAGCCTATTCAGAGTGAGAACTATTTGGGCTTCTAATCCCATTTTATGTAGAGCCTTCTTCAAACCACTATGAATTATCTGCATTACTTTTTTTTTTAAAAGATTTTTTATTTGAAAAGTAATTTTTATTAGACAAGTGGGAAAAATTATGGACAACAAACTATAAATTAACAATGTCTGTACCCTATAAAGAGAACCTATACAAAATATTCTATAGGTGGCACCTTCCACCGGCTAGACTGGCAAGAATGTTCCCCAACACCCCCTCAACATGTTGGAAATGTAAACGTCACAAAGGGACTTATTATCATATGTGGTGGACATGCCCACTGGCAAAGCAATATTGGCTAACAGTCAGAAAACAAATAGAAGAAATAATTCAGCAAAGAATAGAAATGAGACCAGAAATCTTTCTACTAGGTATAATAAATTGACAATATGAAAAGGAAATCAAATACTTAATTATTCATATAACGACAGCAGCGTGAATAATTTTTGCACAAAATTGGAAAGAAAGTGACATACCAGTGGAAGAAAAAGTAATTAACAAAATTATGGATTGTGCAGAAATGGACAGACTCACAAAGGAACTACAAAATAGAGAAGAACATGATTACTATTTAGTATAGGAAAAGTGGTACACCTGGTTGGAAGGCAGAAAAGGGAAAAATTAGCATGTAAGCCAAGTAACGCAATAAAGTAATACGAATATAAACTTATGAACATGGTTTAACAATGAACCAACAAAATAGATATACTGTAAGAGATAGACCAATAGTAGTAAGGAGTCGGAAACACAAATAAGAATTATCTGCATTACTATTTTATGTCATACACAACTTTTTGACTCCTCATCAAGTTTTTCAGGACCTAATTAAATTCATCGAATTACCTTTATTTTTATGACTGTGGACATAAAATCATTCACTATTCTTTCCAGCGACTTTCCACGTCTGAAGCAGGCTTCAGTCATGGTTTATCTTATGCTGTGTATAACTTCAGTTGCAAACATGTCTGACAAGTGAATTTTTCTTCTTAAAGTGTGAATGGCAGCTCAGGTATTGAAGATAATGCTACCTTCCCTGTCACATTGACAGAAGGGCGTTACATTTAAGAATGCTTAATGAATTCTACTCCTTTCCTCTTCTTATGACAGATGTCCCTTACTGTCACTTACAATCTCTGAAAATCTGACAACCTTGGGCTCTTTCTTTGAAATGTTGCTGTCTTTTGATTAATGAACATAACCTGGCAGTTTCTGTTATGAAATACACTTTACAAAACACATATTAATTGGACAAGAATGCATCCACCATACTTATTACAAATTGCCACTGTTTGTTATTCAAGTTTTTAGAATGTCAATAGCTGTCATTTCTGAATTAAATGTTTGGATGGTCTGATACTATTGTGAATATATAAATGAAGTCGCCGACTTTTGAAAACAATAATACCCAGCTGTTGGGTGGAACGACAGAATGTAGCTGAAGCAGAAATACAATTTTCCATAATATGTATCAACTAGCAATATGGGGGTTTATAATTACAAAACTTGTCGAATAGAAATTGACTAATGGTAATGGGAGATGAAGTCCAGCACACCTTAAACACACAAAGTTGGGGATAACTATTGTAGCAGGTACGAGGCAGAGCTAAATCAAAATTTAATCCAACAAGGACAAGTCTTTGTGAAGCCAGATCTGGATTTCTTTGGCACTGCTGATGCCAGGAATTATTGCAGGGGACCAATATTCTGGCTGGTTGCTCTAATAAAGGTGAGCATTGTTTGAAAGAGATATAACCATCTCTTTGGGGATCAAAAAAGGTTCCCGATTATATCACATTTAGAAATAAAATAAAGGAATTCCTGTATCAAAGTATGCAAGTGTCCTATATACAAGTCACCTTGCTGGATTATGTCCTGCATGTGTGAAAACTACTGTGTGAAATAAGTGTGGACACATCTACATCACACTCAACACTGTACCTCATGATCCAATTTGCTTTGAATGCTTTCCTTGTGTGGAATGTTTCTCAGCCTGCCAGTATGATTCATTCTGATAGTGTCGGTAATGTGTTCAATCATGTATCTTGAGGTTTTCAAACAGTGGCTCATGATTCTCTGAGGGCCTTGAGCAACTATAGTGAAGGGGGCACAAAAGTGGTTTTAAAACTGAGCAGCCTTCCAGTGGCAAAGTGTCAAAACAATATTGCAGGGTTAGCCAAGCAAAGTAGAGAGAGCAAAGCTCAGAAAAAGTATAGTGAGACGGATAAAGCTACTGTATGTATCTAACTATTCACCAGTCACTTTGGCTCATAACTTTCAGCGTGGTGAATCCATATCTTTGTCTGTTGAACAGTATGCATCAGTAAAGTTCAGTATTTTTATCTCCTATTTCAACTTTCAGCATTCTCTCTGTTATTTTCAAATCCTAACCTTTCAGCATGGGAATGGTTTATTTAGGTGATAAAAAGTTAAAGATGAGCAATCTTTTAGTAATGTTGATGGCAATAAGTCAAAATATACTGAAATTTGCATGGTGCATTGTGTCAGGATGGCAATTAATCCCATTCTGCTTTTGGGTAATTGCACCTTGATTAGAGAATGGATCGTGACCTTTCCTTAAAGTATACTTTAAGAAAATAAAACCGAGATATATTCTAATAAACACATTTTATTATAAAGAAGTAAAAACATCTTACTAGCTAATTAATTACATCTTGGCAGCGTTCCTGCCGGACCTCTCTTGGCCGGAGAACAAAGAAAGATAGAAGAAAGTGAAGGAATGTGGACATGCGCAGTTAGCTTACTGATAAGAACTTGGCAAGCTACGGTAAGTCTGAAAGTTCAAAAATAAGAGTTCATCTGGTAAATACAAAAACGCAGTGACACATTTATTTTTGGATCAGCCCAACTCCATGAAATAATTACTTTTATTCCCAAGAGTTAAGCGGTGGAGCAGTGGTGAAATCCAATTTTTTTTACTACCGTTTCTGTGGGTGTAGCTTGGTGGGTGTGGTGTGGCTTGGTGGGCGTGGCTTGGTGGGCATGGCAGGGGAAAGATACTGCAAAATCTCCATTCCGACCCCACTCCAGGGGAAGGATACTGCAAAATCCCCATTCCCTGCTCACTCCTGGGGGAAAGATATTGCAAAATCTCCTTTCCTTTCCAACTCGCTCTGGGGCCAGCCAGAGGTGGTATTTGCCAGTTCTCCGAACTACTCAAAATTTCCGCTACTGGTTCTCCGAACTGCTCAAATTTTGCACTGTCAGCTCTCCAGAACCTGTCAGAACCTGCTGGATTTCACCCCTGGGCTGGAGGGAGTTTCACAAATTTATGAAACATTTTAGAAGGTTCTGGTATTACAAACATTGAGATCCTCCATTGTATCTACTCCTTCTAGGTGACCATTTTTGGCTCGCTATTAGATGTACAAAGCTGTCTGGCATGTGTGAAAATATTTTCTTTTAATTTATAGAGCTTGATGATGTAAGTGTTATGAGACATGGCTGGGGAGAATAAATAAATTGCAGCCAAAACACACCGGGTCTAAAAGCTTTTCCTGTAACACAATGTCATTAAGCAAACAGGTAGCTTCATAAACAGGCAAGTAGTCTTCTTTGAGTGCAGAGAAGATTAAACAAGGTATTTCTGATTATTGGTTAAAATCAAATGCATCCTTTATTTCAGGATGCAGTTTTTAGAATGGAGAGGTACAATGGGGGCTTGCACCATTCATTCTATGTAACAGGCTGTATTGCAGTATTTCCAGGAATGGTCAAAGCCACAGTAGGTAATAGCCAAATTGTTCCCATCATCCCATATTGTCTGATACATTCAGAGGATATTAGTTCAAGGAGGGGGCTGAAGTGACTGTACTTTGATCTAATTCAGGAGAGCTGTTACAATTCTTTAATATTTATTTTATTTATTTATTTATTTATTTATTTATTTATTTATTTATTTATTTATTTATTTATTTATTTATTTGTCAAGCATGTATAAGATAACAGGTAAAAGTATAAACATAATCTGAATACATGAAAAGAGTAAGAGTAAAAGGGAATATTAGGACAGGGACGGTAGGCACACTGGTGCACTTATGCATGCCCCTTACAGACCTCTTAGAAATGGGGTGAGGACAACAATTGACAGTGTAAGGTTAAAGTTTTGGGGGTTTGGGGAAGAAACCACAGAGTCAGGCAGTGCATTCCAGGCATTGACCGCTCTGTTATTGAAGTCATATTTTCTGCAATTGAGTTTGGAGCGGTTTACCTTGAGTTTGTATCTATTATTTGCTCTTGTATTGTTGTGGTTGAAGCTGAAGTCATTGACAGGTAGGACATTGTGGCAGATAAGTTTATGTACTACACTTAGGTCAGACCAAAGTTGGCGTAGTTCTAAGTTGTCTAAGCCCAAAATTTGAAGTCTGGTGCCATAAGGTATTTTATTGCAGGTAGAGGAATGGAGGACTCTTCTCGTAAAATATCTCTGGACTCTCTCAATAGTATTTATATCCGATATGCCGTGCGGGTTCCAGACAGATGAGCTGTATTCGAGAATTGGTCTAGCAATGTTTTGTATGCTCTGGTTAGTAGTGTAATATTACCGGAGAAGAAGCTAATATACTCCTATTAACTTTCTTTTTCACACTACTGTTGGTTTCTGATAGATGAGTGGCTTTTTAGCTTCTTAGAATTAGCTTTGAATCTAAACATCAGCTAAGTATAAGTCTTCTTTGCCTTTCAAAGAAAGTCACCAATTGCTTTTTCAAGAGAAGTTCATAGCATAAGTTCCTGAACCATAATTATTGGTTCAAAGTGTGATACTCCAGCATCAGAGTCACCTTTGAAGGTAATTTTAAGAAGGCAGCATCGGGGTGAAATTCAGCCAGGTCTATCTGGATCGCACGATATGGTAGGGCCAACTGCGCAAAGCCCCGCCCACCTGTGCGGACATCATGACGCCCCTTTTTTGCAACGATTTTCAGTCTCTGTGCATGCACAGAAGGCTTTGGACATGTGCAGAATGCTTTGCGCATGTGCAGATGATGGCGCGTGCACATTTGCGAACTGGTAGGGAACAGTGGTTGGTTGCTTCCGGTTCGGTCCGGTTCTTGCGAACCGGTAGTAAAAGCGGCGGGAGGCTCCACCCACCCACCCGGACATCATAATGGAAGATCCCGTGCACACTCCCATTGAAACCGGTAGTAAAAGATAAGTAGAACCCACCCCTGGTAGGGAAGGTAAGTGAATTTCACCCCTGGACAGCATAATTCATTACCCACAGTAGTAAAGATGTAATTAGGACAATTAAGATAGCAAGCAAGACCTTGTTTCAGATGTACAAAGTGTGTGCTATTTTCTAATATATATCACACAAAAGGTCTAACTCTGATGCCGAGCCATAGTAACATGAGTACCAACTTTAAGGTCAGAGCAGATGCTACTGTAGCAGTGAATTAGCCTTAGAGAAAAACTAAGAAGGCTTGGATATAGTTAGAACCTTGAAGTGGAGTACATTAGAATATCCCAACTCTGAAGGCTTAGACTGGAAAGTCAAAAGCACATCCCAGAAAGGGTCAATGCCTTTTTATATTCCTGCCAAGGTCATATCCATGTAATCAGCATAAGTTGTGTTTATTTTATTTTTTTTCAAATTTGTCTTGGCAAACTTCCTTGGAAATAAGAATTTGTCTCCCTGTTGTCAAGGCTTAGCTTTCTGTTCTGCATTATTTTATTTTACGGTATGGTTTTCATGTTTTTCAATTTCCCTTAGGAAATATAGCTGGCCAAAAGATGGAGATCAAAATCTGTTACTTTAAAAAAAAAAAAAGTGGTTTGGTCTCTCTTATTAAATACAAACATTTATTTAAGACGCCTTTCCAGGAAAGCAGGAAAAAAAAAGAGTATGAAGGAGAAAGCAATACTTCATACATAAAAATAAAGTTATATATAGTTTGTTTGCCTAAATGTTTTCCAAGCAAAGTAAAATATAA
The DNA here is from genome assembly GCF_029215685.1 of Pituophis catenifer annectens. Classification (NCBI taxonomy): domain Eukaryota; kingdom Metazoa; phylum Chordata; class Lepidosauria; order Squamata; family Colubridae; genus Pituophis; species Pituophis catenifer. Next base: position 76,109,734 of record NW_027256883.1, read on the forward strand.
ACCTTATTAATTCACCTCAGTTCTACTGACCTATAATTAAGTTTTCCAATTGTCGCTCACTTTTGTTTCTGACAGTTGTAATGAAAAGCTGCTAGTATCAGAAATACTCCTTATAGACGAGAGCAGATTTCTAGCTTTTTTAAAAAAAGATAAATTGTAGGCTGTTGGCCAATTTTCTTCCCATCTACAAACAGAAAAAAAAAATCTGTAGTAAGCACTGGACCAAAGACAGGCACAAAATGTTTTGCTATCTGAGGAAAAGGACAAGATGGTTTCTATGATCCCGGAAACCCATTGATGGAATAGGATTGCCTAAAACATATGAGGTCAGTTTAGAAGATAAGAGACAAATCATCTAATCTGGGTTCTCTAAGATTGGGTTCATCCATTGCATTAAGCTAGCGCTACCATATCTGGGTAGATAATCAAGATGACAACAAGGATTTAGTTTTCTGTATCTTCTGTCTGTCAACACTTCAAGGTAGACCAGAAATCAGAGTTATGAATATCCCAAAGGTATTTTTTCAAAAGGCAACTGGGCTTTCTGGTTTTTCTTTGAAGATGTTTCACTTCTCATCCAAGAAGCTTCTTCAGCTCAGCCTGGATGGTGGGGGATGGAAGGATTTACACTCCTTGCAGACAGCTGATCATTTGCATTCTTTTAGTGAGTTGTTGAAGCCAACTGGAGGTTTATCTGTGTCATCAGGGTCACCTGAATAGTGCAAATGGGTGTAGAGCCTTCTTGGAACTGTTGAAAGGACTGGGTTGTAGACTGGAGATAGATGATGTCATAGCCCTCCCCCTCTGTTGAGAGACAGCTGTTCAATTTTGACATAGATCAGTGGTGAAATGTAAAATTTGTTACTACCGGTTCTGTGGGTGTGGCTTGGTGGGGGTAATGTGACTGGGTGGGTGTGGCCAACTTTTTTTTTTTAACTTTTAAAACCATTTTTTCTAAAACCTCTTCGGCCGAAGAGGTTGTAAAAAATGCTTTTAAAAGCCTCTGACGATCAGGTGATCTGGGATCGTCAGAGGCTTTTAAAAACATTTTTTCTACAACCTTTTTGGCCAAAGAGGTTGTTAAAAATGGTTTTAAAAGCCTCTGACGATCCCAGCTGAGTTGCCTTATCGTCAGAGGCTTTTTTTTCTTTTAAAAGACTCTGACGATCCCGGCTGAGTTGCCTGATCGTCAGAGGCTTTTTTTTCTTTTAAAAACATTTTTTCTACAATTTTCTCGGCCAAAGAGGTTGTAGAAAAAATGCTTTTAAAAGCCTCTGATGATCCCAGCTGAACCGCACGATCATCAGAGGCTTTTTTAAAAAAAACTTTTTAAAAGCATTTTTTCGGCCCAAGAGGTTGTAAAAAAAATGCTTTTAAAAAAAAGCCTCTGATGATCACTCGGCTCAGCTGGGCAAGGGGAAGGGCAGGGATTTTTGCTACTGGTTCTCCGAACCACCTGCCACCATCGCTACCAGATCGGGCGATCTGGTCCAAACTGGGAGCATTTCACCCCTGACATAGATGGCCTCTTTGACCCGTCTTTCAAACCAGCAGTCCCCTCTATCCAAAATGTGGATTTTGCTGTCTTCAAAAGAGTGGCCTTTGTCATTTAAATGCAAATGGACTTTGGAATCTAGTCCTAATGGGTTTGTTTCCTATTCAAATGAGGTTATTCCTATTGTCCATTTTATTCCTATTGTCCATTACTTTGCCACAGGGGTGAAATCTATTTTTTTTTGCTACCGGTTCTGTGGGTGTGGTTTAATTAGTGGGCGTGGCTTGGTGGTAAGGTGACTGAGTGTGCGTGGCCAAGTCAATGTCACTTCTTTGCCCTTTTTTAACCTACAAAACACAACACAACACAACTGGCTCACCCACAATGTAAAAGCAGCTGTGCAGCTGTGCAACAAGCAGGAACCTCACACAGCCACAAAAAGCCCAAAAAACCAACTTTCACACTTTACACACACAAAATTCCACATACAGCTTTGTGAGATTTTGTGTGTTTGTGTAGTTAGAGTGAAACACTACAGAAACACACTAAATCTCAGAAAGCTGCACAAATATTATTTTATTTTTATTTTTATATAAAAGCAGCTAAATTTAAAACTTCCTAAACTTTAAATGGCTAGGTCTAAAAAAAGAACAACTAAAAAAAACCCCAATTAACTAATTTTTTTAAAGCTCCCAAAGGGGAAAAAAACTTACCCAATAGAACAGGTGTCTCCAACCTTGGCAACTTTAAGACTTGTGGACTTCAACTCCCAGAATTCCTCAGCCAGATTTGCTGGGAGTTGAAGTCCACAAGTCTTAAAGTTGCCAAGGTTGGAGACCCCTGCAAGGCAGGCAGGAAGGCAGATAGAGCTGCTCACCGATGAGCTTGATTGCAGGCATGGAGATTCAGTTGCTTGCTGATGCAATGGATCGCAGATATTACAGCAAGCGAAGCAAGGCAGGCATTGTGACCAGCAGCTAAGGTAAGCAAGCTGGAGGCTGGGGGGCAGGGGGGGGAGAGGGATTTTTGCTAGTTAGCAGGCAACTCAGCTGGGATCGTCAGAGTTTGGCTCGTCAGAGCCATTTAAAGGGAAAAAAAAGGCTCTGATGATCACGCGGCTCAGCTAGGCATAGGGGGTGGGGGCAGGGATTTTTGCTACCAGTTCTCCGAACTGCCCGCCACATCGCTACCTACTCACCCAAGCTGGTCCGACCTGGGAGCATTTCACCCCTACTTTGCCATCTAGAGACCATCTGAAATTTTGCAGTTTAGCTATAAACTTAACTAAGACAAAGTATGTGTCAACCTTGACAGTATTGTTTGATAGTTTAGGAATAGCAGAATATATGAAATCATGCAATTGCAGTGTGTGGGTCGCATCACGCACAAGCTAGGCCACTATGTCTGTGATGTAGCATAAGGCGTGAACTCAGTCTTAAGAGAGGAGAATGGACTTAACATCATTGTCTCCTTGAAACATTTTCCTATCTAATGGTAAGACTGATCCTAGTTGAACCAAATGGTAATTTGGTTCTATGAGTTTCTATGTCTTCCAAAATTCTGAATGGAGGCATCAAATTTTACTTATTGGAATTGTAACATTTAGGGAGAGATACAAAAAAATGAAGGCGGCGTGTGGTTACATAAGGTAAGGTAAAGGTAAAGGTTCCCCTCGCACATATGTGCTAGTTGTTCCCAACTATAGGGGGCGGTGTTCATCTCTGTTTCAAAGCCGAAGAGCCAGCGCTGACTGAAGATGTCACTGTGGTCATGTGGCCGGCATGACTAAACACCAAAGGCTCACGGAATGCTGTTACCTTCCCACCAAAGGTGGTCCCTATTTTTTCTACTTGCATTTTTAATGTGCTGCCTAACTGTTAGGTTGGCAGAAGCTGGGACAAGTAACGGGAGCTCACCCCGTTATGCAGCACTAGGGATTCAAACCGCTGAACTGCCGACCTTTCGATCGACAAGCTCAGCGTCTTAGTCACTGAGCCACCGTGTCCCTTGTGTGATTACATGTGACCCACCAAAACATCTTTTGCAGCTTCTAAACTCTCACAAGGAAAGGTTGAAACTACTAGTGTTATTTTATATTTTGGGTGGTTTGAGGAGTTTCAAAGAGCAATGGGATATGCCAAATCTGATAAAGATTTGATATATTTTTTAAAAATAAATAAATAAACCCCCCCTTCCCTTCATCAGAAAATATTATTTTTATTTTGGCTCTTTTGGGGTGCAGTTCTCAATGCACCATGCAAAATTAGATGTAGCAACTTAATTTTTTCTCTTTTGATTTGGAGTACAGGTCTAATTAAGGGGGGGGATACTCCTTTTTTGAGAAGATGGAAATATCCTAAATAAGTGTCCCCAAAGTGCTTTTTTCAAGAGGCAAGTGGGCTGCCCCCTTTGGAACAGCCATGACTGGATCAGAATCTCTATACATGTCCTAAATAAGTGCCATTAATTAAACATTGTCCTATAGCAGAGGTCTTCAAGCTTGGCAGCTTTAAGACTTGCGGACTTCAACTCCCAGAATTCTCCAGCCAGCTATGCTCTGTCCTATAGTAATAATAACATTGCAGTGCGGAGGAAGTATAGTCTGGGAAAAAAAAATCTACAGCAATATGGTATCTACTTAAATATTTTTCACAGTATGGTGTGTTTTTTAAAAAAGTTGTTGTAACATTTGTTAGATTATTTCAATGCTGATTTCTGGTGAAACGAAACTAAGTATCTGTTCTTTTGCACACCTGCAGATACTTTCTCCTAGTACTGAATTCTAAATCCTAACTTTCTGCCTTTATGTCAGCCATGGAATACATAAAATTCCTTTTATGCAGAGAGAAAGTAGTTTTCTGAACTGCTAACGGCAGCCAAATGGCTCATAACTACAGTTTGAAAAGCTTAGAAATATAAAATCCAAGGGGCTATTAGAGAGTTATGATTTATTCCAGTACTGATGAAATAATAAAATTAAAATAGGTTTCTAGGAAGATCTTAGGAATACAGTGAAATTGCTCTAGTTTTTTGCTAAATATGAATGGATCTCCTGACATTTCTCTTGCCCTAATGAATCCTTCATACTTATTTTTAATATATTTTACAGACTAAAATTGTAGATAGGAAATATGGTGGGTTGGATCTACTCCCCAAAGACCAAGTGATTTCAGTTGTCTACTATTAAATATAACTCAGCATCTGGATCAAACCAACAGATTTCTAGTCAAATACAGTAGTTGGCAAAATTATGGAAACCTTTTGGGAAAAGTGTATTTTCTAAAACTAGCTAATGACACCATGTTTTTTTGGAGTAGTACCATAAAATTATACATCAATGGAAAGATAATTTAATCAAGAATGTAATGTAATAACTTTTATGGAGGATTTGCTATTAGAATAGTAGTTACAGTATAAAGAAGCAAATGAAACATGTAGAAAAAATGAGATATTCAAAAATTATCACCATAGAAAAAATGAGATATTCAAAAATTATCACGTCAGTTAATACTTAGTTGGGTAACCTGTAGCATGAATTATGGCCTGTGTCTTCCCATGGAGTGAACCAAGTCTTTTAGCTCTGCAGCTGTTATAATGTGAAACCAAGATTGAATGATTGCTTCTATTAACTAGGTTTTTATTGCTGGGTTGCTTCTGACTAATAAGTTTCTTTAGTCGGCTCCATAGATTTTCAAGTGGGTTAAGGTCTGGGTTATTCCAAGGCCATTCCAGCAGTGGAATATTATTATCTTGAAACTCCAAAAAAAGTGATGTTACTAGCCATCAAACCTCAAAAATACACCTTCCCCAAAAGGTTTCCATAATTTTGGCCACTACTGTATATTCTAGAAAGAAGAATTGCCTTTTCTGCCAGGAGGTCAATCAGATTTTTTTTTTCTGTTTCATCATCTGACTCAACATTTTGCAACATTTTTACTGGGTATATTTTTGACCAGTAGTCCAATTCCAAGAACAAGTGTGAACTTGTTATCTGCACTTGCTGCTGAAGCTGCTCTTGACCTGTGGTCTTGACTCTAAACTGATTAAAAATAATCCTGCCTGGATTAAGAGATTTTGGCAACAATTTGCAAGACAATAGTTATCCCAATTGGGGGAAATTCCCCTGCTGCTATGCCCTCCAATCTTAACAAATGGCCAATCATTCTTCCTCTTGTGAATGGGTCTTTCTGAACAACTTTACCTTTGTATATGTACATGCAGAATCTATCAATCATCTCTCTCTCTCTCTCTCTCTCTCTCTCTCTCTCTCTCTCTCTCTCTCTCTCTCTCTTTCTCTCTCCCTCCTTCTGTTTCCCTCTCTCTCATCTATCATCCCTCTCTCATCTATCTTTCATTCTCTTTATTTATCATCTCTCTCCAGACTCTCTCTCATTTATCTATCATATCTACCATATCTATCTACCTACCCTATCTATCTATCTATCTATCTATCTATCTATCTATCTATCTATCATCTATCTATCTACCTATCTGTCAGTCATCTATATGGCTTAAACGGGAAGTTACAATTTCAGACCCACATTGTGACTTAACACATTGACAATATCTTCACTATGATTGCTGAGGAAAATAATTACTCCAGTCTGAATGCAGCAGAATTATGCGACCACACAGAACGATGTGTACCTCTGTAAACATCTTTAAAAGGTTTTGCATTCTTCCTTTACACATCTTCGAAATCTGTCAATCAGGTTTAGAGGACGTACAGTTTACATGAATGTTTTTCAAAAGAAGAAGGCATATGTATTTACAACAATAGTATATGTTGTTATGAAAAATGCAATTATTCACACTTGTCATTTTTTGTAGAAATCACACTGCCCCAAGACACCTGATTATCCATTGAAAGTTGAGATATAGCGCTTCAGCCTTTAAGACAAGAATCAATTATTTATCCTACTCCGTGTTCATTGCTCAAAAGAATGAATACTGAAATTATAATAATGATGAGAAGCTTATAAAATTGTACAGTATTCCTACAACCTGGGCATTGCCTTTCTGTTCCAACTAAAATATCGAGTTGGTTCGGTTGCTCTCCTATAAAATGAAAAACTTATTAATTTTTAAAACAAATTAACATATAATGAAATGCATACATAATTTAGTTGGATAGGTTATACTCTTCCTGCTTTCTAGAAGTTATAAAGTACTTCTTTAAATATACAGTGTCTTCCTGGCTTTAGACTTTGGGAGGCTGAACGCATCCCCATCAAGCAGCCATTTAGTGTACTGTACACTATTAAGGCAAATGAAATATTGGGCAGATCAGTAGAGTTGCATACTTTTCAGCATTCTAATTCACTGGCAAATAACCTTTAAGATAACACCTTAAGTATGACTTCAGAGTTCTCTAATGGCCTATGTGTATGGAATGAAAGTTTGTGCTGTGTTTTTGACACCATTGCTACTTGTACTTAATGATAATAAAGTTGTATAAGTGCCAGGGAAGTGATTTTCTAAATCAAGGAAATCAGTCATATTCCCCTCAGCTGGCTTTTAAAATAATTCTTGAAGTCGCATGGCAAGATACAATATCAAATTTAAGAATAAGAATATAAAACCATCTGCAGGCATATTATTCAGAGGTGGAATACTACAAATGGGACAGTGTGTGTATGTGTGTGTGTGTGTGTGTGTGTGTGTGTGTGTGTGTGTGAGGTGAAGGAACAATAAGGTAGTGTCTTATCTTCATTGGCTCCTTTGTGGGATTCCCTGTGATCTCTGGTGCCGAATGGATTCTGAAGTAAGCGAACTTTTCAATCTTATTAACAACGCTTATATTGGATTCTTAAGATGTCTCTTTTACACCAACAGTTTTCAGTTTGGTTACCCTTTCTTCTCTCCATATAGTCTTGCCAGAATCTAAAATTTATTTATTCAATTTCAAGACCACCTGACCGTTTAGCGATTTTGGATGTCTTGCAATTAAAAAGAATTATCTGGTTTGATAAATAAACATGCCGGTTATCTAATCTCATGCCATGCGAGCAGATAACCATTTGTCTGACGTGGTGTAGGGTTTCCTGCCTAAGCAGGGGGTTGGACTAGAAGACCTCCAAGGTCCCTTCCAACTCTGTTATTCTATTCTAAATATGCCCAACTTGTAAACAGCTAGTATCTGAGTTTCCAGCCCAAACAGTGGGGTGAGCCCAATTACTTTGCGTGGACAATTTTTTTTTTTTTAATTTGATTTATATGCCGCCCTTCTCCGGAGACTCAGGGCGGCTTACAATGCTTTAAGCAATAGCCTTCATTCTTTTTGTATATTTTATACAAAGTCAGCTTATTGCCCCCACAAACTGGGTCCTCATTTCACCTACCTTAGAAAGGATGGAAGGCTGAGTCAACCTTGAGCCTTGGAGAGATTCGAACCAGCAGAAATTGCAGGCAGCTGTGTTAATAACAGGGTGCACTAAACCCTTGTACTATCAAGGCTCTTTATTAAATTATTAAAAACTCACTTTTAATGTTCACAAGAGGATTTAGACTGGATTACACTTTCACACTGCAGGGAATGTGATAGGTATAATTTTCCCCTGCTCCTTCTCAGTGTGAACTTTGAAACAATTTAAGCTAAAATAAGTTATATGGGAGCGACATGGCGCTCCCATATAACACCTCTCCTGTGCGAGCTGCACTGGCTCCCGGTGGTCTTCCGGGTGCGCTTCAAGGTGTTGGTTCTCACCTTTAAAGCGCTCCATGGCTTAGGGCCAGGGTATTTACGAGACCGCCTTCTGCTACCAATAACCTCTCACCGGCCAATACGCTCTCACAGAGAGGGCCTCCTCAGGATGCTGTCGGTCAAGCAATGTCAGCTGGCGGCCCCCAGGGGGGAGAGCCTTCTCTGTGGGAGCACCCACCTTCTGGAATGAGCTCCCTCCTGGAATACAGCTGATTCTGGATCTCCGCACTTTCCATAAGGCCCTGAAGACATTTTTATTTCAGCAAGCCGGCCTGGCCTGAATAGGTTTTATGGGTTAGTTTTTTAATTGTATAGCTAGGGTTTTAAATTGGGAGGCCGATTAATTTAATTTATTTTTAATTATCTTAACTTTTATATTGTATGTTATTTTAATTCTTGGCTGTTCACCGCCCTGAGTCCCTTCAGGGAGGAGGGCGGGATATAAATTCAATAAATAATAAAATAAAAACTGTGTCCATCAGAAAAAAAATATTTTGCTCTTATTATATTTTATCAATACCAATGAAGATTCCACTCCAATTTTGTTAATAGAAAGTATAGCCTTTTTTTCCCTTTCAATTTTTGATAACTGATTCCATAATAGGAGTAGCAGAACCTTGGAGTAGAGTTAAAAGAGGGATTAGCGTAGAATCCCTATGTCACCACAAGCAGACTAAATCCAACTCCCTTGAATTCTATTGACCCTTATTTAACTGTACATAGATTTTTAGCAATAAATCAGTTTAATTGGATTTTCACATATGAACTTGGTCTTTCACACCTGACAGTTTACCAGATAACAAGTTTCAGGTATAGCTGAATAGATCCAAGTGACAATTGTGACCGTCCAGATGTCATACTTTCATCATCCCTAACTAGTGTGTCTGGAACAACAGCTGGAGACCTTCATTTCTGGATTTCATCTTGTATTTTTCCACATTTGTCTCCACAGCTTGGTTGCCTTTTGAAACCCATTAGAGCTAAATCTATTAAATCTGCACATGGAATATTAAAATTGCATTTCAAATTATTTTTTTCCCTTTTTGAGATTGCTGCTTTTTTTTAATATTCTATTTTTTGAAGTGTTCAGTTGCTGTAAATAGCAGTGCCTAGCCAATTTTAGCTGACCATGAGTCCAATCTGGCAAGAAAACCAGGAGGAAATCCCACAATTGTTGAATAAACTGGGAAATTGAAACATTATCCTGGAAGAAGGCATTGCAAACCATTTCTGTGTACTTGCCAAGAAAACTACTTCAATATGTCCACATATCCAGAACTGACCTTGAATCAAGGGACTCCTTATATATACAAGACAGCATGGAATAAACTTCAGATAATAATCATCTTAAAATGACAATTTAGTTGTTAGAATTTAGAATTTTATTTTACCGTGATACGTTATAAATATTTAATATTCAAAGCATCAAATATATGCATGAAAGAGGAAAGAATTTTGTTCCATTTGCATTTTGATAAGAAGTTTCAAATATAAATTTCTTAAAGCAGCATGCAAGCTAGACTATTATTACTCTTCTGAATTTACAGTACTTAGTTTTGCAGTGTAATTCTCTGAGCCAGAAATACATACTGAAAATGTGTATTAAAATGTAATATATTAAGGAAAGTGCAAAAAAAAAAAAATTGCAGATATTCCTGTGGGAGGCATACAGTATAAAAAGGAAGCAGTGCTTGAATTGGATGTACACAATTGGTGAAATGCATATTTGGGGAGATGTGTATTCTGTACATGTACATTTGTCTGTCTGGCCCTTTAAAATGTAGCCAGTTTGATGTAGAATTAGAAACAGAATCTAAACTTGACAGATTTATCTCTCCCCAATTAAGCAGCAATAAGGATATATGGAAAAATGTGTATCAGGCAGTTCTTTTTTTAAGTTTATAAGCAAAATTAAATGCCTGTTCAAATGTTGAGATACATTTTTAGACCGTTTTCTAACTGGTTGTAAATGATGAAATGGTTGTTGCTTGTGAATGCTTATGCTGTGATAGTCCCAAAAGTCTTACCAATCTTTTGATGTTGAATGAGTGTCCTTTTTTATTCTTTTTACAACTTTGTAATTCCTTAATTCACAGTAGAGTTGGGGAATGAAGCTGAACATTTACTGACCAGATGCCCTTCCTGACACCTACCTGGAGTTCGCAGAAGATATTTTCTCATGTCCTGAGAAACATCTGTTGCTTTCTAGGATAGAACTCTCAACCTTCTGAGTGAGAGGTGAGTGCTTTCACCACTAGGCCACCATGCCGCTCTAATGAGTGTCATGTTCTTAATTTACCATAATTAAATTGATTCATATAGTTCAGCATTGGCAAAACTGCTGGGAGATGTTTTTCAGAGTTGTAGGCAAGAGCATTTCCAATTATGCCTGAAGAAGTCAGTTGAACTCACCATGCAACAAAAGTGCCATTGCTTTCAATAAATTGAAAAATTGAGGCCAGAAAGCAGTGGAAAATAACAGCTCTGATGCCCTGCAATTTCTATTATGTTCTTCTCTGGAAAAATGCAGAAGACCATTTGCAGGAGACATTATTTTAGCAGATGCATGTTTGCATGCCTCTGTATAACAAAGTGATGACATGTCTTTTTTATTGTAGCTATTAGAAAAATGATAAAAATGAGAAGAAATTAGAAGCATTGATAATCTGGGATTATTAATATTAATAGAAATACAGTGCCTCTCTGAATTGGTGTAACTTTATCTGGGAGCAACATTTATTTTCAGTGTTAGCCAAGTTGACCATCAGTGATAGATCTTGAATCCAACATGTGGGGAACCACAACTTCTCCTTATTTAAGGTCATCACTTGCTCTTCCACTCTGCAAATTAAAAACTAGAAATATGTACACATGTAGATACCTTACAAGGTATTTTTTGATATGAAACATGGTTTACTCAAAAACAACGATGAGACGAGGGTTGAGATCCTAGCATGGGAACAAATTCTATTGAACTCAGTGGGGCTCCCTTCTGAAAATCTACTGCAAGGCAATTCTCTTATTGCCTTCTCTTGTTGCTTGGCTTAGCAACATCCTCTTCTATTTTAGTTTAATTTTGAATAGTTGTTGTAAATGGATGCCAGGAGGAGGAAGAAAAAGAAGAAGGGAGAAGGAGGAGAAAAAGAGGAGGAGGAGGAGGAAGTGGAAGAAGTGGAAGAAGAAGAATTATTCTTGAGTTTCCTTACTCAACAGCTTAGTTATATGGCTCAATTCCTTTCCCCTCCTGGGTGGTTGTCCAGCTGGACCCTATACATATTACCAGTACTTGATCCATTCTCATCTCTTAAACCCAGGAAGGTCTAAGCTGAAACATTAAAAGAAAAAAAAAGCTGGACTTTGTAGACCATCAAAATATATAAGTGCACTTTCCCCACCAGATGATCTAATTCTGAGAATATATTTTCAGCAGTATATTCTCACTGTAAGCAGATCTACAGATTTTTGCATTGTAAAAGCAACTGAGAACTGCCAATGTTCTTTTTTAAGGTTTTAGGATGGTTTCACATAATTTCTAATTGTGTCCCAGGAGAAAATTTTGGGATTTTATTGCATATAGATTAATTTCTGTTGTTGAGCTTTAGTGTTTCATATACTTTGGTATTCTCTGGTAAATTTGAGCAGATGTTCTATTTTATAATCATCACAAGTATATACCAAACAGTACTGGATTTCACATTGGGAGGATATTACAGCATTTTTCTAATTATATTGTTTTAACTATTGTTTTCCTGAACCATTTCCAGAAAGATTTGAGTTCAATAACATATTATCACCAGATCTAAATTTAGAATTCTGCTAAGATAACAAAATGTTTTTTTAATTAAGTGCTTTAATTAGATTTATATTTCCATGCCCTTGGTTTCTGATCCCATACTCTGAAATATCTCTTTTCTCTGAGGAATTAAATAATATTATGACCTTTTCATTAACCTCTCCTCTCCTTTCCTTTCTTTTCCTTCCCCCTTCCCTTTCCGTTTCCTCTCCCTCCCCCTCCCCCTCCCCCTCCCTCCTCCCCCTCCCCTTTCCCTTTCCAAAATTGAAAATGTCTGAGTCAAAAGAAAAACTGCAGGGTTATAGTTCCATTGTGGAATAATACAAATCACAAAAGAGAATGATGATACCATTATTGTAGTAGCTGGTGAAAATGCATATATCATATTTTCCCTGAAAGCTACAAAATCAAATACATAATCTCCATCATTCTGGTAAAAGCCCTATAAAATACTCCATATTTCTCTTTAAGCAAAGTTCTCCAGATCAGACATGTAGCACAGGATTAAATGTTCTCTCTCACTCTTACCTCTTGAAATGATTAGAACTATGTCATTCCGAACTAGTGAGAGTATACATGGGGCTAACGAGTCGACGCCAATTTATTGTACTCTATTTAAAAACAATGTGTTAGTTTTATTCTGCCTTTCCTCTACGAGCTGTAAAGTATACAGTATCATACACCTGCCTTCTAATTTTTCTCATAATAATCTGGTGAGAATATTTTTCTCATATTACCTGGGGACTGACCTGGCTCAGAGGCATCTAGTAAACTTTGAAAGTTGACGGTGAACTTGAATCTGGGTCAAATAAATTCTAGACCATGCTGGCTGGGGAATTCTGGGAGTTGAAGTCCACAAGTCTTAAATTTGCTGAATTTGGAGATCCCTGTTCTAAAGCAACCTCACAAATTGCAGATTGCCTGCCGTTGTTTATAATGGAATATCTTGCAGCATGGAATTCTGAGGAGGGCTCAGAGCTTTTTAGAAAGCCATTAAGACCACAAACCAGTACACATTTATTTAGGAGTAAATCACCCTGAACACATACAATTTTAGAGTTGAGTTGTGCTAAATATAACCAGAAATTGCATCTATGGGAATAATCAGTGATAGCTCAAATTCAGTGGATGATGAATTGGATCTAAATCAACTACAGTTAAGATAGTAATTTCAGTTTGACCAAAGGACAGTTAATTCAATTTGGATCTAATCCAATATCTGGATCTGGATTACCACTCTGGCTCTTCTACGTTTACACAACATGTAACTTATAATAATTTTGTGTCTTCAAGCCGGTTTTGACCCTGACAACTGTCTGGATAAGAGCCTATGGTTTTCTTGGCAAGATTTTTGGAAGTGGCTTGCAAGAAATAATAAGAATTTTTCTTTGTGATATTTTCATTTTTTCTCTCTTTTCTATTCTTTCTTTTATATTACTGAGGGTTTTTTTTCTTTCCTCTTGGCATTCTCTTTCTGTTCCATTATTTTTTGTAGTTTGCATCAGTTTTAATCTGTAATAATTGCAGTACATATTTTCTTTTAAAAAAGGAAGTGACTTGCCATTTCTTTCTTCTTAGTGCTAAAAGGGAGAGGCTGGACCTAGCAGACTTTGTGTTTAGAATAGGAAGCTCTATTACAAGCCACTGTAATCATACAATGAGAATCAATCACTCATGGAAAAAGAGCAATCAGGTGGCCACTTACCACCACATCTGGTATGGTTTAGGACAGGTTATCAAACTCAAGGCCCGTGGGCCGGATCTGGCCTGCAGGGTGCTAAGATCTGGCCCGCGGGGCCACCCTGGAAACAGTGAAGGATCGGCCCACAGTGCCTCTGCCAGGGAAATTAGTAGGATGGTACCTGTAGCTCAGATCTGCAAGAATGAGAAAGAACATCTGTGAAGCTGATGTTGTCCCGTAGGAACTGATATTTGAGACAATTACAGCAGTCAGCCTAATGGGAGAACTACTCTAAATATAGTCCACTCTTGCAAAGTTTTCCAGTCTGAAGTGAGGTTCTGTTGGATGACTTATCTCTTGGTTGTCTTTATTTCATTCAGTAAATTCTTTAATGAGAAAAATAATAAAGGTAGAGAAATCAGAAAAGCATTAAGTTGCCATATAGAACTTTAACTCTGTTGTAACACAGGGAGCACAGGGGTAAGAATGGACTTAAGTATAGGATGAAAAACTTAGCTAATGTATAGCATCCATTAATTAATATCGTAATACACACACGGCTCAATTGAATAGACTTTGCTTGTAATAGATTTTGTTTGTTTGTTTGAACAGCAGTAGAAATAAGCAAAGAAAAACAGAGAAGAATTTTAGATGTTCTTTTCCCCTTTGTCCTGGTTCTGTCATGTGCAACAAAACAAACTCATTTGTTACCCTCACAGGAAGGCTGTATTTCTGCAGTTTGACAGAGAGGACAAAGTGCTGTGGCTGCATTCAAGTCTCATATTTTGGTATTTTTCTATCTCTTCAGAAAGCAACATGGAAAGCAATGCAGCCTCGGTTGAATTCATCATAATAGAACTATAACAGCAAAGCCCAGTTTGTTACAGTTCTGTTTACACTTTTGGAGCATGGGAAACTGAATGAAACCCATGTTTGCTGACATTAGATTCAAATGTTTGAAGCTAATGTTAAATGTACACTTTGGCCTCTTCTCTGCATGGGGACAGTCATGCATCTTTTCTGTAAAGATGCCGACACATCAAGAAGCAAGAACTGAGGTGTACATACAATTTTGACTGTTTTTTGCTTTGAAATTAACAGAAAAACAGAGTTGGAAGAGACCTTGGAGGTCTTCTAGTCCAACCCCCTGCTCTAGCAGGATATACCCTATATTATTTCATACAAATGGCTGTCCAATCTCTTCTTAAAAAACTCCAGTGATGGAGCACCCACAACTTCTGGAGGCAAGCCATTCCACTGCTTAATTATTCTCACTTCCAGGAAATTTCTCCTATTCTAGGTTGCTTCTTTCCTTGATTAATTTCCATCCATTGCTTTTTGCCCTACCTTCAGGTGCTTTGGAGAATAGGTTGACCACCTTTTTGTTTGGCAGCCCATCAAATATTGAAGCTTTGTTATCTTGTCACCCCTACATCTACCTTTCACTAAGCTAGAGTTAGACATATCCATGTCCATTACATTTCCTGTAATGATTCATCATATGTTTTAGCCTCCAACCCCCTAATCATCTTCGTTGCTCTTCTCTGCACTCTTTATAGTCTCAACATCTTTTTTGTATCTTAGTGAACAAAACTGGATGTAGCATTCCAAGTGTGGTCTTATCAAAGCAGTATAAAGCGGTACTAACACTTCACGTGACCTTGATACTATCCTTCTGTTGATGCAGCTCTTTGACCTTGGTGAGAACATCCTTGGTGTTCACTGACCTTGGTTATTGGGATGCAGACTTTTTGTTACCTGACTAGGTGATATCTTCAGTTCTAGAAGGAAGTAGGAAGTAGGGTTTGTGTTGATATACGGTAGAGTAGTTTGTCCTTGTCAGTGTTGGTGATGGGTGTTTTTCTACCTGATAGTTCTTGATTGGGCTGTTATTTACTGCTTGATTATTTGTCTGATATTAATGCTGATATTAATTCCTCCTTACCAAAGCAAGGGGCTAGTCTGGAAATAAAAAGATGCCTGAAATACTGGCTGGCATGGAAGAAAGCTACGCAGTTCTATCAAGCTCCAGCATTGCTCTTTTATAGAAATCATAATCCATATTGTTAGGATGTCTTCTCAGATAGTGACTACACCAAATATGGAAATTACATAATACAAACTAGCAGAAATTTGGCTTTCTTTTTTTATTACTGCTGTATTGGAATGATTTTTTGACGTTTTAATTTGGATTCAATAGGAGGTTCCAGAAGTTTTAATTTGCACATGATCTTCCTTGAAGGGCCGACAGTTCTGCTTGACAGTGTATTGTTTTTGGTCATACTTATAAGCCTTCAGAAAACTCAAAGCACCTCGTTTAACAACTGAAACAATTTTGCATTTAGAGAATATTTTTGTTGTGAGTGGAGTTTCCTTAGCAGCAACAGACTCAGACATTCCCAATATATTATATGTATTATAGGCAGACTTCCCTAATCTACCTCTACACTAGGTACAACTGCATGGCCTGAATCACATAAACATTTGGGTTACCCAAACTAGAGAGGAAAAAAAATGTCTTTGAAAAAAAGAAATAATGAGTAAGAGTAAAGAGGTTGGGAAGTGGATAGGAATATTTTAAATTCCTCTATTAAAAATAAAAAAGGTACAAAAACTCATGAAAATAAGCAAGGGGACTTTTGCTCTAGGCATCAGTTTATCTGAAAGAATATGTAACAAGGGTAGCTATAAATACTGAAATACAATTACTTTTATTTTAATGAGACCATTGAAATTGAATAATAAATTCCAATAAGAGAAATAAAATAAAGTAATGTGGTTTTTTTTAAAGTCTAATTTATTGTCTCCATTATAATCTCTATATATGAACTCATTCTTGTACATTTTACGGAAGTTAATACCTCTTTACTTCAGAGCTGCTTCTATATTAGTAACGCATCTAATATCTTGTAAACTGCTCAAAGCCTTATATTTCACCATTAGACGTTATTTTCAGGTACTGCCAGTGTTTTAATTAGCTCTGTATTTTTATTTCCTTTGTCATCAAATATTTTATATGCGAGTACTCAAAGTTAAAAGGGGATTTGATGCACTCTCGTTCCGTTTTTTAAAATAAAGTTTGATTCTATTTATTTCTTGTGAGATTGTCCTATTTTCTCATTCAGAAGGAAAAGAAGGAGGCCGATTTCTCCAGACAGACACCTCAATGCTAGGAAATAGCACAATATAATTTATTTCCCTTTATCATCTTTTTTGCTTTTCACGATAACTTTCACACACCGGGTTAGGTATAGGATGTGAGGAAAAACAAACCACTGCAAGATAATTGGTGGCAAAAATAGGTACCAAGCTGACCAACAAGGGGTAAAGAACAGCAGGTTCTGACCAGTTCTGGAGAACCGGTAGCAGAAATTTTGAGTAGTTCAGAGAACTGGTAAATATCACCTCTGACTGGCCCCGCCCCCATCTATTCTCTGCCTCCTGAGTCCCAGCTGATCGGGAGGAAATGGGGATTTTGCAGTAACCTTCCCCTGGATTGGGGAGTGAATGGTGATTTTACAGTATCCTTCCCCTGCCATGCCCACCAAATCATGCCCACCAAGCCACACCCACAAAACCGGTAGTAAAATTTTTTTAATCCCACCACTGGTAAATAAGTCTGTAAAAAGAAGCCATCTCCTTTTGAACGGAAAACAGAACAAAGGGAAAATAAACTTCTTTTACCTTGAGGACCAATGAAATCTTGTTTCTAAATGGTTTCCAGGATTTTGTGTTTCCTGGGTGTTGCTAGTTTCTGTCTACTATCTAGATTGACAGGTTTGTTTTGTTTGTGTTGGAAGAAATGTCCATCTGGGTTCAGTTCCAAGTGGGGGAAAAGACCCTGGATTCATGGAAGTTGCTTGGAAAGAAGATTTATTGATGAACAGGATCACATAGCTTGAGATCCTGGGCAGAAAAGGGAAGAGATACTGAGAGTCCCTGGGTTTTATACCCCCCCTGGCTTTGATCTTCCTGGGGCACAGGAAGAGTATCCTGATTAGTTGCTGTCAGAGGTCATGGCTAGCTTTTTAGGTTGTCTCTGTGTTAGATTTGGTTGAATCTTGCTGGGTGATGATGTAATGAAAGGGCTTTGGGCAATTCCTACTATAGTTCTGCCTGAAGGAGGTAGATCTTTGTTATGTTGAATAGACTGGCCCAGACCTTAATGGCCCATTGACAAAGGTGTGTGGGGGGGGTGAGTTTCTTTCTCCCTTTTAGGGGAAATATTCTGCCCTTTTAATATTTCTTAAAATATCTCATTTTCCTAGGAGAAGGGTGGGTGCTAACTTCCTACATTTGATTCCCTCTTATCTGGCTCTTTCAAGATATTTCCTCCCCACTTCACTACAGGGACTTTAAAAGAGGGAGGATAACTAAAGTTGGTGACACTTTTCCTCCATAATAATAGATTAGAGCAGTGGCTCGCAACCTTTTCTTCACCACGGACCTCCTTTAAATGTGGCCACAGACCCCCCAAGACTTAACTCAAGATTGAAATCATAACATTTCTTCAGGTCTTCATGGGCCCCCTGTGATGACACTGTGCCCCTTCCCCCAGGACTCCGCAGACCACAGATTGAGAACCACAGGATTAGAGACTATTCTAGGATGTATTTGTAGACATCTCCAAACCGGACTTATAATACTGTTTCTTAGAAAAGTAGGTTGCTGCATCCACAACATATTAAGAACTTGTTTTTGTAGACCCTATGATTTAATTCTTTGCAACCCCCATATGCAAATAGGACATTAATGATTCTGCTTTCCCTCTATTGTACCCCTGTGCTGCATTTCCTTAGAAACACAAGTAACTGTTGGTAATAAGTAACTAAGTGATCATTTATCCCTTGGAGCAATGGCTTTTACAGCAATATAATGTCTATTAGCAAAAGCAAAACATGCAACGAAGAGCTGGTAAATGAGCCTTCCCCCACCCCCTTTTGTTTTATTTTTACAAGATATACTTGACTGAGCTGCATGTTACTTTGATTACTGGAAAGATCAAATAGGTATGAAGTCATCTTCTAGCTTGGGGTCTGTATAAGGACTACTGGATCTGGACTCCAAAAATTCAATTGACTTCCGAAAGGCAGCAGCGAGTTAAGATTTTCTATTACTCTTTGCCATTTAGAATAGAATAGAGTAGAATTTTTTATTGGCCAAGTGTGATTGGACACACAAGGAATTTGTCTTGGTGCATATACTCTCAGTATACATAAAAGAAAAGTTACGTTCATCAAGAATCATAAGGTACAACACTTAATGATAGTCATAGGGTACAAATAAGCAATCAGGAAACAATATCAATATAAATCGTATGGATCCAAGCAACAAACATAAGCATACAGTCATAAGTGGGAGGAGATGGGTGATAGGAACAATGAGAAGATTAATAGTAGTGCAGACTTAGTAAATAGTGTTGAGGGAATTATTTGTTTAGCAGAGTGATGGCGTTCGGGAAAAAACTGTTCTTGTGTCTAGTTGTTCTGATATGCAGTGCTCTATAGTGTCATTTTGAGGGTAGGAGTTGAAACAGTTTATGTCCAGGATGCAAGGGGTCTGTAAATATTTTCACAGTCCTCTTTTTGACTCGTGCAGTATACAGGTCCTCAATGGAAGGCAGGTTGGTAGCAATTGTTTTTTCTGCAGTTCTTTTTTTAAAAAAATAATTTTTATTGAACATTTTTTTAAATGCGAGCAAACAAACAAACAAACCTACAAACAAACAAACAAACAAACAAACATGATATTTACATCTTCTTTTCAACATCTTTGCATCAGTAATCTATATTTATACATTTTCTCTTTCTTATCTTAATCTATCTCTTATACATATATTACTAGTAAATCATATATTTATATTCTCTTAATCTAAATATTTTATTTACTTTTAACATAAACAGTACCTAGTTTCCTTTCCACAATGTATATCTTCCCATTTATTTCCATATTTCTCCACCTAATTTAACCATTGTTTAGTTTTCTTTTGTCCCCCCCTTTTTTTCTTTTTCCCCTTTCTCCTCCAACCATTTATACCATTTTTTCCAGACTAAGTAATAATCTGTTTCATCTTTTTCTTGTATCTCCTTTGTGAGCTTATCCATTTCCTCACATTCCATAATTTTTCTAATCACCTTGTCTTCTGATGGTATGTCATTGTTTTTCCAGTTTGGGGCAAAAACTATTCTTGCTGCTGTCAATATGTGAATAATTAAGTATCTTATTTCTTTTTCATATGGCCCGGTAATTTTTCCCAATAAGAAAGTTTCTGGCCTCATTTCTATTTGTTGATTTATAATTTCTTCTATTTGTATTTTAATTGTTTGCCAAAATTGTTTTGCCTTCTGACAGGACCACCACATGTGATAATAAGTTCCTTTTTGATGTTTACATTTCCAACATAGCGGGAAAGTATTTTCTGCAGTTCTAATTATCCTCTGAAGTCTGTGTCTGTCTTGTTGGGTTGCAGAACCAAACCAGACAGTTATTATTCTTTGCCATTTAGTGGTTTTTCAGATTTTTGCAGCTCTGATCTGAAAAATTAAGCTATAAGATTCATATCTTACTTTAAAGTAATGATTCAGGGTCACAGATTGAATATTCTCCCAAAACTCAGATTGAAAATAAACCAGGAATTGGCTAGGTGAAAATAAACAAACCGTGCAAGCTTTGTTTTCATGTGTAAATCCATAACACTCTCACTTGATGAGACATTCATGAGATAGTTTACTTCTAGGAGACATAGACTTTATTTTGGTTGTGTGTGCAAGGTTGGGCTTTAAACTATGCCATAATACTATCAGAGAAAATGCATCTCATACAGTATATGGATGGATGGTCCGGTTACTTATTTCCTTTGATGATAAATTACCAGTATACAAAACTCCGTTTTTCTTAACGAAAAGAACACAAGTGACACCCTTTCCCCTGACAGCTAAGCCATCACAAAGATCTAAACCACTCTGGGGAAAACTTCATGTTTCTTAGAATTAGCAAGTTATTAAATGTTATGAGAGAAAGCATGGGAAAAATAGCTTAAATTGCATAATGTTTAAGAATGTTACTAAAATTCTGATGCTTGATTTGGAAAGCTTTTTCAGTTGTTATAAAATGTCCTATTGTTTGAGGCTTTTCTCAAAAATATGCACAAGGCTAAGCTAAAATTAATTCTGTGAAAATCTGTTTTATTTAAAAAGGACAGAGTTCATGCACATTTAATTCCCCCATCATTTTTTAAAAAGAGACATAAATGTTTAATTTTTCAGGCACAAATCCATCACACTCTCACTTGATAAGATGATACTTTTAAGAGACATGGACTTCAACTCCCAGAATTCCCCAACCAGCATGCTATTGGGGAATTCTGGGAGTTGAAGTCCACATCTCTTAAATCGGCCAAGGTTGAGAAATACTGATGATCATTAGATGAAAGCAAAAATATATGATAAAGAAACTAGTGTTTCTTGGATTTTGGCACCTGAAATAGGATAACCCATTTGTTAGTTTGATTTATAACCTGCCTTTTATGGGAGCTCATATGTGGAATACTGGTAGTTCCTTTCAGACTCTGCTACAGCATTTAGAATAATTAAAGATCCAACAATATATTTGTCCCTTGGATGTGGAATTCATCTGTCAGAGTGAAGGGAGGATTAAGAGAATTTAAATATTTTACTGTTTATGAAATTTATATACTGCCTACTCCCAATGACTTTATATCATGCTGTTTCTAATAATAGCCAAGTAGAAGAAATAGCTGCTTCATAATATTCCATTCAGACAACTCATTCACCATCAGGGGAAAAAGAAAGGCTATTAGCAAATCCACATGGGAAGTTTTCATGCTTTTTATTTAATTTTTCTTCATGTTTGTTTTATGTCAAAGATTTTTTTTGGGGGGGGGTGAATCAAAACTCAATATTTGTTCTGTGCTTTCTTTTATTATTGCACAATTACTATGTAAATTACAGAGTATACTTGAATGTTTGAAGTCAGGAATTACACCAAAAAATCTGATATGTTGGCTCAGTTTCTATGGTAATCTGAATAATTCTGAATTAATTGTAGGCTGTTGCCTTGGTTCCTGATGATAATTCCATGTTGACAAGGTTTATAATCTATGGGGAAATGCTTTATTCATGTCTTTAGTACCTGTCTACATATTCTTTAAGACACTTCAGAAACCTATTAGAACCTTAACTGGGATGTTAAAACAAAAGATATTTAAATTGCTGCTTTCCCACCAAAGCTCCATTTAAGCAGGTCAAAAATAAGTAAAGTGAAGTCAGCAGTTATATTCTGGTAATATCAGAATTTGGTTCACATATAAAACTAGATTGTAAAGAATTCTTATCGGTGTCAAACAACTCTAATTGCTTAGCAATTGCTAAGAGTGGTACTTTCTGTTACAGTCACGAAGAAAAGAACTTTACCTTACTCCGCTTGAGGAAGAGAATTTACTTTGGGAACTTCTTTCAAAAGAAGACAATTTCTGTGCAATGTAGTGTACTTGCACTTGTTTTGACGTGAGGAAACTGAGGAGTGTGTATGAGCCCAGCTTCACTAATCTCAGGATTATTATGGAGGGTTGCACAGTCAGCCAGATAAGTTTAGCTTGGATTTGGCATTTTTATCCACCCTTCAAGTCCTTCCTAAGGATCTAGGATAGACAGATGTTGATGTTTAACGGTATTAAATATATTATTGCAGGATGTAAGCTGTTCCGAGTAAAGCTGCTTATTAAGTTCAAGTGGTGCTCAGTTGTTTTGCAATTGCACCCAATGCATCTATTACTATTGGTAATACTTTTGCTTTTTTTTATTGTAGTTGTTCTATTTGCAAGTCTTTGTATTTTGTTCTCTTCTGTAGTTCTTTCTCTTCTACTCTGCTGTCTCCCAGTACTATCCCATTAACTAGACATTTTTGCCTTTCTTATCAGCAATTATCAAATCTGGGGTATTATGTGGGGAAGGATACTGCAAAATGTCCATTCCCTCCCCACTCCTGGGGGAAGGATATTGTAAAATCTCCATTCCCACCCCACTCCGGAGCCAGCCAGAGGTGGTATTTGCCGGTTCTCCAAACTAATTAAAATTTCCACTACCGGTTCTCTGAACTGCTCAAAATTTCCTCTACCGGTTCTCCAGAACCTGTCAGAACCTGCTGGATTTCAACCCTGCTCTAAGCGGTTTACAGAGTCAGCATATTGCCCCCAACAATCTGGGTCCTCATTTTACCCACCTCGGAAGGATGGAAGGCTGAGTCAACCTTGAGCCTGGTGAGATTCAAACTGCCAAATTGCAGTTAGCAGAAATAGCGTGCAGTACTGCATTCTAACCACTGCACCACCGCAGCTCAGTTATCTGTTTTCCCTGCTATTTTTTTTAATGTACTGGCAATGTAATGCTTTGTCTTCCCATGCCTCTTTTTTTCTTTTTCTTTTGTTCTTCATTTGGTCTTTTCTGGGGGCTTCTTTGGTTTCTCCAGGAAGCCTTCCTGGTATACTAGCTGCAGTGCATCTTTTTCACTGTGCTTCAGATACTCATACAATGTCCTTTTTCCTTCTTCAGCCATCTGATGTCCTTGCAACATTTCACATCCACCCATTTTCCTTGGTAGGAAGAGGTCAAAATCCTCTTCTTGTTGGACTTGGTCTGTAATAACAGATCATTATTTCTTTGTTTTCAATCTCTATATATTTGTGGTGGGTAAACACCTTTCTTTATAATAGTCCTGCAGCTGCTGGCCCTGGTTGCTCAGCCAACATTCCTGAAACCTGTAGCCCATTCTTCACCACATGTCCAGGAATTCCCAACACCTAGCATGGATTTTGTTGATCCAGATGACAACTGACCTAGTTTCTGTAAACTATGTCTCACCTTATTTTCTATGGGAGTGACATCCTTCATCTGGCTCCTCTAGTGAAACCTGTCCAGTATGGTTGAACCTCTAATCTTGCGGTCATCTTCCTCAGAACTTCTGAGGAAGCTTCTTTGATGAGAAGTGAAATGTCCTCAAGGAAAATAAAGTCCCAGTTGCCTTTTGAAAAAACACCTTCAGGACATCCATGACCTGGATAACTGTGAATCTGCATGGACATCTTCCTCAGAACACACAAACCCCACAACCACATAAATGTAGTGCCTCACAGGAGTTGTTTATTATTATTATTATTATTATTATTATTATTATTATTATTATTATTATTATTATTATTATTATTATTATTATTATTATTTTGAAGTACACAAGATTATATAATAAGAAAGAATGTGGTTATTTATTTATTGAACTTACAGTATATTCTACTTTCTATCTGAGAACTCAACATGGTTTAGATGGGAGTCTCCCCTATTTTTTTCCCCACAACAATAATAAAAGGTAGTTAGGGTGTAGCTCTTCCAAACTAGTTAAACTGGCTTTCACTAAAATGGAAACTCTCATCCAGACATCCACTTTAGGATGCATCCCTCCTGACACACAAGAATATACTGAGCAGAAGTTGCCTTGTTTCAACACCTGAGCTTGGTTCTGCCTTAGTAACCAGGCTGGCAAGTGGTACGGTCCTGCAGCTTTCATAGGAGACAAGTTAAGGGCAGTGATTGGTGGATTTTGAATAGATGACTAGACCCAGGGATGTAGCTATGTGTCATAACCTGAACCATTGGATAGAGCTAAGGTTTTTCCTCTTTTCGTGCTGAGGGCCACAGAGGATGGACTTTACAATACTTGAAACATGATTTTTGTAGTACTGTTGCATTGATTGATTTTTGACATTTCTTGCATTTTAAATTTGCTTTTTTCATTGTGTTGCTAATAATTTCCCATAAGTTTTAACTTTCAAGAAAAGTCTCTCTTTCAGAAACCGGGACTGGCAGGAGAACATTTGATACATAATAGATAACGGTTTCGTTTTTAGCTGTTCTCAAGCCTCGATGAACAAAGAAAATAGTCAAACTCAATCTTGGGAAGCACTGAGAATGTATCTTACCCCCATACCTGTTTTGATGTTTTTCCTTTGCAAATGTTTCTTTTACTTTTATTCAGAATACAATTCTCTTTTCTCTGGTTACACTCAAATAATATTGGATGCTTTAATTCTTGTGACATGGTGGCTCAGTGGCTAAGATGCTGAGCCTGTTGATTGAAAGGTCGGCAGTTCAGCGGTTCAAATTCCTAGTGCTGTGTAACGGGATGAGCTCCCATTACTTGTCCCAGCTTCTGCCAACCTAGCAGTTCGAAAGCACGTAAAAAATGCAAGTAGAAAAATAGGAACCATTTTGGTGGGAAGGTAACAGCATTCTGTGCATCTTTGGCATTTAGTCATGCCGGCCACATGACCACGGAGATGTCTTCAGACAGTGCTGGCTCTTCGGCTTTGAAATGGAGATGAGCATCACTCCCTAGAGTTGGGAATGACTAGCACATATGTGCGAGGGGAACCTTTACCTTTACCTAATTCTTGTGATGTAATTGGACAAATGACTATTTCTAAACCAATCAACTTTTCATTTGAAGTTCTTTGTTGGGCTAACTATAAAAATAAAAGTAATCCATTTCTCCAGGTCCCCCCTTTTCATAGAGAGACTCCTCTTTATCAGAGTATTCTAATAAATTGCTTTTAAATGTTCTTCCGACTCGGTTGCTTATTGGAAAAGGTAAACCGAGGCATAATCTACAGTCAGATTTGGCCAACAGTGCTTTTGTGTCC
This sequence comes from Pituophis catenifer annectens, assembly GCF_029215685.1. Classification (NCBI taxonomy): domain Eukaryota; kingdom Metazoa; phylum Chordata; class Lepidosauria; order Squamata; family Colubridae; genus Pituophis; species Pituophis catenifer. The sequence continues at coordinate 76,135,116 of NW_027256883.1, forward strand.
TTTTTCACTCACTTGTCTTTCAATTGCTTTTGTTCTCTTTCTCCCTCTCTTGGTCCTTCTCCTCCTTCTCCTCCTTTGTTTGGCCTTTGTTTTCTTTTCTGCCTCTAACGCTCTTCTATTTTCCTTGAATACTTTTCTTTCCCCCTTGCTCTGTGATTCTTGTTTTCTGCCTTGCTGTCTCTTTCCCACACTCCCTTTCTTTCTCTCATTTGGTTCCCTGGCTCTCTTACAAGCTCTGCTGTTGCACTTTCTCTGCTCTTTCTTTTTAAAAACAGCTGACAGCAGGTTGTTGACAGGAGCTGGTAGGTGGATTTCTCTACTTGCACCCCACCTCCAGGTCTGGCAGTATAGTTCATCTTCCATGCCATTTCTCTACCACAAAACAGCAAGGAAAAGCTGCAGCTCTAATCACTTTGCAAAAAGGAACAAACACGGGAGGTTTGCTATATCCCAGGGTCATTGCCAACGATTTGTTGGAATCATTTAACAACTGGAAAGCAAAGGTGTAATTTGGGGTAGGAAGTCCTCCCTTGTCTTTGCAAGGTTATTTCCCACAGGCAGTTGTCAGGGCTGAAAAGTTAACTTGTGCATGTGCGTGCCTGTGCACATTAACCATCACACTTGATGAATTATATAATATAATAATCGCAAAAGGCAGCTTTGCTTGGAACAGCTTACATCCGGTGACAATACCTTCAACACTATTAAACAACAACAACTGCCTATCTTAGGCTCTTGGGAAGGACTTGATAAGTGGATAAAAATGCCAAATCCGATATTTGTTAAATGGGTTTTGCCCCATTTTATGACTTTTCTTGCCACTTTTTTTTATAATATAGTTTTTATTAATTTATAATATGACATTCAAACAGAATACACAAGTAAATATTAAGGAAATTAGGGAAGGAAAAAGGGAAATGGATAGTGGGAGAAAGTAAGGAAAAAGGAAAAAAATGCATTGACTTCCGACTCCTTTGGTGCAGTAAAATAAGGCATTAACATCTACCCTCAACTTTTTACTTTTTCATAATAATATAAACTAGCCATTTCTATAACAACAAATCCATCTAATCAATAAAACCCAAAATCAAAGTTTCATTTTTTTCCAAAGTCCAAAAGTGGTTTCCAAGTAGAAATAAAGGTATTTGCGTTTTTTTTTCTTTAATCAAAAAAATCAATTTAGCCATCTCTTCTGACTCCATCAGTTTTTAAGTTGTTAAGTGAATCACTGCAGTTGATAAATTAGTCATGCGGTTGTTAAGTGAACGTGGATTTCCAAATGATTTTGCTTGTCAGAAGGTCACAAATGGGGATCACACGACCTTGAGACACAGCAACGGTCATAAATATGAACCAATTGCCAAGCATCTGAATTTTGATCAAATGATCATGGGGATGCTGCAAAGGTCGTAAGTGTGAAAAATGGTCATGTCAGTTTTTTCAGTGCCGTCGTAACTTTGAACAGTCACTTAATGAACTGTTGTAAGTGGAAGACGACCTGTCCCTGCAAGAACAAACTTTCCTCTTGTATATGTCAAGCAGTTTCTTCTCTTCTGTTTGACTATTGTACCATATACCGAAAGTTTCTTTACCCTTTTGTTTAATAGGGCACAGCTGGGCACTTCTGTCCTACTTGCTAAGTATAGGATGGTATTTTAGCTACTGTAGCATAAAAATATTGTTAGTTTATGTATTTCTGCACAGCAGTCCAAAATGATAAATAGTACTGGTCATCATTATCTTTTTATCGAAATCTTTTTTAAGATTTTCGAATCTTTTTTAAAAAATTAATGAAAAGGAGTTTGTTTTGTCATGTCAAAAGGTGCATCTATCTTTTAGGAGTCATAGTGGGATGAAATTGGGTATTCGAAAATTCACCCAACTGGAATTGATAGTGAAATTAAGAATAGAGAAAGGTAAAGGATTTTCAAGTTCATCATGCCTTGGAATTCTCTCCATTTCTTTTCTTCTTCCGAGCTGTTCTGCCCAACCCTTCTCCTTTTTGTATGAAAATAGGTATATTTTGATAAAATTTCCCATAACATCCCACTTTTATACTGGGAAGCAAGCATTCACAAACACATCTTGCAGTAAATCAGCAGTCTGGTTCAGTGGTGAAATGTAAAATTTGTTACTATCGGTTCTGTGGGTGTGGCTTGGTGGGGGGTTAATGTGACTGGGTGGGCATGGCCAACTTTTTTTTTTTTTTTTTAGTTTTAAAAGCATTTTTTTCTACAACCTCTTCGGCCGAAGAGGTTGTAAAAAAAATGCTTTTAAAAGGCTCTGACGATCCCAGCTGAGTTGCCTGATCATTAGAGGCTTTTGTTTTCTTTTAAAAGCATTATTTCTACCGAAGGCTTTGACGATCCCAGCTGAGCCGCACAATCATCAGAGGTTTTTAAAAACTTTTAAAAGCATTTTTTTGGCGGAAGAAAAAATGCTTTTAAAAGTTAAAAAAAAAGCCTCTGATGATCGCGCGGCTCAGCTGGGCATGGAGGGCGGGCAGGGATTTTTACTACCGGTTCTCCGAACCACCCACCGCCATCACTACCGGATTGGGCGATCCGGTCTGAACTGGGAGCATTTCACCCCTGGTCTGGTTTATCATGTTATGCAAAGCCTTCTGATGATGTTTATCCAATCATCTGTGGTTATGAAAACAAAGCTTAGTGTAAGTGGGAATCCTTACAATGTATATATTTTCCCAATATCTTGGGAATCTTGGAGTTCAAGCAAAGTGAAATTGATCCCTGTAATCTCCTTTTATCCGACTTAATCCACTGTATTCCCTTCAATTAGTTTTTAGAGAATGGGTTTTATTTAGAGCTATATATAGGATTCCACTAGCAGGTTGGATGCATTCACTAAGGGCATGCTCTCTTCCTCCCTCTCCCTCCCTCCCTCCCTCTCTCTCACACACACACACTAACAAATGGATAATACTGATGTTGGAAAGAATTCCAGAACCCATTATGAAAAACATGGAAGTTTGTTTCTCCTTAAATCTTTCAATGTCTAGAATAGACTGAGCTGCTTTTTCCTGTTAAGGATGCAGCAGAAAGTGAGTTTTTTTAGGGCTATTTAATCAACAAATTTTATACATTGAGTGCTAAATTGTTTAGAGGCTTACTTTGCTTATGATTCCCTGCATAATTAGATTTCTGAAGTTCATGGGAATAAGATCTAACCTATATGACCAAATAATCCATAACTGATAAAGAGGTGACTCTTATGTAACCTATTTGCCAACACCTGAACCAATGGAAGGAAATCCTTTATTATGACTTTTTTTTTTTTGAAGAATTATTGTGGCACTACGTACATCATTTATAGCACATGCACCATGAATCTTCTTCAGTAATATTTGCAACAATTGTGTAAGGTGAGGTGATATTATTACTTTAGTGTTATGGAGCAGTTTATTACTTGATTTATCTTTGGCAGCAGGTGCAACTTCCAATAATAAATAATGTTGAGTCTTATAATCAGTTGGAGTGAAAAATGCTGTAGTTTGTGGTTGTAGACAATCAACTATATTTTCTAGAATATTTCAGGTTATGTGGCCATGAAGCATCCCAAATACTTTGCCTAAATTGGCCTTGTAGTTTTTCAAACAAATTCTCATATGGGCAAGGATTTTGCTTTTCTTCCTTATTCTCAAGGTATGGGTTTGAGAATTTATCTTCATTTTATTTTGATGATATTATTATGGTTGGTTGCACAGTCAGCCAGATGACTGGATTTGGCATTTTAAGTTCACCTATCAAACCCAAGTCCTAGGACCTGAGATAGGCAGATATTATTAATAATACTATTTTTCTTGCGGCTTGTACAAATCCATGCTGATTTCTAGCCAGTGTTTTCATAACTAGGTTAAGGCAGGACTGAAACTCACATTTCCTGTTTCTAATGTAATATTTTTGCCACATGACCAAACCATCCCTCTTTATAGAACTTAATTATTATTCTTTAAAGAGGCACAGAGTGCCACTGTAGGCATTGTTTCCTGTTATACACCTTTCCATTACTCTAACTCCCATATTTCCAAGTCTGAAAAAGTTTCATGAATGGAATTCTCTTTATTGGAAACTAAGTGACATGTGCTCAGACATGGAGGTTGCAGACTGTTGAAGAGATGACTGGCCAATGAAAGTCGGTACCAGCACCACATGTCATTAAATGACTATGGGAGTGCATTTTCCACTGATTTTAACACAATTGTTTTCTCTGAAAGAAATTTTGGAAGCAAATTCCTTTCCTCAAACTGAGCGAGACGGTCCTTCCACTTGTGTATCACAATTTCAAAAGATGGAATACCATACTTCTATCTTCCTACTTTTTTCCCTTCAATCCTCAACCATCTTTACATGACCTAAAGCACTGAAGACATTAACACATGTTAAATTCGAGAAAAATCACTGCAGAAATTCAACAAACAGTACTCTGAATGTAGCTGTAATAGCAATAGCAGTAGCCCTTAGACATATGCCACCTCATAGTGCTTTACAAGCACTATGAACAGTTTACAAATGTCAGTATATTGCCCCCAACAATCTGAGTCCACATCGGTGGTGGGATTCAAATTGTTTTACTACTGGTTCTGTGGGTGTGGCTTGGTGGGCATGGCAAGGGAAGGATACTGTAAAATCTCCATTCCCACCCTAATCCAGGGAAAGGATACTGTAAAATCTCCATTTCCTCCCAATCAGCTGGGACTGATTAGGCCTACATACTCCCTGTCAGCCTGAGCAGAGGAGCTCTGATTGCCATTCTAGCTTGCATTTTTGTTTTGCTTGGTAAGTATACATACCAGTGGTGGGATTCAAATTTTTTTACTATCGGTTCTGCGGGTGTGGCTTTGCTTGGTGGGCATGGCTTGGCAGGCTTGGCAGGGGAAGGATACTGTAAAATCTCCATTCCCTCCCCACTCCGGGGAAAGGTTACCTCAAAATCTCATTTTTTCCCAAGGCAGAGAATAGATGGAGGTGGGATCAGTCAGAGGTGGTATTTACCGGTTCTCCGAACTACTCAAAATTTCTGCTACTGGTTCTCCAGAACTGGTCAGAACCTGCTGAATACCACCTCTGGTCCTCATTTTACCAACCTCGGAAGGACAGAAGGCTAAGTCAACCTTGAGCCCCATCATGATCGAACTCCAGGCTGTGGGCAGAATTTGCCTGCAATACTGCATTGTAACTATTGCGCCACCATGCCTCCTAAAGATCTTTATATTGGAAAGAAATATGAAATATGAAAATGCAGAAGTTTTCATGTAGCTATTGTCACGGGTGTTGTATTTACAAGATGGAGAAATAAAAGAGGTAAAATAAATGCAAGAGGAACTGGATGAAAATGACACTGGCAGATATACCAATTTCTGGTGACAGGATACTTTTTCTATTGCATGCCTATTTATTTATTCTTTTTTCCCTCAGTTATTTATGGTGCATCTTTATCCCACAAAACCACACTATTACTATTATCTTGGTTTCATACTGAGTTAGTTGTCTAGAGTTTGTGGGTTTTGTTTGGAAACCTTATTCTAGTGAGAATCAAATGTCATGTTTGTGTTCTTTGAAATCTATGTATAAAGTTCTCAATAATAAGCATGCTTCAGCACGCCTTAATATATTTTATCTTGACTAATTGAATTCTGCAACGTTTTAATTAGTTTAGGCATGCTCTTGTTTGTATTATCAGTTCTGTATTATTTAATTAAGCTTATCATCTCATTTTCCCCTAGTGCAGAAACCGAGATGCCAAATGATAGTATGTAATCAATCTATATAAAAGTTCAAACAAAGCCATCAGTCAGGTTGCAGTCTTAACTTCCTGGGCGATGTTGGAATAAGTAGAAGAAAGATTTTGTATGCTTGAAGGAAAAGGGGGAGACGAGCAAACAACAATTAGTAGATCATTACAATAATTTAAAATAATTCCCTAATTTTGTGGACCTGACACCAGTATGCGGTACTTTAAATTTTGGTTTTAAATTAGTCATGCTTCTTGATTGTTCAATAAGTAAATATTGATAATTTTAAGGGAGAAATAGGGTCAAGCAACCTGTAGCAAATAATGAAATTATCATCCTTACTATCAACTGAATATGGGATACCATCTCGGGCAGAGGTGGTGAACTTTGAAAGTTTAGTTCTTCCTTTTAAAGACTTAATAAAATCAAGTGAACTTAGGATATGGTGCTAATTACAGATCCTTTTTTTTTTCTTTATGTGTTTACTTGTGTAATGGTTTTTTTCTCTTTATCACCGGTGAATGTTTATTTTTATTTTGTGTATGCTGGTCTGAAAATTGATTAATAAAAATGATTCCATTTCTTAAAAAAATCAATCTTGTCAACGCTTCAGATTCTCAATAAAGCTAAGAGCTATGCTAACGGTAAGGTAGATACTGGCAAAATCCCTAAACTAGATGGGCCTTTAGTGAGAATGAACCAAGAATATCTCAATTTTTCCTTTGGAATCGTGAGTGGTAGAAAAATTTCATATCGGATCAGCTGTTGCTTGGCTCAAAAGGGTTGTATCTAATGATACAATCCTTTTGGACATGAGGTGACATGAGGTAACATGAGCTTCTGGACATGAGATGATAAATGGACTACAAGGCTCAGGTCCCTTTGACCAGGCAATTGGGGCAAGAAACTGTAGTGACATGAAGAAAATTGCAAAAACAAACAAATAAACAAATAGCACTCAGTGAAAACCAAGGAATTATAAAATGTTATGAACTAGAACCATTGACCTGTGATTTCTAGAAATAAATTTATGGCATTTGGAAGATAACACTTCTGAAATCATATATTGCTGAACAATGACTTATGGATTATAGATATTTCAGGCTCAGAAAAAAGGATTTTTATAGACTTTGAACTCAATAAATTGGAACAGCTATAAAAATACTGAAAAAAATTGAAATTGAAAAAAAGTACAACCAAAACAGTATAGAAGAACAAGGCAACATTTGGAGGTGGCCAATGAACCTTCTGAGCAGACAAATCAAAACAGTGAAACAAAACTCTGAATTTCAACAGCATTATAAAAATAGAATGTATGAAAGAAACTGTAAGAGAAAAATTACCTCCTTTGAATTCCACTCAAAATAAATTTTTAAATGATTTTTCTCATGATGCATATGTGGCTGCTCAATTAATTATGACAAAAATGATCAAAGAGATGAACAGCTCATGTATAGCCTCACAAAAATAAGAACAACAGAACTGGATTATAAATTGAAAGCAAGCTGTGAAATGAAAAATTAAATGGCAAAGTCAAAAGTTAAACTGGAAAATAAAATAAACCATTTTTGAAAATATATTAGAAACTTACAGCATCTGAATAAACAGAAATTGGAAAATGAGAAAATAAAACAAGTTTGAAAAAGGAATAGAATTTGGAGAGCAAAATGATTGTAGAAGTCATGGAAGTATTAAACAATGAGTAGTGTTGGAAAGTGAGAAAATTGATTTATACGAAATTAGAATCAAGCAATAGGATAGGCTGTTTCAGGCAAACTAACATTGTTATTTCAAAGCCTAACTGAAAGCACAAAACCTATTGAACCCTCTAAGAAACAAGGAAAAGATATTGTAATTTTGTGAAAAATATTTGGGATAACCACATTAAAAACAATGAAATGTTGGAAGAAGGAAGATTTGCCTACTATTGAAGAATGGACATTAAAAGTAGCGAATTTGGTAGAAATGGCGAAAATTTCAGCATATTTGAAAGATCATTCACAAGAAAGATATATATCAGAATGGAGAAGATGGATTGATTATATTCAAAACAAATATCGGACTAAAAAGTATCAAATAGCATATGAATGAATAGAAAAATTAAGAGTATTTATATTTAGTTAAGTAAAAGGGGAGTTAAAGTGTGAAGGGGGGGATAGGAATCCATAGTTAGTTAGCCTAGTTTAGCATATGATTGTTAATTGTTATACCCTGTATTTTGTTCTGGGAAGTTCGGGGGCGGGTTGGGGGGGGGTAAGGAAGGGAGGGGGGGAAGGGGAAATATTTGTAATTTTTTTTTATTTTTTGTAAAACTTTTTAATAAAAAAACAACAAATGTCTAATGGATATATGTTCAGCAAGACCTGAACAAATGGAAAAATATTTTAGTAACAATAGGAAAAGCAAAAGAACAAGATAAGATGGTGAAGAAATGGAATATACCAGGGGTCTGCAACCTTAAACACTCAAAGAGCCATTTGGATCCGTTTCCCCACAGAAAAGAAATCAATGGGAGCCACAAAACCTGGGTGGGAGTGGCCAACTCGACATCACTCAGTCCCACCCAGTCACATGACTCCCCCAGCCACGCTTACTCAGGCTTTGTGGCTCTTGGTGTTTTCTGTGGGAAACAGATTCTCTCTCTCTCTCTCTCTCTCTCTCTCTCTCTCTCTCTTTCTCGTGTGTGTGTGTGTGTGTGTGTTCCCTCTTCAACCATTTCCAAAAATGGTTGGTTGCAGCCGCTGCTGTTGCCACCTCCATAGCTTGCCCGCTGCTCTCACAGCGCCTTGCATAGCATTAAATGTAGCGCACTTCACAATGAGGGAGACAGTGTCCCCTCCTCCTCTAGGAGCCCATTACGATGCAGAGCATTGGCCGCAGCCGGGCCGGTGTCTCAGGGCAGAGAGCAGTTGCGCATCTCCCTGAACATCTCACTGAGGTGCGCGCAGCACCAACAATGGCCGGAAGAAGCACCTGCGAGATATGGCAAGTACAAGGGTGCTTCACTCCCGCTCTGGAATATGGAGCGAGTCTCCATCCCCTTCTCAGGCCAGGCGAGGAGTGATTGGGAGAGGGGATGAGGGGTGGGGCCAGCCAGTGGTGGGTTCAGCAGACAGGGAGCCACAGCAGGGGGACGAAAGAGCCGCATGCGGCTCTGGAGCCACAGGTTGCAAACACCTAGAATATACCAACCAAATGTGACATTCATGGATTTTGACTCAAATATCCTTCTTTTTTTTTTAATAAAGTTTTTTTTATTTTTAAAACACACAAGCAAACATACAATGCATCTTTTCTGAACAGAATATTGGCCCGGTTCTAGATTTATACAGCTTTTTGTTCATCTTTAACACCATTTTAACACAATTTTATATATAAGTTTCCTCATATCATTTATTCTCCCTAGTTCTAAGAAACCAATATTACCCTTCATCTTAACTTCTCATTCTACTATAGTTCATTTTTCCCCCTCCTTAAAATTTAAACCCCTAAATTTAGATTCACATAACATGGTACCCTCCCCAATTATTACCTTAAATTCTCTTATTCCAATCACCAATGATTCTTTTGTCAACTATTCCAAATAATAAATTTCAACAATTAAACATATTTAATAAAAATCAATTAAGTATCAATCTTACTCCAATACCTCTACATTTACATTTATAAAGCATAATACAATTCCCAATTATTTTCTTAAATGCATAACATATTACCATTCCCAATTATTTTCTTAAATTCTTTAATTCCAATCTTAAATAATTTTTTCTTTGTCAACTGTTCCAACTAATAGGCTTCAACATTTTTGTAACATTTTAATAACATTTTAATATCATTTTTATAAAGATCAGTTAAATATATCTAATTAATTCATAGTCCAATATATAATTAAGGCTATTCAATGTATTACAATCCCCTTCATTAATTAAGAATATTCCAATTATTCATAGACCCATATATATACCCAAATATCCTTCTTTATTCCATTCTTCTCTTGCAAATCATTTCAATCAAATGTTGCAGCAAGGATTAATAGATGACTTGCTCAATGCAAGCCAAATATTTCTGATAATGAAAAACTAAACAAAACTAAACAGACAAACAAGAAGTTTTCTTCTAATCACTTGTCTGCCTAAAACATTCCAGCACTTAAGAATTATTGCTGGTGGTAAAATCTACAAATACTTGTTATCAAAGTCATTGTACCTTGTAGAGGTACATGTGCAAAGACTCAATGATAAAATGATATGGTTTAAGAAATGTAATAGAACCAGTTAGGTCTGGTGGTGATTAAGACACCAACCTAAAAACCAGGAGGCTGTGTGTTCTAGTTCCTCTTTAGATATAAAAGCCAGCTCATCTGGTCTCAGAAGGTTATTGTTATGGGGAAAATAGGAGAAGGAAGACATATTAGATATATTTGCTACCTTGAGTAATTTATAAAAGTAATAAAGATGAGATGATTTTTTTTAAAAAAAGACATATGATTTTGGATTGACCATAACGAAGTCATTCGATTCATGAATCAACAATTGGATTTAAAATGTTGGGAACCATTTTGAATTTGGAAGCTTAATCAAATTAAAGCAAGAATGGTTTCCATGTATACAATATATTATGCAGCAAGTCAATTATAAACATTTACTGTATGGTTTCTAGGGTCCTTAAATGTTTATAAACATTGCAAATTGGTTGAGGTCTAAAGAAAAGGGCAGTCAGAAACTGAATAACTATTTTTCCTATTTTGTTTTTTTTCTTCTTATTTTAGTCATTGTTGTCAAATTTGCTTTGTGTTTTATTTCAACATGCACAATAAGTAACAATACAGTGGAGACCTCAACTCTAAGTATAATCGGCTTAAGCCCGAAACCCTTATTGAACAACAAATATTTTGATGTAATTTGCAGTATTTTAAAATCTTACATTAGTTTCTGTATGCCAAGTTAAATAATCTTATGCCTATTAACATTGACATTTTAATTCATAATTATTACTGATACAGTACTTTCTCTTTTTTCTATCTTTAATGGTCTAAGTTAACTAAACATTAGACTGTTAATAAACTTTAATACTGTACAAATACTATTGTATCAAAATAATATAATCTACTATACATATTTTAGAACATATGATAAAGCAAAAAGTAATATTAAAATTACTTTTTAGAAAAGTAGTTAATATTTTAATACTTTTTAGAAAACATAGTTAATATTTACCTACTTTTTTAAAATTTATCTTTAAAGGTTTAAGTTACATAAATTATTTATAGTTAGTACTGTATAAATACCACTGTATCCAAATAATATAATGTAGTACTTACGTAAGAACTAAATGGGCCAGTGATGTAACTAAATGTTTAGGGGCATATATGAGCAACCCAGGACACTTGAGAAATGAGGCTGATGAACTAGAGCTGGGCACCACATACTGTAACAACCGGTTTGCCCAGCACCAGAAATGTGAGTGTGTGCGCCATCTGATGCATGCAGCATCAGAAAACATGGCAATTCGCTTGCACGCATCTTCCACATATGTGTGCAGTGTCAGAAACACAGCGATATAGGATGGGAATGCACTTGGGCGGGTGGCGGTCCACCCGCAGGTCGCAACTACTGGTTCGCCCATACTGGTCTGAACCGACAGCAGCCCACCACTGTGATGAACCCTTGCCGTTCCACTCCTATAAATTGTTTTTTGAATATCCTTTTACCAGAAATCAGGTTTCACACTAAGGGAATCTGCATTATAAATTGCCATTAAGAATATCTCACACTGCAGATAATCCTCAATTTACAAATAATTCATCTAGTGAGGGTTCAATGTTATGATGCTGCTGAAAAAAATGACTTATAACCAGGGGTGAAATGCTCTCAGTTCGGACTGGATCACCTGGATCGATGGTTCGGACCATCGCGGGTGGTTCAGAGAACCGGTAGCAAAAATCCCTGCGGGGCCTCCCCCCATGCCCAGCTGAGCCATGCGATCATCAGAGGTTTTATTTTTTTACCTTTAAAAGCATTTTTTCTACAACCTTTTCAGCCAAAAAATGCTTTTAAAAGTTAAAAAAAAAGCCTCTGATGATCACATGGCTCAGCTGGGATCGTCAGAGGCTTTTAAAAGCATTTTTTTCTACAACCTCTTCTGTCGAAGAGGTTGTAGAAAAAATGCTTTTAAAAGCCTCTGAAGGTCCCAGCTGAGTTGCCTGATCGGCAGAGGCTTTTTTCTCTTTTAAAAGCCTCTGCCGATCAGGCAACTCAGCTGGGATCGTCAGAGGATTTTAAAAGCATTTTTTCTACAACCTCTTCGGTCGAAGAGGTTGTAGAAAAAATAGTTTTAAAAGTAAAAAAAAAAAAAAAATGGCCACGCCCACCCAGTCACATTACCTCCCCCCACCAAGCCACGCCCACAGAACTGGTAGTAACAAATTTTAGTTTTCACCACTGCTTATAACCACTCCTCACATTTACAACCATTGCAGCATCCACATGGTCACATGATCACAATTTGGGCACTTATCAATAGGCATGTTTTTATTTAAGTTACAACATGTGATCACCATTTCTGACCTTCCCAAATGGCTTCTGATGAAAAAAGTCAATGGGGAAGACAGATTCGCTTAATGGTAGCAGAAAAAGGGGCATGACTCACTTAACGACCACCTCACTTAGCAACAAATGTTCCAGTCCCAACTGTAGCCATTAGTCAAGGATTTTCTAAATGGGTTCAGAGTGTGGCAAACTACTCTGAGAACCACACATTATCACCTCAGAAACCAGATCAGAAGGAGAATTTGTCCATGTTATGCTTGTTCTGTTCCCTCATTTGGAGGAGAAGATTTATTTTGCCTCATAGTAGGCTTGACAAGCTTGACAAGATGCTCATGGGTAGAATAGAATAATAGAGTTGGAAGGGACCTTGGAGGTCTTCTAGTCCAACTTCCTGCTCAGGCAGGAAACCCTATACCATTTCAGACAAATGGTTGTCCAATCTCTTCTTAAAAACCTCCAGTGTTGGAGCACCTACAATTTCTGGAGGCAAGTCATTCCACTGATTATTTGTTCTAACTATCAGGAAATTTCTCCTTAGTTTTATGTTGGTTTTCTTCTTGATTACTTTCCATGCATTGCTTCTTGTCCTGCCTTCAGGTGCTTTGGAGAATAGTTTGGCCCAGGGGTGAAATCCAGCAGGTTCTGACAGGTTCTGGAGAACCAGTAGTGGAAATTTTGAGCAGTTCAGAGAACCAGTAGCTGAACCAGCAATACTATCTCTGGCTGGTCCCAGAGCAGGGTGGGAATGGAGATTTTGCAATTTCCTTCCCCTAGGAGTGGGGAGGGAATGTGGATTTTGCAGTATCCTTCCCCTGGAGTGGGAGTGGAGATTTTGCAGTATCCTTCCCCTGCCATACCCACCAAGCCACGCCCACCAAGCCCCACCCACAGAACTGGTATTAAAATAAATTGGATTTCACCACTGGTTTGGCTCCTTCTTTGTGGCAGCCCCTGAGATATTGGAACATTGCTATCATGTCTCCCCTAGTCCTTCTTTTCACTAAACTAATGAAAACAGGGTGAACTATAATCCTATAATGAACTATAGTAAATTAATAACTTTTTAATAAATAACTTTTTCTATTTATCCCTTCAGCCTTGAGCATCTCCTCCTGCATTCTACATACCCGAAGTTCTGATTGTAAAGCAGACAGAAAGAGGCTTGAAGAACATAATTAATGCAAGATATGAAGCTTTGTCGTATTTTACTGCATTGTTAGCTTAAAAGTATCCCCCTATTCTCTGGATTTTCTTCTGATAATTCTGTACAAGAAACAAACATTTTGCTCCTTTTGCTCTTTTTTTTTTCCAGTAGAAAGTTGTAGGGATTTGCAAGATCAGCAAATATACTAGAATGCTGCTGATTTCAGTCCAACAGTACCTAGCTGCGATTAAGGAACATATGTTCCCAGTTTCTTTGCAATATTAAATAGGCAAAATATTTATTTCTTAATTAATCAACAGCTGCTGCCACCCGCATTCATTTACCTTAATTGAATATATGAAAATTCATACCTGAGACGTTTCCCCCCCATTTTTTTTTTTTTTTTTGAGAACAGAAAAATCTTCTAATAAGCAAACAAAATGCTGGATAGGGGAAAATGGCACATGAATTAAGACCCAAGGAAAAAATTATTCAGTACAAGAGAATTGCACAAAAAGAAAATTGTACCTGAGTTAATATAAGTGCATATTTTAGTTATTTTCAGCACAATTGTTTTCAGTGACAAGGAATATGGAAACCATCGATGAGAAGGATTTCTCAAGGTAAAATCTTGAGAGGGATTTTGTGTCTTGAGAGAGATAAGAAAATACATTTATCCTATATTTATACTGAGTTCCAGGTTGGTTAATGTGAGATGACAAATAAATAAGAATCTAATCATGGAACAGAATCATGGAGTACTGGGTGTAATGCAGTGGTGAAATCCATTTTTTCCCCTACCAGTTCGGTGTGCGTAGCCTGGTGGGCATGGCATGGTGTGGCTTGGTGGGCGTGGCAGGGGAAGGATACTGCAAAATCTCCATTCTCATCCCACTCCAGGGGAAGAATACTGCAAAATCCCCATTCCCATCCCACTCTGGGACCAGCCAGAGGTGGTATTTGCCGGTTCTCTGAACTACTCAAAATTTCCGCTACCAGTTCTCCGAACTACTCAAAATTTCCGTTACCGGTTCTCCAGAACCTGTCAGAATCTGCTGGATTTCACCCCTGGTGTAATGTGTATATATAGGTAGTAATGAAACTCCAGTTAGGAGAGTGTAAATTCTAGTCCTGTCGTAGGTATGAAAGTTGGTTGGGAGACTTTGGTCAACTCACTTTCTCTCAGCCCAATTCATCACACAGAATTGTTACTATAGAGAAAATAGGAGGAGGAAGGAGTATTAGATTGGTTTACTACTTCGAGTTATTTATAAAAATAATAAAGACGGGATAAAAAAAATTAAACAAAAACCTCTGAGGAAATCCATGTGTTCTAATAAAACTCCATTACAGTGCATACTGCCCTCCTCCCTATTACAGGATAACGAATACTTAAATTAGAGCAGTATTTCTCAACCTCATCACACATCACACTTGAAGTCCAGATGTGTGGACTTCAAGTCCCAGAATTCCCCAAACAAGATAATTGGCAGCTGGGTCATCATGATGATGGGGAGGGCTGAGAACGATGGGGGGAGGGGGGAGAAGGAGCACAAGGGCTTTTAATCTGTTCAGAGAGTCTGTCCTTCCACAGTAACTTTTTAGGGTCCACATTTATGAAAAAAAATTAGAACCGCAGGACACTGTGAGCAGGATGGCGGCCAGTGGTGGGATTCATCTAGTTCTGTCTGGTTCAGGCAAATCGGGAGCGGCGACTGAAGAAGGCTCCGCCTACCCACCTGGATGTAATGTGTGGCGTGTGTACTCACATATGCGAACCGGTAGGGAAGGTAAGCGAATCCCACCTCTGATGGTGACATGATGTTATGAAAGTGTGCAGAATGCAAGTTCCAGGGGTCATTTTCTCCTCACATCTAGTGTGAAGTTTGCAGAAATTTCATTTTGTTTTCTTAATGTGTGAAGCATGGTTTCTTAATGCTTTAAGATCAAAATTTGATGGTGTGACTTCTTGAGTAGTTATGGTGACACAGCAACTGCTAATATTGGCTGATCCCTGAAAAGCTAAGGATTGCACTTGCTAATGTTTATTTATCTCTAGCATTTGTTCACTGCTTGCCATTAAAACTCCCCTTTAAAGAGGTTTGCTTTAAAAGTCATTTAAAATAGTAAGTTAAAATGACTGATAAAAACATATCTTAAAACGTATAAAATGCACAGTAATTTAGAAAGTAAAAGCAGTAGTAAAAAGGGGAGATATCACAGCAGCATTAACACACTGTTAAAAGATCTGGGAGAATAAACATATTGGGGGGGGGGGGAAGGAAAGATGGTTCCAGAAATATCACACTTGGTAGTTGTGGGGGAAATCTCAAACTACTTTCATATTACTACCAAATAAACTACATGGGACTTTCCATTGACCACTGAGTATCAAAGTCAATTTGAATTAGATTTCTTTTTAATATATTTTAAATGCTCAGAAGATAACATAGTCCAATAGCCTAGGTCCTAGGAGTTACAGAGAAACAACGTCTGCATGCCAAATTGATTAATCTGAAATAATATGGGATCTTCACAGCAGCATCTTCTGCAGATTTTAGCAGCTGGATTGCTCTGTAACAGAAGAAGTGGTCTCTGAAATAGAAGGAGTCCTCTCTTGCTGACCATTCATTTGGTGACAATGTTTTGATGGTGCTGAAAAAATAACTTTAGAGTCCATTTATGACTATTTATGATCTTTGTAGTGTTCCTTGGTCAAAGGATTGTCATTACAGTTAGTATGCATTATCCTGTGACTGATCCCCCACCTCTAACAGAAGAGAGACACTGCAAAAAAAAAAAAAAAAAAAAAAAAGGAGTTGTACAGAAAGTAGTACAATGCACGGTATTCTCTTGATATGTCTTTCTCTCCACTCTCTGTTCTGTGAGGAGGTGGGGAAAAAGCAAGTGATTTCTGTAGGCAATCTGTCCTTTGCCTGACCCTTTTCAGCTGCCAGCATTATGCACCGGAGACAAATTCCTTGTGTGTCCAATCATGCTTGGCCACTAAAGAATTCTTCTATGATCACATTGATCTCAATGTGCAGAACAGCAAACATTTACTCTCTTGAAATCTCTTCCTCTCCAATCTCTTTGCTCCCCAAAGGGGAAGGGTGGGAGATGAGAGGGAAAAAAAGCAAGCTCTTGTACACATTGAAAACAATGTATATTATATTTGAGTGCCCTTTCTTCTTTAAGTACCTATGTAATCATTTATATAAAATAATCCATTGTAATTCCTGGCACTTATTCATCAAAGCTCCGTTAAACCTCTTCTTCAAGTTCAAATGCCTTTTTAATCCTCTGCCCACAGCTCAGTATGTTAGAGAAAATTAATCAAAAGCAGTTAGCATTTGAAGCATGATTCCTCTGAAGATCTGACACATCATTATCATCAGCAATTTTCAAAGGATAGGAAAGAAAAATGGCAGACCAAAATAATAATAATAATAATCTTGATAGCTACTGCTACTGTTTTCTGTTATAGTTGGTCACTCTAGTCAATTTCTTTTACTCATTTTATAACATGTGCAATTAATCCTGAAAAGTTGATCAAGGGATCTATCCAATTCACTACAAATGATAGTTTGTATTAGCCCTCTCTGGACATTCTACTGCCAGGTAGAATCAAAATGCAAGGTGAGGAGATAGTAAAAATCTTACAGTAAGGGCCTTTGAGCAATTTCCCTATGTTACCATATTTTTCGGAGTATAAGACGCATCGGAGTATAACCTGCACCTTAATTTTTGGGGAAGAAAATAAGAAAAAAGCTGATTGGCAAGTGGATCGGCCTCCTGGAATACCCCCAATCAGCTGTTGCCAATCAGCTGATGGTGAATTTTAGCAACAAGTTTGTTGGTTGTGAGCATTGTGCCTTGCTTTTTTTTCAGCCTCTGAAACCTCTTTTCAGAGGCTTTTTTTCTGAAGCTCTGTTTGGAGGCTTTTTTTCTGAAGCTTTTTTTCTGAGGCTTTTTTCAGCCTCTGAAACCTCCATTTGAGAGGCTGGGTGGGGCTACATTCGGAGTATAAGATGCATCCAGATTTTCACCCTCTTTTTTGGGGGAAAAGGGTGCGTCTTATACTCCGAAAAATATGGTACTTCCATATGTTGAGGGAAGGTGGACAACTTACCCTGTTAACAGAAAATCAGGGTTCAGCATTCAGCCCAGATAATAACACTCTTCCCCTCCCCCACCAGAAGTGATCACGTCAACTCCTGGAAAGTGAAACAATTAAACATGGGATATTTTATTTAACAATTTGCTGTTCTTCAAAATGAAATTTCCTAAGAAGCGTTCATTGAATGAAATATATTTTAAAAAAGTAATTTTTTAGAAGTAATATCTAAATATTAGAGCAAAATGTGGCAAATTAAACAAAATGAAACATTTAAAGGGTATTAGAATTAGAAACTAAAAGTATGCATTTCTTCACTCTTTTACTGCTTTGAATCAGTAAGTGAAATGCCTATGTAGTTCTCCTGTTGAAGAATCACCAAGTTTTTGCATTGTTTATAAATTAGAACAATTAAAAAAGATTTTGCTACAGACAAGATAATCTTCTACAGAACTCCACAAAGAGGACCTTCTTCCTGTCCCAATGCATGGTGGTTGACTTAGTCATTATCCTGGGTCATAATAATAAATGACTCCGAGGATATCTAGGTTTTTTTATGGGTGAATATGGTACGCAAACCATATTGGTATAGTTCAGTAAAATCATGATGCAATTAACCCCGGATAAACACATCAAACACAGCGTACTTATAAACATAAGTGTTTCTGAATAAGCGACACAGTTGTTATGTGGGCTGAGGGCAGAACTTTGATATCCAAGTGACCAACTTGCTCCCATGATCACACGTGGCCTTGAGTCAATTTTTTCTTTTCCTCAATATATTTGTTTGAGTCTGAAGCCTGAAAACAGGTAGTGCAGTGTCATACTTAGCATATTTCTATATCATTTTCTTTTTTAAAGAAGACCTCAAAGCAGGTTAAAATCATTAACAATTCGACTAAGTCACATTGGACTGAAAAGAGATGGCTTGGCCTCGACAGCGTGCTTGTTGATTTGCTGTGTGGCATCTGGAAACCCCCCCTCCCACCCACAAAAGTCTTTTTCTTGGTAATGCTAATGTTCTAGAACAGTGATGGCTAACCTTTTTGCCGTCATGTGCAAAAGTGGGGGGAGCGCAGGGGGTTTGCGCGCATGCATGCCCACACCCATAATTCAATGTGCCCCGCCCCCTGCACATGTGTGTGTGACACCCCCCCTGTGCTCCCCCAGCTTTTGGCATGTGATGGCATGGAGGGCCCAGTAGGCCCATTTTTCGCCCTCCCCAGGCTCCAGAAGCTTTCTAGGAGCCTGGGGAGGGTGAAAACTGCCTTCCCCGGAGGCCCTCCGGAGGCTGGAAATAGCCCGTTTCCTGACTTCCAGTGGGCCCGGAAGGGCCGAAAATCAGGTGGCCGGCGCGCACATGTGTCCTGGAGCTGAGCTAGGGCAACGCTCACGTGCCCACAGATACGGCTCTGCGTGCCACTTGTGGCACGCGTGCCATAGGTTCACCATCACGGTTCTAGAACAATATTTCTCTGGAAGTACATTTGGGCCACTTTCTCCTTACATTTGAAAAGCCAAGAAAACAGTTTTATTTCAAATTGATTGTGAGTGCCTCTCTTGGGTACATTCACATGCAAGCAAAATACTACAACAATAATAATACAGATTAGACACCTGGATGGAAAGAGAGATTCCAGATGTTCAAGTTGACTTTAGAAAAGACCAAGGAACAACCTTTTGGGAATGCAGGTTGGATAATTGAGACAGCCAAAGAATGCAGAAAGAAGCCAATATGTTGATTATAGAAAGGCCTTTGACTGTGTCAACCATGTCAAACTCTGCAGTGTCTTTATGAACATGGAACATTTCATTATACTCATACCAACCTATAAAGAGGCTAGAAAGCTGCCATCCTGGCGAAACAGATTGGCTCCAGGTTCCCAGACCAACAAAACCAGGATGAATACTCTCCCCTTAATTATTCAACCTATACACTGAATATATATTGTGGCCGGATTGAAAGATGAACATCGTTTCAAAAATGGGAGAAGAAAACCCAGTAACCTGCAATATTCAGACAGCTAAAAGATGCAGAGGATCTGCAAACTCTGGAAGTGAAAGTCAAGGAGAACAGTAAGAAAAAAATGGACTAAGGTTAAATATAAAGATTAAACTAATGACAAAAAGTACACCTGCAACCTTAAAATTATTGATATTGACAGTGAAGCTTTAGATGCGATGGGTTTGCCTTTTGGGTTGACAGTTAACACTAAAGGAGTTGACAATAGAGAAATATTAGGTTAGCACCATAGTGAAGGCTACGAGATCATTTTCATATTTCCTTCTGATTCCTACCTAGTGAGACTCTGTAAAGGAAACCTTTTGGGGAAAAGGCTCAACTCACAGATTTTAAGGATTTCAACATCTCATCCTTCTTTCCATTTGCTTGCTCTAATAATATTGTTACCTGCGCAACTGATTTAGAATCACATGGAGTGCTGTCTCCCTGGCAGTTTTAAACAGAATATAATGAGAATTAAACATAATGAGCAACTATTTATGTCAATCACGGGTTTCAAAGTAGCACCTCAAAACAATTTTACAGTATTCACTTCACTTCCAATTACTTCTACCCCCAAGATATAATGATAAGTGAGAAGCTTCTTGTTATGGGATAATGATGTGCTGATGCCAAAATAACATTCAAGGAAATTGGTTCTGTTGTGCCAAATGATTAACGAGGCAGACAGAGCCATTTTCTTTGCTGAATGTTAATGTGCTCCTGAGAATTTTTCTCACCATACCCTATTACTGGAAGGCTGGATTACAGTGCGGTTTTGCATGCGGGCCATTTGACGTAACAGCCAATAGGATGACCCGTCGCTTCCTTTAAGACCTTTAGAGACCTTTTTTTTTTGGTTCTGTCTACTGGCACGAACACAACAACATGAATTATTTTTTTTTAAAACAAATATTACGTTGTAAGTAATTCATTCAGTGCGATCTGACTTCTTGATGTTGGTATTGATTGGGTTTTCTTGAAGTGCTGATTAAAAGACAGTGAAGGTGAGATAAGCAAACACATCAGAGAATGAGCAGGAGGGAAGCAGCAATAAAGGTAAAGGTTCCCCTCGCACATATGTGCTAGTCGTTCCCGACTCTAGGGGGCGGTGCTCATCTCCGTTTCAAAGCTGAAGAGCCAGTGCTGTCCCAAGACGTGTCCGTGTTCATGTGGCCGACATGACTAAATGGCAAAGGTGCACGGAACGCTGTTATCTTCCCACCAAAGAGGTCCCTATTTTTCTACTTGCATTTTTTATGTGCTTTTGAACTGCTAGGTTGGCAGAAGCTGGGACAAATAATGGGAGCTCACCCTGCTATGCAACACTAGGGATTTGAACCGCTGAACTGCCGACCTTTCGATTGACAAGCTCAGTGTCTTAGCCACTAAGACATTGTGTCCCTCTAAAAGAAGGGTAGCTAAATGAATAGATTCTTCTTCCAAAAATTGTCATTCCCTTAAAAGTTGTAGGTAATTTATCAACTGGCCTGAAGTTTATTTGTTGGTTTCCACTGTTCTCCTGCTTGCTATAATAGCTATAATACAGGTAATCCTTGATTTATGACCACATCTGAGCCCAAAATTTGTTAAGTGAGACATTTGTTAAATGAGTTTTGCTCCATTTTACGACCTTTCTTGCCACAGTTGTTAAATGAATCACTGGAGTCGATAAGTTAGTAACCCAGTCGTTGTGAGTCTGGCTTCCCCATTGACTTTGCTTGTCAGGAGGTCGCAAAAGGTGATCACATGACCCCAGGACACAGCAACGGTCGTATATATGAGTCATTTGCCAAGCATCTGAGTTTTGATCAAGTGATCATGGGGATGCTATAAAGGTCGTAACTGTGAAATAGAGTCATGTCACTTTTTTCAGTGCCGTTGTAAACTTTGAATGGTCACTAAACAAAACTGTTGTAAGTCGAGGACTACCTGTACATTAGCTATATGGAATTTTTTTTTTTAAAAAAAAGTGGGACATCTCTCAGCTTCCTACCTTTCTGTGTGGCTCAGGATGCTCTCTAAAGTCATAGCATCCAAAATTGATAACAAGGTCCTAAGTTATGGTGGTGTGTTTCTCTTGCCCTTTAAGCAGTTCAGTAATTGAGCCCATGATAAATATAAGGACATCTATTTGCATTTACTTCCATATCAGTTTGAAAAGTTTGAAAATTCCACTCTATAGCCTTGGTTGCATTATTATTTCATGAATATACCTCCTGGCAGTTGCAAAAATGAAAAAAAAAATATTACTGCCTGCCAAAAAATTCCCTATCTTGGGAGTGAAAGATACTGGGCAAAAGTTGACTAGAAGGGGGATATTACTTGGTGTGGTGGTTGAGGTGCTAGAAACTGGGGGGACCACGAGTCTTAGTCCTCTCTTAGATACAAAGCCAACTATGTGATCTTGGATTGGCTCTATCTCAGCCAGTGATGAAATTCAATTTTTTTTACTACCGGTTCTGTGGGCGTGGCTTGGTAGGCATGGTATGGCTTGGTGGGCGTGGCTTGGTGGGCATGGCAGGGGAAGGATACTGTAAAATCTCCATTCCCATCCCACTCCAGGAGAAGAATACTGAAAATCTCTATTCCCTCCCCATTCCTGGGGGGAAGGATATTGCAAAATTGCCATTCCCAACCCCACTCTGGGGCCAGCCAGAGGTGGCATTTGCCGGTTCTCCAAACTACTCAAAATTTCCGCTACCGGTTCGCCAGAACCTGTCAGAACCTGCTGGATTTCATCCCTGATCTCAGCCCTAGGAAGGAGGAGATGGCAAACAGTTTCTGAAAATATTGTCAGCAAACTGTAGGTACTAGTCCAAGCAGTTGTTAGGAGTCCACACAAACTCAAAAAGACAAAACAAAACAAAACAAACATTTTGGAGAACACGGAGAGAGACATTTAAGATAACATGACCAGATGTCCCACTTTTGGCGGGACAGTCCCGCTTTTGAACAATTTGTCTCGCAACCGCGGCATTTTAAAAAAGTCCCGATTTTTGGAAAGAATGCACGGCGCAGTGGTGGGTTGCTCCCAGCTGCCTCCTGAGTCCCTACAGCTGATCAGTGTTAAAAGAAAACAAATGAGTAGATTGATGCCTGCAAAAATAGAAAAAACAGCTTAAAGCTTCAGCATAGGTTAATTAGCACAAGTTGATTACATCGGCTTCCCGACTCTCAGCTGATTTGCTCTCAGCTGTTTTGCTCAGGGCTCTGTAGTTGCTAGCTGCAGAGTGCTGGAGATTTTTTCCCCCAACTATGCTTTAAAAGCAAAACTGAAAGTAAAGCAGGGTCTTTGCTCCAACGTGGCAAAATGAGGCAGAGAGAGATTTCTTTTTCTTTTTCCTCACCAAAAAAGGTAGGTGCAAAACTGCAAACAATGGGAAATTTAGGGCAAAATAGGAGAGTTCAAGATTTTAAAACACAAAAGAAAAAAAGTTCTATTTAACTAGGGAATTGTAATAATTGAGATACTATTAATTGTATATTGTGTTGAAAGCAGAAATGGTTAAGTTGTGGTTTGGAGGAATATATGGGGGAAATTATTTGGTTTATTATTATTGGTAAATATAATTAATTGATTTGTAAGAAATTGGATTGCATGGAAATAATTGGAATATTCATGTTGATATTGATTAATATACAAAAAAGATAGTTATATAACTAATTGATTTATATTAAAATATTGAATTTGTATTAAACAACTCTATTACATAATTACATAATTAACCAATGTGAGGATGGATATAAAAATAGATGACAATGGGAAGGGGTATAATATAGAATAGAAGGGAAAAATTGAATTTGATTAAGATTAGAAATGAGGATGAAGGGTAATATTGTTTTTTTAAAAAAATAGATGAGGAATAAATATGGCAAAAAGGAAATATAGAAATTGTAAATTTAATTGAAATGACTAAACACTGTTTAAATTTGTGAACCAGCCAAATATTCTGTTCAAAGAAAATACATTGTATGTTTGTATGTGTGTTTCTAATTATTGCTATTTATTCATATTTGTTCTCTTTTATTCTTTAAAGTTTAACAATTCATTCTTTATCTTAATATCTTTATATTTGTTTGGGGTTGGCTTTCTTCCCTTTCATCTTTTTTTTTGTACAGCAATCTTTCTCCTCAAACCTACCACCTCTCTCTTTTCTTTCCTTCTTACTTTCTCTTCCCCCCACTCTTCTTCTCCTTCCTACTTCCTCTTCCTTTCTCCTTCTCCTCCTCTCTTCCTCCCTCTCTTACCCTCACTCCTACTCTAATTTCCCTTCCCTTCTTTCATCCCTCTCTATTGCTGTATCCTTTTATGCATATGGACTACTCAGAGGGCTGAAAAAGTTATTTTTGACTGGTCTGGTCCTCACACTTTTGACCAGTCCTCGAACTTACGACTGTCCTCACATTTTACATTTTTGCCCTATCTTGTCATCATGGTGAAGAGAAGCAGTTGTGAAATGAGTGACATGGTTGTTAAGAATGCTGCACAGGCATAAATGTGAGGATGGTCATAAGTATGAGGACCAGTCAAAAGTGCGAGGACCTGTCAGAAATGACTTTTTTCAGCCTTCTGGTTAGTCCTTTTGTGCATATGGACTACTCAGAGGGCTGAAAAAGTTATTTTTGGCTGGTCCTCGCACTTTTGACCAGTCCTCAAACTTACGACTGTCCTCACATTTTACGTTTTTTGCCCTATCTTATCACCATGGTGAAGAGAAGCAGTTGTGAAATGAGTGACATGGTTGTTAAGAATGCTGCACAGGCATAAATGTGAGGATGATCATAAGTGTGAGGACCAGTCAAAAGTGCGAGGACCTGTCAGAAATGACTTTTTTCTATACACATAGCCATGGCCACCCGGTCACATGACCAGCTAGCCACGCCCACCCAGTCACATGACCTCCAAGCCACGCCCACAAAATGGTGGGTGTCCCGCTTTACCAATGTTAAAATCTGGTCACCTTAATTTTAAGAGGTCACCCAATGAGACCAAGCAAACCCCATCTGTATTTCAAGATTTCTTCAGTCATACAGCTAGTCTGCAGGCTTAACATTTTTTAACATTCTCAAAACGTTTATTACTGCTTTTTCATTAGCTTTTCTTGTACGTTAACATTAATAGCACTTGGCATATCATTAGCATTCCCATGCAAATGTTTAAAATACTTCTTCTGGCACTTCACTTTTATCCCAAATAATTTCATAACTTAACTCTGCGGGAGTGTCCTTAATTAGCACTTTTTACCCACTTCAGAAGAAGTTTTTATTTCCTAAAACAATGAAAGAAGTTTCTTGCTATCTACTCCATTGTTTGGTATCATCTTTTTCTCTCTTGGTACAGAGGGCCACTTCTTTCTTCCTCATTTTTTGTAGCAGTCATTCTCTTACATGCGTTTTTCTCATTCATGGTCTTTATCACTCCATCATGCCATATAGCTGTCTTTGCTATACAGGTAATCCTGAACTTATGACCACAACCGAGCTCAAAATTTCTTTTGCTCATTTCTTAAATGAGTTTTGTCCCATTTCTTGCCGCTACACTTGTTAAATTAGTAACACGGTTGTTAAGTGAATCTGGCATCTCTTGCGTGTCAGAAGGTCAGAAAAGGTGATCACATGACCCCAGGACACTGCAACCATCATAAATATGAGTCAGTTGCCAAACTTCTGAATTTTGATCTCATGACCATGGGGATACTGTAACTTTTTTCAATGCTGTTGTAACTTCAAAAGGTTACCAAATGAGCTGTTGTAAGTTGAGGACCACCTATATTTGTAATTTTTTTCTTTTTATGACCCTGTAATCCTTTGCCTCAAAGGGAGGTGGTGGCTCGGTGGCTAAGACGCTGAGCTTGTTGATCAGAAAGGTCGGCAGTTCATCAGTTCAAATCCCTAGTGCTGTGTAACGGCGAGCTCCTGTTACTTGTCCCAGCTTCTGCCAACCTAGCAGTTCGAAAGCACATAAAGAATGCAAGTAGAAAAATAGGGACCACCTTTGTGGGAAGATAACAGTGTTCCGTGAGCCTTTGGTGTTTAGTCATGCGAGCCTCATAGAGACATCTTCGGACAGTGCTGGCTCTTTGGCTTTGAAATGGAGATGAGCCAGGGGTGGGTTCTAATTTTTTTTACTACCGGTTCTGTGGGCGTGGCTTATTTTGTGGGTGTAGCTTGGAGGTCATGTGACTAGGTAGGCGTGGCTAGCTGGTCAGAGTCATTTCTGGAAGGTCCTCGCACTTACAACCAGTCCTCGTACTTACGAGCCGACTCATTTGTTTGCTTTTAACACTGATCAGCTGTAGGACGGCCCTTTGAAGCCCCGCGGCAAGAGTTTAAACAGTTTTTTTCCCTCTAGTCATCAGCTGGGACTCAGGAGGCAGCAATAGATTGACGGTGGGACCAAATAAAAGGTAAGAATAACGTGGGGGGGGGGGGTGGGAGGGCGGGGGGGGGAGAACTGGTTCGGTGACATCATATCATCACCGCTACTGGCTTGGCCGAACCGGACCGAACTGGGAGGAACCCACCACTGAGATGAGCACTGCCTCCTAGAGTTGGGAACGACTAGCACATATGTGCAAGGGGAACCTTTACCTTTACCTAGCCTTTGCCTCAGGGTGGAGTTAGGACAACTGAATGGAGCTGAGCGTTTACTGGCTGGATGCCCTTCCTGATGTCTATGTGGAGTTCACAGAAGATATTTGCTTTTTGTGCCCTGATAAATTAACATCTGCTATCTAGAATTGAACTCTCAATCTCCCTTTCGAGTGGGAGGCAAGTATCTTCACTTCTAGGCCACCGCGCTGCTCACCTGTATTTGTAATATAATTCCACATACGGTATTTCTTTGACACATAGTAAGCATATGTTTTTTTACTCTGTTCCAGGCAGTTTTCAGATTCTCTTTCCTTATGTCCACTGCCTATTCATTACTTTGAGTGAGTCATCTCTCGTCAAATACTTTTTCATACAGGATTTGTATTTTCTGTTAATACAGATATTCTTCTTTCATTCTTGTCTCTTCTTTCCTTTCTCCCAGATCCATGATAGATGTCCCATTCTTTAAAACTTTGTCATACAGACAGTGTATTGTACTGCAGATAATTCTTGTTTAGCAATTTCCTCATTTATTGACTATTCATTGTTACCAACTATACTTCTTTATCTCTTCTTCTAAATTCAATCTCCCCTCATCTCTCTACCTCATAGCAGAAGAGTGCTCTATTTTCTGGAGCACTAAAGTGCTGAAAATTACCATCCAGCCTGCAAGTCCTTAACTCCACTACAATTCTACCTATTTAAAGGAATTTACATGTTCTAGAGCTAAGTGCTGCATTTGAGAGCAGATGTTATAACAGCATGAGCTCTGGCATAAATTAATCTCTGCACACAGTAAGATAAATCACACTGTCCATACCTAAATGGATTTTTTTTTAAAAAAAATCTAAATTCATGTTGAGTTTTTTCCTTGCCATGCAGGTGTCAAGGACGTAGGAGCTCCCACCCCACTTCCAAATACAGTCACCATTTTAGCTTGGTTTAAGAATATCCACTATTACAGACGCATTGCATTAATATTGTGAACTTTATGGCAGAAACTATTTCAAGGTCTTGGGGAAAAAAACCACACTTCATATATCACAGTGCACTAAAATGGAAACGATTTCAAAGGACGTGGCATTTTCAGGTAGTGAGCAATCTTGTTCCAGTCAGCCTGATGTCCTGATCAGTTTTTGAAAACAAAACAAAACAAAACAAAACTTCCCTGCAAGATGCAGTATTCATTTCTCTTCTTCCATTATTGCTGTGAAATCCCAATCCAATAGTATCACCCAGGTGAATGAGGGGAGAAAAACAAGAAAAGAAGGACAAAATAAAATAGTAGCTATTATCTTGAGTGTGCCAGCATGCTACTTTGCAATATTTCATGATAGGTCCCATATCTCTTGTACTTATAACTCTTGGTGCTTTTTGTTGATAAGAATAAAGTTTTAAAAAATATAAACTCCCTTTCTTATTTTAGGTTCAACTTCTAGTGATTTCACATACATACCAGGGGTGAGCTGCTGGGGGTTTGCAGCAGTGGTGGGTTCCAACTGGTGTTACCACTGGTTCTCTTCGCGCACGTGCTTTGCGTGCGATCGCCGCATTAGGTTTATGCCCAGCTGAGGTGCGGCAATCCACTCTGCTGCGCCTATTAGCTGGGTTAAAAAATGAGAAATAAAAGTAAATTTAACATGGGGGTAGGCGGGAGGGCCCAGCTCCCAGTCAAAGAGAACCGGTTCACCCGAACCAGCCCAAACCAGGAGCAACCCACCACTAGTTCACAGGGGTTCATGAGAACCTCTAAGTAACATTCTGTGCAATTCGGAGAACCCCAAATCCCATTCCTGACTGGCCCTGCCATTCCGTCCCTCCCAGGTGTCCCCACATGGTACATTTTAGATGCAGGTAAGTGCAGGACGCATGCGGAGGCTCGGGAAGAGCGAAAAACAGGCCTACCGGAAGTTTGGGAAGGCCGGAAACGGGCCCGATGAGTCTGAGGAGGCCGATTTTGCCCTCCCGGAGGCTTGAAAAAAGGGGGGAGACAAACGGATGCCTCCTGCAGCAGCCTGCTGTCCAAAACGGGGTAGAATGGCCCCCACACCCCATTTTGGCCATCAGAGGGCTGCAGGAGGCTGTCCAAGTCGAAAGTGGGGTGCGAGGGACTGCATGCGGCCCAAGTGCTGCATTTTGGCTGCCAGAGGCACCGCAAGCCAGTCCTTCACTATTTCCAGGCTGGCCCCAGGGGCCAGATTTAAGCACCCCGTGGGCCGGATCCTGCGGGCCTTGAGTTTGACAGCCCTGACTTAACATGTCCTTTGGGATGGCAAAGTAATAGAAGGACAGGCTTGATAAGCCAAACCAAGTTTTTATCTGTTTTAGCATGCTACAAGATACTAATACTGAAACAGCTTACCTTTCAGGATTATGGGTCCTCCATTGCTGGAGGTTTTCAAGAACAGATTGCACAACCCTTTTTTTGGGATGATATAAGGATCCCTGCCTTGGGAAGGGGGTTGTACTAGAAGACCTCCAAGGTCCCTTCCAGCCATATGACTCTATGATTCTAGATTCTGCTACTCTGTAAAGTTGAGGCCAACTTTCTAAATGATTGTTGTTGAACCTAGTTCAGTTATTAACTACTTATACATACTTTCCTATTTAAATTAGTTTCCCCCTTTCATGAACTAGGAAGGCCAATTATACTGCTGATCTTCTGTTAATTACAAATCCCAGCCTTTTTTTGCAGGGCCCCAGCAAGCTGAAAAACAGCAGGTGAAGTCACATTTGCTGTGAGAACATGACTCCATTAGTGGTTTGGGGCAAATGATTAGATATTGTAATTAAACCTGCCACTGTGCCAGCAGCATAGATATGTATCTTAACATACTAAGGGAGAAAAATGGGAAGGTGAAAAGACTGAAAAGAACAACTTATTTATTTTGCATGTTTTATATTTACAGAGGCAGAGGTGGTACTACCATGTACTTCTTTATCCTTTCCTTCTCAACATAATATACCTATTATATCTAAGGTAACACTAAAAGCACTGTCAGATTAGATGGCTTTCTGTTGTTTAATTTTGATTCCAATTTGAAACAAAGCAGGCAGCCCTAAGTGATTTGGTCTGACTTTTAAGGTTGCTAGGATATAAATAATGTTAATCTGCAGTGCTTGTAGAGAATCAACAGATAATCAGAATGTGCCCTTCCCTGCTAGCAGGTGAGTAGTACAATGCTTAGTTATTGGCTGGTGACTGAGATCTGAATAAAAGCCTAGCCACAGCCTGGGGCAAATAGTAGTTCCTTGCCTTCAATCAATCAATCAATCAATCAATCAATCAATCAATCAATCAATCAGTATGACTTGAGCAGGTGAAAAAAATGTCCCAGTATGATCACATACATTCAGCAATGGTATCGACTGAATATTATGTGAATCAATTCCCCTTTGCAAGTGGCTTTGAGATGTCTGAAAGTACCCCAAGACAGACTATTGTTGACCCACCTTATGTGTGTACACTGATAATGCTTCTCCAGAATTTCAGAAAAGTGTCATTTTCCAACTCTTCAAGATGCAAGAAACTTCAAGATGCAAGAAACATCAAGATGCATGAAACTGAACATGGATCCATAACTTAAAGTCCCAGGCATATGCAGTAGTAGGTAGGAAGAAAAATCTGGCCTGGTTCCAAGCCGGGGGAAAGGCACTGAAAATAAAATGGAGGCTGATTGGAAAGAGGGACTCTATTTATTGATGAGCAGAACCAACAACAGCATGTAGTTCTGGGACAGCTGACAAAATGGCTGAATTAGTGGATCGATCTTTATAGGTTGCTGTGACTTTGAAGTTTGAACTGTTCTTGGGATTGTGCAATGAAGGGGCTTTTGTGTCTTTTGCTATTTCAATGGTGGTGGGTTAATCCTATTATGTCCTAAATGGTCATGTCCTATCCTTAGAAATTGGGGGGTGGGGGGATACAAATTCTTAATTCCATCAACTGGAGTTGAAGGTGTTTTGATTGTGAATAGATTGGCCTAGTCTTTCTTAATCAGCACAAAATATCCACCGCTAAAAGACGTTCAGGTATCTGCTGAAGGTTGTTGGAATTGCTTTCTGCCTTTGTTAAGATTTTTTTTCTCCATTTCTCCTTTTGGGAAATATAATATTCTGTCTCTTTTAATATCCTCCAAAACATTTCATTCTCTTGGGGGGTGAGGCTTCCTACACAGCAGTGGTGAAATCCAATTTTTTTAACTACCGGTTCTGTGGGTATGGCTTGGTGGGCATGGTGTGGCTTGGTGGGGGTGACAGGGGAAGGATACTGCAAAATTCCCATTCCCTCCCCACTTCTGGGGGAAGGATTTCCATTCCCACCCCACTCCGGGGGGGGGGGGAATTTCCGCTAGCGGTTCTCTGAACTACTCAAAATTTCCACTATCGGTTCTCCAGAACCTGTCAGAACCTGCTGGATTTCACCCCTACTACACAGCCTTTTCATATACTCCAAGTTTGCCTGTCAAAGTCCCTCATTCATAGTTGAATTTATTTAATATTAAGTGATTCATTAAATTATTATATTTAATTTTACAATTATATTTAGTTTTAAAAAGTAAAGATGCTCTTGATTCCTGGGGACTGCATGCTAATACAGATATAATTTTTGTTGGCAAAAGGAGTGGTTTATCATGTCTTTTTGCAGGATATTGATAACTCCCCAGTTGTGTCCACAGGCACCGGAATGTTCTCCATCCAATACTAACCAGAGTCAACCCCATTTAGCGTTTGAGCTCAGCCAATGTCAGGTAGATGCTGCCACCTTCTGGAATTTCCATTTAGTTTTAATTTCATTTGAATGGAATTACTGTAAATATTTTTTTCTGCTTCCTTTTTTGAGTACAGCCCATATACGCTACAAACAGTTGCAATTCATTATGAAAATCTGTTTTTTAGCCTCAATTTTTCTCCATACGGTCACAAATCTGGATTAAATTTCGGATGGAATCCTAATGAATCCAAATTTTATGATAGTTAGGTTAGTAATCACAATATTAAAGTTAGTTGATTGCAGTAAATATTTTTATCCATCTCAGTGTGTAGGAAATTATGTGACACCCATAATGGTCTTATTTGTTTAATCTCATTTAATTGACGATATTATCTATCTTTCATTCCCCAAAATCTATTCTTAATCACCAAAAGGTATCTTTTCCAAGTGATGCAAGCTGCTTTCCAAAATTTGGAAAAGATACCATTTGGTGATTAAGAATAGACTTTGGGGAATGAAAGATAGATAATATTTTCCAAAATTTTGTAATGCAGCTTGCATCTCAAAAAGGTTATAATCATCTATATAGATATAGGGGAGAAAACATGTGGAATTTATATTCAGGAAATAATGTTTGGAAAAATTTTTGGACAAATACAGCCAAATACA
The DNA here is from genome assembly GCF_029215685.1 of Pituophis catenifer annectens. Classification (NCBI taxonomy): domain Eukaryota; kingdom Metazoa; phylum Chordata; class Lepidosauria; order Squamata; family Colubridae; genus Pituophis; species Pituophis catenifer. The sequence goes on from NW_027256883.1 coordinate 76,166,659, forward strand.
GACGAAAGCAAAATAAAAAATGTGGCAATACAAAGAAATTGGCATTTTTGTTTCATTAGCAAAATGGATGCAGAAATGCTACAGAATGAATGTAAGGCTATCAGAATGAAGAACACAATGATTAATGAATGTCTCCATTGGAATAATGTTCTGTCCTTACTATCTGCAAGTTAAATATTATAAATTATATAAAATGTTATAAACATAAAAGCATAGGATTACTCGGCATATCATTCAGTACAAATGTTTATAACAGTGATAGGAAACCAATGTTTTATACCGTTCCTGTTTCATTAAGCTATGTCTTGATAAAGTATGTCACGGATGGCTTTCCTTTTCCAATCCTTCCTGGGTACTATGCAGTGGTGGGATTCAGCCAGTTCGCACCACTTTGGGAGAACCGGTTGTTAACTTTCTGAGCAGTTTGATGAACTGGTTGTTGGAAGAAATCATTAGGGCAGAGAACCGGTTGTTAAATTACTTGAATCCCACCACTGGTACTATGGCATAAACCTCTTAAGGCACACAATTATAAAAATATATATTCTTGGGAAAGTATAAGATTTTACCACTGGGTGGCAATGTACTTCAGCAAAAATAAAAATTCAGGCATTTATAAAAGGTCCCAAACTCAACCTTTTGTATAGGAGTCTGTGATTCCAAAATAAGGTCCAGCCATTTTGTCCATTGATTTATTTAAGATGTTTATCACCTCTCCATACTCTTATGAATCTCATGGTAGGTTTCAATACATAAAATAAGCCAAGGCCAAGAGGAAACCAAGGATGATAATAATAATAATTAAAACAAGAAGCAGTTAAAAGACAAAGAATCTGGTTAGGCTGTAGATGCTAAGTCATGAACTTGAGAATAAAAAGCAGTAGCTTCACCAGTTCTTGAAAGATGGCGTATTTTTGTGTACCACAAGAAAGAAGACTGTATCCCATTTTTCCACAGAGTGTGTCTCTTACAGGCATGGGATGCTGAAGTACTCCTACTGCACAATTAATGTTTGGGTAGGTTTCGTGACGTGTTTCGTGACTGTCCTGTTTCGTGACTGCCTTGTTTAGCAAGTGTTAGCAGTTAAAACAGTGGTGCAAAGGTAACTTTTTGACCAATCCTTAAATTTACGACCGTCTGTAAAAAGAAAGCCGAAGTAAGATCATAAGCCTTATAAGTTTCACTAAGAAACTTTTTCATTTAGATAAGTGGGGCAATAACTGTTGATCACAGAAGGGAGCAGTAATTATTTGATAGCCACATTTTGTCCAAGAATGACTCAAATCGCTTAAATCCAGAATTTTTTTGGGCCCAAAATGAAACTTGAATTGTTTGTTAAGTCTGTTAATTAGGATCATAAACTTGCTTTAAGAATCTAATTTTGAACGTAAACTGGGAACAGTTTAAATAAACCTAGGATCAAATTATAAATCTCCCTCAGTAATTTCTCATTTTGACATACTTCACGAAGTAGTTGTAAAAATATATGCTGTTGGATTAAAGAAATAAGAAAAAAAATATGAAATTAGCTCTGAACTATTCTCCAAAAATTGAGACCGTACAGAGAGATTTGCTTCTTAAGGACTTAAACAGTCCTATGTTTGATGCGGAAGAAATCTTTTTTTAAAAAATTATTCAATCTTATTAGTATAGCAAAAATAGCTACTGAAGCAAGATCGTTATGGAAAACACCAGTAACTGCCGTGCAGTTTTGAATAGTGATTGTATTCAATTGTGATTGTGTAGGGTGCAACTTTTCTCTTCTTCCGCAGGTTCTGGGAACAGAACTAATTGGAGTGAACCATAGATAACCTCCTTAAAGAAGTCTACTCGGAACAACATGAAATTGTAGGAGACTGTTTTTCACAGTTGAGACCAATGCAGCATCCCCATGGAATTGTGATCAAAATTCAGACACTTGGCAACTGGCTCATATTTGTGACGGTTGCACTGTCCTAGGGTCATGTTATCACCTTTGGTGACCTTCTGACAAGTAAAGTCAATGGGGAAGACAGATTCACTTAACAACTGCATTACTAACTTATCAACTGCAGTGATTCACTTAACAACCGAGGCAAGAAAGATCATGAAATGGGGCAAAACTCACTTAACAACGGTCTCACTTAGCAAGAGAAATGTGGTCATAAATCGAAGACCATCTGTACTCCAGAAAAATGAAATGCTCCATTGGGTCTCTTTGCTTACTTTGTTGTTATTTTTAAAATTACAGCACTAAACGTACCAATAATAATAACATCGGGGAGCAGTTGGAAATTTAGTTCAGGCTAATAAATAGCAGAGATGGGGAATGTTGGCCCCTTTATGACTTGTGGACTTCAACTCTCATAATTCCTGAGCCAGATTTAATTCTGGGAGTTGAAGTCCACAAGTCATAAAAGGACCATCATTCCCCACCCCTTTATATAGTCTATTTTAAATATTCTGTCTCTCCCTGTTTGAGATACAAATAATTCAAATGAAACTTTTTAAAATATCTGCTGAATTATAGGTTGATGTTACTTGGAGCATCACCTATTCTCATTTTTAAAATAATATTTCTTAATTGGTAAGAATATAGAATATAATTGGAAAAAAGTGAAATAAATTCATTTACATGTTTTTAAAAATCGTCAAGTATCATATTCAGGTAATAAACTTTGAGGTTTACCGAAGCACAAAAATGAACACTTTTGATAGGAAAAGAAAATATTATTGTTGAATTCTGTTTGGTGTGGGCTTGTGCAGGTAAAGTCAGAGCATTGCCAAAACTCACTCCAATTTTGGCCAAGCATACCCACTCTGGCTTGGGTATATCAGGCAGGGAGTAAAGATTGGAGTGAATTTTGAAGGGATTCCCTGAAGAGGTTGAATTAAATTTTGCAACTTACTTTTAAGTTGCTCCAGTTTCCCTAGTGGATTGTGATCCACAGTTCTAGATCCCTGATTCAGTTGTCTTAGAGCAGGGGTCCCTAGGCCGTGGCCCATTACTTGGCTGTGGCCCATTCAGAAAGGGGCCACAGAAGTAGTCGGCGAGTGTGCATGTATACACAGCTCCACTTACGCATGGTATGGGTGGGTGAGCGCATGCATGCACAGCTCCATTTATGTGAGCGGCAAGCACATGTGTCTCCTGCTTGCACAAATGGAGCTGTGTGAGTGTGCGCGCATGCTCGTCCACCGCTCGCACAGAACTATCCCCTTTCCACCACCACCCCGCCAGTCTGCACAGCCAGAAAGATTGGAGACCGCTGCCTTAGAGTATTGAATGTGTTCCTTACATGACATTAATTCAGAGCAGCATGGAATTGATAATGTGTCATCAAGTCATTGACAACTCTTCGAAACCACACAGATGTTCTGCATGCAAATCTGTCCTTAACCTGGTCTTTCAGGACTTCCATCATCACTATCGCTAAATGAATCCACCTTATTGCTGGTCATCCTCTTCTTTTCTTCCTTCAAATTTCCTGCATTAGAGCCGTCTCTACTGAGCTATGTCTTCACACAATTCACCCCAAAATAGGATGTAATAGAAGTAGGAGCCATGGAAGGTCCACCTCAAATATAGATTGCTGTTGAAAAAAGGCAGTGGGGGGTTCCAACCGGCATTACTACCGGTTTTCCTCGTGCACGCGCTTCGTGCGTGATCGCCACGTCCATGCTCGCTTCGCTTGCATGTGCGCCAAACTTGCGCTCTGCACAAGCGCGTTAGGTATCTGCCCAGCTGAGGTGCAGCAATCCACTTTGCCGCGCCTATCAGCTGGGCTAAAAAAGAAGAAATAAAGATAGGAATAACGCGGGGGCGGGCGGGAGGGAGAGCTCAGCTCCCAGACAATGAGAACCGATTCGGTGACATCACATTGTCACCGCTACCGGCTTGGCCGAACCAGGCCGAACCGGGAGGAACCCACCACTGATAAAAGGTCATGGAATCTCAATGAGGTGTACGTTTTTTTAAAAGTATTTTGTTTTTTGAGTGATACATTTATTTGTCTCACCAGATACTGGTTTAGAAATTGTGGGAAGCAGAATATTAAGACCATGGATGACTTTGTATAGTGCTGATACTGCAGTTGCCAGTATGCCAAAGTAGTGGTAGGGATAGAAATTTTGGAAGTATGTGTCTGGGAAAACCAAGCTGGAAACAAACATGGATCAGGATTGAAATGGCTTCGGTCAAGGGGCTCTTTAGCTATAACAGACAAAAGATCATTTGCAGATTCCTTTTCCTTCAATTTAAATTTTATTAAAAGAGTTCTAAGGTACTGCATACAGTACATGATATTTATTACCAAAATTATTAACAAATATACAAAACTTATATATGGAATATTTATTACATCCTTTTATTCCTCTATAATACTGCATTGGTTCAAGTAGGTCACCTACAGTGTAAACTTCCCTCAGTTTGATCTTGACTAGTTTGGGAAAGGCCCTCTAACATCATGTAGATATGAAATTAAAACTTTATTTGGCTTTTACTGGTAACATCTGATTCTTGCATTTGGCACGTGGAAGAAGTATCTACAGTGCAGAAAGGAGGCATTATTTTTATGGTTTGATTTTGAATCGTAGTTTTTAAAAGCTGAGGAGAGAGTCTCCTCATACATTAATTTGATATTAGTAATAATGCATATGACACATGGGTCAGTCATTCTCCCATCCACTTCACTCAAATCTTTTGCTCTTTAGCTTCTTCATTAGGACTTGCTGGTAAGAAAAAATCTTCTGTTTTATTAATGTCTTCCTGTATTCTTTGACAAACCTTTCTTTTATAAACAAAGAGGAAGAAATCCTCTACTGGAGATGGCTTTCTACACACAATTCCATGTGAATTGAAATGTATAAATTTTTACACGCAGATGTAAAAAAGTTAATAAGTGGTCCATGGAGGTGAGTGCGTGCTTGTGTCTTAAATCAGCAAGATAATAATGTCATTCTAATCCGGAACCAAATGTTCATGTGTCGTCTTTGAAAGAAAATTAAAAAAAAAAAAAATCCCATGAAATTCTTCCCCCCTATCTTTCTCTCCTGTTTATCATCGTTTAAAAATGTAGCTTAAAATAATTTCATAAAGCTGATCCAGAGAGTGCTTTGATTTATTCAAACTCTTCTGCATTCTCCCTCAAGCATCATATTGCTTATTGTAGGAGGCCATTCCACCAATGTCTCATATCAGACGAGTACAAGTTTAGATGGCGGCATTTGAGTATCAAGTACTTGGCCTTTTCAGTTACCAAAGAGTCCCACTCCCCTCTGTGGCGCCATACATTTCCGCCAGCTTCCTAAAGCGTGGTCCCCAGTCTGTCAGATAGTCATAGCTCTGTTCAGAGTCCGTAGTTACAGACTGTAAGGAACTGAGCGATTCAGCCACTGAGCCATTGCCCTCAAACATATAGGTCTGGAGAGAATCAAAGGGAGGTGCCCAGAGGTCCATGTCTGCTTCGTAGAGTTTGGCCAATACATAGCTGTGAACACTGCTGTCCATCGTGCAGGCCTGAGGAACGTATCTTGAGAGGCTTTCAATTTCTGGCATCATGTCTTGTCGGTTCTTCATGAAAGCTTGGGCCTCTCTGGGATTCCACAGGGCAGAAATATCAAAAGCTTCCGTATCTTCTTCCCCTCCGCCTTCGTCATCATATCGGACAATGTTCTCATGGATATTCTCTTCCTCATCAAGCATATAAGGCTGCTTCCGGTGTCTTTTCATGGATAAGATCAGTAGCACCAGAACTAAAGGTAATGAACAAAATAGAAATATTTAGACAGCAATTTTTCTTCACCCAAGACAAATCAATAGGAAATATTTTATACGTAATGGTAATCAAAAAAGTCTACTTTCCCCCCCTCAAAATTTCTACTGCTATAGAAGTAATCCTTGACTTACAACAGTTTATTTAGTGACCGTTCAAAGTTACAACACCACCAAAAGAAGTGACTTAGGACCGATTATGATCACCACAGCATCCCCATGATCACATGATCAAAATTCAGGTACTTGGCAACTGACTCATATTTATGACGGTTGCAGTGTCCTGGGGTCATGAAATCACCTTTTGCGACCTTCTGACAAGCAAAGACAATGGGGAAGCCAGATTCACTTAACAACCTTCTTACTAAGTTAACAACTTACTTTACTTTACTTTACTTTTATTTGGTTTATATACCGCCCTACTCCCGAAGGACTCAGGGCGGTGAACAGCCAACAATAAAATACATACATACAAAATTTAAAAAGCAGAAATAAAATCGAATTAAATAGTTTGGCCCAGACAGATTAAAACCCCAATCAATTTAAAACAAATTTAAACTTTGAATATTAAGAACACTAAAAAATATTAAAAATTGTTTAAAAAGAGGGAGAAAGTTAGGCCAGGCTCGCCTGGTGAAATAAAAAGGTCTTTAGAGCGCAGTGGAAGGTGCGCAGATCCGGGATCCTCCATATCTCCGGGGGGAGCTCGTTCCAGATAGTAGGTGCCCCCACAGAGAAGGCTCTCCCCCTGGGGGCTGCCAGTAGACATTGTTCGGCCGACGGCACCCGGAGGAGCCCCTCTCTATGAGAGCGTACCGGCCGGTGGGAGGCTATTGGTGGTAGTAGGCGGTCCCGCAAGTACCCAGGTCCTGAGCCAACTGCACCAATTCACTTAACAACGGTGGCAATAAAAGCTGTAAAATGGGGCAAAACTCACTTAAATTTTGGGCTTGATTGTGGTCGTAAATCGAGGATTAACTTCAGTGATTAGTATTACAACCCAACAAATCTTGCCACTTTCTTTATTTTGCCTGAAGAATATTAGATTTGTTTGTGAGATGGTATGTATCAGAGGTGGTATTCAGCAGGTTCTGACCAGTTCTGGAGAACTGGTAGCGAAAATTTTGAGTAGTTCGGAGAACTGGTAAATACCACTTCTGACTGCCCCCCCTGCCCCCATCTATTCTCTGCCTTGGGAAAAAATGGGGATTTTGAGGTAACCTTTCCCTGGAGTGGGAAGGGAATGGAGATTTTACAGTATCCTTCTCCTGCCAAGCCTGCCAAGCCATGCCCACCAAGCAAAGCCACATCCACAGAACCGGTAGTAACAAAAATTGAATCCCACCACTGGTATGTATACTTACCAAGCAAAACAAAAATGCAAGCTAGAATGGCAATCAGAGCTCCTCTGCTCAGGCTGACAGGGAGTATGTAGGCCTCTGCATTACAGGACATCACAAGACCCTTTTCATCACAACTGCAAACATGAATGGTTACTGTTCCAGTACTGCTTAGCACAGGACGTCCATTATCAGCTATTAAGATGGGAAGATAAAAAGTATTCTGCTCATGTTGCCGAAATCCTGATCTCTTGGTTAAAATCCAAGCTGTATTGTCTAAAGAGAAAGAGAAAGAGAAAGAAAGAAAGGAAGAAAGAAAAAGAAGGAAAGAAAGAAGGAAGAAAGAAAAGCCAATACTTAATTATAATGCTAAAATATCAAATATACCTACAGTATTACAAAACTGATTTTTGGGTTAGTTTTGTAAACTTACAGTATTATGTTTACTTTTATCTACAGGTGCAACGTAACTACTTTTGGAATATGCAATTGTGTGTGAGTTACTGTAGACTTTCAGTGACACATGGTTCTCTGTCTTTGGAAGCTGGCTTGTTCATATCCATGCTGTGGATGCTATTATTGTTGCTTGTGAAACTTTTATTTATTTGCTCAATTGATATGGCCTCCTGCTAGCTAGGTGATTTTGTTTGTGACCTTAGATATATTATTTCACTTGTATTTCAGACAATGAACATAGTTGCACATAACAAAATTGAACGAAAAGAGCAAATCAAAAGATGGCGGGGAGTGAAAAGGAAGGAAGGAAGGAGGAGAAGAAAGGAGAGAAAGAACCAATGAAATAGAGATACCTAAGGCACCATAGTGCATTAAATTTCAGAATTTCAGTTTAAATATCCTGTGCTCTTTTCTTGTAAGTGAAACTATTTGGAAGTTTTGGGGAGCTTTAGATTCATAAACCAACATGGTAGATTGAACTTTAGCTGTGATAACTATGTTGTAATACATTTTAATGTCTTATTTTATTCTAAGCTGTATCCGGTGTGGGTTGCTACCAGTTCGCCCGAATTGGGCAAATGGGTAGCGGCAGCGGCGGGAGGCTATGTCCACCCACCCGACGCTTCTGCGCAGAAGTGTTGCGGGCGCGCAAGCAATCCAGTAGCAAACTAAATTGAAACCCACTACTAACTATATCCCTTCTTAATATGAATATCCATCATTCTGAGACCCCTGTTAAAAATAATGAAAGAATGTTGAAAGCAATAGCACCAACAGGGAGATCCAGAACTTTTTATTCTTCTGCCTGATAAAAAATGATGTGCCTGAAAACTGCTTTTTGACAACAAACCTCTCTTGTCATTCCTAATTAAGAAGCTGAAATACAGAGGCAAAAGAGAAAATCTCCCCCCTTTCTTCCTGTCTTATATCTGAATGTTGTTTCAGCAGAATGCTCCAAGTATTAAATGAACCTATATCACAAATCTTTTAATGATGACTTCTTTCAAGCTCATCAGTAGTTGTAAGTTTAAGGAAAGAAAATAGGAGTTACAAATATGCAAAGCAGTATCTTGCAATCTTGTCAACAATTTCCAAATAATAAATCTGGGCACTTCATTGCTATAGACTGATGATGTGAGAAGGCACTTCATTTCTTGAAAAATTATACCTTTCTAAAAATTCCCGTTTTGCCATTTAAATGTAACTAAACTAGTAAAATATGTCTGTATCTTTATCTGACATTGATTTGCACCATTTTGAGTAAGGATTAGGTATGTAGGAAAAAAAAGAGCTAGAAAAAATAGGGCTTTCTTTATTCCTGGTGGAGAACATCTATGAAATGTTCTTGGCACCATGTTGAAAAGTTTTCCAATAACCCTTGCTTGGCTTTTTGAGATAAGTCCAAGTTAGCTAAATGTGAACTTCTAATTATGGGTGCACATCAGAGGTGGGTTTCACAGGTTCTGACCAGTTCTGGAGAACCGGTAGCCGAAATTTTGAGTAGTTCGGAGAACCGGTAAATACCACCTCTGACTGGGCCTATCCCCATCTATTCTCTGCCTCCCGAGTCCCAGCTGATCGGGAGGAAATGGGGATTTTGCAGTAACCTTCCCCTGGAGTGGGGAGAGAAAGGAGATTTTACAGTATCCTTCCCCTGCCAGGCCCACCAAGCCACGCCCACCAAGCCACACCACGCCCACCAAGCCACACCCATAGAACCAGTAGTAAAAAATTTTTGAAACCCACCACTGGTGCACATGGGAATATGTTGTGATGGAATGTATTATGGATTCCCAGGAGGCAGGCAGTGCATTCCAGAGGAGCAAAAGACAACTCGGTTCAGATAATTTGTGTGAGAGATAAGAGGTGAGGGTGACTCTTTCCTAAGAGTCCCCAGAGTATATGATTTGTGGAAGTGGTAGCATGCTTTAGTTTGGCCAGATTTTGTCTTTAGGAGAGGAACAATAAAGAAATCTCTTTGGAAGAACCATAATGTGTCTCTCTTTTAGAACCTGACAATGTCCTTTACCAAACCCTTTCCAGGTTGAACTGAGTAGGCTGAAAAGAATCTGTAATTTTTGTGCATGTGTCTTCCTGAACACGCACAGAATAATCACTGCCTGACTACATGCTGAGGCCCGTTGTGGATAAGTTAGAAATTTAGGAAACCGATCAGTCCATTTTATAAAGCAAAGGTTTTTTTTTTTTTTTTTAAATTAAATTGAAACAATATTCCAACTCAACTTTCAAATTACGGAACTGATTTTGTGAGTAAGGTGTCCCAAAGCAAACTTTACTACATTTTCAAGTAACTCCTTTTTGTAAAATTTACTTTTTCCTTGCTTCTCAGCTGTTGAAATAATGTTCACCATTAGGTGATGCTACAGTGCTGCTTATTTTTATATCATTTTCTACATTAATAGCTCATTCATTTCCTCAACTGTTTTATTGAGTTAAAAGTGTATCATCCACTGAACAGGGGGAGGTGTCACCAGGCTCAGGAAAAACTCTTGTTTTGCATAATATATTTTTGGAAATAATAATAATAATTAAAAAAGTAGAAACTACAACTAGGCAAAAGGAACTTGAGCATGCTCAGAAGCCAAAAAAAAAAAAAAAATGCTATGTGGGGGAAAACTGGAATTCCAAAAGAAAGAGAAGGCAATGGAAGTGAACTGAAAAGGTACTTTTGAAAGGGACATGAGTATATTTGTTAAACCTGGTTGACTTCTCTAAAAGAAGATGAAACTTTTTCTTGGCTCATGCAGCATTTGTGTAATTTTAAGAAAATAGCAATTGAATTAAGAAGAAATTAAGGAGGTGTTGACAAGTTATAATGGCCTTGTTTCACTTTATTTGTACCTGTTAAATTCAAATCCATATTTTCCTAGGACTGCAGTGGCACCTTGGTATTCAACTGCTTTGAAACTCAGCACATTTTGATATGAACATTTTGTCCCAGTATTCATCATTTGTTCAGTACTCAACGGTACTCAATAATGTGAGGTACTACATTATTCTTTATAGAAAAATTTGCTTGGCATTCATTGTGTTTGTACTCATTGTACAAGCTAGAACTTGTTGATGTCAGCTGCCTTGTGAGGTACTACATTATTCTTTATAGGAAAATTTGTTTGGTACTCGTTGTGTTTGTTACTCATTGTGCCTCTCGGAATCAATTAATGACAAGTACTGAGGTACCACTGTATAGAATTCCCTTGCAAGCCAAGAGCAAAAAATAAAAAAATGGCTTAATTAAGGAGGAGGTACTACCAGATGCAGAAAATTTCCCCACATTTTCTTTGAAGCCTCTTTTCTGCTTTGGATCTGCATACCAACTGAAGGAAGGAAATCTGAAATAATAGGCCTTTTCTGTGTTTGAGGAAAGTCCAGAGAAAGCTCAGGATTAAGAAAAATAAATGAAACAATATTCATTTGGACCTCTCTTTCTCTCTGTCTCATCATCAATTTATTACTGAAAATACCTACAACGATAAAAACCATTTAATTTGAGCGACTTCGTTATTGTTCCTCAAAAGAAAAGGCTATATCACTGCCCTGAGAAATACGAGGCAAATTCTTTGTAATTTTCCAAAAAACAAAATGAAACATTTATTTCATGGCTGCTTTTAAGAAGCAGGTGTCATTTATTATTTGCAATGGCTGGCTCATGAAGCAGTTTTAAATGGAGCTTCTGCAATTCAACCTACTTCCAAAGATATTAATTAGCCAAACAAATTGATGCCTAGTTCAATTACCTTGATTGTCCCTAAGAGTAAAATTGGGGTTATTTGCTGTCTCCGGAGCCAAACTGTAGTAGAAGTGCTGTCCCTCTTGGGGGTCATCTTGGTCCACTGCACTTACTGTCTGGATCAGCTGTAGGACAGAAGAACAAAACAATTGATTAATGACAATTCAAGTGGAGATAAAACGGTTTTAAGAATTAATCTGAAAGCAAAATAAACGTAACTTTTAAATACTACGGAAGTAGTAGTTGAAGAGGAAGCAGAGAGCTATGACGGCAATAAAAATATTGTAGGGATCAGTGGTTAAGAAAAAAACAATTTCCTCAGGAGTTGTTTGGCTTCATGTAAGAAGGACAAATGTGTATGGTCCATACCTCAGTGAAAGAGCACACGGTTTGTATACAGATAATCTGTGCAAGAAAATCCACTAGTAAGGCTAAAGGTAAAGGTAAAGGTTCCCCTTGCACATATGTGTTAGTCGTTCTCGACTCTAGGGTGCTGTGCTCATCTCCGTTTCAAAGCTGAAGAGCCAGCGCTGTCCGAAGACGTCTCCGTGGTTATGTGGCCGGCATGACTAAACACCAAAGGCGCATGGAACGCTGTTACAGTACCTTCCCACCAAAGGTGGTTCCTATTTTTCTACTTGCATTTTTTACGTGCTTTCAAACTGCTAGGTTGGCAGAAGCTGGGACAAGTAACAGGAGGTCATCCCATTACGTGGCACTAGGGATTCACGTAAGTAAGTAAGTAAGTAAGTAAGTAAGTAAGTAAGTAAGTAAGTAAGTAAGTAAGTCTAGGAAGAGTATTTATTATACTTTACACTTTTCTAAACTATGTTACACTACACTACTCTACATTATTATATTGTCACCCTATTTTATTATGTACTATAGATATCCTATTTAATTGGCATCCCCCCCTCGCTTTTTGAAGACAACTGGGTTTTTTCCCTCATGCTCTGACATGTGGTTCAGTGGACACTTTGCAGCTTGGAACAAGCATGTGGAAAGGCTCCTGAACTGGAATTTGCCTGCATGGATTTTCTTTGGTTGCAGAGCACCTTGGTTTACTGAGGAGCTCCAAAACATGAAGCAATATTAGAATAGAATAGAATAACAGAGTTGGAAGGGACCTTGGAGGTCTTGTAGTCCAACTGCCTGCCTGCCTAGGCAGGAAACCCTACGCCACTTCAGACAAATGGATAGCCAATATCTTCTTAAAAACTTCCAGTGTTGGAGCATTCACAACTTCTGGAGGTAAGTTGTTCCACTGATTAATTATTCTGTCAGGAAATTTCTCCTTAGTTCTAGGTTGCTAGGTTGGATTAGTTTCCACCCATTGCTTCTTGTTCTACCCTTAAATGCTTCAGAGAATAGCTTGACTCCTCTTCTTTGTGGCAGCCCCTGAAATATTGGAACACTGCTATCATGTCACCCCTAGTTGGTGAGTGACCAAAACATGCGGGAAGAGTTTGAACTGTTGAATTTGAGGAAATGGACCGGGTCCTTGCTGCTGTGAGCTCTGCCACCTGTGTTTTGGACCCTTGTGGTTGGTCAAGGCTTCCAGGAACATGGCATGTGATTAGATCCAACTGGTGATTCATTCTTTGGGTTTTTATTACTGTTTTGTGAGCCCCTTGAACTTGTAACAAATAAGATGGGGGGTCATACAAGTCTTTTAAATCTGTCTCTCTCGCTCTGTCTCTATACCTTGGGAAGAAGCTTCCAGTTAGTGAAGATAAGATTAGGCCCAATGAAAATCAATTCTTGACTAATAAGCCACAATCAAATAGGTTGAATGCAGATTAATTATGCTTAGAGAAGGCATTAAAAATGGGACATCAATTATTTGGGATACATTGATTTCAATATGTTTATTCTAAATCCCAAGTAATTTCAAGTAAAATCCAATATCCTTTCAAGTAAATTTTGATTACATGCACAGAATACACTTTTCTTCTGAAATCTATTTGGGAAGACACACAAATGTATTACAGCAACAATATACTTTTTTAACCATTGTAAATGTCAATATTATCTTTTCTCTAATCAATTTAGCTTGACATACTTCTCACAATACTTCCAATTAGACCTACAATTTTTTAAAAAAGGGGTTATAATAATTATTGGAATAATTATTCCTAAAATATTGAAAATGCCTTGAATATAGGCTCATTTATTGATTTAAATATTTTAAACGTATATAAATACATATTTTTATATTTCGATGTATATATTTATATTAATATTAGGTAAAATGTAAAGCAAATCTAAAGGTAAAGACAAAAAAGATCAAAACAAGGAAAGAAGAAGAAAGAATTGCAAGAAAAGAAAAAAGCAACTTCACTTCAATAGATATCAACAATTCTATTATCTCTCCTCTCTCTTAGCTCTTCCACAAATTCTTTTAAACCTTTATTTATTTCTCATCTGTTTCAATCATTAAATCCATAAATCATTTAATTGTTTGTTCTTTTAGTAATAATCCACAAAAAGGTGCCAGTCTTTTAAAAAAGTACTTATTGTTTTCTGCCTGATTAAAATGTCAGTATTGTTATTTCTGCTAGTTCTGACACATTTACAGTTCATTCTTCCATTGTGGGAATTTCATCTTTGTGCATATAATAATCTTGCTGGCATTATCAAATTGATATAAACAGATAGCTGAAAAATCCCATGAATTTATGGGAAATAATATTTATATTATTTAATTATAATGTTAATAATGCATATTACTTCCGCATTGATATTTCAGGTGTGTATGTGAAAACTTTAGAATTGTTTATTCATATATTTTATTAATCTACATACCACCGAATAGCGAATGACTCTGGGTGATTCATGATAAAAAGCACTAAAAACAAGAAAAAAGACCACTTACATCCCACTGATTCCCTCGTCTCCTGAAATAGGACAAAAACCTAGGACAACTAGGACTACAAAACCAACGTTGGTTTAGAGCAGGGGTGTCAAACTCACTTTCATTGAGGGCCGCATGAGGGTTGCGTTTGACCTTGGGGTGGGTGTGGCCAGGGTGGGCATGGCCAGCTCGACGTCACTCATGTAGGGGTGCCTGTGGCAGCTCAAGCTCCATTTTCACTGGCTGCAGGAGGCTGCCCCAGATGAAAATGGAGCCCGGGAAGGCTGCACACGGGCCAGTCCTTGTTTCCAGGGTGGCCCTCAGGCCAGATCTAAGCACTCCACAGGCCGGAATTGGCCCGTGGGCCTTGAGTTTGACACACCTGGGTTAGAGGACAGGTCAGGTGTTTAGCAAGGATCCAAAACTCCTAAACATCTGTCACATTTAGTCTGCAGCTTGACGATAATATGCTATTGGAAAGAAATAGCTGCCCTAGATTTAAAATCCTTTAACAAAATGTATCTACTCAACCTTTAGAAATGTCTCTTCATTGAGACCATGGAAAGACTGATCAATATGATTTCTTTCAAACAAGATGTAAATCTATTTAAAGGCAGCGTTACTTTTACATATCTATTGCGTGTGTTTTATCCAGATTCTTCCTCCCTTTTTTGTGTATCCTAGCTATAAAACATATATTTTAACATTTCTGCTTCCTTTGCCACAGTTTGGAGGATATAATAAGAAATTAATTTTACTGCTGCTTTGCTGCCCTTTTAAATATTGCAGTGGATTTAATTTAATATTTAAATTAGATAATTAAATACTAAATTACATAGTATTATATTCTACTGAAATTGTAATGGAAAGGGACAAACTTGCGCTCATGCTTAGCAATATTCTCATTCCTTGCACTCAGGGGTGAAATCCAGCAGGTTCTGACAGGTTCTGGAGAACCGGTAGCGGAAATTTTGAGCAGTTCGGAGAACCGGTAGTGGAAATTTTGAGTAGTTTGGGGAACGGGCAAATATCACCTCTGGCTGGCCCCAGAGTGGGGTGGGAATGGAGATTTTGCAATATCCTTCCCCTGCCATGTCCACCAAGCCATGCCCACCAAGCAACACCCACAGAACCGGTATTAAAAAAATTTGGATTTCACCACTGCTTGCATTTTATGAGCTACTGTACCCTTTGAAATCTACTTCAGAAGTTTCTGATAATGCAGCTCATTTCTATACAATATTAGGTTGGGGATAAAGGTCATAGACAATGTTACCAGTTTTAAATATAAAATACTGTTTCAGCTTCTCACCTGTCCAACTTTTGCATTTTCACAGACAAATGCCTCATAGAACCTGGGAAATTCTGGTACGTTGTCATTTACATCCAGGACTCTTATGGTTACTGAAACACTGCCAACTTGTGAAGGATTATCTGAAAGGAGATAAGAGTGAATGAATATCAGAGGTGTTCTGCCTGAGCATAAATTAATCCTGAATTGCATGAAAGATCTCTGGAGAATGCACTGCCCAGATATAGTAGATAGTATTTTACTATATTAAGACTTTTGACTGGTGGTATCTAAGACAGCTTTCTCTGTCGCCCCTGATTTACGCAACATGTTGCTTCCAGAGGTGAAGATGGCCTCCACTCTTCTGGACTCCACTCTTCGACTTTGAAACGGAGATGAGCACCGCCCCCTAGAGTCATGAACAACTATCACATATGTGCTATTTCAAATATTTTTAGATTTTTTTTTTTAAAAAAAACTTTTATTCTAAAACTAATATAACTTTATAGTGTATATGTTGGGCAGTTTGTGATTTGCCCTTGTGATAATACGACTGTGCAGGGTAGTGGTAGTCATATTCACAATGGGAACAAGTGGTAGAATTTATCAACAAGGATTTTACATAACCCAGATTAGTAGGAATGATCCATTCCTAATACTCATCAGTTTCAACTGCACAAATATGCACAAAGAAACTTGCCTTTTGGAATGTAGTATCCAAGAAAGCATGCAGTATTTGGAAAAGCTACATAAACAGAATAATAACTGGAGTTGGGTGACCAATACATTAACAATATTAATGACAGATCCTTGGGAAGGACTCAATAGGTGGATAAAAAAGCCAAGTCTAAACATTTAGCTGGCTATGCAACCAATCATAATAATAATAAATTAGAAGAATTGCAACTTTTCAAACCTATTACTTCTATGTGGGGTACTAATTTGATGTCAAAATAGTTTAAATATTTTTCTTGAATTGTACAAATTAAAATAGTTTACTATATATTTTCCACATGAAGGTGTTAATATCTAAATGGGATACTTCAACACAATCCTTGCTGGCCAGAAGCTTATCATCAGCTTTTTGTAAACAAAAAGATAATACTATAGAGTTTTAACAGCCTAAGTATCTTAACGGTGGGATTTTTTTTCTACACAATATTCACCATGTGAAGTAATAAGATCATATAATAATTTTCCTTCTCAAAATGTGATGGTATCTCATGGGATGCTTAAGTAGGCAATAAATCAGCAGGAACTAAAGCATCCATATTTTAATGACATTTTCTGTGTCCACTGAGGATGGTATCAGCTGTTAAATCACTAGTACTAAGCTGGGGAGCAGTTGTACAACTCACAGCATAGTGATATCATGTTTGACAGTGAATTCCACAGTATAGCAAAATGAGAACTAAGCTCAGAGTAAGTTGTTTTAATTTGGTGATTTGATTTGAAATCCAATTCCACTCATGAGAGAAATGTTTTCAGAAATATTGCTCTAATTCTAAAGCAGAAATGAACCAAAACTTTGGAAAGTATCTGAGATCCTAGCAAGTAGCTTTTTCTGTCCCAAATTAGGTTTATTTATTATTTATTTTTAAAAGCACTTTGTAGGACAATTAAAACAAACAATTGTTTGCTCAAAGAGTTTTTCAATCAGAGGTTGAATTTATTAGCAATCCCCTGAGTCAACTAATCTTCTTTGATATTTTTTTTCTACTATGATAAACTTTGTAATATTTAGAGCCCCTGTTCTGCAGCTAATAGTTCTTGGAGAGAGACTGTATAGCAGTGGTGAAATGTAAAATTTGTTATTACCGGTTCTGTGGGCGTGGCTTGGTGGTGGTGGGTAATGTGACTGGGTGGTCGTGGCCAAGTTTTTTTTTTTTACTTTTAAAAGCATTTTTTCTATAACCTCAAGAGGTTGCAGAAAAAAATGCTTTTAAAAGCCTCTGACGATCCCAGCTGAGCCGCATGATCATCAGAGGTTTTTTTTTTAACTTTTAAAAGCATTTTTTCAGCTGAAGAGGTTGTAGAAAAAATGCTTTTAAAAGTTAAAAAAAGGCTCTGATGATTGTGCAGCTCAGCTGGGCATGGGGGCGGGGGGCAGGGATTTTTGCTACCGGTTCTCCAAACCACCTGCCGCCATTGCTACCGGATCGGGCGATCCGGACCAAACCGGGAGCATTTCACCCCTGATGTATAGGTAGCTCTTATCTGAACTGTATTTCAGACAAACGTCAAAATCTTCCGTACACCATAATTCCCTTGAATGTTAACTATATGAGTAACCATACTTCATACTGCTCCCAGGGGTATACAGATTAAATTCTAACTTCATTATTTGCATATACACACACATGGGTTTTATAAATATGCACTGGCTTTTTAATTGCAGTTGAATGATCAAAAGATGGAATTGGGAGGCTGGTTTTAAATCCTGATCAAATGGAGCCCAGGCAGGGGTGAAATCTAGCAGTTCTGACAGGTTTTGGAGAACCTGTAGCGGAAATTTTGAGTAGTTTGGAGAACAAATAGCGGAAATTTTGAGTAGTTCGGAGAACCAGCAAATACCACCTTTGGCTGGCCCCAGAGTGGGGTGGGAATGGACATTTTGCAATATCCTTCCCCCAGGAGTGGGGAGGGAATGGGAATTTTGCAGTATGCTTCCCCTGGAGTGGGGTAGGAATCAGTGGTGGGTTGCCCCCGGTTCGCACTGGTTCTATAGGACAGGTAGTAAAACTAGCAGGAGGCTCCGCCCACCGACCCCGACATCATCAAAATGCTTCTGTGCATGTGCAGAAGCGTCTGCGCTTGCACACGGCCCCATTGCAAACCGGTAGTAAAGGTAAGTAGAACCCAGCCCTGGTGGGAATGGAGATTTTGCAGTATCCTTCCCCCAGGAGTGGGGAGGGAATGGGGATTTTGCAGTATCCTTCCCACCAAGGACCCCCACCAAGCCACGTCCACAGAACCAGTAGTAAAAAAATTTGGATTTCACCACTGAGCCCAGGTTAACTGTAGTTAAGGTTAGCTCAAATATATCTTTTCACTGTGCTTTAGGGAGGCAAGGACACTCCAGGGGAAAGAGAACAGGAGTTGGCAGATACAAGCCTGAAGCTTGGCTTTCATCACTGCTGAATGGAAGTACTATGCATTCCTGCTTGGTATAATATGCGATGTCTCCTTTGTTGATCCCTCTTCTGCCTGCATTGCTACTTTCCCAGTTGTATCATTGCTAGTGACTTTTCTCTAGGATAATGTGTGACAAAGCCTAACAGATTTTCTATATCTTGACATTGCCCTTGGACAAAGTTTGGAATTAGGGAGGAAAACAAAATTGAAGCGCTGCTACTTTAATACTGGAACAGATAAGGATGACTGTGTTACTGAATAGCTGTGAAGAAGATCAAAGCTGTATCCCAGAGACATGGCTCAAATATGGTGCTGTTCAGACTTGTTGGTGTTATGTTGTAGTGAACATATGTACATTGGAGCTTTCTTTAGAAATGCAAAAGGGAAATGGTACAAGAGCCCTGGTAGCGCAGCAGACTAAAGCACTGTTATTAACATCAGCTGCCTGCAATTACTGCAAGTTCAAATCTCACCAGGCTCATCAGCCTTCCATCTTTTCTAAGGTAGGTAAAATGAGGACCCAGATTGTGGGGGCAATAAGCTGACTTTGTATAAAATATATAAAAGTATGAAGGCTATTGCTTAACGCATTGTAAGCCGCCCTGAGTCTTCGGAGAAGGGCGGCATATAAATCAATTTTTTTAAAAAATGATTCTGTTTTTCCTTGTTTCTTTTCTTTCTTCTACTATGAGCATAAACATACTTGTTTTCCTTCCAGAAAGGTAAAGAATTTGTATAACCTTAGAATAGGAGTGTCAAACTAGTGGCCCCATTGGCTGGATGTGTCACGTGCAGGCCACGCCCACCCCAGCTCCGCGAAGAGGAAAAATGTCACAATACATCATGTGATGCTGCCAGTTTGTGTTCTGACCTAGGCTTCACAAAAGCATGAAGTAGACTCCTTGTCTCGACAAAACCCCTTTTTATTAAGCTAATGTGAATTTCTCTCATTCACATCCAGCAAAGTCCCAGCAAACAGTCTTTCAAGGGTGAATTTACAACCACAGACCTTATCAAGCTTGGAGAGCTGCCAGGCTGATATCTTCCAACGCAATGCTGTACAAGAAAATACTTGGCAAGGAGTCTCTGAGAGTCACGAATAGATCTTCATATTAATGAAATGAACTCCTGCAATTTCCATTCCCCTTTCGCTCCTCTTTATTCCCTATGGGAGGGCCCATTCACTGTCCACCTGTGCCTTTACTCCTGAGTCGGCCCTTGTTCCTTAACTGTTCCCTTCTCCTGGCAGCTCTGCACATGCGCACATCGGGAACAGGCTCCAGCTGTTCTTCAGCCCCACCAGTGGTGGGTTCCTCCCGGTTTGGCCGAGCCAGTAGCGGTGATGATATGACATCACTGAACCGGTTCTCTTTGTTCGGGAGCTGGGCCCTCCTCTCCCCCTGCGTTATTCTTACCTTTTATTTGGCCCTGCCCCCAATCTATTCGCTGCCTCCCAAGTCCCAGCTGATCGACTAGAAGGAAAAAAACTGTTTAAACTCTTGCCACAGGGCTTCAAAGGGCCGCCCTACAGCTGATCAGTGTTAAAAGGCAGTCTAGTGGTAGACCAGTGCGCTTGAAAAACAAATAGGTAGAATGCTCCAAAAACAAATGGGTAGACCGGTGCCTTCAAAAATAAATGGGTAGACCAGTACCTCCAAAAACAAATGGGTATACCGGTGCCTCCAAAAACAAATGGGTAGACTGGAACGTTCCAAGAACAAATGTGTAGACCGGTACAGCTCTGCAAGCAGTTAAAAGCCTGGTAGACCAGTACCTCTGCTAAATCCTAAAGAATTGTCACATGACCATCAAACCACACCCACAAAATAAGCCATGCCAACAGAACCGTTGGAAAAAATTTTAGAACCCACCCCTGAGCCCCACTTATCTCTGACTCAGAAGGTAGCTGATAACTGTCAGCCGGCCCTGGCCCCATCTCTGCCTCTGACTCAGAGCATTCATCAGACTCCAGGACTGGCTCGTGTTCCTCCCCAACCTCCTCACTGTCTGAGTCTGCAGCCATCTCTGCTGGCGGGCCACAACAGTTTGACACCTATGCCTTAAAACATACAGTTGGAAGGGACTTTGGAAGTCATCTAGTACAACCCCCTGCTTGATCAGGAGAGTCTGTACCATTTCCCTTCTTGAAAGCCTCCAGTGATATACAGTGATATAGCCTTGCTAAACAGAAATACACACACAGACACACGCAGACACAGAGTCCTTTGGAGTTGGGGGCGGGCAATAAATTTAAATAAATAATAATTTGATTGCCTTACTCATTTCTACACCTAACACACTGATATTGTGCCATGAAATGTCTTCCCGATCCAGAGGTCTTGCAGTCATCAGAGCACCTGTTATAATGTCCACATAAAAGAAGCGTCCAGGATCACTGCTTCGATCAATGGAGTATCTGTAGAAGTTCACATTTAAAAAAAAATATGTTGTAGTTAGAACATGCCATTACAAATTGAGGTGTAATTCAGTTTCATCACATTTTTTTTTTTTTAGCTCTGTGGACTTAACAGTAATTCAGTTCAGATGCTAATTTATATGCGTAGTTTACTGGCTCAATCACCTAATTCCTGAAAAATCTTTTAACATTGACTTGTGCAGTAGGAGTAGAAGAAATTAGGCTAGTTCACTTTAGATTCTACTTTTTCATCTCCTTTAGCAAAGAAAGACATATATGTGCTTTGCTGGTTGCACTAAAGAAGGAAAAGTGTTTAATTCTAGTTATTAAATTTTAAAAAGGGTAAAAAAGTTAACATCCATATTAAATTAAGAAATATAAAATTATTGACTATTTCTTAGACTCTCTTTATGAAAGAATAAGAGGCATTGCTCTTTTTTTTTTAGAATTTAGGACAATGGAAAACAATTAAGATGAGCAGAATTAGCAGTTGGTAACATTAGGAAGAATTAGATATCTTTCTTTGTTTGGTAATTGACCTTTGGAGACATGAAAAGCAGTTAATATTCATAGTGTGTCTAGGGCAGAAAAAAAGCATTATTTAGTACAGTATGCAAACATGCTAATGAAGTAACCACACCAATCACAGTGGGACTTGCTTCTAAATATTCATGAATTTACTCAGGGCAGTAAAAGTAAAATCTTATTCATGCAATACAATTCCACAATGTTTCTACAAAATAAGCACCGATAGTTTCAGTATGACATAGTTTCAGTTAAGAGTCTGCATAGGGTTGCAGTTTCAAAATCATACAGTTGTGCACGAATAGCCATCAGTGCATCTGCTGATACCAAAACCAAATTCTACAGTGTACTCAAAAAGCGGTCATTTAAGTTTTCATTAAAAGTGTAAAACATAAAAGTCCATTCCCTAACAAACTCCTCTGACCATATTTCAGAATCAAGATGCATAAAATAGCTGTTACATTAAGGTGACCAGACGTCCCGCTTTTGGCGGGACAGTCCCGCTTTTGAGCAATTTGTCCCGCGTCCCGCGGCGTTTAAAAAAAGTCCCGATTTTTCTTGAGCCCCAGCTGATGGCTAGAAGAAAAAAAAACTGTTTAAACTCTTGCCCGGGGCTTCAAAGGGCCGCCCTACAGGCAATCAGTGTAAAGCAGGTTTTTTTTCCCCTAGCTAAGCTTCAGAAACGAAAACGAAACCAGGGTCTTTGGTGCAGCGTGACAAAATGAGGCAGAGAGAGATTTATTTTTATTTTTATTTTTCCTCCCCAAAAAAGGTAGGTGAAAAACTGCAAACAATGGGAAATTTAGGAGGAGACTTCAAGATTTTAAAACACAAAGGAAAAAAAGCTGTATTTAACTAGGGAATTGTAATAATTGAGATACTATTAATTGTATATTGTGTTGAAAGCAGAAATGGTTAAGTTGTGGTTCGGAGGAATATATGGGAGAAATTATTTGGTTTATTATTATTGGTAAATATAATTAATTGATTTGTAAGAAATTGGATTGCATGGAAATAATTGGAATATTCATGTTCATATTGATTAATATACAAAAAAGATAGTTTTATAACTAATTGATTTATATTAAAATGTTGAATTTGTATTAAACAACTGTATTACATAATTACATAATTAAACAATGTGAGGATGGATATAAAAATAGATGACAATGGGAAGGGGTATAATATAGAATAGAAGGGAAAATTTGAATTTGATTAAGATTAGAGATGAGGATGAAGGGTAATATTGGTTTTTTAAAAAAATAGATGAGGAATAAATATGGCAAAAAGGAAATATAGAAATTGTAAATTTAATTGAAATGACTAAACGCTGTTTAAATTTGTGAACCAGCCAAATATTCTGTTCAAAGAAAATACATTGTATGTTTGTATGTGTGTTTCTAATTATTGCTATTTATTCATATTTGTTCTCTTTTATTATTTAAAGTTTAACAATTCATTCTTTATCTTAATATCTTTATATTTGCTTGGGGTTGGCTTTCTTCCCTTTCATCTTTTTTATTGTACAGCAATCTTTCTCCTCAAACCTACCACCTCTCTCTTTTCTTTCCTTCTTACTTTCTCTTCCCCCCACCCTCTTTTTCTCCTCCCTACTTCCTCTTTCTTTCTCCTTCTCCTCCTCTCTTCCTCCCTCTCTTACCCTCACTCCTACTCTAATTTCCATTCCTTCATCCCTCTCTATTGCTGTAATCCTTTAATGCATATGGACTACTCAGAGGGCTGAAAAAGTTATTTTTGACTGGTCCTCACACTTTTGACCAGTCCTCGAATTTATGACTGTCCTCACATTTTACATTTTTGCCCTATCTTGTCATCATGGTGAAGAGAAGCAGTTGTGAAATGAGTGACATGGTTGTTAAGAATGCTGCATGGGCATAAATGTGAGGATGGTCATAAGTGTGAGGACCAGTCAAAAGTGCGAGGACCTGTCAGAAATGACTTTTTTCAGCTCTCTGGTTAGTCCTTTTGTGCATATGGACTACTCAGAGGGCTGAAAAAGTTATTTTTGACTGGTCCTCGCACTTTTGACCAGTCCTCGAACTTACGACTGTCCTCACATTTTACATTTTTGCCCTATCTTGTCATCATGGTGAAGAGAAGCAGTTGTGAAATGAGTGACGTGGTTGTTAAGAATACTGCACGGGCATAAATGTGAGGATGGTCATAAGTGTGAGGACCAGTCAAAAGTGCGAGGACCTGTCAGAAATGACTTTTTTCAGCCCTCTGGTTAGTCCTTTTGTGCATATGGACTACTCAGAGGGCTGAAAAAGTTATTTTTGACTGGTCCTCGCACTTTTGACCAGTCCTCGAACTTACGACTGTCCTCACATTTTACGTTTTTTTCCCTATCTTATCACCATGGTGAAGAGAAGCAGTTGTGAAATGAGTGACATGGTTGTTAAGAATACTGCACGGGCATAAATGTGAGGATGGTCATAAGTATGAGGACCAGTCAAAAGTGTGAGGACCTGTCAGAAATGACTTTCCAGCCCTCTGAGTAGTCCCTATACACATAGCCATGGCCACCCTGTCACATGACCAGCTAGCCACGCCCACCCAGTCACATGGCCTCCAAGCCACGCCCACACAATAAGCCACGCCCACAATGGTGTCCCTCTTACCAATGTTAAAATCTGTTCACCTTACCCTATACACATAGCCATGGCCACCCGGTCACATGACCAGCTAGCCACGCCCACCCAGTCACATGACCAGCTAGCCACGCCCACAAAATAAGCCACGCCCACAATGTCCCTCTTTACCAATGTTAAAATCTGGTCACCTTATGTTACATAATCCTGAAAAGACTGAATGTACAGTAATTACAGAATCAAGGAACTGGAAATTATTTTAATTCCCCGATACAAGAATTTCCATATTATGCCATGTCAATCCCAAGGGAAACCATCTGCCATCAGCTTCTAAATCCATTTTGATGTCCTGGTTAAGGCACCATGCTAGAAACCAGGAAACTGAGAATGCTAGTTCTTCCTTAGGCATGAAACCCAGCTGTGTGACTTTGAGCTAGTCACACCTAACTCACCTCATAGCGTTGTTGTTGTTATAGGGAAAAAAAGGAAGAGGGACGAGGAGTATTACGTATTAGTCAGTTATTAGATTAGGGTTATTTATCAAAATAATAAAGATGAGTTATAAATAAAATAAATAAACATAAATTAAAAAATCTATATTAGAGGATAACTCATCCCCAATAAACCCCACTCAATAAAATTGAATTTACTTCTGAATAAACATTCATAAAATTGAATATTCAAAATAAATGACCATCTTTAGGCAGGATAATCAGACGAAACTCTCTAAATCAGTGGGTCTCAACCTTCCTAATGCCGCGACCCTTTAATACAGTTCCTCATGTTGTGGTGACCCCCAACCATAAAATTATTCCTAAGACCATTGAAAATATGTGTTTTCCGATGGTCTTAGGCGACCCCTGTGAAAGGGTTGTTCGACCCTCAAAGGGATCCCGACCCACAGGTTGAGAACCACTGCTCTAAATGCATCATGTCCCTTTTTAACAGGAAAAGTATAGCTTTTGCCATTTCAATAGTAAAAGATTTTTATAATAACTGAAAACAGAATGCAGTAGAATTCATATTTTATTTTCAGTAAAATGCAGCTTCTTTAAAAAAATAATCCATATACATTTATGAATCTTTGATTTTAAGTGTTATATCTTGGAATTTCAATGGATTGCAGAGGTGTAGGATGTACCTTATTTTTCGGAGTATAAGACACAGCTTAGTTTTTGGGGAGGAAAATAGGAAAAAAAAAATCTGCCTACCAGGTATTCATCTGGCTAGCGTCCTTAGTCTGGTCAGCTTCAGCACATTAGTTTGCTGGTTTTTATCCCCTGCTTGGGGATAAAAAAGAGCTTCTAAAGCACAACTGATCTTTGGAGAGAGAAGCAATGAGAAAAGCAGGCAAACCACAGAGATCGCTTCACTCGCTGGTGCCTCATTAGGGCTGAAAAAAAGCTTCACAGCTGAGAGTTGGAGGGAGCGGGGGAAGATCGCTTCACTGAAAAAAAGCTTCTTAAGCACACTGGAGAGTTGGAGGTAGATCTAGCACCTCCTTAGGGCTGAAAGAAAGCTTCGAAAAAGCTACATTTGGAGTATAAGACACACCCAAATTTTCAGCCTCTTTTAGGAGGGAAAAAAGTGCGTCTTATACTCCGAAAAATGCAGGTAATATGAAATAAGCACAACTTTTTGACTAGAATGTTAGTTTACTGTTTTGAGATATAAGAGTACAATCGAGCCAAAGTTTAAAGTGAGAACACATTTCTTACATTTATTCCATTGAGTGCCAATGAAATTAAACAAGTTTTAACTTTGGCTGGACTGTATCCAAGATCTTTACAATTCTAAATTAATTCTCTGCTTAGCTGACTGTCATCAAGAAAAGCTTGTCACTGTTGGGGACAAAGTAATTTCAGGAGACTATTCATCCAAGAAACTTCTTTCTCACTTTGTCTTCTAAACACTTTTTTTTTTTTTTGAATTAGTAACATTTTGTGCATGGCATCATTTCTTCCCCAGATTCTTTAAGGAAGGCTAGCTCAATAAAAAATGGTTCTGAATGATCCATCTTGGCCCCATTGCTTTTAAATGAATGGATTACGGAATTTAAGTTGAATTGACTTCCTGACTTTATATGGTATTACTTTGTAAAGTACATCATTTACTCTGAATGTAGGAAGCAATATAAAATATCATGGTGTTGCCTCTAAGGTTGCTGCTATTTATTTCAGTTTGTACGGAGCTCAATATTTTTTACCTATCAGCATTTAAAGTAGGTTCAGACTGCTAAATAGATAAGAAGATAAGATATCTGCAAGCAGATTTTGTATAATGGTATGTGAGAATGATCTTGGGAGAGAAAAGGAAGAGCAGCAGATTAAGCAATGGTGAGACAAGTGGCATCTGAGTCAGTGGTGAAATCCAAATTTTTTTACTACTGGTTCTGTGGGTATGGCTTGGTGGGCGTGGTGTGGCTTGATGGGTATGACTTGAAGGGAGTGGCAGGAGAAAATCTCCATTCCCACCCCATTCTGGGGCCAGCCAGAGGTGGTATTTGCTGGTTCTATGAACTACTCAAAATTTCCGCTACTGGTTCTCCGAACTGCTCAAAATTTCTGCTACTGGTTCTCCAGAACTTGTCAGAACCTGCTGGATTTCACCCCTGATCTGAGTCAACTGAAGGAACGGGACAATAGGAAACATCTCAGAAAGGACCCTCCCTAGTTTCTTGGCAAGGCAAGGGGCCAGAGATGTACTTTCAGCCTTGCAAGATTGTTGACAGCCTTGCAAGCTATTCCAGACATGAAGTATAGCTCTAACCTTATTGTAAAGTTATGTTAACAGAATCCTTCTCCTACGCTCCCTCTCTGGCTCAGTACTTTCCAATAAATCATAAGGAAACATTCTTCATCTCACAGATTTGATTATAGAGTGTTTCAGTATTTAGGCCAAAGTCTATCTTGTGATAAATCTGTAGAGTGTGTACGTATCCTTTTGAATAATTTTTAGAGAAAGGTAGGTTGTGAGTAGTGTGAGTTCAAATAGTGCAAAATTCATTTCAGTGTGATTTATAAGTTGATAATGGGTCATATTTAATAAGAGCCAAAATTCAATTAGTGTAAGGCTAGCACAGGCAGAGGTGTGGCTAGCACATGCGCAGTTGCAATTTGGGTTTGGGATGCAAATCATTGTTTGTGCAAATGGAGGAAAGCAAGGTTGAAAAAAGAGGAGGCTAATTTTGAAGAACTACAGCAGAATGTAGGAATCAGTGGGTACTCTTTGGATACGGATTTATTCTTTTTTTAGTGGTATATAGGATTAATAAATATATCAAAATGTATGTTTAAAAATTTTAATTGTCTATTTCCACTGAGCTGGAACCAATTACCTCATTTTCCACAGAAATATTGCTTTGATTAGTCAGGATTCAAATAATGTGACCATTTTGTGGGATTCATTAACCACATTAATTGAGACTTAATTGTACAAACACACATACTGTAAAATGTAGAATCCCATCTACTGGGATCACGTAACATCTACTTTCTACTTCCATTGCCAGTTTGTCTTTAGTATGTAGTTCATTGTTTTTACTGTCTTAAATGGTTTGGGACTGGGCTAACAAATCATCTTTTTTCATGTAAATCTACTCTATCTTTCAAGATCAGTTTTTAATCTTCTCTTGCAAATTCAATCCCTATAATTCCTACAATCATAATATACCCCTCTTTTTCATTCTAAAAGTTGATATTTTATTTATTTATTTATTTATTTATTTATTTATTTATTTATTTATTTATTAGTCACATTTTTATGCCGCCCAACTCCCGAGGGACTCTGGGCGGCTAACAACAAAGAATAAAACAATGCGAACAATATCCCATACAAAAGTTTAAAAAGAAAACATGAAAACCCATACACTCCAATTCGTGGCAGGGTCTTGCAAGATCACCGTAGAGAGATCAACGGCCCCAGGCCTACCGGAAGAGCCAGTCTTCACCACTTTCTGGAAGGCCAGTAGGGTGGGGGCAGTCCAGACCTCAGGGGGTAATTGGTTCCAGAGAGCCGGGGCAGCCAAGAGAAGGCCCTCCCCTGTGGGTATCCTTTGGTATCCTTTTTAATTAAAGGATACCAAAAAGAAAGAGGAGTGAAACATCTGAATCTTCTGGAGTTTTTATAGTAATATATTCTAGATCTGGAATTTATTATTATTATTATTATTATTATTATTATTATTATTATTATTATTATTATTATTTATTTATTTATTTATTTATTTATTTATTTATTTATTTATTAAATTTATATCCCGCCCTTCTCCCCGAAGGGACTCAGGGCGGTGAACAGCCGAGAATTAAAATGACATGCAATATAAAAGTTAAAATAATTAAGAATAAATTAAATTAAACGGCCACCCCAATTTAAAACCCCTAGCAATACAATTAAAAACCCCTAAAACCTATTCAGGCCAGGCCGGCTTGCTGAAATAAAAACGTCTTCAGGGCCTTACGGAAAGTGCGGAGATCCGGAATCAGCCGTATTCTGGGAGGTAGCTCATTCCAGAGGGCAGGTGCTCCCACAGAGAAGGCCCTCCCCCTGGGGGCCGCCAGCTGACATTGCTTGACCGACGGCACCCTGAGGAGGCCCTCTCTGTGAGAGTGTATTGGCTGGTGGGAGGTTATCGGTAGCAGCAGGCGGTCTCGTAAATACCCTGGCCCTAAGCCATGGAGCACTTTAAAGGTGAGAACCAACACCCTGAAGCGCACCCGGAAGACCCGCCAGTGCCGCTCGCGCAGGAGAGGTGTTATATGGGAGCGCCATGTCGCTCCCATGATCACCCACGCGGCCGCATTCTGGACCAGTTGGAGCCTCCGGGTGCTCCTCAAGGGGAGCCCCATGTAGAGAGCGTTAGCGTAGTCCAGGCGAGAAGTGATGAGAGCATGAGTGACTGTGCATAAGGAATCCCGACTCAGAAAGGGGCGCAACTGGCATATCAGGCGAACCTGATAAAAAGCCCCCCTGGCCACGGCCATCATATGCTCTTCTAAAGACAGCCGTGTGTCCAGGAGGACGCCCAAGTTGTGAGCCCCCTCTGCGGGGGTCAATGACTCGCCCCCAATAGCCAGCTATATCAATAGCAGTGATGGCACCAGCTGGCTATATCGGGATGCTGGCATCCACAGCCACTCGGTCTTGGAAGGGTTGAGTCGAAGCCTGTTCCTCCCCATCCAGACCCGCACAGCCTCCAGACACTGGGACATCACTTCAAGGGCATCGTTGGGGTGGTTTGGGGTGGAGATGTACAGCTGAGTGTCATCAGCGTACAGATGGCATCGCACCCCAAATCCACGGATGATCTCACCCAGCGGCTTCACATAAATGTTGAACAGGAGTGGCGAGAGGACCGACCCTTGTGGTACCCCACAAACAAGGCGCCTCGAGGTCGACCTCTGCCCCCCTGCCAACCTAGACTGCGACCGGTCGGAGAGATAGGAGGAGAACCACCGCAACACGGTGCCTCCCACCCCCAGTCCCTCCAGCCGGTGCAGCATGATACCATGGTCGATGGTATCAAAAGCTGCTGAGAGATCTAATAGGACCAGGCTATCCCAAAGGATACAAATGTACAAATCCCTAGAAAAGGGAAGAGTGAGAAATTAGAAAAAAGTATATTACTGATATTTGGAAATGGGTAACCAATCTTTTCTGGAAAAAGGCAATATTTTTACAAATTAAACAACAAAGCAATATTTTCTTCTTTGGCAGATATATTATGTCATTTTACAACAATCTTTTGTAGCTGATTATGTTAAAGTGTTATATGGTATTTATTAGCAAACTAGGGATTATATATAAATTTAATAGAGAAACCTTCTATATACAATTTGATGCATGGTCACTTCCATGCAATCAGATATCCTTCCATAACAGGATCTTTGTTATGTGGATATCAACAATAAGGTTGAACATACAGTTGTCTACATGTCAACAGGGGAAGAGACCCCAAGCAATAGAAAAATATACAATTCGATATCATATTCCATTTGTCATTGTGAACGCCTATTAGTCAAGCAAACTGCAAATTCAAGGAGTTCATATCATAGACTAGGGGCCCCCAAACCTGGCAGCTTTAAGACTTGTGGACTTCAACTCCCAGAATTCTCTAGCCAGCTATGCTGGAGTTGAAGTCCACAAGTCTTAAAGCTGCCAAGTTTGGGGTCTCCTGGTCAATGATATGAACTCTGTCATAGACAATTTGAATGATTAGGGAAAAAAATAAAATAAAACCTGATTGAATTGTTGATCACATCAGGGTCCTTGGCGTTTATCATTTGTATGGTGGTCCCAATGTCCACATCTTCAGGCACTTCCACAAAATAAAAACTAGGCTCAAAAACTGGTGGCTCATCAACATCTTCCACACTGATATGCACAGTTGTCGTGTCACGGAACGGACCTAGATTCAAGAAACGCATTTCAAGGTGTGGATTGGCCCCTTCTACTTTTAAAGTGTAACTTTTCTTGGTCTCAAAGCTCAGTGGCTGAAAAAAAGAGAGGAAGAAATAGAAGACAAATCATAAAGCAATCTCTGCAACTGAAATGAACCTTTTCCTCCTATTATCAATATTGTTTAAAAAAAAGCATTCCAATTGAATTTCTACTTCAATCTATATTGTGGAGCTGTCTAAGCTTATTCATACATGGTGTTGGAGAGAGCTGTTTCACTCTGTCATTTAAATGTTTTGGAATCTCTAGTTCTTCCCATTCTGTTAATGAAAAAATAATGGCATGGGTTTTGGTAAATCCCTGCTCAAAAGCAAGCCAGGTACAGTTCTGATGAACCACACTGGTTAAACCAGGGATGAAATCCAGCAGGTTCTAACAGGTTCTGGAGAACCGGTAGCGGAAATTTTGAGTAGTTCGGAGAATCAGTAAATACCACCTCTGGCTGGCCCCAGAGTGGGGTGGGGATCGAGATTTTGCAATATTCTTCCCTGCCATGCCCACCAAGCCTCTCCCACAGAACCGTTAGGGAAAAATTTTGAATTTCACCCCTGGGTTAAACACAATAAAATAACTATTCTATCAGGACTAGAATTTAGAAAATAATGTTTTATCATCTTTATTGGACATGTAGGAAAGCTTATAAAGTTTGGAATCAATTTATGTGGATTCAGAAAATTTTGAAAATAGATGTAGAATTGAAACCAGAAGATTTTCTTTTAGGGATGGCATGTAATCAGTTGGAAAGAAAACATGGGACTTTGTTTTTATATATTATATTGGCAGCAATGTTGCTGCATGCCAAAGATGGAAAGATATACCCACAATGGAAGAATAGATTTTGAAATTAATGGAGATAGCCAAGATGGCGAAATGGACTGTTTTGCTTAGAGACAATGATTTGACTAAGTTTTTTTTTTAATGACTTGGAGACTTAGATTTCTTACACGTCAAGGAGAAAAATCAACTTTTGACTCTAGGACTTCAAGATTCGATTCACTCAGATTAGAGAAATATTGTAGCTTTTTAAAATATATGGTTATTCACACATTTGACAATTTATTGTCCAATAATTTATTTGACAATAATAGTATATTCATTTTTTAATTTTACAATTAAATTTATATTAAATTTTAATATAATAAAATTAAGAGAAGAATATTTTCTGACTGTTGATGTTTTAGAAACTTTGTTACTAGTATTCTAAGATATTGGTATTATTAGATTAAATTTAGAGAGAGGTTATTGAACTGTTATTATCTCCAGACTTAAAGAAAGTTGGAGGTTATCTTTGTTGCAAATGTGTTTGCAGTGGGTTTTTTTGTCACTTTTAATTCGTTTTGATATTCTTTTTCCCATTGATGTTAGTTTGTATTTTAATGTTTGACTTTGAAATTCAATAAAGATTTTATTTTAAAAAAGGATTAGTAGAAGCAATCACATTAAGAATATACCAGAAGTGTATAGTGTACAGGCTGCACATTTTTACATTTTAATGGCTATAATCATCTGTGCTTATATACTATTAATCCCATTGATGTTAATGGAGTTATGCACACGCTTAAGCATTCCAGTGAAACTAATGAGTTTCAAATATATTATGTTTGGTTAGTTTATAAGCCTGCTATTATTATTGCTGAAACTCTTAAAGAGAGCTCTTTATTACAGAGAAATGGAATAAAATGAAGCAACATGCTAGACTCTTCTTTTTGCAGATCAATTTCTGTTCCACGCTGAGCTTTCATGCTTTTTTGTTGGGCATATTCTACCTCAGAAGAAAATGACACCGATAATTGTATTGCACTGATACGTAATGTTGTGCTTTTTATGTGTAACAGTAAAAGGATAATTAAAACAAATCCTCGTCACAACAGCAAAGCAAGTTTTAGGAATGACCAAAGAATCTTTGTAAAAGTGGATGTGGAAATGGAGGTTGTGAAGATCTTATACAACATTATGAGGCCTCCAGCTGGTAACTTAATTTCCAAGAATGCAGTGGTTATGTGCTCTTTACTTTTACATAATGGATACTTTGCTGAATATTAGCAAAATGGAATCCTTTTAACTGGCACAGAACTTGATCAAAACAAAATGCCTGCTAGTTCCAGAAGTTGCTGGTTTAGAAACAACGTCTTATTTGGAAGAAGTTTATTTTTGTTCTCTATCCATATTTTCACATTCATCCACTAAGCAATGTCAGATCCAAGTTTAATAGAAAATTGTAAGCTGCCCTGAATCTCCGGAGAAGGGCGGCATATAAATCAAATTAAAAAAAAAAATTGTAAGCATGCATTCACATCTCTGTGACAACTACTGTATGTAAATTGTATACATATATATGCAAATTCCTTAATACAGTGAATATAACCAAGAATTTGAGAAGTTAAAAGAGTATGAGTTCCTCCCAGTCTGGATCATTTCTTTCATCAATGTCCCATCGCTAGCTGTTAAGCCTGCTGAAACTTTGCAAACCCTGGTCACAGTCATAGCCGAAGGGAAGACCTGATTATGTTAATCATTCCTTCTGATGCTAATCATGTCCTTTCTGGAGAAGAGCTAGCAAAATTTGGCCTGGAATGCTTACTTAGTGACCATGGATAGGCTGCTACTTTTCAATCTAGCCCTTCACTTAGACTGTGGAATAAATAAAATGGGAATGGATAGATCCTTCCTTAAGCTTACTGCAAAAAAAAAAAAAAAGCAATTTGTTTGTCCCTTGGCAAATTAATAGCCTGCATGCAGAATGCCTCACTTGATCAGCACTTAATCTGCAAGATGGAAAAAGAGTTATTTCTTGCAATGGTGTGTTTGTGTTTCAGTACTCCAGTAAATCAAATAGCTGGCCGGAAGAGATTTGCCGCATATATTCAGAGAGTGCTGCGTTCAAAAATGTTTGCACACTTTAGAGAAACAAAATAGATTACCTTTCTCACAGTGATGATGCCAGCTTGGTAATTAAGATCAGTAGTAATATCAAAGACGTCCAGTCCATCCCCATCCACAAAGCTGTATTTCATCTCAGCATTAATACCTTCGTCCAAGTCTTTAGCAAGAACACGACCCACGGTGGAACTGACTGGCGCAGATTCCAGTACGCTCATCTGATAATGTTCTGGAGAAATAAACAAGAAAAAGAAAATGATCGCCAACAACAAATCAATTGGGAAACGAAGTTAAAACTCCGAAGTTAAAACTCTCTTCAATGGGAGAATTTAAATAAATGATGTAATAAAAATTAGATACATTTATTATCATAAGCCATGGGGCTACAATAGCAAGGCAAAACGGTGGTAAATAAATGGTTTTTTTGTTTGCAATTGTGTAATCATTCACACACACAGGTCTGTCTCCTGCAAATAGAGCTTGACTGTCTTGATTACAAGAGGGAAACATCTGTGTGGCTTTTTTTTTTTTGACAGTATGGAAGTAATTTTTTTTTTTATTTGATTTATATGCCGCCCTTCTCCGGAGACTCAGGGCGGCTTACAATACGTTAAGCAATAGCCTTCATACTTTTGTATATTTTATACAAAGTCAGTTTATCGCCCCCACAATCTGGGTCCTCATTTTACCTACCTTAGAAAGGATGGAAGGCTGAGTCAACCTTGAGCCTGGTGAGATTTGAACTTGCAGTAATTACAGGCAGCTGATGTTAATAACAGTGCTTTAGTCTGCTGCGCTACCAGACTCCTTAATTGGTAATTGGTTGCTATTTTCTTTCAGAAATTTTTTTTTAGCCTACAATCCTGTCATTTTTGCCTCTAGACCTCCTCCCTTTTCTTATAAAACCCTAAACACTGGGTAAGACTAGGTTCTGGGAAACAGAGGTAGATTTCATCAGGTTCTGATCAGTTCTGGAGAACCGGTAGTGGAAATTTTGAGTAGTTTGGAGAACTGGTAAATACCACCTCTGACTGGCCCCACCCCCATCTATTCTCTGCCTCCTGAGTCCCAGCTGATTGGGAGGAAATGAGGATTTTGCCGTAACCTTTCCCTGGATTGGGGAGGGAATGGAGATTTTACAGTATTCTTCCCCTGCCATGCTCACCAAGCCACGCCTACCAAGTCATGCCATGCCCACCAAGCCACACCCACAGAACCGGTAGTAAAAAAAATTTGAAACCCACCACTGCTGGGAACCCTGTAGCTGTTCTGGACTTTGATGCTGTTCCCCCTTCCTTGCCACAATGGCAGGATTAGCCTAGCCTGGGCTGGTGGAAAACATCAAAGGTTACCTGTTACAGCAACCAAGGTGCCTGCCACATTTAGAGCCTAGGCCCAAAGACAAAGCTGCCCAAACAGAAATGTTTTCATTGCCTGTCTTACAGATGCCCCCATGTAAGATTCACTAGGCCCAGCATCAGGCATTTGGCATAGCTCTGAAACAGCTTTGGAACTGCTTGGGCAGACTTGTCACCGTGGAAGTGACTGCTATGCTGGTGGAGTTGGTTTTTCTTCTGGCACAGGTGATACTAAAAGAAGAGAAGCTGACTTATCCTAGCGAATCCAGAGTAAATAGACACCAAAGAAGTAAGCAGCTTAAAACAACAACAATCATAAGAACCATTTCTTTAGAATGTTTTCAGCACTTTTGTTTGTTTTTCAAACTTTATTAATTCTCAGTCATTTACAGTACTATCCTCTTAAAACCCTGATACTTTCTTCAATAATAGCAATAGCACTTAGACTTATATACCGCTCAATGGTGGGTCTCAAAACTTTTTACTACTGCTTTTGTGGGTGTGGCTTGGTGGGCGTGGTGTGGCTTGGTGGGCGTGGCAGGGGAAGTATACTGTAAAATCTCCATTCCTTCCCCAATCCAGGGGAAGGTTACTGCAAAATCCCAATTTCCTCCTGATCAGCTGGGACTTGGGAGAGAGAGAATAGATGGGGGCGGGGCCAGTCAGAATTTTTACTACCGGTTCTCCGAACTACTCAAAATTTCCACTACTGTTTCTCCAGAACTGGTCAGAACCTGCTGAAACCCACCTCTGATACTGCTTCACAGTGCTTTACAGCCTTCTCTAAGTGGTTTTCAGAATCAACATATTGCCCCCACCAATCTGGGTCCTCATTTTATCGACCTTGGAAGGATGGAAGGCTGAGTCAAACCTTGAGCCAGTCAGGATTGAGAGAATTGAACTCCTGGCAATGTGACCAGAATTAGCCTGCAATATTGCATTCCAACCACTGCGCCACCATGTCTCTTATTTTCTAATACAATTTAAATTACACTACGGAGTGTTCTGCTCCTAATTTCTCCATTTTCAGGGTCACAATCTTCTCATAGTGCCTTCAGTGCCGGGGTTCATTTATCCCCTGGTTTGATATAAGATGTTGTGGTGGCACAGTGGTTAGAATGCAGTATTGCAGGCTACTTCCGCTGATTGCAGACTGCCAGCAGTTCAGCAGTTCAATTCTCACTAACTCAGGGTTGACTCAGCCTTCCAGCCTTCTTAGATCGGTAAAATGAGAACCCAGATTGTTGCGGGCAATAAGCTGACTCTTTACAGTTTAGAGAGGGCTGTAAAGCACTATGAAGAAGTATATACAATAAGTCTAAGTGCTATTTCTATGGCAAATTGGTCTGCTCCCAAACTAACTTCCTTCACTGTCTTCCTTTTCTTCTCTTCCCAACTCCTTGTTGTCATATCTATCATCATTTTTCTTTTGCCTCATCCAGGGTGTGTACAATTCCTTCTATTTTCCCCACATTCCTTCTGTTTCATGCTACCTCCTTTTCCTAGAAAAATATGCACAATTTCACATAATGTCAGATCAAGATGTTTTGCCCAGATATTTGGGAAGTAAATATTTTAAAGAGCAAGAGGCTTCCATGTTGTTTCAAGCTGTGGCTAAACTCTTTTTTCAGCACCCCAGATGCTGAATGCTTTTCAGATTATTTTACAAGACTAAATATGTTTCATGACATATTTTCATTTTCAGGATCATTATCTTTGTATGTCTCTTTCTTTCCTGCCTTTTTCTTCTTTGTCTTATACTTTACATTGTAAGCTTTCGGTTCAGGGATTTATCTTGCTGTTACTTTTGATGTGCCTCACATTCTGATAAATCCAAAATAAATACAAACCAGACTTTATTATGCAAAATAAATAAAATCACTATTTCTTCTTTATATAATGTCTCAAAGATTTTCAGATTATAGCCAATGCTTTCTGGGTAGCAAGAAAATAATGCCTTCAAATTGAGAGATCCATTGGGAAGCTAACGGACAACAAAATACAAACCATGAACAGTACTTACTCTGTGGAAATCTGGGTGGATTATCATTAACATCAGAGAGAGAAATATTGACTGTTGTTGTCCCGGCTAATCCTCCCAGCTGTCCACCCATGTCTTTGGCTTGGATAATAACTTCATAATATTCTTTTGCTTCTCTGTCCATATTCATTAGTGCTGTCCTAATTAATCCTATGGAAACCACAGAGAATAATACAGGAAAAAAAAACCCAATTTAATAATCATATGTCAAATTAACTGGAATTAGCCTTGATTTGAAAATACAGGCAGTTCTCAACTTACGACCACAATCGAATTCCAGATTTCTGTTATTAAGTGAGACATTTACTAAGTGAGTTTTGCCCCATTTTACGACCTTTCTTGCCACTGTTGTTGCGTGAATCACTGCAGTTGATAAGTCAGTAACCCGGTTGTTAAGGGAATCTGGCTCCCCATTGACTTTGCTTGGGTAAAGGTCACAAAAGGTGATTACCTAACCTTGGGACATAGCAATGGTCGTAAATATGAACCAGTTGACAATAGTCTGAATTTTGATCATGATTCCATGGGGATGTTGCATTGGTCATAACTGTGAAAAATGGTCCTAAATCACTTTTTCCAGTGCCATTGTAACTTTGAATGGTCACTAACTAAATTGTTATAATTTGAGGACTACCTGTATTGCCTTTTCAAATAATTATTTCAAAGATTTCCAAGAAAGAATGATCTTTTATCAACTGGGGATTGATTTTGTTGATATCATTTCTGATTACTCAAAGCAATTGCTATGAAGGATTATCTCAGAAGACAGTGAATTTTTCCGATTATAGCAGGAAATCCTGTTTATTTTTGAAGTAGAATTTAATTTTCAACAGGAAATGTAAAAGAAACATTACAAAGTTAGCATTAAGTGGCAATTACTATTTGAAACATTTCATACTTTTTTTCCTTATCTTCTCAGAGAGGCAACACACATTTGCATTTTAACATAATGATTTAAGCCAAATACTTATTTAATTAATTTGTAATGCCATTTCTTTTTAAATAAACATTGTATTTCTGATCTGCACCGCATGCATATTTGATGCCATTAGAAAGTCAATACATTGTTGTTGGATTCATTTAAGAAATTTTGACTGGATGTTACATAAACAATGCTTCAAAACTTTAATATGATGCTCCCACACTGCTTAAAGAGATGCCAATGCTTCCCCCTTGGAACCTGGTGAACAATTAAGCCAATTGCAATTAAGAAGTATCTCAAGTGAAACAGAATTTGGACCAGCACAATAGAATGGGCAAATCTGCTCTAGAGAATATAAGAAGATGGTAATGTTCATTGAAATTTTTTCCATCTCTAATTAACATCTGGGTTTGTGGAAACCAGTTTTCTTTTCTGGGAATTTTACTGAAAGAAAACACGAGCAAGGTTGCTCTGAGAAATCCTTCCAAGATCAAGTGGTCTTTTTACTGAATCATGTTGCTCTTGGGTATAGAACAGGAGTCAGAAATCCTTAAGGTCTCCTGGCTATTTCACGGTTGAACAGGATTTAAATGTAGGTTTACAAATTCCCCAGTGCTTTTATTTTTATTTTATTTAAGAATTTATGTAGCTGCCCATTTTACATCAGTGAGTTTAGATGGCAACCAGAGGATTAAATCCAACAACAACAAAAAATAGTAACAGAAACAACAACTAATATAACATATGCCCAGGCCTAAGAATATTAATTCATACAGACCAAACAACAAATCTACCTATAAACTGGTTTAATCTTTCAGCCCCAGGCACAAGAAAACATTCAGGTCTTTGATGCCCTACAAAGGGCCTGAAAGATCAAGATCAGACTGATCTCTCAAGCAATGAGAAGACAATGCTGTTCCATAGGGCAGGTATGCAACAGAGAAGGCACAACCCTTATGTTCCACAAGATGGTATTTCTTGATCGAAGGGACTTGAACTATGCCAATCCTGCAATTTTGGTGAGTTGATCAGAAATGATATTCCCAAGAGCCGTGATGGCGAACCTATGGCACGGGTTGCAGAGGTGGCACGCAGCGCCCTCTTTGATGACACACGTGCTGTTGCCCCAGTTCAACTCTGCTGCGCATGCGCTCGCGCCTCCCGCCAGCCAGTGTGGGGGCCAGGGAATGTGTGTGTGTGTGTGGGTGTGGGTGGGTGGGTGTGGGTGTGGGTGTGGGTGCGTGTGACTGTGCGGGGGCAGGGCACATGCATGGGGCCACTCGCACATTGCATTTTGGGGGTTCAGGTGCATGAGCACCTTGGCCACTCGATCCGGAAAAAGTTAGCCATGACTGTCCAAGAGTGTCCTGACCTAATATCATGTAGGTGACAACCAATTGAATGACATCTGGAACCTACTGCAGCTTGTGGAACAGAGGCATTATGTGGACTCATCATGAAATGCTACTGTATTCTGAACCAGCTGCAGCTTCTGAAAGCTATTGACGGGCAGTTTCATTTAGAGTGCATTATAGTAATACAGCCTGGAGGTGAGCAAGATACAATTTCTTTTTTTAAAATTCTGCTTTTAGATATTAGTGTACCGGTAACAATATTACACTGCTGTTCCATCTATGTCAGGGGTGGGGAACTATGGTCCTTTTATGACTTGTGGACTTCAACTCCCAGAATTCCTGAGCCATGTTGGCTCAGGAATTCTGGGAGTTGAAGTCCACAAGTCATAAAAAGGCCCCAGGTCTTCATCTCTGATCTGTATGATCAGAGATGATCTGCTTGCCACCTGCCTGTCTCCACCCACCTTGAAAGACATAATAAGCTACTACTTGTAGTGGGAAAACTCTATTTTTATACCAATCATATTTTGTGTGTGTTTCTTTTAACCTTGATTTCCTCACATACTTTACAGTAATTCTACTAGAGTTTGATACAGCATTTACTCAAGTTAATAATTCTGTATCCATCTGCCCTTGGTCCCTAACTACTCATATTATTTTGTATTGGTGTGCTCAATACTTTAGAGCTTGGTGCTTTAGTGAAGTATGATGGGGCACATGGTTACTGACTATTTGGCTTTTGATGATGAAGCCCAAGCTGAACACGCCATGACAGCTAAGAGTGGATGTCACATTTGGGGATGATTTTGGATGAAATTACCTGTTCTGGAGTCCACAGAGAAATATGGCTGTCCTTGGAGAACACTGTAGACTACTCTGGCACTGTTCCCATAAGTAGGATCATCAGCATCTGTTGCTGTCACTTGGATAACAGAGGTACCTGATGAAAACAGTGCAGAGCCTTGTTAGATTTGGGGAGAGAAGAACGGAGATCTAACAAGGACCAATGAATTGCAACCTTTCTCATGCGAAGATGCTCTTTCTGATTCTTAAGAATGTTGCACTCATGAGTCATTAGCAGTAATGGGAGTGACAGGCATACATTTATTACACATCAAAAAGTGATCTGTAGTGAAACAATATACAAGGTATGAATGCTCTGTTAAATGTGGATCTTTATTTCTTTTGCTTTAAAATGTATATTTAAATTATTTTATAATTTAAAAATGAAAAACTGGAGAGAACCTTCAGAAATATTTTTACAAACATCTGTATATCTGCACAACCATCTGTATATCTGTATACTTTCTGATCCTACAGGCAAAACAGTGTCACAAAACAGTTACTTGTAGCTCCATTAGGGTTCCTGCATTGTCAGCTGATGAAAAATATATCTCAACTAATGCAAAGTGCAATGAAAATGAATATACCACTGACTATATCCATATTGCAATATAATTTTTCTAATGAGAATACAGAACTCTTATTTCTAGAGATGATTTGAAGTTAATGCTATACAATACTATATGATCTTTTTCTCGAAGTAGCCGGTCATCCTGGCATGAAAATTTCAGCAGATCATTCACAAAAACTAGATTTGTTCCACAAAGGCCAGTCTTTATAACTACCATTCTTCTTCCTGGTTAGTGCTCTGACTT
This sequence comes from Pituophis catenifer annectens, assembly GCF_029215685.1. Lineage (NCBI taxonomy): Eukaryota > Metazoa > Chordata > Lepidosauria > Squamata > Colubridae > Pituophis > Pituophis catenifer. Next base: position 76,207,461 of record NW_027256883.1, read on the forward strand.
GCCTGAAATTACAGATGTACAGATTGTA